>NC_090448.1:1080118749-1081368749 GCF_031143425.1 Pleurodeles waltl | reverse complement strand
GAAGCAAGAAGAATCTGTCCCCGGTGTGGAAACCGACAACCTGCCTCAGGAACGCAACTGTTGAAGACAAGCACTCACCAGTTCACCTGCCAAGAGGACACTTGAACCTGTCTGCGAGAGCGAGTGGGATCACTATCACACTCAACGTGATGCCACCCACCAGGCACACTGACAGGCACAACCTCCAGCATCGCCAAGCCACCTCTTTTGACAAGCAGATAAATGCATGGGAGAATTCAGAGACTAAGACACGAGCAAACCCAAACAGCAATAAGGAATTTTCCTACCTGGTAATTCTTTTTTAGGTTGAACAACTTTCTGAACTGATCCACCAGTTGCCCAGAGGAGACTGCTTAGTCAAACTTGCACCTGTGCCTAATTTTGTCTAAACTGGACTTGCAGGGGCTGCCGTAGACAACGGGGGAGACACCGCAAAGGGGAGAGAAGAGTCGGATGCAAGGGCAAGTTAAGAACTTCAGTTTAAGTCTTGACGTGAAAACCTTTATCCTTAATCTGATGTCTATTTAATTCTGTAGTATTCCATATAGCCATGTTATTAAAAGAAAGTTCTTTATTTTCTCAAAAGAAAAGCTTTAGGCTGGTCAGTGATTTATTGTGTCTGTTGCTGGACTGTTGCATTCTGAGTCTGCCCCCCCAGCTATCTCCCAGAGAAGCCTTTTGATGTTCGCCCTCCATACCCTGAGAGTCAAGTCTGGTAGACGTGCACTTGGCCTAGTTTGCACAGCCTTAGCATGAAGAACCCCAGGACACCACAGGCAAACGTCCCGAGGGCCACAGTTGTCTATGACACCAGAACAGGGTCTGGCAACTGCCTTTCAATACCACAGTGTACCAAGTCAGCCAATGAACAATGAAATACGCATTCTTTACTTCGTGTCTTCATTCCCTTTAATAACAGAAATAAAATTCTGAATGTAAATCGCTACGTAACTAAAGCATCGGAATCAATTTGCAATTAATTTTCCTCAAAAATAGAAACTCATCCAGCTAATAGATATACCGATTCTAATAATTGTACATAATATACGAGTAACTGCAACATTTGCAACTATCGCTAGAAGTAAACACCGTACTCCACCGAGTAGCACGTGGCCTGTCCGCAAAGTGCTTCAACATTCAGTAAGGGGTGCACTACGTAAAATGAAAATATAGCATAATGTGCAGGCAAGCACAGAATAGCAAGGGCTTTCTGCCAAATTCTTGACGGACCCTTATTTTCACATTCAAGAGATGCGCTTCAAGCATTACACCAAAACACTTCCAGCTCGAAAAGAGTTCAGATCCGGGGCACGTTCGCTCCAAAGTATAAAACTATCATCTGGAGCCTGCCTGTTTGACATTTAAAGGTCAGAGTAAATACTTATTTTACACCTGTGTAATATCACCCGCACTTAAGACGTTAATTGTACCATCACAGTAAACCTTAAGCGTTTGAACCGGGGGAAGAAGTAATTATATACGAGCTGTCCAACCTGTGTGAATGATGCCTCGAAACGTGCAAAAAGTAGGATTACTACAGACTACGCGCACAAGCTCCATTTACGATGGTATGTGAGTGTATCTTATGTGGATGTCCTGAAAATCGACCCCCAACTTACAGTGTGCGGGGCCAGACATTTTTTTTACATTTGCTTTTTCAAGATGCTAAATTATATTCTTTGAGGGTCCCGGTACACTCTCAAAGAGGGCATATTTGACTATATTCCAACAAAGCCATTTGCTGGCAGTACAGCGACACAGCAACAGATGTGAAGAAAGGACACAAGCCCTTGGAAGTTAGCCCCTATGGTTAAAACATAGGGTATAACCAAAACACGTCAAAATATAAAGATGTTCGAAGTTAATACTTCCATGCGACTCAGGGACTGACGTCAGCTAATAATATGACTGTCTGGGCAGTGAGCTAGACTGCAACATTACTATGGCTGCTTCTCAGACAAGCCTGTAGTGGCGCCATACAAATCGGCATGCGTAATAACACAACATTTAAACCAAAAGTAAAAAGTATCACAGAAACTGAAATATAAATAGATCAGTCCCTTTATAAAACAACGCCAATGAAGGGAAAAAACACATACCGATTGGGCTCATGCTAAACCGAGTATTTGCCAAAGGTATTTTCAACAGCGGTTCTGCCAAACAACATTCCTATGAAGTTTAATTACCATTTGAACAAAGCTACACATGTGTGTGTTACATTTGCTTCGATTTTGTTGCCGAGAGGATGTACACATTTACGGTTGTGGTGACTATATGAAACAAAAGTTCGGACGCTTCTCCCGGTAACACTTAAATGTAAGTATTTCAGTGCAAGCGGATTAAACCCTCAGTTAGTTTCACGCAGTCTTTCTGCTACCAACGGCGAACAGCCTTTCCCCACACAGCTGCTTTCCACTTAGGATCACATCATCTCATTCCTAATATTCCATCACTCTGTCGAAGGCAGGGCAGCACACCACACCCAACACATTTACACTCCACTAAAATCAAAGCCACAATTAAATACAGGGAACATGGGAGCACAAAAAGGATGGGCTCCGCCTGCCACTACATCCCAGCCGCCAGCAACCGGCCTTATTTATTATTTATTTATTTTATTTATTCATTCATGCAAAGTTATATAGCACAGATGTTACCGAAATGTGCTAGAGGAACAATATTTTGTTACATGGAAGTTACAGCTACTAGTCATTACAAAGGTCGAAAATACAAGGTAGATCACTACATAAAGCAGAGTGCCCAGGCCTGTTGAGACAGTATACAGAGTGTATGAAAGGTGTACATGACCATAAAAAGGTTGAAGGTAGTGATTTCCAGATTCTGGTTGCTTCCTGAGAAGGATTGTGCCATCATTTGTGCCTTTTTAAAGGATGGGGTTCAAAGAGCATTGTGTCAACATTTTGCAATGGTATGCAGCCACTTGATAGCGTGGGTTGGTCTGCCAGGTAACAGGAAGTGGAAGTGTGCAGAGCTTTATGGGCAGTGCAGGAAGTCTTATAGATAGCCCTTGCTTCAATTGGCAACCAACGGAGCGTGATTCACACGAGGGTGATGTGGTTATTTCTTTTGGCACCGTAGCTGCTGAATGTAGAATTGATTTAGAGGGTGAGATGGGTTTTGGGGAGATCAGTCAGGCCAGAGTTACAACAGTCCATTCTGGTGATCACCAGTGTATGCGCAAGAGATGTAGGATCTTATTCTGGGATGTAAAGGAGGATTCCCCACAGAAGATGTAGTTGATAACAAGTGTTTTTTGCCATGGTGCTGATTTAAGAGTGTAGATTGAGTCTTGTCTAGGACAGTGGATGTCAACCTTCTGACTCCTGTGGAACCCAACCCAACCATTGCTGGAACCCAAGGACCCCCAATGAATCACTACTGGAATCCAGGTACCCCCACTGAGTCATTACTTCAAGTAGAAGACCCAACCTAAGCATTTGTGATGATTTGAACCGCAAAACAATACACAAAAAATAAGAAAACAAGCATTTTTTAACAAATACATAAAATATTTATTCATTTATTCAATTCACAAACAAATATAAAAAAATCAAAATTGTAATGGGAAGGTTCGACTATTTCTACATTTAATCAAGGTCTGAAGTCTTACCACACTACATTCTGTTTGATGCACTTACACTGCTTCCAAGAATCAAAACAAGGACACTAGCCCAATTTTTAGCCTCCAATTTTAAATTCCTTCACATTTATAGAACATTTTGAAATGTTCAGATTTACATTTTGTTTTTTAAAATTTATATACCCTTTAGTAATCTGTATATATTATTTAATTTTCTAGGCAGTCATGGACCCCCTGAGTAGGCTTCATGAACCCCAAGGGGTCCCTGGACCCCAGACTGGGAACCACTGCTCTAGGGTGACTCCCAGAGACTTGGCACTTCCAACAATGGTGGGTTTACTGTTGAGAATGTCGTATGAGTCCATCCAGGATTGCAGTGGAGATGTTGATTTGGAAGGAGAGATAAGGAGAAATTCAGCTTGAGAAGAGTTTAGCTGTAGGTGATGAGAGGTCATCTAGTTGGGAACAGAGTTTAGGGTAGTGTTGAGCATCAAGATATTGTTTGGCAAGGAGACTTTAGATACAGCTGTGTGTCGTCTGCATGTTGGTGACAGTAGATCCACGACTTCTTTAAGAAGTATTCTGAGTGGCTCAATGTATAGGTTGAATAGGGTTGAGGCAATGATGGACCCCCTGTGGGGCCCCTTCACCCACTGCAATCAGTGAGGAGGGATGGTGATTAATTTTAAAAGTCTGCAACCTGCCCATGAGGAATGAAGTGAACCATTTCAGGACAATGGCCCTCATTGGTGTCACTGCCAACGGGCTGGCGGGGAAGACCGCCACATAATGAGTCTGGCGGGTTGGCCTCTGCCAACCCGCCACATCCCTGCCTGTACCGCCAGGCCGGTTGGACCCGCTGGGCTTCGAGATCGGTAGCACCGCCACGAAAACCCTGGTGAAAAGGCTACCTGTGACAGGAAATTTCTTTCCTGTCACCGGCAGACGACTCCCCTCCCCCGGCTAGCCTAATATCCTCCACCCTCCTCCATACCAGAACACCCCAATGCCCCCTCCCCATCCCTCACCCCCTTCTAGTGCAGCACCCCTCACGCCGTTTTAGTGCAGCACCCCTCACCCCTGCATGTACGCACACAGACACTCACACACACTTTGCATACACTCATTCACGCACCTCGCATACACTCATACACCAACACTGACATACACGCATTCACTCACAAGCATCCATACACGCACTCACCTCAACATTCATACACGCACTCACCTCAGCAATCATACAAGCACTCATTTCAACAGTCATACAAGTATTCAACCACGCATACACACATACATTCACACACGCATACACACATACATGCACACACGCAGACAACACCCACTCACACATGCACATACAACACCCTCCACCCTCCCATCGTGGTGGGCCCGGTGGTGAAAACGCGCATGCGCTTCCGACCACCAGAACGACTACTGGAGGATTTCTGCCCAAAATGTGGCGCAAATCCTTCAGTACTTGTGATCTGGTGGGCAGAAGACTGCCAGCACTGGCAGCATTCTGGCACCCGCGGCTTAGGCAGTCTTGGAAAAAGACCACCTAAGTCAAAATGAGGGTCAAGGTCACCAATGCCCACTTGATTTTTGAGTGGGTCTAGGAATGTGCGGAATCTGTGTCGAAGGCTGATGGTAGGTCAAGAAGAATCAGGAAGCTAGGGTTGTCTGTGTCTTGAATTTGAAGAGCATTGTCGACCACCTGTAATAGAGTGGTTTCTGTGCTGAAGCCATGAATGAAACCATGCAGCTCTGCTGCACAACTTTCAACGATTTTTGAGAGGAAATGCATGTTGGACATCAGATGATAGTTGTTGAGGTCAGTGGTGTCTGCAGAGGGTTTTTTGTTAGGAGATGGGTGACTTGCCCAGTTTTGGGGCAGGAAGGAAATGTTCATTGGAGAGAGAGAAATTCACAAGAGTTGTTCAGTGGGGAAGCATGTGTGTATAAAGGTATTTTGCAATATTCCCAGGGATTGGGTCTACAAAGTGGTTTGAGGGTTTTGTTTTTATGGTTATCTTGAGTAAGTCTTCCTCTGTAATGTAATTAAATAGTTGCCAAGAGGTAGGGTGGACATCATGATGTAGTATTAAACTTTGGAGTCAAAGAACTGTAGAAAAGTCTCTGCTTTTAATGGTGGTTCTTCAAATCTGCTGGATGTTGGCATGGATGGGTTGTTGGCGATGTTGAGCAGATCGAAGAGTTGCTTTGGTAATTTCTTGGCTGAGTTTAGCAGGGACTTAAAGTGGTTGGATTTCTCCCAGAAGTAGTGTTTTTTGATTAAGTACCTAGCATTTCTAAGGCAAGTGAGAATAGTCATGGCGATTTCCATTTGTTTTCTAAAATTTTTAAGACTTTCCTTTCCTTACAAAGGGCTTTTTTGAACCATGACACTGATGATTTAGGATGTTCCCTTTTACTTTGAAGTAGAGCAACAACGTCAATCGCATTAGAGAGGCATGCAAAGCTGTGCTCCCCCTAAAAACTCCAGCCTTCATTAAAGGTAGACTGACAGATACCAAAGAAAATCACGTGAAAGCAGTGGCCACCACCCGAAATTTACACACATAGGGCCTCCCTCAATCACTAGCAGTACCTGCACTTGCTGTATTATCAGGATTCAGCAGAGAAGTTGCCAACTGTTCAAGACTATTCCTCAGGTCCCTGGACTTACACAGAATTTGGTGGCCTTGAGGGGACACAGAACAACAGATATTTGGCAATTGGAGCATCAGAGCAAAGAATGTGGGCGTGAACTGAGGCATCACAGCAGATTACATTGATTTACTGGTTGCCAGGCAGGCACTACAGCTTCTTGGACTCTGTGTACAAATACAGATATAGGATGCCAACCACCAACACTACTTTAAAGACAACTCATTGACTTTTCATGGCTATTCGCAGCTGGGTTTCCAGTTTTTTGTTTTTCCCCTTGCATGTCCCACTCTCTTCTCCGGCCGGACTTTCTCTCTACCACTGTCCCAAGAACCTGCGACCCCCTAACCATCCATCAGTTTCTCAACAACACCTCCATCTAAAGCTGGTGAGTACATTTTCCTACAGTGCTACCCTTAATAGTTTGTGTCTGTATGTTCTTAAGGGTGTGATAGGGAAGAAGTCATTGGATTGTCCTGTAATTGCTACAGAGTGAGTCCTCCATTCTACCGCACCATTATACAGCACCCGGCATTGTTAATTCAGCACGTGATGGGAAAGCTGAGGCTTCTGCTGTGAGTTCGTGGTCTCTCTTTCTTGCCTCATTTCACCAAGGATTGTTAGCCTTTCCTGGTAGAGCTGACAGTGGGAGGCAGACAGCCTCTTGGGTATTGAGTAAATCAGCACCAGAATCATATTATTGCTGAGTTCTGACATGCACCACAAACAGAAAGGCAGCATACTTTCTTTGCCCTGGTATGGTGCTGGAGCGTGAGGAGGTGGAAATTACCTACCTTCATACCTAACCCATGAAATGTTCATTGTGGCCTCACTGATGGAGTGGTAGTCTGTCCTGTTCTATGATTTAGCCTTATTGCCTGTGCGTGTTTGGTTTCCCTAGAAGTGGGTCATCAATCCCTAGTTCCAATGCTGCCTCCAATTCCTTAGACACACTAACTGGGTCTATAGCATCATAAAGAAGTGGTGGTTCCTGAGTGCCCCACAGTAAATATATGGCGTTGTCTGCTACATCAAAAATGCCTACATTAATTCCTCCTGTGCAGCATCTCTGATCCCGAGGCATCTTTAACAGTGGTCATAGTGGTGGCCTCAAAGGAGCTCCTGTGGTCCTAGTATCCACTGCCTGATGATGCCCTGCCCACCTCCATCTTCAAGCTTCACAATGGAACGTAACAGTACACCTGAAGGGGTTGGGAGGCATCTAAGGGGAAGGGTGCTTAATTCTTTCTCTGATTAAGGAGTGCTGCTGGTTTCCCAATTTCCTTAGGAGGCTGCCTGTGATGCAGTGCCTTTGGATGGGAACTGGTACCTTGAACTCATTTGTTTCACTAGGCGGTCTCGCGCTACATTAACAACTGCTCCCCACTTGACACTCCTCCAACTAGGCTAAGCAAATCTTATTCTGTCATAAAGGAGGAAAGTGGTGATGAAGCTTTGACAATTCAAAATCATTTTCAACAGGGGTTTCCAAGAATCAAAACAACAGTCCCAAAAGGGGCACACAAAATCATGACGCACACCACTTTAACAGCAAGCTGATGAAAAATAATACAGCAAAAAAACCTTCAATTAGGTACAACACTGGAATATTTAGTTTTAAAGATCACACTACAATAACATGAAAGAAAACAATATTGACAAGGTGTGTGTGTATGTGTAAGTTACAATTTACTATACTTAACTCCACACATATGTACATGACAATATATATAGATTTCTTTAATATATACAGATTTGGAAATAAGAACAGTAAAAATATACTTACCAAACAATGCTTTGGTTGTCTCAATTAGTGCTTTTATATTTTTATTGTACAATATTTCTGTACTCTGACACACAACTTTCAGTGAGCTCAAAGATGAAACATATCGAACAAGAGAGATGAAGCCAGACTTAGAAGAAATACGGAGAGACATTATGAATACTACATAGAGAACAGTGTAATTCCCTTGAGGAGATGGATGAATGGTACTCAGATCAAAGACACTCTCCATGCACGCATTTTACTCACTGAGAAACAAAAAACCTAGAGAACAGGTCCAGGAGAAATAATATCCGCATCCAAGGGTCTGTGTGGGTGCCAGGAAAGGCAATTATTCTAACCTGCAGGGCGTCTTGAGTGTACTCCTTGAATGAACAGAAAAGTATCCTATCAACCTTGACTGAGCACATGGAGTGGTGCCAATGGTCCTTTCTTGGAACATGCAGCCCAATATTGTGAAGAAGGATCATTTTGTCAAGAAATAGGAGAACATTATAGAGAAGCCCACGTTGGGGAGAATATATCCTATGACTGTGAAGATTTCCATCTGCCAAAATGGAAAACATTCAGTGACATACTTCCTGAGATAAAGACTGGGGCTGTATACAGATGGGTACTCCATACAACATCATCTTCAAATGGCAAGATAATCAGTTTGCCCTTACATTTCTTGATGAAGCATGCAAAGGTTTTTTGGGGGTGTACTTTTTCCATAACCAGGAACGGAAAGAATATCTTGCGCAGCTGTGCAGGAAGTCACTTCCTAAGCCACAGAGCTATTTCCATTTCTACTGGAGGCGGATGGTTGAGGGGGTGTCTCTAAACCTTGTCATAAATCAGCAAGCTAAAAAGCAGCTAGGATATGGAAGGACAGTGGGCATCTTTGGTCTAGGGAAGCTCTAGCTGGTGGGATCCATGGTTGGCAGATATATGCCATCAGAGGCACTACCTCCAAAGTGTCTACTCTCAGTTCCCAGCACCACAGAGATACTATGCTATGATCGATTAATTCTTGTTAAACATAAAGTTTCTTAATGCCCTCAAGAAGCTTGACTAGGGTATGACAAAACTCTTGGATCACGGTCCTCATTTGTTCATTTGGTAAGGAGGGACATCTGACGGATGAGATGGGAACATGGAAGTTGAATTATTTGCTCCTCAGTGGTCCTTTAGTCATTCAACACAGACAACAATTAAAGAATAACTGTCTCTCACTAACAAAGAGCAGTTATGAAAAGCTATGTTATGGGATACAACGAAAGATGTAGTGAGGGGGTATTTCACTGAAGAAGAGGCTCATCTAAAGGGGATGAGGGAGGCATTGCTATGAAAGCTAAAAGTGAACCTGAAGGTTGCAAAAAGTCAATACAAGTTAACAAAGTTTCAGAAACACTGGAGAAAATGAATCACTTGGAAAAGCAGCTTTACAGGAGAAACTATATTTTTGCCAAACATCGGAATATTACACAGGTGACAATAAAGCTGGGAAACTCATTACCGAAAGGCAGGGAGCTTCATTATGGGATGTTAAGAATGACACCCGAAGGAAAGGCTGCCGATGTTCTTTCGAGTTGCCTCGCCACAGGGTCAGATCTGTAAAAAAGGCACTAGGGCAGTTGAGGGACTGGTTGGGCCTCTATTTCCCTGCAAATCTACATATAGGTCATGTGCTAAATGAAGGCATCAGTGGCAGTGGCCTTAGTGGGGAGCACACCTGAATTTGTGGAGTATACGTGAATTATTGATGGATGGTAGTGCAGGAGGTGCTCTTCTTTACTCTTGCATGAGGAACTCATAATGCAAAAAGGCTCTGCGTAGCTACTTTTTGAATTGCGCTGAGGGGATAATGTGCCAGCTCTAAGAGGAAAGCCCTGTGGCTACTGAGGCTTTAAGTCCAGGAACCTAGGGAAGGGTCCTAGTGGCATTTTCTGTGCTTAAAGACAGGTCCTCTTTATAGCTTGGTGGACTTTGGCCAGTTAAGGGATATGGGAGATGCATGGGAACTATGAAGGATTTGGCCCTCTGGTTTTTCTTTGCTTATAACATGCCAAAGAAGGCTGGCCAACACAGAAGGTAAAATGCGACACTCATGAGGCCAGCAGCAAAAGAGGGTGAAAAACTATGCTTGCCTCAGGAGTGGACAGAGTGAACGTCCTGCTAAGGAAACACCGAAGAAGTCTTCTAAGAGTGGCCTAGAACATGAACCTAAGACTCAAGATGGCCTTGTGAGAAGGTGTGTGGCTAGAGCGACAAACTGAACAGGCACATCGTACTGATGCTCCAGCAGGACTCACTGCTTAAGGCCTTATTAGAAATACACTGGAAGGCCCTTCCAAATAGACGTGTGAGGGAATGCCCCATATGAAGAATGAACATAATGGGGCATCATAAAGAGCAAAACACACACTAAACTTTGGAAATGCTGACAACGGCATTTGAGGAAAAGATAACGCCCAGCTGATTCTGAAAGCGGAAGTCAAGATGCCATAATATAGAGGTGCACCTGAAACAAACTAGCCCTTGTAGACAGCGGGGAGAAGAATAAGCCTGGAGATGGCCTAAGCTACTCAGCGGCCTGTCCTCAATGAAGGTATGTAGGAGGGAGCAGGCCGCACCTGGAGGGTACAAAGCACAAAGATGGTGTTTGATTGGGGAAACCTATTGGTCCAAGCTATCCACATAAAAGCCCGTGCAGCTCTGCCGACTACTAGCTGTTTTGTGACATCATGATGACCATCCAGAAGTGGTGGCACAAAGCTACCCCCCTTATACTGAAATAACAAAGGTGAGCTGTTAGACTGAAGGTTAAAGCAGATGTAAAGGAAAGGGAAGCGCATTCCAGCTTCCGGAAAGATTCAAGGAAAAGACCCAGGTGTGAGAATAAATGAACTAGAGACCGAAGCGAGTGAAACCTGGAGTCAACTATGAATTTATTTGAAGCAGAATAACCTAAAGACAATATAATAATAATCCTGGCAGATGACACCAAAGAAACATGCACTGTGGTAAGACACAACCTTCTCCGAAGTCTCTATACAACATACTAAGGTATCCAAAATATTGGGATCCTGGCTTGTGGCACACCCAGGCACAATCACGCTGAATAAAGGTGATCTCTTAACCAGTAACTGTTTAAAATTTAACTGAGGGAAGAAATTTAAGCAGCTCTCTCAACAGTCTCAGCAGACTAGAACTCTGATCTTGGGAAGAAAATTGTCATGCTCTGGAACAACATAGACTCAGTAAGCACTAGGGTATTAGGTGTTGAAACTAAATTCCAACAGCTAAAGTGACGAAAGCATCTCTCATTGGAAAAATGGCCACCATACAAGCCCAAACAGAGGCATTAGCCCTAAAGTATAAAGATGTGGAAAACTGCTCCCTAAATGAAAACATTAGGATAAGAGGATGAAAGGAGCAAGTGGAAGGAAAAATTTCAGAGTCCTCCATGATGGGCCATTTAGAGAGAACATAACTCCTAGGAGATAACCAGAGTCAGATACAACTACACTGAGTCTACAGAGCTGGTCAAAAGTGGGCTGGAGACACTAAGAGACCGAGAGACATTCTGGCTGTATTCCATAACTTTCTGATTGAAGAGAAAATACCAAGAACGGTACCAAATAATTTGTCACTTCAGCAACCATACTGTCAGAAATGTAGGCCTCTCACAGACAGACTGAGAAAAGACAATGGTGGTCATTCCAACTTCGGCGGTAAAAGGCGCTTACCGCCAGACAGAAGACCGCCATAACACTGCCGCGGTCACGGTAAACCGCCACGGTCATTCTGACCCACACTAGGCAAATCCCCAAAATACCGCCATCCACAAAAGTCCGCCACACCAAAGGTCAGCGATAAACTGGCGATGACCAAACCTCCACCGTCACGCCAACAGAAATACGCCCATGCCATTACGACCCACGAATCCACGCGGCGGTCTTTCAACCGCGGTATTCTATTGGCGGTACACACCGCCGCGGTCGAAATACACATACACCTACAAAACACTACCACATTGGACAATTCGAAATACACACACCTGATACACATACACACACCACTCCCACACTCCCAATACAATATAAAACACACACCCACATCACCCACAAACCCCTACGGCCAAAAATTTCGAACGAAGATTAGAGAGAGACACCACAGTCAACTACCAAGCATCCACAGGCACACAATACCAATACCCACAGAACTTCCACGTACCTCACACAACACACCACTAAATAGCACCCCACCTATCACTACACCCTCCACCCCACACATTATCCACACCACCCCATGGCACCTCAAAGACACCCCAGGTTCTCAGATGCTGAACTCAGGGTCATGGTGGAGGAAATCCTACGAGTAGAGCCCCAGCTGTTCAGGACACAGGTGCAGCACACCACCATTGCCAGGAAGATGGAGCTATGGAGCAGAATAGTGGACAGGGTCAACGCTGTGGGACAGCACCCAAGAAATCGGGATGACATCAGGAAGAGGTGGAACGACCTACGGGGGAAGGTGCGTTCCATGGTATCAAGGCACAACATCGCGGTACAGCGGACTGGCTGCGGACCCCCATCTCCTCCCCCTGAATTTACAACATGGGAGGAGCAAGTCTTGAACATCCTGCATCCTGAGGGCCTCGCTGGAGTATCTGGAGGAATGGACTCTGGTAAGTCTCATCTTCACTACTTCATCCCCCCCACCCCACATGCATGCCAACTCATACCCCCATCCCTCACCCCCTTCACAACTACCCCTTGCAAATGTCTCACCATCACAACCCACCCATCCCAAAACTTAGCCCTGCATGCGGCCCCAAAGCATGGACACCCATCACCCCCCCCCCCCAAAACACCGTCACAACAGCCCCCACAAAGGAATGCCAGCACTGGGATACACGGGCACCCACCCATTGCACGCCATTGGCACACACAGAAGCAATAACCATACTTTTATACCCCTGCAGGACCCGAACGCCAGGTCACCGGGCAGGAGGGTCCACAAATGTCCCCTCCACCCCCAGAAGAGGCCACAGTGATGACAGCAGCTCTGTCTCCCTGGATCTAGATGACCAGCCCGGTCCATCGGGGACCTCTGGACAGTCGGTTCCCCTCAGACAGGCACAGGCCACAGCAGACCTACCCCCCTCTGGGAACACCAGCACAGCACCCACCCAGCGGGCCCATACCTCTGTCCCCAGGACACGTCAATCAGCGGTGTGTCCACCACTACAGGGAACCCAGGCTAACCCACCACCCCAACAACAACAGGGACCTGGGGGCAGTGGTAGTGGGCACCCGGTCCAGGGGACGGAGGCCCAAGGAAACAGGGGAACTGGGAGGGCAGCTGTGCGACAGGGGGGGGACAGGCCAAGGGAACCCACTCTCCACGAGGCCCTCTCCTCCATCATGGGAGCATACCACCACTCCCAGGAGACGATGGCGACGGTCCTGGCCAGGTTTCAGGAAATCCAGCTTCTGCAGGAACAACAGTATATGGGGTTCAGGGAGGAACTGGGAAACATCAGTACCGCCATGGGTACCATCGTAGTGGCCCTGAATGAGTTAATCTCCACATTGCGGACCACTCTGGCACCTCAAAGGGCCCCTGACACTAGCATGGACCAGGAACTGGCTACCACCTCCGCCGGCGCTAGTGGACAGGAGGCCCCGACAGAAGACCAACAGGCCACCAGAACCCCACCCCCTGCAGAAGGAGAACCACTCCGCAAGCGGGCCCTGAGATCCAGGAAGAAGACAGAGTAACATGTCAAGACCCCCGCCAGCAAAGGATACCGCCCTGATTGTCATCCCACTGTCCCACATTGTCACCCTGTCCAACCTTAAACTGCCCCTGCTCCACTTCCCACAGGCATTTGGACAATGCACCTGTGAACCTGATAGTCTGGACTCTGCCATGGACAATCCTCCACCATCACCCCTCACCGATTTGCAACCACCCATCCAAATTAGAGCACTTGAATAAACACACTTATTGCGCATAAACAATCTGGAGTCTGTCTGTGATTTTAACAAATGTATTAGACATGACAGTGGCAAAATTGTTATTCACATTGTGATGCCAAAAAAACGCTGTCACACAGCTGTAGTCCATGGGGAAACTAAGCAGATGTCACGCAGTGGGGCCCACAGCTCTGAAAACGGAAGGGAAAGTCACAACACAGTTACCATACACTGGGGGAAAAAGTCAGACAGTAGAGAGGTAGGAGTCTTTAAGTAAATGTAATATGCCGGTGTCTACTCTTACCTTTGTGTCACTGAAAGTATTGCTCTATTACTGTGTTCCTGTTGTCTATGTCGTCCTCTTTGGCTTCCTCTTCTTCCCTCTCCACAGGCTCCACAGCTGCTACAACACCACCATCTGGACCATCCTCCTGCAGAAAAGGCACCTGGCGGCGCAAAGCCAGGTTGTGAAGCATACAGCAGGCCACGATGATCTGGCACACCTTCTTTGGTGAGTACATTAGGGATCCACCTGTCATATGGAGGCACCTGAACCTGGCCTTCAGGAGGCCAAAGGTGCGTTCGATCACCCTCCTAGTCCACCCATGGGCCTCATTGTAGCGTTGCTCTGCCCTGGTCCTGGGATTCCTCACTGGGGTCAATAGCCAGGAAAGGTTGGGGTAACCAGAGTCCCCTAATAGCCACACACAGTGCCTCCGGAGTTGACCCATCACATACGGGATGCTGCTATTCCGCAGGATGTAGGCGTCATGCACAGAGCCAGGGAACATGGCATTAACATGGGAGATGTTCTGGTCTGCCAAACAGACCATCTGTACATTCATCGAATGATAACTTTTCCTGTTCCTGTACACCTGTTCACTTTCTCTGGGGGGTACCAAAGCCACATGGGTCCCATCAATGGCACCTATGATGTTGGGTATATGTCCAAGGGCATAGCAGTCACCCTTCACTGTAGGCAAATCCCCCACCTCAGGGAAAAAACGATGTAGCTCCGCATGTGTTTGAGCAGGGCAGACAACACTCTGGACAACACCTTGGAAAACATAGGTTGAGACATCCCCGATGATATGGCCACTGTTGTTTGAAATGACCCACTTGCTAAGAAATGGAGTACTGACAGCACCTGCACTAGAGGGGGGATCCCTGTGGGTTGGCGGATGGGTGATATCAGGTCTGCCTCCAGCTGGGCACACAGTTCATGTATAGTGGCTCGGTCAAGCCTGTATGTCAGAATGACATGTCGTTCCTCCATTGTCGACAGGTCCACCAGCGGTCTGTACACGGGAAGATTCCTCCATCTCCTCGCATTGCCAAGCGGACGGTGCCTAGGAAGGACAACAGCGAGCACAGAGTCAATCAACCCACAGGTACGTTCCCACAGCTTGCACACAACACGATTCACTATGCATTGAATGGTGTGTATGAGTGTTGAGAAAAGGCCTAGGTATGTGTGACGCAGTAGAAATTAAGCCATGTGGGCCCTTGAAATGGCGGCTGCCTGACCTGTGAAGTGTGACAATGGGATGTGAGGTCAATGCGCTGGCGTGGCACACCGTGGCGGTAGGCGGTCGAAGACCGCGGCGCAAAGCCGCATTGGTTAACATTGAAACCTATGGGTTTCAGGAGCCAATGACGATGTGCGCCGGCGGTCGCGGTACGCACCGCCGCGGTACGCAGCACCGCGGGCGTGACCGCCATTTTCTATCAGCTTAATCACTCGATACCTGATCTTCCACAGGAGAGGACCTACACTGCAAGTGCTGCTGTGACCTCGGTCTGGAAGAGACAATGGCTGCTGCGACTGGGGAAAGGGCCCCTGCCTTCACTTCTGAAGAATTGGAGAAACTCGTGGATGGGGTCCTCCCCCAATATGCGCTACTCTACGGTCCTCCAGACCAACAGGTAAGTACACTGGGAGCATGCTTTGTGGGCAATGCCTGGGTTGAGTCGGGTGGATGAAAGATGGTGGGGCGGGGAGCGATTGAGTCATGCATCAGACGACAAATGAGAGCATGTGCCACATGGCAAGGGTGGGGATGGGGGGCCACTCACATCGAGCATGCAGAAGGTGATGACAATTTTTCTCTCCCTGTACATGTGACATAGGTCAGCGCCCACCAGAAAATCGCGATTTGGCGTGTGATCGCCAAGGACGTCCGGACCCTGGGGGTCCACAACAGACGGGGCACCCACTGCCGGAAGAGGTGGGAGGACATCCGCCGCGGGAGCAGGAAGACGGCGGAGGCTCTGCTGGGGATGGCCTCCCAACGTAGGAGGGGTGCCAGTCGTCAATTGACCCCCCTGATGTCCCGGATCCTGGCGGTGGCCTACCCCGATTTGGATGGGCGCGTGAGGACATCACAGCAGACACAATGGGGTGAGTACACTCTCATTCTGGTGACTTTGCGCGCAGTGGAGGTGTCTGGGTGGGGGAGGAGGGCTGTGGGTCTCCCTAGGCCAGGGCGAATTCTGTAGGCTAGGCCCCTCCGTAAGGCATGGCCCTGTGCCCCCGCCCCCCACCTCTGTAGGGTGCCAAGTTCAGGTATCCATGGCCCTGTGTCATCTATGTGTGCAGTTGTCATCGATAGGCTTGTAGGCCATGTCCCACGGATTGCGTAGTGGACCCCAAGTGCGCGGCGTAGTGCAGGGGGCTTCTGTGTCTGTCTTGTCCGCCAACGGTAGCGGTAATCCATGCACTCAACATGTCTTTATTTCCCCCCCTCCCCCCCCTTTTTTGTGGTCTTCCTGTTCATGTGTGCATCAGCATCATCAGGCGGAGGAGAAGTGGCATCGGAGCACGAGGGAGCTGCATCTCACATGGCCATGGCGGGCCATGCAACTGACTCGGATTTCACCAGTGAGACGGAGGGCGAGGGGAGCTCCACAGCAGGGACTCGTGCTGATGTCAGTGACTCGTCCTCTGAAGGGAGCTCCCTTGTGGTGGTGGCAACATCCGTGCCCCCCGCAACAACAGGTACAGCCGCCACCCAGCGCACCAGCACCGCCCTCCCAGCAGCCCCTCAGCCTTCGCCCTGTGCCCGCTCACCCAGGAAGGTGGGCATCTACTTCGCACCAGGCACCTCAGGCCCTGCCCCAGTCACCCCTGCTGCCCTCAGTGAGGTCATTGACCTCCTGAGGACCATCACTGTTGGGCAGTCTACCCTTTTGAATGCCATCCAGGGTGTAGAAAGGGAGGGGCACCGGAGTAATGCATACCTGGAGGGCATTCATTCGGGTCAGGCTGCCCATCAGCGATCGTTCAACGCTCTGGCCACAGCACTGACGGCAGCAATTGTCCCTGTCTCTAGCCTCCCCCCTCCAACTTCCTCCACCCAGACCCAATCCCCAGTACCTCTGCCTATCCCAGACACACCATCAGACCAGCCTGCACACACCTCAACACCCAAGGGAAGCTCATCCAGACATAAGCACCACACATCACACAAGCATTCACACAAGCAACATCCACATGCAGACATACCAACAGCCACTGCCTCCACTGTGTCCCCCTCCTCCTCGTCTCCCTCCTCCCTCCCTGTGACGTCTCCACTCACACTTGCATGCACAACATCTTCAGCCACTACGTCCATCACCAGCACACCCACCAGAACACTCCGCATACGTGCAGTCACCACCCCCACTACCATTTACACGTCCCCTGTGTCCTCTCCCAGTGTGTCTGTCACCCCCTCTTCCAAACCACACAAACGCAAGCAGCCACCCACCCAACAGCCATCCACCTCACGACAGCCTCCAGCCCAAGCACCTGCACCCAAAGACACCAGACTTCACACTCCTACAACCACATCCCCTTCCTCCACTCCCATACCCACTACACCTACCCGTCACTCTCTTTCCAAATTGCTTTCCCTTGCCAACCTTAAACTCTTTCCAACAACTCCCCCACCCCGTCCATCTCATAAGACTGCAATCAGCACCTCAGCCACCACCAAACCAGGACCTATCAGGACTGTTGTCCAAGGACTGTGGAGTCCCCCACCCTCAAGGGCAACAACTCCGGCGAGGAGCCAAGGCACGGCCAGCCCACCCCGGAAAAGCACCCAAAAGTTAGCAGTGCCCGGCGCGAGAGGCCACGGACACCAGGGACCACAATCCCTACCCTGGCTCCGTCTGGAAGTGGGGTGCCACCTGGCACACCGCCAAAGGTGTCAAAGGGCCACAGACGACCAGGGAAGGGTGGGAAGGGCAGCACGCCCGACAAGTCCGGCAGCAGGCCAGCTGTCCAGGAGTGCCACACCAGCCCCCTCTCAGGTGTGCAGGAGGGCACCCAGAGGCCCGGTACGGCAGCCCAGGAGGGCCCCACAAGCCAACGGACAGATGGGCAGGAAGGCCCTGCCAGCCACATGCCAGGTGGAGAGTGACACCCATGCCTGGGCCGGAACCGCTGAACTGGCCCTTTCAAACAAGTACCGCTGAACTGGGCCCTTTCAATCAAGCACCGCTGAACTGGGCACCGCCGTCTCAAGCACCGCTGAACAGGGCACCGCCGGCTCAAGCACGACTGAACTGGGCACCGCCGTCTCAAGCACCGCTGAACTGGGCACCGCCGTCTCAAGCACCGCTGAACTGGGCACCGCCGTCTCAAGCACCGCTGAACTGGGCACTGCAGTCTCAAGCACCGCTGAACAGGGCACCGCCGTCTCAAGCACCGCTGAACTGGGCACCGCCGTCTCAAGCACCGCTGAACAGGGCACCGCCGTCTCAAGCACCGCTGAACAGGGCCCTTCATCTCAAGCACCGCTCCGCTGGGCCCTTCATCTCAAGCACCGCTCCGCTGGGCACCGCCATCTCAAGCACCGCTGAACAGGGCACCGCCGTCTCAAGCACCGCTGAACAGGGCACTGCCGTCTCAAGCACCGCTGAACTGGGCACCGCCGTCTCAAGCACCGCTGAACAGGGCACCGCCGTCTCAAGCACCGCTGAACAGGGCCCTTCATCTCAAGCACCGCTCCGCTGGGCCCTACATCTCAAGCACCGCTCCGCTGGGCACCGCCGTCTCAAGCACCGCTGAACAGGGCACCGCCGTCTCAAGCACCGCTGAACAGGACACCGCCGTCTCAAGCACTGCTGAACAGGGCACCGCCGTCTCAAGCACCGCTGAACAGGGCGCCGCCGTCTCAAGCACCGCTGAACAGGGCCCTTCATCTCAAGGACCACTCTGCTGGGCCCTTCATCTAAAGCACCGCTCTGCTGGGCACCGCCGTCTCAAGCACCGCTGAACAGGGCACCGCCGTCTCAAGCACCGCTGAACAGGGCCCTTCCTCTCAAGCACCGCTCCGCTGGGCCCTTCATCTCAAGCACCGCTCCGCCGGGCCCTTCATCTCAAGCACCGCTGAACTGGGCCCTTCATCTCAAGCACCGCTCCGCTGGGCCCTTCATCTCAAGCACCGCTCCGCTGGGCACCGCCGTCTCAAGCACCGCTGAACTGGGCCCCTCATCTCAAGCACCGCTCCGCTGGGCCCTTCATCTCAAGCACCGCTCCGCTGGGCACCGCCGTCTCAAGCACCGTTGAACAGGGCACCGCCGTCTCAAGCACCGCTGAACTGGGCCCTTCATCTCAAGCACCGCTCCGCTGGGCACCGCCGTCTCAAGAACCGCTGAACTGGGCCCTTCATCTCAAGCACCGCTGGCCCATTGGCGGAAGGGGCAGGCCCGCATCTGTGTCAGGCAGGGCTGCACGAAGCACTCTGGGCACTAGTCCCCCTCCAGTACCAGTGGAGACTGTTATCCACTTGAGAGACTGTGGCGTTGCACTCCCCAGGATTGAACAGTGGGCAACCCACCCACTGTAGAGACTTGAGAGACTGTGGCTTTGCACTCCCCAGGATATGGCAGTGGGCAACCCACCCACTGTAGAGACTTATGAGACTGTGGCTTTGCACTCCCCAGGATGGGACAGTGGGCAACCCACCCACTGTAGAGACTTGTGAGACTGTGGCTTTGCACTCCCCAGGATGGGACAGTGGCCATGGAGGCCCCTCGTGGATCTGGCGTCGTGTACTCATGTGGCTGAGGTGCCCCCCCTTCCCTTCCCCCTGAGGTGCCTGTAGTTTTTCTATCTGATGCCCCTGCAGTGTTCTCTCCGTTGGTGTCAGGTATCTTGTGTGGGCCTTGCCCATGTGATTTGGGCCCAGTGGTCCACGGACAATGACAGCTAGAATTTTAATATTTATGTATATATTAGTTTTAAATGTGTGATATTTTTATAAGGCAATAATACAATATATTCGACTGTTTATGATCTATTCCTTTTGTCTTTGCATTCTTTCAGGGGGGTTTGGGGGTTGTAACAGTGATGTATTGCTATGCATTGATGTGTGTGTTGTAGTGGGTGGGGGTGGGTGTGTCGCATATGTGTGTCCCCGAAATATTTTCTCCTCCCCCCTCCCCTGTGTCGTAGGTGCAGTACTCACCGTTGTCTTCTGCGCCGGCGTTCGTGCTCCTGGTAGAGGAGCAGAAATACAATAGCTGGTAGGATGTGTAATTCGGGTTCCATGCTGTCCAGATTCCTCGTGGGGTGTATGGAGGTGAGCGTTTTCGGTTTGAAATGTCTGTTTCCGCCGTGTTTTTATTGGCGGGGCTACCGCCCCGGAAAAGGTGGCGGATTGGTGGGTTGTGATAGGGTGGGCGGTACATTGTCTTCCGCCTGTCTGTTGGCGGTGACCGCCGCGCTGTTTGTTTGTCCCGCCGTGGTGGTCGGAGTGTTAAAGTGGCGGTCTCTGTTGGCGGTTTCCGCCAGGGTCAGAATTCCATTTTTTTAACCGCCAGCCTGTTGGCGGGTTAGCCGCCGCTTTAACACCGACCGCCAGGGTTGGAATGACCCCCAATATCTGCTGCCACTGGCATACATACCCCTTTGGCAGGGCATTCAAATACACAATAAAAGGTACCAAACCTCCAGAAAAGCAGCAACAGCATATATGCTACATATTCACCTACACAACAAATAAGTGGAAATCACACAGCCTGGGCAGGAAAACGGGGACAAACAGACCAGTAATACAGGTTGATGACTGTCCCCCCCAAAAACTGCAATGGCGCTGAGAAACAAGGAAGACATATAAACCCTGCAGAGTCACAATGGCAGATACATAAACACATACACTAAAAAGGAAGTGAGGATTGGGAAATGTGCCCTGTAAGTTATCAAATTTAGGACGACCCAGGGCATAAAACGGAACCAGAGAATCATATTCATATAACTAATACCCTATAAATTTGGGAAACAGATGAGAAATGTAATACCTCACACCAGAAAAACTATGCAAGCACTGCTACCCATCCATTTTGGACAACAGATACAGACAGGCTGGCCCAATAGAGATCCCCAAATATTTGTCTCTATACACAGCTCTTCATGAAGAAGGATCCAATAGGGAGGCTTCATTACAACACACACAGATGGTTACAATAGTGTTACTAAATGGTTTGAACTCTCCTAATAAAAGAACTAAAGTATGATGCTTTATTTGAAAGGTTTGATATTGTTGCAGTTCACAAAATTCACCCAAGGACAAACTAGAAGAAACATGATAAAGACATAAGCAATATCAAGCATAATGGCAAGGCTTTATTTTCTTATGAACAGTTACACACATACTGCTGGGAAGAGGGATAAAGAGGGGAGACACACTGGCCCTCATTACGACCCTGGCAGTCGGCGGTATATTGGTAAAAGGTACTGCCAACAGGCAGGCGGTACCTTTCACCAAATTATGACATTGGCGGCTTGGCCCAAGCGAAACCGCCAATGTACCATTCCGACCGGCAGGGTGGTAACAGCCGCCGGGCTAGAGACTTCGGTCTCCAGTCCGGCGGCCGTCACAATCCCACCCTCTGGATTATGACTCCGCCTACTGCCATGGTTTTTGTGGCAATCCTACCGCCACGTAAACCATGGCAGTAGGCACTATCAGTGCCAGGGAATTCCTTCCCTGGCACTAATAGGGGTCTCAACAGCCCCCCTCCCCAGAGTCCTCCCCCATCTTCCCCCTCCCTCTCCTGCCCTCCACATTTACACACACGAACACATACACAATCATACACACACGCATACCCACTTCCACCCACGCATGCACTCATACACACCCACACACCGCAACACACACCAACATACATTGTCACACACACGCATTCACAACACACAACATACACTTACACTCACATTCAGCCATTCATGCACACATTCAACGCGACTCATACCCGCATGCACGCATACAAAAACAGACACACACTCCCCCCACACACACACACACAACACTCTCACACACGCACACACCACCACGCCACCCCCCTCTCCTGTCAGAGAACCCGACTTACCTGCCTGCAGGGGGGTCCTTCGGCAGGAGATGGGACGCGGCGGTGCTGTCAACAGCAGCGTCCGCCAGCAAAACACCACCAAGACGTATCATTGCTCATGATACGGTAGGCGGTGTTTTGCTGGTGTGGCACTGCTGCATGACCGTTGTGGGTATTCCACCAGCCTTCTGGCATAATTCCGTCGAGGGTCATAATGCCGGAGGTCGGCTAGTAGCGACGGTATGTTGACGGCCGTCACTGTGGCGGTAGGCGGCAGTTACCACCAAAGTTGTAATGATGGCCATTATGATTAAGGGACACCTTGAAGGTGCAAATATAACAATGGCTACTTTTTATGCACAGAATACAGGTCAATATAATTTCTTAATAACCTTTCTAAATACACTAACATAATTTTCAGATGATGCCATTATATGAATGGGAGATTTTATTTTGGTTTGGAACTCAGAAAAAGACAGAATGAGTACAGGGTCATCCCATGGTTTTTCCAGATTCTTAAAACACCCCCCCAGAGGGAGATTATTACATAATATTTGGAGGGAGCAACTCAAAGAACAACTGGAATACACATTTTTTTTTCCAGCACAGAGAAAATACTTGGGACATGCCTACGCCTTCGTGAGTAGCACACTGACACATCTAGGCATTTAATCTGACATCTTCTCAATAACCATCTCAGATGGTGCTCCAGTGGTACTACCTACACTAGACTAGATGGCAGACCCACGTCAAAGAGGTAGATAAATATCATAGCCCCACCTGCTTCAAGTTCCAGTACTGAAAGCACACATACCACAGAGTACCTTCTAAACAATATTGCAGAAAAGGGATCAATGGCAGGGTTGTGCAATGTTTTGACGGCAGTACTACAAGGCCCATGCATAGAGATTAAGCCTAATATTAAGAAGTTAAGACGAAAAAAGACCAGTTAAAAGAACTCAGCTGAACAGTCCAATAGTGTGGAAAAAAATACCACACTATTTCGTAAGGGCAATAATATACATTAGAGGAAAATCTAACACAATAGCAGCAAACAGAGACCAAGCTTACCTCACCATGTTTAATATTAACACATTACGAACACAAAAATAAAACAGGCCAGCATCTAACTAGACTTTTGTAGGTGAAACAGGAAAATGACGACAATACAAAAATATAAAGTTTTAAGATACAAGAATGACAAAGGAGATGGCAAAAGAAAAGCATTCCATGACTTTCATTTAGATCTGTATACCTCTGATCAAGGGGTGCTAGAAATGGATGGATTCCTAGGACTTTTTTTTAAACATTGTAAAAAAAAGTGGGGGTTCTACCTAGGATGGCAGAAGTCAACATCCCCTTAATACTGAAACATGAAAAATACCTGTAGGTCAATTGTACTAATAAAAGTGGACGCCAAAATATAAACAAAAATATTTGCCACAATATTCTTCTATATCCGGTCCACAGGTGACATTAGACGTGTGGTCCTCCAGTTTGAAGGAAGGCCCCACAAGCTGTTTCTGATAGTGCTGGATGCAGAGAAGGCTTTTGACCAGGTGGACTGGCCCTTTCTTGTCAGGGTAATTGAAAGATAGGCATTTTGAACAGTCTGAGTGGGACATAGGGCAAAGATATAAAAAATGTATTTTTGATTTCTCTCACTGATTTCTATTTGGAAGGAGAGCACGTCAACATTGTGGCTTTTCCCCCCTATTAGCCTATCAGAACGCAGCCATTTGCCCTATACGTATCAGAAATTACAGTGAAATAGAGGGATGAAATTCAGTCCAGTTATACATAAAATGTTATTCGCAGACAATGTTCTAGTGTCTTTGACATAGAGATGAGTCCATTCCAATGCTCAAGATTTCAAACATGAAAAAATAGATGGGCTCAAAGTAAATACAACAAAATCAAAAATACTAAACTTTATACTTGTCACAAGATAGAGAAGATAGCATCATAGAAATGCACATCTTTTTGGTGGACTAATCACCTCAATAAATACCTGGGTGAAAATAGTACACCAAACTGCTGTGGTCCCCATGTTAACCAAATTAAAATACAGTTTCGGAGGATGGGTCATGCTACCTATCTCACTTTTTGGCTAAAAACTCACCATTTAAATAAACGTCTTATCAAAAGCACTATTTTTTCTAACTCCTGCCAGTCATGATACCAAACAATTTCTTTACAAATTGAAAAAAAGGTTTTGAAAGCCATTTGGAGGGGCAGACGCTCTAAAGTATCCTACAAAATTTTGTGGCAGCCTAAACTAGAAGGGAGGTGGGGGGAAACCTGGTAGTCTGACAATCCCAGACTTTTCAACTTATTTTAGAGCTGCCCGTTACGGATGCTTATAGAGTGAAGTGCAAAACACCTCAGAAAAACTAACTATGGAAATATATCGACAGGGCAGTGGGAGGTAGGACCCTATGTGATCGGCTATGAAAGTCTCTAAACACTTATCTCAGTACACCTTCTAATACTGGGATGCACTGAGTAGATGTCTACAATTAACGATACACAGTCCCTTATATTCCCATTCACTAAAACTCGGCTTTTATGCTGGCATGGCAACCATGTCCATCTGATGAATGTGACAGAGGGGAATGTCTTGTGCTATCAGACATGTACTCAAAGGGAGAAATTAGATCCTTTCAAGTGCGTAAATAGGGATTTACGTTAGATGAATCAGAAATACTGCACAACACTAAAATAGGGCAATGGCTGTTACATCCCACAACAAAAAAGACAGTCACCTGAGATTTAATACAAACTGAAAAATCTGTGTAATGCGCTACAGGCTTGACTGGTGTTGTTTCACATCTAATGTCTATATAAATTATTAACCTCTTCGCTGCCAGGCCTTTTCCCCTCAGGTGCCAGGCCTTTTCGTGGCTTTTTGGGGCAGTTCGTGCTTAGGCCCTCATAACTTCTTTTCCAAATAAAAAGATTAAGAAATTAGCCAAAATACAGTGAAAATTTGGATTTTTTTAAACAAATGGGAAAAAGGACTGCAGAAGAAGGCTTGTAGGTTTTTCATTGAAAATGGCATCAACAAAGGGTCTGCAGTGCTAAAATCACCGGCTTCCCAGCTTCCAGGAACAGGCAGACTTGAATCAGAAAACCCAATTTTTCAACCCAATTTTGGCATTTTACTGGGACATACCCTATTTTTACTATTTTTTGTGCTTTCAGCCTCCTTCAAGTTAGTGACAGAAATGGGTGTGAAACCAATGCTGGATTCCTGAAAGCTAAACATTTCTGAAAAGAAGACAAAGGTCTGATTTCAGCAAGGGGTAATTTGTGTAGATCCTACAAGGGTTTCCTACAGAAAATACGAGCTGAAATAAAAACATTGAAATTGAGGTGAAAAAAACAGGCATTTTTCTCCATGTTTTACTCTGTAACTTTTTCCTGCGATGTCAGATGTTTTAAAGCAATATACCGTTACGTCTGCTGGACTCTTCTGGTTGCGGGGATATATAAGGCTTGTAGGTTCATCAGAACGCTAGGTACCCAGAGCCATAAATGAGCTGCATCATGCAATTGGTTTTCATTCTATACCTGGTATACAGCAATTAATTTGCTGAAATATAAAGAGTGAAAAATATGTATCAAGAAAACCTTTGTATTTCCAAAATGGGCACAAGATAAGGTGTTGAGAAGCAGTGGTTATTTGCACATCTCTGAATTCCGGGGTGCCAATACTAGCACGTGAATTACAGGGCATTTAGTAAATAGACATCTTTTTTACACACTGTCTTACATTTGGAAGGCAAAAATGTAGAGAAAGACAAGGTACAATAACACATGTTTTGCTAGCCTGTGTTCCCCCCAAGTCTCCCAATAAAAATGGTACCTCACTTGCGTGGGTAGGCCTAATGCCCGCAACAGGAAACGCAACATGGACACATCACATTTTTACATTGAAATCTGACATGTTTTTTGCAAAGTGCCTAGCTGTGGATTTTGGCCTCTAGCTCAGCCGGCACCTAGGGAAACCTACCAAACCTGCGTATATTTGAAAACTAGACACCTAGGGGAATCCAAGATGGGGGTGACTTATGGGGGCTCTCACCAGGTTCTGTTAACCAGAATCCTTTGCAAACCTCAATATTTGGCACAAAAAAAACATTTTCTTCACATTTTGGTGACACAAAGTTCTGGAATCTGAGAGGCGCTACAAATTTCCTTCCACCCAGTGTTCCCCCAAGTCTCCCGCTAAAAATGGTACCGCACCTGTGAGGGTAGAACTATTGCCGGCGAAAGGAAATGCCCCAAAACACTATGTGGACACATCAAAATTATCAAATACAAAACTACCTGTTTTTTTGCAGGGGGACGGCACCTGCGTTTTTGGTCCTGGGCTCAGCAGCCATCTAGGGAAACCTACGAAACCCAGACATTTCTGAAAACTAGACACCCAAGTGATTCTAGGGAGGTGTGACTTGCATGGATCTCCCAATGTTTTCTTACCCAGAATCCTCAGCAAACCACAAATTTAGCTAAAAAATCATATTTTCCCCACATTTCTGTGTGGGATCACCGCACCGGGACAAATTTCCTACCACCCAACGTTCCCCTCAGTCTTCTGGTAAAAATGATACCTCACTTGTGTAGGTGGGCCAAGTGCCTGTGACAGGGAAGAGTCAAAAACCTGCCAACATTTAGGGGGAACCAAAGTGGGTCCTAAAGGGCAGTTTGGAAAAAACCTTTTTAGGCTGACAATTGCTGCAGAATTTTTATCGGTATAGATGAGACAATGCTGGGTGGTAGGAATTTTGTGGATTCCTGCAGATCCCAAAAGGTTCCATTACAAGAATGTGGGAAAAATGTATAATTTCCAACAAAGTTGGAGGTTTGCAGGGCATTGTGGGTAAGAAAATGGTTCAGGTGAATGTGAAGTACACCACCCTGGAATCACCCAGATGTTTAGTTTTCAGATGTGTCTAGGTCTTGTGGATTTTTCTACATGGCAGTGTCCCAAAGTCCAAAAAGTGCAGCCCTCGCCATTCCCAATGGGATGATTTTTAGAGTTAGTCAAGCTCTCATGGCCCAAATGTAAAACCAAAACCCAAAATAATCTAATGTCCTCTTGCTTGCCGTGGGATAAGATATTTGCGTGTGCGGAGGGAGAGCTGAAAGACTGTTACCCCTTCAGTTGGGGTGGGGGCATAACCAGGCCCATACTGGTTAGTTGCCACCACATCACTATTTTATTATTTTTAATTCCCTGGCATCTAGTATGCTTTCTGCCCCCCTACGGGGAGTGGATCCGGGCTAAACTCTTATGACATACCATTCAAAAGCAAATACTGCTATGGAACAGCCTCAGTAGCAGCTACGGTGACCTTAGCAACTCAATGGAGCAAAAAGATTCACCACTAATTAGTTACCCATTGTCACACACAGCTGCGGAATATCATGACAATGGAAGAACTTGTGAGTAGTTCAGGTGACACCTCCAGACTTCATTTCAATATGGGGTCCCTTGTTAACGTATTTCAAGGGGGGTCTCACGTCCACTCGCTGAGATATCCTGCCAAGATGAGGTCTCTTTATCACCTACCAGTGGTAAAGGGGATATTTAAAGGTATCCATTTTATGCAGTCAGGTGACCTTGATCAAAAAATCTAATCGTAAGACCCAGTGAAGTTCAAGAGGTGTGGCGATGTGAGGGGAAAAGAAAATATCCCCAAGAGTTGAGGTAGGAGTGGGACGTTGTGAATATTGTTCAAAGGATCCAAGACCCTGAACAGATGTTTTGCGTATTTATGCTTATTATTCATTATGACTATGTAACAAAAGCTCTAAAAGCGGCATGGTTAAATCAAAAGATAGTATAGCAGTATGTGACTCAAGAACAACCGTGGAACATAAAATTGACACAGGTTATTGATACTACTCACTTGTGGGCTGATTTCCCCAAGATTTCCAAGAGTCACTGAGGTGAAAAAAATCTGACAAAGCTAAAGAAATTAAGGATCTTAACGTTACCACCTCTAGACTCCAGTCGATATCCAGATAGTTGTCGGTCAGGGCAGAGGTTGCTGAGGGCCACTCATGCCATAATACTGCAGATATAGTTGGAGTAACAGAGAGCTGGGGACAGTGCATGGAGTTATTTATTAAGGACTTGGGTTGTTAAACAGCTGTGTCCGCAAAGGACTTTCTGCCTTTTACTCAGTTGAAAAGGTTTAGAGGACTCCGGTTCTTCCATCCTGGCCTCCTTCCAGGACTACTGATGCAGGATTGTTCAACATGCTGCCAGACAGCATAGCCCTTGACACATGAAAAATGCTAATGTATCCATTCAGGCAGTTCAACAACAGAGACAAACATCTGAAGCAGTGAAGTGGTAATTCAGTAAGACAGATCTAACGCAAACAGTGCTTTTTCCTGCCAGATTGTGGGTCACTGCGGAGTGTTAAACATGGCATTTCCTTTCCCCAGAGAAAGTTTGGAAATGGGTAGAGGGTGAGCATGATAAGAACACCTAGAAAAGGCAGCAGCAGTAGTGATGGCATCACAGTGGAACAGGGAAGGATTATTCAGCTGGGGCATCATCCACTGAGGGCTGGGTCAGGCTCAGTTCCCAGCCAACATTAGATCTATCAAGGAAGAGGCCAGTAGTGGATGAGATTGTTTGAGACTCCATGGTAAAGGAAACTCCACTGATAGAGATACATGAGCATCTGATGTCCTCTCCAATGTTGGCACTTGGTGGGGATTGAAGGAAATAGATGTATAATGACTTGCTTTACATTCTTCTTTAGGTAGTCCCATATTATTATAGGCCTGTGTAAGGTGCTCCAGGACACCGCAGGACAACCAATGAGGTTACTGCATTACTATTATTAAGAAGCAGATTTATTTCTTCCACAACTGGCTGAAGGGAGGAGGTTAAGTCAAACTATCTTTTTTATTGGTTGATGCTGCTGAAGCTCCTGGAAGCTATAGTTTCAGAAATTTGGTATGCTGGAGAAACTAATTGGGAGAATGGATAGTTCAAGCCCACAGCATGAGAGTGTAGGGTGGGGCCAGGAGTTAGGGGAGTTAAGGCTGGAATTGGGAATTCTTTGTTATTTGGGTCAGGTGGATCAGGCATCTTCACAGAAGTTTTCCAAGTTAGAATGGCGCCCAATACTGAATTTTATTAATGCTTTTGCCAAAAGCTGGTAATCTTGCTGAGAAACATGTCTAGTATAAAACCCATATCTGTTTTGAAACTATACTTTCAGTGAAAGCTTTGACAAACAGCCTTCATGGTGTAATATTATTTTTGATAAACCCGGTTCAGTCTGGGTAAATGACAGGCATGTCCCCCAAACTTAGCATACGTTTCCTACACCATTGATTTAAGTATGCTACAAACACTGATGAGTCAGCGGCTGTAATTTCTCTCAAAACCATGAAGGCCTTCAACCCAGTTGAGTGACCTTCTCTACTGGAAGTCCTGAAAAGGATTGAACTGGATCCTGCCTTTCTGTCCTGGGTGGCTTTGCTTTATGCATATCCCAGAGAAAGAGTTTGAGTGAATACCATACTCCTCCTCCATGTTTCACTTGGGGAAGGGGAAACGTCAGGTCTGTCCTCTATTCACTCTGTTTTTCTGTACTGTAGTGTTACCTTTGACAAATGGGATATAAGGCATCTGCTAGAGATCGAACTGAGATGAACTCTAAAATAATGATCTGCTCTTATACATAGCAACTCCATAATCCACAAGTGTCAGACTGTTATGTTTTTTGGCATTTATAGCAGTAACTCAGGATTTAAAATACAATGGTCAAAATTGGTCCTTTAGCTATTGGTGGAGGGACGTCACATGACACAGAATACCCTTATTGCCAGATTTGCTCCAAGGGCTTTCATTACTGTAGGGATATATGTCACAAAAAGTAAACTTCTCTTTTTGAAACAGATTCTATATAAGGTGTTGAGACGTTTCAAGGATGATCTGACACACTGGAGAAAACTTCCCCTTCGGCTCCCAGAAAGGACCCCTCTTACATAAAATTAAGCATTTACACAAGTTTCTCTATGCTATCAGAATACACCATACCAGATCCCAAACACTTTTGTGTTCGGAATGATGGAACTCTGAGGACCATTTTCGGTGATGGAAGCAGGACAAGATTAGCATAGCATGCTCTACGTAGAGTGGTGTGGGATGGACTATAGCCCACTGACATATTAAGAATAACACACCTCACAATTAGTGACTTTGAATAACTGAGCCTTTCATTGCAAACTGGGACACATCTGAATGTGAGCGGGTATTGCCAGTGGCCTAGCTGGATATTTTAAGTTTATACATGAGAGAAGAGTTCTTGAAACTTACCAAACACTAGTAAAGCTGTACTGTTAGTCTGGAAATATGCAATTAGGGGTATGAGTTGGGAAACGGTTGTGACTAAAGAGACACATCTTGCTTTTGTTGTACTAGAAAACCATAGCATTTTAAAGGATTTTGAGAGATGAAATGGGATTTTGACCTTGGCGGTAGGAAAGTGGTCTAAGGCAAAATGAATTTGTTTGAACATCTTCTGGAAGAATACCACCAAAATGATATACAGTAGAACAAGTTACTTACCACTGGTATCTGTTTCTAAGGTGGATGTTCTATCCTATCTAACTGCACTTCACCTTTTAAATATTCCAAGATGTCAGACCGGATCCGGAGATTTTTTAAGCCATGCTCTCCGCACACCTGTAGTTGATGCACATAAGTGCCACCACAACATGCTGACAGGAGTTATTTCATTTTTCTCCCTCTGTGCTCTAGGAAGCGGAACACTTCAAACATTTGCAGGTAACAGTGTGCCAAAATCTAACTTGAAACCTTATTTTGATTAGGAACAGGGAGGTAGGACGGCAGTGAAAAATCTGTTGATAGAGTATCCATCAGATTGATCATTACTAAAGATAAGTCACTTTTCTAAAGGATACTTCTAATTGTAGATTCCACACCTTTAGAACAGATACTACAACAGTGTCTCTTAAAGGTGGAGGATCTGGGAAGTAGACTTGGATTAGGAAGTCTTCCAGGACCAAGCAGGAAAAAAGGACCTCCAGTTGGACCTGAATGTCACAGCAGTAGTGTTCCATCAACATGTGCACAAACGTGCATGACACAGACGGGCAAATGTCCAGAACAAGCACTCATCCTGCAAATGCCACTGTAGCAACCTGTGCCCTGGTGCAATGAGCCCACAGGACCGCTAGTGGCTTCTGCATAGCCAGTGCATTGTAGATATCAATGCAGAGGACTATCCACCTCCACATTCTCCTGGTTTCCAACACCTTGCCTTTCTTGACCCAATGAATCCAACCAACAGCTGATCGATCATCTAAACAATGATCTTGTGTACACTCAGTGTAGAAACTCAAAGTCTTGGTAGGGTGAGTGGATGGAGCCTCTCCTCCTTTTTCATGGGATGTGGCAGAGAGAAAAAAACAGAAGGTAATCGATTGACCAACAAGAAAGGGTGATACCCCATTAAGAGGGAAAAGAGTGCACGTCCTGAACACCAACTTGTCAAGGAAGAAAGTGGTGTAGGGAGGTTGCAGAGACAGCACCTGTAGTTCAGTCATGAAGTGATGACGATAAGGAAGATTGTCTTGATTCCCAGAAGCCGTAGCAAGCAAATGTACATAGGTACAAATGGCATGCACATCAGGAACATCAGAATTAGGTTTAGGTCCCATAGACCCACAACAAATTGCATAGGAGGAAACAAGTGTCAAACCTTTCAGAAAACGTATCACAACTAGAGATCTAAAAGGTAGACAAGTAACCCTTAACTCTGCTCAATGTAAGGCCATGGTGGACCAACAACAAAACAATACAAAAGAGAGTTCTGCTTGCAGAGGATGAAGATGACACACCCCAAACCTTCCACAAACTTTTCCCAGAGCCGGAATAGATGGGGCTTCGTGGATAGGCATCTGGCTGCAAGAATGGCATTTACCTCTTTAGACTGCAATTCAAAATAATTTAAGTGTACCACTAAATCTCCATACATGTAGATTTCTAGTATGGCATTTTTAACTCACATTTTGTCACTCGCTTTCTGACTGAGATACCCCTCAGTAATCATTCACTTGGATAGCGGGACACTGAACTAAATGGAGACCATGTGCTGATGCAACCCACCAAATCACCCCAAAGTGGTAACATTTACCATTGAGGGTAGAATACATGGTTGAGGGGATGTTGTGAAAGATCTCAGAGGGCCTAGAATGATATGGTATGAGGGTTCACTTCTTTTGGTTATTAGTGTTTGGACAAAGGAAGCTGAGTGAACCTCAGAGAGAGCATCTTTCTCCCTCCTTAACTGATTTATCTGTTATTGGAATTGTCTGGATTGTGAACATAACCCACAGGATCGAGCTGTGGCATGTGTAGCTTGGAATCATTTGAGCACTGAGGTGGTCATTCCAACTTCAGTGGACTGTTCCTTAGACCGCCGAAGCTGCGGGCATCAGAAGACTGCCAGTGCTGGCGATCTTCCGACCGCCATATTATGAGTACTGAAGGTTCAGGGAGGTGGGAATGTTGTAAGGGAAGGAGGGGTGGGGGGCTCTTGGGTAGATTTGGGGAGTGGGGGAGTCGTCTACAGGCGACAGGAATGCAAATTCCTGTCGCCGGTAGCCTTTCCACCAAGGATTTTGTGGCAGGGCTTCCGCCACAAAATCCCTGGCAGGAAGGGGACGGACTCATGATACCATCGGCAGTACTGGGTGGACAGGCGGGTCGGAGATGCTCATCTCAGGTCCAGCGGGTCGAACCACCTTCACTGCCGGCACTGAAGACCGCCACCGCGGCCTTCGTAATGACCACCTGAGTCAGAATGGTCTCTGGACAGCCTAGATCAGTGCTTCACAGTTTTTTTAAAACCACAACCCACTTTTCAGAACAACACACGTTTGCGACCCATCTAGCTTTCCAGTCTTGAGGCGGTCAATTTTTTTTAATGTCAATAAAGCATCATGTGGCAGTGCATTGCCATTTACAGACAGCACATTTTATATTTAAATGGCCACATAATTTGCACAGGCATAAAGTTTTACTGACAAAACTACATTGCACACAAGACATAACATGTAGAAATCAATTTTCTGTTAATATCATTTGTGCATAACCAAGTAAAGAATCTTATTTTTGTTTTTGTCCTTTTACAATTATTTGCTTCCATCACACTTCATTATTATAAAATTGTGTTTGTTCTATTTTATTACAAAGAAAACCTCTTTTTTATTAAACAATGCTCAATTGCAACTATAAGCATTTTATCACACAAGACATTGTTTCTCGCATCACATGGAGTAGTTCCGGTGTAACCCTGTAAGACAACATCATAGAACATAATCTACTCCTTTACACATTCTATACTTACCATAAACCCTTAGACCTTTATGACCCACTTGCAATTTCACACAAATGAACCAAACAGGCTGTAACTAGAGTTGTGCTACTGGTTCTTCTTTTTTGCAGTAAATGTACACAGGCTGTAAATGTTTTAAAACTGAAATTGGATAAAAAGATTCAAGTAAAAAGAAAAAAAAGAAGGGAAACTGCCTTTTTTGGTTAGTGGGTCTGACAGCACTCGATCTTCCAACGGGGCCGCCAACAGCAACTGTTCCCCCTCCAGTATGTAGCAGCAGAGCATGTATCCTAACTGTAGGTACCTGTAACTTTCTGTGTCGTACATTTCAAATTCTACTTGTAGGGCCTTGAATGTAATGTTTGCCTGATACTTCCATAAATTCCCAAGTTTTTCAATGCCTATCTGGGCCCATTTTGAGAAGCCTTGCAGGCTCCCCACCTCTTTTAGCATTTCACTATCCCACAACAGAGTAAGCTCTGTCAGTTTACCCTCCCAACCCAAATATCTGGTCGCTTCTCTCCACGCTCGTATTGTTGCTTGATTGTGGAAGGACAGTGTTTGTTCCCATTCCCTCCGGTAAAGGAGAGGCAAACAGCTGCCAGGGCACATAGCCAATCTATCTACTCGGTAGACAGACTCCACGTGGATCCATGAATTCACTACTACTGGGTGGCCCAGTAATTTTGCACCACATTTGGGACCGCTAATCCTCCCTCATACACTTCCTTCTGAAATTTGATCAGTGCTAGACGCCAGGTGCCTCCACCCCAAAGCAGCTGGCGCAGTTCATAGTCTAATTTGTAAAAATTCCGGAGGGGATCTTATGTGACGTATATTGGAGGATGTATAACAAACATGGATGGGTCATCATTTAAAAAAGGGCCACTATCCCCATTAATGTGGGTGGAAGTACCCGCCAGTGAGGTGTATCCCTACGCAACCGTTCCAGCTGCGGGAGCAAGTTTCTGTCCAAAAAATTGCCAGAGTCTCTGGTGATGTATATCCCTAAATATTTAAAACCATGTTTTCTCGACTGATGTAGTACATTGTTTCAGCAGTCGTAGCGTTCCCGCCAATGAGAAGATCAGGGATTTTTCCCAATTGATCTGGTAACCAGAGTAGTCTCCAAAAGTTCTAGAAGTTTGTAAGATCCGGTCAATGGAGAGCTCTGGTCGTGTCACATGCAGGAGTACGTCATTTGCATAGAGAGATATTCTCTCATCCCACTCCTGTCCCACCGGGATTCCCCAAATAAGGGAGTCCTGTCGGATCCAGACAGCTAATGGCTTGAGGGCCAGCACTCATCATAGGGGGCAGTGGACACCCCTGTCTCGTCCTCTTATGCCCGTGAGACACTGTGCTATTGACTCATACCCGAACCAATGGATCACTGGATAAAAGTTTGACCCAACCGGTACATTTAGGGCCCATCCCGGACAACACAGCAAATACATACGACTATTCTATGCTTTCAAATGCGACCTTGGCATCCAGACAGATTATTGCAGTTGGCTCATGGTCAGAATCTTTAGTGACATGTAGTAGCCTGCAGAGGCGACGGAGTTTAAGACATGGCCCCCTATGCAGCATGAATCCAGATTTGTATGGATGAACAAGTTTGATAATGACCGCTTTCAGCCTGACTGCAGGGGCCTTCGCCAAGACTTTCACTTCAAAGTTAAGCAATGAGATGCGTCTATAGGAGCCACACTTATTGGGCGGTTTGCCCTGTTTAGGGACAAGCACTATTGTGGCCATCTGCTGGTCTTCTTGGAGGAATCCCTCTTCTCTTGCCGATTGTAACCTTTGTAAGAGATGTTGTCCAATCTTGTCCGCTAAATTTTTTTATATTTCTACCAGCAGACCGTTCGCCCCTGTCGTCTTCCCTGATTGCAGGGCTCCAACAGCCCCAGTTAGTTCCTCTACCATAGAGACTTGTTCTAATGTCCTACAGTCCTCCTGAGTAAGCTGTTGGAGCGCGATGCCCCGCAGGAGGTAATCATAGTCCTCTCTTGACAAAGCAGAGGAAGAGGTTTATATTGTCTCATAATAGGTCACAAAGGTGTCAGCTATGGCCACCCTGGTGGTCTGCAGTGCCCCCCCTAGAATCCCCTGTGTCTCTGATCTCAAAAACCCAGTGCTGGTCTTCGTCTCGTCTGTCCAGCCACATGAGCAGCTTTGTGGCCTTTTCTCCAATGTCATACAGGTGGCGCTGGGATGCTAAAGCATGCACATGCATCTTGTGTCTGGCCTTCCGGTCGCAAGACAGGCCTCCATGGATGTGCAGGCTTGTTTCAGAGCCTCACATTTCAAATGCTTCTCCTTCCGTATGCCCCCTATTATTGCTTGGACTTTGCCTTATAGGAACGCCTTGAATGCCTTCCATATTACAATGGGTGATCCCAACCGAGCCTATGTTGTCCTCAAAATAGTAGTCAACTTGGCTGTGGATTTTCTCCCGGAATTCTCTGCCCTTCAGGCCTCAGAGGTCTATTCTGGGGGGCAGGCCACTAGTCGCAATAGGGCCTGTGAGCTGTGTCTCCACTGGTGAGTGATTTGAGATCTCCTGTGCCTTGATTACAGCAGCACTAAATTCACCTATTGAAAATGTCTGGGTAAAAAGGTAATCTAGTCCTGCCAGGCTTCCATGTGCTGCTGAGATGTGCGCCTACTGTCATGCTGTTGGGTTGTATGCCAGCCAAATGTCTTTCAGCCCAGTGGCTTTGGGAAAGTCTCCCACCGGGCCCAAAGTCCTCACTGTCTGTGCCCTACTATTGCTGTGCATATCCGGGTCCAGTACATCATTAACATCTCCCCCTATGACCACCAGTCCTGTTGGGAAGTCAAGGAGTACAGCACCTAAGGATTCAAGGGTTTGTGAATGAAGTCTGTGGGTATGTAGAGAGAACAAATATTGAGAACCAGCCCATCCCAATTTCCACCAATTAGCGCCACATATCTGCCCAGGGGTCTGTCCATATTCGAGCAGGGATAAATGGGACGGATTTTTGAAGAGAATACCCACCCCCCACTAGAGTCAGTTGTGTATCCAGCATGGGCTAACAGCTTGTATCTGAACCTACTGAGGGCCTTGTATTAATTTCCTTTAAGATGTGTTTCTTGAAGCAGGATGAGGTATGTGGCATTCCTCCGGAAGAACTGGAATACCCTTACACTTAGGCTTACTCCTGTTTATGTTCCATGTCCATATTTTTAGTGCACTATAATTGTGGGTACCCATAAGCGTTGTAATACTGTGACTTGGTAACCAATCATGCAACTCCAAGTCCCCATGTTCCTGGCCGTTCACATTCTGGCCTTGCCCAGGTAAAACCATGTAGCTGTTTAGCAATTGAGCATGTAAACAACTTCAACAGAAACTCAACAAAAAATAGCAATAACCTGCAACTGATGAATGCCCCCCACCCAGCAACCTTGCTAAGTAGGCTTAAAACAACCCACCTCCCTAACCTGCGGAGTGCCTGTCGCCCAATACATTGCATACAGAAAACTGAAACCAAATTATGAGGCGGCTAGCAGCAACTCGACGAGCCACCGGATTATTCCACCATAATCATGGACATACCCCTTTGTCCACATTTAGGTATTTGCAGTACCTGAGTGGTCATGCCACAACTGTCCAGTCGCCTGTCCTGAAACTGGCACATCACTTATCTACTGGACCACTTGCTATAGTGAGTTTTATTTTATAAGGTCGAGCTATTTTTAGATTCCACATGACCCTTGAGTGGACAAAGAACAGGTGTTTTGGCCAGTCAGAAACTGAATTAGCAATTAAGATGCCTTTAAACCTTATTCTTGTCCCATTTGCTCTGTGTTCACAGACAGAGGTCAAAAGTCAGTTTGCCTTGCAGTGAAAATGCTTTTCCGTGTGACTGTAGAGTTCCAGGATGTTGTAAGGTGAACTGTCTGATCTATGTGAAGTGAAAGGCTTTTGCTATCAGGTTTTTCCTAATACACAATATTTACATGACTAAGTCAACTTTACAAACATTTCAAACTATATTTCAGTAGTTGTGAAAGACCATTTTTTGTACTTCTGTGTGATGAAAAAAATATTTTAATAGGATGAAAAAAGGTCAGAACACTTTACTTGGTGATGTGCAAATGATAAATGTTTTCTGAAACCCAATTTTCACACATTATTGTTAATACACTATATAGTTTTATCAGTAAAGCTGCAAGTTAGTGGGAAGGTTTTTGGACATGTCTTGGAAATGTACTGTCTGTAAAAGACAGTGCGCTACCACATCAAGCTTTAGTAATGTATTTATTAAAAGTGAGTGTTTAAACAGAAACTGAGAAACACTCCTGCCCTAATGGCAAAGCTTTTAGTAAATGAAGAGGCAAGTCATGCATAGATCATGTTTACCCTTTATGTGGGCTAGATTTATTATACATGGAGCAAACGTTTAGTGTATTTAATCAAACAATAGATATTTTTTTACAGCAGAAATGCTGATCTCACATATTTCAAGGTGCACTAATATGTGATAATGAAGACTGTAAAAATACAATATTTGCCCAGGGATAACACAATCTGAGGCCCGTTTCCGGGTCAAGTACATTACATTTAGGTCAAGTAGATTATTCAAGCTACTCGACCTGCAGGTCTAGTAACATTTTCATGATTTTTCGAGGTCTGCTTATAAAGCCCACCCCCTTCAAGGTAGGAGGAAATGTTCTCAGTGCCCAACCCTCCCCCACCAGCTCCTAGGCCCTCGTCTGTTAGTTGAGGCCCAATTCATGCTTTCCTAACTACTGAATGTGTACAGTTCATTTTCAGGTATATAACATTTTGTTGTGTGTTATATAAAATTACATCCTAAAGCCTTCCCATTCACAATCTCTGTACCACAGCAAGATTGTTACATAATTCACTTTACTTGTCTTTCTCTGATTGCAAAGTGAGTTTGTGCACACCAATCTGTGTTAAAAAAGTGAAAGCAGTAATTTGTCAGAAGACCTAGCCTGACATTTGACATCTGTCTTTAAAATGCAGCAAAAGTGACAAGTAAAATACAGAGGTTAAAGGCATCTTTATTTATTACTTGGACTTTCACGACCCATCAAAAATGGGCTCGCGACCCACTCACAGTTTGAGAAACACTAGTTTAGATCCATCAAAGGAATGTCTTCCAATTGTGCCATACCTTCTGAAATGTATTAGGGCAGCCATGGCTGGTATGCACCATCCTCTTGGCTGACACATGCCAAACCATGCTAGCGGTCCACACACACACACACACACACACACACAATGGGGAAAAAGGGGATATCCCAGATCCACACAATGTCTCTTCTGGCCACTATTAGTCCAGTATGTCAGAACAGCTTTTTTTTCATTTCTTTTTATTGAACATTAAAGAACATTACAAGGGAGAATGCAACAAGGCAATGATTGCATCACAATGGTACACACATTGTGCAGTAATTGTTAAGAGACAATAGTTTACATAATTCCATAAGTCCAGCAATCTTATTTGTAAAAGAGAGAAAAGCTCATTAGATAATAACAGTCAGTGTACCGGAAGGGGGGGTTGGTGGAAAGGGGGAAGTTCCACTCAGAATAATCGCAGCCAGGTAGGTCCCTGCTTGTGTGGGTAGTCATCACGCTCAGAGCAGCACAACAATTTGCAATGGGCTTTAGGTAACTAGCACAATTATGTCGCTCTGGTGCTTATGTGACGGGGAGAGCGTCTCCATCATCGTCGCTCAACCTCCCTCTCAAATACAGCTCCAGTGGGGCCCAGAGATCTTTGGGTCGTGACCTCTCTGGCATTAGTTCCCAGAAGGCTGACAAGTTTTCCTGGCAGTATGTTGCGTCCCTGAGCCATGCCTCTTTTTTCGGTGTTGGACGGTGCCACCCGTTGCTTGGCCAGTAGCAACAGGAGCGCAGTCAGCTCCTGCTGGACTGGGGAATCTCCTTCAGATACCCAACAAGTGCAACTAAGGGTGTGCGCTTCAGTGAATGATCGATTACCTCCTCGGTAATATCAAAAACGGCAGAACTCACTCAGCCTGGGCAGCCCCAGGCCAAGGGCAGCGAGTGTCTTCTCAGAGGCCCATTCTATGCAGTCGTCCAGAAGATGTGTAGATATTGAACAGAAGATGTGTAGATATTTGAAGTGTATTAGATAAAGTCTATAATTAGGAGACAGAACTCGCGTCTGAGTGCAACAGAAGGTCCACTGCTTCTCAGTGATGGGGATGGCAAGGGTGTTAGCCCACACCTGCGGCTACAGACTGGGGCAGTATCCCACATGCTGGAGTATGCTCTAGTGATAAGTTTGCGTGGGGACAGCTCCGTCAAGAAGGACTCAAGGGTTTGGAACACTGGCGGTGCTGTAGGGAATGAGTTGTGCAGACCCCACATCGCAAATCTCTGCTGATAATACATGTATGTAGCTAGGAGAGAAATACGGGGGCCTTGCGGTGCTTGCTGGAGACTGACAAAAGGGCCTCCTGGATAGATGTCTCCCATGGTTGTAAGGTTTAGGTTCTGTAATCTGCTGCATATACCAATGTCCTGTGTAATGGGGAAGGCAGGGTGGCCAATTAGTGGGACAGAGGGGCTGTAAAGTGATTTCAGCCAGCTTGCCATCTCAACCCCTCTCACACCCAACTTGTGCATCCCACAGTATCATCAAGGCCCTGGGACGTTAGGGGGGCTGATATCATGCTAGGTGGAGGGGGTACAGGGCCACATGATCATGTTCGGGTGACGTTCGGGTGACGTAAGAGGAAGAAATAGGGTGGGATACAGCCAGTAATGCCAGTAATGCCAAAATTATGCCTGTGTGCAGTAGTAATATAGTTCCATATCCGGTGCCACCAGACCACCCTGTAGGAATGGTAATGTAGGAGTCTACCAGGCGATTCAGGACTGTTTCCCGGGCCCACGCAAGGGCAATAAGAAGAGAGCAGGCACGATGCCTGAAGTGTTGCGACAGTGGGAGTGGAAGGTTAAGAAACAAATAAAGGAATTTTGGCATTACGACCATTTTTGCTATGGCAAGCCTTCCAGTCATGGAAAGTGGGATGCATTTCCATGTCTCCGCTCAGTCTTCCAGCCAGCTCATGAATCGTCTGTAATTGAGGCACCAGAGAGTGTCCATGTACCGACTCAGCCAGACTCCCAGGTATTTAACCAGCTCAGTTGTCCAGTGTAGGGGAAATTCCGACTCAACCTCTAAGGTCGCTGGTGTAAGCGGGAATATTACTGATTTGGCCAGTTTATGGTGATACTAGAGAGCCCTGCCGAATTGGGGTAATACTCTAACTAAGGGGTCTAAAGTTTGATGAGGGTGTTGTACATATAGTGTGACATTGTCAGCGTTCAAGGACACTAAAACCAAGCAGGACAAAAAGGCTAGGCCCCGGTGGGAGTGAGGGTGACGTTTTCTAGCTGCAAGGGGCTCCATTGCAATGGCAAAAAGGATAGGTGACAGGGGGCACCACTGTTGTGTTCCTTGAGTGACCGGGAAGGGTGGGAGACCTGTCCATTAATGAGGAGGCAAGCAACAGGGTCTGTATAGAGAAGGCAAATGATTTTGAGGAATCTAGGGCTAATACCATGTCGAGCCAACACCACGAAAAGGTATGGCCATTCCAGTGAATCAAAGGCCTTGGTGGCGTCTAGGAAGATCACAGCTGCGCTAAGGCTAGGCTCAATGCAGGGCAAAAAAAAGTGCAGAAGTTGTGGGTCGGCCAGGGACAAATCCAGACTGATCTGGTCGGACAATGAGAGGATTTCAGAACAGCTTTTAGTACTTCTATGAAGTCTCTGTCCTCCTTCCTCACCCCCCACAACATGTAGAACAAAGGACTATTTTCCTCTAATTGCATATAACAGTTTTAAGCCTGGAGATGGCCCCATCCCAGAACACTGGAACCTCAGGGCATGTCCAAAGAGTGAGGGAACCTCATCTTCCCCACAATCTCTTAGCATAACTGATTTCCTATTAGCCCCGAATCTGCCACCATGATTCTGGTAAAGTACAATCTATGGTGCATTTTGGATTGCACCAGTCTAAAGTTAGATTGAACTGCTACCTCAAGTAGTATATCTTGGCCTCTTCCCACTGCTCATCTCCTGAGTGACAGCATCAACCGGAAATTTGTTTTACAAACTCCCCAATCTGTCTGGTTAGTTGGTTATCAATGTTTTCTATATATACAACACTGTTTTCCTTCCCATTTGTTCCAAGAGAATCATCTATTCTAGTGAAAGATGTCTATAAGATCCACTGACCATTGTTTATAAATTTCTATTGTGCATGTTTAAACTGTGTGCATCTACATTTCTGAAGAATACTTCTAACTGCAGATTACTAACTTTTACAATATTCTAATGTCAGATCGGATGACATATGGCAGTAGGTGGCACCGCACAACTTTAATGTGACTTCACATCGCACCATGTTACCTACTGGTTCAGACTATATGGCAGGAGCAACTATTTCCCTAATACCTATTTGAGCCAAGACTGATCCCAATCTACATCCCATAGACCTATTTCCCTCCTCAATATCATCATAAAGATTTATACAAAGATCCTCGGCAACTGATTTGAGTGACTTTTGCTGACACGTGTGCGCCTGGATCAAGGTTTTGTTATAAAGAATTAGGGGTAACTCACAGGTAGCAGGTATTAACCAAAGAAAAGGCATTTAAGGTTAGTCTTCGTCAATAACATTGTGATCTCCTTTCCGGATCCTGGATTCCCCTCTCTGTGCCTTGGAAAAATGAGCTAGGCAGGCCACTTTTTATTTTTAAAAAAGGAGTTACGTTGAAACAACAGTGGCTTTGAGATCTTCAGTGAGTGACGAAGACCTTAAAATGACAGTGTACTTAGTTAAATTCCCAGATGTAGTTCTGCTTGGATTGAGGAGAACACAGTTTGGCTTAAACCATTAATCTGTCCCAGGTAGCCCCTTCATGACCTGAACGAAAGGTGGGTTTCGCATTTGCAGTGGAACTGAGATTTTAGCTCTTATTTACTGGCAATTTTACTATACTCTAGTCTCCATGTTTTAAAGGTTTCAAGCTCAAATGTTTTCGTTTTAAACTGGACTGAGATTAAATTATTGTATGGTTTGAATTAAGTTTACAATAAACTATTATTTATCTGAACGCTACTCAGACAATAGTATCTATTCTGTGACTTTCAGGGTGCACCAGGCAATTGAAAAAACGTTCTTGTTAAGGTGAAATTGGGATCCAGCAGATATTTGGGGTTCACCCAGACCCATCTATAGAATTCATCCAAGAACGCATCCATAAACAGCCTATACAGAAAGGTCAAAATCAATCAGATGAACTGATGGAACCATGCACTCTCATGAGTAGGAAAGATTGCTTTCATAAAAATGACAATCAACTATTGCTGACATGTTGTGTTTTGTTCCATTTCAAAAACCAATAAAGTGTGTTAGAAAAAAAATGACAATGAAGCCTAAGATCCTTTACTTTAGTCAAGCCTTCCCTTCCATTTTGGAAGGGACTACATCCAGAACATGCAGGAGCTCTTTAACACGTGCATCTGGAGGGGGAGGGTCATATGGCTAAAAAAAGCTTGGACAGACTGACTAGATAGCAAAGGTGATACTACCAAGAGACCCTTCTATACTACTTTATAAGGTAGATGCATAGAGATGGGTTTGGGATCCACGGAACATACCTGATCATAGTGTCCCCTGTGGAAGCTCCCAAGGAATAGCAAGGATACAAACTATGAAACACCAGTATTTATGTCATCTTAAAAATATGGGTCAATGTATCTTTAAGAAGAGGGCTTGCTTGTATGCCATCACTCCTCACCTCCATATTTAGTGAAAACATAATTACTCCAGGAATAGCCATGGGAGACTTTCAGAGATGAAAAAAGGCCATAAGTACTAAACATGGGGGTCTTTAGTTTTCTTTTTTACAAGTCATTTTATCAAATGAAGGAGGATTATTGGTTCTCAGTGGTTCAGATAATTTCATGTAAGGCACTGGGTCTCCCAAATGAGCATTCAACTGACCGCCACCTGCTTTGAGCAACTTATGCAAAATCAGACTTACATGGCACATCATAAATAACAAAGACAGAAAATATTAATATCCACAAGCCCCTTTTCAGTATGCTGGTTGTCTGCTATTCCAGGACAAATGGGAAAAGAGTCTAAGCATGCACCTAGAAGATGCTAAATGGGATGAAATACTTTACAGAATGGATAATGTTGCAAACAAGACAGGAGGAACAACTTGTTGTAATGCCAGAGCACATTAAGGAAATGTCTAGAGCATGCCACATACTTATTGAATCAACAGTTAAATCTGCTACTTCCTCTTCTGACCCAAGATACAGAGACACAGGTTGTGTGTCGAATAAAGCTCCCATCCACTTCATCACCAATATCTCAGTGAGATTTCTTTCAACCTAGTCTGACCAACTAAACATCTGATTCCTGGTCCCACGGATTTGGGAGCTGGTTAGGACAGCCATTAGATAGGTACATTTTCTGGCTGTTTTGCTGTCCTATCCCCAACATTTACTGCCATTGCTATCTTTTCCCTTGGGCTTCTAGAAGTTACGTTATTTAAGTCCCTGCCTCAGATTATCGAGACAAGAGGTTTTAGAGTCCAAGAGAAGAGAAAGTCATAACTGCAAAGGGGAAAACTTCCAATTAGCACCAGCAGCAGTTGACAGTGCAACATGTGTTCATCATGCAGCTCAGCACACTGTCACAATATTAACCCCACTCTATCATACAAACAAAGCTAGACACTTAACAGGAAGTGAATGGTAGGTGGAATAGACTATTCTGCCTGCATCCAGTTGTGGAGCTTCGGCATACATAATCATTAGGGTAGTAACACCTGCCTTCTGCTCGCCTACTGTACTTTGAAAGATATTCTCCTCTTGATGGACTCCACCTGCACTATCGACATCTTCACCTGCAGAGTAGACAGGATCTAAGATCCCACCTTTATCAGTCAATGATGGGAGTCTTGACAAGCAGTCTGTAACCAGCTTATAAAGTCCTGGCAAATATTTAAAAACGTATTCAAAAACTTACAGTACCCACCCTGGCAATTATAGGCAAAGGCCTACCAATAATTTTAGTCCTGACTACATATGGTTAGATTCTAATGGTTCATCTACGGATTAAATGAAATATAATATACAATATGTATGGCCTACAAATAAGCTGATATCTTATCTTCCCTAAACAGACGTTTCCCTCTTCTTGATATAGTGTTCGTGAATCTAATGCCATTACAATGTCCTTACAATTTTCAACCAGTCGCTGAGTTTTGTATGAAACCAATGTATAAAGGGCAGGAAATAAAAGTAAATATCTTCTGTAATGTTGATAAAGTCCTCTGACCTGACAGGTCACTGCCCAGTTAAGCAAACCAGAGCTATTTTTAATCAATAGGCCTGATAATTCCACCTCCATGCAGATCCACTGAAAAACTTTGACTAGTATTCCACAGGCACTTGGAAAAATCCTATTAGATGCATGTTTTCAGGTTCCTTCAATGCAGCATCTGCCAGGAAAACCTTACATTTGCATTCCTATCTTGGACATGTTGGAAATGTTGTGCCATAAAAAATGCAGAAATGTCCTTAGGCTTCCATTTACCATTTTGACTAGCCCACTCAACCAGCCTGCACATCACCCCATACAACTCCAAATCATTTTCAGCCAAACTGGCCCATCCATACCAGTGTAATGAACAGCATCAACAGACTGAGAACGGTTTGCAAATTAATTTGCTGGTAAACAAACGAATAGTCTAGACACTAAGGATCACTGCTTCACAAATGGAAGAAAAAAATCCTCTATGTTGAGTAGTCAGGGCAAGTTTATGCAGATTCACTCCTTGATATCCGCACACATACATACATATCTTTACACCTTCATTACAAGCCACGGGTGACATGTCTCTAAGTACTTCTACAATGGCCTTTACATCAGGTATGGCTCCAGTTGAACCGTATGTGCTTATGGTATATTTCCAAACATAGTTATGATCTTCAACTCTTCCAATCCTCAAGGTAAAATTCTGTGAATTTCTGAGAGACATCCACATGCTTTAGAAAACCACCTTAACTGTTTTGAGATTGAACCTCCTGGCAAAATCTCTCTGGTGCACCCACAGTAACAGCGAAGCACTGTTTTCAAAACGGACTAACTACAGGACTGTAATCTCAGCAAGGATCATTTCTAGACGTTTGATTGGCACACGTCCTCACTTTCCCAGTAGCATATTTATCTTATCTATTTATTAAGCATTTAACTGAAAACGACGTATGTCACCTTTGATTAAATGTATGTATGCACAATAGGAAATGTATCCAAAAGGCAGCAGACCACTGTACAGGGTCAAAGGCAAGCATACAGTCAACGAGCGACAGGACTGTTAATGTGGTGTAGTGTTCTTTAACAAGGTGAGTCTTCAACTCTTTTTGAGCCGGACTAGTTATAAATGTTACACTCTCCCAGTACTGGTTGTTACTTATTCAAAGTTTACAAGACTGCATCTATGTAAAGTGGTCCGTTGCGCACAATGGCGTGCTCTGCGGAGTCTGCGCTATATAAACAAACATTAGGCAAGTATCACTGTTTCCCACGGTTTCCAAAGTCGGATGGATAGGAGAGAAGTCTTTAGCCGGTCTTGTTGGCTGTTCGATCTTGTTTCTGACGGCAGAGCGAGCACACGTTACCAAGTAACTTAATGAGCCGCTGAATTCGGAAAAGGGCGTCCCCTTTACAACCGTGGAATATTAATATAAACAAGAATTACAAGTTCTAATTTATTTTTCACACTTTTGGCACCCCTGTTGCTATGGGAATGTAATGTATGAAGCCACAGCCAACGTCACCTCTTTGCGAGGAAAAAATACCTTCTCTTTGCTCATGGCAGCAAGACTCGTCTTTATCGACAAAGAAACTTAAGGCACAAAAGAAAATCATAAGGAAACTTTTTTCATGAATGCTTGCTGACATGCACATAGCCTTAGCTGATGCAAATTTATATTTTTAAATATATTCTACCAAACTATTCAGGTAATGAATGCTGCTGGCTTCACCAAAAATGAAGTCAAGAAAACAATTGATAAATTCCTTATATATTTATCACTATTATCCTAAATAATATTCCTGATATTGCTTTCTGTCCATCTCAGAAATTCCGCAGATGACACTCTGTAGGAAATCTGGCTTTTCTGCTTATCCATCCCCAGTGTTTCACCTTTTGCTGGATCCTAGAATATTGCTGGCATTTGAGCTCTCTGCACTTTACCCCTAGTAACTAGTAGTAAAGTGCCAGTTCTCCCCCTCTAAACATGGTCAAATTGGCAGAGTCCTAATTGGTATATTTAACTTGCCTATAAGTCCCTAGTAGTGGTACAAAATGTACCTGCGGCCTGGAAATTAAATGTCACTAGTGGACTGCAGCACCCATTGCGTCATGATCTATAGTGGCAGTACAAACATGGCTTCAGGCCTACCATTGCAGTCTGACTGTAACAGTGCAAAACAGGCACTGTGACCTGTCAAAATAAAACCTTTGAACAGGTAAAAACCTACATTATAAACATTGGTAAGTCGGCCCCATGTAGGCTTCATAGCCTACAAGGTTGGGTGCATGGTACATGTAGGATACGTAGAAATTTAAACTTAAAACATCCTTACGGTGACTAGCATTCAAAAGCTATTTTCAATGTAGGAAGGGTGGTTGGCTGGTCCACTTAGAAAAAATATGTGAATCAATATTAAATATTGATACTGTATCACAGGAATGGGACTAGCTAGACATAAAATTAAACCACTATTTTTAATGGTTATTAAAAATGCAATTCAACAGTGAAGTCGGATTTCTAATAAATATTAACGAAGGAAAAGCAACGTTTAGAAAATTACCGTTTTCCTGTCTGATGTTCCTTAATGCTAATTTATATTAGCTCTCCAGCAGTAGCCCAGCCAGTGATTACCCTAGGGCAGTTGCGAAAAAGATGTGAAATGCTTCCCAGAAGCAAACAATTGCAGACCTGAATGGGCAGAGATTTCACCACTGAACTCCCCAGAATATGCAGGGTTGGGACTGTCAGCTTCCTTTTGTTACTACAGTGTCAACTCCTGCTTGGCAAGTCTGCTGAAACACATGTAATGCTTGGTGCACACTTGAAATGTAGAAAACACGATGCCAAGATAATTCTTGTTATGGACTGTCTGGTTGCTTGCTGGAGGACCCTTCTTTTATCCCACCAGATTTCTGTCACTGGGTTTGTTGTGGGTACTGTGTCTGCCTTAAACAGGATTTTAATGCTCTAGACACAAAATGGGGGTCAAGGCAACTGGTGCCACACTCTTGTGTTGAATGTATATATATTGTTGTTACACTCGGTGCTCGGTCTAAAGGACCAACCCCCTAGGCCTCGAATAGACCGCTTCTATTTCGGTGCATCTTTCAGAATTGTCCGTGAAGAAGTCCGTATGGACAAAACGCGTTGGCTAGGAATGCTTATTTCCATATGAGATTATGAATGTTTGACTTTTTGATATGAATTAATAAAACATCATCATTCTAACAAGACCTGACTATGGAACTATATGATTTATGAATCTGGGACTATAATGACTTTGTCTATTTCACAAATATAACTGAGTGTTGGATTTTAATGCTATGTGTTTAAGAACAGTAGGGTTATCATAGTGCACTCCACACACAGACACATCCCATCCCTCAGAGCCCAAGTTTAGTGGGGCTGGAGACTTTCTCCATTTCGAAAATGCCAGACACGTCATTTTGAGCTTGTTTGCAGTAAGGCACACAAGAACTGCACCAAAAGTGGTTGGGTAACCCTGGAAACCTTTACCCTGTTGGTCAGGGTGTGCCACAAAGTCATTCCCACCCACTAGCTCTCGCCAAGCATTATTGCAGCACATCTAGGCACCAACTTCAGAACATTTTCTGAACTTGCAGAAGATCAGAAGCAGACTGGGCCTGCTGTCTGTAAACTGGAAGACGCTCAGAAGGACCAGACATGCTCTCTCTTGTATCTAGGACAAAGAAGCGGTTTCCAAGGGTCAGTTGGCTGACTTCCTGTGTGGCTACCTAGACAACAAGTTGCAAGATGACTCTGGGTTTTTTGTGGGTACTGTGCCTGCCTCAAACTGAATTTTAATGTTATATGCGGGAGGACAGTAGGATTACCATAGTACACTCAACACACACATCCCAGTCCTCAGGTCCCTGTTTAATGCGACCATTGAATATTATTGCTATTTCTACTTAAATTCATACTTCTGGTTACCTGTATTGGAGTTTTGTCATTTTGTTTATTACCTTTACTCTAGTTTCCTAAATTAGTTTCAGATCTTTATTGCTTGGCTGACTGATTTTATTACTTTTTTGGGACATTGCCTTAAATTAAGCCTGTCTGCTCTGTGCTATAGCTACAGGGACTGAGCTCAGGTCAATTTAGTGACTTCGAGGGTTAATATTCCTTAAGGTGGTAATCATCCACCCCAAAATATATTCTACACTCCTTGGAAAACTAAATAAATAAGACTGAAAAGGAACCATAACCACACACTGGCACATTCAAGGGAGGGTGTGGTCACAGCACGGTGAATAAATCTTTAAGGAAAGAACAAACATTTAAACTAATATAAATGCCTTTTATAGCAAGACCAATGTTCCATTCACCTTTGCATTCTTGAGTTGGAGCAAAGGTGTACCACTGAGCACGGGGTATAAGGTGATCTAAATTAATCGTCTAAATACAAATATAGCCTGCATGTGGACACGCAAGTTAAAGGAAGGGCATGTAAGCTAGGGAATTAAGGTCCCAGTTGGCAACCTAGACTGGAGAGAAAAAAATCTTGCTTTCCATCAGAACACACATTTCATTAAAAAGTCTGAAGATCACCTCCAGCAAACTCATTATAATGTGTACAAAGGAGCCAGGCTTTTTCGCTCCTTTCTAATGTTCTTAAATGTAACAGGTTCCGGCCTGGATCTGCATGCACGGTTTAAAAAGCATATTTAAGCAAAGCACAATTTTGGCAAAATTCCGCATGTCCATATATCTAGATGGAGAGGTGTTTCGCAAATCAAAAGTCCATAAGAAACAGTTAATAAGACCAGACAGAGAAAAAAATGAATTAAATCCAGTGGCATGTATGTAGAAGTACGAAATCTGTTAATGTTCGTCAGCAAACACGCAGCAAAGGGTGTAGGCCAAAAGCTTTAATATGTGCTATTACAAATTTCTCAAAAACATTTTGCCGTGCAGCACCTCGCAAAGGCAAACAAAAGTCTCTCAAGAGCTTACCCTTAAGAGGAGGAGGTGAACCTCATTACATTCACTTGAGAGATGCGAGTGTTTGAGAAAATAACTTAAACAGCTGTACAATTAAAAGACAAAAGCTCAATTGCCCAAACCAAAGTTTAAAAAAAGTAGGTAGTAAATATATATTAACTAGATACGACCAAAAATAGAGGTCTGAAGAGTAGAGCTAAGAAGGAAATACAGGCGTCCAGTTACAGGCTGTACAGTGTTGATTGCAAAGTTGATTTTGCTTTTATAGAAGTGTATAAAGAAAATAACAAAACATTGACATTATATTTAACAAAAGATGGTGCAGCGCTAGATGGGATGGAAGATAGGCACTTTGTTTCAAGCTCCGTGACCTGGCTCCTATTGTGCTGCTTCTCACCCCTCTGCGGGGTTCTGTGTGGTGGGAGATCTACTCCTCGAATGGCAAAACAAGTGCTGACGTTGGTAGTTTACCTTCCAGTGAGTGATACGAGCCCCACTGTGCCACGCAGGCTGCATTACCTTCTTTTCACCTTCTGGCACCGTAAAGGAACCAAATGTTGGCCCATGGAGACTCAGTCCTGAGGCCAAGTGGGCTCTGTGGAAATACCTTGGAAGTGCTGGATACCTGGAGGGTTAAGACTCAATACAGTGGGAGTGAAAGAGGTTTGAGACAGGAATATGGTCTCAGCGCTAGCCTTGCACAGTTGGAGCACTGGTTGGGTAGCTTCAAGACCTCACAGGCAGAAGTTTGTTGGCAAGCGACAACTACAGCTACAGGATATATTGATGTGCTGCTGGTCTACATGATGTCCCAGAAAAAGGAAAGGAAAGGGGGTGGGGGCAAATGTATTTTTCAAGCCATACTTCCTGATTTCTATGAAGTCCTTTAGGAATACAGACTCATATATGACTCTGCAGAGGAGTAGCAGATATGCTCTATTAACTCGCTAAGCTCTGATCTCCAAACTGAAGCAGATGAAATGACCAATTCAGTCAAGATGGAAGCATTATGTGGTAAGCTGCTGTTGGTAGAGCAGAGTGTAAAAAACGGGACAGTGAATGGACAATATGGAACATTCAAGCAGAAGCCTGGAGTCCTCCATGTGAATAATGATTTAAAGATGGTGCAGGATGCACCATGATTAATATGGAATCACAATTTGAGGCCCTTAAAATGACGAGAAGAGACTACATTTTTTAACTTGGTCTGGCCACTGAACAGGAGAAATATAATGTACCAGGTGTGGTGCCGAGCTTTTGGAAGAACAGAAAGGTTCTCGAGGTGTGTTAATCGAGAGAGGTATTCACACTCCTGTCAAAGGCTCCAATAAGTGGAAAAAATAATGGGGCACTTCGATGCTAGTGCTGAAAACTCCCTGAGATATGGACTGGATCATCAGACTGGCAGCTAAACTGAACAGCCAGCTGGGTAAACCCCTTTTCTGATTAGTGCACTGCTACTTTCGAAGAATATCTTAGTGTGGATTTGAAAATAACTTCATAAAACTAAATTGTAGTAGACTCCATCAAGAAATTCAAGAACTAAATTGTACCGTCTGATTAGTCCTTTTATGTGATGCTGTGCATGACAATCCCTAGGACCCATCCTAGCTTGCCGATGTCTGACATCTGTGGTCTTTAATTTGGTTGTATATTAAGGTGGGGAAACTAGTATGCATGCTTGTAATTTGCTGCTCATCATTTGTATCACTCTGCTTCCTTTAATAGTATTCCGTGTAGAGGTTGGCACTGTCAGCTGTTTTCTAAATCCTGTTACTGTTAAAAACATGTTCGTAAGACTGAGAGTTTATCTTGAGAAAATTAATTATTGACACCAATTTTCACTTTCATTTGCCCCAATGTGTTTTTTATCATTTCTATTATCTTTCAATAAAAAATATTTGACTAAAAAAATAAAATACTGCTCGAACAAGGCTACCTGACATGCAAATTCCAGCTAGCAATACACTAGGCAAAGCAACCATTCGCACAAGCCCTGGCTTAAAATAAACTGGATAAGTCCCACAATGCCCTGCAAAGTATCAATGGTACCGACAACAAACTACAAAATGACCAATAAAACGTAATATGATTCAACGCTTTACATGGCCAAAGCTAGCCTAAGGAATTTGTACAATTTCAGAACAATCAGTAAGTTACTTCATATGACCCAGTGGGACCTCAGTCCCAAGTAAGGCCACAACATAAGTGAAAGTGGATAGTCTGACTTAGTAAATTAGGCAATTTGTAGACCTGCCAACGCATAAATACATTTCACTATGTGGGGAGGGGGTGGGCCCTTGTGCCGAGAGCTACTATAGATTTATCTTCTATCAATCCCATGAACGGCCCCCACCCACCCCCCAAAAAAGGTTCGCTAATTTTGCTGATGTCCTGGGGCGTTTTCATACCCCTTAATGGACATCAGCTGCTTACAGCCTCCAGGGACAAGCTCGAACGCCACTTTATGCAGTGTCTTCCAGCACGCCTTTCCGGCCACTGTATGATTTCGGCTACTCAAAGGGTGACCATTTGAAAGGAGCTAAAATTATTTGACACACTGTAAGTCGATGCAGTGTGAGTTGGCAGGTCTCGCTGCAGAATGAACCTAGCGGAAGCAAACACATGTAGGAGAATTATATACTCAATTCCAGTGAATATCAAAAACAACATTGAGCTCTGTTAAGCACCACTCAACCTTAATCCCTGTTAATTGTTGCTGTCTATTAAGTTAGTTCGAAGCATTCACACAATCGTCATCAGTAGGGGTAACTCTGAGCTGGAGATGCTGCATTTCATACTTGCTGACAGCTCCAGTAACAGCTGAACAGTAGCCACAGTCTTGTGCAGTCACAGAATGAACTGTGATAATAAAAATGTGCAATATTACACAACAACAGTAGACAAAAGGCCTGCTAAAGTTAGCGAGGCAGTCTCATCTGGCTGAAACTCGGGGGTGTAGCTTTATAGGGGTGTAAGGTGTAGGACACTACCCTAACAATTTTGTCCAGTATTGACCTGGCGATTATAGTCGGATCGGCCGTCACTGTTGCCAAAGACTGGGTAGAATTAGATGAGCCAACATATTAACAGGTAGAACCGAGCCAATGGACTGTCCTGGCTCTAAGCGCCCATGCACAAGCACTTTGGCATACAAATCATGCAACAAACATCATGTAAAAATATAATAAAGTTGATTTAAAATTCAAATAAAGTGTATTTCTCTAACACGCAGAAGCATATTATCTTTGATCTTCACATTAGATCACTACAATGAGAGACATTTATTAACAAGCATTTGCAATGCAATGGGTCTCGTATTACGTCGAGTTAGAACTATTAGCGTTGTAAACTCCTAACCGGCCTTTTCTTGCCACATTAAACGGAAAAAAACAACGAGCGCGATCGCGCTGCAAAAAAAAGAGAAAACGTAGTCCAGAAACCATACGGAAAACATGGAGCCTCGTATGTTTCCAGTAGGTTACCGGTACTCTTGAGGAGGGCTAAACACTGGAAAAGGCATGACGTATAAATGCCTTTCACGAATGAAAACAAGCGGATTTTAAAAGGCAAGCCCACAAACCAATGAAAGTGACTGACGTAACATGTGCATGGTTAAAATCCCCCTAAAGAGAGATTAGAAGAGGGACGGAGCTCTTTGTGCTCCCCCTAAAAATTATAGTTGTAAAACATTAACTTAGATATATTCAAGCCTGCTGCCCTGACGACACTAATAAAATGAGAGGCAAGTCAGTTGTACTATGTAACCTAAATGTGGACTAGATTCTTATCTTGATGAAGCACCATTAAAGTTGGTTAAATCAAATAAAAAAAGGTGTCTGTGCAAAGAAGTCCCTGAGCTCACGCATTTGAGAGTACACTCAGCCGTGATACTGAAGAAAAATGACACTTGGTGAAATAGAATATAGCCTAGGACCACAACATTTGGTCAAGTGGGGAGGCCAGGATCGATCCCAGATTTTCTGGTTTCACATTGTGCAAATCAGCTACTAGATGGATATCTCTTCCTCTCACCCGTCTTACATCAAAGGTCACTACTTTGTTGTTAATTCTTGGTGCACAAAGTTAGAACTAGGGGACATGCAGAAGCCACATGTAAGCTCGGTGAATGTCTAAGTGCACCTTTAGGGGCTAAGAGGACCTTGAGTTAAGTCAGAGCCAGGAGTCTGGTCTGAGTTCTCAGTGGCTCGTCCACCTCTAAGGCTGCACCTGGGATGTCAGAGTGACCTACAAAGATGTCTGTGGCGTGTAAGTAGGGCCTAGGGCATTGATCAGGATCAGATCCACATGAGCATGCGCCTAGAGGGCTTTAAGTGGGTTTGGTCCTGCCAGGTCTCAGATTTGCCAGTAATTAAACTGTCTTTGGGATGGCTCCATATTTGGTCCTAATTTCATTATCTTTACAGGCAAAAACAATGCTCAACAATGTCTGCTGCGAGGGGCGTGCCTTGGCACCAAGAAAGATAGCTGCTCTTTAACTCTGCTCCACTGCCAAATTTCTAATCATCCCCTATCTGTTTATAAATCCAGCACTACCTAATGGCAGATGCTGCCACCGAAGAGACAGAGTGGCACTGACGTCCTGGTGTCTGACCAATACACTATCTCTGGGAGGCTGAGGAGCAAGCGCTGGTCCTAAAGTCAGTCAAAAAGAGCGAGAGCAGGTGAAGTGCTGTAGCTGTCCCCGCATGGACCTGGAGTGAGTGGCAGTGAGGCACGAGTGCAGCCAATGGCAGAATAAGTAGGAGAGCCAAGATGGCTCTTGCCAAGGCCTTGTGGTAGAGACACACAGCACTGGGGTGGGCCAAGCTGCATCCGCAGAACCCAGAGGGCACTACCCTTGGGCTGTAACAACTGGAAAAAGTGCTCAAGATGCGGCAGGAGGCCTTGAGCAACTTGAAAGCTTGGAGTACTTGTGGCTGAGACTGAGGCTCCAGCAATACAGACAATCCAGCGTTGCCTCAACACCAAAAGACAGCCAGGCAGGCCTTGCCACATAGCAGATCTCCTCCCCCGGTGCTTTCCTGCACGCCATGGTGGAGGTAGCTGAGGCTAAGAGGTTGGTCTAGTCCCCCTAAACCCGGGGCCTAATAAGAGCAGCGTTGGAGCAAAACTATCAGCAGGAAATAATTGGAGGACGAAGACCCGACCACAACACTAGGGACTCCGGTTTAAGTTTAGGCCCCCTTTTTTCTTCTTTCACAACTTGTGGCAAAATTCTGTGACCTACACCATGGTCATTGGATCAAGCGGCCTGTCTGGGTGAGGGAAAGAGTATTTCCCCTCATGACTGTGGTGCCTCTACAGCTGGCAAAACCTGCAAGCCAGGAACCATGGTGGGTGATCGGGCCCAAAACCCACACAGTTCACTAAAATTATTAAATATGGAGTTGTCATGTTTGCGCCAGCATTAGGCTCACAGACAGAGGGAGCTGTGGAGGCCCCACCGTAGAGAAGAGGAGCTCCTCAATCAAGAACCATCAATAAGTAATATAATGACAGCAATTAAAAACCTGAAGGACTCGCTTGAACCCAAGCTGGATGCCATCATAGTGGATGTCACACTCCTCCGAGCTGAGTTAAAGAAGCTATCAGATAAAATATCCACAGCAGAAACTGATATCACCTCCCTACAAGCGACTACCACAGCACTAGAAGGAAAAATACAACACCTTGAAAAAGAACATACTCTAATGGCTGCCCGGCTTGAGGGTCAGGAGGGAAGGACGAAACTGAATAACATCCCAGTGGGGAGTAGTGAGAGTCCCACAGAGGATGGAAGGGCTAAGTGTAGAGCTCTTTCTAGAGGATCTTACTACCAAACACTCAGACCAAAACGACTTCCCAATGTTTTTATGATTTAATAGGTGCAGCCTCTAACTCTTACCCCCCCAACCCCCCACACTCGTTCCCTTCCTAGGATGCCTGGGGCCCTACCAAGGATCATTATTGCTAGAGTGTTCAATCACAGGGTCTGATGCCATTTCGCAGCCAGCACGAATGAATGGGGAGAGATTTCAAAGTGCAACAATATGCATCTTTCCGGATTTCAGGTTAAAAGTTCAAAGACAACGACGGCGCTTCATGGAAGTTAAAAAGGCACTACAAACTGCAGACTTAAAATACATGATGCTATTTCCGGCTAAGCTGTGAGTTGTTGCGGAGGGAAAGGCCTAGTATTTTGCTATGCTAGAGGAAGCATGGGACGGGCTGGAGGGCTGGCGCACCCCAGGAGGCATCGACGAAGAGGCAAAGGAGGTGGAGGCTGGCATTGTGAGACAAATGTCCTCGCTACAGAGCACTGAGCAGCAGGACCAAGAGTAAATGTGAGCCGGGGGTAGGGGGGACACAACGGAAAACAAACTCCCAGACTGAGAGAACTCTGGACTTCTTGGGCATTGTTGGATGCTGATCTGACTGTAAGTGTACCTGGGCGATGGGGATTCAGGGGTGTGCAATTTATTAAAATATCTACTTGTCCAGGGGACAGGTTGCTTTTCAAATCTACTTGTCCTGTAAAAAGATCAACTTGTCCCTTTGGTGCCATGTAGTGTGGCGACAAATTATGGCAGCAATCTCATTATGTAAGAGCTCTGATAATAGCCTCTCTGATTATGCCAGGGCTACTACCATAGTAGGGCTTGAATACTTGCAGTTTTAATCCCTACTGTAGCAATTTCCTTATTTTGCCACCTTTCTGCAGATCTGCATACTGGGGCTGGAGGAAGCAGTAAGCAATAGTTCCAGGGCTGGAATGCCTTTGAGTCTGCAAACCTACTAACCTGCATGTTTTAAAGATTTTCACCAGCTTCTCTCTAATATTTTCCCATAATAAGAAAGGTTGGACATTTACTCCTGACAATGGCAGAATTAGAACTTCTTCCAGGGTTGGGAAGAAAGTGGCTGGAGGGAAAATGAACTTGCAAATGCTCAATAGATTTTCACATGAGCAAATCTACACATCATATTTACCCATGCTAAAATACAGTTCACAAATATTTTATAGGGGTACGGCATATACCATGGGTGTACTTTTGTGACTTTCTTTAAGAATTTGGGGCCACATGTAGCTAGGTTCAGATTTGCGACCCGCAAATTGCGAGTCAGAGCGACTCGCAATTTGCAAGTCGCAAATCCGAATGTAGGATGGTGTCCCTGACACCATCTGTGAAGCGCAAGGGCTTTGCAAATGCCCACCTCATGAATAATCATGAGGTGTGTCGCAATTTGCGACCCCTTTGCGAATGGCGGCCCTCACAGGGATGGTGGCCTGCTGGAGACAGCAGACCACCGTGTCTGCGACTGCTTTTCAATAAAGAAGGTTTTTTTTTTTTTTTTTTGTAATGCAGCCCGTTTTCCTTAAAGGAAAACGAGATGCATTACAAAAACGAAAAATGAAACGTTTTCGTTTCATTTTTTCAGAGCAGGCAGTGGTCCCATGGGGACCCCTTCCCTTTTGCGAAAGTGTTAGCGCCCATTTGAAATGGGTGCAAACTGCGATTGGTTTGCGCCCGCGTTCGCGGTCACAAAACAATCCTACATTGCAGTGCGAGTCGCAATTAGGAAGGGAAAACCCCTTCCTAATTCCGAGTCGCAAACCCGTTTTGCGTTTCGGTAACCAGGTTACCGAATCGCAAAACTGGGTTTGTGCATCGCAATGTGGGTCTTGGTCCCTAATTAGGTCTGGTGTTAACAAAGACATTTTGTTTTTATTAAACTTCTATTTCTCTCTCTTTCGGCTGGCTTTACTGTGAGTGATCGCATTCTGCTCTTCCACAAGGCGCATATTGGCACACAAAGTAGTTTTGTTCAGTGTCGGGAACTACAGTGGCAATCAGTGAAGTAACGAAACTGGAGGGTGCCCCTTTGCAAAGAACATGGAGGAGCCCCCCTCTCCAGACTCACTCAGGGTAGGGGCTGTGTTGAAGTGGCCCCCTGGAGGTCGGTTGCGTGGCCTTTGTTATGCCACTGGTGGCAACGTGTGCTTTTAGAGTTCAAAAACGTTTTTTTTTTTTTTTGCCAGTGTTTGTTACAATGTTGAGGGCCTGGTAGCTCCCACAACAATAAAAAGTGTTACAAAAGCCATGTCAAAACAAGACATGCATTGATGAAACTAAAAGACTTATAAAAATATGTCAGATCAGTTGGCTTTGTCAGTGTTTGTTTATTTTCATGCTTCTCATAATCGTGTTGAAAATGGTTACACTGATTTTCCATTAGAAATATTTTTGGGAAATACTAGCATGCATCAACATATTTTACTAAATGACACTTCATTTGCATCTAATCAGAGAGCATTCTGGGAGCATTATACTTAGCCTCATAGCCTAAACTTTTCAAACATGTGTATACACAGTTTTTTTTTTTTGTACTGGAACCAACGTCAGTAGTGAAGTGTGACCTTAAAACATTTATTTACAGCACTCACCCTAATAATGAAGGCTTTCAAATAATGAACCATAAATACAAGTTCGAACAGCATTATCTTTTGGAAACACATTACCTCAACTGCAGAGAGTTCCACTCTCTGTAAACAGGCAGCCAAAGGGTTTGTCCCGGGCGTCTGGCAATAGGAATTCCACATCCCTGGGATTACTCAACTATATGGTGAGATCTAGGGGACCTGAGACACCCTATTCTGTCTAATGCACCTTTTTGAAAATCTGCTCATATAGGACTAAAATGTATTACAAGGGGTGTTATTTGTCTACTGTTTTCTTTCCTTAGGTGGCTCAGGGCACACCTGCTTCTTGATTATGTTGTTACTGTGGTGATAGGCACTCTGAATATGGGGTGGTGCACAGTTTTGAGCCTGCTTTGCAGGAAGGCTGTAGGGAGGAGTTGGATTGTTTTACATTTATGGTTTTGTTGAGTTTTTCAATGTGTGGCTACAATTGGTTTACAGTGCAGTCATGTCTGACAGCTTTGAGGGAGGCTTGGAAAAGGAATGGGGACCCCTACTGCTGTTGTTCTCAGACTCAATATGGTTTGTGATAGGAAAGAATTTCTTACCCCGTCAAGGCTTGACGCATGGAAAGAAGCTTGGGTTGACGTGGAATGTAAAAGGGCCAGAGAGTAAAATCAAGAAGATGATGATAATGCAATATTTGAAGAGGCACTCCCCTGACACAGTACTCCTACAAGAATGTCACCTCCAGGGCAATCACTTTAAAGCTCTGGTTTCATCCTATTGGCCCATGTAAGCTTTACTACAGACTAGAGGAGGACTGGAATACTCAATAAAAAACACAATGCTCTTCCCTCTACATCGTATGTGGTGTGATCCCTTTGACAGACTTTTGGCACAATCTGGTACGTGGGAGGGTCTTGTTCTGAACATCTGCTCAATATATGTCCTTTCAGTTGCACTAAACTGGCTCACCCTGTCTACCTGTATTAGACAGGGTGAGCCAGTTTAGTGCAACTGAAAGGACAGGCCTACTACCAGCATTCCTGGAGGCCCCTGAACTGTCTGACCTCTGGCGTGACCATAAACCTCATGAAGGACAATACACCTATTTCTGGCAGCCCAAAATAGCTTGTCCCGGCTGGACTGCCTCTTTACACAATACCTGCACCCACATAGGTTTCGGAATGCAGCGCATAAGGCACGCTGTATCTCCGATTATTCTCCAGTGGGAGTGGCATTCTATGGTCGGACACCCTCTGGGGACATAATCCTGCAGATTGATCCATGGTATCTGAAGGACAAAGACTTTAGAGACAAACTTAAGGGAGTAGCTAACAACTATTTTCAGAAGACTATAGGCACAGTAAATTCTACTTGCGATATTTGGGAGGCCTAAAAGAGGATGATAATTAGGGAGCAGGTATTGTCCCTGACTGTAGAAAGGAAGAGGGCACAGCGGTCCCCCTTAGACACACTTGAGAGATACATATGTGAAATTTAGCTCCATCTCCTCACTCAGGACGACCCAGACCTCAAACACAGGCTTCGCCTTAAACAACAATAGTTTCAGGAGGTGGCTGAGCAGGTGGTATGTGCACATGCCTTAGCCACCAACGGGTGACAAGGCAGGCAAATTTCCAGTTCGGCTGGAAAAAAGAGATCTGGGCAGGAACTGGTTTCACAAGTTACATGACCACTCAGGGGCAGTTAGGAGAAGTGGCATGGAAATTGCAGAGGCATTTGGGAATTACTGAGGAGATATATGCCTCAACCTCCACTATGACACATTGGGACTGCATGGAATTCATCAGGCATTTGTCTACGCCCCCTAACTGAGGAAGATAAGATGATCCTGGACAGTGATCTTACTGTGGATGAAATAGCTAAGGAATTGAGGGGCTTACAGTCGGGAAGGCGGTGGGCCCAAATGGGCTCCATGTGGAAATATTCAAAAGTATGAGCAGCAAGATATTCAAACACCTTCTGGTGATGCTCCAGGATGCACTGAAGTTGGGAGAATTGCTTATCAGCCAATGCATGGGGACCACAGTAGTGATCCCAAAAAATAATAAAACACCGACCAATTGTGCATTCTTCAGGCCCTTCTTCTTGCCTAACGTTAACCGCTTTGGTGCGGGCATCGGCCTGTAGCCGATGCCCACACTACCTCCATGGTGTGGGTCACGGCCAGTGGCCGACACCAGGGAGGGGGTTAAAAAATCCTCAGGTGCAATCCAACACCAGGGAGGGGGTTAAAAAATACCCCAGGAGACACAGAAGATCTTCTGTATCTCCCACCACCCCCGATCCGCCCCTTTGTGACGTCAGCGCGCCGCGATGCCGCTTCCTGTTCCGATGGGGAAAACAACCCCAAACAGCTTTACCTTTCAAACGACGCATTCCTGGACCGGTTTCCTGATTTTTTTAAAGGTAGGTTTACCTTTTTTGTTTTTAGCCCCAGGGGCATATATGTTACTCGAAAGACCACATATTTTCTGCAAAGAAACCTGCATTAACTCTTTCCCCCATTTCATCATGCTGTCAGTCAATGGAGGTGCCTCCCACTGTCTTTCCTGGGCAAAGCGGCCCTATATAAGATGATGGCATTTCCTCGATTCTTATATGTCCTTCAAAACACACCATTCCTTATACCCCAAGCCTTTAGCCCTAAAATAGAACACGTGGTTCAATTGCTCCTTTAAGATGGCGGTGGGTCCCGGATCGCTCTCCATAAGCTCAGAAAGAGGTATAGGATGGTGGCCTCGCAGTGTCAAATTTCCTGAAATACTATTTGGCGACCCAGCTGATAGTGATCAATGACTGAGGCGGTCATTATGAACATGGTGGTGGGGCCCGCCATGCCGGTGGGTAAAACCACCAGCTGGCATGGCGGGCCACACGCCACATAATGAACCCCATAAGGGCCGCCATCGGCAGCCCTCACTCACCGCCAGGCTGCCACCGCCAGGCAGCCTGGCAGCGGTCGGAAACATTATCCGTCAGGGCAGCGGCTGCCCCTTGGATAATGTTTCCTCGGCCATCAGCCTTTCCCTGGCGGGGAAGGCTGGCGGAAAGGGTGCACCGGGGCACCCGTGGGGACCCCTGCACTGCCCATGCACTTGGCATGGGCAGTGCAAGGGCCCCGGTGCAGTGCCCCATCACGCAGGTCACTGCCCGATTTTCAGGCAGTGATCTGCGAGACGGGTGCAGCTGCACCTGCCGCACAGAGGCATTGGCGGCGGCTCCACATGGTCAATGTCCCAGCCAGACATTCCTGTGGGCCGGCTGGCGGAGACAATGTTTCCGCCCGCCGGCCCACAGGAATGTTCCTAATAGGGCCGGTGGGGATCCGGGGACGCTGGCAGTCAGTGTTTTGACCGCCAGCATGAACACAGCAGTTTTTACCACCGTATTCATAATGAGGGCCTGAGTCTTTGCAGACCAACTGGAACCAGCAATATGGGTTGATAAGGAAGCAATGGGCCAGGGGCTATCCAGCGCTAATATACAGACCAGGGAGAAGTAGGGTTGTTGATGTATGGGCAAAAGCAACACAATTTTCAGGATGGGCTGGGAAATGGACAGAACAAACCCCCTCCTAGGACAGTGACTTACTTAAAGAAGTAAGTGCGTTGAAGTGTTTTTCCAAGTGGTTCCTCTTGGGCATAGATCGCATTGAACACTTGATGAGAGGGTCGGTTCTACAGACATTCGGGGCTCTACAGAGTGAATATAACCTGACAGAATTGGAGCATTATAGCAAACCTCCAAGTGATGCATGCGCTTAGGGTGCACGTATCGGGAGAGGAGGAGGTGGCGGAATCAGCACCATAAGAGGATAGACTTCTTCTAGACTTGATGCAGGACAAAGACGTCTCCCTTTCTTAAAAAAACAATACTCCTGATGCCATAGCTGGGTTGCGAGGGAAGGGAAGTACTGACCGAGGTGACCTACACAATGACAAATAGATATAGGCCTTGCAGGGACCTCTGATCTTTGCAATACAAACAGAGTTTCAGCTGGTACAGCTCTGTGTATTACATAGATTCTATTACACTAGACCTTTGCTTCACAAGATTGGGAAGGGAAGTTCCTCCCTCTGTCGGAGAGGCTGTGAGCAGGAGGGCACCTTTAGTCCTACCCTATGATCCTACTTGTTACTAAGACGTACTGGGAAGGGGTGATGAGCATGATGTCCAGTGTCCAAAACCTGGTGGTTCCAGCAGGTGCCAAGTGGCTCCTTCTTAACATACTTAGAGAACTTGCTTGGCCCATGTACCCGAGGCTGTGGTTGGCAGTGGGAGCTGGCATGGCAAAAAGGAATGTGGCAAGGACATAATGATCCCCTATGCCTTCAGCTGTTATTGACTGGCTGAAAGACACAGACTGGTGTTAGCGAGCAGAGAGAGTTGTATACGAGAGCAGGGGGTATCCTAGAAAATGGAAAATGGTCTGGGAGAGTTGGAACGACTGTCATAGATTTGGGTGCCTCTAGGCGCCGATGACGCAGGGAGGACATGTGGACTGTCCGAGGTGGGAAATGTGGGGATGTTGGGGGTCAATGGGGTGCTTTGCTTGTTGACCGCTGAGACCCCAGTTTCCCAAAGACGGACAAAACTACACACATTCAAGTATTAAGTACTGTACCTCTCTGTCGTAACGGACAACTGTACTGTGGTTTTGCTCACATTTCTGAAAATCAAATAAAGTGTTCTTTAAAAAAAAACAATGTCTTGTTTGCAGAAAGCCTTTAGATAATACATTACAGCAAGGCAGTGCCTGTTTGACAAACATATGCCAATTGTAATGGGGATTTTTAATGGAACTGTGATTGTGGCAAATTGTGTGAAGGAGGTTGAAAGCTGTCAACATGTTAACAACACCAAAGTAAAATGCAGAGCTAAAAGCGGAGTTGGTGTGTTTGGGGAGAAGGTGAAGAGAGGAGATTAACAGGAGTATGAACAGAAAAAGAGCACGGTAAGACTTTGTGAAGAGGGATATGAAGATGTGTGAGATATGCAAATGGAGGATTTCTGAAGGATGTGAGGAGCAAAAGGGAGTGAGTATCTAACGGAGTGACAGAAAGCATAGGCAAGGGATATCAGGGAAACAGAAGTGATTGAGACAATCTGAAGACCACCTCCCGTTCCACAGATCTTAGCAATGTTTAATTCAGTTTAAATTTAAAATTTTACTTATTCACAATAAAATACGTTATTTATTTGATACTGTTAAAAGGCACTGGCAAATCCAATAGGTTTGCTTGTCTCTTATCGTGTTATCTGTCTGAATGCAGTAACATATAACTCACCAAGAGGCACACGATTACTTGCCGGAGGCATACTTGTATAGCACAGGAGTTTAATTTTCATATTGTAAGTCACACCTCAATTACATATGCCAAGTCTGTTGCAAAGGATTCCTAGTTACCTTTCTGTGCCATACTTGTTTTAGAGACTCGCCACTTTTTTAATCAAACTCACGGCAGAAGCCGCAAAGTGTGATTACCACAGTGACCCAAGCAATGCACAGCCTTGGAGCTTCATGCCCCTCTCAGGCCTTATAAATGTTGCTTGTACCCTTCAGCGTTTTAACAGCTATGGTTAGATCTAAATTAGTTGTTGCCTGCTGCAACATAGGGTTTCCTCTATAGTAATCCCCTTTGTTATACAAGAAGTAACAAACATGATCTGTATTCCACTGATTTTATCTACGCCGTCGGGTCCTAACAAAATCCAATCTTGTTTACTTTCACCAGGTTCCAGTTCAGTCTTTAAAGCCCCCAACACTGCGCCACCTACTTACCCAAGGCTCTGCATGGACTGTCACCCATCTGTCTCTGCAGAGTGACAGTGGGTCACTGGCCTGTGTTCATGTTGGCTCCATATATAAACTGAAAATGGCAGAGCAAACAGGTACACATAATTGACCATTCATTAGCACCCAAACAATTCATTCCTATTGCACTTCACGTTGTGTCATTCTGAAGTACTGTGAATAACGAATGTTCTGATAAATTGGGACACATGGTTGACACAATCACTGGAGTCAGAATTGCATTTGTGCCCTTAGAGGTGGAACATACATGTCACCATGGTATACATCATTCTGAGATGCCTCTCTGCTATTGTTATTTTTATGAGCTTCTCTTAAAGTCAGCAGTGGCCATGTCACAGTGTTGAATCACAGACATCATGTTTGTCGGGATAGAATCTTATATTACTGGGGGATGACACCTATATGCACATAGCACAGCCCCCTGCCTATCTGCCATAAGAGGATTTATCATGGGATTCGGTAACAGTACGTCTCAATCACAGAAATGTATCGTGTTTTGTTGCCCAGCAGATTGATGAACATGTCTTCAGGGTCACTTGCCCTTTTTGTTTTTTTTTTACATCTCAGCATGTGCACAATAGGAGCAGCTCCAAACACACCAGCATCAAGGTCATTTACACATATCCATCCAACTAAGCATCCACCTGGGCACACATACACATTCACAAACAAGACTCATCCATACACACAACGCAACGCATAGCACATGCAAACATGTATACCACATACACAAAGCGACCTTTAATCCACCCATACACACAAACTAACCATCAAACATCCTTACACAAATCCCCATCACTACACATTTTTTGATTTCACATGCATTCTCCATCCACATTCTCCAATCATCTACTCATACATAAGACCACACAAATTCAGCATGCATCAAAACAAAATCTTGACCCATCCAGCCTCTCACTCATTGAAATCTCTATCAACAGACACCACCCTTCACTTCTTCACCCGTTTACTCCTGACATAACATGACATGACGCATATATGTATTTAAATGCACATATTCACCCCTGGGGACATACTGGGGCTGAAGTAACAGATGTTTAAACTCAACCATGCATAAATGTTCTACTTAATTAATTATCAATTTACTTGATCAATTAACCATTTACTTACCAATCCACATAGCACAGCATACTGAAATAAACAGATCGAATTGGCAAGGTTTTTGCACTGCTGCTGCAGACTGTGCTTCACTGATTCTTCCAGAGTTTTACCTGTTCTGTGACAGTAGGAAGCTTGTACTGCTGCTCTAGTGTCAGAAACGGAAGCTTCCGCTTCTGTTACTATACTGTACCTCGTCCATGAAGAAGGAAAGCTTGCACTTTTGCTCATGTTGTACCTCTTTCATGAGGAATGGAAGGAAGCCTGCACCGCTGATGCCCAGCTGTACTTTTTATGTGAGGAATGCTGTGGTGTACGCCTTCTGTGGAGGTAAGAAGCTTGTCAACTGATGCACAGATATATCTTTTTTGTGAGAGAGGGAAACTTGCACTGCTAATGTCAGGAATGTTCTGTGAGTTGTGCGTGCACTGCTGATGATGTATTGTACGTATTCTATAAGCAAGGGAAGCTTGTCCTAATATGTTTTAGAAGAATAAATCAAACTCACGATTTATTGGCGCCATAGGTGGGTGCATCGGGCTGTGGGTTCTAACCACAATTAAGAGAATCAAGTGAGGGCTCTTGCCTTTTTTAAGAACTACAGAAAGGATCGACGCCTTTTTCAAAGAAGACTACTCAACACTGTGTTTGCTGAGATTATGGTAGAGCCAGGAGATGGTACCCAAAATAGCAGGTTGTGTAAAACTCAATGTATTCTCCTTATTTAACACCGAATTCTGCCTCTGTTTGCATTACAAATATTTAGGAATAGTCTAGGCCAGTATTTCCCAAACTTTTTAGAACAACAACCTAATTTTTAGAACAACAAACTTTCGAGACCCATCTAGCTTTAATCCACATGATACGGGCAATCTTTTAAATGTAACTAAAGCCTCATGTGGTATTGCACAGTCATTTACAGAAAGCACATTTTCCACTGTGATTGCGATTGCCACTAAATTTGCACCGACAAAGCTTTACTGATAAAACTATTGCGCACATATCATGTATGGAAATAGGGTTTCAGTGAGTATGTATAATTTGTGCATCACCAAGTAAAGTCAAAAGATTTGTTTTGATCTGTTAAAATCTCTGTTTCCAGCGCACTACAGATGTACAAAAAACGTGCTTCATTTTTGCTTTCCTACCTACTGAATGTGTGTAGTTAATTTACAGGTATTTGCATTTCGTTGAGTGTTAGAAAAAATGGCACTCTATAGCCTTTCCTTTCACAATAGTAGAAAACTCAGCAAAACTGTCACATAATTCACTTTATTTTTCCTTCTCTGATTTGTGTTTGTAAACACTAATCCACATTAAAAAAACAAAAGCAGCAATTTGCCAGAAGACACAGCCTGACAATTGACCCCTGACCTTGAAGCACAGCACGTGTGGCAAGATAAATACAGAATTTAAGGGCATATTTATTGATTGGAATTTCGTGACCCACCAAAAATAGTCGTGCAAACCCACCGTTTGGGAAACACTGGTCTAGAGAGCTCTAAAATACTTTTGCTCCATTATCATCTTGTATTTGCTGCCATACGTTATTTTGCAAAGAGAAAAAATATTGGATTGTCATCTGCATGATTTATTAATCGACTTGGCATGATAATACGGGCCAAACCTATGCATCAGAGACCGCATGTAATGTTAGATCCCACAATCGTAGCCTAATTAAGATAGCCAAGAGGGGAAAAGCCTTTGCAAACTTTGTACCACTTGCTCCCTCTTTTGTGGTCTCCTATCTTCTTCCTGCCTCAGCTTGATTCCACATACCCTTCCTATTGTTATCTCCCTTGAAGCTATTGCATTGTGCTGTCCCCTCATGGAAGAAGAAATAACTCTGGGCCAATCAATTAGAATTATTCAGCTACAAGTCATACAGCTGGTTCAGTGTTGACTAGATCAGTAGTGCATCCACCTCAAGCCACACTAACATCTCACCCTGCAACAACAGTACACATTAGACACAATTTCTGGTATCACCATTTGCACATGCAGCTTAAAGTCAGGCAGCTGTCTGAGTGTTTGCTCCCTCAGTGGTACATCCTTTTTAGGTCATACTGACAAATCCTAACTTATCAGTAATCAACATATACTTTATGACAAAGTTAGATTAAACCTACTACATCCATAAACATGTCGACAGGCACCAAAGCCACATAATTAGAAAAAGTAGTAACAACCACTTGCAATCGAGCATTGGACAATTGTACATCTCGGCAGAACAAAACACATTGCAATATTCTTCAGCACACAACACCAAACACATAATCTTCATATCTTTAGATTTATGATACTTTTTTTATGTTTTCTATTAAAAGGGAGAAAGAAAGAGGGTTTTCCAGTTCCTTGCTGTGCAGATCACCACAGTAAAAAATGATCTTTTGTTCCAGGGTGTTTCAAACATTTATTTTCAGAAGGTTTAGATGTTCTAGGTAACCTACTACTATTTTGCAGCTTTTAAGTAGTCTGCTCTTCCGGATTCCTCTTTTCCAAGTGTGGTGTGCTGCTGGGCATCAGCTACTACAAGGTCAGCTCTTGGCACTCAGCCTACGCCTATCTGCTAATCTTAAATATGGTCTTGTGCTATCCTGCTCTCCTGGGCTTCTCTACCCTGCACTGCTATGATGAGGGTCTGGATTAAAGTGAAAATCATAATGCAGATTATCTCACTGAGGCCCTTCGCTGACTGTGTTTACTTTTCAAAACATAAGAAAACTAATATTCTTAACCTTGCCCATTAGCATCATCCAGTGGGCAGAGCTTACCAGCTTTTTAGTTGGGTACACCTTGTTACTTGTTGGGAATACCCAAACTCACCCCTTCCTAACTCATCATGGACTAAGATATGCACCTGGTGAGACATAGATTTTACATCTTTCCTCGGTGTGCCCAGAAGCTAACACAAATTCACAGGAGCCCTCTAAAGAACATGGGAAGAGTTAGGCACTTCATCTCTCGGATACAGAATGTATCTCACTTGTTTAATTGGTGCGTCACTAGAGAGTATCCCAGCTAGTAACTTACAGCTTTGGTCTCAGATCTTGGGTTAACAGCCCAATTCAAGTTGTCAGAAGAATGTTTACAGACTGCCAGGCCTCCTCACTGCAGCGTGCAACTTTGGACTACCAATTGTGCACAGTCCCCTTGTTGGGGCATGTCTGAGAAGACCCCTCCCCTTTGTGGAACCTTAGAGCCTCAGCTCCAAAGGTCTCCTGAGCCTCTTCACTACAGAGGCTAAATAGGGTATCTTTTACGCCTCTGTACATGTCCTGACATTTTCAACAAATGCTAAACATGAATCACTCATTTGAAACGTTTTAAAGTAGTTAATTGCATATATTCATAGGGTTAGATTTTGTAGGCTGTTTTTCCTAGATTGGACAAGGCACACGAGTAGGCAATAAGATACCATGATTTTGTACCCAGCACATATTTATATACTAACTTAAGTATGCCTGATTTGTCTGTGTTCTGTTCACAGTGATTGTGTCAAGTGAGCAGGGTGCCCTTTTGAGTGCAGGGTGAGCAGTGTGCCAGAGTGCAGGGTGAATGAGGAGTATTGTGACTGTGCAATGCGTAGAGTGTCTGTGTAAGTGTAGGGCGAGCAGTGTGTTTTTTGTGAGTGCAGGGTAAGTAATGTGCCTGAGTGTACCGTTACCACTTATATTTTGAGTTCAGTGTGAGTGGAATGTGTCCTGAGAGCAAGGTGATGGGGATGTCTCGGTGAGTGCAGGGTGAAGGGGGTGTCTGTGAGGGGAATGCCTGTATGAGTGCAAGGTGTGCTATTGAAAGTTCAGGGAGATTGTTTGTGTGAGGGTACAGTGAGTCTAGTTCCTTGGTGAGCACAGCGTGAGTCTTGAGTCCATGTGAGTGCAGGGTAAGTCTTTTGCCTATGTCAATGCACCATGAGTGGTGTGCCTGTGTGGGCGCTGGGTGAGAAATGTGCCCGAGTACAGGGTGAGACGAATGTCTTGATTACTGTAGGGTGAACGATGTGCCTGTGGGAGCACAAGATGAGATGGGTGAATGGTCTGCCTTCACAAGTGAGGTTGAGCACAGGGACTGTGTTCGTGCAGGTTTTCTATGGTATTGCGAGTGCTAGGTGAAAAAGGCTGAGTGGGTATCAGCAGGAGTAGAATCCCTGACTGTCTGCAGAGGCAGGCGTATGTCTGGATTAGTGGGAGATGTGACTGTGTGAGTGCAGTGAGTTGTGTGTGTATGAGTACAGGGATTCTTGTGTCTGCGTGAATGCAGGGGGTGCCTGTGTGAGCACAAGGTGAGGAAGAGTGGCTAGAAGAGTGCAGACTGAGGAGCGTATGAGTAAAGTGTCTATGTGATTGCAGGAGAATCATGTGTGTATGTCAGGGCAAGCTGTACCTGTGTGAGTCAACTGTAAGCAATGTACCAGTGTGAATACAGAGTTAGTCTTGTGCCTATGTGAGTGCAGGATTTGCTTGTGTGACTAGAGGGGGTAGCACATTACAGCCAGAGCTACTGGCATTGTCAATGCATGTTTTAAAAGTAGCAACATGCTGTCAGGAGCTACAGGCCTCCATGCCAGACCTAAAATTAAAAGGTTAATAAGGCTGGTCATTCATTTTGCCTGAGGGAACGCTGGAGGATGAAAGACTGTGTCCATTTATAGAAGCCCAAGGGAGCGGGTGCAAATTGAGACGTAAGGGCCAGATGTATCAAACTTTTTTGTATTCGCAAACGGTGCAAATTGCAAAATTCGGTCGTTTGCAAATGCAAAAATGCCTTTCACAATGTATGAAAAGCATTCGCAGTGCAATTTTAAGGAATTGCTAAAATAACGATTCCTTAAAATTGCCACCCCATTTAGAGAATAGCAAATTGTGATTCTCTAAATTGGAAATCGTAAATAGAGAATTCCTATTTGCGATTTCCAAGGCACATGTATCAAGCATTTCCTAAATGCGAATTGGGCATTTAGGAAATGCAATTACCAAAAATTAAAGTTTGGTGGTAACCATGTGCAAATTTAAAAAATGCATTATAAATGCATTTTTAAAATGGACATGTAGCGCACACATGCCCCTAGGGCATGTGTGTACTTCACATGTCCGTAAAAATATTTTTGGGGTGCAGCAGAGGGGGCCTTAGGCCACCAGCACCCTGGGATTTGCATTTCCTCATTTGCGAATTCCTAACTGGAATTCACAATTTGGGAAATGCAAAAACATTTGCAACAGGCCCATCGGTGCGAATGGAGTCAGAATCTCTATTTACAGTTCGGTAATAGCATTTGCGAATTTTAAGAAATCACTATTACCGAATCGCAAAAATCATACAACCATTTTGCAATTCTCAAACAGCGATTTCTTAAAATTCGCTATTTAAGAAACGCAAATCGTTTTTTTGATACATCTGGCCCTAAGTTCCCAAATTTAGGTAAAAAGTGAAGCGATGAGAGAACAAATAATATTTAGGCCTTTGTGCATGCAGATTGACTCCTTACAAAAACTTTACTGTTCTAAAGGAAACACACATTTTGCCACAATATATTTACTTGGTATACACCAGGCATTAAGGTTAAGACATAGTTCGGAAAAAAAAGTATGCTGCTGGGTGACTGCAAGCTCTATGTATTTAACAAAAAAAGGCAGGTCACAAGTCAGGGGTACACGGGGGTGGACGTCGTCCATCCACTATTTTCACAGGGTGGATGCCGTCGAACCTGCCAAGAAGTTGGGCCCCAGTAAAATATGCTGAATTCATCCAGGTGTATGGGGACACTTTCAACAGTTGCTTTGTTCGTGCAGGACAGGAGAGGGATTTCTTATTTTTATATTTATAATTCCTGCTGGTTCAGGACAAAGGCCGAAATTAAGAGGGGCATCAGGCCTTCTTTCGTTTGATTAGCTTGGCTGGGGGCTGCCTTGAGCCTCACCCATAGCTGTAAATGGAGGAAACAAAGGCGCACAACTTGTTATCATCTCACAGGTACTTAAGAGAGGCATGGTTTTCCCTTTGTTCTGATGTGTTGGGCTGTCCCAGTCTTTACACAAATAGTTTAAATACCTCTATTTTGCTTTATTTCTTTTTTTAGCACTACTCATCCCAATGCAGGGCGTCCAAGCCCTTTACATTATATGTACAAATTAAACATTGACAATAACTGATGTGTGTGTAAATCATTGTACAGGATGTGTTACACAACACAGTGAGGGTTACAAGGTATAGGAGTCACATGGCCTTCATAGCTCCCGCTGCTTGTTGTATTAGAAGGATTACAAGTTATGAACTGCAAATTACAAAAGGGCACACAAAGATCTCTGCAGAAGGTGCTTAAAACCTCATAAGGTATTTTAAAATGCAGAATTTGCAACCAATGAATGTGCTAAGATCTGATGCCACTTCCTGTGAGGTCATGGATTGTGATGCCAAGTTGGATTTCACATGCCATGATATAATTTCCATACTGCCTAACTTGGTTAGTCCCCCACTTCATTTTTCGGGACTTGTTCCCTGAAAAAAAGGGGAAGCTGAAAGATCAGCCAACAATTGGTTAGATCCACTGCGTCATAAGAAGCTTTCTGAAGCAGTCAGATGAGCTCTGATTCTTGAGACAACACTGTCATACAGGCAATAGGTACTAACCACAAACCAGGAATTCTGATGAAAAGGTCACCTATATATCTTTAACACGATTTAACTGGAAAAGGTTAAAAGTTGAGCTAGCCTACTAGCTTGCTTATTAATATTTGTTCCGTGAACTGCAACGTTATGAGGGGACGCACTCGGACACAGTTGACCCATGAGCAGATATTATCCTTTGTAAATGATGAGGAAGCACCTGTTTGACAGCATTATCTTATTTGAAAATGTTTAGCTTAGTGTGTTAAAAAAGTCAACAAAAATATTCACGGAACTCCAGAGAGGGGAAAAATCTGATACATAAATGGACTACCATGAGGTATTTTAAAAAGTGTTTTAAAGGAAAGAGAAAAGTTTGGAGCAGTTGTCATGTGAAGGGTTTAAATATGTTGGATGAAGGACTCTATCTAGCTTACAAACAGTGGCTTAAGTATTTTCTCTTCTGAAAAGGGAGGGAGAATTTGTTTGGAAATTTGACTGACAGTATTAAATTATAGGCTATAAGGTAGTGCTTTAGAGGCAAACACAACTGCTAAAAGCAAAGGAGTGTGCCATACTGAGCGCAGTTTAGAGTATTTTCACCTACGGGTTAGGGTGTGCTGCAGCAGTCATGTTGCTGTCTAGGATATCTACTGTGACAGATCTGAAGAAGCAATCTTCTCAGTTCATAAACCACAGCTAAAATACCTGGTCATTTTCAATGATATGAAAACGTTATTTAGAAACTCAGAAGTCAAAGTGATAGACAATGTGATGGCTGACAGTGTTTTAGAATCTCTTTTTAAAGACTTAAAAGAATAACATCAGCTAGCAGTTTTGCCAGGGTGCGTTTGGGGGCATTCCACTAGACCAGCTGTGAGAAAAACAAATGCACCTAGGCCGGACAGCATTGTTGCTTGTTTGAAAGAAATTATTGAATATGGAATAAAATACAGGGGCGGCTCCTTCGCAATGCCGAAGGAGCGTCACCCCCCTGACTGTGCCAGAAGCAGACAAATAAAACAATAGATCGTTTTATTTGTCTGCTTCTGGCACAGCCAGCAGTGCAGGGAGGGGCGGGGCTGGGCCACAGGAGGTGGGACGGGAGATAAGGGGAGAGTGCACCTAAGTGTGCATGCATGTTTGGCCATCTGCCTGATGCCGGCCAAACACACGTGCGCACTTTGGTTTCTCCAGCCTCACTGTGTACACAGCCGGGCTGGAGAAACTGCACAGACCCCATAAGCTGCAGCCACTCCCGCTCAGACCAATCCTGGTGCTGCTTTCATGCAAGGTTTTGCATGAAAGCAACAACAGGATTGCTGGGGAGCCTGTTCTGGTGTCCCAGCAGTGAATGCTGGGACACCAGAAGAAGAGGAGCGCCTCCGCCCCCTTGAATTATGCAGCTACCGCCGCTGATGAAATATATAAATATGCCTGCGCTTTGCCATCTGGCTAAAACAAAGATTTCACCTTGATATGGGTATTTTTCTTTTATTTTAATGCAATTAGTTCTGCCTCAGGGATGCCCTTTTCATATACCTGGCCTATTGGGAGATCCAACATTCCACTCACACGCAGGTTAGCTCTTTTATACTTCAGTCCACAGCTGAAATCAACAAGCCATCTAATACTGAAGGAATGTAAAGCAAGCCTTTTATACAATAGTCTTTTCCACTTGAGTTCAAATAACAGCTTCTAATGAGAAAATCCGAAAAATAACACAGAGAAGAAGAGAAGGCTGTGAAAGTTAAGATTTAAAAACTACAGAAACTCTCTGGATGAGGATCAGAATAGGGGACTGATGTTTACAAAACAAGCAAATCACCACAAGAAAGAGAATGAATCTGAGAAGCCAAAAGGGCGATAATTTTCTCACAAGGTAACAAAAAAATGTATTAGACTGCAACTATCTGCAATGTTTACTCCTCTGAAAACATAATCATGGAGTCAGTGGCGGACATTAGGTAACTGTGCATCTTGCGGATCACGTTGAACAGTCCTTTCTCAGAACTTCAAGAAGAGACTTAAACCAGTTAAATATATGTGCACATTTTAAATACTAAAAGGCAACACCACTTTGCAGAAGATCCTCTATCTTCTCAACACTAATTGCATTTTGCAGCGACAGGTTTCATGAAGTAAGAACTTGACGATCTTGTACTGCTTTGTCCAACAACTCACAAAATAAGAGAGGGCACTTTGTGCACACAAAGGGACAAGGGAGAGGGGAGACTTACATGAGAGGGAACTAAGGGCCATATGTACCAACGCATTTTCCCATAGACACAGAATGGGTAAAACCCTTTGATACATCTTGCCCTAAGACACTATTACCCTATCGACCCAAAGCAGCAGTTTCAATTTCTGTGTAATCGCTGTAATAAGTAAAAGACACTAAGGGGGTCATTCTGACCCTGGCGGGCGGTGATAAAGCGGCGGCCAACCCGCCAACAGGCAGGCGGTCCAAAAAAAGGAATTCTGACCCTGGCGGGAACCGCCAACACAGCCCGCTACTTTAACACTCCGACCGCCACGGCGGGACAGACAAACAGCGCGGCGGTCACCGCCAACAGGCAGGCGGCAGACAATGTACCGCCCACCCTATCACAACTCACCAATCCGCCACCTTTTCCGGGGCGGGAGCCCCGCCGATAAAAACACGGCGGAAACAGACTACGAACGGGAAAACGCTCACCTATACACACTCCACGAGGAAGGAGGACAGCATGGAACCCGAATTAAACATCCTACCAGCTATTGTCTACCTGCTCATCTACCAGGAGTACGAACGCCGGCGCAGACGACAACGGTGAGTACTGCACCTACGACACAGGGGAGGGGGGAGGAGGAAAGCTTACGGGCACACACATGCGCCATACACCCACCCCCCCCACCACAAATACCTACACCCCAATGCCGAGCAACAAGTCAGAGTGACACCCCCCAAACCCACCGGAATAATGCAAAGACACAATTAAAATGATCTATAAAATATATGTATAAATAGCTCCATTAAAGGTATGGGAAATATGCTATATGAAAGATACAAAAATAAGGAATGAACATAGTCAACAATATATACATAGGCAATAAGTCCTGCACATTCCGTCAAAGTTCCATAGTCCGTGGGCCAATGTGCACAAACACATGGGCAAAGCCCACACAGGAGACCAGATACCATTGGAGAGAACACTGCTGGGGCATCAGATGATAAAACTACAGGCACCTCAGGGGGAAGGGAAGGGGGGGCACCTCAGCCACATGAGTCCTTGACGCCAGATCCACGAGGGGCCTCCATGCCCACTGTCCCATCCTGGGGAGTGCAAAGCCACAGTCTCACAAGTCTCTACAGTGGGTGGCTTGCCCACTGTTACATCCTGGGGAGTGCAAAGCTACAGTCTCACAAGTCTCTACAGTGGGTGGCTTGCCCACTGTCCCATCCTGGGGAGTGCAAAGCCACAGTCTCACAAGTCTCTACAGTGGGTGGCTTGCCCACTGTCCCATCCTAGGGAGTGCAAAGCCACAGTCTCACAAGTCTCTACAGTGGGTGGCTTGCCCATTGTGCCATCCTGGGGAGTGCAAAGCCACAGTCTCTCAAGTCTCTACAGTGGGTGGCTTGCCCACTGTTCCATCCTGGGAAGTGCCAAGCCACAGTCCATCAGATGGATTACCGACTCCACTGTTAATGGAGGAGGCATGGTGCCCAGAGTGCTTCGTGAAGCCCTGCTCGACACAGAACCGGCACTGTCAATGGCCCAGCGGTGCTTGAGATGAAGGCCCCAGTAGAGCGGTGCTTGAGATGAAGGGCCCAGCGGAGCGGTGCAGAGACGGCAGGGCCCAGCGGAGCGGTGCAGAGACGGCGGGGCCCAGCGGAGCGGTGCTTGACAGGAAGGGCCCAGCGGAGCGATGCTTGAGAAGGCGGGGCCCAGCGGAGCGGTGCTTGAGACGGCGGGGCCCAGCGGAGCGGTGCTTGACAGGAAGGGCCCAGCGGAGCGGTGCTTGAGACGCCGATGCCCAGCATAGCGGTGCTTGACAGGAAGGGCCCAGCGGAGCGGTGCAGAGACGGCGGGGCCCAGCGGAGCGGTGCTTGACAGGAAGGGCCCAGCGGAGCGGTGCAGAGATGGCGGGGCCCAGCGGAGCGGTGCTTGACAGGAAGGGCCCAGCGGAGCGGTGCTTGACAGGAAGGGCCCAGCGGAGCGGTGCTTGAGATGAAGGGCCCAGCGGAGCGGTGCTTGAGATGAAGGGCCCAGCGGAGCGGTGCAGAGACGGCGGGGCCCAGCAGAGCGGTGCTTGACAGGAAGGGCCCAGCGGAGCGGTGCTTGAGACGGCGGGGCCCAGCGGAGCGGTGCTTGACAGGAAGGGCCCAGTGGAGCGGTGCCTGACAGGAAGGGCCCAGCGGAGCGGTGCTTGAGACGGCGGGGCCCAGCGGAGCGGTGCTTGACAGGAAGGGCCCAGCGGAACTGTGCTTGACAGGAAGGGCCCAGCGGAGCGGTGCTTGAGATGAAGGGCCCAGCGGAGCGGTGCAGAGACAGCGGGGCCCAGCGGGGCCCAGCGGAGCGGTGCTTGACAGGAAGGGCCCAGCGGAGCGGTGCTTGAGACGGCGGGGCCCAGCGGAGCGGTGCTTGACAGGAAGGGCCCAGCGGAACTGTGCTTGACAGGAAGGGCCCAGCGGAGCGGTGCTTGACAGGAAGGGCCCAGCGGAGCGGTGCTTGAGACGGCGGGGCCCAGCGGAGCGGTGCTTGACAGGAAGGGCCCAGCGGAGCGGTGCTTGAGACGGCGGGGCCCAGCGGAGCGGTGCTTGACAGGAAGGGCCCAGCGGAGCGGTGCTTGAGACGGCGATGCCCAGCATAGCGGTGCTTGACAGGAAGGGCCCAGCGGAGCGGTGCAGAGACGGCGGGGCCCAGCGGAGCGGTGCTTGACAGGAAGGGCCCAGCGGAGCGGTGCAGAGATGGCGGGGCGCAGCGGAGCGGTGCTTGACAGGAAGGGCCCAGCGGAGCGGTGCTTGACAGGAAGGGCCCAGCGGAGCGGTGCTTGAGATGAAGGGCCCAGCGGAGCGGTGCTTGAGATGAAGGGCCCAGCGGAGCGGTGCAGAGACGGCGGGGCCCAGCAGAGCGGTGCTTGACAGGAAGGGCCCAGCGGAGCGGTGCTTGAGACGGCGGGGCCCAGCGGAGCGGTGCTTGACAGGAAGGGCCCAGTGGAGCGGTGCCTGACAGGAAGGGCCCAGCGGAGCGGTGCTTGAGACGGCGGGGCCCAGCGGAGCGGTGCTTGACAGGAAGGGCCCAGCGGAACTGTGCTTGACAGGAAGGGCCCAGCGGAGCGGTGCTTGAGATGAAGGGCCCAGCGGAGCGGTGCAGAGACAGCGGGGCCCAGCGGGGCCCAGCGGAGCGGTGCTTGACAGGAAGGGCCCAGCGGAGCGGTGCTTGAGACGGCGGGGCCCAGCGGAGCGGTGCTTGACAGGAAGGGCCCAGCGGAACTGTGCTTGACAGGAAGGGCCCAGCGGAGCGGTGCTTGACAGGAAGGGCCCAGCGGAGCGGTGCTTGAGACGGCGGGGCCCAGCGGAGCGGTGCTTGACAGGAAGGGCCCAGCGGAGCGGTGCTTGAGACGGCGGGGCCCAGCGGAGCGGTGCTTGACAGGAAGGGCCCAGTGGAGCGGTGCTTGAGACGGCGGGGCCCAGCGGAGCGGTGCTTGACAGGAAGGGCCCAGCGGAGCGGTGCTTGACAGGAAGGGCCCAGCGGAGCGGTGCTTGAGACGGCGGGGCCCAGCGGATCGGTGCTTGACAGGAAGGGCCCAGCGGAGCGGTGCTTGACAGGAAGGGCCCAGCGGAGCGGTGCTTGACAGGAAGGGCCCAGCGGAGCGGTGCTTGAGACGGCGGGGCCCAGCAGAGCGGTGCTTGACAGGAAGGGCCCAGCGGAGCGGTGCAGAGATGGCGGGGCCCAGCGGAGCGGTGCTTGACAGGAAGGGCCCAGCGGAGCGGTGCTTGAGATGAAGGGCCCAGCGGAGCGGTGCAGAGACGGCGGGGCCCAGCGGAGCGGTGCTTGACAGGAAGGGCCCAGCGGAGCGGTGCTTGAGACGGCGGGGCCCAGCGGAGCGGTGCTTGACAGGAAGGGCCCAGTGGAGCGGTGCTTGACAGGAAGGGCCCAGCGGAGCGGTGCTTGAGACGGCGGGGCCCAGCGGAGCGGTGCTTGACAGGAAGGGCCCAGCGGAGCGGTGCTTGACAGGAAGGGCCCAGCGGAGCGGTGCTTGAGATGAAGGGCCCAGCGGAGCGGTGCTTGACAGGAAGGGCCCAGCGGAGCGGTGCTTGAGATGAAGGGCCCAGCGGAGCGGTTCTTGTCCCGGCGGGCCCCTGTTCAGCGGTGCTCCTCCCGGCGGGCCCATGTTCAGCCGTTCTTGTCCCGGCAGGCCCCTGTTCAGCCGTTCTTGTCCCGGCGGGCCCCTGTTCAGCGGTGCTCCTCCCGGCGGGCCCCTGTTCAGCGGTTCTTGTCCCGGCGGGCCCCTGTTCAGCGGTTCTTGTCACGGCGGGCCCCTGTTCAGCGGTTCTTGTCCCGGCGGGCCCCTGTTCAGCGGTTCTTGTCCCGGCGGGGCCCTGTTCAGCGGTGCTCCTCCCGGCGGGGCCCTGTTCAGCGGTGCTTGTCCTGTGTGTCTAGGTAGCCAGACCTGGGCAAGACTTCCCGCTCAGTCGCCATCCGAACTTGCGGTCGCAGGGCCCTCCTGTGATGGAGTCCTGGGCCCGTGGGTGTCGTCCGTCACAACCGGAATGGGGCTGGTGGGGCCCTCCTGGGCAGCTCGCCTGCTGCCTGACTTCTCCGCCCTGCTGCCCTTGCCCTCCTTCGCTGAAGCTCTGTGGCCCTTGCCTCCCTTGGATGATGTGGCAGGTGACGGGGCAAGGCTACTGTCCTTGGTGGCAGCCGTCTCAGACTTGTTGCGCCGGGCCTTTTTTTTTTTGTCCTTTTCCCAGGGGGTGGGCTGGCTGTCCCCTTGCTGCTGGCCGATGTTCCTGCCCTAGGAGCTGGTGGACTCCAATAGCCCTGCACTATGGTCACAGTAGATGCAGGGCTGGTGGTGGCTGAGGTGCTTTTTTTACTCTTACCAGATGGAGGGGGTGGGTCAGTGATTGGAATGAGCTCAAGGTTGGAAAGGAAAACGACTTGGGAAGGACAGGGACGGGTAGGTGTAGTGGGTATGGGAGTGGAGGAAGAGGATGTGGTTGTAGGAGAGTCAAGTGTGCTGTCTTTGGGTGCAGGTGCTTGTGACGGAGGCTGTCGTGAGGTGGATGGCTGTTGGGTGGGTGGCTGCCTGCGTTTGTGTGCTTTGGAAGAGGGGGTGACAGACACACTGGGAGAGGACACAGGGGACGTGTAAATGGCTGTGGGGGTGGTGACTGCACGTGTGCGGACTGTAATGGAGGGTGTGCTGGTGATGGAAGTACTGGCTGATGGTGGTGTGCATGCAGGTGTGAGTGGAGACGTCACAGGGAGGGAGGAGGGAGATGAGGAGGTGGGGGACACAGAGGTGGTAGTGACTGTTGGCATGTCTGCATCTGGATGTTGCTTGGGTGAATGCTTGTGAGATCTGTGGTGCTTATGTCTGGATGAGCTGCCCTTGGGTTAGAGGTGTGTGCAGGCTGGTCTGATGGTGTGGATGGGATAGGCAGAGGAACAGGAGACTGGGACTGGGTGGAGGGAGTCAGAAGAGGGAGGCTGGAGACAGGGACAATGGCTGCCGTCAGTGCAGAGGCCAGAGCGTTGAACGATCGCTGATGGGCAGCCTGACCCGAAAGAATGCCCTCCAGGTATGCATTGCTCCGATGCACCTCCCTTTCGACACCCTGGATGGCATTCAAAAGGGTAGACTGCCCAACAATGAGTGTCCTGAGGAGGTCAATGACCTCCTCACTGAGGGCAGCAGGGGTAACTGGGGCAGGGCCTGAGGTGCCTGGGGCGAAGGAGATGCCCGCCTTCCTGGGCGAGCGGGCACAGAGCGAAGGCTGAGGGGCTGCTGGGAGGGCGGGGCTGGTGCGCTGGGTGGCGGCTGTACCTGTTGTGGCGGTGGGCACGGATGTTGCCGCCACCGCTAGGGAGATCCCTTCCGAGGACGTGTCGGTGTCGCTAACGTCTCCACGGGTCCCCGTTGTGGAGCTCCACTCGCCCTCCGTCTCACTGGTGTACTCGGAGTCTGTTGTATGGCCCTCCGGGGCCATGTGAGATGCAGCTCCCTCGTGCGCCGATGCCACTTCTCCTCCGCCTGATGATGCTAATGCACACATGAACAGGAAGACAAAGAAAATGGGGGGGGGGAGAAATGAAGACAGGTTGAGTGCATGCACTGGCAACACCGTTGTCGGAGAGGACAGACACAGAAGCCCCCTGAACTAGGCCGCGCAATCGGGGTACACTACTCAGTTATTGTGACTAGGCCTACAGGTCTATGGACGACAAATGCACACATGGGTGAGGCCGGACCATGGATAGCTGTACTTGGCACCCTACAGAGGTGGGGGGCGGGGGCACAGGGCCGTGTCTAACGGAGGGGCCTAGCCTACAGAATGCGCCCTGGCCTGGAGATAGCCACAGCCCTCCTCCCCCACCCAGACACCTTCACTGCGCGCAAAGATAGCAGAATGTGCTGATACTCACCCCCTTGTGTCTGCTGTGATGTCCTCACGTGCCCATCCAAATCGGGGTAGGCCACCGCCAGGATCCGGGACATCAGGGGGGTCAATTGGCGGCTGGCACCCCTCCTACGTTGGGAGGCCATCCCCAGCAGAGACTCGGCGGTCTTTCTGGTCCCGCGGTGGATGTCCTCCCACCTCTTTCGGCAGTGGGTGCCCCGTCTGTTGTGGACCCCCAGGGCCCGGACGTCCTTGGCGATGGCACGCCAAATGTCGATCTTCTGATGGGCGCTGACCTATGTGACATGTACAGGGTGGTAAAGGAAATCGCATCAGTTTTCTGCCTGGTCAATGTGAGTGGCCCCCCCCTCCCCAACCTTGCCATGTGGCACATGCTCTCATCTTTCGTGCGTTGCACTCCTCATTCGCTCCCCTCCCCACCATCTTACATACACCCCACTCAACACAGGCATAGCCCATTCAACGTGCACCCTGTGTACTAACCTGTTGGTCTGGAAGACCGTAGAGTAGCGCATACTGGGGGAGGACCCCATCAACAAGTCTCTCCAATTCTTCGGAAGTGAAGGCAGGGGCCCTTTCCCCAGTCGCAGCAGCCATTGTATCTCCCAGACCGAGGTCACAGCAGCACTTGCAGTATAGGTCCTCTCCTGTGGATGATCAGGTCTCGAGTGATTAATCAGATAGAAAATGGCGGTCACGCCCGCGGCGGTGCGTACCGCGGCGGTGCGTACCGCGACCGCCGGCGCACATCGTCATTGGCTCCTGAGACCCATAGGGTTCAATGTTAACCAATGCTGCTTTGCGCCGCGGTCTTTGACCGCCTACCGCCACGGTGTGCCACGCCAGCGCAGTGACCTCACATCCCACTGTCACACTTCACAGGTCAGGCAGCCGTCATTTCCAAGGGCCCACATGGCATGATTTCTACTGCGTCACACAGGCCTAGGCCTTGCATTGCCACTCATACAAGCCTTTCAATGCATAGCGATTCGTGTACTGTGCAAGCTGTGTGAACGAACCTGTGGGTTGCTTGACTCTGTGCTCCATGTTGTCCTTCCTAGGCACCGTCCGCTGGGACTTGCGAGGAGAAGGATGAATCCTCCCGTGTACCGACCGCTGGTGGACCTGTCGACAATGGAAGAATGACATATCATACTTACATACAGGCTTGACAGAGCAACTATACATGAACTATGTGCCCAGCTGGAGCCAGACCTGATGTCCCCCATCCGCCAACCCACAGGGATTCCCCCTCTGGTGCAGGTTCTGTCAGTACTCCATTTTTTGGCAAGTGGGTCTTTTCAGACAACAGTGGCCATATCATCTGGGATGTCTCAGCCTATGTTTTCTAAGGTTTTGTCCAGAGTGTTGTCTGCCCTGATGAAATACATGCGGAGCTACATTATTTTCCCTGAGGTGGGCGAATTGGCTACAGTGAAGGGTGATTTCTATGCCCTTGGACATATCCCCAACATCATTGGTGCCATTGATGGGACCCATGTGGCTTTGGTTCCCCCCAAAGAAAGTGAGCAGGTGTACAGAAACAGAAAAAGTTATCATTCGATGAATGTCCAGGTGGTCTGTTTGGCTGACCAGTACATCTCCCATGTAAATGCCAAGTTCCCTGGGTCAGTGCATGACGCGTATGTCATGCGAAATAGCAGCATCCCTTATGTGATGGAACAGCTACAGAGACACCGTGTGTGGCTAATTGGTGACTCTGGTTACCCCAACCTGTCGTGGCTACTGACCCCAGTGAGGAATCCCCGGACCAGGGCAGAGGAACGGTACAATGAGGCCCATGGGCGAACTAGGAGGATCATAGAAAGGACCTCCGGGGTCCTGAAGGCCAGGTTTAGGTGCCTGCATATGACAGGGGGATCCCTAATGTACTCACCAAAGAAGGTGTGCCAGATCATCGTGGCCTGCTGTATGCTTCACAATTTTGCTTTGCGACGCCAGGTGCCTTTTCTGCAGGAGGATGGTCCAGATGGTGGTGTTGTAGCAGCTGTGGAGCCTGCGGAGAGTGAAGAGGAGGAAGACGACGGGGACGACACGGACAACAGGGATACAGTCATACAACAATATTTTCAGTAGCACACAGGTAAGAATCACCCACGCCATTTTACATTTACTTAAGGCCTCATGCGTCTCCACTGTGTGTTCCCCCCCAGTTCCTGTTAACTGATTTGTGACTTTCCCTTCCCTTTTCAGAGCTCTATGACCCACTGCCTGACTTCAGCTTTGTTTGCCCATGGACTAAAGCTTATTGAAATTGGTATGTTGTCATCACAAAGTAACTGGACATTATTGCACCGTTATGTGTAATACATTTGTTAAGAATACAAGCAGACTCCTGTTATTTTAAGTGCAATAAGTGATTTATTTTAAGTGCTACATATAGGTACATGATTGGGAAACGGTGATGGGTGGGGGTGGAGTAATGTCCATGGCAGAGTCCAGTTCTCAGTCGCACAGGTGCATTGTCCATATGACTGGGGAAGGATGGAGCAGGGGCAGTTCAAGGTTGGACAGGGTGACAATGTGGGACAGTGGGATGACATCAGGGGCTATCTTAGGCTGGCGGGGGTCTTGCAATCCTACTCTGTCTTCTTGTGAGATCTCAGGTTCCGCTTGCGGGGTGGTTCTTCTTCTGCAGGAGGTGGGGTTCTGGTGACCTGTCGTTGTGTGGGGGCCTCCTGTCCACTAGCGCCGGCGGAGGTGGTAGGCTGTTCCTGGCCTGGGCTAGTGACAGGGGCCCTTTGGGGTGCCACATGGTCCCGCAATGTGGTGACGATCTGGGTAAGGGCCACGACGATGGTCCCCATTGCGGAACCGATGTTCCTCAGTTCCTCCCTGAACCCCATGTACCGTTCCTCCTGCAGTTCCTGGATCTCCTGGAACCGGGCCAGTACCGTCGCCATCGTCTCCTGGGAGCGGTGGTATGCTCCCATGATGGAGGAGAGGGCCTCTTGGAGAGTCGGTTCCCCGGGCCTGTCCCCCCCCTGTCGCACAGCAGCCCTCCCAGTTCCCCTGTGTTCCTGGGCCTCTGTCCCCTGGACGGTGTGCCCACTACCACTGCCCCCAGGTCCCTGTTGTTGTTGGGGTGGTGGGTCAACCTGGGTGCCCTGTAGTGGTGGACACACCGCTGATTTACGTGTCCTGGAGACAGAGGCATGGGCCCGCTGGGTGGGAGCTGTGCTGGTGTTCCCAGAGGGGGTTGGGTCTGGTGTAGCCTGTGGCTGTCTGTGGGGAACCGACTGTCCAGAGGTCCCCGATGGGCCGGGCTGCTCATCTGGCTCCAGGGAGACAGAGCTGCTGTCATCGCTGGGGGCCTCTTCTGGGGGTGGGATGGACATCTCTGGACCCTCCGTGGCGGTGTGGTGGCGTTCGGGTCCTGCAGGGGTATAAAGGTATGGTTATTGCTTCTGTGTGTGGCATTTCGTGTGATGGGTGGGTGTCCGTGTACCCAAGTGCAGGCATTTCCTTGTGGGGGCTTTTGTGAGGGTGGCTTGTGGGGGTGATGTGTGTGTGCAGTGGGCATGCTTTGGTGATGGGTGTCCATGCTTTGTGGTCGCATGCAGGGCTTGGTGTTGGGATGGGTGGGTTGTGATGGTGAGCCTTTTGCTAGGTGTTGGTGTGATGGGGGTGGGGTGAGGGTGGGGGTATGATTTGGCATGCAGGTGGGGTGGGGGTGGGAAGCAGTAGTGAAGATTTGACTTACCAGAGTCCATTCCTCCGCCTACTCCTGCGAGGCCCTCAGGATGCAGGATGTGCAAGACTTCCTCCTCCCATGCGGTAAATTCGGGGGGAGTAGGTGGGGGTCCGCCGCCAGTCTTCTGCACCGCAATGTTGTGCCTTGATACCATGGAACGCACCTTCCCCCGTAGGTCGTTCCATCTCTTCCTTATGTCCTCCCGATTGCTTGGATGCTGTCCCACCGCGTTGACCCTGTCCACTATCCTTTGCCATAGCTCCATCTTCCTGGCAATTGTGGTGTGCTGCACCTGTGCCCCGAAGAGCTGGGGCTCTACACGGACTATTTCCTCCACCATGACCCTGAGTTCGGCGTCACTGAACCTGGGGTGTCTTTGGGGTGCCATGGGGTGGTGTGGATGAGGTGTGGGGTGGCGTTTGTGGTGATGAGTGTGGTGCGTGTGGTGGTGTGTGGTGTTTGGTGCGTGGATTCTGTGTGGGTGATGGTGTTGTGTGCCTCTGTGTTGTGGGATTGTCTATTCTGTGCTCGCTCTCTAGCCTTCGTCAATAATTTCGGGTCGTAGGGGCTTGTGGGTGATGTGGGTGTGTGTTTTATATTGTGTTGGGTGTGTGGGAGTGGTGTTAGTATGTGTATCAGGTGTGCGTGTTTCAAACTGACCAATGTGGCTGAGTTTTCTATGTGTGAGTGTATTTTGACCGCGGCGGTGTGTACCGTCAATGGAATACCGCGTTTGAAAGACCGCCGCGTGGATTTGGGTCGGAATGGTATGGGCGTATTTCTGTTGGCGTGACGGTGGAGGTTTGTTCATCGCCATTTTTGCGCTGACCTTTGGTGTGGCGGACTTTTGTGGATGTCGGGTTTTTGGCGGTTTGCCAGTTGCGGGTCAGAATGACCGTGGCGGTTTACCGCGGCCGCGTTATGGCGGTCTTCTGACCGGCGGTAAGCGCCTTTTACCGCCGAGGTCAGAATGACCCCCTAAATGTTTCCGTGCTTCTCAAATCTCTCAGTTCTAGCACAACATGCAAATTGGTTGATTTGAACTCCTGCTCTGATCACTGTCAATCAATCAAAAAGCATACATACATGAATGGCCTTTAGATGATGGTAAAGAGCCTGGTGTGGGAAAGTGTCTGATAGGATTAAGTCAGACGCGATCAGACATTTTAAACAGGCGGCTCCTCCCCTGGGAACTCAAAGGGAGAGTTTCAAGGAAAAGAACGCTCCTACCGTCTCTAAATGTAACTGTGTTAAAAAGAACAATCTACTACAGTGTACTGGTTGACATGTTCCACGCTCTTAATGTCCAAAAGGATCGAACGGGTTTTCTTCAGGACCAAAAAACAACCAGTTCCTACCCAGTCTTCACTATTAGGCAAGAATATGTGTTCTCAGTGTGTGAATCTGTAGGAGTAACTTACACTTATAGATAGATTGCCTTTTTGGGATGACCCTCCCAAGGTAAGGAAAAGGCTCCTTGGAAATTCGCAAGCCGTTGGACTGCTGCAAAACCTTTGCTCCTTCAGTCCATACTGGGGAACCTACCCGCTGGCTGCGAACACATTACAGTCCTTCACCTCACATAACTATAGGCACGAGTATGTCCCTGTGCGGTACATCGGCACTCCTCAATAAAAGATCTCCGACAAAGAGCCCCCTTTCTAACCTGTCGGGCATTCCAGCGCCAGCTCAATGAAGAGCAGGCACGATGATGAGGCATGCCACCAACTGGTGAGTGAGGGCTTTGCTTCTAGCGATTAAGTTTCTAGATGACCTGGTTATTCTCTCCTAGTTGGGTTTGAGTAGGACAAAACATTTCGAAACAGTGTACCTGTTGCTTTTGATTTAAGATTCGGGAGACTGTACACTAGACCAACTCGTTCTCCCAATCCCTCAATTGATTACAGACAAAGCATACTGGATGACATCAGGTACATGTAAAGTCTTTGGTCCAAGGGGACCACCTGACACAGTCGGAAGCAATGGGGACATGTAGACGCAAATATACAAGAATATCAAAAAGAATATCAAAAAGGGTGAAGGGTGTGGGTAGTCAAAGTTGTCAATGTAACCTTTACTGTGAGGTTCACAGAAGACAGAAAGGCAGCAAGAAAGCAAGGAAAGGCCAACAAATACACAGACAATACAGAAAAGTAGAGCTTTGCCCCAGTATTTGTGTTCCCCCTTCTCTCTCGCTGTGGAAACGTGGCAGACAGGGAAAGAGGATCTGCTCCAAATTACAGTCCTTCTCACGTCAGGCTGGGCTGGAGCAGAAACAACACTGCACTCTTGGACAGGATCCCTGCCCTTGCGTATCCGATCCTCAGAGCAGTGCTCATAGCAACTGAGCCTAAGCAGTTGTGAAATAAAACAGTTCTTAATCCAGTGCACAGAGCTGGCTGTTTGCCATGCTTGGTGCAAACATATACAGTCAAGTCAACCAAACTAACTGTGCTGTCTCAGTTATGTTAGACCATTTAATTATCTCCTTACATCTACCCAATATGTCATTTAATGAACAACATAGCAAAAGAGGTCAGCAAGATCACACCATTCAAAAGGGTGTACAGAATTCCAGGTGGCATTCACCAAGAAACAAAATTAAACCTAGTAATGAAACAATCCTTGAGGATACCATGTACATCTATTACTGAATGTACTGAAAACTCAGACACTATTACAAAGATCCCTCTTCAACTAAACAGCGTGCAAATGTAGCCAATCTTCAGCTCAAAAATAGAAAAATAAAAAAGGACAAAACAAAGAATCCCGTTAACATTATAGTACTCACCTCAACCACTTCGTTCGTTAATAGGTAATTTTTAAAGATGTAAACATTCTAGGGAAGAGTAAGAGGTCACAAGACTTCTCCATAAAAATCAAAATGCCAAATGTACCAGCTGAGCAGTGTCCTGTAGCATGCTTTGAGGAATTCCTTCTTACTCTAAGATTGGCAGTGAAAACCACCCTCACCAAGTGCACCACTAACTCAAATGCATGTCATTAAAGAAGCCAAGGAGGAATATTCACACACATGAGAAAAGCCTTACAGACAGATTTAACAAGACCTCTCCATAACTGGGGAACCTCCTTCAAGACTGCTTTTGAGACTTCTGCCCTGCAACAGGTTTTGAAATTGCATTACTCAGTATTAGGGACAACATTCTCATTGCCTTTGCAGCAACAGTCTTCCAGTCACATTTCATTAGAAAGCAGTCTGACCTCTTTTCCATCTTATAAAAACAAGTTACTTACTGGTTCTCCAGCACTGGTATCTTTCAAAGTTTCAAATGCTGGAATGACTAGCTGTCATCTAGCTAGGAGTCCCACGGTGACAGTTCTACATCAGTACAAGTTAACTTCCTCTAGAAATAATATAAAAAATATGCGCTTTAGTGGCCAGGTCATCTCATTGGTAAAGACCCAAATTCCAACCAATGATGTGACAATGTACAGAACTTCACGCCCTCCTGAGGGTTTCATAGCTCAGATTTCCATAGCACTTGTATGAAAGGATACAAATAGTATAAGACACTCATCATGGAGGAGGGAGGGTCAGATGTGAATCTATGAAATATATCAAAGATGGAGAATTGTAGTTACAAGTAAGGAATGTTTTTTATCCTCTAGCACAGGATCTTTCACAGATTACATGCTTGAATTTTTAAGATATATAATCCATATGTAGCAAAACTATACCATTTTATCACATCGGAACATGGATGTATACATACATATATAAGAATCTATATATAAATTTACGAAAACAGGCTAACATCAATGAAAAACCTGAAAAAAAGATGACTCAAGATCATCTGTTCGATGGCCAACACATCTTTGGAAGAGTCTGCACCCAGACAGTAGTGTTTCATAAATGTGTGTTGATTCTTCCAAGTTGCACCTCTACACATATCTGATAGAGGAACTCTCACATACAGTGCCACAATGCCTGCAAGCCTCGTGCTGAATAAGCGGTCACTCTATAGAGGACGACCAGTTTTAGACTGGCAAAGTACGTTAAACAGCAACAAAAATCCATATCGCTACACCTTGCTTTGAGAGCAAACTCCATTGTTGAGGATGCCTGAGAGCTACAATGAGTTGGCTTGCTTTTCAAAAGCAGGACTTGGAAAGGTTAACATAGATTTTCAATCATCTGCAGACATTCAAGGAATGCAATACCCATTCCCTGCTTGTGGTAGGATTAAGGAAAACATTTTTGTGTATAATTGGTTTAAGTGAAAAACTGAAGGCACTTTTAAGAGTAATTTTGGGTTAGTGAGTAAAAGAATACTGTTTTATGGAAATGTAAAAATTGAGGTTTAATTGTAAATGTTTGAATCTTGCGGACATACCTGGAAGACAATAAATTAAAGCCAACAGCACAGGTTCCCAGGAGATAAATGTGATGTTGGCTTTGTGAATGGGTTCTATATGTGGCTTCATTGTAGGGTTTGGGTGGAAGAGAGAAAGCCCTGAACACACATCAATGGAGTTCAATGGTCCCGTAGACACAAGAGATGATGATCCAGGACAACACTGAAATAGTAGGCAGGTGGACCTTAACTGAGGAATACTTAAGCCCTGAACATGCTAAATGTAGGAGATTGGATAGAATTAGATCTGCTTACACAGATATATGGCTAAAGTCATGGTCTTCAAACCAAAGGCAGAAACGCTTCCGCTTTGACTTATATGTTCAGTTAGTAGTATTTATTCTAGTTTTGGGAGAAGATGAATTTGCAATCCAGAAGAATGTCGAACTTTGCAAACGCAAAGTGTTCAGGAGTCATGTTAACAAACGTGGGGATGCAGGATCATGGTGGAAAATGTGTCCATACTCCATCGACAGCTGACTGCAACATGCTCCCAGAGATATATGCGAAAATGGAAAATGCACTGTCCGTCAACCCTGTAACCCACTGTCTGCTGGCAAAGTACAAGCATTTCTTGTTCTTTCGCGTTGTAAAAGGGCTGTTTGAAGATCATGGTCATTAGTACTTGATGAAGTTCCATCTTGTAACAGTCACTTGTTCTCTTGATACATCTGTCCATTTGTTGTCAACACCTGGGAGATGTTCCAATGTTAGTTTGACTCCGTGCTGTATTGTCCAATCCCAAACAAGTTGTGCTTGTTCCGACAGTGCATGCAATCTTCTGCCACCATGTTAGTTTTGTTTTTACAAAAATTTAGTTTTCCGTCTCCTTATATTGCATTTAAATATTCAGTGCATATGTTAGTAAGTTTTGTAAGAATAAGCAATTGTCTTTCAACAATTCTCATTTGTGAGCCTTCCATTATTTTTCCTTCGGTCAGTAAGTACACTTTTTTTCCTGACCAACAAAACTGTGTACTAAACCACGAAACCAAATCAAAAACTAACAGTAAGTGTGTTGAGGCATTCAAACAATTTCTGGGCTATTGATATCTTAGGTTGGGACTAATTTGTTTCTATTTCATGAATTGTGTCGAACTTTATTCAACACTTCAAAGCATCTTTGGGGTTGATGTTCATCTTACTATCAAATGTTCAAGCTTAGCAGCACAGGCTGTTGGTTAGTTTTCTGCTCACCATTTTCCTCTCCCATCAGGACTAGTCAGGCCATAACGGGTTCCCCTTGTATGCCTCTCTCCAAGTCTAAATGGGTTTTAAAGTACACAAATAGTAAATCCCATGCTTGAGTAAATTCTTCCGTTCCTAGTCCTCTCTTCATATTCATTCACAATATAGTGCTTTCCTGTCTGGTCAACATAATTACTATTTTATACCATTTTCGACTGTCTGGAGATGTGAGTGATTTTCAGCTCATGAACACTCCTCTTTCAGAGTCTAACCTTTAGGGTTCAGAATTACTAGACGTGTTTCGCTTGTGTTCAAGTGAGTTTTATCTGTCACTTCTTTAAGTATTGAGGTGATCATCCCCTTTTCTACCCTTATTATCTGGTATGCCCAAAGCATGTGCAAGATGTCTCCCTTTCCGCTGCAACCACAGAGGACCTTGCTAAGGGCAGTGAGTGTACCCTACACAGTCACTCTGGAGTCAAAAACATTTTGTGCGGTATGTTGAACTTGAGAAGTTTGAACCTAGAATTCCTGGTTGCTTTAGCAGTATGTTTCAGAAGCTGTGCTCTCTCAATGTCATCCAAATGTCTAAGTCTTTAACCCACTGCCTCCTCAAACTCTCCAGCTCCTTCTCATAGGAACTCATCGATATTATGTACATCTGATATATGGCTCGTTTGCCTGCTCCTTATGTAAGTAATATATTAAAGTGCTTGATAAGTTGAAGGTTCTCCATCTTTTATGTCCCATAACTACTGCATTCCTCTAATCATGTTGATGTTAGTTAAAAATTGGCCCAGCAATACTTTGTCTTCTTGGATCAGAATCTGAAGTTCCTTAAGCACCCCATCTTCAGACAATTCCCCCCACAGAGTAAATTCCTGATAGAATCCTTTTTGTTAACTTGTTAAATCTATCCTGTTTGTTGAAGCCAGGAAAACCTTAGATTGGGATACTTGGTGAGTATATCCCCTCTGATCTTGTTTTCTTTATGCATCTGTCCCAAGAACACATAACTACTTTTATTAGTTCAGTATTCTTACAGATCGCTGCTCTCATTAGCATTAATTTAATTATTTCCTCCTCTCTCATAGATGTTATTAGCACTGTCTTTTGTGCTGGTGCATTTGCCACCCATTTGGCTGCCCATCACAATTGGGCTGCTGAATAACACTTATCATAATCAGCGGCTCCCAGCCCTCCCCTTGCTATGAGGCTCTTAAGCTTATCAAGAGCAACTTTTTGCATGTTATGATTCCATATCTAGTTTAACAGGATGCTATTGAGGTTGTTTAATAGTTCTATAGGGAGCCGAAATGGTAAACATGCAAAATATTATATCAGTCGCAGCAGGATCACCGTCTGTAAAAATGTAATATTCCCAAGATTGAGGCAATAGCTCATCCTATGTTAACTTCTATACTATCTAGTTCCCTTCTTTAAGTCCCTAAGAAGCGGAACAAGAGCAGTTCCCATAGCTATGAAGTAGTTGGTTCCAAATGAACAGCCTTATTATCCCCGTGATCAACTGGTTATATACCTCTGTTGAAACACTCTTATTGCCTTAGGGCTAGCGACCCTCATCATCTAGAATTATGGGTAGTCTGTCTTTTCTCCTTCTTAGCTTCTGGCTTTGTCCAACCCTTCCAGTTTTCCCCTTGATCAATCTGTGTACTAACCACTGCTTACGTTTGTAGCTTATAATCTTAGGGCCTCGCTTTTCTTTAACAATGTCTTGCATGGATCGCATTCTAATATTCCCCAAAAAGCTAACTTCTGGACAGAAGGACAATAACCTTTTATTCACTTCAAACAAACTATTTAAATAGTGAATCCTAAGCATTGTCATCACACCCAGGAGGCATTGGGTGGGTCGAGGGCGGTCTTCTCTGTCAACTAATAGAGCATCCTCACTGGTCACCCCCTGTTTATCCATTAGTCATGTTTGTTTATGACCATCTGCCAAATCATGGCGCAGTTAGAGCACCAAGGATATTGTATTTATAACAAAGCATATGCTGCCTACAGGTTAATATTTGGCAATTCTTGTTCACTCTCGCTTTTCCTGTGTTCTCTGTATCCGTGTCTTTACGCTCATCCTCCAAACTGGTCATGGCTTTGGTGTGTCTCCACTGCACTGTTAATCACCTTTCACCCTTGCCTATTGCTCCTGATGATCCTGTTTGTTGATTTCTTTAGGGAACACGGGCTGATGCTCTTTGTTCTGGGACACGTGTTGCTTTTAATGTTTGTTATTTGAGCCATTCCTGTATTCAATCCAAGTATGTCCGCCCATTGCCATGCATCTTGTAGGTCAGAGAAAAAAGTGTGTTATGTCATCTTTAATTACTTTTAGGCCGGCTGGGAAAACATGTATTTGATTTCTTCTCTGAAACATCTTTTTACTGCCATAAGCTATTCTCCGTTACTGTACAGCAGGTGTTTCAGCCAGAAAGAGCATGACCTACCATACTGTGGATCTTGAATGAAATGTCTTTTCTGGCCTTTGGAATAGACATCCCTGTCTCAAATTTCACTTGGTGGTAATTCCAGCCAGGGGTGGGGGGAGGGGGGTTCATCTTAAAAGAGGCACGCTATGAGGTATTTCCACGATATAAAATCCAGACAGGCCTTCGAATGTGTCACAGTCCCTTTCAGTCACTCTTCCTTGAATTTCATCATGTCCCTTGCTTCCACATGTCCACGTAGTCCAATGACTTTGTCCTTTGCTCTAACATCCAGGGTGTATGTTAAGCATGTTATTATGTGCAGTTCATGTGGCATATGCATGGTGTGTGACTGAACCAGAGTTTGGAGACCAGTGGAATTAATTCAGGATTCCCCATGGCCTTGCATTGCACACGATGGGGGATAAGGACTGCGTTCTAAGATGGTGGAGTGTATTTCTCACACTCACCAGTGCTCAAGGGAGAAGACATGGACAGCGAAGTGAGGGGGCTGAGTCAGGGCTCCTGCAGACTTTCTTTGAGGTATTTATGTTAGCAAGGGACTGCTGATTAGTCTTACCAAACATTGCCTTTTGTTAGATGGAGGAGGTGTACGGGTAAGTGGCAGGACTACATATTCTTGTGAAAAATGAGGAAGCCTTTAGGTGGGGCATGTCTTTTGCCTCTATTTTTCACTCATTTGGGGTGTTGACAGCCAGCTACAGAAATCTCTCAACTCTTTGTGCTTCGGTTGATGGTGCTCCACGATGGAGAAAAACCTGTATTTAGCATAATCTTTTGATACAAAGACTGTCTGGAGAACAGCTGAAAAGTACACATGAAACCAGAACCACCCAAAACAAGTTCTATACTTGAGACTGTGGAGCCACATCTCATGTCTGCCAGGTGCTTATAAAAGTGGGTTCCCAACTACACAATTTTCTTGCAGTTCTACATGAAAGGAAATAATTCTCCACAGAATACATGGATGGCTACTGTGCAACTATGGCTGGTGTCTGGTTGGAATCCTAGGTCTAGATTTCTTGCTAGAGGAGGTGTATAGTTGGCTTAAAGTGCCTAGAGACCTACCTGCCTGCTGAAAGAAGCAAGCAGCTCGCCTGGCCCTGCAGGAGGAGAGACTGTCCAGGAAGCAGTGAGATCCAGCACATCTCTGGAGACTGAGGGACACCTAGAAGAGGTAGATTAATCAAGAGCAATCCACGAGGACCTTGGTGCCAAAAGGACCCACACACACTTTCCTGCTGTGATCCTGTGACTGTGAACGGTCTATGCCAGACTGCATCTGTCAAATTGCTCACAGTCTGTGAAAGGCTGGTTGGCATGCTGCCACCCATGGCCCCACTGAAGATTGCCAATGCAACTCAGCTCTTCCAGCTGGCGTTCCAGAAGGCAACCCTGAGAAGACCTGCGTATCCTGTGAAGTTGCAAGGCTACAAGACCCGAGACCAAGAGCACATATGTATTTGGGGAATACTGCACTTGAGCCTTAATCACACTACTCCTGAAAGCCTCTAATCAGGGGGGTTGGGTGGGGAGTCAGAACGAGGACCCCAGAAGCAGGGAGAAGTTAGAAAGTGAGGGAGGGGTGAGTGGAGTGCCTGCCAAAGGCTGCAAAGCATCATCCACATGGGTCCCAAAGACGCAGTCACGATCGAAAGGCATGTCCAGGATGCAAGGCTGAACGTCCGACCTAAAAGAAGAGCAGCGCAAAAAAAACAGTGGTGCTGACTACATATAAGATCCTCATCCGTCATAGCAGCTCCAGCTTAGGTCTTCTCTCCTTCTCTTAGGATTGCCAATGCTTCCTCTTCTGTCTATTCCTCAAAATTACGCTATGGGGCCATATCTGTGAGTTGTAGTAACAGACGACAGTCAGAAGAATTGGCAGTTCTAATGATGATGGAAGCTAGGAATGAGGCTCTCTGGTCAAAGGTGTCCATCTGCCTACCTTCACTATGTGGAGGAGCTTAAATTAGAGAAGATAGGTTTCTCTGACAGCATTGCTCTGCTTGGTTCTAGCATTGAAGGGACAAGTGAGGCATAAAGGTATGCTGTCAAGGGCTCTGTACATTTTATCCAGCCTAGGTACAAAGACTAAAAGAGAGTAGTATTTGCATAATTTTTATTCCTTCTTGCCAAAAGTGATTAGTTATGGGAAATGATTTAACAGGCTTTCAAGGCACCTTCTTAAAGTCATAGAGAAAACAAACAGATTATGTCACTTGTATGGTGTTGCCCAGTAGAAATCTGCATGAGTCTATTACCACACGTGGGGGGTTGTAGTGGAGAAGCCAGAAGACATGCCAGATGCTCTAGTAGGGGAGATATGGTTATGTGGCCTTGGGGCATGTAGCGGAGCTGGTTGTGGTGTTGTCTACTGCTGAGGTTTAGGTGAAGCTGATTGTGGTGCACCTTCTGGTGAGCTAGTGTTGAAGGAAAGCAATTACAGTAATCTAGTATTATTCGATAGAGATAATCTGAAAAGGCAACAGGTACCATAAGCATAGCTGGCTTCCTGGTAACGTGATAGCTTTTTGTACTCATCGTGTAGGAAGTTGGCTCTGTATGTGCTATTTCAAAGTAAGGAATAGCATGCACAGAGTCCAAGGGTTCCCCTTAGAGGTAAAATAGTGGTAAAAAGAGATAATACTAATGCTCTATTTTGTGGTAGTGTGGTCGAGCAGTAGGCTTATCCAAGGAGTAGTGTTAAGCATTTGTTGTACATACACATAGACAATAAATGAGGTACACACACTCAGAGACAAATCCAGCCAATAGGTTTTGTTATAGAAAAATATCTTTTCTTAGTTTATTTTAAGAACCACAGGTTCAAATTTAACATGTAATATCTTGTTTGAAAGGTATTGCAGGTAAGTACATTAGGAACTTTGAATCATTTCAATTGCATGTATACTTTTCAAGTTATTCACAAATAGCTATTTCAAAAGTGGACACAGTGCAATTTTCACAGTTCCTGGGGGAGGTAAGTTTTTGTTAGTTTTACCAGGTAAGTAAGACACTTACAGGGTTCAGTTCTTGGTCCAAGGTAGCCCACCGTTGGGGGTTCAGAGCAACCCCAAAGTCACCACACCAGCAGCTCAGGGCCGGTCAGGTGCAGAGTTCAAAGTGGTGCCCAAAACGCATAGGCTATAATGGAGAGAAGGGGGTGCCCCGGTTCCGGTCTGCTTGCAGGTAAGTACCCGCGTCTTCGGAGGGCAGACCAGGGGGGTTTTGTAGGGCACCGGGGGGGACACAAGCCCACACAGAAATTTCACCCTCAGCAGCGCGGGGGCGGCCGGGTGCAGTGTAGAAACAAGCGTTGGGTTTTCAATGTTAGTCTATGAGAGATCAGGGGATCTCTTCAGCGCTGCAGGCAGGCAAGGGGGGGCTTCCTTGGGGAAACCTCCACTTGGGCAAGGGAGAGGGACTCCTGGGGGTCACTTCTGCAGTGAAAGTCCGGTCCTTCAGGTCCTGGGGGCTGCGGGTGCAGGGTCTTTTCCAGGCGTCGGGACTTAGGTTTCAGAGAGTCGCGGTCAGGGGAAGCCTCGGGATTCCCTCTGCAGGCGGCGCTGTGGGGGCTCAGGGGGGACAGGTTTTGGTACTCACAGTCGTAGAGTAGTCCGGGGGTCCTCCCTGAGGTGTTGGTTCTCCACCAGCCGAGTCGGGGTCGCCGGGTGCAGTGTTGCAAGTCTCACGCTTCTTGCGGGGAGTTGCAGGGTTCTTTAAAGCTGCTTCTGGAAACAAAGTTGCAGTCTTTTTGGAGCAGGTCCGCTGTCCTCGGGAGTTTCTTGTCGTCGTCGAAGCAGGGCAGTCCTCAGAGGATTCAGAGGTCGCTGGTCCCTTTGGAAGGCATCGCTGGAGCAGAGTTCTTTGGAAGGCAGGAGACAGGCCGGTGAGTTTCTGGAGCCAAGGCAGTTGTTGTCTTCTGGTCTTCCTCTGCAGGGGTTTTCAGCTAGGCAGTCCTTCTTCTTCTTGTTGCAGGAATCTCATTTTCTAGGGTTCAGGGTAGCCCTTAAATACTAAATTTAAGGGCGTGTTTAGGTCTGGGGGGTTAGTAGCCAATGGCTACTATCCCTGAGGGTGGGTACACCCTCTTTGTGCCTCCTCCCAAGGGGAGGGGGTCACAATCCTAACCCTATTGGGGGAATCCTCCATCTGCAAGATGGAGGATTTCTAAAAGTTAGAGTCACCTCAGCTCAGGACACCTTAGGGGCTGTCCTGACTGGCCAGTGACTCCTCCTTGTTGCTTTCTTTGTTCCCTCCAGCCTTGCCGCCAAAAGTGGGGGCCGTGGCCGGAGGGGGCGGGCAACTCCACTAAGCTGGAGTGCCCTGCTGGGCTGTGACAAAGGGGTGAGCCTTTGAGGCTCACCGCCAGGTGTCACAGCTCCTGCCTGGGGGAGGTGTTAGCATCTCCACCCAGTGCAGGCTTTGTTACTGGCCTCAGAGTGACAAAGGCACTCTCCCCATGGGGCCAGCAACATGTCTCTAGTGTGGCAGGCTGCTGGAACTAGTCAGCCTACACAGACAGTCGGTTAAGTTTCAGGGGGCACCTCTAAGGTGCCCTCTGTGGTGTATTTTACAATAAAATGTACACTGGCATCAGTGTGCATTTATTGTGCTGAGAAGTTTGATACCAAACTTCCCAGTTTTCAGTGTAGCCATTATGGTGCTGTGGAGTTCGTGTTTGACAAACTCCCAGACCATATACTCTTATGGCTACCCTGCACTTACAATGTCTAAGGTTTCGTTTAGACACTGTAGGGGTACCATGCTCATGCACTGGTACCCTCACCTATGGTATAGTGCACCCTGCCTTAGGGCTGTAAGGCCTGCTAGAGGGGTGACTGACCTATACTTGCATAGGCAGTGAGAGGCTGGCATGGCACCCTGAGGGGAGTGCCATGTCGACTTACTCGTTTTGTTCTCACTAGCACACACAAGCTGGCAAGCAGTGTGTCTGTGCTGAGTGAGAGGTCTCCAGGGTGGCATAAGACATGCTGCAGCCCTTAGAGACCTTCCTTGGCATCAGGGCCCTTGGTACTAGAAGTACCAGTAACAAGGGACTTATCTGCATGCCAGGGTCTGCCAATTGTGGATACAAAAGTACAGGTTAGGGAAAGAACACTGGTGCTGGGGCCTGGTTAGCAGGCCTCAGCACACTTTCAATTGTAAACATAGCATCAGCAAATGCAAAAAGTCAGGGGGCAACCATGCCAAGGAGGCATTTCCTTACACATCGTGTCTGTCGTAATGGGGACGACTGTATAATTACTTTGATTCCTCGGCCTCTTGAGAATACCTTTGGCTCGCTTCTTGTTGGTTTTGCTGGTCTCTATCATCATTTTGACATTTTACGTGCAGTCACATCAGGCTGATGGCTGTCCCGGTAGTCCTTCAACTTGCAAATGTCCTGTGTCCATAAATTTTGATACATATGTCAAGGAACTTTACTTGGTGAAGTATGTTCAGGAGCCAAAACCAGTACTTCTTTTCTTTTTTGGTTCTGTCAATGGCGGAATCGTCAACAGGAGTGTTGCTTGGCAGTACAGTTGTCAACAGGAAGTTGCATCAATAGCGTCTGCAGTAAGACAGAATAGAAACAGATCTCGGTCTTCAAAGAGGTTGTTAACGAGTCAGTCAGCAGAGATTCTGAAGTCATTTTTTCTTTTTTATGGGCTCAGAGGACTACTTTGGTGGACTATCCAACTTCTTGTCACACTTTTCAGAGGGCTTGCAAGGGGTGCATCTGTCAAAAATAATGGACTCTTGTAAGACAACAGAGTTAGAGATCCTCCTTCCCTCACTGTGACATTTGGGTGGTCTCTTACATTAGTTGGAGGAACAATGTGATGACTCCTCATCATGTAAGTAGTCTTTTTATTTTAAAGGCAAAGTAATCACCTCTGTCGGTCCTTCAGAGTTTTGGCTGAAATGTTTCAGCAAATTTTACACTCCTTGAGCTTGTGTTGTGGGTACAATAAGTAGAGGATACCTGAGTGTGGGGCCACAAACAACCTAGCCTTACAATAGGACTTGTAAGCTCTGAAGACAGCTGTCTTAATTGACCAAGACACTGTGATGAAAAAAATGAATGTTGCCATCAGGAAATGGGTCGAAAGGGCAACACCGGTGCCATAAAGCCCTTTACTTTGACTTCAATTTAGTCTGCAGAATTATCCAGTGAGTAAAAGTACCTGTAAGAGGGACTATCTTTAACACAAGAAGTGGAAGAAATGCAGAGCTATGGAAGCATCTAGGAGAATGGAGTGCACCGTCACATGATTTATTGAAGTTTGGGTCTTTTCTAATGATGGGACTGGTCTACTAAATTGCATGGTTTTTACATTGTTTCTAAAGGAAATTTCTTTATTCTGCTATTGAAATGTTGAAAATCAATATTTACATGTGCTCTGCTAAATCAATTCAATACCCTTGAATTCCTCTTGTGTGCAAATATACACCACTCATTTACATCAATTTATACAAGTGATTAGGGCTCAAGAAAACAACACTAAATGCCTAGACCGGGTATACCTTGGAATGATGGCCTACTGTCTTTGAAAAAATGACACCAAATGAAGATATTGGCTGTGAATGGTACCAATTATAACACTTTTTGTTTAGAATGGCCATCACCATTGGGACAGGTCTAGATTCCACATAAAAAGAGGGAAAGCCTGGGCAATATTTTTACCAGAGCTCTCTCTTTTATTCAGGAAGTGGTCAGAAATGCCAATTTCTACCTTTCAATTTGAAGAAAGGTTATTGTTCTCTTCAAACTGCCTGCCAAGTTGAGCTCTTAAGAGCCAAGATTCTCCATAAAGGTAATTACCAGACAACAACTGGTTTAAATCCAGACATCCAGGAAGGTCCCTAACCGAAAACAAGAGCATTACATATCACTTAAAAGTCCTTCACTAATTCTCAAGAGGTGACAGGAACAAATGTAAAAAAGGTATTTGCTTTGCACAATGCTAATCAGAGGAGTTCAGGGAAACCTGTGGACCATTACACTCCAACTACTGTCTTGAAATCAACAAGCTTCAACACATTCATACAAACAAGACTCAAATGACAGAAGTACGAAGGGCGATCCCTGTAGAATACATTAAATCGTACTGTGGCAGAAAATGGAAAACATTATGTTTCAGCCTACTCCTAAAAACATGTGTTTTTAAGTAACAACTACTGAGCCTACAAAGAAAGAAATGCCTTATTTTTGATGAGCCAAAGTACAAACTCAACTACTATTGAAAATAATCAGCTAGCCAATGAGGCCATCAGTGCCGAATAGTAAACTCTGGTCACTCCACTAAAGCACAGTTCACATACCTCTCCAATATTTAACTGAAGAGCATCATGTTGTTCACCACCTATTTCTGAGTAAACCCATGCGGTTCATAACTTTGGAATTGTGTTGTGTGCAAGTTCTATTTATACTGAAAACTGCTATTCCAATTATGAGAATAGTCCCCCGTTGCACCCATTATTTTTAGGGCCTACATACCCACTCGCTCACCCAACTTAACCGAATAAAACATTTATCGGTTTAGCCTTCAATTTATTTGGAAAACAATTCAAAAACATCATAATAAATTACATTTTCTTTAAAAAATAATAATATCCTGTCTTTGAATATTTGAAACAGATGTATCTGTTTAGTATGTAGATAAATTATCCAACTGAATTTACGGGAAAATGTTATGTTAACAGCGCACATACACCAGCCAGTTTCTTGGCGCTGAGTACAGGTATATAATCTGCTGCTCAATAGATCACTGATAAGCTTGAATGAAAAGCCATGTTTTCAGAAGTTGTCTGAATCTAGAATAGGATGAGGTCGATCTAAAGTCTAATGGAAGGGAGTTCCAGAAGCAGAGGCCAGTATAGAAAATCTTGCACCTCTGATTTTCTTCTTCCTAAAGGAAGGGGTAGAAAGAAGATTCAAGTGAGTAAACCTCAAACTATGGAGAGGAGTGTACCTCTGGACAATTGCCAAAGAGAGATTTGAAGATAATACATCCCATCTTAAAATTCAAATGCTGTTTTACCGGCAGCCAGTGTAGTTTCCTCATTAGGGTGGTGATGTGTTATTTCCTAGGTTGGCTGTAAATTAATCTATTAAGAATAGGGAGACCTACATACAGTGCATTAGCGTAATCAATCCGTGAGATGACTAGTGCAAGAATGACCTGGATAAAAGCTTCGGGGATTAAGAAATTTACAGATTTTCTTAATTTTCCAAAGCTGCAGAAAACAAGATTAACAAGGACTCCAAAACTCTTTACTGAGTTCTTAAGTTGGGGTGCAGGAGTACCCATTGTCTCTGGCCAAAAAGCAGTCTGCCAGGGATCATGTGTGTTGCAAGTTAAGACAATATCTGTCTTATCAGAGTTTAAGTTGATTACTTTTCAGCAAATCTCGTATCAATAGCATTGAGTTTTGGAACATTGTTTTAGAAGATGGATTATTGTCAATAACAAAGAGTAATTGCATGTCTTCGGCATAATTGTAAACTCTCACCTTTTTTTCAAAGAATGAACCAAAGGGCCCATATACAAATTAAAAAGGTGGGAGTGGAGCAGAGGGACAGAGACAACCCTTGGGGGATGCCGCAAGAGAGTTGGAGCTCAGAAGCTACAAAGGGGGATAGACAGGCCGACTGAAAGCGGTCTTTAAAAAAAGAGGCAAACCAGTCAAGAGCAGTGCCCCGTAAACTTGCAGCCTCAACGCGCTCCATCAGCAGCTCATGATCGACCGTGTCGAATGCCACAGAAAGATCCACTAGCGCCTGGGTGATGCCCTGTCAACCTCTTACCTCATATCATCTTCTACAGAGAGGATCACCGTTTCAGTAGATTGGGCTGACTGGAAAACTGCTTGTGCATGATTGAGAAAGCATGTTTCCTCAAAAAAAGGGCATAGACAGCTAGCAACATGTACTTCCAAAACTTTTGCCAGGTAGGGAAGCAAAGAGATGGGACAACAGTTCTCCAATTCATATGGATCCTCCCCAGCTTAATTTACTAATGGGACCACTATTGCTTCCTTAAACAGGCTGGTGACCAAGTCTTGGGTCAGGGAGTCATTAAGTAGGAATAAAATAAGATAAGGGGAGTGAGAAAAAAACTACTTGTAGCACTCTAGGATGGGAAATGTCAGAGGGGGCACCCAATTTCACTTTCATATATAGTAATCACTCACCAACCCCAATGCACTTCGGACCAGGAAGGTCCTTTGTCAGGGAGATACCTGAAACCGGGTTAAGGAGAATTCCATAAGCGTTCACAAAGCTTTGGTACTATTCTCATACTTGGCATAGCAGATTTCAGTTTTCTGTGTTGTAGGAAGTTGGCTCTGTATATACTATTTCAAAGTAAGAAATAGTGTGCACAGAGTCCAAGGGTTCCTCTTAGAGGTAAGATAGTGGCAAAATTAGATAATTCTAATGCTCTATTTTGTGGTAGTGTGGTTGAGCAGTAGGCTTATCAGAGGGTAGTGTTAAGCATTTGTTGTACACACACAGGCAATAAACGAAGAACACACACTCAAAGACTTACTCCAGGCCAATAGGTTTTTATATAGAAAAATATATTTTCTTAGTTTATTTTAAGAACCACGGGTTCAAGATTTACAGTAAACACTTTAAATGTAAGGTACTCCACTTAGATACTTTAGGAACTTTGAATAAAAGCAATATCATATAAAGTCTTTGTAAAAATGGCAATAAGCTATTTTCAAAGTGGACACTGCAAAAATCAACAGTTCCTGGGGGAGGTAAGTAAATGTTAGATTAGGAGGTAAGTAAAATACTTACAAGTCTCAGTCCTGGGGCATAGGCAGCCCACCATTGGGGGTTCAAGGCAACCCCAAAGTTACCACACCAGCAGCTCAGGGCCGGTCAGGTGCAGGGGTCAAAGGGGTGCCCAAAACACATAGGCGCCTATGGAGAACAGGGGTGCTCCAGTTCCAGTCTACCAGCAGGTAAGTACATGCGTCCTCGGGGGGCAGACCAGGGGGGGGTTTGTAGAGCACTGGGGGGGACACAAGTAGGCACACAAAACACACCCTCAGCGGCACAGGGACGGCCGGGTGCAGTGTGCAAAGCAGGTGTAGGGTTTAGAATTGATTTCAATGGAAGGACTCGGGGGTCACTCTAGCGGTGCAGGCAGGCACAGGGGGCTTCTCGGGACAGCCACCAACTGGGCTAGGCAGAGGGTCGCCTGAGGGTCACTCCTGCATTGACATTCGGTTCCTTCAGGTCCTGGGGGCTGCGGGTGCAGTGCTGGTCCAAGGCGTCGGGTCCCTTGTTACAGGCAGGGGCGGGGTCGTCTCTGGTTACTCACGGGCTCGCAGTCGCCGGGGAGTCCTCCCTGTGGCATTTGCTCTCTGGATCTCGAGCCGGGGGCGTCGGGTGCAGAGTGTGAAGTCTCACGCTTCCGGCGGGAAACGTGCAGTCTTTGAAAGTTGCTTCTTTGTTGCAAAGAAGTAGCTGGTTTTGAGCAGGGCCGCTGCTCACGGGAGTTTCTTGGTCCTTTAGTCCAGGGCAGTCCTCTGAGGCTTCAGAGGTCGCTGGTCCCTGTCGGATGCGTCGCTGGTTGCAGGTTTTCGAAGTTGGAGACAGGCCGGTGGGGCTGGGGCCAAAGCAGTTGTCGTCTTCCTCCTTCTCTGCTGGCTTGTAGGTCAGCAGTCCTTCTTGTTTCTTCAGGTTGCAGGAATCTGATTTCCTGGGATCTGGAGTGCCCCTAAATACTGAATTTAGGGGTGTGTTTAGGTCTGGGAGGGCAGTAGCCAATGGCTACTGCCCTTGAGGGTAGCTACACCCTCTTTCTGCCTCTTCCCTGTGGGAAGGGGGGCACATCCCTAATCCTATTGGGGAATCCTCCAAAACTAAGATGGAGGATTTCTAAAGGCAGGGGTCACCTCAGCTCAGGACACCTTAGGGGCTGTCCTGACTGGTGGGTGACTCCTCCTTGTTTTTCTCATTATTTCATCCAGCCTTGCCGCCAAAAGTGGGGGCAGTGGCCGGAGGGGCAGGCGTCCCTACTAGCTGGGATGCCTTGGGGCTCTGTAACAAAAGGGGTGAGCCTTTGAGGTTCACTGCCAGGTGTTACAGTTCCTGCAGGGGGAGGTGAGAAGTACCTCCACCCAGTACAGGCTTTGTTCCTGGTCACAGAGTGACAAAGGCACTCTCCCCATGTGGCCAGCAACATGTCTGGTGTGTGGCAGGCTGGCAGAAACTGGTCATCCTACACTAGAAGTCGGATTGGTATTCAGGGGGCATCTCTAAGATGCCCTCTGGGTGCATGTTACAATAAACTGCACACTGGCATCAGTGTGCATTTATTGTGCTGAAAGGTTTGATACCACACTTCCCAGTTTTCAGTGTAGCCATTATGGAACTGTGGAGTTCGTGTTTGACAAACTCCCAGACCATATACTCTTATGGCTACCTTGCACTTACAATGTCTAAGGTTTTGCTTAGGCACTGTAGGGGAATAGTGCTCATGCACAAATGCCCTCACCTGTGGTATAATGCACCCTGCCTTAGGGCTGTAAGGCCTGCTACAGGGGTGACTTACCTAAGCCACAGGCAGTGTGAGGTTGGCATGGCACTCTGAGGGGAGTGCCATGTCAACTTAGTCTTTTTCTCCCCAACAGCACACACAAGCTGTGAGGCAGTGTCCATGAGCTGAGTGAGGGGTCCCCAGGGTGGCATAAGACATGCTGCAGCCCTTAGAGACCTTCCCTGACATCAGGGCCCTTGGTACCAGGGGTACCAGTTACAAGGGACTTATCTGAGTGCCAGGGTTGTGCCAATTGTGGAGACAAAGGTACAGTTTAGGGAAAGAACACTGGTGCTGGGGCCTGGTTAGCAGTGTCCCAGCACACTTTCAATCAAAACATAGCATCAGCAAAGGCAAAACGTTAGGGGGTAGCCATGCCAAGGAGGCATTTCCTTACATGTGTGTTCAGATGAAACACACACCACAGTTTGCATGGAAGTTAACGTTTTTTTTTAATTTGTCATTTAATTATGTATTAAATGTAGGGTGTATGGGCAGGAACAATGCTTTCCATGTTTTATTTATAGCCCTGGACCAAGTCTATGAGAAACTCAGATAGCCCTACTGCCGCCTAATAACCCTCCTAATTTCTTAATTAGAGTGTCAACACTTGTTGGCAAGGTGTATTGTCTCACCATTGCATACGCAAGCTGCAGGCCGGCTATGGGTCACAACTGACACACCCATATTGTGTGTGATCATGGGCAGTTTATGGGTTGCATGGATCACATTTTGGTTGTATTTATATAATTGGCAGAATGAAGGTCATAAGCATTGCATCATGTTTGTGGGTAAGTTGTGGGCAGGCAATGAGATATGTGCACCATTTGTTTGGGCGGTTCGTAATTCATGGGCAGGCCATGGTTCTTATCCATCACTTCGAGGTAGTGGGTTGGTCATGGACAAGCTAAGAAGTCACTTGTTGCATACTTCTGCTGTATTGTGTTGCACTGTGTAAGGAAATTCCTCCTTGGCATGGTTGCCCCCTGACTTTTTGCCTTTGCTGATGCTATGTTTACAATTGAAAGTGTGCTGAGGCCTGCTAACCAGGCCCCAGCACCAGTGTTCTTTCCCTAACCTGTACTTTTGTATCCACAATTGGCAGACCCTGGCATCCAGATAAGTCCCTTGTAACTGGTACTTCTAGTACCAAGGGCCCTGATGCCAAGGAAGGTCTCTAAGGGCTGCAGCATGTCTTATGCCACCCTGGAGACCTCTCACTCAGCACAGACACATTGCTTGCCAGCTTGTGTGTGCTAGTGAGAACAAAACGAGTAAGTCGACATGGCACTCCCCTCAGGGTGCCATGCCAGCCTCTCACTGCCTATGCAAGTATAGGTCAGTCACCCCTCTAGCAGGCCTTACAGCCCTAAGGCAGGGTGCACTATACCATAGGTGAGGGTACCAGTGCATGAGCATGGTACCCCTACAGTGTCTAAACAAAACCTTAGACATTGTAAGTGCAGGGTAGCCATAAGAGTATATGGTCTGGGAGTTTGTCAAACACGAACTCCACAGCACCATAATGGCTACACTGAAAACTGGGAAGTTTGGTATCAAACTTCTCAGCACAATAAATGCACACTGATGCCAGTGTACATTTTATTGCAAAATACACCCCAGAGGGCACCTTAGAGGTGCCCCCTGAAACTTAACCGACTGTCTGTGTAGGCTGACTAGTTCCAGCAGCCTGCCACACTAGAGACATGTTGCTGGCCCCATGGGGAGAGTGCCTTTGTCACTCTGAGGCCAGTAACAAAGCCTGCACTGGGTGGAGATGCTAACACCTCCCCCAGGCAGGAGCTGTAACACCTGGCGGTGAGCCTCAAAGGCTCACCCCTTTGTCACAGCCCAGCAGGGCACTCCAGCTTAGTGGAGTTGCCCGCCCCCTCCGGCCACGGCCCCCACTTTTGGCGGCAAGGCTGGAGGGAACAAAGAAAGCAACAAGGAGGAGTCACTGGCCAGTCAGGACAGCCCCTAAGGTGTCCTGAGCTGAGGTGACTCTAACTTTTAGAAATCCTCCATCTTGCAGATGGAGGATTCCCCCAATAGGGTTAGGATTGTGACCCCCTCCCCTTGGGAGGAGGCACAAAGAGGGTGTACCCACCCTCAGGGCTAGTAGCCATTGGCTACTAACCCCCCAGACCTAAACACGCCCTTAAATTTAGTATTTAAGGGCTACCCTGAACCCTAGAAAATTAGATTCCTGCAACAACAACAAGAAGGACTGCCTAGCTGAAAACCCCTGCAGAGGAAGACCAGAAGACAACAACTGCCTTGGCTCCAGAAACTCACCGGCCTGTCTCCTGCCTTCCAAAGAACTCTGCTCCAGCGACGCCTTCCAAAGGGACCAGCGACCTCTGCATCCTCTGAGGACTGCCCTGCTTCGACGACGACAAGAAACTCCAGAGGACAGCGGACCTGCTCCAAAAAGACTGCAACTTTGTTTCAAGAAGCAGCTTTAAAGAACCCTGCAACTCCCCGCAAGAAGCGTGAGACTTGCAACACTGCACCCGGCGACCCCGACTCGGCTGGTGGAGAACCAACACCTCAGGGAGGACCCCCGGACTACTCTACGACTGTGAGTACCAAAACCTGTCCCCCCTGAGCCCCCACAGCGCCGCCTGCAGAGGGAATCCCGAGGCTTCCCCTGACCGCGACTCTCTGAAACCTAAGTCCCGACGCCTGGAAAAGACCCTGCACCCGCAACCCCCAGGACCTGAAGGACCGGACTTTCACTGCAGAAGTGACCCCCAGGAGTCCCTCTCCCTTGCCCAAGTGGAGGTTTCCCCGAGGAAGCCCCCCCTTGCCTGCCTGCAGGGCTGAAGAGATCCCTTGATCTCTCATAGACTAACATTGCAAACCCGACGCTTGTTCTAACACTGCACCCGGCCGCCCCCGCGCCGCTGAGGGTGAAATTTCTGTGTGGGCTTGTGTCCCCCCCGGTGCCCTACAAAACCCCCCTGGTCTGCCCTCCGAAGACGCGGGTACTTACCTGCAAGCAGACCAGAACCGGGGCACCCCCTTCTCTCCATTGCAGCCTATGCGTTTTGGGCACCACTTTGAACTCTGCACCTGACCGGCCCTGAGCTGCTGGTGTGGTGACTTTGGGGTTGCTCGGAACCCCCAACGGTGGGCTACCTTGGACCAAGAACTGAACCCTGTAAGTGTCTTACTTACCTGGTAAAACTAACAAAAACTTACCTCCCCCAGGAACTGTGAAAATTGCACTAAGTGTCCACTTTTAAAGTAGCTATTTGTGAATAACTTGAAAAGTATACATGCAATTGAAATGATTCAAAGTTCCTAATGTACTTACCTGCAATACCTTTCAAACGAGATATTACATGTTAAATTTGAACCTGTGGTTCTTAAAATAAACTAAGAAAAGATATTTTTCTATAACAAAACCTATTGGCTGGATTTGTCTCTGAGTGTGTGTACCTCATTTATTGTCTATGTGTATGTACAACAAATGCTTAACAGTACTCCTTGGATAAGCCTACTGCTCGACCACACTACCACAAAATAGAGCATTAGTATTATCTATTTTTACCACTATTTTACCTCTAAGGGGAACCCTTGGACTCTGTGCATGCTATTCCTTACTTTGAAATAGCACATACAGAGCCAACTTCCTACACACTGATAAGGCATGCGTGGGAGAAGTGGTTGTATTCTCCATTATTAGTGTAAGGGCCTGATTTAGAGTTTGGCTTTCCGGTTTACTCTGTCACAAATGTGACAGATAACCTGTCTGCTGTATTTCGATTCCATTATATCCTATGGAAATGTTAATATGGCAGACGGACTAACCGTCATGTTTGTGACAGAGTAACCTGTCTGCCAAGATCTAAATCAGGCCCTAAGTCATGGGAAGGCAAGGTGAAGTCAACTGCTTCGTCTTGTGGTTTGTTTTGTGTGCAGATGTTGTTGGTGTCTACTTGTTGGAAAAAGGAAGGTATGTATATTGTGTCTTGTATGCTGTGTATCTCGTGTCTGCTGTCTTTGTCTTTCGTGTCCTAAGTAATGTAGAATGCTTGGTGTGAAAAGGATTCAACCTGCCAGTCGGGAGAACTGATAATTCTTAGGGACCAAATGGTATAAACATGCTCCCAGATGGTGCCATTACAAGTAACTTATTTCAATAAATTTCCTTAAACGTACATCAATGTCTCAACTTTCTTTCATAGTGGCAAAGATTTACAATTAGCCCAAAAATGAGCATTAGCTTGTGGGCCTTACAGTAGTGATCAAGAAATATCTTTCTGTTACTGTGCACAATTTCCTTTGTGGTAGGACTGCATTCACTATCTGTAGCATAATGAAACAACTTTTCTGATCAAAATTAGAGGACACTGACATCTTTCCTACACATGGGAAACTTGAGCCAGACCTGGTGCTTCCCCGATACTTCTGCCAATTTCTGTAACTTTACCATTTAACTTTTTTTAAATTCTTTATTTTTTTTTAAAACATCAATAACATCTGGATAAATTGAAAGACAGAACAAAAATTCAGGTTTTACATCATCATTCTCAATAGCTACCTCGTGGGAATATATTTGCCATTATACAGTTACAGCAGAATAACCTCAACAACCAACTCTCCTACCTCACCACCTTCTAAGGCAGACTTGTGTCTAGAGAGTCTACAGATTTCATCTCTTGCCATACAATGGTGTTTGTGGGCAACTTCAATAGCAATAATCAAACAAATGTAGGGCTCTCAATCTTGTTAAGCAAGTGACTTCTCAATGGTCTTTTTCCACATATAACAAGACTGGTTGTCACACCAAGAGGACATAATTTCTGTCTTTTAATAGATGTCGGGGCAATCTTTCAATTGCTACCATTTCTTACATTTTTAATTGGATGGATCAGACTGTTTGTAGCTCCTGGAGATCAGAAACTTTGGACTTATATACATCAGAAAAATGTACTTTCATTAATTATTTTGTAAACGTTTTCAGTTTCTTGACCTCAAACCCAGCACCACCAACTCAGGAATTGATGGACTACAATCTCTCATCGCAGCTAGGACCTTCTTTAAAAAAATGGTCAGTTTTGGGGCTATCCCACTAGACATGATTTGGCTGTCTTGTCTTTTGCATCTCCTCCAACATAGATCTGATGTGCCTTCTGGAGTCTAACAGGTGCCATATACAAGAACATTATCACCTTAAGGGCTGATTTGCTGTAACTACTAGATCTGTTGTTTGTTGTGAGATCTCTCCACGGCACTTCCACTGTCCAGACTCTCTCCTACAGTTCCGCACTGGCTGTGGGGAGAAGCTTGAAAGTACTCTAGATATTTTGGGGACAACCACCTGTAGGCCTCTTAATGAAGTCACTAGTTTATCAAAAACTTTCAATTCTCAATTAGCAGCTGTCATTTTAACTGGTTGGAATATCCATTGGCTCTAACCTGCCAATTCTTTAAACTTATATATTAGGTTGCCGGTGTAAAATATATATTACAATGAACGGCAGGCAATAAGTGGGGACAGAAACATTGGGAGGCTCGTTTTATGGGTTTAACCTTCTTGGTACGCGTGAGGCATTCCCCTGCCATTGCAGGCACAAAAATATTTTGTGAAAAGGACAACTGTTGACAGAAGGTTATTTATTTGAAATCAGAGCTTGACAGGGGGTAGACACATACATCAGTGTCACATAGAGCCGCTGCTCTGTGATGGTGAACAGAGTTACAGTGTACAAGAGAAGATGATCTGGTAGTGAACTATGATCATTTTGAAACGATGCCCCAAGGCTGAGCACCCAGGCAGCAAGTATCAATTCAACCCTCTAGGTGATGTCACATCTAGTATTAAGGATCAGACCACTCAATTGTACACGGCCAAACACAAACAGACACACACACTGAGACTCTACGATTCTGCAGTGATGGCGTGTTTGATTAGTTATGGATTTACCACACCTGCCGAGAAATCCACCACCTGCTTCGTAATTTGCAAATTTCAAAAAACGTTTCTAGATCAAATGGATTAAAAGTTACTAAAGAAGTGCCCCACTTGCTCCTGCATAACAACAAATCCTTTACAGCAGGGCTTTCCAAGCTTTTTCAAACCGTGGTCCAATTTGTAGAACGACAAACGTTTGCGACCCACCAAGCTTTAATGAACATGGGGCGTGCAATTTTTTTAAGTAGCTAAATATCATGTGGTGGCGTACTATCATTTACAGACAGCACCTTTTCCATTCAAATGGCCACTAAGGTTGCACACACATACAGATTTACTGATAAAACAATACTGCACACAAATGACAATGTGTGGAAATCGGGTATCAGTGAAATATTTACTATTTGTGCATCACGAAGTAAAGTGTCCTGAGATATTTTGATCCTATTAAAATCTTTGTTTCCTTCACACTTTAGAATTACAAAAAAATGTGCTTCATTTTTGCTCTCCTAACTGTTGAATGTGTTCGGTTCATTAACAGGTACCTACATTTTGTTGTGTGTTTAAAAAAACTGACATCCTACAGCCTTTCCTTTCACATTCCCTGGACCCAAGCAAGGCTGTCACACAATTCACTTTCTCGGACTGCAAAGTGAGGGGTTTGTAAACACCAATACCCATGTTAAAAACATAAAACACAATTTATTATAAAACAAAGCCTAATATTTGATCGCAATCTTTGAAGTTCAGAAAATGTGACAAGACAAATACAGAATTTAAAGGCATCTTTATTTATTGCTTGGATTTTGGTGTCCCACCGAAAAGCGCCTCAAGAATTAGGAGTAATTCAAAACTTACAGTTTGGGAAACTGCTTTACAGGATTAACAGGCTATCTTTTCGTTCCCAATTACTCTATTCAGTTGTTAAACTGATACCAATAAGGGAGAATCATGCCTAATATGTGTGGTAAAGTGACAAAAAGGATAAAACAAGGCTCTGCGGGGCTACAACCAGTGTCTTCCTCTAGGTATTTTTTTTGTCAGTTGCAGGAAGGAGAATGACCTGGAAATACTTTCAGAGGCGGCAGGAGAGTTGGTCATGAGGGGGAATCCATAGACTCACCAGTGTTCACAAAAACTGCGGAGGCATCCAGAGAATCAGCGTTAAAATGTCGCCAGCCATAACAGATGGTCAAAGTAGTGAGAGGCTAGGTTACCGGAGGCGACCAGTGAGGTAGGACCCCTTTCAGAGCCCTTGACAAGGAAGGAGTTGATGTGGAGATGATGAGCTTCTGGGTGGAAGCAGAAGCGAGCTACAGATAATTTTCCAATGCAAGAAAGGGAAGTCTGAAACTAGTGAGGTCGAAGGCTTTCAAGGGCAGACCTGCAGCAAAATAAAACCTAAACAGGAGAAGTGAAGGGATGAGAGAGATAAAAAAAATGTTGTTGCCTCTAGAACACCAAGCAGACCACAAGCAGGATGACAGGGTGGGGCATCCATAGGAGAGTCCCTGATTTTGGCTTCTTGTCAGGAGCTGAAACGGGCCACAGTCGCTATTGGGAAGAGGGTCTCCTATATTTTTGCTTTTGCTAGCACAATGGTTCTGAAACTGAGAAAGGCCTGTAAGGAGTCGAACACAGTGCCTGCGCTGGAAAGGTCAAATTAGAGCATTCAAGAGTCCAAGAAGTGCTTGCAGGACTTTAAATCGCACAGTATCCTGACCATGGTGCAGCTGGTGACCTGGCTCAAATTATTTTAAGACTCTAAATTGTATGTCAACAAAAGAATATTGGGGTTTATGTCCTGGCAAGAAGAAAGTATTTGTCCATTCGTGCTGCAGTACAGCAGTTTTTGGATTAATAGGTTGTGTTGAATCTAGCTCCTCAACCATCCATAGAAAATTCATTTGAATTAGTACCCCCAAGCCATCTAGAACAAATTGCAGCAGGACTGTATTTGACTGGCTCTAGGAAAAACATATTCCCAGCAGGATTGTTAAAACAAATATCAGTTTGCATTGCAGATTAGGTCAATGTGTTTTTACAGACTGGTTGATATCCTCATTCACAAAAAACACATTATCTACTATATTAAAAATATCTACCAACTAAAGCCCTACGTTAACACTTCCATTCTTTGCTAAAATTACTGAAACAATTAGAGTTTATCAACTACAAAATTACTGAGACACATGGATTCTTATCAGGCTTTTAAACTATTTTTGTCACCAAGAAAGAACACATTACTTACATTCAATAATACTCTTTGTTGTGCATACACTATCTAAACGCACATTTCTCACCTGTTTTAGTGTTTATCACAGATGGATTTTGTGAAGCAGCATCTGGCAGCGAGAATTACATCTACCACCTCCAACTACAACTCAAGCGCAATCAATTGCCTCTGTACTCAATCGCCACACATGGAGGTGCAAATTCAGCAGGATCGGATGAAGGATCCTGCAGTATTGCTTTGACAGATGTGATAGCCTGTTCGGAGAACAGATGCTCCTGCTCAGGATTTCCAGGTACCAATTTTTTCTTGCCCAGTCCAGAGCTCTGGGTAGGAGAGGTAGTGGCACAAAGGCATACAGGAATCCCTTGTTCCATTCCAGTCACAGTAGTTTTCATAATGTGTGTTGTTGCGAAAACGCAAATGCACAAAACTGTTAACATTGCTCATTCTTTGTGGTGCTAAACAGATCTATGGTCTGGTCAAATATGTGCTCTGTCACCTGGGGATGTACCTGCTACTTGTGATCAGCTAAACAAAGTCTGCTGAAATTATCTGCTCTAGTATTCAAGGACCCCGCCTAGTCGTCGGCCACTAAAACTATGTTCTGCTACTCAAGCTATTTACAGAGACACAAGACCTCTTGACACAGGACCCATGGCCACGCTCCACCCTGCTTGCTGCAATACCATATGGTGGGGTTGTCCTTTAGAACCTGCACCAGGATTCCCTGATGGATGGTAGGAAAATCTTCAGGGCCAACCTAATAGCCCCAAGCTCCAGGACATGTATCTGGAGCAGGCTCTCCTCTGCAGACCAGAGGCTTCTGATCTCTATCTTCCCTAGATGATCCCCTGAGCCAGTACTGATGCACACATTACCAGTGTGAGCTCTGCGTAGGGAAGGGCGAGCAGTGCCACAGGACAAATTGAGACTGTGAGCCACCACTGTAGAGAGCCCTGGAGGGAGACTGAGAGGTAGCCTTGATGCTGGAACTACTGGGATTTCCGGTTCCATTGTAAGATCCTGAAAGTGACACCTGGCTTTGCTGACAATGAAGATGCATGAGACAAAGGAGCCTCCAAAGCCATGCTTACTGCAATAAGGACTTGAAACATCGAGATCATAACTCTAATGTCCCAGAACCACTGCAGTGGAGAAATAACCCTGAACCTCAATATATCCAGACTAGCCCTGAAGAACAAGTTACTTACCTTCGGTAATGCTTTTTCTGGTGGATACACCTTATGAATTCACCCATGCGGCAGCATCTGACGGAAAATCTTCTTCCCAGCTCTCCACGTCGATGAGGACGTCACAATTGCATGGCTCCACCTGACTCCGTGTGACATCAATCACCGTGCCAATAAGAAGTCCTTGCCGGCGTGCTGAAGTCAGTTTCACCCATTTTTTACGTGCCTTTGAGGTGAACAGGTGAGAACCGACCCCACAAAAACTCCAAGAAATACATATATACATAAAACTACCATGCTGCAATATAATCAAAACCATCATTTATATATACAGGAAAAGAGATAAATATATACATACCCCTATACAACCACATATCTTAATGTAACCAGACAGGCACTAGGGAGGCAGGTGGGACTGTGAGGAATCCACAGGTAGCTATTGTATCCACCAGAAAAAGCGTTACCGAAGGTAAGTAACTTGTTCTTCTGATGGATACAACTACCTGTGGATTCCTCACCTTATGAATAGAGTCCCAAAGCAGTACCGCACTCGGAGGTGGGAGCCTGCCTGTTTACACCAAGAAGTCCTGCAATACAGATCTCGCAAAATGGCCATCCCTCCTAACCTCCGAATCCAAGCAGTAATGCTTTGCGAAGGTGTGGAGGGACGCCCAAGTTGCTGCCTTGAAAATGTCCACCACTAGAACCCCTATTGCCAAGGCCGAAGTAGCAGACTTAGCCCTAGTGGAATGGGCTCTGATACCCTCGGGGGAAACTTTCTTTGCCAACGAGTAGCAAATCTTGATACAAAGAATGACCCACCTGGAGATTGTTCTTTTATGAACTGCTCTGCCCTTCCTCTGTCCAATATACCCCTCGAACAGCTGGTCCTCCAGGCGAAAGTCTTTCGTCCTTTCAATATAAAAACTAAGCGCCCTTTTAGGGTCCAAACGGTGGAGCCTCTCTTCTTCTTTCGAGGGGTGAGGAGGAGGGTAGAAAGATGGAAGGGTAATGGTCTGCCCTATATGAAAAGGAGTGACAACTTTTGGCAGGAAAGCTGCCCTGGTTTTCAACAGCACTTTATCCGGGAAAAACAAGTTAAAGGGGGGTTTAACAGAAAGAGCTTGAAGCTCACTAACCCGCCTAGCTGAGGTTATAGCAACAAGAAAAATTGTTTTAAGCACTAAAAATCTTAACGGGCAAGAGTGCATGGGCTCAAAAGGTGATCCCTTTAAAAAGGTCAAAACAAGATTTAGGTCCCACTGAGGCACATGAAAAGGAGTGGGAGAAAACCTATTAACTAGACCCTTCAGAAACCTTACCACAATAGGTGATTTAAATAATGAGGGCTGATCCGGGAGGCAAAGAAAGGCTGACAGAGCAGCTAAATAACCCTTAACTGTAGCCACTGCACAACCCTTCTTTGCTAAATCTAAAGCAAATAATAGACTATCGGAGATGTGGGCCTTCAAGGGATCAATTTATCTTCCTCCACACCAAGCCACGAATTCTGAACACCTACCGGCATAAAAGGTCTTAGTGGAGTGTCACCTGGCCGATAAAATAACATCCACTACATCTGGTGGGAGAGAAAAGGAACTCAGGTTGCCCGTTCAATCTCCAAGCATGAAGGTGCAGGCTCTGGAGGTGAGGGTGTAGAACATGCCTCTGCGACTGCGAGAGGAGGTCTGCCATGAGAAGGAGACGGAGCGGAGGGCACAGCAAGAGTTGGAGAAGGTCCGTGTACCACACCCTTGTTGGCCAATCCGGGGCTATTAAAATGACCTGAACCCGATCTTGGCGAATCTTCCTCAGAACCCGAGGAATCAAGGGTATGGGGGGAATGCGTAAAGCAACTGGTTGCACCAAGAGATCTGAAACGCATCCCCAAAGCTTCTTGCACCGGATACTGGAGGCTGCAGAATGAGGGACAGTGCGTGTTCTCCTGAGTGGCAAACTCGGATAGCCCCGATTCAATGTCGTATCCAGTACTGCCCCTATGAACAGGAGGCTTTGAGAGGGCTCCAGGTGAGAATTGCGTACATTTATCAAAAAACCCAGACTGAACAACAACTGAGTTGTCATCTACAAGTGATGCAACACAAGCTCTGGAGACTTGGCTTTGATCAACCAATCTTCCAGGTTAGGGAATACTGATATCCCCTTCCTTCTGAGACTTGCTGCTACTACTGCCATCACCTTCGTGAAGACTCGAGGTGCTAAAGTAAGACCAAACGGAAGGACCGCAAACTGGTAGTGTTGCGACCCTACCTCAAACCGGAGATACTTCCTCTGCGACTCGAGTATAGGGATATGAAACTAAGCATCCTGCAAGTCGACAGACACCATCCAATCCTCTGTGTTCAACGCCAGAAGTACCTGTGCCAGAGTCAGCATCTTTAATTTTTCCTGTTTGAGGAACAAATTCAGAATCCTCAGATCTAGAATTTGTCTCAAACGACCTATCTTTAAAGCGCTCTAGGGCAGAGTCCGCTTTATCACCAAACAATTTCTCTCCATCAAAGGGCAAATCCAATAAAGTAGTCTGTACATCCAAAGAAAACCCAGAGGACCTCAACCAAGCGTCCCTACTGGTAGCAATAGATGTACCCATTGTCCTGGCTATGGAGTCCGTGGTATCCAGAACAGACAGGATTGTTGGTTTTGCCGCAGCCTGAGCATCAGAGAGAAGTTCACCAAATGGTATCTGTACATCCTGTGGCAGGTCAGGAACCATAGCCTTCGCGGAGTCCATCAGGGCGTGGACGTATCTACCAAGAACACAGGTAGCATTCGCAGCTTTGAGAGCCATGCTGCAAGAAGAGAAAGTCTTCTTTGCGGATTGCTCCATCCTTTTGGATTCCCTGTCCGATGGAATCACATGAGCCTGGAGCAGACCGAGTAGAGCAAGAGGCCTGAACAACCAGCCTCTCTGGGGTAGGGTGTTTCCATAAAAACACCGGCTCTCCAGGCACCACTCTGTATCTTCGTGCCACAGACCTATTCACAGCAGGAGACGACACAGGCTTCCTCCAAAGCTCTAATATGGGCTCCGTAAGAGCATCATTGAACGGAAGCAAAGGATTTGCAGAAGTCGAAGAAGGGTGTAGGACCCCCGTTAAAATGTTTGTTTTAACCTCTGCAACAGGCAATGGTAGCTCTAAAAAATGTGCCGCCTTTCTAATCACTGTGTAAAAGGAGGCCGCCTCCTCCGTGAACTCCCCCGGCGAAGACAAGTCCCATTCCGGGGAAGTGTCAAGTCCACTGGCCGAATCCAGCCCTTGAAATTCCCCCAAGGGCTCCTCAATCTCCCCCTCCTCCAACAGCTGCCTTTGGTACTCCTCCTCTTCTAAGAGTCTCAAGGCCTTTCTGCAAGACCTCAGCCTGGCCTCTAACCTCGGCGTCGACATAGAATTGGCTGATGTCGATGACACTGGCTTCAACACCTGATGCAGAACAGGAGAGGAAGGTTGGCTTTGGTCGAATCCATCACTCGGATCCGGTGCCGGAGCGGATCCCAATGGCGCTGAGGACACTTGCGGCACCACCATCGGCGTTGACTGACAAGGTGATGAAATCGACGCCATAGGCCTGGAAGGCAACTTCATGGGAACCACAGGGCCTCAAGGCGACGTCATCGGCGGCGGTCCGGCACCCTCAGCCGGATAAAATGGCATAAACTGCGCCACCTTGTATGGAACAGGGGAGCCCAATGAAAATGCCAATGGACCCGTGGGACCAGCCACTGCACCAGCAGGGGCCATCGCATTAAACATCGAGAACATGGCATTCAAAAATGCCGCTGGATCTGTTCCCGAAACCGGGAATGCAGGATACCGCTGATCTTCACGCTGCAACTGTGCTTGCTGAACATCGGAATCACGAGCAGCAGGTGAAAATCGAGGACTGTCTGGAGGTGCCACTACCTCGAAGACTAATGGTGCCGGAGAAGACTCAGGGCTCTGAGGCTGTGGAGTCACCATCGGACTCACCTTCCACATTGCACGGCGCCGTCGTAATGGAGACCTTGATCTTGACCGGCTCCGAGCCGATTGACACTGAGAGTCGTGGCAACGTTGTTTCTTATGTCTCTTCGAAGAAGCATGGAAAGAGGATCTACGATGGCTCTTGTGCCCCTTCTTTGCCTTGGCCAAAAAGAGTTTGGCCTCTCTTTCCTTCAGAGCCTTAGGATTCATGCTCTGGCAAGAAATATACTCCTCGACGTCATGCTCAGAGCTCAGACACCAAAGGCAATCGTCATGAGGGTCAGTAACCGACATGCGACCCCCGCACTCTCGACATGGCTTGAATCCCGACTTCCTAGGAGAAGACATTGTGACTAGAAACCGATAGAAACTAGCAACAAGATGGAACACCTCCAACAGTAGCGAGAGCTATGAGAAAACCGTTAGCGTCGAAGGCACGGGAAAACAGGAACTGACGTCAGCACGCCGGCGAGGGCTTCTTATTGGCATAGTGACATCACACGGAGTCGCGTGGATCCATGCAATTGTGACATACTCGTCGACGTGGAGAGCTGGGAAGAAGATTTTCCATCAGATGCTGGTGCATGGGTGAATTCATAAGGTGAGGAATCCACAGGTAGCTATTGTATCCATCAGAAGAATGGAAGACTCTGTTAGGAAACCAGGTAGGACTTTGTGACATGTTTATGGTGAACCCCAAAGATTTTACGAGTCCCCCGTCATCTGTGGCTGGTCTACGACTGACTGCCGCAAGAAAGCCTATAGAAGCCAGTCATCAAAGTATGGGAATACAGGAACTCATTTAATCTCATCCAGTATAGCCAGTGAAGCAGAACACCAGTATCAACAGCTCTGCCAATACAATCTGTGGTGTCTAGACCTGGTTGGGTGAAATATTTTGCTGCATCATGCCATTATGGATAGTTTAAGGCAAAGAGGACATTAGGCTTCCAGGAAAGCCAGCAAGATCTCATAGACCATGTCCTATATTCCATACATGTGGCAGTCTAACAGACGAACTCCATTTATTACTCTTTGTGCCAAGATGGAAGAAGAAATAAATAAAAATAAAATAAAATAAATATAAAAAAATAAATATAAAAGTATTAATAAGTTTGGACTCTCTATCTTGGCGCTAGGCCGGAAACGAGTAATGTTTCCGGATTGGGGGGCTTGGTGAGGAAGTCAGTAACCCTAAAAACAATCCTGTGCCCCCTGGACACCAGCCAACTAATTGGCAGACAGGAACCCGGGTTTTAACCACGCAGGTACCAAGTATCTGTGAGGGTGGTGCTCCAGCTGTCTTTGGCACCAGGGGCCAGATGTGCAAATTCCGAATTTGCGATTCAGAAACTGCGCGTCGGTGCGACTCGCAATTTCCGAATCGCAAATTCGGATGCAGAACAGTATCTCAGACACCGTCTGCGAATCGCTATGGGGTCGCATTTTGCGACCCCATAGCAAGTCCCTGCACTCACAGGGATGGTGGCCTGCTGAAGACAGCAGACCTCCATGTCTGTGACTGCTTTTTAAATAAAGCAGTTTTTTTGTTTGTATTGCAGCCCGTATTCCTTAAAGGAAAACGAGTTGCAATACAAAAAAAATAACGAAACCATTTGGTTTCGTTTTTTCAGAGCAGGCAGTGGTCCATTGGACCACTGCCTGCTCTGAAAAAACATTATTGGCAACATTCACAGAAGGGAAGGGGTCCCATGGGGACCCCTTCCCTTTTGCGAATGGGTTACCACCAGTGTGACACTGGTGGTAACTGCGAATTGCTTTGTGACCGCGTTCGCGGTCACAAAGCAATTTAGCATTGTGGTGTGAGTCGCAAATAGGAAGGGGACACCCCTTCCTATTTGCGAGTCGCATTCTCATTTTGCGAGTCAGTACCGACTCGCAAAATGTGAATGTGCATCGCGATGTGCATTTTGCATGGCGCAAACTGCGATTTCTGCAGTTTGCACCATGCAAAATGCTTCCTACATCTGGCCCCAGGTCCTCTATCGGTGCCATTGGTGCTGGTATCAGAGTCAGTACAACAGGAAGACCAGTGTGAATATTGGAGCCAGTTTGAAAATCTGTATTGGAGTCCAAAAGGGCCCAGTAATGGGTTTGAAGTGGACAGATGTCATTAGGGGAGAACATGCAGGTGATAACCAGACTGGTGCCCTCTGCCAATACTTGGGGCCCAAAAGCGTCCCAGAGGGAGTTGGAAACACACTAAAGATTTGCAGCATGGGCTCCTTAAAGGCCTTGATTAGCTTCAGGGTCGATGACAGACCTGGGAACTTGGGGCTTATAACCAACAGGGTATCTTCTCCATGGCCAAAGGAGAGCTGCTCAGATCTTGTTGCCCTTCTACTTCCTCACTGTAACCAGGGTGGCGGGATGTGGTTGGGTCCTGCTTCACTTTCTTTTGCTTAGACTTCGACATCAACTTATCCACAGATTTTGTGCAAAGTGAGACAGTCCTAAGAATGGCCTTGAGAGCTGGACCTGTGAGAGGACCATGACTTCTTCTATGCTCAACAATGTACAGCTTTGCCTTCTTGTCTAAAATCGCCTTGGGTGCATTAGGGCGCACTGATCATATGACTTGGAGTCGTGACCAAAGCCTGGGAACCAAAGGCTCAAAGATATACCTTGAGCAGGGCAGTGACCTACATTTGCTTGTGGTAGTCTTAACATGGTTTAAGTCTGCCATTTTTGGAGGGGACATACTTCCCAAGAACACCGTTTTGGGTAGAATTTCAAAACCATTAGAAGACCGATAATGGTCTATCAGCGGCCACCAAGATCCTCTAAAGCTCTTTTGCTTCAGGTTCCCAAGTTTAAGAGATCCTCTTGGGGTGGCCACTCTTTTTTCTCACTTGGTCAGGAAACTATAGAACACCCTTTCATCTGATTTGCAGCACATAACCAACGAATGCCTCTTTCGTAAGGCTTTGAAAACCTGGTTATTTAGCCACTAGTCTCCCTGCTTATGTGATCCTTGCCGTACTGCTGACTGTTCAGAGCTGGGAGGCCTACTGGTAGCCATGCCCTCTATAAGTTTCACAAAATAGAATAGAAAATAATAGTGGAAGCAGACTTCTAGATCCATGTTAGAATTCAAGGAAAGAAAGAAACTGATGTTAGCCTGCTGGGGTGGCACTTGTGTCACTTCTGCAGCAGTATGTAGCCAGTGCAAGCCACAAGGGCCACCTATCTGCATGCAAGAGCACTCCTGAAGACAATTCTCCAGATCCAGTCTGGCATTTAGGGGGCATTGTCATCATGTGTCAAGAGACGACCAGGGGCAAGGATTTTGTTCTTCTGTCAACTCTGAGATCTTACAATATGGGCTGCTGTGCGACAGACAAGAGTCAATGGTGGACATACGGCACTGATCCCAGAGTTGGATTTCATCCTATCTGTCGGATCATACACAGTCTGTTCAAGTAGACAATTTAGATCTATAGCCCAGCCTTTAGACTGTGGTGTTCTTCAGGGTTCTACATTGTCGTCCCTATTGTTCAACATCTACATGAACCCTTTGGGCCACCTAACTGAATCCCATAGTGTCCATATCAAAAGTATGCTGATGATACTCAAATGATTGTGGATCTGTATGAGCAACCACTGCATACACTAATAGTATTTAAGAGCTACAAAATAATGGCTGGCTATCCATCACTCATGCTTTTAAACACAAGTAAAACTGAAATTCAGTTCTCAGGTACAAATCAAGTGAATATTGACTTTTGGCCACCTGAGCTTGGGCCTTTGCAGGAACCTGTGTCATCTGCAAAAAATCGGGAGGTAGTTTCGATACAACACTTTCCTTTTCACAGTCAATTAAGCGCAGTTACCAGGTCAGTCTATTTCCATTCAACACATCCAAGATAGCCTTTTGGAAAAGTCTGCAGGCAATAAGCCCTGTATACCTAAAAAAAAGCTTTCAAATTAAACAGCATTTCTGAAAACATCTAGTTTTAGATCCTAAACTACCTCTCTCAAACTGGAAACAGATCAAACATGGAGGACAATATTCAAAGGGGTTGGAACAGCAACTAGAATAAAGTGCTTCCACACTTACAATGCAGCAATGGACTTACTGGGTTGAAAGTGAAAAGTTCAAAGGCTTACGCACTATATCCAGTTGTTGTGTTATGACTATGTTTAATGTAGATTGACAAATTAATTCAATACTAGCCATAGTGGTTGAACATACTGTAATACTTTTATTTTTTTACTTGCCGTTTGTGGTATTATATTAACTTATAACAAGTGATTTGAAGCTGGGTGCCTGGCATTTATGCACTTTAAACAAATTAAATGAATGGTAATCAGGACAACATTCAGGTTAGTAACAAAGGACAGAAAGGGAGACAAGGAAGGCAGGAGGCACTATAACTGCTGAGCTGGGCAATCCTCAGGACTGTGAAGTGGTAGTGGCTGAGGCGTGCAAGAAGAATTTGGTCCCCTCAGGTGGTGGGAAAATCTCACTCTTCCCTGACAACAGTCAGGGTCCCTTGAGGTGAAACCAAAATTTTGCAGGGGATCAATATGGTATTCATTATGTCATTATGTCAGCCCAACAAGTTAAAGGTGATAGCTGAGGGAATACATCATATTTTCACACAGGTAAAACAAGTAACATGCTGATGATGATGATTTCTCCTGCATTAAAGAAATGGAGGTGGATGCCTTGTAGATACACTGTATAAAGCCAACTGCTGAATTCTTCTGCTGTCAAAATGTACATTTGGGTCAGGGTGATACTTTTGAATCTGTTTAAAGTGAGTAATCAGTTTATGACAGAGAAAGTCAAACTGTCTGTTCTCTATTGTTTATTTCTTAGAGTTAAAACCTTCCTCTGGCAGTAATTCCATGGCACATTGACTCAGAAGGCATTATTCTCATAACTGAGTTTGATAAACATTTTGAAAACAGTCTTCTTTATTCTGTTTTTACAGCCACAAAAGATACATAATAACAAGACAAAGTTAAAAAACATACATACACAACAATGCATCATAAATAAAAAAGTACCTTAGATAAAAACAACAGAAATTAAATATGAGAGAATAAATGGGACAGAATAAAAAACAGTTACAAATAGTAGATTTCCTCAGGCTTAGTGAATGTCTAAAAAAGGCAATCACAATTGAGCAAGTTGAGACCGCCTCTAACTTCTGTAAAAATAACTTGATTAGTTTACAAGTTCTAAATCCATTTCTCCTCAAAACTGGAACAAGACACCTGGGTCTAGGCTGTCTATACAATTTGTACAAAAAGATAAAGTGCAGTGCGCTTTGATGTGCCAAGCCATCTCAGGGGCAAGGAGGCAAACTGTTAGCCCACTTCACCATCTTGGGAAAAGCAACCAGAAATGTAATCAGTCAGTCAAACAGCATTTGTAAAGTGCAGCAGTCACTCTAGGGGTATCTGGGAGCTAAAGTTGCCTAGTCCCCATCGAACAGCCAGGTTTTGAGTTTCTTTCTGAAGTTTGCCAGGAAGGGTGCTGTTCAGAGGTGGGTGGGTGGGGTGAAGAGAGTGCGTGTATATGTGTGTGCATGTTTGTGTGTGTGTGTGTGTTCGTTCTAAGTCTTGGTGGCTATGTAGGAGAAGGAGTGGCCCCCGCTGAGGTTATGACGAATGCAAGGGGTGTGTGCGAGGGCAAGGGATGAGGAGCAGAGGTGTCTTGAGGAGAGATGGAAGTTCAGTCGATTGTTGATGTAGGATGGTCTTGTTGATTGTAGAGAGGTTTGTTGGTAAGCGTGAGGATCTTCAACTGGCATCTCTTTTGGATGGGGAGCCAGTGGAGGATTTTAAGGTTGGGGGTGATGTGGGTCCGTTTGGAGAAGTCCAGGATGAGTCTGGCTGCTGCATTCTGTATGGTCTGGCGTCTTTTGGGGAGCTGGGAGGAAATGGCTGTGTAGAGAGTGTTGCTGTAATTGTGGCAGCGGGTGACAAAGGCCTGGGTGATGGTTTTTCTGGTGTTGACTGGGATCCATCTGAAGAGTCTACAGAGAATGCACAGGGTGTGGAAGCAGGAGGAGGTGACTCCTGTCAGGTTGTTGTTGAAGGTGATGCCTAGGCTGCGTCCCTGGTCTGTGGAAATGGGTGTAGGTCCAAATTCTGCTGGCCACCACATGTGGTCCCAAGCGGAGGTACTCTTCCTGAAGATCGGTTCTTCTGTTTTGTCAGAGTTGAGTTTGAGGCAGTTATCGCTCATCTAGTTGGCTAAATTGGTGTTGTTTTGGGCGTGGTGGGGTCCTCGGTTAGCGCTAGGATTAGTGGAGTGTCAGCTGAGAAGATTATGTTCAGTCCATGAGTTCTGATGATGTCTGCAAGGGGGGGGTCATGTAGGCGTTTAACAGGGTGGGGCTGAGGGAAGATCCTTCGGGTACGCCACATATGATGTCCTTGGATTCAAGTTGTAGGGAGGCAGCCGAGTGATCTGAGTGTGACCTATAAGGAAAGAGTCAAACCTTTTGAGGGCATTTTGCTGCAAGCCAATGTTGTAGCGTCTGTTGATGAGGGTGTGGTGGGAGATGGTGTTGAATGCACTAGAGAGGTAGAGGAGGATCAGGGCCACAGTTTCTCTGTTCTCAAAGAGGGATCTGATGTTGTCTGTGGCTGCGATCAGCATGGTCTCGGTGCTGTGGTTGGCTCGGAAACCTGATTGTGAGGCATCAAGTAGGTGATTTAATTCCAGGTGTTCGGTGAAGTGTTGGTTGATGGCTCTCTCAAGAACTTTGGCCAGTAGGGGAGCAGGGACATCGGGGGTCATTTTTTAGATCGCTGGGGTCAGGGGAGGGTTTCTTTAGGAGGGGTGTGACCTCTGCTTGTTTACAGCTGTCTGGGAAGGCTGCTGTGGAGATGAAGAAGTTGATGATGCTGGTGAGTTTGGTGCTAATTGGGATGGTTCTGAGGTTGAAGAGTTAGTGAGGGCAGGGGTTGGTGGGCGCACCAGAGTGGATGGAAGACATGATGGCTGCTTTGGTCTGAGGGGTGAGAGGAGACCAGGTGGTGATAATTCGGCAGGTGTGCATTGGTTGGTTCAGGTGCTTGTGGTTGAGAGACATGGGTTGAGGGTCAAAATTGTGTAGATGGAGGCAATCTTGGTGTGGAAGTATTCCAAGAGTCACAGAGTTCTTGGGAGTGCTGGATGGTGTTTTCTGTGGCTGTCAGGTTGGAGAAATCCTTGTCTATTTTGAAGAGTTCCTTTCTGTGGCTGACCGCCGTGTTGATTTGGGCTGTCATGGCTGCTTTCTTGGCTTCCTCTATGAGTAGGTGGTAGCTACTGAGGGCTGCTTTAGGGGTGCCTCTGTTGCAGGGGTTCCTTGTGGTACACCAACGTTTCTCGAGTCTGCAGCAGTTGAGCTTGACGGTTCTGAGCTCTGGTGTGTACCAGCTGGCGTATTTTGAGGTTTTGCTGCTTTCAATGGGGCGACTTTATCGGCGCAGTTGGTGATCTATGCGGAAAGGTCTGATGATGCTTGGATTCGGAAGTGCTGAAGTTCTGTGCCCACTGTGTCTCGGTTACCTTTCTCTAGCTGGGGTGGGTGGAATTGTGATGTTTGGGGATGTCGTGGTGAGCATCGGAGATCGTGAAGTGGACGATGGCGTAGTCGGTCCAGGCGACTTCTGTGACATGGCTAAATTTTATGCTGATGCTGGCGGTGAAGATAGCTTAGAGAGTGTGACCGGCTTTGTGCCTGTATTCAGTCACCAGTTGGGCGAGGCCAATGTTGTTCAGGTTCTCAAGGAGGGAGGTGCCGTCATTGCAGTTCTCTATGTGGAAATTAAGGTCGTGGAGTAGGACGTAGTGGGAGGAGTCGATGGATTGTGGTGCAATGACATCAGAGATGGTGCAGCAGAAGGATGGCCAGGGTCCCGGAGGTCTGTATACAAGGGTGCCTCTTATCGTGGTCTCGGCGTCAGTCTGTAGTTGGAAATTGAGGTGTTCCATGAGAGGCGAGGGGTCATCATCGGTTACGGTGCACTTAATGGTTTCCCTGGAGATGATGGCGATGCCCCCACTGAGTTTGTTGGGGCAGTCTCAGTGTCTCATCTTGTAACCATCGGGAGTTGCGATGGCAATGCCAGGATTCGAGGAGAGGTGGAGCCAGGTTTTAGAATTGAAGGCAACGTCTGGAGAGAAAGTGGTGATGGTGTCCCAGATTTGCAGAAAGGGCAGGCGTTGAGCAGGATGCACTGGAGTGGTTCCACGTTGTTTGTGGTCCCATTGGGCGGAAGTGGTGTGGGGCCCCATGTGGACTGGCCGACCTCTGTTGCATGAGAAGGGGCAGTAGGGGCAGGTGAAGGGCAGCAGATGGTGGCAGTGTGCAAGTTGGACAGAAGACTGTCACAGTGGGAGCTGGCAAGAGGACCTAAAATGAACAAGGTCTAAACAGAATAAAGTCAAAAGAAATCAGTAATTCAAGTTCATAATAAAAAAATAAGATATCTGTGTTTCAAGTTCATAATAAAAAAATTGAATGATTGAATACCCTCTTTAGAAGTTAGAAGCTAGTTAGAAGTGTGGAATGTGCCACTACTGTCAGCCTAGCTGATTCCTCCCTCAGGCACCTATCTTCAAACCTCTGAATACATAGTTCATGAATTTCTTTTTTGGGAACCAATATTAATGATTCAGGATCACTAAACAAATTCAGGTTTCCCCAGATTTCTACAAAGAGATCACCAGACGATTGAAGGTTGCCCAAACTACCTGCCACAAACTACCTGCCTAGCCCAAACTACCTGCCAAAATAATAGCGGGTGAGTTTTAATACAATCTGACAGGTAATTAAGTGCTGCTACTTTATGTGCTATAAAATTGAAGCAATTCTGTGGGAGGGCTAATAAACTTTTCAGGAAGCAATTTTCCATTGTATGTAAATCCTTGCAATCAGCAAAACCCTAGACACCAATACCACATGTAGCTACAGAGATGCTTTTAGTTTTGTACAGGAAACACATTTATTTGGTTTCTGTCCCTGCTTACTTGAGAATCTAAAAAATTGTTTCAATAGAGGTTTTAAAAAGAGCCTTTCTAGTAGCACTCTGTTGGAGCCATGAGCCTTGGTTATCAAAATGAACACCTAAATATGAAAAGATGTTTGCATCCTCTCAATCTATACTAAAGAAACACTTCTTTATGGGCCTACTGCTGCAGGACGTAGCTTAGTTTTAGTTTTAGGATTTTGTAAAGTGCATGGCTACCCGAAGCCCCCCCAGCACTAGAGCGGAAGCAGAACTACAAGGAGACGACTTATGCTGTAAACAGAAGGGTCTTCAGATTTTTGGGAAAAGAAGGTTCTTGGCTATCTTGACGGAGCTCCAAGGGAAGGGAGTTCCAAAGATTTGAGGCTCTATATTTTAAAGACAGATAGTAGTAGTCTTGCTCAAGTTGGTTTTCAGGTCCAACTCTTTCATGCTTCTTGTGAACTCATGAAGTCATCTTTTCATCTCCACTATAGTTCTCAATATTAGAACGGCATCATGTGCATAAAGTAAGATCAGGACAAATCATTTGTTAATTTCGGTAGATCAGTGTCCTTTTCAAGCAGATGATGTTGAAGATCAATGATGTAAAGATCTAAGAGGAAAAGGGCCAGCACGCATCCTTGTCTGACCCCTCTCCCTATAATAATCTTATTGGTACATTCACCATTCTGCCAATATCGGACTGTAGCCAAGGTATTGCTGTATAGGATTGTTAAAAAGTTGACAATCACCTCATCAACCCCTTGCCTCCTCATATCGAAAAATGGCAGATGCAAGGTTCTCTGCTTTGCTTTTGTGTATTTCTCAATTATCAAAATTGAGTGCTTGACCAACAGTGCTGAGTGCTTGATCAACAGTGCCCTTCCCCTTACAAAAGCCTTACTGAATAACAGTAAGTATATCATCTTCTCCAACTCGAGACTCCAGTCTAGCAAGATTAATTCACCTTACAACCTAAACCAAAGAGTTTAGAAAATAAATTGGTCAAAAACATTTTGGAGTCTCCATACAGTCCTTTTTAAAGATAGGTAATATGATGGATCCAGACCAGGAAGCCAGGAATCTACTGCGCACTCCATCACTCTGTGCAGCTTGCAAAGTATCACTATACATGTATGGTGTAAGCCCCGAGGTGGCAATCTAATTTTAGTTGTCAGTGGGTTGTGATCACTAAGACAATTTATAACTACATTAAAATCAAACAACATACAGCACAGGTCATTAGAAATAAGAATGAAATCGATAATACTAAATCTACCTCTGCTTGCAAATGTAGGCCGAACAGGATCATCTGCAAACATATAGCTGAATTTTGTAATCATGTTATTTAGTGCTAAACCATACTCAGAAAGAGTAAAATGTGTAAGGTTCCCTCACCCCAAAAATCTATTGAGGTACAGATTCTATTGGTTTGCTCGATCATATAAATGTGTATTGAATTCACTGACCAACACTAAGCCTACAAAGCAACGAGATTTGCTAAGAAAAAAGGTCACAACAGTCTAGAGATTCTTCACAATGGTAGCACATTTAGAGGAGAAGAGATTATTGTAACATTTAATAACGAACAAATTGGCACCTCCATTTAGGGAAAGTGGGGGATCTCACGTCTGTTCATACAACTTTCCCGTCAAAAGCCGTGGAAACTAACGTTGCAAGTTCCCCCCTTGCTTCTTTCAGCTGGCAAATAAAAAATGCAAAAGCAGGTTGGTCGCACTGGTCTATGAGAGAAATGAATTTAGGACTCGGGGTGTGGAAAAGTTATGTAATTATGCAAAATTTCTGGAAAATTACACGAAATTATGAGAAATGCATTCCTTACTTCAGCACTATTTTTGTTACCATGAAATGCATCCTTGTATACATTTTTGAAATTAAAGATGCATTTTGCATTTAAAAATAGCATGAAAAACACAAATCCTGCTAACCATAGCCGCTCGTGCTCTGCTTTGCGTTGTTTCCACACTTCTGTGCCATAGAATAACTTTGCTACAAACAGGGGGGTAATTATGTGACGGAAAGTAACGATGGAATTTTGGAAATTTTGTGTAACAAGCACAACACAATATTCCCATAATGACGCGAGTTACACCAACATAATTTAAAATTCCTCAGGCTACTTTTACTTCAATTGTATACTGGTTAATGGGACATATGAATTGGGCCGGATATGCAGCAGCTTAATAGGAGGGGATTGGTGAATCTACTGACTTCAAAGTGCAGCACCAGGTGGCGCCCTATCCACGAACAGGGAATGAACCAAATTAGCATGTAAAAATTCCTAAGGGATCGGCATAGAATCTGCAAAGGATGAATACATAATCATCCATTCATCACCTGCAGTCATTCTACAGAAACTCTCCCCTTAAGTTTGATCACAAGAAACATAATGCTCCACGGTTTACATCACCTAGTGCAAATCTGGAATTTCAAAAACAGATCCAGACGTGCATACATCTCATGCTACTTGTACACTAGCTCACACACTATACTTTAACACGCTGGTATGCCATGTCTCTCCTTCAAACTTAAAAGGCCAAATATATTAAAAGAATCACCTAAGTTAGGAATTTGAGAAAAAAGTTTCGTTTTTTAAAACCAGGCTTCTCCAACAGGTAGCTTGTGAGCTACTGATAGCTCTCCAGGTACATGTAAGTATCTCTACTGTGTGCAGTCCAGCCTATTAAATTAGAAGCTTTTCTGTGGTTTAATTAATATATGTATACCAAAACTGAAACGTGTGCATTTCTTATGAAAATGTGTGCATTCTCAGAACCCATAATTTCCAAAATATGTTATCTGAATGATAAATTATGCAGCCTTGAGAGACGTATTACTAAAATTATTACCTTGGTGCCAGGGGGCATTGCACATGTGACTGTTATGTATTGCCTTTGTAGAGGCATTCCAAATTGACAAAGCCTTTTTAGGCCGAGCGTAAGCGTATGACCGCTTGTATACTTTTAAGTATACGTCTGTGGGCTTCCAGCTATTTTATTTGTTAGTTTCAGTGTCATTTGAAAATCCTTTCTTGCTAGTGGTCAGTCAAGCCTGTTTGTCCCTACTTCTTCTGTATGAAAGCAGGGACCAACTACTGTGGATGAACGTAAGCGTAGGACCTCTTGTATACTTTTAAGTATACTTCTGTGGACTTCCAGCTATTTCATTTGTTAGTTTCAGTATCATTTAAAAATCCTTTCATTAGTGGTCAGTCATGCCTCTTTGTCCCGCCTTCTTCTGTGTGGGAGCAAGGACCAACTACTATATAATTATGCTTTGTCCTGTTTATCTGGTCTGTAGGGGACGTTTGTTTTTACTTTGCTTCCTGCTCCTGTCCAGGGAAGCTTCCCGCTCCTGTCCAGGGAAGCTTCCCTTTTCATTTGCAGAGCATTCTTGCTCTGAGGCCAGCTGTAAACAAGGCTATAAACCAGGCTGTTATCTTGGTCACATTTGGTCTTTGTGGGCTCTCTGCACCCTCTCTCAGCTGCCTGGCTCCCACCCTTCCTTCGATTGGATTTTGTTTACCAAGTGTGCATGCCTGTGGTCCCCGTGCTGAGAGCAAGGGTGGATGATCACTTGTAATTGCTTATAGCCTAGGCACCCAACTCTACCACGGCTCCGCAATCTTTAGAGACGGTGCCCACTTCTGCTCCATACTGGGATCCCACTCACAGTTCCATCAGTGCACCTCAGTTCACACACTCCAAGCCCTCAGCCGTGCCAGTGCCAGGAACCCCATATGTGCTGTCTGCCAGAGCATCTCAGTTCTTCCAGTCAGTACACTCTGATGCTCCAGTACTGGGACCTTGGGCGCAGCTCCATCAGTGCATCCACCTCAGTTCACATACTCCAAACCCTCGGCCGTGCCAGTGCCAGGAATCCCACATGCGCTGTCTGCCAGAGCACCTCAGTTCTTCCAGTCAGTACACTCTGATGCTCCAGTACTGGGACCTTGGGCGCAGCTCCATCAGTGCATCCACCTCAGTTCACATACTCCAAACCCTCGGCCGTGCCAGTGCCAGGAATCCCACATGCGCTGTCTGCCAGAGCACCTCAGTTCTTCCAGTCAGTACACTCTGATGCTCCAGTACTGGGACCTTGGGCGCAGCTTCATCAGTGCATCCACCTCAGTTCACATACTCCAAGCCCTCAGCCATGCCAGTGCCAGGAGCCCCACACGTGCTGTCTGCCACAGCATCTCAGCTCTTGCAGGCAGTAAACTCTGCTGCTCCAGTACTGGGACCTCGGGTGCAGCTCCATCAGTGCACCTCAGATCACACACTCCAAGCCCTCAGCCATGCAAGGGACAGGAATCCCACATGCACTGTCTGCCAGAGCACCTCAGTTCTCGCAGTCAGTACACTCTGCTGGTCCAGTACTGGGACTTTGGGTGCAGCTCAATCAGTGCACCTCAGTTCACACACTCCAAGCCCTCAGACGTGCCAGTACCAGGAACCCCACACACACTGTCTGGTGGAGCACCTCAGCTGTTGCAGTCAGTGCACTCTGCTGCTCCAGTACTGGGACCTCGGGAGCATCCCTCTCAGTGCACCTCAGCTGACACACGCCAAACCCTCAGCCGTGGCAGTACCGGGAAACCCACACATGCTGTCTGCCAGAGCACCTCAATTCTTGCAGTTATTACATTCTGCTGCTCCAGTATTGGGACATTGGGCGATACTCCATCATTGCACCTCATTTTACACACTGCAAGCCCTCAGCAGTGCCAGGAACCCCACACGCACAGTCTGCCAGAGGACCTCAGTTCTTGCAGCCAGTATATTCTGCAGCTCCAGTACTGGGACCTGGGGCGTAGCTCCATCAGTGCACTCACCTCAGTTCACATACTCCAAACCTTCAGCTGTGCCAATGCCAGGGACCCCACATGTGCTGTCTGCCACAGCATCTCAGATCTTGCAGTCAGTAAGCTCTGCTACTCCAGTACTGGGACCTCGCGCACAGCACCATCAGTGCACCTCAGATCGCATACTCCAAGCCCTCAGCAGTGCCAGTACCAGGAACCCCACACACACGGTCTACCAACGCCCCTCAGTTCTTGCAGTCAGTATACTATGCTGCTCCAGTACTGAGACATTGGGCGACACTCCATCATTGCACCTCATTTCACACACTGCAAGCCCTCAGCCGTGCCAGTAACCCCACACTCGCTATCTGCCAGAGCACCTCAGTTCTTCCAGTCAGTGCACTCTGCTGCTCCAGTACTAGGACCTCGGGTGCCGCTCCATCAGTGCACCTCAGTTCACACACTCCAAGGCCTCAGCCGTGCCAGTAACACCACACACACAGTCTCCCAGAGCACCTCACTTCTTGCAGCCAGTACACTCTGCTGCTCCAGTACTGGAACCTCAGGCACCGCTCCAGCTGCGCACCTCAGTTCAAACACTCGAAGCCCTCAGCCATGCAAGTGCCAGGAACCCCACATACGCTGTCTGCCAGAGCAACTCAGATTTTGTAGTAAGTACACACTGCTGTTCCAGTACTGGGACCTCATGCACAGCTCCATGAGTGCACCTCAGTTCACACACTCCAAGCCCCCCAGCCATGCCTGTGCCAGAACCTCATACACGCTGTCTGCCTGAGGACCTCAGTTCTTAAATCAGTCCACATTGCTGTTCCAGTACTGGGACCTCAGGCCAAGCTCCATCAATCAGCTCAGTTCTACCCCGGCAAGGTCACTCCCTTTCCTATACTGGGACCCCGCTCACATACAGTTCCATTATAGCAGCTCAATTCTAATATTCAGTCCCACTGCCAAGCCAATACTGGACACAAAAGATCAAAGCACAGCTCCGCCAGTGCACCTCAAGTCTAACATACAACCCCACTGTTGATGGGAGCCACCACAGCTCCACCAGAATCCATAAATTCTAACATTCAGTGCACATTTCTTCTCAGTACTAAAGCTCACGCACACGCCCTTCATGACTCCTCGCTTCTGTGGTTCAGAGGCAATGCCATTCCCATGCTGGGCCCCACATGCAGCTTCACCAGGGCACCTACAGGCTAACACTGGCACGCTAATACTAGGTTCCACACATAGCTCCATTAACATACCTCACATCTGACCTTGTTTGCCAGTTACTACTCCAGTACTGCAGCCCATGTACAACTCTGTCAGTTTCCCTCAACCCTAACCTGCAGAGCCCCATTATTCCAATACCAGGAATTACAAAGTGCTCCGTTTCTCATTCCTCACCCGCTGCCTTTCTCATTCCAGCACTAGGCTGGGACACAGCTATGTCTATACCCCCAATCCTTATCTGAAGCGCCTCAATACTGCTGTATTGGGGTTCACATACAACTCTGCTAATGCGCCTCCTGCTGTTCTGCAGTGCCCCCTACTGTTCCATACTCTGTCTTCCATTTGAGGACATGGGGGAGCCAATTAAATCTATTCTTAGCTGCCATCTTTATTTGGGAGGATCTGTTTCAATTATCTCACTTCGTTCTTTCCTTTATTCTGTTTACTCTCAATGTTTTCTTTCTGCCCCACTTGTCTCTTTCCAGCTCTTAAAATCCACCTTTGCTCTGTCTTTCAACTGTTTATTTCTATTCCTCTCCCTTTTTTTTATTTCCCTCTTCCTCTTGCTACCTCCTCTTTCAGACTCGCAAAAACTTGTATATTTCTTTCTTTGTTTTGTTCATCTCTTTTTTCTTCTTCAGGCGTGCATTTGTTCACTTTTTTTTCTCTTCCCTTCGTTCTTTCTTTGTCTTTTTTATTTGCTCTTTCCTTTTAGTCAGTAGGCGTCCTTTCACTTTTTTTAAAAATCTTTCTTCCTTCCTTCCTTTCCCTAGTGCCTTTTCTTATCTTTATCTGTCAATTCACGTTTTACTATAAATCCCTCTTTTTCCCATCGGTATGTGAAAGCCACAAGTTACTTATTGGGACCCGAAGTGTCAAAGTGTTTTTCCCATTCTGTGTCTGTTGGAAATGTGTCATACATGCCCTGATTCTTTCGCTGCTTATTTCTCTTACCAGCTCTCTTTTTTCTCTAATGTTAAATTTTCCCTTTCCTTTTTACACTTCTTTCATTATTTATTCCTCTTTATCTTTCGTTTGCTAGCTTCCCTCCCTTTTTTTTTTGTCTAACACGCTTGCTCTATTTCTTCTCTAAGTTGTGTTTTCATTTTCTTGTTCTTCCTTTCCCTTCCTTCTTATATATCTTTGCAACCCCTTATCTTTCTTCCTTTTATCTGTTGTATTCCTCTATCTCTTCTCTTTTTCTGCTCTATTCGCTTTCTCTCCTGAGGCCTAGTTATCAATGGAGCAACAGGTGCAGTGGCACCAGGGCCCAGAGATCTACAGACCTCACTAAACTCTAATTACTGCTGTATTTTCCTCCCGAAATTCCAGTCAACCATTTTCCTTTCTTACTCCAGGGCCCATGACACCGTTACTACGCCACTTGTCCTCTCCATCTTTACTCTGGATCCCTCTTTCCTTTCACCCCCCAATCCGTCCCAAATGATATTTTTGTTATGGTGTTTTGAGCATTACACTCAAATGCCAAAGTTTATTTCTGATAAAGGTTTACATGATAATTGTATATGTTTTAAGACAGAGGAAGAAGGTAAATGGAAGTGCTTTAGTTAAATGCTGGACCATTGGAATTACCGTATTTATCGGCGTATAACACGCACCTCATTTTAAGAGGAAATTTCAGAAAAAAAAAACATTACATTTTATCGGCGTATAACACGCACAAATCATTTGCCCCCTATTTTCAGGGAGAAAAAGTGCGTGTTATACGCCGATAAATACGGTATATGGCAGGAAAATACAAAATTATGAGGCAGGGTTGACCAATTTATGTAGCAAGAAAAGTCCAGTTATGAATTTACAATGCCAATACCTCTAACGCAAGAAAATGCGTGACCTATTACTGTTGGCAATCCTGCACTGAGGTGATCACGGCTGGTAACCTTGCTTTGCTGATGTGTATAACACTATTATGGCTCGGGATGATTTTAATTGAACATAAGTAGCTCTTGTTAGTGGATAGGTTAGAGACCCTTGTTTTAAACTGTGCATCATTGGAGCATGTTCATCTCATCAATGTAAGGCAATGTGTTAAATTTTAGACATAATCTACGTATTTCTGCTAATAATTTCTATTTTATAACAAAGTTGCACCAAAACGCTACCTCAGTAAACTGATTCCTATGACACAGCAAAACCAGAATAGTGTTTTTGTCTAACTACTATGTTTCTTCCCATAAAATGAAGGGGCTTATTTTTCACGCACTTTGTGACCTCTGTGCTAGTCTACTAGAAAAAGCTTCAAGAACAAGAGCCGTCCTGTATCGCTACTAAAAATAATTCTTGATGAAACATCTTCTACATAAATGGCTTGCCTGGTACAGAAGGCCTTTCTTTTCGCTCATACGGCAAACTGAGTGTTGCCAAGTTTGCAAGAGGTGGGGACTCTGTAAGTACCCATGCTCAAAGAGGAACCTGTCAGTTCAACTGCACTGTGGTTTCAGTTTATTCTAGTGAAATCCGTGCTTCATCCTATCACAAAGAGGAACTACCTAGCGCAATTTGCTTTAAAAACCTATTACAAAAATCAGAGCGTCAACTGCGCAGTAGTTTCACACCTCGATCTCCTGGATCACAGAGGCCCTTGTGCAGAGGTTATTTCAGATTTGAAGCTGTAGCTGGTGTAAAAATGCGTACACAGTATTTGATAGGCGCAGACTGGGCTGCCTAAGAGACGGATATAATTCACCTAAGCAGTAACGCTCACCAGTTTGAGCTCCAGTACGGATTCACTACAGCAGCTGCATTACAACCATAAAACAGGGCACATTCTAGCTATTCTAGCTGTTTCTATTGCTTTTTGCATGTATGGCATGGTACACTGCACGCCGGTGTAGGCTACGAAGGGGGATTATTAATGCAAGTTTCTCCTTCATCATCTTCAAACTGGAGTCACTGATTGCCACTCATTAATAACAAAACTAGCCGATAATGCAGCTCTGTTGCGCTGATTATTTGTATAGCGCTTCATGTCAAGTAAATTCATCTCAAAGTAGAGGAGGTAGATGCTGTATTTCCAATGGAAAGGACCACTACCACTCCATATGGCATTTCATATATGTATTAGTAAGCAAGAGAGCAACACTAAAGAGTGTCCACATCCTCCAGGTCCTCGGCAAGGTGCCATCACCTCGCACAACATTTTCTCCCCACATTTCAGATGTTTTAACCCCATAGACTTAACTAGAACATAACACATCTTCCCCCTTTAACACAAAAATTAAAAAGTGTAACAACGATATAACCCAAGGAAAAAATGAAAAAAACATATAATAAAGAATAAGTACAATACTCCAAAATTAAGCATGAAACAAAGTTCTGCCTAGTCAATGAAATGCAGAGGTCAGTACAAAGATAAAATTAGAGGAAATCACCCATCAGTAGAATCCTTCTACTAACAGTGTGGATCCCTGACCTTATGGGTTAATCTCGTGTAACTCCAGGGGCCGATACCCGAACACCATTTTCACTACCCACCCTGGACTCACATTTCACTAACCAAGACACACTCCATCACTCACCAGTCTGCACTCTCACCACATTGTTCTTTACTTCAATAATCTCATAAGGACCTAGAAATCTGCTCTTGCCTTTCATGGTAAAGCACAGTCCTCCAATCCACACTTTGTCCACCACATAGCATGCTTGCACTTTAACACAATGCATCCTGCCAAACTGGCCTTTGTACTTACTTTGATGATCAGATATTATTTATTGACCATCCCCACACTCAATACCCATCAACAACTTAGGGTGTACCTTTGTTCCCGATCTCCTGCCCTTGAACACTTAGAAGGCAACTAAATTAGTAGCTGCAAAAGGTGTTCTCCCGTGTGCCCACAATTTCTCTCTAAATAGCTCTTTCAAGGGACTCCCAGTGTGTTCAGAATGTTGACCACAGGCCTTGACCATACGATTAATGCTTTCCACCAAACCATTTGATTGTGGGGGAAAAAAGTGCAGTCCTCAGATGATTTACACCAACATCTTTCAAGAATTAACACGAGAGCAGACATAAATTGTACACAATTATCTGTCACAATGCTCTCAGGTATCCCTTCTGTAGCCAATTCATCCTTAAAAAAGTGTATAGTTGAGTGGAAACAATACAAACACATTCATCAGAAACCCATTTGGATGTGTAGTCTACCAACACAATAACAAACATTTCAGAAGGTCTCAACATATCCAAAGGGCCAACAATATGCAAAGTCAAACCCAAATAGCACCAAGGTCTAATATGCATCTCAAATGGTGACAAAGGAGCATTCCTTACTACCTTACTTTTGTCACAATGCATGCATAAAGAGTATTCCTTTACCACTCTTTCTACCATATGATCCATCGTTGGCCACCAATAAGTTTCCCTAACTCTGGCTTTGGTCCTTCCCAAATGCCCTTCATGAGCCAAATTAATAATCATGTCACTTAAACTATCTGGTGGCACCATCCTCAAACCTCTACATAAAATCTTACCATTCAAAGCTAATTCATCCCTGAAATGACTAAAAAGTATTTCCAATGCCACAGGAATCTTACTTCTCTCAGGTCATTCCTTAACTACATACTCTTGTGCTGCCAATAAAGTACCATCACTGACAAATCGCCTCATTCCATTCCACCAAGGAAAATTCACTTTCCTGCACCCAAAAACATCATTCATTATCTGCTCATCCTCCATGTCACTCATTGGCAACCGAGAAAGACAAGTCGCTGTTTAATTTGAAGATCCAGACAAGTATTCCACTTGGAAATTAAAATCTCTCATTCACAAATCTACTTACAAATGTGTGAAGTGTCCCTTTCACTACCCTTGGAAGAAAACAACCCAACAAAAATTCAGTGGTCTGTCCTAGCAACGAACAGCAAACCCCACAAATAAAACGTGAAATGTGTGGTGCCTCAAGTGCATGTCGGGGCTTCCCTCTCAATGACGAAGTAATGCTCCTCATCCTCCTTCAATATTCTGGAGGTGAACGCCACAACCTTCTCTTCTCCATCAACCATCTACGAAAACACTGCTCCTAAACCCTTCATGCTCACATCAGTAGTCAAAATCATCTTCCTAAAACATCAAAATGTCCAAGGGATGGCTGCTTACCAATACACAGCTTGATCAATTCAAAGCCTCCTGACACTATTTTGACCATCTCTCATTCTTCTTCAGTAACAATCGTATTAGCTGCACACTACTGGCAAAGTTCTGGATGAACTTATTATACTACTCCACTAATCCCAAAAATGAACAAACTTCATCCTTACTAGAAGGATCTCGTGCATCCACAATGGATTTTGCCAAATTAGATTTGAGGCTACTTCCTTCACTTGAAATGGTGTGACGCAGGTACGCAACAATAGTTTCAGTGAATTTATATTTCTCTCTCTTCAACGATCACGTAACCTCCTAAAAAAACCTTGTGATGATCATGCCTGACTGAACTATAAAGCAGAATGTCATCCTGGAAAACTATGACTTGTTGTACCTCTTCTAGCACCTTCAACATGACCCACTGAAAACATGCTGCAGCCGAAGGTCTAAAAGGTTTGCGGAGAAACCTATATTTTTCAACAGGTGTGACAAACTAAGTTAAGCATTTGGAGTCTTCACAGCCAGATGACCGCTAATGCATGCTGTTCGACTTTGTTACAGCTGCTCGCTGAGACCACCGGTTCCCTGGCCTAAATGGGGATGGTGTCTCAATAGACAACAGCCTCCTTCACTACCGTTGTACTCGGGTATGGGGGAATAATGTCTTCCTGGGGGGTCCTGAAGGGCAGATTAGGGCTTATCCAGCTGTGTTCTAACATAGAACATTAGTAGCGTAGGTAGGAATCACACATCTTACATAGTGACATTATGGTGGGACTTTTCTTTTGTTTCACTTTTCTTGTCACCATTTTGCTTCTGGTACGCTTAATCAGCCTATATATTGCATTTCATGTCATTTTATCTAAGGCGCAGCTGATTCAATAAATCTTATTGAATCATTCCCTGCTCCTGTTTGTCCACACTTGATGGTACACAGCAGACAAATCCATAACACTAAACATACTATCCCCCTTTAGCATTGTTAACTCCTGTTCAATCTTAGGTAACAGGTGTCTGTCTATCTACCCAGATACTTTTGTTGAGATCCCTCTAATCCACACATAAATTTTCACACTTGTTCAGTTATCTTCTGGGGCTAAAACTACAGGAGACAACTATTCTAAAGACTCAATCTCCTTGATCGCCCCCATATTCAACAACTTTTTCAACTCCTCTTTAAGAGGATGTAACTTGAGATGAGGCAATATACAGACCTTATCTTATGCACTACAGCTTTTACAATTATCCAATGTTCAAAACTCTTAAAACATCCCAACTTCTCTTCAAAGACTTCCAGAAATGTCTCCAATATATCCTTATTCTCATTCGAATTGTACACCAACATGACAAGTTCCTTTGCATTGGGATTTAGGATAGTACCTAGGACTCTCTGATGTATACTTCCCAGCAAACAATCACCCCTTTCTGCAAAGTAGATTTCCCCAAAAGTTTCCTTACCTTATATTTAATTACCATGGCTACAAATCCAATCACATCTATGGGTGGTGTCACCATACCTAAAAGGTATGACATCGGATCCTCCAAAACAATTCCATCTTTGCCTTAATCTTATTCCCATATCTGGTCACCCACAAGGGTACAGGCTGACCTTCAATCGTCCAACACAGCAAATTCTCTTCGTCCAATCAAAATCTGACACTCAGACATGCTTAATTTGTCAGAACCACACGTCTCCATTCCAAACTGTCATTTCCATATCAGTGACAGTAAAAACCATGTTCCTCACTTCTTATCTCAATTCATCAACTTCATGTACTTCCACACTTTCACTCTTCCCTTTAGAACCATTCTTACACATACTTGAAAAATGCCCCGCTTTCCACATTTCCTGCAAATGGCACTTTTCGCAAAATAATTTGGACTGTTAGCTGTGTGTTGCTCACTGCGACACCAATAAGGTTTGAATTTATTGAATTACACATTCACGGTCTGGCCAGAATGTCCTTTGGCAAAACTCTTAAATTTACTATCTTCTGGTTTAGATACAATCACTGTCGCTACTCCCACCTCCTCACCGTCCGATAATAAAATAAACGCTATGTGCAAATGTGAAAGTGCTTCCCAACACAAAATGGTGGATACCGATGTGGCGTGCAGCATCATATACTGTGTACTGTACATCACGCAGGTTTCCAATACAAAATGGCCACTGGGGGGGGGCATCACTGCGTCGTTCCACACACACCCACAGAGCTCAGTGCCTGTGTCATTCAGAACGGAAGTGTGGTTTAAATCTAAACACGATTCCACCGAACACAATGCAGGAACCTTTAAACTTGAACTTCGACACATACACGACACAAAAGTGCCTTCCGGCAAGATTCATAAATCCATCTTCATGGAATATTAACAATACTGGTATCTCCGTAGAGCTGGTAGTTCTACAGGAGTTGGTGTTGCAAAGAAACTCTAACGATCCGCTTCATCTGGCATTTCATAAATTTACTATGAACACCAAACAGCTCCTACATCTTCCAGGTTCTCTGCTACCTTCCTCCACCTCCCATAACATTCCCTCCCCATATTACAGAAGACATAGGGAATGTTCAAACCTCAAGCACAGACATAACTAAAACATGACAGCAGACACAAGCAATGTAACAGAGCGACAAAGGGAACAGAAATCAAAGTACAAGCTAGGAGTGAAATATAGGGGGGCCCTTAGGGTGGAGTGGTATTCAACCAAACCAGCGACCTCTACGCAGCGACGAGCTAGTCAGCAGGCCGAGTGCCTGATCACAGAGGGGCATCCACAGCATAAACAAACAAGTCTGGACAACATCCATCAGCATTTCTTTCTGTTCGACTTCCTTGTGGGCAGCTGAGATTGCTGGTCCCTTAATCATCCTTGCCCTTCTTTCATTCAACAAGACACCACCCCACGCATCCATTATGATCTCAAAGGCCTGTCAAGGTGGGAATAGGTGAAAAAGGGCAATTACGCTTTCCAGACTCTTCATTTTCTATAATGAGGGTAGGAGTGGTGTTTGAGGATGGAGGTTGGGGCAGTTACTTAAGTTAATATTTGAATTATTTCACACAGAGATATCAGTGAGTTGTATATCAGTGACAAAAGTGCCACATCCTGAAGTTGGCTGGTCCCCGAGAGACAACAACTGAACTAAATAAATAAGTAATGTTGTCTTTCTAATGTTTTAATTTTAATCTTTTTCATCTTTATAAAGCTGGGAGACATGCTCTTTGCTCTTTCCATTGCTCAATGTGGTCTGCACCTGAGAGAAGCTTGCCCACCTCATACCTGGATGATACCTGTTTTGCTCACCTTTTTAAATTTAAAGCTTGAGAATAGGTGCTGGCATTCAAAATTCAAAACAATTGTTTGCGTCCATTTTGGTTTAGATTTTGAATAGTTTCTGGCATTGATCTTACAAGAGTGGATTCTAACACAGGAAGGAAAACAAATCTTCATATTTTGTTCCTCTGTGGATAGAAACACATAGTTGCTAAATATCGCAAAGCACAATCACTACAAGCATGGTGCGCTGATCCTCTTATATGGAAAGTGATGTGGCCTGCCTGCAGCTGGTAGTGGCACAGACAAATGTAACAGTGGGCTTCTAATGCAAATGATTCTTCTGAATCATCCCTAAAAGTAAACAATGCTGGAACTATACATATATATATATATATATTTATATATATATATATATATATATATATATATATATATATATATATATATCTCCATATCCTACTGGGGGTCGCAAGCATTTTTTCACTTGCCTAAATCTTTGGCATCGTTTCACAAAGCGTGCCAGTGGTTCTTCTTGTGCATGGAAAATTTCGGGGTGTCAAGCAGGGTCCAAGAAAACAGGGGGATTAAAAAAAGTGTGCTTCCCATGTTAATTCCAATAGGCCTTTTTAACACGACTACTGCACGAACCACTGGACGGAATTACACCAAATTTGGCAGAAACATAACTTTCATGATTCATGAAATCCCAGCAGGGTAAAATCACCTTAGAACACACCACAATTCTTAAAATTAGTACGGTACCATCAACAAATGATTTACATTGTAACTAAAACTTGTTAGCACCCTTTTTACTTCCTTCTTTTTATGGCCCTCAAAAACTGTCTTTGGTCTGATGGACTTTCTGGTAAAAGTGCTCAACCAATCAGATCTCACCATGAGATTTGTGCTAAGGCTCCGCCCAGATATACTAATTTGGCTTTCCATTACTCTCTCTTAAACTACCGAACAGATTTACAGAAAATTAAAAAAGCACAATCTGCAGAACAAAATCTATCTTTCTGCCACTTTTGGTGTAATTTCGACTGGCGGTTCTGGCTGTAGTCATGTTCAACACTCCTATTAGAATTAACATGGGAAACACACTAATTCTGACCTCCACCCTTTTTTTTCTCGGTCCCTGCTTGACGTGGCAACAAGAATCACTGGAACACCTTTTTTAAAACAAATTTCGTCAGACCTCACCAAAGATATAGGCAAGTTAATTTTTTTTTTCCTATGGAAACATGGTCCTAACTATAACTACCTACTGGCGACATATATGTATGAATATATATATATATATTCCTCATAACTTCCAGCATTGTTTATTTTCAGGGATGAAAATCAACAAAAGGTGGGAAAGTATGAATCTTTGTATATCCAACTTTAAATGACATGGATCCTGATTTACTGAAGCATTGGCAGAATGACACAAAATACACAATTGACTTCTCAATGAAGCTATTAATGACACTAACAGAACATGCTAAACACTGATCAAAGGTGGCAACAGAGAAGATAGAAGAGCTAGAGAAGTCACTAGTGGAATATAAGGGCATGGATGAAGGAGCTAACGCGTTGGAAATTTTTGAAAGGAAATTAGAAAAGCAGGAGAGTAATGTGGAGATAAAGAAACAAAGGACATTCAACAGAAATAAAGCAGATTATATGGCAGGCAGGATATACATCTTCGCACAACGCTTTGATGCACTCTATAGCAGGCTCTCAATGGATCAAGTGAGGGAACAAGTTATGGAGAAAATGGATTTCCAGTCGAATGCTGAAAGCTCAGATATCAGTTCGGGGAACAAAGGGCCCTCAATGCAACACCCGAAACTGGATTTTTCAGGGGAAATGCACCTGTATCACATGACAACAAGAAGGGGAGGTGGGAGGGGCACAGCAAATGCAGGAAAGTTCAAAGAACAGGGTGGAGCCGGAAAAGGAAAGAAAGGAGCAATGAAAAAACAATTAGGTCAGAACCAATGGGTAAAGTTGTGATAAATGTATCATCAAAGATGTTAAATGAGAAACACAGAGCATTATTGAACATAGGTTCAACCTTTTTCCGTATTACAGAAAAGGATTTAGCTACAGCAAGGACTGATCTTTATAAATTCTGCAGACAATTAAAATTACAAAAATATTGTGCATCAAAGAAAAAAGATAAGAGAAGATCAAATGCAATGGATACATTGACAATTTTAACAGGAGAAGATCTAGTCCCAATGAGAACTCTTGCTGGAGTGGAAACGGAGTAGATGACTCTGAAGCCAAAGGTTTGCAAGAAAATGCATCAGATAAGGAATTCTGTCTGCTAAATGGGCATAAAAACTAATAGAACAATGGATAGTGGGTGTAAAATAAGTCAAAATGCTGCCCACAATAGGCTCCTGGAAACAGAGTGGATCTCTTTCAAGATATAGTAACTGATGGTTTGAAGGATATATTCCCAAACAAAGGAAAAAATAAAAGCATCAACAGAATGAGAACTATGACATTAGATGATTGGCAAGCATTAAAGGTGTTGCAAAATGATAAAGAAGTAGTGATTAAAGCCTCAGACAAGGGCAGGAACATCATGGTAATGGATATTGATGAATACTGTAATGAGATGATAAGGCAATTACAAGATCCAAAACATTATGCCAGATTAACCCCTTCTGTTCCCAGGATGTAATGGTTACGTCCTGAGGCACAGTGCTCGTGTGCCCAGGACGTAACCATTACATCCTGGGCACAGAGCCCAGAGGGAGCGCAAGCGCTCCCTCTGTGGGGTTCCCCAACCCCCACCCCCCCAAGGCAGGGATGGAAGGGGAAGTCCTTACCCTTCCACCCTGACCTCCCCCCAACCCCCCTGTGACGTCAGCGCGCGATTGCGCGCTGATTGTCACAAGGCCTCCTCCCATCGGAAGAGAAATGCAAAGCATTTCTCTTCCGATCACGTGGAGGAGGCCGGAGAGGCTTCAAAGGGAAGGAAATGGATTTCCTTCCCCTTTGAAGTCTCTCTCAGCGTTTTAGCAGCCGGATTGCAAGCAATCCGGCTGCTAAAACGCCCACTAGACACCAGGGATTTAAATTTTATAAGGAAATTGGCATAAGGGAGCGACCCCTTGGGCAAGGGTGGCTCCCAGGGGGGGGGGCATTTTTTTTTAAGGCCTTTTCTGCACCCCCTTGGGGCAGATCGGCCTATTATTAGGCCTATCTGACACCAGGGGGGCAGAAACCTCTAGGCACCAGGGATCTTTTTTTTTAGGCAAGGGTCGCTCCCCTAGGGGGCAAATTATATTTAGGCCATTTCTGACCCCCTTGGGGGCAGATTGGCCTATTTTTATGAGGTCAATCTGCCCCTAAGGGGGACAGAAACCCACTAGACACCAGGGAGTTTTTTTGTGAATTTCACGCAAGAGGAGCAACCCCTTAGGCAAGGGTCGTTCCCCTGGGGGGCAAATTTATTTTAGGCCATTTCTGCCCCCCTCGGGGCCAGATCAGCCTATTTTAATTAGGCCGATCTGCCCCCAAGGGGGGCTGAAACCACTAGGCACCGGGGCTTTTTTGTTTTTTTTTGTTTACAGATGGGGAGCGACCCCTTAGACAAGGATCGCTCCCCTGGAGGGGGGAATTGTATTTAGGCCATTTCTGCCCCCATCGGCCGATTTTAGGTCAGAAACCACTAGGCACCAGGGTTTTTTTTTTTGCGCCAACGTCACGTAAGGGGAGTGACCCCGTAGGCAATGGTCGCTCCCCGGGGGGGTCATATTTATTGTAGGCCATTTCTGCCCCCCCCCCGGGGGCAGAAACCTCTAGTCGCCAAGGCAAGTTCTTTTTTTTTTGTTTGTTTGTTTTTTTAGAGATGAGGAGCGACCCATTAGGCAAGGGTCTTTCCCCTGGGGGGCAAATTGTATTTAGACCATTTCTGCCCCCTTGGGGGCAGATCGGCCGATTTTAGGTCAATCTGGCCCCAAGAGGGGCAGAAACAATTAGGCACCGGGGATCTTTTTTTTTGCGCCAATGTCACGCAGGGGGAGCGACCCCGTAGGCAGGGGTCACTTCCGGGGGGGAGAGGAGGGCGAATTTATTTTAGGCCATTTCTGCCCCCCGGGGGCAGATCGGCCTATTGTTACTAGGCCGATTTGCCCCCAGGTGGGGCAGAAACCTCGAGGCGCCAGGGCTAATGTTTTTTTTGTGTGTGTTTTTTGTTTTTTTTGTTTTTTAGAGATGGGGAGCGACCCATTAGGCAAGGGTCGCTCCCCTGGGGGGCAAATTGTATTTAGCCCATTTCTGCCCCCCTTGGGGGCAAATCGGCCGATTTTAGGTCAATCTTCCCCCAACGGGGGCAGAAACAACTAGACACCGGGGATCATTTTTTTGTGCCAAGGTCACCCAGGGGGAGCGACCCCATAGGCAAGGGTCGCTCCCCGAGGGGGGGGACAAATTTATTTTAGGCCATTTCTGCCCCCCCTGGGGCCGGCTGAGCTAGAGGCCAAAGTCCACAGGTAGGCACTTTGTAAAAAACACCTCTGTTTTCTGTGAAAAAATTTGATGTGTCCACGTTGTGTTTTGGGCCATTTCCTTTCGTGGGCGCTAGGCCTACCCACACCAGTGAGGTACCATTTTTATCGGGAGACTTGGGGGAACGCTGGGTGGAAGGAAATTTGTGGCTCCTCTCAGATTCCAGAACTTTCTGTCACCGAAATGAGAGGAAAAAGTGTTTTTTTGGTCAAATGTTGAGGTTTGCAAAGGATTCTGGGTAACAGAACCTGGTCAGAGCCCCACAAGTCACCCCATCTTGGATTCCCCTAGGTGTCTAGTTTTCAAGAATGCGCTGGTTTGCTAGGTTTCCCCAGGTGCCGGCTGAGCTAGAGGCCAAAATCCACAAGTAGGCACTTTGTAAAAAACACCTCTGTTTTCTGTGAAAAAATGTGATTTGTCCACGTTGTGTTTTGGGCCATTTCCTTTCGTGTGAGCTACGCCTACCCACACAAGTGAGGTACCATTTTTATTCGGAGACTTGGGGGAACTCTGGGTGGAATGAAATTTGTGGCTGCTCTCAGATGCCAGAACTTTCTGTCACCGAAATGAGAGGAAAAAGTGTTTTTTTGGCCACATTTTGAGGTTTGCAAAGGATTCTGGGTAACAGAACCTGGTCAGAGCCCCACAAGTCACCCCATCTTGGATTCCCCTAGGTGTCTAGTTTTAAAAAATGCGCTGGTTTGCTAGGTTTCCCCAGGTGCCAGCTGAGCTAGAGGCCAAAATCCACAGGTAGACACTTTGCAAAAAACACCTCTGTTTTCTGTGAAAAAATGTGATGTGTCCACGTTGTGTTTTGAGCCATTTCCTTTTGTGGGCGCTAAGCCTACCCACACAAGTGAGGTACCATTTTTATCGGGAGACTTGGGGGAACACAGAATAGCAAAACAAGTGTTATTGCCCCTTGTCTTTCTCTACATTTTTTCCTTCCAAATGTAAGGCAGTGTGTCAAAAAGACATCTATTTGAGAACTGCCCTGTAATTCACATGCTAGTATGGGCACCCTGGAATTCAGAGATGTGCAAATAACCACTGCTTCTCAACACCTTATCTTGTGGCCATTTTGGAAATACAAAGGTTTTCTTGATACCTATGTTTAACTTTTTATATTTCAGCAAATGAACTGCTGTATACCCGGTATAGAATAAAAACCCATTGCAAGGTGCAGCTCATTTATTGGCTCTGGGTACCTAGAGTTCTTGATGAACCTACAAGCCTTATATATCCCTGCAACCAGAAGAGGTAACGGTATATTGCTTTCAAAAATCTGACATCGCAGGAAAAAGTTACAGAGTAAAACGTGGAGAAAAATGTCTGTTTTTTTCACCTCAATTTCAATATTTGTTTATTTCAGCTGTTATTTTCTGTAGGAAACACTTGTAGGATCTACACAAATGACCCCTTGCTGAATTCAGAATTCTGTCTACTTTTCGGAAATGTTTAACTTTCTGGGATCCAGCATTGGTTTCTCACCCATTTTGGTCACTAACTGGAAGGAGGCTGAAAGCACAAAAAATAGTAAAAATGGAGTATGTCCCAGTAAAATGTCAAAATTGTATTGAAAAATTGGGTTTTCCAGTTCAAGTCTGCCTATTCCTAAAAGCTGGGAAGATGGTGATCTTGCCACCGCACACCCTTTGTTGATGCCATTTTCAGGGAAAAAACCACAAGCTGCTTTCTGCAGCCCTTTTTTCTCATTTTTTTGAAAAAAACGAAAGTTTCAGTGTATTTTGGCTAATTTCTTGGTCTCCTTCAGGGGAACCCACAAAGTCTGGGTACCTCTAGAATCCCTAGGATGTTGGGAAAAAAGGACGCAAATTTGGCGTGGGTAGCTTATGTGAACAAAAAGTTATGAGGGCCTAAGCGTGAACTGCCCCAAATAGCCAAAAAAAGGCTTGGCACAGGAGGGGGAAAAGGCCTGGCAGCGAAGGGGTTAAAGGAGAATCTAACAAAAAAAGATAATGGAGGTTTTTCATGAGAAATTTGGTAGCTGGCATAAGCGAGGTCTGATTAATGATGAAGAACTGAAGTATTTGAAAAAGGAATATCCTAGAACATCCATAATTTATGTCCTTCCAAATGTGCACAAGAGTTAAAAAAATTGCCAGCTCATCCAATAGTAAACTCCTGTGAATCAATATTGGAGGATGTGTCCAGATTTGTGGACATCTTTTTATTTTCTTATGTGGCAAATTCACTGTTATACATCAGAGACTCAATGGACTTTCTAAATTGTGTCAACAACATACCTTGGAAGGAACAATGTATCATGATGACTAGAGATGTGGTGTCGTTATACACCTCTATATTGCATGGGGATGGATTAAGAGCCTGATAGGCATTTTTCATGATCGAGATCCCTGAGCCTCTCACAACAGTGAGCTGTTAATTGAAATAATGGAATTCTGCTTGACAAACAATGTATTTCTCTTCTATGGAAAGGTGTATATCCAAAAACAGGGCACAGCAATGAGCACTTCATTTGTGCCAACATACACAAAATTAACTATGGGGTATCCGGGAAGAGGTGATAATCAAGACAGATGAACACAGTGAAGATTTAAAACATGTCACCCTAGGTTTGCTTCATTGATGATTTATTTATAATTTGGGACAAGAAATGAAAGAACTAAATTCATTCCTGAGTTCTTTGAACAACAATCCTATGAGACTAAAATTCACATAACAGATGAGTAACACGAATATCAGTTATTTGGATATTGAATAATAGGTGGAGAAAATGAAACTCTGTACGAAAATACATAGGAAGCCCACAAGTAGCAACACTATTTTGTTCGCCAACAGTGCTCACCCAAAAGCTCTGAAGTGGAGCGTTCCATACGGAGAGTTTTTAAGAGCAAAGAGAAACTGCTCGGAAACTCACGAGTTTGAAATTCAAGCACAGGAGATGCTCCATAGGTTCAAGAAAAGGGGAAACCCTAATATGGTATTGAAAGATGCCTTGAACTGAGCGAAGAGTAAAAAGAGGGTAGAGATATTGGTGCCCAAACCTTACACAACCACCAGTAATGAAAGTACAGTAAGGTACATAATAGATTTTAACAGATCCAACAATCAGATCAAGACCTTATGAGGGAAGAACTGGGAGATCATTAAAAGAGATGAAGACTTAAGGAGCTTAATATCTGATTATCCAAGCATCACGTATAAGAAACAGGCTTCTCTGGAGTAAATGCTAGTCCACAGTTATTTCTCCACTTCAAAACCAGAAATGCAAAACTGGTTAAGGAAACCTGGGTTTCATAAATGTGAAAGGTGCAAAGTGTGTCAAATTAGCCGCTGTAGGAAGCTGGCCTGCTGTGCAATAGACACCTATAGTGTTTGTACCTTATTACGGGTCCAGGCAACCCCTATTAGTGAATGAAGACAGTGTCTAGGAGGCCAGGGCTCTCTATTGGTAGCTGTGGTGAGCAGCCAAGACATATCTAGGAGGAGCATAAAGCACTTGCAATACCACAGCAGTCACACAGCAACTTATCACACCTGAAAGGAACCACACAGTGTTGCAAAAATAAAGGTTCTTTATTATAGTAACAGTGAACTAGCTTACTTATAGGCAGCCCCCCATCTGGAGGTAAGTACACACTATGGGGGTTATTACAACTTTGGAGGAGGTGTTAATCCGTCCCAAATGTGACGGATATACCACCAGCCGTATTACGAGTTCCATAGGATATAATGGACTCGTAATACGGCTGGTGGTATATCCGTCATTTTACCATCACTTTTGGGACGGATTAACACCTCCTCCAAAGTTGTAATAACCCCCTATATATATATATAATTTGTGAAAAATAGTTAGGGCCCGGGTGGGGGTGGGGGGTCTTCTGTGGATGAAGATGTGGGTCAACAGGGGAAGAAGAAAAGCCCAGGAGCTGCAGAGAAATCCTTGGAGACATGCAGATGGTGTCCCATGTCAGTCGCCGGGTCCCAGATGGTCAGTGGTCAGAAGGACCACCTGTCGCGCCGCGCGGTGTGGCGCGAGCCGAGAGCTCGACTTCGGCCGGGCGTTCGGCTCGGGCCGCGCACCGCGTTATTAAGACGCGGCGCGCCCCCAGCCTCTCCTGCGCGTTTCGAGGCCCCAGATTTGCTTGGGGCCTCGTTCTTCCTTCTGCCTTTCACTGTCCCAGGGGTCTCTGAACCCTCTTACCTGTTTTTCTTCGTTTCCTTGTCCTTTCTTCTGTTTGCAGTCTGTTGTGTGCCTTTCTTTATGTCTTTTCCTCCTTCCCAGATTCCTGTGCTTTCCCAGCATTCCTTGTTCCCTATTCTCTATGGTTCCTCTACTATTCTGTTCTATATATTGTTTCCCTATCTAAGATGGTGTCCTTTTACTTCCTGTGGGTCACTTCCTGTTTGTTGGTATATAAGGGCTGTGTTTTTCCTCTTTCCTTGCGCTGCAACACTTTCTGCTCAGTTGGTGTCTTCGCTCCTGATTTCCTTGCCTTTTGGTTTTGGACTCAGCATTCTGTGTTTTCAGAATTTTGCTCCTTTTGGATTCCTGTTTGTTTGTTCTTGTTTTTCTCCAGGACTTTTCCTGTTTGGAGGTTTTTCCCCTTTGGAAGGGGTTTTTCCCTCTGGCGCTACTTTCTGAAGGGCACGGTCTGTTCTTGGTGTCTCCATTGCCTACAGCACCGTGGCTACCAGAAAGAGTCGCCCCTTTTTGGGCCAAAGCCGAACATTGAAGATTCACGCCACCAGATCTGCAAATTCCAGGCGCAAGCAGCACGTGAGTCGTGACAGATTGCAGCGCCAAACCATTCCGACGTCCTCAAACACCATGGATAATACAGTGGCGGCTGCTGCAGATCCGGAGCAATCTCTGTTAACCACGATTCAGCAACAAGCCCAGGAGTTGCAACAACTACGTAATGAAAATGCTGCGTTACGACAGGGTTTGGCCCTCCGCACCAGTGATGTTCCGACAATCTCCGCTTCTACCCCTTGTTTCTCTGGTGAACCAACCAAGCTTCGCGAGTTCTTGGATGCTTTAACGGTGTATTTCGCCTTCCGACCTACTCAATTCTCCCACGACAGGACCAAGGTGGGTTACCTTATCAGTGCCTTATCCGGCCCAGCCTTGGCCTGGGCAACCCCGATGGTGTCCTCCGACGACCCTGTATTGTCAGACTATTCCGCCTTTGTGAGTCGCTTCAAACAAATGTTTAGCCGTCCTGGATTGGAAGCCTCCGCTGAAGAAGCCTTGTGCGACATCCAACAAGGCTCCCAAGACGTCCTGCAATATATAACCCGTTTTCGTCAGCTGGCGGCAGAGACCACTTGGGTGGAACGTACTCTGGTAACATTATTTCGTAGAGGACTCAAAGAAGAAATAAAGGATGAACTAGTGCATTCTACCAGAGCGGAAGATCTTCGTGGCCTGATGGATCAAGCACTGTCCATCGAATATCGTCTTCAGGAACGGAGATCGGAAAAGAAAAGGAGTAGAGGGTTTACCCAGCCAAGTAGCTCACGTGCATACCTGCAGCGTTCCGAGGAACCTCGCACTCCTGCTAGAGACATCGAAGGGGAACCCATGCAGGTGGATACTACCCGAGGTCCGCTCTCTGCTAGTGAACGAGAAGACAGACGCAAGAGAGGGTTGTGCCTGTATTGTGGTTCTGCTGGTCACATACTCCGTACCTGTCCAGTACGTCCGTCCAGACCTTCGGGAAACGCCACCTCCCGTCCTCTGTAAGAAGGGAGGGGACGGGATCTACAGCTATACCTTCCATCAGCTCCTTTAATGACAATACAACTGCCTTGTTCATCTTTCCTGTCCTGTTACAACTTCCTGACGGTCGTCAAGAAAAGACTATGGCATTACTAGACTGTGGTGCTAGTGGTATATACATGGACAAGACATGGGCTGCTGCTAACCTAGTTCCTACTCAAGCAAAAGAAGTACCCGAACAGGTACACACTGTGGATGGATCTTTGATATCCTCTGGTCCTGTAGACACCACTACCCTGATGTTAAGTCTACAGGTGGGAAACCATCAAGAACACATCTCCTTCGATCTTATTACGTCCCCTAACCATACCATCATTCTTGGAATTCCGTGGCTCATTAGACATAACCCATATATAAATTGGGTTACCCGGACAGTCTCTTTGTCTTCGCAATTTTGTCACGAGAACTGTTTTACTTCCGACAAGTATTGGTCTCCGAAAAGATCCTTAGCTACTGAAGGTGCCACTGGTATGTCCATTAATACGGTCCAAGGGGTCCCAGACCACTATTTGGAGTTTCAGGATATTTTCCAAAAACCGTCAAAACCTGTGCTACCTCCACATCGAGAATATGATTGTGCAATTCCATTAGAACCCGGCACAATTGTTCCTTTTGGGAGGATGTACTCCCTCACGGAACCCGAAAGGGAAGTTCTAAAGGAGTATCTGGACGAAAATATACAGAGTGGTCTTATTGTTCCATCGTCGTCTCCGGCTGGGGCCCCTCTCTTTTTTGTGCCCAAGAAGACTAAGGATCTTCGTCCGTGCCTGGATTTTCGAGGTCTGAATAAAATCACCATTAAGGATCGTTATCCTTTGCCTCTCATCAGGGACATACTGGAAGCAATCAGAGGGGCCCAACGTTTTACTAAATTGGATTTACGAGGAGCCTACCACCTTTTACGCATAAGAGAAGGCGACGAATGGAAGACAGCATTCAGGACCCCATTTGGCCATTTTGAATATAGGGTTATGCCGTTTGGTCTTACTAACGCCCCGGCAATCTTCCAGAGATTTATGGACTCAGTGTTTTCAGACCTACTTAATCAGACAGTCGTGATCTACCTAGATGACATTCTTATTTATTCTAGAAATCCTGAACTCCATACTTCCCATGTGAAACAAGTTCTTCAAAGACTTCGTGATCATCAACTATTTTGCAAACCAGAGAAATGTGAGTTCGACATAACGGAAGTCAAATATCTGGGCTATCATTTAAGTCCCACCGGCATAGCTATGGATCAAGAAAAGGTACAAGCTATCCTAGAGTGGCCTTCTCCTTCTACCATAAAAGAAACACAATGTTTCCTAGGTTTAGCAAACTTCTATCGACAATTCATTCTAGACTTTGCCAGTCAGACTAGCCACATAACTCACACCTTAAAGAAGGACAATTTAAAGAAGGGGTTTGTCTGGACTGAGGCTGCTGAAGCAGCCTTTCAAAGCTTAAAGAGAGCCTTCACCCAAGCCCCCATCTTAAGACATCCAGATACCACCAAGCAATTTATAGTAGTAACTGATGCTTCTGAGAGAGCCATCGGAGCTGTCTTACTCCAACGACAAGAGGATGATGGCCTTGAACATCCTGTTTTCTATTTGTCTCATATCCTTTCCACAGCTGAACAACATTATTCCGTACTTGAAAGGGAATTATTGGCTCTGAAAACAGCCTGCCTTGAGTGGAGGCAGTTTCTGATGGGTTCCAAGGAACCATTTGAGGTGAGGACAGACCACCGTAATTTACAATGTTTAAGAAATTTTGTATGCCAGAATAGTCGTCAGGCCCGCTGGGCCTTTTTCTTCAGTCAGTACGATTTTTATATTACATATATTCCAGGATCTCAAAACATTCTGGCTGATGCTCTGTCTCGCCGATATCCAGAGTGTTCTCCTTCCTCATCCCAGTATCTTCTAGAACCCAGTAAGATCATTGGAGTGGCTCAGTCTTTCCTGGAAGAAGTACAACAAGAATACGCCAACCTATCGGACCATGACATAGAAGAACTAAGACCATTATTGTACAAAAGACAAGGATATTTTTATTACCAAGACCTGATATTCCTCCCTACAAACAAGGTGCAAAAGAAAGCATTACAAATGTGCCATGATTCCCCTGTAGCTGGTCACAGAGGCATCAAGGCCACACAAGAATTACTTTCACGATTTTTTTGGTGGCCTACCTGGAAACTGGATGTGGAAAGATACGTTCAGGCCTGTCCCATATGTGCCCAAGTCAAAATACCTCACACCAGACCGGCAGGATTACTACAACCTTTGCCTGTTCCATCGGCCCCATGGCATACTATCTCTACTGATTTTATGTGTTCGCTCCCACCATCAGCAGGAAACCGGGTTATCATGGTCACAGTGGATTCTTTCACAAAGATGGCTCATTTCACTGGCCTAAAAAAGCTGCCTACTTCCCAAGAACTAGGTCAAATATTCATAGATCATGTCTTCCGTCTCCATGGACTTCCACATACCATAATCTCTGATAGAGGACCTCAGTACATCTCCCGATTTTGGAAGCATTTTTGTAAAACACTGAATATGAATAGAGCCCTGTCTTCAGGGTTCCATCCTCAGACCAACGGACAGACTGAGCGTCTGAACCAAGGACTAGAGCAATATCTTCGATGCTTTTGCAATTCTACCCAAAGTAACTGGAGCACTTACCTCTCTTTAGCTGAATTTTCCTACAATAACTCAGTCCATAGTGCCTCCAAGGTCACTCCCTTTTTCTGTTCCTATGGTTTTCATCCTACCTCTTTCCCTACTTCTCCACAATCCAACTCTCCTCTACCTGCTATTAACTATTTCTCCAAACGCCTTCTCCAACTCCATAAACTAATTCGATCTAATTTGTTACATACCAAGAGGTATATGAAGAAGGCTGCAGACAAGAGACGTACAACCAATCCAAATTATCATCTGCAAGATAAAGTCTGGCTCTCCTCCAAATTCTTGCCCTCACGTCTCTCTCAAAACAAGTTCACACCTCGTTACTATGGGCCTTTCCGTATTCTCCAGTTGGTCAATCCTGTCACTGTCCGTCTTCACTTACCCCATACATGGAAGATCCATCCGGTTTTTCATGTTTCTCAGCTTAAACCTTATGTGCCTGATCCTTACTCACGTCAGTTTCCTTGTCCACCTCCTGTCCTTGTGAATGATGCTCCTGAATATGAAGTGCAGGAAATCTGTGACTCTCGTCTTTTTCATAAACGACTTCAGTATCTGATTCATTGGAAGGGTTATCCTCTCAGTGAATGTTCATGGGAAGATGCCTCTTCCGTTCACGCTCCTCTCCTGACTCAACGCTTTCACTGTTTATTCCCTCTTAAACCTGGGCCTTCGGGAGGGGGACCTACTGTCGCGCCGCGCGGTGTGGCGCGAGCCGAGAGCTCGACTTCGGCCGGGCGTTCGGCTCGGGCCGCGCACCGCGTTATTAAGACGCGGCGCGCCCCCAGCCTCTCCTGCGCGTTTCGAGGCCCCAGATTTGCTTGGGGCCTCGTTCTTCCTTCTGCCTTTCACTGTCCCAGGGGTCTCTGAACCCTCTTACCTGTTTTTCTTCGTTTCCTTGTCCTTTCTTCTGTTTGCAGTCTGTTGTGTGCCTTTCTTTATGTCTTTTCCTCCTTCCCAGATTCCTGTGCTTTCCCAGCATTCCTTGTTCCCTATTCTCTATGGTTCCTCTACTATTCTGTTCTATATATTGTTTCCCTATCTAAGATGGTGTCCTTTTACTTCCTGTGGGTCACTTCCTGTTTGTTGGTATATAAGGGCTGTGTTTTTCCTCTTTCCTTGCGCTGCAACACTTTCTGCTCAGTTGGTGTCTTCGCTCCTGATTTCCTTGCCTTTTGGTTTTGGACTCAGCATTCTGTGTTTTCTGAATTTTGCTCCTTTTGGATTCCTGTTTGTTTGTTCTTGTTTTTCTCCAGGACTTTTCCTGTTTGGAGGTTTTTCCCCTTTGGAAGGGGTTTTTCCCTCTGGCGCTACTTTCTGAAGGGCACGGTCTGTTCTTGGTGTCTCCATTGCCTACAGCACCGTGGCTACCAGAAAGAGTCGCCCCTTTTTGGGCCAAAGCCGAACATTGAAGATTCACGCCACCAGATCTGCAAATTCCAGGCGCAAGCAGCACGTGAGTCGTGACACCACCAACAAACCTTGGCAAATGCACGTTGGAGCGAAAGAAGATTTGCAGGGAAGAGGACCAGCAAGGTCTAGGGGACTCGACCCTTGGAGGGTAGTCCGGGCCGACCCTCAGTAGTCGGGAGGGCCAGCAGAAGCAGTCACAGCCCACACAGGCATCCCACTGGCAGCAGACACAGTAAGTTGCTGTGAGGCTCAACCAGCACACCTGGAGCGGAGTCCCACGTCACTGGAGCAACAGAGGAGAGACTGTCCTTGCAAGGATGAAGTGATGGAGGCCAGGGCTACTTGGGGCCTGAATATCCCTTGGAGCAGGAGTCAACGAGCCTTGGTTGCTGCAAGAGTCACAGTGCACAGGAGTACTGCCCTGCAAGGAGGGGCAAGGTCTCACTGTTTCCCAAGTTATACAGCAGGTAGAGAGGACCAAGGGAACCCCTCAGATCCACCACCTGTGCTGGAGATTCTTACTGGAGCCGGATGGCAGAAGATCCCAGCATCTGGTCGTCTTTGCCTTAGGCGCCTGCGGATGCGGGGGAGTGACTCCTTCTCTCCAAGGGAGATTCCTTCCTGCTTCTTTGGTGCAGCTGAAGTCTTGTCGACCCCAGAGGATACAGAGCTGTGGAAATGTTGCAACTGCTGGAAGGAGCCAGAGAAACAATGTTGCAAGATGAGGTTGTCTCAGGAGATGCAGACTTGTTTGGTTCATGAAGAGTCCAGCAGCAGTTTTGGTGGCCAGGAGCACAAGAGGTCATTGCAGAGGAGTCCTAGTGGAGTCTTGCACGCCGAATCTGGAGATCTCCCCTCAAGGGAGTCCCTAAACAGCCCTAACAGGGGGGATTGGTCACATTGCAGTGTGACCACCTATCAGGGGGGTCACTGGCATCAGTCACCTGTCCTGACCAACACGATGCTCCCAGGAACTTCTGCACATCTTGTTTCCAAGATGGCAGACTCAAGTGGCAACTTGGAGGAGCTCTGAGCACCACCCCTGGGGTGGTGATGGACAAGGGAGTGGTCACTCCCCTTTCCTTTGTATACTTTTGCACCAGAGCAGGGACCGGTGGTCCCTGCTCTGGTGTCCCTATGCCCTGGGTACCCAAGTACCATATACTAGGGACTTACAATGGTATACCAGTATGCCAATTGTTGGGTTTAAAGGGTACCAAAGCAACCAGATTTAGAGGAGAGGACACAATCACTGGGGTCCTCGTCAGCAGGATCCCAGTGAAGACATTGTAAACACACTGATAAACAGGCAAAACGTGGGGGGTCTCATGCCAAAAAGAATGACTTTCCTACAGCCACAACTGACATCAGTAAGGCTCATGGATGGAAATGAAAAAAAGATTAAAGAATGGATACACTGTGAAACCACCCACGTAGCGTACATGTTGGAACGCAGGTGTGGAAAGATATACATAGGAAGTACAGTGAATAAAGTAAAGTTATGAATTCTACAACATTTAAGAGCTATTTCGAACCAAAATTACACCTATGCAACAGCAGAACATGCCTGGGAAGAACATGCAGGTGAAATGAATGTCTTTCAGTACTATGGGATCCAACATGTACCGACTAATCCAAGATGAGGTGATAGGGAGTTACAACTGAGAAGGGTGGAATCCAGATGGATAATAAAAGTTGGAACAGGAAGTCTGTGGGGTCTGAATACAGATGTCGATCTGCATGTGCACCTTTGATAACGATTAGACCATTTGATGAAGAACCGGTGGACACAGAATCTATAGCAAAAATGAACTGAGTAATTGTTTTTCTTTTTAATTTCTTTTCTAGAATTATTGAGGCATTCTTCTTGACACAGCTTGTGCTTCCTGATGAGCATTAGTGCACTGGTTAAGAAAGAGGAAAAAATGCTATGTAGGATAATGGGGCTTGCATAAGAATTGGCACTTTAGCAGATAATGTACACAGAACAGTGATTGTAATTTGAGATATTCAACTTTGAGCTGAATAGAGTATAAGGATTACTTTACCGAAAGGAGGGGTTCAACTATGGTGACATACATGCAACGCAACCCGTTTTTTCAATTTACTGGTGAATTAATAACATGTTGCTGGTACTTTACCAGGGAATTGGAAATTTATTAATTGATAGATAAAATTAAAATATTGTCTGTCGTGCCATGCTAATGGAATAGAAGGAATGCTCAAAGCATAGTTGAATAGAGAAATAGATTTTTTAAATAATATTTCATATATTGAATTATAAGATTGCACGGTTAGGTCTGTTTTCAGTTTTTAATATTGTGATTGGGTGGAAATAAGGGCTGTGCCTTTAAATAGGCACTGAGCGATGCTCCTCTGTAGTCCAGTTGAAGGCTACGGTCGAAGTGCGTAGGCGATTGTTTCGCCAGCTCTTGCACTTTTCTATGCTTTAAAATAATAAAAAGGACAACTGACCGACCTTACTGGATTGTGCTGTTCCAGCTTTTTCTCGCCAGAATATTGAAATTGATCATGATGCCCGATGATATCGAGTAAAGAGATCTTGGATATATGAACAAGTTACATACCTTTGGTAACGCTTTTTCTGGTGGATACAGTATCTAACTGTGGATTCCTAACCTTGTGAATTATCCCAGTGCACCAGCATTAGATGGAAATCTTTTCTTTCTAGCTCTCCATGTCGACGAGGATGTCACAATGGAATGGCTCTGCACGTGGCTTTGTCTGACGTCATCGGAGCCATATGAAAACCTTGCTGGTGTGCTGACATCAGTTTCACCCACTTATTTTTACCGTGCCTTTTGAGGTGAACGGGTGAACACCAACATCGCAAGCACACCATGTGCGAATTCAACACAAGAATTTATATATATATATATATCCATATATAAACATACATTCTGTATAGTCAATATGCCAGAAATACATACATCCACAATGTATACAAATAATATGCTTCTTGGCATAACAAGAAAGGCGACGGGGAGGTGGTGGGAACGTGATGAATCTACAGGTAGATACTGTATCCACCAGAAAAAGCGATACCGAAGGTAAGTAACTTGTTCTTCTGATGGATACATCTACCTGTGGATTGCTCACATTTTGAACAGAACCCCAAAGCAGTCCCGCACTCGGAGGTAGGTGCCTGTCAGGCTATATTAAGAAATCCTGCAGCACTGAACAGGCAAAATGGCTGTCTCTCCTCACTTCTGAGTCCAAGTATTAATGATTTGTGAAAGTATGGAGGGAAGCCCAAGTTGCCGCTTTGCAAATATCTACAACAGGTACACCTCTAGCCAAAGTAGACGTAGTAGACTTAGCTCTGGTAGAAGGAGCTCTAATGCCCTCGAGAGGATCTTTCTTTGCCAGTGCATAATATATCTTAATGCAAAGAATGACCCACCTTGATAGCATTGTTTTGTGGACGGCTTTGCCCTTCATCTATCCCACGTAGCCAATGAAGAGCTGATCGTCCGTCCAAAACTCTCTTGTCCTGTCCACGTAGAAGCTCAACGCTCTCTTTGGATCCAGGCGGTGCAGCCTTTCCTCCTACTTAGAGGGATGGGGAAGAGGGTAAAAGGACAGAAGGGTGATGAACTGTCCTAAATGAAAAGGCGGGCAGGAAAGCGGCCCTGGTTCTCAAAACTACCTTCTTAGCATGGAAAGTGGCAAACAGGGGTTTTACACTTAAACCTAAGGAGCCTTAACGGGCAACTATGCAACTGTTCAAATGGTGTGTCCATCAGGTATGTTAAAACTAAATTTAAATCCCGCTGAGGCATTATAAACGGAGTAGGGGGAAAACCTATTAGTCAAACCCTTAAGAGACCTTCGAACTTTAGGAGACTTAAATAAAGAGGGTTGGTCAGGTAAACAAATAAATGACGACAATGAAGACACCTAGCCCTTAACTGTCGCAACTGCCCAACCTTGTTGTGCTAAGGAGAGAGCAAATTGTAAAACATCGGACAAATGAGCTTTTAAAGGATCAATGTGCCTCTCCTCACACCATTTAACAAACTTGACCTATCTACCTACATAGACAGTTTTGGTGGAGTGTCACCTGGCCGATAATATAACACTCAGCAATTCTGGGGGGAAAGCAAAATAATTCAGTTAGCGCCGTTCAATCTCCAGGCATGTAGGTGCGTTAGGGGTGTAGAACCTGCCCCTGCGACTGCGAGAGGAAGTCTGTCCTGTGAGGAAAATGGAGCACAGGGCACAGCAAGAGGTGAAGGAGATCTGCGTACCACACTGTTCTTGGCCAATCCGGAACTATTAATATGACTTGGGCCCTGTCTTGGTGAATCTTCCACAGAACCCGAGGAATCAAGGGCATGGGAGGAAACAAGTAAAGTAGCCGGTTGCCCCAGCTCGACTGAAACGCGTTCCCAACCCGGAGCTATTAATATGACTTGGGCCCTGTCTTGCCGAATCTTCCTCAGAACCCGAGGAATCAAAGGCATGGGAGGAAACAAGTAAAGTAGCCGGTTGCCCTAGCTCAACTGAAACGCGTTCCCCAATGCTCCCTGCATCGTGTACTGGAGGCTGCAGAAAGATGGGCTGTGCGTGTTCTCATGAGTGGCAAACAGGTCTATCTGAGGCGTCCCCACAACTGGAAGACGTGAAGAACTACCTCCGGATGGAGACGCCACTCGTAATCAGCTGAAACGTGCCAGCTGAGACTGTCAGCACGTACGTTTAGAACTCTGGCCAAATGGTTTGCTACTATGCAAATCCGATGGTCCTGAGCCCAGGACCAGAGTCGTAGAGCCTCTCTGTGGAAAAGATACAACCCTACCCCTCCCTGTTTGTTGATGTACCACTTCGGGGTAGTGCTGTCTGTCAAGACTTCAACCGACTGTCTGCAAATGGAAGGGAGGCAGGCCTTGAGAGCCAGACGTATTGCATGTAACTCCAACAGATTGATGAGAAACATCTGTTCCACTAGAGTCCAAAGAACATTGATCTTCAGATCCCCCAGATGCCTGCCCCTCCCTAGACTGGAAGCATCAGTTATGACTGTGGTCATCCGAGGTGGAAGACAAAACCACCTCCTGACGAAAGGCTGCTGTCTACACTCCACAATCGAAGATCCACTGCAGTGTCTCTGGAGCCTGTTATTGACTCCTTGAGAACTCCTTTGTTTTGAAACCACTGCCTGCAGAGGTACCACTGGAGAGCCCTCGTGTGCCAACGTGCATGAGTAACCAACAGAATACAGGAAGCGAACAGACCGAGCAGGCGTAGGACCTTTAAGACCGGTACAACCGCTGCATCCTGAAACATTGGAATCATAGCCAGAATGTCACAAATCCTCTGAGGTGGGGGTAGGCATGATTCAATGTTGTGTTGGGTACTACCCCTATAAACAGAAGATGCAGAGGGGGCTCCAGGAGAGATTTGGGCACGTTCAACGAAAAACCCAGGTTGAACAACAACTGGGTTGTCACCTGCAAATGATGAAGTACCAACTCTGGCATCTTGGCTTTGAGTAGCCAATCATCCAGGTAAGAGAATATCAATATTCCCCTCCTTCTGAGATGCGCTGCAACCACTGCCATCACCTTTGTTAAGACTCAAGGTGCGGAAGTAAGACCAAAATGAAGGACCACAAACTGGTAGTGGTGCGATCCTACCAGGAACCAGAGATATTTCCTGTGCGACTTCAGAATGGGGATGTGAAAATACACATCCTTCAAGTCAATAGAAACCATCCAGTTTTCTTTGTTCAGCACCAGAAGCACCTGAGCTAGGGTCAGCATTTTAAACTTCTCCTGTCTGGGGAACCAATGCAAAATCCTCAGGTACAGGATAGGCCGCAAGCTACCATCTTTCTTGGGGATCAGGAAATATCTTGAGTAGCATCCCTGACCCCTTTCCTGCTCCGGAATGATTTCCACTGTGCCCTTTAACAGCAGATTTTGTATCTCCTGCTGAAGCAACTGCAGGTGATCTTCTGAACAAAACATATGCTAGGGAGGGAAGGAAGGGGGAAACTCCTGAAAGGGAAGGGCATACCCATTTCCTATATTGCTCAATACCCATGAGACTGATGTTATTGACTCCCACTCTTGGAGAAAATGAATCAAACTTCCCTGTACGGGCAATACCTGCTACTGAAAGGGGAGAGAACTAGGGCTGCTTTCCTGACAGGTTCCCAGCGGAGGACGAAGAGGAGGAGTTGACTGCTGGGCGGCACCACGTTGCCCAAGTCTCCCCTGACCCCTGTAGGACCGGTTGGCAGATTGCTGACCCTGGAATTGCTGCCTCCCACAAAAGGAGGAGCCAAGGGCAAACTTCCTAAACCTTCTGGAATGTCCATAGGCCGAGGAGAGAGTCTAGAGACCCAGAGACTTTGCCGTGGCCTTGCTCTCCTTGAACGGTTCTGGTGCTGAGTCAGCCTTCTCTCCAAATAGTCTCGACCCATCAAAAAGGAGATCCATTAATGCGGACTGAACATCAGGGGAGAACCCTGATCCCCTTAACCATGCAGGTCTTCTGCTGGACACCAATGTACCCATGGCCCTGGCAACATAGTCTGTAGTGTCAAGGCCTGATTGGATGACCTGCTTAGGTGCTGCTTGACTGTCCTGCAATAACTCTTTAAAATGCTCCTGCACATCTTGCGGCAGTTTAGGAACCACCTCCTTAGCAGAGTCCATCAGCGCATGGATGTATCTTCCCAAGGCACATGCAGCATTCACAGATTTTAATGCCATGCTACATGATGAAAATACCTTTTTAGCAGACTGTTCCATGCCCTTCGATTGACTATCTTCAGGAGTTGTAGTAAAGGCCAAGAGCCAATTCAGCAAAAGAAGAAGCCTGGACCACTAGACTTTAGATGCCGGATGTCAGCTGAGGAATTGTCGGTCACCTGGTGCCACCCTTTTATCTTCTAGCGATGACTTTAGATAAAGCAGGAGAGGACACAGGCTTTCGCTACAAATCCAGAACTGATTCCGACAAGGCCTCATTAAAGGGTAGCAAAGGTTCTGATGTAGCAGAGGAGGAGTGGAGAACCTCAGTCAGTATATTGGATTTTAGCTCTGATGTTGGCAATGGCAACTCTAAAAGATCAGCAGCCTTCCTGATCACACTGTGATATGAAGTAACCTCTGATGGTGGACTACTTCTGGGAGATAGCAATACTGACTCTGGAGAAGTGTCTAGACAGCTTGCCACATCAATCCCTTCAAAACCATGAGTATGCAAAGGGATTTCTCCTTCCTCCAAATCCTGATGTTCCTCCAGAATCTGCTGCTCCTCTAAGAGTCTCAAAGTCTCTCTTCTCGATCTTAGTCTAGACTCCAAACTCAGCATCGATAACGAATGACCCGAATCGAAGATGTATGTTGCTTCACCGGTGCCGTGACCTTACCCCGGTTAGGCGTTGAATGATCCGATGCCCAACGAGTATTAGCCGGTGTTGACACCGGTGGCGCCGTAGTCCCTGAAGGTGATGGAGCCGTGGGCAAAAAGTGCATAAAAGGAGCCCGTCTATACAGCGCCGAGAAGCCCAGACTGAAGGCTAACAGACCGTGGCATTCAAAAAGGCAGAAGGATCTGCGCCAGGAGCCAGAACGGCCCGATATTCTGGTTGAGGAAGGACCCCAGTTGACTCCTGCTCCTCAGACCCCTGTTCTGGTGGAATAGCAGGAGAGAACTGCGCCGTAAGACTAGCGGGTGATGCTGAGATATCTCGACTAAAGACGGCGCCGGTGACATCTGTCGACTTCAGTTGCAGAGGTGAAAGGGTAGGACTCACCTCCCAAGTCGAATAGCACCGTGACTTGGATGCCGGTGACAAAGACCTCAGGCTGACATCTCAAGATGAGCGACGCCGAGAACTGTGGCAATGCCGCTTCTTATGTGAACGAGAAGACTTATGGGATGAAGACAACTCTTGAGGCCTGGATCTTCGACGGCCCCGCTTTTCCTTTTTGGCCTTCACCAGGAACAGCTTTGCCTCTCTTCCTTTAAGTGCCTTCGGGTTCATACTCTAGCATAAGGAGCATCCCCGATGTCATGGTTGGAATTCAGGCACCAAAGACAGTTCTCGTGCAGGTCAGTAACAGACATATGACCTCCACACTCCCTACAAGGCTTAAGGCCCAACTTCTTCAGGTGAGACATTGTCGCACGAAGAATATTTGACGAAGAAACTCCCACGACACAGTGTAACACCTTGATAGGTAGGAAAACCCGTTAGTGTTGAATGCATAGAAAAAAGGGACCTGACGACAGCACGCCGGCAAGGACTTCATATGGTTCCGATGACGTCAGAAGGAGTCCTGTGCGGAGCCGTTCCATTGTGATGTTGTCGTCGACGTGGAGAGCTTGAAAGAAGGGATTTCTGACAAATGCTGGAGCAATGGGAGAATTCAAAAGGTGAGGAATCCACAGGTAGATGTATCCATCAGAAATATATTCATTTATATATGTAACTAAAGGTTACAGGGTCGATATAGTTAGGCGATAGAATTGAAAAGACCTTAGAAATGCACTTAAAAACCCCCCAAAGGTTATAGGGACGTTATAGTTAGGTTCCAAATTTACTCGCATAAAACCAGAGTAATTCAGCAGTTAGAGTTATTTCAAGTAACTATAACTCACGTTCTATAGTAGAATAGCTTATAGTGAAAGAGTGTAGAGTGTAGCATGGACTGGAGAAGAGTGGAGTAGTGTACAATGGAGTGGCGTAGAGTGAAATAGAGATCAATGCAGGGGTGTACACTGAAGTGGTGTACAGTGGAGTGGCATAGAGTGGAACAGCGTACAGTGTAGTGATGAAGAGTAGAGTGCCATATAGTAGAATGGCATAGAATACAGTGGCACAGAGTGGAGTGGAGTAGTGTAGACTAGCGTACAGTGAAATATCGCAGAATGGAGGAGAGTGGAGGTTTGTTCAGTGGAGTGGTATACACTGGAGTCTCATAGAATTATGTGGCTTAGAGAGTAATAACGTACAGAGTAGTGGTGTTGAGTGTCGTACAGTGGATTAGCATAGAGTGGAGCAACGAAGAGCAGAGTGCTAATAGCACAGAGCAAAGTGCCATAGAGTGGAGTGTGGTAATTGAAACAGCGCTGAAGTGAGTGAACAGATTTAGATGTAATGTGGCAGGAATATACATTATGAGGTGTAAATAGTAAATTTTAGTTATACGTGTGAATAGTGTAAGTAGTATTAAATGTATATCTTTTAAAATACTTAGTTGTAAAGTACTTAGGGCCTGATTTGGATCTCAGTGGATGGAATACTCTGTCATAAACGTGACATATATCCCGTCCGCCGTACTACGATCTCCAAAGCAGTGCTTAATTTGTGATTGTTGTTTTCGGTGCGGAGCACCAGCACTTATTTCTGAGGGCCGGGACTTATTCTTCTGCCTCAAGCATTTACGGCGAGCAAAAGACATGTGGGAAAGACAGAGGAAGAAAAAAACGAAAAAGCGTCAGAATGGGGAAAAGTAGGAAGCTGCAGGAGTGAGCTAAAGGGGCTGGGTGTAGCTGTAAATGGATTTAAGACGCCCAAGGTGGCTTCAGGATTACGTTACCTCAGTATTATGTGCTCGCACTTTTAATTGCAGCAGCCGCATGTTTAAGAGGAGAGCTTTGAGCACCGGCACCTTTTTATTTACAAATTAAGCACTGCTTCAAAGGATATAACAGGATCGTAATACGGCCGACCAAATTTCCGTATTACATTTGTATTCCTCTCCGCCAAGATCTAAATCATGTCTTAAGTTATATATTGTACTGCAGTAGGTTTGCAGTATACCACAGTACATGCGGATGATACAGCGTGATTGGCTAATGGTTGTGTTTACCAAATGTAAAAGCCAGCCATGTAATTTTCAGCACAGTTTAGCTGCATTCTGCAGTTGATTGTGTTCTGGGTTAGGGTTTTATAGACAGCTGATTAGTAGGTTTTATTGTTGTTCCCTACCTATTGCCACTTAACTAGACTGGTAATGGGTAGAAAGACTTATTAATAAGTTTCTATATGTTTTTACAGCACATTTTAGGATGTGCAGGAACTTGTAGGTATTGCAGTGGTATTCTGTAGACTTTTTAGTGAAGATTAAGATATGTTAAAAATAAGAAATTTACTGAAGCGCACTATATTTGTACAATATATAGTAGTAAAGTGTTTTTTTTTTTTCAATTTTTAAAAATGTATTTTATGTTCCTCCTTACTCCTGAGGCAGTACCTCTGTAATCCGTATATATTTTTTTAACAACATAGACACTTATAACTAATTTTCCCTACCTACTGGTAATAGGTGGGGAAAAAATACCAAACCTAATACTTACCTATATCTCAGAGTATACGAGGAACACAATCAAAGTGTACCTAAAATCAACATGGCTGCCTTTAACTTTTGAAAAAGGCATTAGCCAATCACATAATACCTTGTCATCACTATGTTGCGCGGTACTTCCACAAAATACTGCAAAGTATTGTGAAACTACAGCAACACAGATTTAACTTAGTTAAAATGCCTTAAAATGTAAAAAGTAATTTCCCTACTTACCTGCAGTACCGAAAAGCACCATCTATCTGCTCCCCATTATAGGGTCAAATCCAGCCAAATTTCATGTAAATCCATTCAACCATTTTCGCACTATGTGATATATAAAAGTCTATGCATTGATGGGAAAATACGTTTTGAGACCCATCAGTCACTAGGCCCATCAATCACTGCAGAACGTTTCATCCTGTGCCAATTTAGAAAAAGCTATAGGTCTGTAAAGTTTCGCTGCGATTAGTCAAAAGGGGATAAAGTTATTAGCAACCAAAATTCTAAGGAGAAAAAAAAATATATATATATATATATATTTATTTAAGCATGCATACACACACGCGCTATGGCTCCAAATAAAGTCAGAGTACATAAAAAAAGGGTTTTAAGGAAAATTGATAGATTGACAGGGAGCAATTTTACCAAGACTGAATCCTGCCAGTGGCAACACAGAGGAAAATGGGGAGGGAGGAGACATGCAGTGATATGATCATATTGTGCTTCATTGTTCATTAATTCTACAACATATTGTGTATATGTTTGTCAGGAGATGCGTTCAATAAACCAACCAAAAAAAAATCTTATTTTAAGACAGCCACAATGTTGAGATCGTGGTATTTGAGCACCATTTGACTATGGCAGTAATTCATTGTTTCTTCATACCAGGTCCCGCCGAAACTGCAAAACTGTGTACCATTTACTTAAATATTCAGAAAGCATTCCAAATGTCAGCCTTATGAGCCAAGCATTTGTGGGCTATTGGTAACAGAAGGAGGCAGTATCGATGAATACAGACTCTCCTAATTTACCTTATATTATCAAGAGAACAGTAGATTTGTTTCAGTATTCTGAGAGCTGTATTATGATTAAATTTCCTTTTCGACTGCAGCCACTCATCACATGCACTCGACAACACCACTAGTCTTAATCTCTCTTTAGTTTTCTCATTTGGAGGCCTTGCATCACCACTCATAGACTCGTCAACCCAAAAAGGCCACAAAAGATCCTTCTTTTTACTGCTCATAATAAGAATATTGTTCTTTGTACGGGCTATTCTAACTTGTTAGGTCTGACTACATCCAGCTTTTCTCATGTCAATAACAAAAATAAAAGAGAAAGGGGATTTTGGTCACCCCCTTGTCCCTTTCACCCGCTGATTGCTTTAGGTCTGTCACCTTTGGCCACTGCTTCTGTGAAGAAGGTGTCACACCTGGATTGACTCAGTGGACTACTGCACAGGTTTACATTTTTCTGTGCTAAATGGAAAAGGAAATTGTCTCTGGATCACATCTGCACTTTAAGGCACACATTTATTATGTAGTGCTAAGCAGCTTATGACTCCTGGCTCTTCTGGACCTGTGAACTCTGACAGGAAGAAGGACTGCTGTGCTGGTGATTGGACTGCCAATCTACTTGACTGCTGCCCTGCTGTGCTGACCTGCTGCCTGCTGCCCTCTTAACTGGGTGAGAAGGACTGGACCTGCATCTGTTGAACCTAAAACCCCAGTGACTCAAAGGGCTAGATGGCTGGCCTCCTGACTACAGCTTCAGGGATAGAAGGCTTCAACAACCTTGAACTCAACATCTGGACTCTTCCATCAGTGAGTCCTACCCTGCCAGTGGTGCCACCCCAGGCATGGACGCTTGGAAGTAGACCTAAAGGTGCTCTGCCAGTCCACCTATGTTTTTTGGCAGAACCAACGCAGCTCCTCTGCTGTGCAGCTGACCTCTGAGCACTACCAACACATCGCCTCTGCTGAATGGCTCTCTACAGACTTCACATAGCTACCCACAGCCTTCCAGAAACTGCAGCTGCGTGATGCATTGTAGAAGCAGGCCTTCGCATCACAAGCCCCTCATCAACAACATCCTCGATGACAATGCAGGATTCCGCATTGCAAGCCCTGCAGCTTAATCTGAACCAGCTGGTGCGTGATGCAACTTGACACGGGTTTGCCTCCCAAGCCCCTCGTCAACAGCATCCTCAACGACGACGCAGGACTTCGCATTGCAATTATACAGCTTCTAAGAATCGCTGCTGTGTGACACATCCTCGACACAGACTCTCCAATCAGGATTTAAGGTACTCTTGTTCAGCAGGACTAACTGGGCCCCTGTCACCGGCCCACGCTCTACCGCAGTTGGCCTGAACCTGTGACTCTATCCCAATTTAGCACTACAGAGTTAGGGTTTCACCCCCCTCAATCAGTAACCCAATTTCATACAGCAGGCCAAGCGAATGGCAGCGCCAAAGCGGTTCTCTCACAATTCCTATCTAATTTGGTTTTACTGTAGTCAGATAGCAATAATTAAGAGTTGCCCATCTTAAGCTCTACAAAACTTCCTGCTTCCTAAACAGTGGTTCATGGGTATACAGACCAGGGTGCACAGCCTCCTTCATCCAACCAACACCGCGCCTTAGGGAAATGTGTGCAACTGACCTTTGATTGTGGCCTGGCAGCAGCAGACTTACAGATGTTACTATTGAACCTCTCACTTTTTGGTCCTGAATGACAGGCTTCATGGCGGCTGGGAAGGTCCACCCTATAAAATGAGCTAGCATCTATGGGAAAGAAAAAACACTGTAGACAGGCTCTATGGCACACCGGTGCCCCACACCCTCCCTAACCTTACTATAATGGTGTCCTTGGTGTGGAAATCGGCATTGCGTGGGACTAACTGGGAGGGCAGGATTATACATCAGACTCCCCTCTGAAGAGGTATTTGGTTGGACGAAGTGACTTAAATTGACTGGGTTTGGCACATAGGATATTATAGGCTTCTCCAGATTAGAAAGCGTTTTGGAAGGGGCACATATGCAGTCCTTTCAGGACCTGCAGACAGAGTTTAACCTTTACCAGTCCCAATTCTACAAGTTCCTGCAATTTCCCCATGCCCTGTTTTGACATTGAGCATCTATCAGGGAGGCAACTGAGTTCAGCCCCATGGAGGTCAAGCTTCTTATGGGTCCCCTAGGGCAGGGCAGCATTACCTGTGTTTATAGATCCCTAGTCATGAATTCACCAAACCTATACTTTCCTTGATGGGTTCACTGGGAATCATGGATAGACCCTACGGAAGATAATGAATTGAGGGAAGCCCTCATGGTGCCCAGAGAGTTGGTAATATTATCAAGGTATCGCCAGATTCAGTTAAATTTCTTACATACCACGTACCTGACACCACTTAAGCTCTGGAGGGCGGGCCAGAGACTGTCATGTGCATGTTGCAGCTGTGGTGAAGAGGTGGTTGATTTTTTCCGCGTAGTCTGGGCCTGTCTGGTGATTGAGGGATACTGGGTCTCTGTTTTTAGTGCCTCGTCCCGAGTGCTAGGACAGCCCACTGTTACTGAAAATACGGAAAAAGGAGAAAGCCCACCTTTGCCAATGCATGAATTAGAAGGAAAATGTGCAGAATCATACATGGTTAGAAAAGAGTACAGGCCTAAAATGTTCATGATGTCCAAATAGAGAGCCAAGGATAAAGAGGATGCTGGGATGCAAGGACAGGGACAAGCAGAAACATTTATTCATAATGCAGCTGGAAGTAGAAGGCCACAACACGAAAACTTGAGCTATAACTTGATAACACACTCACAGGGAGAGCTCACATTCTGATCCACATTCATGGTGGTTTTGGAAAGGGAACACAATGCTTGAATGCCAGCAACTGTGCAAGAGAGGATAGAGGGAAATGTTTCTAAGCGTGGAGTTAGCTGAGGAAGTACATACTGATAGGCTTCAGAACGTGAGAACAAAAGCACTGTGATTATTAGCAAATGTATCCATGACAGATGTGTAACTTTCGCTTTTCTGTAAATGCGTAATTAGTTGCTTTGCCCTAACGTAAGTAGAGATAACAATGTACCAAGTAAGCGCTTAAAGCAATATGCATGACAAGTGATAGGAATCATGCAGGGTATTTCAAAACTATAAAAGAAGTTGTTCGTGGTGACAAAGTTGAGTGCAGTATCAGTCACTGAGTTGTGCTGCCCTCCCGGACGTGATTCATAAATGTTCATATTATTTGCCAAACAGAGTTGTGTCCTTCTTTCATTACCTGACTCCACAACATCTGGCGAGCCAGCCAGGAGCCGTCTTTTCTTCCCTGGACTGCGGCTGAAGGAGGCACCGCCTACACTGCTCGAATAGAACACTGCGCGCAAATCAGGTGAGCATACGGCTGCCTATTCAAACAGGCGGTCAGGGTTCCAGATGTTGCTGTCCGAAAGGGTGAGGAGAGGTTGGGCTTCGTACCTTTTTATTTTTAATTGCATGATTCTTTTTGGCAACTACAATATGAGGGAATGCAAGCATGATTTATGTGGGGTTTAAATGCAATGTTATGTTGTTATGTTAAAAATGAATTGTGATTTCCCAGTCAGACCGGAAGACTAGCTAGAGGGTTTAAATTAAATGTTATGTTGTTATGCTACAAATGAATTGTGAATTCCCGGTCGGACCGGAACACTAGCTAGTATGACAGGCAGCAGTGCATTTCCCAGGGGAGCAGCCCCTGGAAGGGACATTCATTTGGGAATGCCTAGCAGGTATCCAGTATCCCGGTTAGATCTGGAGGGTCAGAGTAGAAATAGTGAGGTGGACCGGGTAACAAGTGTGAAATCTGACGCAGTAAGAGGAGGTCATTTTACTGGTGCCAGTAGATCTTGCTCTGAGTGAGTCAGACGCCTGGCTCACCAAATTCCCAGATTTAACACATCTGGAAGGCGTCTTTGAGGGAGAGCGACCAAGTCTGAAGTATCAGTGGGGAGTCTGACGTTTAGGTAAGGGGACAACCCGATGGTTGGTGTCAGTTGACTTTGCCCTGAGCACGGTCGGACCCTTGGTTGCAAACCTGAAAAGCGCAATAGTGACAAGTGGATGCATTTTATGAGTAATGAGCGAGAAGGAGGACAAAAAGAGTACAGTGTTTCATAGTCATAAGGGTCAAGTTATACAGAAATGGCAGGTGTCCCCACCAGCTGTCACGCAGTCAGATATAAGTGAGGAGGAGAGGGTGCAAGATCTCTGCCATATTTTTGACATCCTAATAGACACCCTTCAAGTGTCCCATAAGTGGGGAATAATTAGTGTAGATAAAAAAACAGGGGGCCAGAATAAAACATCCCAAAGTAAGTGAAGATTGATAATAAATCCCTATGAGTGAGGTTGATGATTCTCTGTGGCAGGAAACAGATACCATTGAGTTAAAAGTAGTATTTAAATGGGCTCACAGGCAACCTCCACACCCATGCAACACTCCACGGTTTGAAATAATAACACAATCGTATTAGAGGCTCTTCTTGATGCATTTCTCACAGATATTCGTAATTTCACAACCTTAAACAATGAATGGCTTAACACATCCCTGAGCACCACAAGTAGTTATCTACATACATGACGTTATAACACGTATTGCGTCAGGTACTAATCCACTCAGACCACCCATAAATTCACCCACACCAGATATCACCACAGAAGAGGTGTTGCACAGATTGGTGATAAGTATGGCTGACGTTCACCAATTCGGTCTCACAACAATATATGTAAAGTCAGGTAACAAGGAGTAAGATTGTCCCGGCACATCACTGCTATAGGTCAGCAATAGTGGTAAAGGCAAATACACATTAAGAATGGAGATGAGAGACGAAAAGAGATAGATAGTGCAGCGGTCAGACTGCAAGAGTTATGCATAGGAAACACACGTCCTGTGGGGACCATGGACACCCTCTTGGCCATATGATAAAAACGTTCCCTTCAGATAAAAAAAAGAATGCTAAAATATTGTAAGCAGTGGCATAAAGGCACTGAGGATCATGCCCAACCATGGCCAAAGGAAGGGACATTTGATGAGGACATAGCTGAACACACACTGACTTGCATTTGCTCAACGTATAAGAAAAGAAGAGACAGAAAAGGGAAACTATTCTGTCACTATGGCGTGTATTCTGTCATGAAAAGGCAAATGTGAAGTCAACTGCGCCTGAAGAGGCAATGGCGCAAACAAAAACAGAACCCCCAGGAGAGTCTTTAGGGGAACCCCCACCTTATGGTCTTTACCCTATCCTGCCAGATGCAGGGTACCAGGATCCAGTTTGGGTTGAGAGGTTACAGGCACAGGGAGCTGAGGCAACCCCGGCTCCCGTCCCATCAGCTCCTTGAGCCGACCCAGAACAGAGTGGGAGAGACAGGCTAATAAGTGCATTGCAGCATACGGTGAGGCAGGCAGAGCGGTCTAGGAGCCTTGCCCCCCTCCAGTGACAAAGGACTAAAGAGCATGTCATTCTTAGGCTTGGAGACACGTCTGCAGACACTCTGAGAGAGGCGGCAGAGGAATGGATAGAAGAGGAAGAGGAATGGGAGAGAGATATAGAGACGCCACAATATGATGACTCAGGTTGCAACAGGGGCAGAAGTTGATGAGGATTGGGACAATGGGTTTAATAAGAGTGCGTATGACAAAGGGATTAACAGAAGGTTATATACTTTTTGCCCGCGCCCTACATGAGAGTTATTATTGACAACAAGAGGTGCCACAGATACAAAAAGGGGGTCAATCTTAAAAACAAGGTCAGATTTGACATCTATAGAGATAATAGAGCAAAAGGAGGGTAGCTAATATTGTCAACCCTTCTCAGATGAATTGGCGAGGTGGACCAAAAATGAAGGGAGAAGGCCATGGCCCCGACAAGGGTCTTTTCAACCCTTTGATTTAGCGACTCCAGAAGACTGCATACGGCAGGGACGGGGTGACCCAGGTTGGAACTACCCCTACATGCAAGAATGCTTTGCCATCTGGGAGCAGTATGCTAAAGACAAACCAACTAAAGTGACACGCGGTACTAGACCAGATCCAAGGTTAAGCCTCAGCTCAGGAAGCCCTCCACCAATAACTCAGCTGCGCCTAATTTGTAAGGGAGGGCAGGTGATAACATATGTGCCATGGCCTCAGATGGACAAAGAGAATTTAAAGAGAGCACTGCCCCGCTGTCTGGAGGTGCGGGAAAATGGATTGGATGCTTTGAAAAACACACTGCCGGGGTCAACCTGGCTTTAGCCAATGTTAAAAGCTTGCTCAGTTCATTAGTGGGAGACGAAGTAAACACAATTTTTGTTAGAGCAGGGTTTCCTCAAGTGACACTGATAAATCCATAGTTTGACGGATCATCTTTTAACAATGTCTGCCAACATGTTTGGGATGCGCTACAGCAGACGTATCCAGATAGGCCAGCCATTGGAGCCCTTATGGCAGAAAGTATAAAGCCGACTGAGGATATTGCAGAATTCATAACTAGAATGAAAGAACAATGGGTGCAGAAAGTAGGATGTAACTGGGAAAATGAGTGAGGAAATGCAATTTGTTTTATAATGTATTTAAGTGAGGCCTTCCTACCGATATACAAGCAAGCTTAGATGGAGTGGTGTGATTAGAAGCTAAACCATGGCCCGAAATACAGGCCCATATATTATTTTAAGTGAAAACAAGAAAACGACAAGGAAAGGACAGAACAGACAGAAAGGGCAGCAGCTAAGCTGCTGCAACAAAAACGTAAGAAACAAAGTACAGAAGGGGCACTCGTGACTGCGCCACCAACAACTGCCACAATGCCAGTGCAGGTACAGGCACCAGGAGGACAACCAGTAAGTGATACGAGGAAGGGGCAGGGAAGTTTTACAGGAGACCAAGGGTCGACAAGGGAAAAGACAAGGAAGCTATAGGGCAGGACAACAATGTTATTATTGCGGTAAGATGGGCCATTTTGCAAGATAATGAAGGGCCAGGAAAAATGATGAGAACGCACAAGGTTGGAATACCCCGAAGGAGCAGGTGAGGCCTCACAGGTGCAATGGGTGCCCCAGCAACAAGCAATGCAGGGGCCCCTGCAGGGCCCTCAAGCCCAGTGGGTTGCACCACAAGGGCTGATGCCGCAGGGTGGGCCCCAAGGTGTCAGCAACACTACGGGAGGACAAGCACAGGTTCAGGTGGGAGGAGTTACAGGGTAAGGAGGCAACCCCTTTTATGCATCACCCAAATATTCGGGGAAACACCAACTCAAAATTATACCCAATGACAGAGCCCGCAGATGGCCACTGTATATCCAATACTATCGGTAACCCACAGGTCAGATGAGGAACCCACTGTGACGGTAGCCATAGAAGGTCGCCCATACAGGTTTTTAATCGACACTGGGGCCACCAAATTGTGTATAAAGGAAGGAACACTCCCACTTTCTTGTAACTCAATGGACACACAGGGGTTTTCTGGGGCTGTGAGGAGGGTTCCATTCACCAAATCAGGAAGCATGATTGTGGGAGCTACACAAATTCAAGGGTCACTATTATATTCCCCAGAGTTACCAGTCAATCTTCTTGGAAGAGACCTAATGAGCAAATTGAACATGACCATTTCCTTCCTGGAGGATGGGTCAATGGTATGTTAAACACCAGGTGTCACACCGAACAGAATACTGTCCCTCATAGCTCATAAACAGCTAGGACAGCAGGTCAGAGTAGTTCCTGTCGACAGAGGCTTTTTTGCATGGTATATATGCCTTGATAGCGCACACACCATCACTTGAGGGAAAACAGTGCAATTACCAAAGGAACGGCTGTTCAGACCTTACGAGTCTGTGGATCCCATAGTAGAAAATGAAATGATATTGGAAATATCTGCCCTTGAAACAAGATCAACATATGCCATGCTAATGACAGTTGACAGGAGACAGGAAATGTGGGCATCAATAGTGTTCACAGATCCTAGGGTTAAATTAAGAGATATATCAGACGAAGAAATATTTGATGATTGCCCAGGAAATGAGACAGGTGTATTTGAGATGGACATTGCCATTAGAGTGCAGTTACAATACAGGACAGTGTCCAGACATGCACAAGACAGAACAATAATAGAAAAAGATTTGGCAAAAGTACCAGAAGTGTTGTGGACAAAAGGGCCATGTGATGTGGGACTGATCAAAGGGGCTGAGCCTGTGAAAATTACATTGAAACCTGGAGCAATACTGCCCAGGATACACCAGTACCCCTTGTCCAAATGGACAAAAGAAGGCATCCTACCTACAATCCAAGCGTTACTTGAGCAGGGAGTAATATATTAGAGGTCGACCGTGCAATACACCGATTTTTCCGATACGCAAGGCCAAGGGGGGAACTTGGATAATGATTCAGGATTTGCACTCCCTAAATGATGTAGTGATACCAGAATTTCCAGTGGTACCCGACCCATCAGTCATACTGACAAACATTCCTAAAGATGCCACTTATTTTTCCATGGTCGATTTAAAAAATGCATTTTTCAGCATTCCATTGCATTCTGACAGCCAATATTTGACTGGATTCACATTTAGAGAGACACAATATTGCTATAGAAGGCTCCCACAAGGCTTCTGTGAGTCCCTGAGCATTTTTAACAGAACAGTGAAAAATAATTTAGCAAACATAAAATGCAAGAGTACTCTGTTACAATACGAGGAAGACATCATGGTTTGTAGCGCTACTGAAGACATATGTAGAGACTGCACCATTGGTCTCCTCTGCATGCTTGCAGACAAAGGTTACAAAGTGGACAAAAAAAAAATTGCGATACGTGCAGACAGAGGTCCACTATTTGGGACAGATAATATCCAAAGATGGGAGGAGAGTGACACTAGACAGAGTAGAGAGCATCAGGAACATGCCTAAGCCCACAACCACAAAACAAATGCAGCAGTTTTTAGGACTCTGCAGTTATGTGAGGCAGTGGGTATTTGATTATGCCACTCTGACCTCACCACGTCTAACTGCCTTAAAGGAGTCCCACACAAATGCAAACAAAATCGACTGGGCTAACGAAAGGGAGACAGCTTTCCTGGTGCTAAAGAGAGCAGTCACAAATGCTCCAGTCTTAGGTACACCTGATTATAATAAAACATTCTACCTCTTCTGTCATTGTAATGGAATGACGATGACAGCGGTACTAACTCAAAAGACATCTATAGGACACAAACCAATTGCCTACTACAGTGGGCTGCTAGATACTGTCATGAAAGGGCATTATCCATGTGAGCAAGCACTGGCTACAGCAGCTTTTGCAGTCCGGAAAAGCACTACCATAGTGATGGGATCACCTTTAACACTGTATGTAGAGCATGTGGTATTCGCCATCCTGCAAAAAAGCAAGAGCACCCTTACAACTCAAAGGGTATCTGGATATGAAGTAATACTTTCAATACCATCATTGCAAGTGGTTCGATGTCACACAGTTAATCGAGCAATGTTCTTTAAACACCCAGTTTCTGACGATGAACAAGTACATAACTGTGCCAATTACACCCCAGAAGAAGAGAGTAAGGTGGGAGAAGACCCCATCCCTGGGAGCATGTTGCTCTTTGTTGATGGGTCCTCTTTCATAGATCAGGAGACTGGGATTAGGCACTCTGGAGCAGCCATTGTAAGAGCCGAACAACAGGCATCATCTGACACCTTATAGATAGTAAGTAAAATACCACTCCTTTCCCATTTCTCAGCCCAGGCTGCCGAATTTGTGGCCATATTGGAAGCACTGCAGCAAGCCGAAGGACTAGAGGTTAACATTTATTCAGATTCAGCATATGTCACCACCACTGTGCATTCTAGCATTCACCGATGGGAAAGGAGGGGATTTCTTAAATATGATGGATCCCCTGTAATGCATAAAGATTTATTGGCACAATTGATAAAGGCTTTAACGCTACCATCTAAGGTAGCAGTTATAAAATGTGCAGCACACACTAATCAACAAGATCTTGGCTGCAGGGGTAATGCCTTGGCAGACTGTGCAGCAAAAGAAGCAGCTAAAACATCTCTAAATTATAGTGAACAAGATGAACCCACAAAAGGGATGATGACAAGCAGACAACAGAATGCTACCAAATTACATTTACGCAAATTGCAAGAGCAAGCACTACCTCACGAAAGGGAGCTGTGGGAACAGCAAGGGTGTGTACAGTCACCAAGAGATTTCATCTATAGGCAAGAAAGCACAGGTAAACCAGTAATGCCGCAAGACTGTTATATTCAGCCCTAGAGCAACTACACCTCCATGCACACACTGCCAAGGGATATCTTCTTGCTATGCTACAGGCTCATTGGTTCATGCCACAATTATCTGAAATGATTACTATGTATATTGCAGAATGTGAAGTATGCCAATAATACAGCCCTAGAACCACACTAAAAGTAATTATCTCAACAATACCTCATCCGACAGGCCCATTTAAAAATCTACCTTTAGATTTTGTCGACATGATTGAGAGATGTAACAATTACAGGTACCTTATTGTGGTGGTCTGCCCTTTCTCGAGGTGGATTGAGGCAGAACCATGCGTACACAATAATGCTAAAGCAGCAGCCAATTTTCTGATAGGAGAGATGGTACCTAGGTGGGAAATCGCAGAAGCGATCCACTCAGATAACGGCACACACTGAGTTAATGTAATGTTTCAGCACATCTGCACCTCTTTAGGAATAAAACATAAATTATCATCTGTTTATCATCCCCAAAGTAATGGTATAGTGGAACGCCTTAACAGCCTTTTAAGATACAAAATCAGTAAACTATGTGCCACACTGCAGAAAAACTGGCTATATTACCTTTCACTAGCTTTGTATGCCCTCAGAAACCAACCAGGAAGTGATCATCACGTGACCCCTCACCAGATAGTGACAGGGCGTCCTATGCCGACTCCCTTAACAATAGCTCAACAGAAGACAGATGCTCAAAAGACAGCTGAAGTTTTAGGACAGGAGATGAACTGTTATTTAACTCAGTTATTGAAGTCTGCCACGTTCTTCTCTAAACAGATGCTGCGACAGGAGAAGTGCACCACCGTAGCCCAGCAGACCAGTCCAATTTCCGTGGGCCAACAAGTGTACATCTGCAATTTTGTACGACAATAGAGGGACAGCAAGTTCGAGGGCCCCTACTTAGTTATCCGGAGCACCCCCACAGCAGTGAAAGTGGAGAGCAGGAAGCCATGGATACATCTGTCAGATGTTTGATTGGCCCCTGCTCCATGTCACACATCGCCATCTTCACAGGAACTTTTAGAGGAGGGCAAAGAGAAAGACGAAGGACAACGTCCCCTTTAAAGATACCAGCGGAGTTCCTATTCGATACTGCTCTCGGACAGTTATGTATTTCAATTTTGTTGTTTCTGTTCATGTCTTGTTATGTTAGCAATTGCATTTCAATGGTATTCTAGCCCATGCCTGGCAATAAGTTAGTAAACTAAGCGCTTGCAGAGAGAAGTATATAAGTATTAAAATGTATCCCATAATATCCATGTTACTTTGTTAGATAATATGTGGTACCAGCATTTAACAGAGATAGGCATGCAGCCTACTAATAAGTCATGTTTTGTTTGTTCCCTGATTCCACATGCTAGTGACACAGACAGGCTGCAATTGTCAAAAGAGGTACCCCTGAATATTACTCAATGTTTATTACACCAGTATCTTAGAATGCGAGCACGGATGCAACCCTTACAGATAAAGCAGGGAGCGTTCTTAGTAAACACTACACAATATGAGGAGTAGTTAGCCGATATATTGAAAGTCCTGACAGACCGCAAAGAGTTAATAGTGAAGTTAGAAACAATGGCTGAGACAGGGGTCATGAGGTATAAGAGTAAGAAATGGAAAACTAGAATTTTAGAGAAGGGATCCTGGGAATATCACGACCTACACTTTTCTGTAAGAACTACTCAGCCAGACCTATGCCCCATGATTATCAAGAGAGGCCATATTTTCGAGTAAATGGATCAGTATATGTCCATGGTCAGTGGCACCATGGCGCAACATTTGGATGTAGAGCTCTCTCTCCTTATGGATGGGAAATCAGAGTGATAACAGCACACAGCAAAAATGTCAGGCTATATGGGACAAAAATATATCTAGATTAACCTGGGTAGAAACACCAAGGACAGGGAGGAGCAGAAACATTTATCCATAATGCAGCTGGAAGTAGAAGGCCACAACACAAAAGCTTGAGCCATAACTTGATAACACACTCACAGTGAGGGCGCACATTCTGATCCACGTTCACAAGGGAAAGTGGAAAGGGTTTTGGAAAGGGAACAGGATAAGCTTTGATGCTTGAAGGCCAGCAGCTGTGCAAGGGAGGATAGACAGAAATGTTTCCAAGTGTGGAGTTAGCTGAGGAAGGACATACAAATAGGCTTCGAAATGTGAGATCAAAAGCACCATGATTATTAGCAAATGTATCCATGACAGATGTGTCACCTTCACTTTTCTGTAAATGCTAATTAGATGCTTTCCCAAGAAGAAATATTGCTTTGTGCTAACTTAAGTAGAGATAACAATGTACCAAGTAAGCGCTTAAATCAATCAAGACTCATGCAAGGTATTTTGAAACTATAAAAGAAGTTGTTTGTGGTGACAAAGTTGAGTGCGGTATCAGTCACTGAGCTGTGCTGCCCTCCCGGCCGTGATTCATAAATGCTCATATTATTTGCCAAACAGAGTTGTGTCATTCTTTCATTTCCTGAATAACTTATCTCCCCGCATAGCTCTCCTTGACCTTTTGGAGGCTATGGGAAGTAGTTGGGACAACAGTTCTCTGGTAGGTCTGGGGACTTTTATCTCCATAAGGTCAGCTCAGATGTAGAACTGAACAAACCTGCCCATGGTGGCTGCATGGCCCAGGGCTATGGATTAGTGTGAAAAATTAGAGGAACTTGTCTATACTGCAAGAGGATGCCCCCACAAACACAAAAACATTGAGGGAAAATGGTGTGATTACTAAAGGTTTCAAAGCAGTGCATGTTGAGCATGTATGCAATTGTTAATCTACAACAGCCACAGACCATTTGCACTGTATGGTTTAGATTTTTTACTAACAAAATCAATGAAAAAGAGTTTATAAAAAACTGTGCTTCTATAAACCTCTCACTTCAGAAATGTTTTGCTGTTCATATCACTGTGAATATAAAGTGTTTCTACTGACTAGTTTATTAGTACTTCAACCTTAGGAACTAATCAAACTCTTTATTTAGCAGTCATTAGTTGTTCCATTACAGTACAAACAACATCAAAGAAGAAAATATAATTTAAAAGAGGAGACAACAAGTCTGAAACTATGTAAGCTGAAACAAATCTGACTATCGCTAATTGTGTGTATATACAATCTAAGGACTTTGTGATTTTAAAACAGATTTTATTTGATGGACCAGAGAAACAAAACTAACAAGCATTTTTAATGCAACGGGTCTCGCTTTTGTTCGAGTTAGAGCTATTAGCGTTGTAAAGCAAAAAAAAAAACGCAGCGCAATCGCGCTATGTAAAATGTAGCGCAATCGCTCTGCGTGGAAAATAAACAGATAAAGTAGGCCGAAATCCAGGCCGAAAACATCGAGTCTCGTATGTTTTTGGTACTTTACCCGTGCTGTGTAGGTGGGCTAAACACCGGAAAAGGCATGACGTATGCATGCCTTTGACGTATGCATGCCTTTCACAAATGAAAGCAGGCGGATTTTAAAAGGCAAGCACACTAACCAATGTAAGTGACTGACGTGGCATGGGCATGGTTTTAAGCCCAAAGAGGGATTACAGAATGGACGGAGCACTTTGTGCTCGCCCATATAAAGCAGCCTTCACAGTACAAATCTTGTTCTTTTTTAATATACATTTCAATTATATTTTCCATTAAACCTTTAACGCCGGACAATTACAAATTTAACAGGTAATGGATCCAAGAAATGGCTATAGGTGACAACATTTTTAAAGGGAAGGGTGAAACTTGGTAATTACATTTAAAATTATTTTTAAATACTTAGAATTTTTAACCGTTAGCTGTTTTGCATTTGTTTCCTCCATTCACACCTTGATACATGATGAAAGGGTTCATGGGGTGCAGTTAAGAGATCTAAATATAATCCCTAATCTCATTCTTCCCAATTCCTACTCATACAGACGATGTTTCAAAAGCACTATCAGGGGGACGTGCCATCCAGTCTAAATGAAGACGTCAATATTGAATTAACTGAGCTCTTGAGAGGGAGTGTGTGTTAATGTTGTGACTTGAAAATCTTCTCAAATAAGTAGGTATGACTGAAACATGTGATGTGACCTTAGTTGAAGGTGGACCTCAGGCCGTGCACACAAATCTTGCTATTGCAGAATCAGCCATTCATGCTTTGGAGATGAAAATAAAGGTGATGGTGGTCATACAAAATATGGAGCAAGAGACCAACCAATTTCCAACTTTTAGATCTACGCCATCACATCCATTACTAGCTTAAGGGACATAATGGAGACATTGTAGATTGTTAAAGAGTGGTTAACATCCAGGGCTGGAATTGAAACCCAAATTAGCCAGACACCACACTAAATCCAATCCCACACAGTAGGCCCTGGTATACACCATCGGACTAGTACGCTGGCTTGGCTGGAACCTGCAAACATGCCTTTCACGCAAAAGTCTACTCAGGCTTTCATCCGCATGCAAATGGACCTCATAAGTGGCAACCAACATCACGGAGTGAGCTGGGCTTTATGTTTCCCCAATAGAAATAAGAGAGAAGATGGTGACAGCCAATATACTGTACAGTTCTCACTATTTGATGAAGGAAAACAAGACTTGATCCTGAGACAGGGAGCAGGAAGGGGAGAAATACTATACTTACTTCAGCAACTATTCTTCTTCCCTGATGAAACTTCAGGATTTCAACTTCCCATAAATAGGAGTGCATTCTGATGCCTGCCAACAGCCCTGGGCATTGGAAGGCACAACTTGGGAACAAGGGACTCACTCTAGCAGAGGACAGCAGGGCTCAGGCAGGTACAGTAGCAGGTCCAGTTGCAGCAGGTCAATTGAGCTGTTGCAAGGAGGCCTCTGGATCTTGTTGTGTTCTTGTAGCTCAGAACAGGAGGTCAGCCATCTGAGCCTGGGAGTCATTTAGCTTAGCTTGGTATGATGGGAGCATGCCTAGTCTTCCTTCTTAGAGAGCAGTTCAAGACTCAAGCAGCAGAGCAGTCGTCTGGGGAACAAGACAGGTCAAAAAGCAGAAGGGCAATCCTCTGGTAGCAGCAGGGTAGTCCTCTAGGGAACAAGTCATGCGTTAAGCAGCAGGGCAGTCCTCTGGGAAACAAGGAAGTCCTTCTTCTGTAAAGCCTACAGGCCAAGGAGTGTACTGAAAAGTTGTTCTGACAGTCCAATATTTACATCTGATGCCTGCCTTTGAAGTGGGAGAATCTCCTAGGCTAATACAAACTCTAGTTCTGGAAAGTTCCTCCTTTCCTCTGCCAAGGCTCCAAGAAGGCTGAGTTAACAAAAGACTAGTTAGAGGTTTTTTTGTGTGTAGTAGAGGCAAACCCCTTCTGAAATGTAAGTGGGGCAGGATATAGATCAGCCACCACCCATCCTGTCAGGATGACCATTGTATCCACACCTAAGCCCTATTGTCTCACTGTCTGGGATGAATACATAAAGCCTAACTGCAGGGTCATGTGACCCAGGACACAGGCAACAGGCATCAAATGGTTAGGACAAGAAAATGCCAAACTTTCTAACAGTGACTTTTCAAAATTGTGTCTTAAAATCAGACTTTACCATTAAGGGGGATTTTAAATTACAATTCATCTGAGTCCAAACTTGACTTTCCTATCTATTCCTAATCAAACATTAGCACTTATTAAATGTAATAAGGTAACCCAATGTTATCCAGTGACAGAGATAAGACTTACAGTAGAGTAAAAAATGTAGGAGTGTTTCACCCCTATGACGTATAAATGTAGAAACAGGTCACAATTTAAATACAATGCACCCTGCCTTTTTGGTCGTTTAGTGCCTATTGGGGGAAAATTATATGTATTAAAAAAGGAAGGTTTAGGCCTGACAAAAAGGTTTATTTTATCAGATCAAATTGGCAGTTTAATGCTGCACTACAGGCTGCAATAGCAAGTCTGATACATGTTTTAAAGTGCTACTTTAGTGGGTGGCACAATGACTGCTGAGGGCCCACCAATTTCACCATGTTTAAAGGGCAGTGCACAGGTACTTTAGCACTGGTTAACATTAGTAAAGTGTACAGAATCCTAATGCTAATAAAAACGGATTTCTGAAAACAGGAGGAGTGAAGGCAAAAAATGTGGGGGAAGACCACACCAAGGATGTCAGGTATAACGGAATCCCTGTGGAAGAAAAGCTTGAATCCTACCCACAGGGGTTGTTTAAAGAACCTGTTTTTCTATTAGATGTACCGCCCTTATATTGGTGTTATATGTAGTTGCTCAAGTGTTGGTGAAGAGATTGTGTGCCCATAAGTCCAACTATTAGACTCTTCTACCTCGGTGGAAGTTTTACTACTGCAGGGTTTAATTTCTGTTTGTAAAATCCACATCCCTTCTTCATCTTTCCCCCTGACAGAGCATCACAATTATTGGCCATATGTCACTCTGCATTTGTTGGTGAAAGACCTGAAGCAATGGCACCGTCTTTAATAACATATATATTATAAATGTCTACAGATTTCTTCTTTTAGAAAGCCCAATAAATATATTTGCTTTAAAAAGTAATACCCAAATTGTTGCCCTCAGCTTCTTGCAGAAAGGGGTAGGCACCCCTCGTTTCTTGAAAGCCATAAAAATGCCCTTCCTTTCGCTACTAAACACACAATGCTAATGTTCTGTTTGGCTGCAGATCCGTCACAGATGCTTGTCAACAGCTGCAAAAAAAACAGCGCTAGCGCCGAGTTGGTGGGAGTCGCAAAAACTGGACTGAAAAAGCTAGACTCTGCAAGTATCACGCATCACGCAGGCACGCATCCGGGGTGGCAAAAACATACAAAATTCAGGCTTCGCAGCATCGTAATCTCATATTTTTTCAGAGCATCTGACCTAATTTCTCCAGCGGTTTTAGTTGCAAGCATACACGGTTATTTTTCTGATTTTTAAAGCAGCCTGAAGAACGACCCATATTCTCTGCCACGTTACCACCTTTCTCAAGCATACACTGGTGGTTTATTGTGAAAAAGCACTGTACAACGTAGACATTTCGCTGCAACACTTTTTTAAGTGCAATCCACCCCTTAAACGAGTAGTGAAAATAAATGCAATACTGCACTGGTTGCTTGTGTAAGTTTTGTGTGCATATTTTGTACACTGGGAATTCTACCGTAGACGAATTAAAATGAGGAGTGGCGGGAGCCCTTCAAACATGCATCGAACCCCCACCACAATCTGGGACCATATCAGCTGTTCTTGTCCATTTGCAGCAGAGCGTCTCTGAGGGAAACTTTACCACAATTCACTGCTCCTCTAAAACACTAAGCGCAAACGCAGTCGGTGCAAGAACCATAAGATTTGGCTCATGGTCATTTATAAAGCAAGAAAATGCATGCAACATATTTCTTACCTGTGCCTAAGTCTACAACGCAACTAACGAGCGCAGCGTCTCATAATGTGAACTTGTTTTGCTGTCTCTCTGCCTGGCTGATGCAGTCGTCACTTCCTAGTCCTGCAAGTTGGAGTCTTTCCAAACCCCTCCTCCTCGTCTCTGACCTGCGAGCAGCAGGAACCAACAGCAAAGCCAGAGGATTTAATCGGCAGCTGGAAGAAGTCCCCCAGTCGTTGCTTCGTTTAGCATGGCACAGTTTTGTGCACACTGTCTGCCCCCTCCAAACAGCACGCCGTCCCGATGAACGCAGCCAGTCCAGAGGAGCTCCATCAGCGCAGCACACCCCGTGCAAAGTGCCAACAGCTGTCAGAGCACAACAGGGCGCGTACTCTGTCAAAGAGGCGGAGTGAATACTGGGGCTAACTCCTGCCGCAGAGCCCGAGCACATCTGTGCACAGTGACACCAGCAATCTCTGCACGGCTACAAGCGCAGTGTCCCACAGTTCTCAAGTTTCCCCTTTCCGTGCACGAGTAGTTCACCCACTCGAGTTGGGAAACCTGGGAGCTCCGCTGCAGACCACGGTACCCCTAGATACAGCAAACTGCCCCTTAAAGGGCCCGCCCTGCACACTGTCCGTGCTCGCTTTCTTTACCGAGGTCAACGTGTTGCGCAACGCAGTGCTCTGCACAGTTTTAGCGGGGGCGCCCTCTGCACAGATCCGTACATAATGCTTGCAGAGCAGAACCGTGTGAACGTACAGCGATGTCAACACTATTACAAACTCTGCACACCGCGTCCTGCTAGCTGTGGGTCGTCCTCTCCGCCCAGCACTTGGCAGCTGCACGACCGCGCTCACTGTACCTGCAAAGTACATTACTCTGTATGAGCATGTGCATAATGCTGCACATAACTCAAAAGACTGCTTTCTGTATGCACTGCCTAATTCTCTCTCTGCAAAGCCCTGTGCATAACTGCTTGCTGCCATGCCCGAAAACCTTTGTTGTGCACACCGGCAGTAGCGCACTCCGCACTGTTGTCTGTACACTCTGTGGAGCACAGGAGTGTGCATACTGTGACTAACTCCCCTCTCTGCACAGCCCCAGCGTCGCACATTGACAGCAGCTCTCGCTGTACAGCACCATTCACAGTGTGTGCACAGGACACGAATGGATGTTCATTGTACACACTGTGGTAACTTTAGCCGGACAGCACCGCCTTCTTCTCGGCACGGTGCTCCCCGCGCATTCAGCCTGCTGTTCATCTGCTGCACAACACAGCCCCATGCACAATGAAAGTATCTTTCTATGCACACATCCCTGCCCAGGGCCTGTAGGGCACTGCAGTGCTCTGTACACACTGGTAGCAGCGCTCAGGGTCCTGTGCACAGTGACTGCAGGCACAGCAAGCAATGTCTACACTATGTAGAATTGTTAGAAATGGGGTCTCTAGTTGGCAGTCGGTTTGAACCCTGTCCAAGTAGGGACCCTTATTCTAGTCAGGCTAATGGAGATACCCGCTCAGTTAACCCCTGCTCACCCTCTTGGTAGCTTGGCACGAGCAGTCAGGTTTATTTCAGTAGCAATGTGTAAAGCATTTGCACATAGCACACAGTAAAAAGTGAGAACACTACAAAAGGACACCACACCAGTTTTAGAAAAAAAGCCAATATTTATCTATATAAAACAAGACCATATACGATAAAAATCCACCATACAGTAATAGATATATGAATTCTGTAAGATTTACTCAAAAATACAGTTTCTTGAAGTCAATAGCTCCACCTGGGGCTATCACGGCGTCGTGATCAACAAAACCAACAGTTTAGGCCAGCCGCAGCGACGCGTGCCAGCTACGGTGTCGAGAAGACCTGCAAACAGTACCTTTGGATTTGCAGGATGTTTTGATCCTCACAGTGAGCGCCGGAGAGCGGCGTCACTGGCATCGTAGTGTCGGTTCCAGAGTCGGTGCGGGAGTCTTTGGGCCCTTGAAGTCACACACCTTGCGGAACAAACTCTGGGCTGATGAAGTCAGAAGCGCTGGTGTGGATGGCATTGGGGCTGCGGTGCGAAGTGGGACGATGCAACGTGCGGTGCCCACAGGTCACGGTGCAGGCATCGCTCGGTGATGGCATCCAGCAGCGTCGGTGAGACCAGGGCTGCGATGTGAAGCGGGGCAGCGCGACATGCGGTGTCACCAGGTCACAGTACAGGCAGCGGCGGCGTCATTGCTAAAGCACTGTTGTCGGTATGCCCAAGCCAGCGGTGCGGGACGGTGCTTCGTGACCTTCACGAGCGGTGTCCACAGCCCACGGTGCAGGCAAGGATGCCTAGTGACAACACTGGAGTCGATGGTGCTGGCATCGGTGGACCGGGGCTGCGGTGCAGGACGGAACGGTGCTTCATGTACCTCACAAGCGGTGTCCATAGGCCACGGTACAGGCAGCTGTGCCGGTGCCAGTGGGAGCGGCGTGTTGGGGATGCCCAGGCTGCAGTGTGAGCAGGCGATGCCGGAGTGCGGGGCCCACAGGTCTCGGTGAGAGCAGCGGCTCGGTGAAGTCGTCCGATGATGGCATCGGTGAGACAAGGGTCGCAGTACGAAGCGGGGCAATGCGACTCTGTGCGGCGTCGCCAGGGCACAGCGCAGGCCAGTGGCTTCGTTGGCGGTGTCGCAGTGGTTTCTCTTCTTGAACAGCACAAAACACACCGTTCCCAGTGCTGCAGGTCAAGGAAACTTAAGTCTTTGGTGTCCCTGAGACTTCCAACAGGAGGCAAGCTCTACTCCAAGCCCTTGGAGAACTTTCTCAAGCAGGACACACAGCAAAGTTCACCCTTTGCACTCTTTTCAGGCAGAAGCAGCAACTGCAGGCCAGTCAAGCAAAGTAACACAGCAAAGGGACAGTACTCCTTCTTCAGCTCTTCTCCTGGGCAGAGGTTCCTCTTAATTCCAGAAAGATTATAAAAGTGTGGGGTTTTGGGTCTTCTTCTTATACCCTGTCCTGCCTTTGAAGTTGGCAAATTTCAAAGCAAAGTATCAAGTGCTTGCAAGATCCTTCCTTGTCCAGGCCCGGCCCCAGACGCACACCAGGGGGTTGGAGACTGCGTTGTGTGAGGGCATGCACAGTCCTTTCAGGTATAAGTGACCACTCCTCCCTCCACTGTAGCTCAGATGGCTCATCAGGATATGCAGGCTACACCCCAGCCCCCTTTGTGTCACTGTCTAGAGGAGAGGTGTGAACAGTCCAACTGTCAAACTGACCCGGACGTGGAATCCACAAACAGGCAGAGTCACAGAATGGTTTAAGCAAGAAAATGCCTACTTTCTAAAAGTGGGATTTTCAAACTCGCAATCTAAAAACCAACTTCACTAAAAGATTTATTTTTAAATTGTGAGTTCAGTGACCCCAAACTCCATATTTCTATCTGCCCTCAAAGGGAATCTGCGCTTTAAAGTTATTTAAAGGCAGCCCCCCTGTTAACCTATGAGGGAGATAGGCCTTGCAACAGTGAAACCCGAATTTGGCAGTATTTCACTGTTAGGACATACAAAACACACCAGTACATGTCCAACCTTTTAAATACACTGCACCCTGCCCATGGGGCTACCTAGTGCCTACCTTAGGGGTCCCTCACATGTACCAAAAGGGAAGGTTTGGGCCTGGCAAGTGGGTACACTTACCAGGTCGAATTGGCAGTTTAAAACTGCACACACAGACATTGCAGTGGCAGGTCTGAGCCATGTTTACAGGGCTACTTATGTGGGTGGCACAATCAGTGCTGCAGACCCACTAGTAGCATTTGATTTATAGGCCCTGGGCACCTCTGGTGCACTTTACTAGGGACTTACCAGTAAATCAAATATGCAAATCATGGATAAACTAATCAACACTACAATTTACCTAGGGAGCACTTGCACTTTAGCACTGATTAGCAGTGGTAAAGAGCGCAGAGACAATAAACCAGTAAAAACAGACCTGAAAAAATAGGAGGAAGAAGGCAAAATGTTTGCTGATAACCCTGCAAAAAGGGCCATTTCCAACAAGAATATATTGATGTAGACACTCCTAATAATTCCAGCTGGGTAGTACAACTTCCTCTACGCCTCATAGAGCACACTGCAAATTTCCCTCTGTTACCTTGCTGCACCACTAAGTGCACGTGGCACGCTGCTCCCTATGCACTTCGCCTCCTGCTCTCTGTACTCGCACATCACAGTGCTCTTTTGTGAAGTGCACAGTGCAGAGGACAGAATAGTGTACACTCTATGTAGAGGACAGCATAGTGCACACTGCTTCTAAGTAAACTGCACTGCCATCTATACACCGTATGCTGCTCTGTGCTTTGCCTTCTGCTCTCACCGTACTGCATAGTCTTACATAAACTGCCTGCCTATTCCTCTACACATTACAGCGCTGTGTACACTGGCAGCTGCTTTCTCTGCTCACCTTAGTTCACAGTATCTGTACAGTCTGTACAGTACAGGAACGTCTATACCAGAGGTCTTCAAACTTTTTGATGCCAAGACCCGACCTGTCAAAATTGTTTAGGTGTGAGGACCCCCTCCTGACAACATTTTTTAGAACATGGTACTCCTCATCACTGACAGCCATAAATGCCCTCAATTCCCACAGCAAATCATTTTTATGTAGTAAAATAATATTAGCCTGTGTTTAGCAAACCAATGTTTTGTGGGTCACTCCTAGTTATGTTAGTTTGCTGCTATTGTAGGCTTCAGTCAAGTCTGGGGGTTGGGGGAGGCTGGAGGGCCTTGAGAGTCTGAGCACAGAGAACCATGTGAAAGCACTTCCGGACCAAGTGGGATAATATCCTGTGCTGTGCCCCCGTGCGCCATAGGGCTTAGTTAATGTGTGCACTGCAACACACTGCTTTCTTTTTCTGCTGCTGCTGCCTGGGAGTGAGAGCTGGCCTAGGTCCAGGGGTGCAGCCATATGCTGAGGCAGCCACTGTCTGTTTGGGAGAACAGCTGTGGCAGCAGCTAGCACAGTACTGTAGAACAGTGCATGTCTGCACAACTTAAAAGTGAGCTGACCCTCACAGTAAAAGAAAAAACACATATACATGGTTCAATTTAGCTCACAATTAAGACAGTGGTTACACATTGTCAATAAGGCATGCACCAAACTGGAGGCACAGGCAGCAGTGCGAAAAAGAAACATAACTGCTGCTTGCCACCCGGGCTGAGTGAATCTCAGCTGTTGTCAGACTGCTGCAGCCGGCGCAGCGGAGCCCCCAGGCCAGCGCAAGCAGTGCCAGCTATATTGTGATGAGTGAACTGTATTCACTGAGGCGTCAGTGCTGTGTGCAGTGCAGTGCTCCAATTCTTGTCAACCTTGCACCATCCACACAGAAATGGGCAGCCAGGCCGTTATGAAACCTCTATGAGTTAATGCACTGCAGTGGTCTGTGTGTAACCAGAGAGCCACACAATTAAATCTTGGATGGTGCAGTAGAAAATAATGACTTGTGTACTTTCAGTGCTACCAGGCCACAACCCGTGGCAGAAAGCACTGCAAATATGCAAGTCATTAATTTTAACTTGCATTACACACAGTATGAAATATACTGCTACAAAATGCATTAAAAGTTTTACGATAAAATGGTGCTTCCAAAATATAGATTTTAGAAATACCCAGACTGCATAATGTAATTTTTTTACATAGCTGCCCCTTCAACACCTACTCGTGGTAGTAAGCGCTATGTAAATACAATTACAATTAAAAGCACTCATATCACAGCTCAGTTGTTAACTGAACTACCACTCAAAAAGAATAAATCTTTGTTATCCCAAAGATTAGATCAATTAAAGCCAGTACTGACGTCCAAGCATCCTTTACATTTGCAGATTACCTTTTACATTTGCAGACTAACTCTTAGCACACATTTACATTTATTCCAGGCAGCAGGCACCCTGGCAGGAAGTTGTTTGTCTACCTGGCTTCAGTTTCACAGCGCAGGACACTCCCTGAATGACACTTCAGATGAAGCATTTACAGTATAGGAATTAACTGTCCCCTGACAGTTGTTTTACAAAAAGTAGGAGAACAGTTTTTCATTAAAAATATTTGTGCTGACCGTAAGGCTGTGGAATGCGCGACCCTCTTCCCATGACTACGCGCCTCCCCTGGGGGTCACACTCCACAGATTGAAGACCTCTAGTCTACACCGTGGAGAGCATAGCAGTGTGCATACTGCTACCAACTCAACCTGCCATCTCACTACCACATCCCTTTCTGCATGTTATAGTAAAAGTAGAAAAGAGAGAAGGCTGTTTACGGTGTCAAAATATAGAGCAAGAATAGAGTGGGGGTATGAAGGGATGGCAGACACAAGTTGTAGTAGATAAATATAAATAGTAACACAGCAGAAATGGATGGTCACAGTATGCATCATAGGCCGCATTGTATTACACAGTTCTGAGGAAGAATTTAGATCACAGCAACACAAGGGAACACAATTAGCTTTGGTTACATGTTTCAGAGTAGCAGACGTGTAGGAAGGAAAGTGTTGACATACTTCAGAGCAGGAGACTGAAAGACACTGTGATTTCAACTAAAAAATGCATCAATAGCAGGTGCACTTCAGTCACACTTTTGTAACGTGTGATTAGATGTTTTGCAAAAACTATTGCTTCTTGCTGAAGTTATTAGAGAGAACAATGTGCTAGAGCAAGTGCTTTATTTAATATGAATGCCGATGATTAAGACATCATTGCCGTTTTGAGACTATATAGGACACTGTTATTCTGCAGTTTGAGTTCAGTTTCAGTTATAGAGCTGATCTATCCTCCTGGCCATTTTTGAAAAAAAACAATACTATGCTGCCAACCAGAATTGTGTTGCTTCTTTATTTGTTCTTCAACAACATTTGGCTTAACCAGCCAGGAGCCACCTCACGTTCCAGGACTGCTACAGAAGTAGACACCACCTGCCCAGATTGAACAGATTACTGCGCAGAAATTAGATGTGCAGACACCTGTATATTCAAAACAGGCAGGAGGGGTTTCCAGAGGTTGCCGTCCTAAATGTGTGAGGAGACGTCAGGCTTCGTACCTTAAAATTCTAATAGATCATGATTCTGTGGCAATCATAGTGCGGAGGGATCAGGAAATGCATGCATTATTTATGTGTTTTTTTCAAGATGCATTCTTATGTTTAGAGAAATGAAATGTAGTGATTTCTCGGTTAGACCAGAAGACTAACTAGTGTGAATCCCCTTTGAGGTAGAAGACCAGAATAACCAGTAATAGTGTATTACCCAGTGGACAGCTCCTGGCAGGGATATTCCTTTGGAAGTGGCCAACAGGTATCCCAGTTAGATCTGGAGGGACAGAGTAGAAGTAGAGAGGCGGGCCGGGTAACAGGTATGAAGTCTGACGCGGCAAAGAGACAGTCATTTGATCGGTGCTGACAGGCCTTACTCTGAATAAGTCAGATGTCCGGTTGCCAAATTCCCAGATTTAAGGTATCTGAAAGGCGTTCTTAAGGGAGAGCGACAGAGGCTGAGGCATCAGTGGCGAGTCTGATGTTTAGGTAAGGGGACAACCGGGTGCTTGGTGTCAATTGGCTTTGCCCAGAGAACAGTCAGACCCTTGGATGCGAACTCTAAAAGCGCATTAGTAGCAAGTAGATATTCCCCATGAATTAGGAGGTTGACATAAAGAGTACAGTATTTCATAATCACAAGGGCCAAAATATAGAGAAGTGTCAGGGTCCCTGCCGACTGTTATAGAGTGTGATATAAGCGAGGAAGAAAGGGTGCAAGATCTTTGCCATATTTTTGATATTCCAATAGAAACCCGTAAAGTGTCCTGGAAATGGGGAAACATTGTTTCAGCTAAAACACGTGGAACAAAAATAAAATATCCCAAGACAAGTGTAAAGAACGAGTTACTTACCTTCGGTAACGCCTTTTCTGGTGGATACACTAGCTACCTGTGGATTCCTCACTCATTGAATTTTCCCTCCTGCGCCAGCTTCCGACGAAAATTTTCTTCCTAGCTTCTGCATGTCGAAGAGGACGTCACAATTGCCCACGCGACGCCGTCTGATGTCATACAGGCAATAAGAGGTCCTCGCCGACGTCAGTACCAACATTTTTTACGTGCCTCTGAGACGAACAAATACCAGCGAAATATATATATACAGTACAATTGAAACAAATATTTAATTAATTAAATGAAATAGATAAAACATCAGCTCAAATATGGAAATACGCAAAAAAAAATATATATATATATATATATACATATAGACTATGTATAGCATCTTAACAATACCAAACAGGAGCTCACCCAAGGATAACTTGGTAAGACCAGACAGGCAACGGGGAGGCGGGTGGGACCGTGAGGAATCCACAGGTAGCTAGTGTATCCACCAGAAAAGGCGTTACCGAAGGTAAGTAACTCGTTCTTCTGATGGATACAACTACCTGTGGATTCCTCACTCGTTGAATAGAGTCCCAAAGCAGTATCGCACTCGGTGGAGGGTGCCTGAATGGTCAAACCAAGAAATCCTGCAGCACTGACCATGCAAAATGGCCATCCCTCCTAACCTCCAAATCTAAGCAATAATGTTTTGCAAAAGTGTGGAGGGATGACCAAGTTGCGGCCTTGCAGATGTCAACCACAGGAACACCCCTAGCCAAAGCCGAAGAGGCCGACTTAGCTCTGGTGGAATGAGCTCTTATTCCATCAGGGGGTTCTTTCTTTGCCAGAGAATAACAGAGAATAACACAACTTAATGCAAAGAATGACCCACCTGGAGAGTGTTCTTTTGTGGACTGCCCTTCCTCTCCTCTTTCCCACGTACCCGATGAAGAGTTGATCCTCCAATCTAAACTCCTTTGTTCTGTCTACGAAGAAGCTCAGCGCTCTTCTGGGGTCCAAACGATGTAACCTTTCTTCCTCTTTCGAAGGATGAGGTGGAGGATAAAAAGAGGAGAGAGTAATAGTCTGACCCATATGGAAGGGTGAAACAACCTTCGGCAAGAAAGCAGCCTTGGTCCTCAACACCACCTTATCTACATAGAAGGATGTATACGGGGGCTTAACAGAAAGAGCCTGCCGCTCACTCACTCTTCTAGCAGAAGTGATCGCAACAAGGAAAACAGTCTTTAACACCAATAACCTTATCGGGCAAGAATGCATGGGCTCAAAAGGTGAACCCATAAGAAACGTTAAGACTAGGTTCAAATCCCACTGAGGCATAATGAAAGGAGTGGGATGAAATTTATTAATGAGGCCTTTTAAAAACCTCAATACTAAGGGAGATTTAAATAAGGAAGGCTGGTCTGGAAGACACAGAAAGGCTCACAGAGCCGACAAATAGCCCTTGACTATAGCAACTGCACAACCCCTCTGTGCCAGGGACAACGCAAAAGACAATATATCTGATAACTGGGCACGTAAGGGATCAATTTCCTTCTCTCCACACCAATTCACAAATTTAGCCCACCTGCTAGCGTAGATAGATTTAGTGGAGTGTCGCCTGGCAGATAAAATAACATCCACTACCTCAGGTGGGAGTGAAAAGGAACTCAGGTTGCCCCGTTCAATCTCCAGGCATGAAGGTGCAGGCTCTGGAGGTGGGGGTGTAAAACCTGCCCCGGCGATTGCGAGAGGAGGTCTGCCTTGTGAGGGAGACGGAGCGGGGGGCACAGAGAGAGTTGGAGAAGATCTGAATACCATACCCTCCTTGGCCAATCCGGAGCTATTAAGATGACTTGGGCCCCGTCTTGGCAAATTTTCCTCAAAACCCGAGGAATCAAAGGTATGGGGGGAAACGCATAAAGCAACTGGTCGCAACAGGACATCTGAAACGCGTCCCCCAACGTTCTTTGCACCGGATACTGGAGGCTGCAGAACAACGGGCAGTGCGTGTTCTCCCGAGTGGCAAAAAGATCTACCCGAGGGAATCCCCACATCTGGAAGATTTGCCGGGCTAGATCTGGATGAAGACGCCACTCGTGATCGGTCGAGAAGTGCCGACTGAGACTGTCCGCACGCACGTTCAAGACTCCGGCCAGATGGTTTGCTACCAAGCAAATCTGATGGTCCCTTGCCCAGGACCATAGCCGCAGACCTTCTCTGCAGAGAAGGTACGACCCTACTCCTCCCTGCTTGTTTATATACCACATCGCGGTAGTGTTGTCCGTCAGGACCTGAACTGACTGACCGCGAAGGGAAGGGAGGAAGGCCTTGAGAGCCAGACGTATCGCCCGCAATTCCAACAGATTTATGTGAAACATCCATTCCACTGGAGACCAATGACCTTTGACTTCCAGGTCCCCCAGATGAGCTCCCCACCCTAGAGTGGAAGCATCCGTTATCACTGTGGTCACTGGAGGAGGCAGCGAGAACGGCCTTCCTTGGGAAAGATTGCCGTCCGCAACCCACCCTCTTAGATCCACTGCAGCGTCTCTGGAGATCTTTACCGATCCCTCGAGATCCCCTTTGTGCTGAGACCACTGCTTTCGGAGGCACCACTGAAGAGCCCTCATGTGCCAGCGAGCATGAGTGACCAACAGAATGCAAGAAGCTAACAGACCAAGCAGACGAAGGACCTAGAGGACTGGAATGACCGCTCCACTTTGAAACATTGGAACCAACGCCTGAATGTCCTGAATCCGCTGAGGCGGAGGAAAGGCACGATTCAATGTTGTGTCCAGTACTGCCCCTATGAACAGGAGGCGCTGAGAGGGCTCTAGGTGAGATTTGGGCACGTTCACCAAAAAGCCCAGATCGGACAACAACTGGGTTGTCGACTGCAGGTGACGCAGCACGAGCTCCGGAGACTTGGCTTTGATCAACCAATCGTCTAGGTAAGGAAATACTGCAATCCCTTTCCTTCTGAGCTCTGCTGCAACCACCGCCATCACCTTTGCGAAGACTCGAGGTGCTGAAGTAAGACCAAAAGGAATGACCGCAAACTGTTAGTGTTGCGATCCCACCACAAACCGGAGATACTTCCTGTGCGACTTGAGTATCGGGATATGAAAGTAAGCATCCTGCAAGTCGACAGACACCATCCAATCTCCTTCATTCAACGCCAAAAGCACCTGAGCTAGGGTCAGCATCTTGAACTTTTCCTGTTTGAGGAACCAATTAAAAATCCTCAGGTCCAGGATTGGTCTCAACCGACCATCCGTCTTAGGGATCAGGAAGTATCTTGAGTAACAACCCTGACCTCTCTCCTGCTCTGGAACCAACTCCACTGCACCCTTTGAAAGGAGGACTAGAACCTCCTGTTCTAGTAACAGGAGGTGCTCTTCTGAACAGTAGGATGGGTGGGGCGGGGTGGGGGGTGGAAACTCCCGAAAAGGAAGGGCATAGCCTTTCCCCACAATACTGGTGACCCAGGAGTCCGATGTTATTACCTCCCACATGTGGAGAAAGTTCATTAACCTCCCCCCTACAGGAGTGGTATGTAAAGGATTTGGTGGATGACTAAGGCTGCTTCCCATGTTGCACCCCTCCAGAGGAAGAGGAAGAGGCAGAGTGCTGCTGGGCGGCTCCTCTAGTTCGGACCCTACCCCTCCCCCTGTATGATCTATAGGGAAGAGCAGTGGCGGGTTGCTGCTGAAATCTGCCCCAAAAGGAGGAGGATGAGCCACGACCAAACCCCCTAAATCTTCTGAACAGTCTAGAAGAAGCAGAAGAGGAGGCTTGCAAGCCTAATGATTTCGCTATGGCCCTACTCTCCTTAGATCTTTCAAGGGCTGAGTCCGCCTTGGATCCAAAAAGTTTATCCCCATCAAAGGGAAGATCCAGCAGGGCTGACTGGACATCAGATGAAAATCCAGAAGAACGAAGCCAGGCCTGTCTCCTTGTAGCATAGCTCTGGCCACAGAATCAGTAGTGTCCAGCCCCGACTGAATTACTTGGGTTGCCGCAGCCTGAGCATCCGAAACCAGACTCAACACCTCCTGAGACACCTCCGAATGGGACGACTTTATCTCTTCCATAAGGGCGTAGATGTACCTGCCCAAAATGTATGTGGCATTAGTAGACTTGAGAGCCATACTGCAAGATGAAAACGCTTTCTTGGAAGACTGGTCCATCTTTTTTGAGTCCCTGTCAGACGGTACCACCGGAAAAGAGCCTGGGGCAGTGCGAGATGAACATGAAGCCTGCACAACCAGGCTCTCTGGAGTCGGGTGCCTAGACAAAAAGCCTGGATCCGCAGGAGCCACACGATATCTGCGTGCCACTGATCTATTAACGGCCGAAGATGACACCGGCTTTTTCCAGATCTCTAAAATTGGGTCCAACAAAGCCTCATTAAATGGCAGAAGTGGCTCTGCAGCTGTTGAAGCAGGATGTAACACCTCCGTCAAAATATTGGGCTTAGATTCAGACACCGGCAAGGGAATGTCCAAAAAGTCAGCTGCTTTCCTTATTACAGAGTGGAATGAAGCAGCCTCCTCTGTATTTTCTCCAGGAGATGTTAAGTCCCACTCTGGAGAGGTGTCTAAACCACTTGCCGTATCCAAACCCTGGAGATCTCCCAGAGGTTCTTCAATCTCCCCTTCCTCCAGGGCCTGCTTCCGATACTCTTGCTCCTCAAGGAGGCGAAGAGCAAGCCTCCTTGAATGCAGTCTGGCTTCAATCCTCGGCGTCGACAGGGCGTCAGCCGACGCCGATGCCTGGCACCGATCCTCCGATCCATCTGACACCGGATCTATTGGCGCCGTGGACTTCTTCGGCGCTGACCGAGGCAAAGGACGAACAGGAGAACTCTCCGGTGCCGGAACAGCAGATCTACTCGGCGTCGCAGGCTGTGTTGTCGACGCCAAAGGTACCGGCGCCGAACCAACACCTCCCAAAGGAAGGAAGGGCATGAAAGGTGCCGGACGTAAAGGAGCCAGAGGACCCATATTAAAGGCCAACGGCCCCAAAGGACCAGCCGGTCCACCACCTGGAGCCATTTGTTGGAAAATGGCAAACATCCCATTTAAAAATGCGGAACTGTCAGCACCTGGAGCCATGAAAGCCGGATACTGTGGAGCCTGAGCTCGAGGTGACAACGGCGCCGGCCCCGGTGTCTGAGAAGCCGGTGAGAACTCCTGACGTTGAGGAACCTCAAAAACAGATGGTGGAGTCATAGGCGAAGTCGGCGAAGCCGGTGAAGTCGGTGAAGCAGGAGGCGTCTGCGGCTGAGGTGTGATGGTGGGACTAACCTCCCATGTCTTTCGGCGCCGAACCAAAGGCGACCTCGACCGTGACGGCTACCTACTCGACCGGTGCCGAGATTCACGACGACGCCGGGAGTCACGGTGACGCCGGTGGGACCTAGGCGATGATGATTTGCGCGGATGCCGCTTCTCCTTCTTTTTGGATTTCGCCAAAAAGAGTTTCGCCTCGCGCTCCTTCAACGCCTTCGGGTTCATACATTGACAGGAGTCACATTTCTCCACGTCGTGGTCGGAACTGAGACACCACAAGCAGTCTACATGTGGGTCCATCACCGACATCTTGCCTCCGCACTCCCTGCAGGGCTTAAATCCCGACTTTCGCTGAGACATCTTTTCTCTCGAAGAAAGAAACAGTAACTGTAACTACGTAGAGTAGAAACAGTAGCTCCCTCGAAGAATAACCATCGTTTGAAGGCACGGAAAAAAGGGAACTGACGTCGGCACATCAGCGAGGACCTCTTATTGCCTGTATGACGTCAGACGGGTCGCGTGGGCAATTGTGATGTCCTCTTCGACGTGCAGAAGCTAGGAAGAAAATTTCCGTCGGAAGCTGGTGCAGGGGGGAAAATTCAATGAGTGAGGAATCCACAGGTAGTTGTATCCATCAGAAATTAATAATACTTCCCTATCAGTGAGACTGATGATACAATGTGGCAGGAAACAAATACCATTGAATTAAAACTAATAATTCAATGGGCCCATGGGGAATCCCTGTGCCCATGTAACACCCCTCTGTTTGAAATAATAACACAGACACCTATTACATTAGATGCTCTGCTTGATGCATTGCTCACAGACATTCACAATTCAGGAGTTTAAAACATGAGTGGGAGATCACATCCCAGAGCACCGGTTAGTGATGTTGATAAAGACAAATAAATATCAGTAAAGGAGTCAAGGTCCAAAAGGGGCATAAGATAGCGAACAAATAAACAGGAGGTACACATAGGAAACACACATTCTTTGAGGACCATGGAGACCCCTCTGGAACACATGATAAAAACCTAGAAGAGGATACAAAAGTACGGTAAAGGTAAAAAGGATCACGCTCAGCCATGGCCAAAGGAAGGGACATTCAATTAAGACACAGCTGAACATACATTTGCTCTAAGTATAAAAGGTAGAAAAGACAGAAAAGGGAGGCCACCCGGTCACTATGGTGGGTATTCTGTGATACAAAAACAAAAACAAACGTGAAACCAACAGCATCCGAAGAGACAATGATATAGCCCCCAGAGAAGCCTTCAGGGATGCCCCCGCCTTCTGCCGGCTGTAGGGCACCAGGATTCTGTTGGAGTCACAGCTAAAGAGGAGAGACAAGAATCACAGGGAGCCGAGGCAACGTCGTACCCCACCCCTACAACTCCTCTGGCCAGTCCAGAACGAGACCGAAGGGACAGAGTAATAAATTAATTGCAGCATACTGTGAGACAGACAGAACGATCCAGATGTCCTGCCCCCCCTTCAAGGGCAATGGACTACAGGACATGTTGTTCTTAGGCTGGGAGACACTTCTGCAGAGACTTTGAGAGAGGCAGCTGAGGAATGGATAAGAGAAGAAGAAGGATGGCAAAGAGATGTAGAGATGCTACAATATAATAAACCCTCAACTGAGTTACAAGACGTAGCAGGAGCAGAGGACAAAGGAGAGTGGGATGAAAGGCCTAGCAGGGGTGTAGATGAACAGGAAACTAACTGTAGACCATATAATTTCCTCCTGTCTCCTACGCAGGAGGTACTAATGGTAGTGAGAGACACCTCAGCCATGAAGAAGAAATCAATCCTAAAAACAAGCAAGTCAGATTTAACACCCATAGCGATAATAGAACAAAAGGAGGGTAGTTACTATTTCCAACCCTTCTCAGATAAATTGGCAAGGTGGAATAAAAAGACAGGGAGAAAGTCATGGTCCTGACAAGCGTCTTTTCAACCCTTCAAGTTAGCAAATACAGAAGATTGTATATGGAAGGGACAGGGCGCCACAGATTAAAGCTACCCCTATATGCAAGAGTGCCTGGTGGAAGTAATACAAACAGATCAGATTTTAGTTTAGGCCTGAGGCCGGTAAACCCTCAATAATAACTCAGTTACCCTAATTTCCAAGGGAAGCAAAAACCCACATATGTACCTTGGCCACAGACAGATAAAGAGAATTTAAAAAGAGCACTACCCCTGCAGTCTGAGGGAGTGGGGAAATGGATATAATACTTTAAAAAACACACTGCTTGGGTAAACCTTGCCCTGGGCGATGTTAAAAGCTTGCTGAGTTCTTTACTGGGAGATGAAGTAAATACAATTTTTGCCAGAGCAGGGCTCCCTCTAACAACACTGATAAATGCACAGTTTGATGGGTCATCCTTTAACAATGTCTGTCAATATGTTTGGGATGCGTTCTGATGGACATACCCAGACAGACCAGACAATGAAGCCATTATGGCACAAAGTATAAAACTGACTGAGGACATTGCAGAGTTCAATACCAGAATGAAAGAACAATGGGTACAGGAAGTAGGATGCAACTGGGAAGACATATGAGGGAATGTGATTTAATTTTATTTGTACTGAAACCGGGCCTGCCCAGAGATATACTAAGAAGCCTAGATAAAGTAGTGGGAATAGAGAGTAAACTGTGGCCAGAAATACAAACCCATATAATGAATTATTTCAAGCAAAAACAAGAGAAGGACAGAACAGTTAGAGAGGGCCAAAGCTAAGTTGGTGCAACAGAAACTGAAGAAACCAAGTACAGAAGGGGCACTTGTGATAGCATCACGAATGGTTGTTGCAACACCAGAGCAGGTTCAGGCACCAGGAGTGCAGCCAGCAAGTAACATGAGCAAAGGATGAAGAGGTTTTTCGGGAGGCCAAGGGCCAGCGCAAGGAAGAAGACAAGGAGGATACAGGGTAGGACATCAGAGGTACTACTGTGGCAATATGGGTCTTTTTGCAAGGGAATGTAGAATGAAAAAGAATGTTGAGCAAGCACAAGGATGGATCACCCTACAGAGGCAGATGAGGCCGCAACAGATATGACAGGCGCCCCAACACCAAGTAACAGTAACACCCAGCAGGTCCATCAAGTTCAGTTGACTGCACAACAGGGGTTAATACCACGGAGTGTACCCCAAGGTGTCAGAAACACTACAGGAGGACCAACATTAGTCCAGGTGGAAAGAGTAATGCTACAAGGAGGCATTCCCTTTTACACACAACTCCAAATGGCCAGAAAGACTGTAGGAGGCTGGCCCTCTATGTAGTGTGCAGAGCTAGGCACACTGTGCAGGGGGTCCAGGAAACCACATGTTGACTTACAGGGGTAAAACTAGATTGCCTAATGCTCTAATTTTTGGAGATAGCTTGGTTGAGCAGTTAGGTTAATCTTGGAGATGTGCAAAGCATTTGTTGTACTCACAGTATCAATCTTGTGGAAGGAGATTTGTGGGTCCTCTCAGATTCCAGAACTTTCTGCCACAGAATTGTGAGAAACATGTGTTTTTTTTAGCCAAAGTTTGAGGTTTGCAAAGGATTCTGGGTAACAGAACCTGGTCCGAGCCACACAAGTCACCCCATCTTGGATTCCCCTAGGTCTCTAGTTTTCAGAAATGCACAGGTTTGGTAGGTTTCCCTAGGTGCCAGCTGAACTAGAGGCCAAAATCTACAGGTAGGCACTTTGCAAAAAACACCTCTGTTTTCTTTCAAAAATTTGGATGTGTCCACGTTGCGCTTTGGGGCGTTTCCTGTCGCGGGCGCTAGGCCTACCCACACAAGTGAGGTATCATTTTTATCGGGAGACTTGGGGGAACGCTGGGTGGAAGGAGATTTGTGGGTCCTCTCAGATTCCAGAACTTTCTGCCACAGAATTGTGAGGAACATGTGTTTTTTTTAGCCAAAGTTTGAGGTTTGCAAAGGATTCTGGGTAACAGAACTTGGTCCGAGCCACACAAGTCACCCCTTCTTGGATTCCCCTAGGTCTCTAGTTTTCAGAAATGCACAGGTTTGGTAGGTTTCCCTAGGTGCCGGCTGAGCTAGAGGCCAAAATCTACAGGTAGGCACTTTGCAAAAAACACCTCTGTTTTCTTTAAAAAATTTGGATGTGTCCACGTTGCGCTTTGGGGCGTTTCCTGTCGCGGGCGCTAGGTCTACCCACACAAGTGAGGTATCATTTTTATCGGGAGACTTGGGGAAACGCTGGGTGGAAGGAAATTTGTGGCTCCTCTCAGATTCCAGAACTTTCTGCCACAGAAATGTGAGGAACATGTGTTTTTTTAGCCAAATTTTGAGGTTTGCAAAGGATTCTGGGTAACAGAACCTGGTCCGAGCCACACAAGTCACCCCATCTTGGATTCCCCTAGGTCTCTAGTTTTCAGAAATGCACAGGTTTGGTAGGTTTCCCTAGGTGCTGGCTGAGCTAGAGGCCAAAATCTACAGGTAGGCACTTTGCAAAAAACACCTCTGTTTCCTTTCAAAAATTTGGATGTGTCCACGTTGTGTTTTGAGCCATTTCCTGTCGCGGGCGCTAGGCCTACCCACACAAGTGAGGTATCATTTTTATCGGGAGACTTAGGGGAACGCTGGGTGGAAGGAGATTTGTGGCTCCTCTCAGATTCCAGAACTTTCTGCCACAGAAATGTGAGGAAAATTAGTTTTTTTAGCCAAAATTTGAGGTTTGCAAAGGATTCTGGGTAACAGAACCTGGTCAGAGCCCCACAAGTCACCCCATCTTGGATTCCCCTAGGTCTCTAGTTTTAAAAAATGCACAGGTTTGGTAGGTTTCCCTAGATGCCGGCTGAGATAGAGGCCAAAATCTACAGGTAGGCACTTTGCTAAAAACAGCTCTGTTTTCTGTGATGTGTCCACGTTGTGTTTTGGGGCATATCCTGTCGCGGGCGCTAGCCCTACCCACACAAGTGAGGTACCATTTTTATCGGGAGACTTGGCGGAGCGCTGGGTGGAAGGAAATTTGCGGCTCCTCTCAGATTCCAGAACTTTCTGTCACCGAAATGTGAGGAAAATTTGTTTTTTTAGCCAAAATTTGAGGTTTGCAAAGGATTCTGGGTAACAGAACCTGGTCAGAGCCCCACAAGTCACCCCATCTTGGATTCCCCTAGGTCTCTAGTTTTCAAAAATGCACAGGTTTGGTAGGTTTCCCTAGATGCCGGCTGAGCTAGAGGCCAAAATCTACAGGTAGGCACTTTGCTAAAAACAGCTCTGTTTTCTGTGATGTGTCCACGTTGTGTTTTGGGGCATATCCTGTCGCGGGCGCTAGGCCTACCCACACAAGTGAGGTACCATTTTTATCGGGAGACTTGGGGGAACATAGAATAGCAAAACAAGTGTTATTGCCCCTTGTCTTTCTCTACATTTTTCCCTTCCAAATGTAAGACAGTGTGTAAAAAAGACGTCTATTTGAGAAATGCCCTGCAATTCACATGCTACTATGGGCACCCCGGAATTCAGAGATGTGCAAATAACCACTGCTTCTCAACACCTTGTCTTGTGCCCATTTTGGAAATACAAAGGTTTTCTTGATAGCTATTTTTTACTCTTTATATTTCAGCAAATGAATTGCTGTATACCCGGCATAGAATGAAAACCCACTGCAGGGTGCAGGTCATTTATTGGCTCTGGGTACCTAGAGTTCTTGATGAACCTACAAGCCTACAAGAAGTGGAGGCCCGGAGTGGACTGCTGTGCAAACCAAGAAAAACTAGTTTACGAGTCGAGGGGTTGTCCCCATAAACATGTGAAGGTGTGGGGGAAATGGATTAATAAGAGATATTGGCCTGTAGTCAGCACAGTGTTGCGATGGGGGCTGTTTTTTGGGGAGCACCACAATGGTGGCTACATCCAGCCCCTCCGGGAAGGAGCTCTGGCGGTCCACCTCTGCATACAAAGCTGAGAGGTATGGCACCAGGTCTTCCCGGAACACCTTATAGTACTCAGGCAGAAACCCATCAGGCCCAGGGGTCTTACCTGTCCCAAGTGCAGAGATGGCTTCTCCGACTTCTTCCTCTGTAAGTGGCTCGACAAGCACTTGTACCTCCATCGCAACGTTGCGAGGGGAATATCCGCTAAGAACTGAAGGGCATGACCCGGAACGATGCTTGCCAAGGCTTGGTACAACGCTTTGTAGTATGATGCGAACGTATCAGCCACTTCTTGGAGCCTGGAGACATGGTCCCCCTGCCCGTTACAAATTTCGGGATTGATTCTAGAAGCCTTTTGGTGGGGCGCCAGGCAGTATAGCAGCTTCCCAGTTTTGTCCCCCCAGCCATATAACTCAGCATTAGTTGCTCGCCAAAGGTGTTTAGACGCTTCCAAAGAGTGGTCCAGAATCTCCTCTCGGATCAGTAGGAGTTGTCTAGCCACCCTCTCGCTGGGTTGTGCACCCTGCTCTGCCTCCAATCGAACGGCCCGCACCTCCAGCTGAACAATGTGGGATGTCTGGGAGCGCTCCCGAGCGCGGACAAGGCTCTTGGCTGTTCCCCACAGTACCGCTTTACTCGCGGCCCATAGGACCCCAGACGACGTCACCGAATTCCCATTGAGTGCGAAATATTCTCGGAGCGCCTGTTGCAACTGTCCAACATAAGACATATCCTGCAGGTACCATGCATTCAATCACCACAAAGGACGGACCAACGCCTGAGCCGGTCCAATAATAAACCGGAGGGGCGCATAGTCAGAGATCCCGCGGGGCAAGATTTCAATACGGGTGAGGTGGCAGCAATCTGTGGCCGGTAGGAACACAAGGTCAATTGTAGATTGCGTATTATGGGCCGCTGAAGTACAGGGAGTGCAGAATTATTAGGCAAATTAGTATTTTGACCACATCATCTTCTTTATGCATGTTGTCTTACTCCAAGCTGTATAGGCTCGAAAGCCTACTACCAATTAAGCATATTAGGTGATGTGCATCTCTGTAATGAGAAGGGGTGTGGTCTAATGACATCAACACCCTATATCAGGTGTGCATAATTATTAGGCAACTTCCTTTCCTTTGGCAAAATGGGTCAAAAGAAGGACTTGACAGGCTAAGAAAAGTAAAAAATAGTGAGATATCTTGCAGAGGGATGCAGCACTCTTAAAATTGCAAAGCTTCTGAAGCGTGATCATCAAACAATCAAGCGTTTCATTCAAAATAGTCAACAGGGTCGCAAGAAGCGTGTGGAAAAACCAAGGCGCAAAATAACTGCCCATGAACTGAGAAAAGTCAAGCGTGCAGCTGCCACGATGCCACTTGCCACCAGTTTGGCCATATTTCAGAGCTGCAACATCACTGGAGTGCCCAAAAGCACAAGGTGTGCAATACTCAGAGACATGGCCAAGGTAAGAAAGGCTGAAAGACGACCACCACTGAACAAGACACACAAGCTGAAACGTCAAGACTGGGCCAAGAAATATCTCAAGACTGATTTTTCTAAGGTTTTATGGACTGATGAAATGAGAGTGAGTCTTGATGGGCCAGATGGATGGGCCCGTGGCTGGATTGGTAAAGGGCAGAGAGCTCCAGTCCGACTCAGACGCCAGCAAGGTGGAGGTGGAGTACTGGTTTGGGCTGGTATCATCAAAGATGAGCTTGTGGGGCCTTTTCGGGTTGAGGATGGAGTCAAGCTCAACTCCCAGTCCTACTGCCAGTTCCTGGAAGACACCTTCTTCAAGCAGTGGTACAGGAAGAAGTCTGCATCCTTCAAGAAAAACATGATTTTCATGCAGGACAATGCTCCATCACACGCGTCCAAGTACTCCACAGCGTGGCTGGCAAGAAAGGGTATAAAAGAAGGAAATCTAATGACATGGCCTCCTTGTTCACCTGATCTGAACCCCATTGAGAACCTGTGGTCCATCATCAAATGTGAGATTTACAAGGAGGGAAAACAGTAAACCTCTCTGAACAGTGTCTGGGAGGCTGTGGTTGCTGCTGCACGCAATGTTGATGGTGAACAGATCAAAACACTGACAGAATCCATGGATGGCAGGCTTTTGAGTGTCCTTGCAAAGAAAGGTGGCTATATTGGTCACTGATTTGTTTTTGTTTTGTTTTTGAATGTCAGAAATGTATATTTGTGAATGTTGAGTTGTTATATTGGTTTCACTGGTAATAATAAATAATTGAAATGGGTATATATTTGTTTTTTGTTAAGTTGTCTAATAATTATGCACAGTAATAGTCACCTGCACACACAGATATCCCCCTAACATAGCTAAAACTAAAAACAAACTAAAAACTACTTCCAAAAATATTCAGCTTCGATATTAATGAGTTTTTTGGGTTCATTGAGAACATGGTTGTTGTTCAATAATAAAATTAATCCTCAAAAATACAACTTGCCTAATAATTCTGCACTCCCTGTATGTGTAAAGTGTTGGTCCAGGGGTGCCCTATCCTCCATGCATCGCATAACCCTGCGGATGTCAGCCACCTGAATAGTCCCGCGGCTATCACCTGTCTATGGGCTGAAGGCGACCCAGTCGTGCCAAACCAGGGTCAGGAACTGCATTAAAGTCACCCCCCAACATGGTGATTCCCGGGGACAAGTCCAGAAGCAATTGAGTCCGATCCTTAAGAGTCCCACACGCCGCCGTCAGCAGACAGTAGACACTAACCACATTGATCGTGAGGCCCTCACCCTTCGCAGTAATAGCCACATATCGCCCCTGCCGATCTCTCCACACTTGGATCATCGCCATGGGAAAAGAGCGGTGAAGTCATTGCGCCACACACCGAGAGCCACGCATGAACCCCAAATGATATCCTCTGTCAAAACCCTTGCGGGCCAGGAAAGGGCAACGGTCCCCCAGAAGATGGGTTTCTTGCAGTAGGAGTACATCAGGCCGGTGTCGTGGACGTATGCAAGTACAGCAGCGCGCTTGATCTTACCTAGGAGACCATTAACATTCCATGAGATAATCTGTGTCGGTCCCATCTGTTTGTGTGCGTATGTCCACCACAACTATGTTTCCTAACTCCACCCGGGTACCTCCTTGGTCCTTCCCCCTTCATGTAAGTATAGTGCCCCGGTATGTAGCAGATGCTCTGCCCTGTAGCATCATTGATCCACCTCCCTGTGCAGTTGTGAATAACAGCAAACAAACATTGACTTCAATTAACAGTAACAAGCGCCTTTTTGCAAGGCCTAAACTCCCATGCCCCCCAACTCCCACCCCACCCCACCCCACCCCATACTTCTCCCAAGAAGCATCTGTTGCCCTTATAAAACATCTCACTCCCTAACACAATGAGTTTTAAACACCAGTTGGTTGAGCAGTGGTGGACCCCTCCATATCATCAGATTAAAGAGCTTTGGATAGTAAACAGTCATACTGCAGCAATATCTTCTTTGTGGGCTTTACTTGCCCCACCTTCCCCTCCCCATATGCGGATTTAAAGCACCGGGCTTCGGGACAGGTTCGAGTCCTCTGTTGTCTCCAGGTGTACAGGTGTCGGCCCCTCCACCCTTGATCCTCCTTCGCTACCCCCTGACCTGTGTTCACCAACTGCTCTGACATTTTCTCTGATGGAGCGTGAGCCCCGGTGCGCTCTGCGCCTCCTAGAGCGTGTTCGTTGGCGGGGGCCACGCGGCCGATTCCGCCGACTGTCCATCGGTAGTCTGTCTCGAGCTTGCCATGGGCCTCCAACGGGGGGGCCTAACGGGACCTCCTCCGTTGGCCATGTCCACGCCGCAGCTGGGTTCTCAAAGAAATGAGTCTTATTGCTGTGTACCACTCAGGGTTTTGCAGGGAAGAGAAGGCGGTAGGGTATGTCCATCGCTCTCAGTTTCTGTTTCACATCTGTAAAGAAGCGGCGTAGCAACTGCACTTCCCTCGTGTAGTCTGGGAACACAAGGACCTTTGCTTCGTCACAGTATATATCCCCTTGTAGCGCACCTCCTGCAGCACAGCGTCCCTATCTTTGAAGTTGAAGACACGGAGTATCACTGACCTTCGCGGGGAGCCCGGCAGCGGCCTGGCCTGTAGAGCCCTGTGGGCTCGCTCAATCGCGAACCATGGGGTGAGGCGATCTCTGGGCATCCAGAAGCGGAACCACTTCTCCGGGAAGGAGGCCAAAGAGGAGGCCGCTGTATTCTCTGGAAAGCCCACAATACGAAGGTTGTTGTGCCTAGATCTATTTTCAGCGTCTTCTGCTCTCCTGTATAGTTCTGATGTGCGGGCCGATAGCGCAGACATTTGTGTTTTCAAGGCAGTCAGGTCATTTTCTACAGTGGATATTTCCGATTCCGCCTCTTTGATCTGGGCCGTTGCGTGGTAGAGATCCTGGCGCACCAGATCCACATTGACTCTTACCTCTCTGATCGTGGCACAACCGCTGTCTGGGACGCCTGAATAGCCTGAGGCCTGGTCCTCAGCACGAGAAGTGCCAGGGCCCGTAGTAAATTGGTCTATGCGTGTTTGCACCGTGGATGGTCGTGTCAATTTGTCCTTGCCCATCACCACCGGTGCAATCACAGCTATTGTTCGACTCACTCTTGGTCTGTGTTTTCATGAAGTGTCCAGCTAGAATCTTTGTTTTGGATCACAGGTCCCACAGAGCCGCCGCCTGAGGGCCACGTCTCACTCACAAGGGGGCCAGCGTAAGGGTACTTCTTCACCTCTGGGTAGCAGTGACCACTGCAAGGATCACAGACCCATCGCCAGTTCCCGCGGCCACAACAATCTCCACTCTGCTGCAGCCTGCCATCAATGACCAGAAGTCCATCCGCCCCCAGCCCCGATGCCCAGGCCTCCTTTTTCTGCAAGGATTTTCCCAGACACCTCGGATCCGCACATTGCAGCCTCTCCGACCCTCCAGGCGTCCCCACCGCCACCAAACCCCAGAGTCGTCCCGAAGAAGGAGGTGGGAAGGGGAGGGGGAATCTCAATCCGCTGCAGCACTTTCCACCACCTTTTGTCCATTCCACCTCCTCACCTCTGTCCTCTGTTACTCAGCTCCATCCCCCGCCATCCAGGCCCAGCACCGTCTCAGCGGCCAGGGGGAGTCAGAACAACATACCCCACTTCACTGTGATGGATAGCTCTTCCCCTTCCGGTGTTGCTATCGACCCGGGAGAGGCCCAGGCTGCCGCATGGCACCCGCCGCTTGAATCTCCTCAGCCAGCTGGTTGGGGGCCTCGCACTCCAGTGCCTCCCAGGCCTCCAGTAGTGCCCTGAGTGGGCCCCCCAGTCATCCTCGCTTCTTCTTCCCACGACACCTCTCAGGCCATCCGCCCCGCCGCCATTTGCCGCCACTGCCACCAGTGCGGGCAGATGACAGGCGCTGCTTAAGGAGGATGACGGAGGGGTCCGGAGCACTACGAAAGTGCGACCGCCATCTTGATGCCTTGGCCACGCCCCATCCCACCCTGGGTACATTTTATAGTAAATCCAACCATGGTATGAGTTTGGATTTATCATTCTGGGGTTCAGAGTGGCCATCATGTAGCTGTGAAACTCGTACTGACCAGTGTCCAGCACATGCATTTAATAAGACTGCTCTGTTCACTCACTATGTCCCAGGTTTGGCAAGGACACAGTGGAGGCATACTGCTCATGCAGCTATGTCCTCACATATAGTATAGTGCACCCTGCCTTAGGGCTGAAGGCCTGCCAGAGGGGTGATTTATCTATATTGTATGCAGTTGCAGTGGACAGGGCACACAGGCAGTATAGCAAGTCAAATTTGTATTTTACGATTGCACCAGGACACTCAGCCTGTAATGGCAGTGCTGGGTGCATCTGGATGCATGTCCCTAGAGGGTGGCACAATTAGTTCTGATGCCCTCAGGGGCCCACCCTTAGTACCCCATGCCCTGGGTACCTAAGTACCTTTTACTAGGGACTTCTAGTAGCATCTAAAGGTGTTGCTATTACCTTTGCAATTCTTAGGGAAAGAACACTGGCTTTGGGAACCTAGTTAGCAGGATTCCAGTGCACTCCAGTCCAAGTTGCACCCAGAAACCAGGCAAAAAGTGTGGGGGGGGAGGTACTGCAACAAAGTGCTAGTTTCCCACTGGGACACTGACCAATAATTATACTCCATGAAAGAGCCCACACACAACCACTATGTGTCCAATACAACTGGTAACCCACAGGTCAGGTGAGGCGCCCACAGTGTTGGTAGCCATGGAAGGTCGCTTCTATAGTTTTCTAATCAACACTGGGGCCACCAGATTGTGTATAAAAGAAGGAACACTACCACTTTCTCACAAGTCAATGGGTACACAGGGGTTTTCTGGGGCTGTGAGGAAGGTTCCTTTTACTGAATCAGTGAGCATGATTGTAGGAAATACAAAAATTGAAGGACCTTTGTTACATTCCCCAGAAGCACCAGTCAGCCTTCTTGGAAGAGATCTAATGAGTAAGTTGAATATGACTATCTCTTTTCTGGAACATGGGTCAGTGGTACGTTACACACCCGGTGTCACACCAGTAGGAAGGTGTCACTCATAGCTCATGAGGATCTGGGACAAAAGGTCAGAGCAATTCCTATTGACACAGAGGTCTTTTTGTGTGGCATATATGTTTTGATAGTGCACATCCCAGCGCTGCTGTGGAAAACAGTGCAGTTACCAATAACTATTGTTCAGACCTGACAGGCCTGTGGATCCTATAGAGGAACCTGATATGATATTGGAACTATCAGCCCTTGAAATAAAGCCAACGTATGCATTGTTGATAGTATTTGACAGGAGACAGGAAATGTAGTTATAAATAGTATTCACAGACCCAGGGGTCATGCTGAGAGATACATCAGATGAAGAAATGTTTGATGACAGCCCACCAATTGAGTTTTTTTCAATAAGTTGCCAGCGAATGTTTCATTGATATGTTTATTGATGTTATAAAAGTTATCATGGGTGCTGTAATATCTGGGGTAATTAGCAGTGCATTGCGACGGTGCAAGTTATAGTTACCTTAGGCCACAAGTTAATGTTACTTGAAATAACTATAACTGCTGAATTGCTCTGGTTTTGTGCAAGTAAATTCAGAACCTAACTATAATGCTCCTGTAACTTTTGTTTTTTTCAAGTGAATTTCAGTTTTTTTTAGTTCTATTTCCTAACTATAATGGGCCTGATTACAACTTTGGAGGAGGGTGTTAATCCGTCCCAAATGTGACGGATATCCTGCCCACCGTATTACGAGTCCCATAGGATATAATGGACTCGTAATACGGCGGGTGTTAATCCGTCACACTTGGGACGGATTAACACCCTCCTCCAAAGTTGTAATCAGGCCCTAAATCCCAGTAACTTTTATTTTGTTCACTGAATTTCTATTTTTTTTAACGTAAACTAATTTTCATTACTATGGGGGTCATTCCAACCCTGGCGGTCGGTGTTAAAGATGCGGCTAAACCGCCAACAGGCAGGCGGTAAAAAAAAAGGAATTCCGACCCTGGCGGAAACCGCCAACAGATACCGCCACATCAACACACCGGCCGCCGCCGCGGGACAAATAAACAGCGCGGCGGTCACCGCCAACAGACAGGCGGGAGACAATGTCCCGCCCACCCTATCACAACACACCAATCTGCCACCTTTTCCGGGGCGGTAGCCCCGCCGATAAAAACACGGCGGAAACAGCCATTTCAAATGGAAAACGCTCACCTCCATACACCCTACGAGGAATCAGGACAGCATGGAACCCGAACTCCACATCCTGCCAGCGATTGTCTTCCTGCTCCTCTACCAGGAGCACGAACGCCGGCGCAGAAGACAACGGTGAGTACTGCACCTACGACACAGGGGAGGGGGGAGGAGAAAATATTACGGGCACACACATACGCGACACACCCACCCCCACCCTCACCCACTACAACACACACATCAATGCATAGAAATACATCACATTCCCCCCCCCCCCCCCAAACCCCCCAGAAGAAAGCAAAGACAAAAGGAAATGATTCTAAACATTGGAATATATTGTAATACTGGCTGAATTATATATATATATTTCTACACATCAAAAACACTTATAAACATATATGTACAAGTCCGAGCATTGTAGCAGGCATTGTCCGTGGACCACTGGGCCCAAATCACATGGGCAAAGCCCACACAGGATACCTGACTCCAATGGAGAGAACACTGCAGGGGCATCAGATAGGAAAACTACAGGCACCTCAGGGGGAAGGGAAGGGGGGGCACCTCAGCCAGATGAGTGCACGACGCCAGATCCACGAGGGGCCTCCATGGCCACTGTTCAATCCTGGGGAGTGCAAAGCCACAGTCTCTCAAGTCTCTACAGTGGGTGGCTTGCCCCCTGCCATATCCTGGGGAGTGCAAAGCCACAGTCTCTCAGGTCTCTACAGTGGGTGGCTTGCCCACTGTTCAATCCTGGGGAGTGCAAAGCCACAGTCTCTCAAGTCTCTACAGTGGGTGGCTTGCCCACTGCCATATCCTGGGGAGTGCAAAGCCACAGTCTCTCAAGTCTCTATAGTGGGTGGCTTGCCCACTGCCATATCCTGGGGAGTGCAAAGCCACAGTCTCTCAAGTCTCTACAGTGGGTGGATTGCCCACTGTTCAATCCTGGGGAGTGCAAAGCCACAGTCTCACAAGTCTCTACAGTAGGTGGGTTGCCCACTGTAACATCCTGGGGAGTGCAAAGCCACAGTCTCTCAAGTGGATGACAGTCTCCACTGGTTCTGGAGGGGGACTGGTGCCCAGAGTGCTTCGTGCAGCTCTGCCCGACACAGATGCGGGCCTGCCCCAGCCGCGAATGGGCCAGCGGTGCTTGAGACGGCGGTGCCCAGTTCAGCGGTGCTTGAGACGGCGGTGCCCAGTTCAGCGGTGCTTGAGACGGCGGGCCCAGTTCAGCGGTGCTTGAGTGAAAGGGCCCAGTTCAGCGGTGCTTGAGACGGCGGTGCCCAGTTCAGCGGTGCTTGAGTGAAAGGGCCCAGTTCAGTGGTGCTTGAGACGGCGGTGCCCAGTTCAGCGGTGCTTGAGTGAAAGGGCCCAGTTCAGCGGTGCTTGAGACGGCGGTGCCCAGTTCAGCGGTGCTTGAGATGGCGGGGTCCAGTTCAGCGGTGCTTGCGTGAAAGGGCCCAGTTCAACGGTGCTTGAGACGGCGGTGCCCAGTTCAGCGGTGCTTGAGTGAAAGGGCCCAGTTCAGCGGTGCTTGAGACGGCGGGGCCCAGTTCAGCGGTGCTTGAGTGAAAGGGCCCAGTTCAGCGGTGCTTGAGACGGCGGTGCCCAGTTCAGCGGTGCTTGAGACGGCGGGGCCCAGTTCAGCGGTGCTTGAGACGGCAGTGCCCAGTTCAGCGGTGCTTGAGACGGCAGTGCCCAGTTCAGCGGTGCTTGAGTGAAAGGGTCCAGTTCAGCGGTGCTTGAGTGAAAGGGCCCAGTTCAGTGGTGCTTGAGACGGCGGGCCCAGTTCAGCAGTGCTTGAGACGGCGGTGCCCAGTTCAGCGGTGCTTGAGACGGCGGTGCCCAGTTCAGCGGTGCTTGAGTGAAAGGGCCCAGTTCAGCGGTGCTTGAGACGGCGGTGCCCAGTTCAGCGGTGCTTGAGTGAAAGGGCCCAGTTCAGCGGTGCTTGAGACGGCGGTGCCCAGTACAGTGGTGCTTGAGACGGCGGGCCCAGTTCAGCGGTGCTTGAGACGGCGGTGCCCAGTTCAGCGGTGCTTGAGACGGCGGTGCGCAGTTCAGCGGTGCTTGAGACGGCGGGCCCAGTTCAGCGGTGCTTGAGTGAAAGGGCCCAGTTCAACGGATCCGGCCATGGCGTGCAGGTCATTTGCTACCTGTCCTGTGGCTGGCGGGGCCTTCCTGCCCATCTGTCGGGTGGCTGGCGGGGCCTTCCTGGTCTGCAGTACCGGGCCTATTGGTGTCCTCCTGCCCACCTGGGATGGGGCTGGCGGGGCCCTCCTGGCCAGCTGGGCTGATGGCGGTCTCCTCGGGCGTGCTGCCCTTCCCAGCCTTCCCTGTTCGCCTGGGCCCTCCCCCACCTTGGGCGGTGTGCCGCCTGTCTCCACACTTCGTGCCGGAGCCATGGTAGGGATTTTAGTGCCTGGCGTTTTCACCCTCTCGCGCCGGCCGCTGACTATCTTCGGGTGTTTCTCCGGGGGTGGGCTGCCCGTGCCTTGGCTCCGTACTGAACTGGCTGCCCTTGAGGGTGGGGGACTCCACAGTCCATGGCAGACTGTCATCACAGGGCCCGGTTTTGTGGTGGCTGAGGTGCTGACTGGAGTCCTATGAGATGGACGGGGTGGGGGAGTTGTAGGAAAGAGGTCAAGTTTGGACAGGAATAGCAATTTAGGACCAGTGGGACGGGTAGGTGTAGTGGGTATGGGAGTGGAGGAAGAGGTTGTGGTTGTAGGAGTTTTAAGTCTGGTGTCTTTGGGTGCAGGTGCTTGGGCTGGAGGCTGTCGTGAGGTGGATGGCTGTTGGGTGGGTGGCTGCCTGCATTTGTGTATCTTGGAAGAGGGGGAGACAGACACACTGGGAGAGGACACAGGGGACGTGTAAATGGTAGTGGGGGTGGTGACTGCACGTGTGCGGGGGGTTCTGGTGGGTGTGCTGGTAATGGACGTAGTGTCTGAAGATGTTGTGCATGCAAGTGTGAGTGGAGACGTGACAGGGAGGGAGGAGGGAGACGAGGAGGACACAGTGGAGGCAGCGTGTGTTGGTATGTCTGTATGTGGATGTTGCTTGTGTGATGTGTGGTGTTATGTCTGGATGAGCTTCCCTTGGGTGTTGAGGTGTGTGCAGGCTGGTCTGATGGTGTGTCTGGGATAGGCAGAGGTACAGGTGATAGGGTCTGGGTGGAGGAAGTTTGAGGGGGGAGGTTAGAGATAGGGACAATGGCTGCCATCAGTGCTGAGGCCAGAGTCTGGAACGATCGCTGATGGGCAGCCTGACCAGAATGAATGCCCTCCAGGTATGCATTACTCTGGTGCACCTCCCTTTCTACACCCTGGATGGCATTCAAAAGGGTAGACTGCCCAACAATGAGAGTCCTCAGGAGGTCAATGACCTCCTCACTGAGGGCAGCAGGGGTGACAGGGGCAGGGCCTGAGGTGCCTGGGGCGAAGGAGATGCCCACCTTCCTGGGTGAGCGGGCACGGGCCAAACACTGAGGGGCTGCTGGGAGGGCGGTGCTGGTGCGCTGGGTGGCGGCTGTACCTGTTGTTGCGGGGGGCACAGATGTTGCCGCCACCACAAGGGAGCTCCCTTCAGAGGACGAGTCCGTGTCACTAATGTCCGCTCGTGTCCCTGCTGTGGAGCTCCCCTCGCCCTCCGTCCCACTGGTGTATTCGGAATCCGTTGCATGGCCCTCCAGGGCCATGTGGGATGCAGCTCCCTCGTGCTCCGATGCCACTTCTCCTCCGCCTGATGATGCTAATGCACACATGAACAGGAAGACCACAAAAAAGGGGGGGGGGGAAATAAAGACATGTTGAGTGCATGCATTGGCGACACCGTTGGCGGAGAGGACAGACACAGAAGCCCCCTGCACTACGCCGCGCACTTGGGGTCCACTACTCAATCCGTGGGACATGGCCTACAAGCCTATGGACGACAACTGCACACATAGATGACACAGGGCCATGGATAACTGTACTTGGCACCCTACAGAGGTGGGGGGCGGGGCACAGGGCCATGCCTTACGGAGGGGCCTAGACTACAGAAATCGCCCTGGCCTAGGGATACCCACAGCCCTCCTCCCCCACCCAGACACCTCCACTGCGCGCAAAGTCAGCAGAATGAGGTTGTACTCACCCCCTTGTGTCTGCTGTGATGTCCTCACGCGCCCATCCAAATCGGGGTAGGCCACCGCCAGGATCCGGGACATCAGGGGGGTCAAAGTCCGACTGGCACCCCTCCCACGTTGGGAGGCCATCCCCAGCTGAGCCTCCGCCGTCTTCCTGCTCCAGCGTCAGATGTCATCACCTTCTGCACCCTCAATGTGAGTGGCCCCCCATCCCTACCCTTGCCATGTGGCACATCCTGTCATCCGTCGTTTGATGCATGCCTCATTCGCTCCCCTCCCCACCATCTTTCATCCACCCGACTCAACACAGGCATTGCCCCCAAAGCATGGTCCCAGTGTACTTACCTGTTGGTCTGGAGGACCGTAGAGTAGCGCATACTGGGGGAGGACCCCATCCACGAGTTTCTCCAATTCCTGAGCAGTGAAGGCAGGGGCCCTTTCCCCAGTCGCATGAGCCATTGTCTCTTCCAGACCGAGGTCACAGCAGCACTTGCAGTGTAGGTCCTCTCCTGTCGAAGATCAGGTATCGAGTGATTAGGCAGATAGAAAATGGCGGTCACGTCCACGGCGGTGCGTACTGCGGTGGTGCGTACCGCGGCGGTGCGTACCACGACCGCCGGCGCACATCGTCATTGGCTCCTGAGACCCATAGGGTTCAATGTTAACCAATGCTGCTTTGCGCCGCGGTCTTCGACCGCCTACCACCACGGTGTGCCACGCCAGCGCATTGACCTCACATCCCATTGTCACACTTCACAGGTCAGGCAGCCGCCATTTCAAGGGCCCACATGGCTTACTTTTAACTGCGTCACACATACCTAGGCCTTGCATCAACACTCATACAAACCATTCAATGCATTGGGAATCGTGTTTTGTGCAAACTGTGGTTACGTACCTGTGGGCTGATTGACTCTGTGCTCGCTGTTGTCCTTCATAGGCACCGTCCGCTGGGACATGCGAGGAGATGGAGGAATCTTCCCGTGTACAGACCGCCGGTAGACCTGTCAACAATGGAGGAAAGACATGTCATACTGACATACAGGCTTGACCGAGCCACTATTCAAGAACTGTGTGCCCAGCTGGAGCCAGACCTGATGTCACCCATCCGCCAACCCACAGGGATCCCCCCTCTAGTGCAGGTGCTGTCAGTACTCCATTTCTTTGCAAGTGGGTCATTTCAAACAACAGTGGCCATATCATCAGGGATGTCCCAGCCTATGTTTTCCAAGGTGTTGTCCAGAGTGTTGTCTGCCCTTCTGAAATACATGCGGAGCTACATTGTTTTCCCTGAGGTGGAGGATTTCGCTACAGTGAAAGGTGATTTCTATGCCTTTGGACATATCCCCAACATCATAGGTGCCATTGATGGGACCCATGTGGCTTTAGTACCCCCCAGCAGGAGTGAACAAGTGTACAGAAACAGAAAAAGTTATCATTCGATGAATGTACAGATGGTGTGTTTGGCAGACCAGTACATCTCCCATGTTAATGCCAAGTACCCTGGCTCTGTGCATGACGCCTACATCATGCGGAATAGCAGCATCCCTTACGTGATTGGTCAACTCCAGAGGCACCGTGTGTGGCTAATTGGTGACTCTGGTTACCCCAACCTGTCATGGATACTGACCCCAGTGAGGAATCCCCGGACAAGGGCAGAGGAACGGTACAATGAGGCCCATGGGAGAACTAGGAGGGTGATCGAGCGGACCTTCGGCCTTCTGAAGGCCAAGTTCCGCTGCCTCCATATGACAGGTGGATCCCTATTGTACTCACCAAAGAAGGTGTGCCAGATCATCGTGGCCTGCTGTATGCTTCACAACCTGGCTTTGCGACGCCAGGTGCCTTTTCTGCAGGAGGATGGTCCAAATGGTGGTGTTGTAGCAGCTGTGGAGCCTGTGGAGAGTGAAGAAGAGGAAGCCGAAGAGGACGACATAGACAACAGGAACACAGTAATACAGCAGTATTTTCAACGACCCACAGGTAAGAGTCCAACCCGTCATATTACATATACTTAACCCCTACTACCTCTCTACTGTCTGACCTTTTCCCCCTGTGTATGGTAACTGAGTTGTGACTTACCCTTCCAATTTCAGAGATGTGGGCCATACTGCGTGACATCTGCTTTGTTTCCCCATGGACTACAGCTGTGTGACAGTGGTATGTTGGCATCACAATGTAAATATGCATTTTGGGACGGTAATGTCTAATACATTAGTACAAAATCACAGCCAGACTCCTGATTGTTTGGTCGTATAACTGTTTATTTCAGTGATCTATATTGGTGGGTGGTTGCAAGTCGGTGAGGGGTGATGGTGGAGGATTGTCCATGGCAGAGTCCAGACTATAAGTATCACAGGTGCAATGTCCAAATGCCTGTGGAAAGTGGAGCATGGGCAGTATAAGAATGGACAGGGTGTCAATGTGGGACAGTGGGATGACAATCAGGGAGGTATCTTTTCCTGGCGGGGGTCTTGGCATCTTACTCTGTCTTCTTCCTGGATCTCAGGGCCCGCTTGTGGGGTGGTTCTCCTTCTGCAGGGGGTGGGGTGCTGTTGGCCTGTTGGTCCTGTGGCGGGGCCTCCTGTCCACTAGCGCCGGCGGAGGTGGTAGGCAGTTCTTGGTCCATGCTAGTGTCAGGGGCCCTTTGTCCTGCCACAGTGTCCCGCAATGTGGTGACTACCTGATTCCGAGCCCCTACAATGGTGGCCAGGGCGGAACTGATGTTTCGTAGTTCCTCCCTGAACCCCAAATACTGTTCCTCCTGCAGAAGCTGGATCTCCTGAAACTTGTCCAGGACCGTCACCATCGTCTCCTGGGAGTGGTGGTAGGCTCCCATGATGGAGGAGAGGGCCTCGTGGAGAGTGGGTTCCCTGGCCCTCCCCCCTGTCGCTCAGCAGCCCTCCCAGTTCCCCTGTTTCCCTGTGCCTCTGTCCCCTGGACCGTGTGCCCACTACCACTGCCCCCAGGTCCCTGTTGTTGTTGGGGTGGGGGGTTAACCTGAGTGCCCTGTAGTGGTGGACACACCGCTGATTGACGTGTCCTGGGGACTGAGGGATGGGCCCGCTAGGTGGGTGCTGTGCGGGTGTTACCAGAGGGGGGAAGGTCTGCTATGGGCTGTGGCTGTCTGAGGGGTACCGACTGTCCCGAGGTCCCCGATGGGCCGGGCTTGTCATCTAGATCCAGGTCAACAGAGGTGCTGTCCTCACTGTGGGCCTCTTCTGGGGGTGGAGTGGACATTTGTGGACCCTCCTGCGCGGTGACGTGGCGTTCGGGTCCTGCAGGGGTATAAAAGTCTGGTTATTGCATTTGTGTGTGCCAAGCGTGTAATGGGTGGGTGCCCTTGTAACCCAGTGCTGGCATTCCCGTGTGGGGGCTTTTGTGACGGTGATTTGGTGGGGGATGGGTATGTGCAGTGGGCATGCTTTGGTGATGGGTGTCCATGCTTTGTGGTCGCATTCAGGGCTTGGTGTTGGGATGGGTGGGCTGTGATGGTGAGACATTTGCAAGGTGCAGGATGTGATGGGGGTGAGGGTGGGGGTATGAGTTGGCATGCTGGTGGGGTGGGGGGGATGAAGTAGTGAAGATGAGACTTACTAGAGTCCATTCCTCCTCCTACTCCTGCGAGGCCCTCAGGATGCAGGATCGCCAAGACTTGCTCCTCCCATGTAGTAAATTCTGGGGGAGGAGGTGGGGGTCCGCCGCCAGTCTGCTGCACCGCGATGTTGTGCCTGGATACCATTGAACGCACCTTCCCCCGTAGGTCGTTCCACCGCTTCCTGATGTCGTCCCTATTTCTTGGGTGCTGTCCCACAGCGTTGACCCTATCGACTATTCTGCTCCATAGCTCCATCTTCCTGACAATGGTGGTGTGCTGCACCTGTGTCCCGAAGAGCTGTGGCTCTACCCGTCCAATTTCCTCCACCATGACCCTGAGTTCATCCTCGGAGAACCTGGGGTGTCTTTGCGGTGCCATGGGGTGATGTGTGGGGTGGATTGTGTGGTGATGTGTATTGGTGTGTTGTGTGAAGTGCGTGGAAATATTGCTGGGTGAAAGTAAAGTGCGCGTCTGGGTGCTCAGTTCTCTTTTTCTCAGTGCGTGGTCCCGATTCTGTAGAAGTGTGGGTTTGTGAGTGATGTGGGTGTGTGTTTTATAATGTATTGGGTGTGTGGGAGTGGTGTGTGTATGTGTATCAGGTGTGTGTATTTTGAATTGTCCAATGTGGATGTGTTTTGTATATGTGTGTGTATTTTGAGCGCGGCGGTGTGTCCCGCCAATGGAATACCGCAGTTGAAAGACCGCGTGGATTCGTGTGTCGTGATAGTGTGGGTGTATTTCTGTTGGCGTCACGGTGGAGGTTTGGTCATCGCCAGTTTCTCGCTGCCCTTTAGTGTGGCGGACTTTTGTGGATGTCTGTATTTTGGCAGTTTGCCTGTTGTGGATCAGAATGACCGTGGCGGTTTACCGCAGCCTCGGTGGTATGTTGGCGGTCTTCTGACAGCGGTAAGCGGCTTTTACCGCCAAGGTTGGAATGACCCCCTATATGTTAATCCAACCCCTGCTGCGCATGCTATACCAGGCACTGCAGCCAAACCCCATAACTAACTACCCCGCGCACAGCATTCAGCAGGAGGTGCGGATGTCATCTGTGGCTGCTATGAGTGCAGTTTTGGTGCTGTGCTCCTGAATCTGGATTGTGAGGGATCGAGGATGTGGTTGGCTTTGTTGAACTCGTGAGGTGTGTGTTGATCACTTTTTCGATTACCCTGGCTGGAAAAAAGAGCAGTGAGATAGGTCTGTAGTTTTTCAGCTCCACTGGGTCCGCAGAAGGTTGCTTCTGGAGAGGCTTTATCTCTGCGTCTTTCTAGGTGTCCAGAAAGGTGGCGATTTTGATGGAGCAGTTGATGGTACGACTTAGCTCAGGAACGATGATGGTGTTGGCTTGATTAAAGATGTGGTGGGGCATGGTTCCGAGGGTGCTCCAGAGTGGGTGGTATTCATGAGCTTGAGGGTGTCTTCTGGGGTGAGGAGGGTCCAGTGCTCCAAGATCGGTTTGTGATAAGCATCCGTGGTGGTGCTAGTGGGCATGGGGGGGGTCCTTTGCTGGCGAATCCTTCATTGATGTCCTGATTTTTCCAGTGGAAGAAGGTGGCAAGGCTGGCGCAGAGGTCTTGAGAGGGTGGGATGTCTGTGGTGTCTGTGTTGGGTTTTGTGAATTCCTTGACTATGATGAAAAGTTCTTTGTCGTTGGGTGCGTTGGTGTTCAGTCTCTCGTGAATGGCTGATTTCCTAGTTGATCTGATGAGCCGGTGGTGTGATGTGACGGCATCTTTGAAGGCTTGTGGTCTGTTGCGCTTGTACTGCTTCCCCACTTTCTCTTGAGTCATCTGCATGCGCTCGTGGATTCTTTGAGGTCGGGGGAAATCCATCTGGGTCTCCTGTGGTGAAAATTGCCGGCGGGTTTCTTTAGGGAGGCTAGGGTGTTGGCGCAGTCAGTGATCCATTTGTGGAGGATATGGGCCGAGGTGTTGGCGTCTTCGGCATCTGATGGTGGGGAGTGGTGGAGCGCAGTGGAAGGCTAGGCTTCAGTGACCTTGGTCCAGTTCCTGCTAAGGGGCAGTGAGCTTTGTGCTCTTCGACCGTCTTGGTGAAGGAGAAGTGGACACAGTGGTGGTCGATCCAGTAGAGTTCAGAGGTGTGTGAGAAGTAGATGTGGTTTCCGGTGGAGAAGACAGGGTTGAGGGTGTGTTCTGCTGAGTGCATGGGGAGGTTGACCAGTTGCATGAGTCAGAGTGTGGCGTGGTGCTCCATGAGGGTAGAGGTGTTCGGGTGTCGAGGTGAAAGTTGAGGTCGCCAAGGAGTATGCAGTCTGTTGAGGTGAGGGCATGGGGGTGATGAAGTCAGCCGGTGCTTCGCTAAAAGAAGGGCAGGGTCAGGGGGTGTCTGTAGATGAGCGTTCCATGGAGGGTGGTGCTAGGACTAGTCTGGATCTGAAAGTGAAGGTGTTTGGTGACGGGAGTCTGGATATCGAAAATGGTTGTGAGGTGGAGTGATTTTTTGTGGACAATGGTGACACCTCCTCCTGGTCTGCTGACGCGGTCTTGATGTATGATCTACAGTGAGTAGATCATACATCTGTGAATTATTAGCTGTTATTAATTATTATACTGTGAATTATTTAGCTAAGTGGTTCTAGTGACAGATTATGAGTTTTAAAATAAGAAGGTGTTTTTATTTTCACAACATGGATATTTGCGAATCCGTTGTAACACTCAGTGTGTCTCCCTGTCTAGCAGATGCAGAGTTCCCCCTGCTCCTCCCTGACCCCAACCCTCTTCAACATCTACATGACCCCGCTCGCCAATATCGTCAAGCACCATGGGCTCAGCATTGTCTCATACACCAACGACACAAGCTCATTCTCTCCCTCACCGACGAACCATCAACCGCCAAAAAGTAAATTCACAGCAGAATGAAGGCAGTCGTCGACTGGATGAGGGACACCTGCCTCAAACTCAATTCAGACAGGACAAAGATCCTCATCCTGGGGCCCGCAACTTCCACCTGAGATGACTCCTGGTGGCCCAGTAGCCTTGGAACTGCCCCACTTCCAACTGACAACTCCAGCAATTTGGGCATCATTCTCGACTCATCACTGCCCACAGCACGCCAAGTCAATGCCGCCTCCTCATCATGCTTTCACACCCTTCGCCTGCTCCAGGAGATTTTCAAGTAGATCCTCATCGACACAAGGAGAACAGTCACCCAGGCAACTCAACTACAGCAACGCACTCTATTGCGGAATCAACAAAAAACTCCAAGCAAGACTCCAGAGAATACAAAACACCGTGGCCAAACTGAAGTCCCCCGGCACAGCCAGATCTCCGTCCACCAGAGAGACCTACACTGGCTCCCCATCAACAAAAGCATCACCTTCAAACTCATGACCCATGCATACAAGGCCCTCCACAACATCAGAACTGCCTAACTCAACCACCTCCTATCCTTCTACACATCTTCCAGGCAACTCCGCTCAGTGCAACTTGCCCTCACTACCATCCCCAGGATCCAGAAGAACACAGTTGGCAGAAGATCCTTCTCCTACCTCACCACACAGACCTGGAACACAATGCCTATCCACCTCAGGCAGTCCCCATTGCTGGCTCAGTTAAGGAAAGATCTCAAGACCTGGCTCTTCAACTGATCCGCATCCTTCAGCTAGAACCTTGAGACCCCATGGGTGATAAGCCACGCTTTGTAAATGTCAATTGAATTATCCACCCTGACCCCCTAATGGCACCTTTGGAATAGTTTTTCATCACAGTTCAGCCACAGAGACCATTCCCCGTTATAGAAAATGGCGACTGTAACTTTCAGATCGGGTCGCAGCCAGCCAATGAGAGCATTTCTGTGGCTCGAGGGTTCACAAATACACGAGTGGATTCGCAAAGGGTTTGCACCTCCAGGCATACAAATTTGGTTTACTTTTAATATTTTAAAAACTACTAAACAGATTTACACATAATAACAAAAAGCAGTCTTTCTTGACCAAGAGCTAACTTCCTGCCAAATTTGGTGTAATTCTGTCCAATGGTTCAGGCTCTAGTCATGTCTAAAATCCCTAAGAGAATTAAAATGGGAAACATTTTTTTTACCCCGCCACCTGCTTTTCTTGGCCCCGGCTTGACAGATCACCCTGAAACATCCCATGCGCAACAAGAATTACAGCACACTTTTTTAGGAAAATTACGCAAAGATTTGTCAAATGGCACCAAAGATATAGGCAAGTAAAAAAATGCTTTCCGATGGAAACATGGTCCTAATTATAACTACCTACTGGCGACCGCCACTAGGTAATATATATAAAACCATAGGTTACAGATGTTATAATTTGGTTCACATTTTACACTTACAAAACCATAGAAATTCAGCAGTTATAGTTATCTCAACTAAATGTAACTTGTCCCCTAAGGTAACTATAACTCACACCCCCAATGCACAGTTTTCTGATCAATAATTTTAACAGCAAATGTTGCCAAGAAATTACCAGTGAGGTCATATAAGATGTTATGAGTGTTGTAATATGTGGGGTAATTAACTTTGCATGGCGAGAATGCAAGTTATAGTTACCTTAGGGCACAGGTTATAGTTACTTCAGATAACTGTAACTATAACTGCTGAATTTCTATGGTTTTGTGTGCATAAAATGTGAGCCTAACTATAACATCCCTGTAACCTTTGTTTTTTACAGTGAATGTCTATGTTTTTTTAACACAAAGTATTATTTAATTACCATACATGAACTCAATCTCTGCCTCGTCTGCTGGCTGTAGGGCCTGCAGCCAACACCCCTGCATGCAACCAACCCCACCCCGCTCAAGGCCCCTGGCCATGCATGGCAGCGGGTTGACCACAGGGCACCCATCCCTGAAAGTGGGGTGGGGGACCACAGGCCCACTCTCTGGGCCTATTTTGATAGGGACTCCATCTACCAGGGCCTGCCACTTTTGTCATGGAAAGGGGGTCCATAGCCCCCATCCCGGGCCAATTTGGCCCCGGGGACCACATAATCTGGGCCCCATCGCTCAAATTATGCAGGAAGGGGGCAAGCAGCCCCCCTCCCCAGGCTAATTTCAGCCGAGGACCCAATCTACTGGGGCATGGCTTTATTATAAAGGGAGAGAGAGCACACAGTCCACCTCCACAGGCCAATATTGGCCCTGGGGACCCCGTCCCCCAGGGCGCTCAGTAACTGAAGGGGGCGGGGGCATGCAGCCCCACTACCCAGGCCAATTTTGGCCCTGGGGCCCAGTTTATTCTTAAAGGGGAGGGGGGCATGCAGATACATCCCTGGGCAATATTGGCCCCAGGGACCCCAGGGACCCCATCCACCGTGGCCTGGCCGTACACTAAAGGAGGAGTAGGCTTGCACCCCCACTCCCTGGGCTGATATTGGCCCTGGAGACCCAATCCCTGGGACCTGGACAGACAGTAAAAGGTGAAAGAGGCATGCAGCTCCCCTCCCCATGCCAATACTGGCCCTTGGGACCACATCCCCCTGGATCTGGCCACTTAGTAAAGGGGAGAGGGGCACTCAGCCACGCTCCCGGGCAAATATTGGCCCTGGAGACCCCATCTCCCAGGGTCTTTGCAATAGAGTAAAGTGGGAGGGGGGCACGCAGCCTCCCTGCCCCGTGCCAATATTGGCCCAGGGACTTCATCCTCCAAGGCCTGGTCATGACATGGTGAGTGCCCACCCAGGGTACACTTTTCTTGATATTGGAGACCACAGGAGGAGCCCCCAATGCCCCCGTGGCCTCAACTGACTCGCACTCAGGGAGCAGCCAAGAATGCAGCTCCCTGAGTGCAGAAGCAATTTTTTTATCTGTTTCCCTGCCCCACTCACAGCGGGCAGGGAATCACATGAAAGGTCAGCTTCCAGCAGGCTGTAGCATTTTTAATGCTCCTGCCCACTGGGAGAGGACTTGCTGTTTGCTCTTGCTTGCTGGGAGCTGTTAAAGTTCATATTAGCCCACATTAAGGGATTCTGCAACTTTGTCGCGAGTGGGCTACTTACATCTACAGGACCTTACGATGGTCCCAGCGGGACTGTGAGTATATTTTAACAGACTCTATTTTATGAAAACCGGAAGATGAAATAAAAGATGTTACCAAACCAGTTCGTATTGACTGTTACATGACCATGTTCTACCTCTAACAGCCCTGAAGAAGTCCATGGAAGGGATAAAACACATTGGCTACGGGGAAAGGGAAGAATAATCACTTTGTAAAAAAGAAGAATACAACTAAAGAGAAAGAAAAAAAAATAATGAACTGAGGAGTCTTTACTTCATGTGGCTGTTTTTGGATTTGTTTGACTAGTGAACATTTTTAAGTTGTTTACCTGAGATCTCAGCAAGAGATCTGCGGAGGATCCGCGTCCCTAGGTACACAAATTTCCTTTTGCTTTAATATCCCCCAAACTACCGAACGGATTTACACCACATCACAAAAAGAGATCTTTCTGGTCCAAGCTCTAGCCTTCTGACAAATCTGGTGTAATTCCGTTCAGCATTTCGGGCTGTAGTCATGTCTAAAATCCCTATAGGAAATTACAAAGGAAAAATGCGTTTTGACCCCACCCCTTTTTTGCGGCCCTCACTTGACGAATCACCCTGAAACTTTCCAGATAGCACTTGAATTGACCAGGACACTAGTTTTAAAAAATTTGTTAAGGTTGGTCAGACTGCGTCAAAGTTATTTTCAGAACAAAACGTGCTTTTCCTACATACAAAACCTAGGTATTTATATATACATATATATATATATATGTATATATATATATATATATATACATATATATATATATATATATGTATATATACATATATATATATATATATATATATAGGGTTTCTTGTTGGGTACACACCTAAGCCAGGCAGAACCCACCACTCTAGGCAAGGCAAGTAACTTACACACCACAGATAACCACCCCCTAGTAGCTTGACGCAGAGTAGTCAGGGTTCTCTCCAGAGGCAATGTGTAAAGCGTTTGCACAACACACTCGCACTAGTGACACAAAGAAGTACATAACATAGGAAACTCCACACTGGATTATAAAAATATGGTTCTATATTGTACATGTATCACAAGGCAAACATGAGGTAAACCATCATTCTTGTGCAAGTTAAGCTATTACTTCTATAGTGCTAGTTATCCTGAGCAATACAAATACATGACAACATATAACAGTGAATGTCTACAGTAGAGACTGCATATCAGCTCGAGAGGTACAAATAAATCACCATTGCTTCCCCTAAATACATCCTCCCCGCATGTCACAACAAATGTTGGGTAAAGAAAAGAAGGCAATATGTTGGAGGCATGTATGCCTAACGCAGTAATTTTCCCAGCAATTGTATTACATATGGGAAATAGAGTGAGAACAGCAGGGTAAAAAAGTAACTTAAGGTACCACGCCGTCATCATGAATGGACAAGTGGCCGCAGTAGTACCTGCGCTTCCAATAGCTGTTATACGGTACTTTTCAACTTATCCTGGAAGCAAGGTCTCTGAAAGCTTGCACGGCGGGCACACCTTCTATATGGCTCTTGGTAGCCACAGCCCCCTCTGCCCCAGTACTGTTCCAAGAAAGGAGAGGGTTTGGGAGCACACACCTGTTTCGGAGTGCGGCAAAACACTCCTTGCCCCTCCCCCCCAGAACTGCTCCAGGAAAGGAGAGTGTTTGGGAGCACACCCGTTACAGAGCAGGAAGCTGTAGGCAGGTAGACCAGCAAAACCAGACCAGCAGTCTTTAGGGGAGATGTCAGAACAGAGTCAGGGAGCAGCTGGCAGAAGGGCATCAAACAGTAAAGCAATCCTGTGCCACACAACAAGTAGTAGGTAGCAGGACAACAACAGAAGAGCAGTCCAAATGAGTCCCTGGTGCAGTGCAGCAGTCCTTCTGACAGACGTTCAGATGTTCATTCCCAGTTCCAAAAGTGCTCTAAAATCATGAGGTATGAGCCCCTTGTACTTATACCTAAAAATGTCTTTGTTCAGGGGGTGACTTCAAAGAGGCCTGTAACACAACCCCTTTCAACCCAGCCCTGGCTCCTGACATCAGTAGTCGGTAAATCAGCTCATTGTGTGAGGCATAGACACAGCCTATACAAACGTAAGTGCACCTGCTTCCCTCGCTCCCAGCCCAGTAAGTCTATCAGCATGCAAATGGGCCTAGCCCCTCCTGTGTAATCTCAGTCAGGGAAAGTATGCACTAATTGCGGCTGTCACTCAGCCCCAGATGTGGATTGGAGTCAGGCTGCAAAGCTCATAGGCCCTCATTACAACCCTGGTGGTCGGTGATAAAGCGGTGGTAATACCACCAACAGGCCGGCGATAATAAATATGAAATTATGACCACGGCGGAAACCGCTCAGACAGACAGCCACTTTAACACATCGAACGCCAGGGCGAAATCAACAGGCACCACGACGGTGCTCTTTTACCTTCTGCTCCATTACGAACACCAACGCCGGCGAAGACGACCACGGTGAGTACTGCCGCCTAGCACACAGGGGAGGGATGGGAGGAAAAAGAGAGTGACATACACGCAACACCCCCACCCCCAACACCACACACACAACCAGATGCAGTAACATTACATATACACCCGGTACCCCTCAGGAATAATGCAAGGACAACTACTAGTGTAAAAAGGCTATATATAGCTAATATAGGTGAAATACGTGCATCCAAATAAAAAAGTATATACATATTTACAAAGCAAGGGACACTGCCCAGTCCTCAATGTCTGTGGGGCACAGGGCCACATCCCAAAGTCCAAGGCCCAACCTCACTCCTGCAACAACACAGAGAGAACACTACAGGGGCATCAGGTCGAAAATAGACAGGCACCACAGGGGGGCGAGGAATGGGGGGGGGGGCACCTCAGCCGGAAGATGGTACAACGCCACTGGTCCTGGAGAGGCCAACATGCCCTGTGCTTGGTCCTGGGAGTGCAAGGCCACAGTCTCTCAAGTGGCTGACTTGCCCACTGCCTCTGGAGGGGGCAACATGCCCTGTGCTTGGTCCTGGGGAGTGCAAGGCCACAGACTCTCAAGTGGGTGATTTGCCCACTGGTTCTGGAGGGGGCATAGTGCCCAGTGAGCCTCATCCTGGGAAGGATGGGGTGAGTGGGTGGCTTCTTCCACTGGTTCTGGAGGGGGCACTGTGCCCAGTGAGCTTTATCCGGGGAAGAATGGGGTGAGTGGATGGCTTCTTCCACTGGTTCTGGAGGGGAAATTATGCCCAGTGAGCTTCATCGTGGGAAGGATAGGGTGAGTGGATGGCTTCTTCCACTGGTTCTGGAGGGGGCATAGTGCCCAGTGAGCTTCATCCTGGGAAGGATGAGGTGAGTGGATGGCTTCTCCACTGGTTCTGGAGGGGGCAACATGCCCTGTGATGCAGATCTTGGGGAGTGCAAGGTCACAGTCTCTCACCTGGGTGTCAGACCCACAGGATTTGCTGGGGCCAGGCCGCACTACAGCCCATGGACGCAGGGGACGTGTGCATGGAAGTGGCGGTGGTGACGTCCAGTGAGGGGCCTGTGCTGTTAGGTGTGCTGGTGATGGGGGTAGTGGATGAGGATTTAGTGGATGCAGGTGTGAGTGTAGACGAAGTGGAGGATGAGGAGGAGGGGGCCACAGTGGAGGCAGTGGATGTTGGTATGTCTGCATCTGGATGGTGTTTTTGTGAGTGTCTGTGTGATGAAGTCTGGTGCTTGTGTTTGCCATGTCTGCTCTTGTGTGTTGTCCTGGGTGCATGCTCATCTGACTGTGTGCTGAGGAATCTGATTGGGTAGAGGAAGTTGGAGGGGGGAGGGTGGAAACAGGGACAATGGCTGCCATCAGAGAGGAGGCCAGAGTCTGGCTTGATCTATGTTGGGCCGCCATGCTAGAGTGAATGCCCTGCAGGAATGTATTTGTCTGTTGCATTTGGGCTGTCAGCCCCTGGATGGCATTCACAATGGTTGACTGCCCAACAGAGATGGATCTCAGGAGGTCAATAGTCTCCTCACTCAGGGCAGCGGGGCTAACTGGGGCAGGGACTGAGGTCCCTGGGGCGAAGCAGATGCCCCCCCCCCTCCTGGGTGAGCGGGCACGGGAAACTCACTGAGGGGCTGCTGGGAGGGCGGTGCTGGCACCAGGGAGCTTTCATCGGAGGAGGAATCCATGTCCAAATTGTCCCCTCCTGTCTCCGTCGTGGTGCTCCCCTCTTCCCACATCCCACTAGTGCCCTCACCATCGGTGGATTCAGCATCCGGGGTCCTGTGGGATGCAGCTCCCTCTGTCGCCGGTGCCTCTGCTCCTCTGTCAGATGATGCTAATGCACATAAGGACAGGGTGACAAAACAAAAAGTGTGGGGGGAGGGGGAGAGACAAAGGATACGCTTGGTCAATGGCGCCAACAACACCACAGTTGGCGTACACGACACACACACACAGGGAACAGCCCTACGCACGAGGCAATGCACTACCAGTCACAATGCTAGTCACCAGGCCATGGATAGGGACACCTAACGCCAATTGCAGCATACCTGAGACCCACAGACCCCTGCCCAGTAGTGGATGCCTACTAGCTTGGTTGGAGGTATTTTACATCATAACACTGCCCAACATGGGACCTACTCTGCAATAACAAGCCTGGCCTAGGGGAACCCACAGGCGCACATCCCCCAGCCGGATACCACCCCACCAGGTGCAAGTTGTATATTGGGGCACTTCACCCCCTTGTGGCTGCTGTGATGCCTCCAAGTGCCCATCCAGCTCCGGATAGGCCACCGCCAGTATGCAGGCCATCAGGGGGGTCAAGGTTCGACGGGCACCCCTTTCTTGTTGGGAGGCCATTCCCAGCTCGGCCTCCGCCGTCTTCCGTGCCCAGCGTCTCAGGCCCTCCCACCGTTTGTGACAGTGGGTGCTCTGCCTGCCGTAGACCCCCGCCAGCATTCAACGGAAATTTTCTTCCTAGATCTTCACGACGATGATGTCGTCACAATTGCACAGCTTCGCACGTGACTCCGCCTGACGTCATTGTGGCAATAAGAAGTCCTCGTCGGCGTGCTGATGTCAGTTTCACCATTTTATATGTGCCTTTGACGCTAACATTATTTTTCCTGGCTCTCGAACAGTTACTGCTTCGAAGGTGTTCTTGTTGTCTAGTTACAATGTCTCCAGCGAACAAATCGGGCTTTAAGCCTTGTCATGAGCGCGGGGTCGCATGTCAGTCACAGATCCTCATGAGGACTGCTTGTGGTGCCTGAGCACCACCCCCATGAAGTGGAAGGGTGCATGTCCTGCCAGCAGATGAACCCGAAGGCCTTGAAGGAGAGAGAGGCTAAGCTCTTCTTGGCAAAAGCTAAGAAGGAGCATAAGGGTCATCGAAGATCTAAGGCGAGGGACTCTTCCTCACAAAAGTCCTCGAGGTCTCATCAGAAGCGGCCTTGGCACGATTCTCGATGCCGTTCTTCCAGAGATCGGTCTCGGTCCCCTCCGAGACGGTGCCGTACGGCGTGGGAGGTCAGTCCAACAATCACTCCTCAGAGTCCACAGGCTTCTCTGGCACCATTGTTGACTGAGTCTTCGAGTCCCCGGCAAGTCTTCCGGTTCACTTTTCTCCTGTATTAACTCAGGAGCCTGTGGCACAAGCTTTGGATTCGGCCCAAGCGCCTCAGGATGAGCAGAGGTTTCCTGCCTTCCCGACTCCGGGAGCTGATCCAGCCGCGTTCCTTAATGCTATGTTTAACATTTTCAACAGAGCTATGGCCCCAGCTGGTGCACCGGCTGGTAAACCGGGTCCATTAGCTTTCTCTCTGGGTTCTCCGGCGCCGTACAAACAGGCCCCGTTTGTACCCTTCTATCCAGCTGAAGGTGCCAATGGAGTCGATGCCAGGATGGAATGGATCCCGATCGGGACGCAGTGTATCTCCACCATCTCCTCCGCCAGAGCGTCCATCTGCTTTGAAACCGGTGTTGTCGACGTCAGCTAATTCTCTGTTGATGCCGCTGTTGGAGGCCAGACTGAGGTCAAGGAGGAGGGCCTTGAGGCTCTTGGAGGAGCAGGAGTATCGGCAACAGCTGTTGGAGGAAGGGGAGATTCCTGAGCCTATGTGTGGATTTCAGGGTCTGCACTCTGCAAGTGGCCTAGTTACATCCCCTGAGTTGGATCTTCCACCCCCTGCCGAATTCACAGAAGAGGCAGCATCTTATCACAGTGTTATAAGAAAGGCTGCTGAATTCTTGAAACTTCCTTTACCAGCATCAAAGGTGAAGACGAACATCTTGACTGAGGTGTTGCATCCTTCCTCTACGTCTGCGGAGCCCCGACTCCCTTTTAACGATGCCCTTACTGAGCCCATTTTAGACACTTGGAGGAAACCTGTTGCGACTCCAGCGGTTTCCAGGTCTGTGGCTAGGAGGTACAGAGTTGCTCCTGGGGATCCACAGTTTCTGTCTCAGCATCCAACACCTGAGAGCTTGGTAGTGCAAGCATCTTGTTCTGCCCGATCTCCACCTGGTTCGTTCCCTGCTACTCCATCGGAAAGAGAGTCTAAGAGGATGGAGCAAACAGCAAAGAAGGGTTTCTCCTCATGCAGTGTGCCCTTGATGTCGGTCAATGGTACCTGTGTGCAGGGGAGGTATATTCATTCCCTGATGGACACGGCAAGAGCTGTGGTGCCAAGCTTGCCTCGGGATGTGCAGGGGCAGTTTAATGAGCTCCTGTTGGACACTCACACGGCGGCCAAGCAGGTTATCCAGTCGGGTTTGGATACGGCTGATTCATTTGCCAGGGCAATGGGCACTTCGGCGGTGACCAGGAGGCATGTGTGGCTTAGGTCTCCTGGCTTTTCTACAGATGTTCAGACAACTTTGTTGGACCTACCGTTTGATGGCGAGAAGTTGTTTGGATCCAAGGTCGACTCTGCTTTGGAGCATTTTAAAGACAGCAGGGCTACAGCAAGGTCCTTAGGTCTCCAGGTTTCAGCGTGGGTCCTCTTTTCGTGGAAGGCCACAGCCCAGCATGCAGCAGCCTGCCAACCCTCTCTATAGGTCTTATAGAGGACGGGGGAGGGTTAGAACATGAGGAGCCACTCAGAAGCCTCCCGTCTCATCTTCTTCCTCTTGGGGAACCCAACAAGGAAAGCAGCCTTAGTTTTCTCTCCATCCTGAATCATTCTTCTCCCGTAGGGGGAAGGCTATTTAATTTTCTCTTTGAGTGGGAGCTAGTCATATCGGACTCTTGGGTGATGAATATTGTGGGGAAAAGTTATGCCCTTCCTTTTTAGGAGTTTCCCCCTCTCATCACTCCCCGTCATTCGTTTTCCATGGAAGACCATGTCATGTTGCTTCAGCAGGAGGTGCAAGTCCTTTTGTTAAAGGGTGCAGTGGAGTTGGTTCCAGAGCAGGAAAGGGGTCAGTGATGCTATTCGAGATATTTCCTGATTCCCAAGAAGGATGGTTGATTGAAGCCTATTCTGGACCTGAGGATTTTGAATTGGTTCCTCAAACAGCAGAAATTCACAGGTGCTTCTGGCGTTGAACAAGGAAGACTGGATGGTGTCTGTCAATTTACAGAATGGTTATTTTCATATCCCCATTCTGAAGTTGCACAGGAAGTATCTCCGGTATGTGGTAGGGTCGCAACACTACCAGTTTGCGGTTCTTCCTTTTGGACTTACTTCTGCACCTTGAGTCTTCACAAAGGTGATGGCGGTGCTTGCACCGGACCTCAGAAGGAAGAAAATATCTGTATTCCCTTAACTGGACGATTGTCTGATAACAGCCAGGTCCCAAGATCTTGTGCTGCATCACTTGCAAATGACAACACAGTTGTTGTTCAACCTGGGCTTTACGGTAAACGTACCCAAGTCTCACCTGGAGCCTTCTCAGTGCCTCCTGTTCATAGGGGCAGTACTGGATACAACACTGAATCAGGCCTACCCTCCGCATCAGCGGATTCAGGACATTCAGGCGTTGATTCCAATGTTTCAAATGGGAGCGGCTTTTCCGGTCCTCAAGGTCCTACGTCTGCTCAGTCTGTTTGCTTCTTGCATTCTGTTGGTCACTCATGCACGTTGGCACATGAGGGCTCTCCAGTGGAGCCTCTGCAAGCAGTGGTTTCAACACAAAGGGGATCTCGGAGTCGATAATGATCTCCAGACATGCTGCAGTGGATCTACGATGGTGGGCTGTGGGTGGCAACCTTTCCCAAGGAAGGCCGTTTTGCCTCCCACCTCCGGTGGCCACGGTTATAACGGATGCTTCCACTCTAGGGTGGGGAGCTCATCTGGGGGACCTGGAGATCAAAGGCCTTTGGTCTCCAGTAGAACAGATGTTTCACATCAATCTGTTAGAACTGAGGGCGATATGTCTGGCTCTCAAGGCCTTCCTCCCATTCATTCGGGGTCAGTCAGTGCAAGTCTTGACAGACAGCACTACCACGATGTGGTACATCAACAAGCGGGGGGAGTAGGGTCGTATCTTCTCTGCAGAGAGGCTCTGCGGCTCTGGTCCTGGGCAGAGGACCATCGGATTTCCGTAGTTGCAAACCATCTGGCCGGGGTACTCAACGTACGTGCGGACAGTCTCAGTCGGCATTTCTTGACCGATCACGAGTGGCGTCTCCATCCAGACTTGGTTCTTCACATCTTCCGGGTGTGGGGATTTCCACAGATAGACCTGTTTGCCACTCAGGAGAATGCACATTGCCCGTCGTTCTGCAGCCTCCAGTATCCAGTACAGGGAGCGTTGGGAGACGAGTTCCAGGTGTCTTGGTGCAACCAGTTTCTTTACGCGTCAGGTTTGTGATCTTTTTGGGTGATGGGCACAGATCCAGGGACCCCTGGGGGTTCGCAAATCCTCCTCAGAGGGTCCACGCCAGCTTAGAAAATTGAATAATATTAAGAGATTAGGTCCCCAGCTTTCAGTAATGACTCATGGGGGGGTCCCCAGATTTCAATAATGATTCACTGGGGGTCCCTGGGTTCCAGTGTTGGTAAAGGGGGTCCACAGAAGTCAAATGGTTGGGAACCACTGTAATTGTAAGAAGTCACTTACTAAGTATGCGCAAAGTATCTAGGTCCCTCCCCACCTCATCGTCTCATCTGGTTAACCTGATGTGTATTTGTTCTGCCAGTGCCCATTCCTTCACATCCCCAGCCATCGTGTTAATGTATGTGCACTCGTGCCCATCCATGAAATTGCGATCCTCATTTTTGCACAAGTTTGTATGCCATTTTTCTGTCCTTCGGCACCCTGACATTCCCCAGGAGGCAACTGGCTGGTGTAGCGCTGACTGGGATGCCCACTGTACTATTTTTATAAGTTTTAAGCAATCACTTGGTGCCAGTAATTCTGTACTGCACTGCATTCCCATGCCAAATGTAGGAGCCCAGCATTGTCCCTCCTACACCTTGGGCAACTATTGTGACTCACAGAAGAAATTTTGTAGCGGTCCCTGGGGGTTAGGTATACCCAGTGTAGAAAATGAAAGTATTCTAGTTTGAAGTGCGCATTGCTGGACACCTTATGTGTGACGGAGTTAATTCATGACCAGTCTACGTCTCCCAGTCTGTCCCCTAAGTTGTTCTCCCAGGCCACTCTAGAGCTAGGGATGTGTACTGCTCTGTCCTCCCTCATGGCTTTGAGCAGTAAGGTAATTAGATGACAGCCTGACCCACACAACAAAATAATCCACAACATGTGTGATTTGCATGGAGCATAGGGGAAAGCTGGCCATGCAAGTTTTGCAATGTTAAACAGCCCCGTGTGGTGCAAGAAATGCCACGGTCCCAGCTCAAATGTGGTACTCGCCTCCTCAAAGGTTATGAATTTGTACACAGGATATATATCTCCTAGTGTGTTGAACCCTCCCTCCTTCTAGTGCCGAAATGAGACATTCTCAATGAGTTGCCGGACTGGGCGTAGTATCCACATTGGAAGATCCCTATGAAATGGAGCCCCTCTCAGGATCTTTTGTGCAGACCTTTGCCAGATGGTTGCTGTTGTGCACACCTGCTAGGGTACCGTAGAGTGAGCACCTGTCCCTTCCATAACGATTTCAGGTAGTCTCCCCGCCGGGACCCTGCCTGCCAGTAGGTGTTTCTCTGAATTGTCTTCAGGTGCCAACCAGTACGCCACATGCTGCAACTACGTGGTGTAGGTCAAGGCTTGGTACCTCCAGGCCCTTGTTTTCATATACCCTTTTTAGAGTCAGAAGTGCCACCCTACTTCTTCTAACCCCCCCTCCCACAAAAGGTGGACGAGCATGGTGTCCAATTGTTTGAAGCCCTTACCTGGTATTGTGCACAGTGAGTTTTGCAGTGTGTACAGGCACCTGGGAAGCATCACCATCTTTGAGATGGCTAACCTTCCCATCAATAACAAAGGCAGGGTATTCCAGAACTCTATGGATAAACTGATACCTGTGAGGATCCTATCGATCTTTAAGCCTAATTGTCGGTCTGCCTTGTGGGCCACCCTTATGCCGAAATATCTGAAGTTATCCAATTCCTATTGAGGGACTAAATTCGGACCAGGTATTCCTCCTCCAGCATTCGTGCAAGTGGCCCAGTGGATAAAGGATGGATTTGCTTGTAGAGGCAGAGGCCAGAATGCCCCCAAATGTTTCCAGCAGCTGTAATAGCTGGGGAATCGAGACAAGTGGGGAGGATGAATAAAACATGGCATCATCGGCATACAGGGAGACAACATGCTGTGTGTCTCCTACCTGAATACCTCGTTGCTGCAGTTCGTGACAGACCCAGATGGCTAAGGGGTCAACGGCTAGGGCAAATGATAGGGGTGATAAAGGGCATCCCTGCCTCGTGCCCCGACCCAGTGTCAACTATTTCGGTCATATGTTCCCTGTCCTAACTCTCGCACATGGGTTAGTAAAAGGAGACGTATCCATAGACAATACTGGGGACCGAAATCCATGACTCTAAGAACCTCTAGCATGTAGCCCCAGTCTACACTATCAAATTATTTTTTAAGGTCTATGGAGACCAGAACTAGCTCACCCTCTGAATCTCTGACCTTGGACATAATATACACCAATCTTCTGAGGTTTATGCCAGTATGGCACTTAGGAATAAAGCCACACTGGTCTCCATGTACTAGCTGTGGCATCTATGGGAGCAACCGTGTCACCGGGTCTTTGCACAGTATTTTAATTTCTGTAATCATGATGGTAATGGCTCAGTAGGCAGAGGTGTCCTCCTTGGTACCTTCCAGTTTTAGTAACATGCAAATTCCTCCCTCTGTCATGGTGGGAAGAAGTGATTTCCTTTCCTGTGCCTCTAGAAAGACCTTGAGTAGTTTTTTCATCAATAGGGTGGAGTAGACTTGATAAAACTCCAGAGGGAGGCCATCATTTCCTGGGGCCTTAGCACGCGAAAGCACCATCAGCTCAGCCCAGATGTCTTCGAGACCCAGTGGGGTGTCCAACTCCTCCAGGGGGGGACACTTGGGGATATCTAACTGTGCTAAGAAGAAGACATATTCTAGGGCCTGGACTCTGTGATTCACTGTGTAAACCATTTGTAAGTGTTGTTGGAAAACTCGGGCAATAGCTGCCCTCATTGTGGCTCTCTGGCCGTCTGACAACCGCAAATGTAGTATCTGTGTTGAGGCTGTTTCCCGTTGTGGAATCCAGGCCAATAATTTACCTGGCTTTTCCCCTTCATTCCCATAGATCTATGATTCTGCACTGTCTTTGGTGCTCCCTATTTCGGTCCTCCTGATTAATGTAAACAGCCGCCTGGGTTTGTACGAGGTCAGCTTCTTCTCTCTCTAATTCAGATAATAACCCGTATGTAAGGCCCATACACGCTCCCCTGACCACTGCCTTTAAGGCTTCCCTTTCTGTTGCCCGATGGGTTGCGGTACCCCAGCTGGTCTCCGGGTCTTCCTCGACAACCCCCGACAAGGCCTCCCTCCCGTATCCTCCAGGATGTTCAGTGGTAACCGCAACGACCTAGGACTCTGTGGGATCCACCCCCCATGAGTAACGACAAGTGACTGGTGATCCGAAAGATATTTTGCCAGGTGGTGAATCTTCGGGGTGTGGAATCCCTGCTACCAAGACTCTGTTGGGCCGGCTATACGTATTATGGGTGGGAGAATGATGGATAAATGCTGTTTGTTCCAGGTAGTGTAACCTCCATATATCTATAAGAGCTAAGTTGTGCATCACCTCTCATAGTGCTGATGATGTGTGGTTTTGTGCCTGTCCTCGGCGGCGCTCTGTCCTGAATGGAATAATGGAATCCAGTAAGCAGTTGAAGTCTCCAAGCCAGAATACTGGGGTACCTGTGTCTTGAACACAATATCCTGTACAGTGTGGAAGAACCCTGGGTCGTTGTTGTTTGGGGCGTAAGTGTTAAGTATGATCGGAGCGCCATCGAAGGTGCCGGGCAAGAGGACATACCTTCCATTCACGTCTGTCTCTGAGTAAGTAAATGAGAACGGAACCCCGGCACCACCCAAATCAGAGTTCCCCTGGCCTATGAAGAGTAGGGAGAGTGATACATTCCACACCTCCATTGTTTGGCCTTGTGGTGGGCTGCCGTATCAGTGAGGTTTTTCCCCTAGAGACTCGCTACATGTATTTTGTGTCTTTTCAAGAACAGGACCCTGTATCACTTAGTGTACGTCAACAGGCCCCCAACAAACATGTCACCAGCCTTATGCCCATCCCAGCCATTTCCAGTACTGTCATCGGGTGAGCCGCCCCCATTGTTTGTGCCCTGAAATCTAGTTTGTGCTGCCTGCATAAACAACAACCCCTATAAAGCATTCCCCACTCCTTCCCCCATCCTGCAGACAGATATTGACAAACCTTGTCTAATAGGTTTCCCCCTTATTTGTGCGCCAGGAATCGCACCACATCCCAGCCCGCCCAACAGGAGCTGGCTAACATTTTGTTTTTACAAACTTTACTCTCCGCCGGTAAGGCCCACACCCACATCTGCCTACCTCGTGACCGAGTCTAGCATTATGTTTTGAATCCCAATGGGCTTTTCAGCCCCGTGTGTCTGTATATGTTGCTCTCACCCTCGTATATGAGTGTTTAGACTCACTGAGCCTCTTACCAGTGTCTTTATGCTCCCGTCTGCAACTGTAGCGGAGAGCTTCAGTTGCCAGTCATAGTAGAAGTCTAGGCCCCAACCGCCCCCTCACCCCAACCAGGCACCCAGCATTTTCGTGGATCAGTCCTCTCTCAGGGGGTCTCCCATGGCCGTCTTTTGCTCCAGACTCAATGCTGCCTGTAGGGAGGGGGGTCGCAGCCCCAGAGGGACCCGAGACTTGAACCTCACCTGTTCTCTCTTCTTCTGAAGGAGGAGTCTCCTCGAGTTGCATAGTTCCATCTTTGGCTATTGTTACTCTGCGGCTGCACAGGGTAGAATGGTTGGGGTTACTTCTTATTGTCTGTGTTCGGGAATTGCCTCCTCGCGACCCGCAGGTGGACTATTGGCGCTCGCCCACAATTCCAGCTATTCCCATACTTCTGGTGGGTCATCAAAAAAAGTGTGCCCTCTTTTGAAAGATGACTTTTAGCTTCGCGGGTTATAATAGCATATATCGCAACTGCATGCACGCAGCATCTGTTTCACCACTGTAAATGTTTTTTTCACTGTTATTGAAACTGGTGTAGTAGGGGTAAATGTCAAGCGCATTGTTTTTGTATGGGGGAACCAAATATTCCCTAGCTGCCCTAAGGATACAGTCTCTGTTCCTGTAGTTTAACAGTTTCACAATTATGGCACTTTGGGGGGACCCTGGGGGCGGAAAGGGCACCAATGCTGTGTGCGCTCTCTCCACCACGGGGATATCTGAAAGACTCTGTGGTTTCGGTTAGTTTTTTATCCGGTTTTCCAGGAACTGCTCGGCGGAGGGCTCCTCCATTCTCTCTGGAAACCCCAGGACCCAAATGCTCTTGCCTTTAGCGTTCTCCGCTCTGCGCTCTAATTCCAGAGTTTCTGTCTGCATCTGGGCCATCTGTTGTTTTATGGACATCATTTTGGTCTGAAGCTCAGAGATATTGGATTCCGCTGCCGTGACCTTATCCACCACCTTCCTGAGGTCTACTTGAATTAAATTGACATTGATGGCCACTGCCTCTATGAGGCGTTCAAGTGCTGATCTGGCTCCATGGATAGCCGCTAGCAGTTCAGCACTTATGGGTCGTTATGCTGGTTGATCGTCAATGCCTGGGTCCCTCGAATGGCGTGTGATCCTCTGCGTGGGATGCCTCCGTGTAGTCTACTGCATGATGGTGTTGGATGTATGTGACCTAGTCAATTTATCCTTGCTCAGGGAGGAGATGTCCCAAAACTCGCCGGACAACGGTGTCTGCATCGCCGTGAGGAAGCCCACTGTCATGGAGCACTTTCCTGGGAGCCAGCTAGTGCTCACTCCATCTTGCTCTGTCGCTTTAGCTGGGGTTGCGATTTTGGGGCTATGGCTCTGCCCAAAGGTCTAGTTGAAGCACCTGCAGCTTTATACTGTGATACCACTGGACTAATTGTCACTTTGCAGGCCCCAGACATTCTGTGCCATGCCTATCATCAATCTCGTCCGCCTGGCCGGTGTGCTGCCCCTTGATCTCCAAAAGCAGCTGGGGGGGCAGGCCCCCCAGGGAGGAATGAGCCCACCCACTCACCTCGAGGCCCTCCCCCGAAATATTATGTTCTTGTTCTCGTACGGGCCACCACAGGCTCTGGGTGGCCCTATGTGGGATAGATGTGGCTTCCACAGGTAGCAACCACGCGGCAGGCCCCGGTGATCCAGTCAGTAGAGGACGCTTGCCGGGGCCCGCCCCATCTCCAGCCGCAGCCCCTCTCCTCAGCCCGAAGAGGGCTACTGCAGTCAAAAGGCCCAAGACCTCCTACAGCCGGAGTTGCAGGCCGCCGTTCGCGCGCTGCCTGTCCCTCTGTTGCAGGCAGGCCCCTCTCAACTCTGGGTTGCAGCAGGCAACTAGGAGCCTCCTGTTAGTCCAGCCTCTGTCCTCCGCCCCGGGAGGAGACCCAAATGCGCAGCGGGCCCCGCCCACCTCTCACCACAGCACATCACTCTGGCCTTGGATGTCCGTAACGACCATACGCGCCGCCCCGAGCGCAGATGAGCAGATTCTAGAGAGCTCCAAGGGCATCAGCGCTGCAGCTGCCATCCTGTCTCCTCCTTTTTTCCCCACCAGCCTTCGTCTGTGCATCAGGGAAGATCCTCCAGTGGGTCGCAGGCAAGGCTCGCCTCCAGCGGCCATGCAGTATACAGGCCTCAGCTGACCCACGGGCTGCCCGTCCCCACGCAGCCCCTCCGGGATCCGATTGGTGGCACCTCAAGATCACCGGGGGCCTTGCAGGATCGTCCCTTGACTCAGGAGTGCAGGATGCTGTGGGATTAGGGCGCTCGTGTGGAGGGACATCCTGGCAACCATGTCTCCAGGCCACACCCCTTGGTGCAAGCTAAAGTTGCTTGAAATAACTCTAACTATAACTGCTGAATTTCTGTGGTATTGTACGAGTAAATTCAGAACCTGACTATAACATCCATGTAACCTTTGTTTTGTTCAGTGAATTTCTATTTTTTTTTAGCATAAAGTCATTTTAATTACTACACGCTAATCCAACTACCGCCGCGCACAGCCAAAGGGCGTGCTTGCCAAGCCCTTTTAACCACCCAACCCCATGCCTCTCACGGCCTTTGGCCATACACAGAGGGTGTTTGGCCACAGGGCCTGTCTCTGTCAATGGATCTGAATGGGTTTGTGAGTACTGAGTGGGTCTGAAAGTGGGTGTGCGTGTCTATGAGTGGGTCTGAGTGGGTGCATGAGTGTCGTGAGTGGTTGTGTTAGCGGGCACATAAGTCTCTGAATGCATGTACGAGACAATGGATCAGTGTATGAATGAGTCTGTGAATGTTTTACTTTTTTATTTTTTGCATATCATTGAATATTCTAGAATATTAGAGGATATTCGTGAATATTCGCGAGTATCTCACGGGCAAAAGAAATCATTTTGAAGCCCTAATTTGACTCTCAAACACCCATATAACACCCATATAACATCCCTGGGGTCAGGGTACGGCCATCCTGACCCCTTATGTCATTTTCATTTTATTTTTCAGCCCCGGGGACGTGTTCCATTGCTCAAAATGGCAGCCGCAATTTTCTGGTCAGATTGCGGGCAGCTAATCACAGCATTTCTGCTGTTACATGCATTTGTGAATGTGCAGGGATAATCGTAAAAAGGTCACAACAGATCCGCAGCCCTAGAGATACAAGTTTATTTCCCCTCTAACATCAAAAAGTACTGAACAGATTTACATCAAATAGGAGAAAGCACAACCTGCGTACCAAAAGCTAGCTTTCTTGCATGGAACTGGCGCACAGTGGTTTTTGTGGGGAGCTTAGGTTCCATGGGATCACAGGTGAAGCAGCAGTGGTGATAGTCAAAAGCTCCTCCAAAGGCGAGTATGTAATGGATCTGGCTGCTCCTGGTTAGGCTGGGCATCTGGGCCGGGAGTCGGGTAGCTCCTCTGAGTCACACAGGAAAGTGGGAAGAGTAAAGCTCAGGTTTGACTTTGTGCTACCCCTATATGTAAGATATATACATGCACTGTGAGCAGGGGCTCAGCTAGACCCTAACATTGGGGGGGGGGGGGCAAGGGGGCTAACACTCTGCATAATGGGAGAGAGCCACCATCAGAGGGCTAATCAAAATTATGTGTGGGTATCCCTTCACTGTTGTCATACAGTATGTAACATGAACTGTATTTTTTAATACAATATGTAGAGTTTTATTATTTTTTAAGGTTACTTCAGCTATGGTACAAAGAAAAATGTAAATAGTAACAAAAGGCTCGCTCATGAAAGGTCAGACTGTACACACTGTGGAGAGGGGGACAGAGTGCTGTCTCTGATGGGTTTTATCTGGCCGTCTCTAGTGTGCTTTAATAGGTAGAAAATTATTTTTAACTCCTATCATCCTTTTTTGCTCTCACTGTCTACTGTTACTAACTTCTTATTCTTTCCCTCTGCTGGTCACTCCTGTCCTCTTTACTTTGCATTATTTCAGATTTGTGTTCTACTCACTACACATTTAATTAGATGTTTACTATGAGCTACTCATATCGCACTGTTGTGCTGTCCAGTGAGCTATCAGTATATCACTCTCCTATCGAAAACCACACCACAGCAAATGTTTCTACTCCCTTTCTTTTGTATTGTCTCTTCATTTACCTTCACTTTGTCCGTCTTTTCCATTCCTCCTGCCTCTCCCACCCTCAGTGTTTTGAGGTGACCTTGTGGTGGCTTCTAGAGCTATAGAAGCTAGCAATAAAACATCTTAGGTCAACATAATTTTACTTTAAATCACTTCTGGGTTTCTTTGTAAGGTGACCCCCCTGTGTCTCTTTCTTTATCTCATAATGTTACTCTGTGTTTTATCACTCTCTTTCTGCCTCACACTGGCCTGTGCACATCAGCAGATGGGAAAAAAAGTAGTCACTCACGGGCAAATTCGACCTCTTCTCACCATCATCTTCCACCAAATATTCCTGATGAGGAACTCTGGCATGCTGTATTCCATGATATTGCTACGAAGTTCCTTGGTAGGGCATATGGTTCTGGAGATACAGGTAGGATGCTGATATGTTTGTGCCCTCTTGGGATTGGTTCGTAAGTCATATCCAGTTGTTAGAGAAGCGTTCTGACATGTTGGGTTTTGGATTTCTTTCTTTAGCCTTGGAGTACAGTGATTCCTCATCTTAATCTTCTATATATCTTTATTGAGCCTAAAGATCCTATCTAGATTGTTGGCGGCTGCATGAATACATCAACTTGATTGACTTTGATGAAGAGCCAAATGTGTCTATTATTTCATAGGGCAAAACAGACTTTTCCTTATTTGCAGTTCAAGGCAAGATATTGTGGTACAGACTAGAATAGGAAATGAGAAAGGAAAATGATATGAGCAGCTGACATCAAGATGTGTAAGCGTTACACTTGGCCTAAGTCTGCAGTGGCTGCTGTGTTGTAATCACCCATAAAAATGATATTTTGGTCTTATTAGACTGAGGGATTTGTGATCTGTTCAGTGAATTCTGATTTCAGATTTGGTGGGATGCCGATTATATATAGGTCGAATGTGAAAGTTGGTGATTAAGCAAGAGAGGTTGTTATATGTGTGTAAAAGGGAGTCTTTGTAGATGATGGTGATACAGCCATTCTCTTTCAACTGTGTCTCTTCATAAATTTATTGCATAACCTTTGGCACTGGGAAATCAGTAGTGGACTGGGCATAACAATGAATCCAAGTGCACAAATTAATTAAGCCCAGATTCCTTAGTGTAGTATTTGGGGTTGATTTTCAGACCACTGATATATAGTACAGCTGTGCAATTACTATAAAGGATGACATGATTTACAAAATATCAACAGATTTTGATTGTGGTCCTGGGATGCATAAATGCTTAGGAATGTGAAGTTTATTGAGCACTGCCCAAGTACTTGCTGTTCTAACGATGCGTTCTTTTAATGTAGTGTTTAAACAATAGTATACTGTTTCATCCTTTTAAGAAAAACACGTTAAATATATTCTAGACTTATGTACTGTGTGAATATAAATTGAAAAAACAAAATCATGCTCACCGAGTATACAGAAAAAGTGATGTGCTGTATTCCACAAAAGTAACCCCAATACAAGTTTGGTTATCGCCAGATATTACATTACCTTAACTATACTGAATATCTAAACTTTGGTTAATCAAATGTACATTTTCTATAAAGAATGTACATTTAGATAAACAAATGTGGTTTAAATATTTTTACTGCACACTATAAAAGCCATCCACAGTTGAATAAACTCAATCTGGCATAATTCAAGAACAATCAATTCTTCACAGAATAGCTCTGTAATGCTGTACAAAAACATCCCACCAGTCTCTGCCAAAAGTAACCGTAAGTGTAGGAAAAATCAAAGGGCGGAAGAAAGCAAAAATTTAATAATCACTTTAAATGAGTCAGTTAAACCCTCTCTTGTTTGTTTAGGGGGCAGAAATTCACGGTCAGCTTATTGTCAGGATAAGTGGTAGGATCAGGCAATGTCTTCTCCGCCGTCTTTATCACTCTTTCTACCCTCCTTGAGCTCCATGACTACAAAAGTGCAGTCAGCAAAGAACTTTCTAATCACATTCGCCCTGCTTAATATATAGCAGAGCAGAATACCACAAGGAAGCATAAAAGTTCAGATGCACTAGTTCTTTCTTGGCAATCTGCATCACCTCATGCCTTCTCTTGGACATTTTACTCTCATCGTGGATGAGCAGAATGCTATTGCCTCAAAATTCGTCACAGCATGGGTCTACATCCTTTTTTTGTGAAACAGAACCCAACTCTACAATGATGCTGTAGCCCCGTCAACTCCTAGTTTAGACCTCTCACAGGAAGTCTAGTAGCTTCATGTTCCACTAGCGCAGACCTCTCACAGGAAGTCTAGTAGCTTCATGTTCCACTAGCGCAGGACCCCTCTATTTTGTAGGACATATGACTGTATGAAAATCTGCAGAGTGGCTGTCATAGCTTCACCTTCATTCAGGGGAACAAAGACCAACACTGCTCCTATTAGCTCTCAGTCTGTTCTCTAGGCTCACAGAGTCGGAATCCACATGTGTCATGACCACACAACGTTGTCTACGAGGGTGCCATTTAATTGCGATTCTAATGGCACATATGTGCAAAGCACCGCACTGCAGTCACTCTCTTTTCGAGGGTTACAACTCCGGTTTTGGTGCCAGAACACCTTAAGGCAGTGGTCTTCAAACTTTTTAATGCTGCGCCCCCCAATTGAAAAATAAAAATCATTGGGCCCCCTCTCAGAATTTTTCACAATTATTTTAGAAAGATGGCAATGTTTAAATAGGTCTAAACCTATTTAAACATTGCAGTTAAGTATTGTTACCTTTTTAAAACTGCAATAACATGCTTTTGCTTAAAACAAAGGCATGTTATCTGTATAATATTTCTTTTGGCCAGAGTTTGGCGCCCCCCCTGGGAGCACTTGAGGCCCCCCAAGGGGGGCCCGCCCCCCAGTTTGAAGACCTCTGCCTTAAGGCAATGTTCCATTTTCACCGTCTCTTGTCTTCACTGACACATTCAAGCATTTCAAATTGTTTATAGTGAGTGCCTCGCTTTGAGTCAGATGGACAACCCTTGTGCTGTCCTCGTACTCTGTCATGTCAAGTGAGGCCTTTGGCACTGAGGCTTTATGCTGACAGAAATCATGTTTGTCCCAAATAGTTCTAGATATTTTCTCCTTGGGGGCATAGTGTGTTGTTGCTAGGAATGACAACAGTTTTAGATGTGGTCAGAAATAATAGCTCTGGGCCAAGGAGTACCTAGTTTAATACATGAGCTTTAATTATCACGTTCTCAATATATTTCAGCACTCAGAAAGTCCTCGGTTTTCCACCTCTTAGCTTGTCTCAGATGGAATCACTAAAGTCTGGGTGCTGCATGTAGCAATTTTTGTTGCCATACTGGTAGTTGGAATGCAGGAACCCAGTCAGGCTGGTATACTGAAAGGACTCGGGGTGCATGAGCATTGAGCTAGCTACACCCTGTTCTGTAATTGGGCCGATAAGCTTCTCCAGCCTCTTCTGGATCGGTGCCGCAGTTAGGCACCCCACTAGAGTGCTGCTGTTTACTGCCTGCACCTTCTCTAAACCATCTTGATTGCTGTTGAGTGGGCTGTCGCCCAGCTCCTCTCAAATTCAGGCCCTGGTCGGCAGAATCTATGGTAATGAATGTTCTATTAGTGCTACCCTTTGTTCCTGCACTCATTCTCAACCTCGCCCAATAATTCTCAGGCCTGCTTCTGCCACATTTGTTCCCAACGTGGGCGGATCATAGGAGAATCAGGAACGCAGCCATCTGGCCACAACCCAACATACTAATTTAGATTCAGTCTAACTAATGTAAATTTGTACCAGCAAAGTACATTTAAACTCATAAATGTACAACTGCAGCAATGAATGTACATTTTGACCAATTAATGTACACTTAGAGACCCAAATGTATATTCATGATGTGCATGCACTACATTACTTTTATTGGAGTCAACTAAACATGTTCAAAGTGACCATGCAATAAAAATCCATATTCATACAGAAAAAATGCAATATTGCATGCAAATTGGCTTTGCTAAAAACAACTGGTACAGAAAGAAATGGTACAAAGATGATCAGCGCACCACGCAATCATGTATTTTTGATGATGATTCCTTCATTACCTTCCCCCACCCCAGGAACAAGCCCAAACGTGTTGCTCCCATGTGGAATATGGCATTCTTTTGTGTCCCCTGCTGATGATGTAGTAAGGTGGATGTATATCAGTCACGATCTGTTTCAATAAAATTCATTATGGTGACATCATTAAGTAATTCTGAATGATCACAAAAACTCCACAGCACATCATACATGAATTGTTGAGAATAAATTAAGACATCTGTTTGGCACTATAATTTACCAAATGCCCAATTGTCATTTTGTCAGTGACAGAAGGATGAAATGCTGAGATGTCTCTGCTGAGATTTAAGTTGTGGCCTGCAGTTTGAACATAGGTTCCTGCAGAAGGTGCAGCACGGTGCATGAGTACATATAGCCACATATAGAGCACAAGCCTATCCCGGGCATTCTGTACAATGAAGGATAACTGCAGCTCTCTTAGTCTGAGTAATGCATTTATTAAGGTACTTCCCAGATATCAAATAAAAGCACACAATATATGAACATAAGTGTTTAACTTGAACGCAGTGAAACACATGTATATGCCAAAATACTCACAGCAGTTAAACAATGGCTGGTAAAAAATGTGCAATTCATCAGCAGTGAATATATGCAATTAATATATATATTTATAATCAAGCTGAATAGTTAAGAATTAAAATGCATCACCACAGTGGTTGAATCCATAATCCTTGCCAGCACCAAGCTGAGGAACCCTGAACGGCTGAGGCAGGAGAATGTCCCCGAAATGGGACCCTGAGCAGTGCATCCACTCCCAGGCGAGCTCCTTCCTCAGTGCCACGTTTCCCTGTCTTATATACCTTAAACTAACTCAAAAGGAAGATTCTAGTAACCCCCCTCCCTTCGGTTAAGAAATTCAAGCACTGGTTGTACTCAGTCTGTGTCGAAAACATGCAAATGAACCGGCCCTGCCCCAGTGTGCATTCCAGAGACAGAGCTGGACTTTTTCTTGATGAAAACATTCACAGCCTAAGACTCTCTTATCATGTCTACCTTCCACATCCCCCATGTTATTTTCCAGCACGGTGGGACCCTGTTTTGGTGAGAAAAGCACAAACATGTTCTGTGTGGAAAACAAACTCAGTGTGGAAAAACCCTGTTCTACCGCCAAGACACCACCTTAAGTTAAGCACAAAATGGAGTCAGAGGTCAATATGGAGTCAGTGGTCAATTACACTTAGCATTATAGCGCTGTAACATGATGTGAGCTGTAGGTCCCAAGTTTGAATCTGGCAAGGCAGCCTTACATCTTTCTGATTTTGGTAAATTGAGAACCATTACACCATAGAATAGTAACATGATGTGTGGTGAAGCATATTAGGGCCTGCTTAGAGTCTCCATCTTAGATTGCACATTTTAGCTTGCCATCTTTTTCTGATCGTGACTTTTTGTGTAGTTTTACACTCATGCAATAATGTAATGAGAAGGCATTGTACATGCAGTCTACTCCTTGTAACTGTTGCTGCAATACAGTCTGCTAGGCACCCAGAACGCAATGCCCTTGTATCATGATTGTCCGTTGGAGACTGCTCCAAAATTACAGATATATAATCGCATCAGTTCTGCACCTCTGACATAGTGCGATATGAACAGTGCTTTCATTAGATAAACTGCCTCTGTGCTACATTCATCAGAGGAACACTTCTGCCTCTTAAACACAAGGCTGCTGCAATTAAATGTGCGAACACTGAATACTGAGACAGCGTAATCCTGAAGCCATCTCGGGCATCTTTAATCTATTTACAGCCACTATCTGCCCCTTCAGCTCACTCTTGCAGCTTTCTGCTTTCTCACATTGTGAAATCTTTTGTTTTTCTTTTCCTCCGTCTTTCCTGCATGTGTCTTTTGTTCGCAGAAAATGCTTGAGGCAGAAAAATAAGGGCCAGCCCTCAAAAATAAGTGCCAGTGCCCTGCCCTGGAAACAACAAGCACAAATTAAGCATTGTCCTTTCACTTTTATACAGAGACATCCTTGGTGTTAGGGCTTAATCCTCCTCAGCTTAATAAGAAACCACTACTTTAGTCTGCAGGTCGTTTCAAGCTTGAACCTTTAAAAGGAACACCCCACCATAGCAGATCCTCTCTGAATCCTATACTTTAAAACGACAAACGCAAGTAACTTTCCAGTTAATTGTAAACTTGCTGATACAGTACATTTATTGGCAATGGGACTCCCTCTTATGGGTGGAGATATTAACATCATGGTAGAGGCCCACAAAGCATATAAATGCAAAGTGTTTTATTGTTGGGTCAATTTTTCTTCAGCAGATGCCACAACACAAACATTTCATATATACACTGAGGCCGCAGTACCTAATTAATACAGGCCATAATTAATTGCATTAACTCTTCAGGAACATCACAATTGGTTGCAATGTACCCACCCATATCTACTTCAAAATGTTAGACTAGGTCCCCACTTCAATGATGGGGAAACCTGGCCAATTTTAGCTGGCTACACACCATGTCCAAACATAACACCATTAAATGTTGGTGAAACCCGTAACCTGTACGTAGGTCTGATTTGCCTATATAGATGTTTAACACAGTATGTACAATAACAACTGCCCCAGCACGGGCTGTTCAAGCTGTGCAGCCACAGTTAGCTGTGCCTGCAATTAGTCCTGTCACTATTAACGTAATAATGGGTAAAGTTCCCACCAGACAGGAGAAGACTCCACTCAGGATTGCACAAAAAACAACTCAGCGTGAAGCAGCATTTCCCCATATGGAACCCCATGATAAACATACAATTCTCATAATGTGTCTACCACTTGATATGGTTCTCCCTATTGAAGATTGTGCCACAAGGAGCACCGTCTTTGCTGCAATATATACCATAACAAATGGTACACCGTCTATAGCTGTTTTGCCTGAAGTACTAGAGCAGATTCTAAATTAATATGGGGCAGCCCCTGCCCTGAGTTTGGAGATAAAATTAATTCACAACTTTGCCACAGTTTCCTTAATTATCTAAGTATTATTAAAGGAGATGCAGCAGCACTGGCAGTACAGCAACGCCTTGCACAGGTACCTGCTGTAGACCAAGAGCACAAACTACCAAACATTATTGCCAACAACTATACAATTGTAGGTTGAGATAATTTGGGAGCCAGGCCTAAAAAGCTGCTGTTTAAAGGCAAACCTGAAACAGATAACACCAACCAGGCACCTAGGTCTTCTAAAAACACTGCGAAAAACAGAAAAATAAGAATAAAATGAAAACGTGAGGAGGATCTCTGCAACCGGAGCCCACTGAAGCATTACAATCTACGTAACCATGATGCACTTTAACAACCTGATAGGTATCAGTATACTGATACACGTCTTTCTTGTTCCTTTTGGTACTCACCAGACAAACGCTCAGGGAGCAGGGTGAACAGAATGCATGCATGAACAGTATGTGAAACCAAAAACTGACTCACAACTCTCATCTGACATCATCATGAAAAAAGGAAGAAAAACTTCACCAACAAAAACCTCAGTTTCCAAAGAAGAGGGTGGAAGGAATTTCAGCTAAATATGTCAAACATATTGGGAACCCTCCTTCAGAACAAGACATGGGCTTTGACACTGCTAGACAACGCAGCATAAGCCACAATAGTTTGCTGGAATCTTAAAGAGTTTCTATTTTTGAGAGCAACTAGTGAACTTGTTCAAGGTGAAATGCAAGATCAGCAGGTGAGCCCTCCCGACATACTTTATGATTTGAACATATAAATTAAGGGTGACATACTGCTTACTATTAAATTAATTGTCTTGGAAAATTTAACATACACCTATGACATTCTCGTGGCTGAGGTAGATTGGCCACCTGAGTTTGTTATAAAAGTCCCACAAGGAGAAGATGTAATAATACCTTCCTTTTCTGTTGTTGTCCCTGAAGCAGTTAACCCCTTCTGTGCCGCGGACGTAGTGGTTACGTCCAGCGGCACAGTGCTGCTGTGCCGAGGACGTAACCACTACGTCCTCGGCACACAGCCCAGAGGGAGCGCTCTCGCTCCCTCTGTGTGCTTACCCCCCACCCCCCAAAGTCAGGGATGGAAGGGGAAGCCCTTCCCCTTCCACCCCCGACCCCCCCATAATGACGTCAGCGCGCGATCGCGCGCTGACTTCATTATGGGATTCTCGCCGCACAGGAAGCCATTTGCTTCCTGTGCGGCGACGAGTGAAGAGGTGAGTTCCTCTTCCCGGTGGGTGGGGGGTTGGGGCTAAAGAGGCACCGAGGAAAAGGAAAGGCTTTTCCTTTTCCCCGGTGTCTCTTTGAGCATTCCTGCTGCCCGATCGCATTGCGATCGGGCAGCAGAAATGCCCACTAGACACCAGGGATTTGTTTTTTTTGTTGTACTTTCTGTTTCTGGCTTGCGGGGAGCGGCCCCTTGGGCAAGGGTCGCTCCCCTTTAGGGGGCAATTACTTAGGCCATTTCTGCCCCCCTTGGGGTCAGAAAACACTAGATCACCAGGGATTTATATTGTTATGTGCATTTATGTGTGGGGGGGTGCCCCCTTGGGCAAGGGGCGCCCCCCCCAAGGGGGCAGAGAACTGTTGGCCTTTTCTGCCCCCCTTGGGGGCAGATCTGCCTATTTTTTTTAGGTCCATCTGCCCCCAAGGGGGGCAGAAGCCACTTAGGCACCAGGGATTGTGTGTGTAGTGGATGGGGGGGCGCCCCCTTGGGCAAGGGTCGCTCCCCTTTGGGGGGCATGTCTTTTAGGGCCATTTCTACCCCCCTTAAGGGCAGATTGGCTACTTTTTAGCCAGATCTGCCCCCAAGGGGGGCAGAAAACACTAGATCACCAGGGTTTTTTATTTTTATGTGTATTTATGTGGGGGGGGGGGTGCCCCCTTGGGCAAGGGGCGCCCCCCCCAAGGGGGCAGAGAACTGTTGGCCTTTTCTGCCCCCCCTTGGGGCAAAACGGCCTATTTTTTTTAGGTCCATCTGCCCCCAAGGGGGGCAGAAGCCACTTAGGCACCAGGGATTGTGTGTGTAGTGGATGGGGGGGCGCCCCCTTGGGCAAGGGTCGCTCCCCTTTGGGGGGCATGTCTTTTAGGGCCATTTCTGCCCCCCTTGAGGGCAGATCAGCCTATTATTTTTAGGCTGATCTGCCCCAAGGGGGGCAGAAACCACTAGAACGCCAGGGATTTTTTTTTACTTGTTTATTTTTGTGGGGGGGCGTCCCCTTGGTCACGGGGCGCCCCCCCAAGGGGGGCATTGACCTGTTGGCCATTTCTGCCCCCCCCTGGGGGCAGATGGGCCTATTTTTGTAGGCCCACCTGCCCCCAAAGGGGGCAGAAGCCACTTAGACACCAGGGATAGTGTGTGTGTGTGTTAGTGGATGGGGGCAGGGGCCTTGGGCAAGGGTCGCCCCCCACTTTGGGGGCACATGTACCCAGGCCATTTCTGCACCCCTTGGAGACAGATCAGCCTATTATTTTTAGGCTGGTCTGCCCCCAAGGGGGGCAGAAACCACTAGAACGCCAGGGATTTTTTTTTACTTGTTTATTTTTGTGGGGGGGCGTCCCCTTGGTCACGGGGCGCCCCCCCAAGGGGGGCATTGACCTGTTGGCCATTTCTACACCCCCTGGGGGCAGATGGGCCTATTATGTTAGGCCCACCTGCCCCCAAGGGGGGCAGAAGCCACTTAGACACCAGGGATAGTGTGTGTGTGTGTTAGTGGATGCGGGGGGCTTTGGGCAAGGGTCGCCCCCCACTTTGGGGGCACATGTACCCAGGCCATTTCTGCACCCCTTGGAGACAGATCAGCCTATTATTTTTAGGCTGGTCTGCCCCCAAGGGGGGCAGAAACCACTAGAACGCCAGGGATTTTTTTTTATTTGTTTATTTTTGTGGGGGGGGGGGCGTTCCCTTGGTCACGGGGTACCCCCCCAAGGGGGGCATTGACCTGTTGGCCATTTCTACACGCCCTGGGGGCAGATGGGCCTATTTTGTTAGGCCCACCTGCCCCCAAGGGGGGCAGAAGCCACTTAGACACCAGGGATAGTGTGTGTGTGTGTGTGTGTTAGTGGATGGGGGGGGCCTTGGGCAAGGGTCGCCCCCCACTTTGGGGGCACATGTACCCAGGCCATTTCTGCACCCCTTGGAGACAGATCAGCCTATTATTTTTAGGCTGGTCTGCCCCCAAGGGGGGCAGAAACCACTAGAACACCAGGGATTTTTTTTTATTTGTTTATTTTTGTGGGGGGGCGTCCCCTTGGTCACGGGGCGCCCCCCCAAGGGGGGCATTGACCTGTTGGTCATTTCTACACCCCCTGGGGGCAGATGGGCCTATTTTGTAAGGCCCACCTGCCCCCAAGGGGGGCAGAAGCCACTTAGACACCAGGGATAGTGTGTGTGTGTGTGTGTGTGTTAGTGGATGGGGGGGGCCTTGGGCAAGGGTCGCCCCCCACTTTGGGGGCACATGTACCCAGGCCATTTCTGCACCCCTTGGAGACAGATCAGCCTATTATTTTTAGGTTGGTCTGCCCCCAAGGGGGGCAGAAACCACTAGAACGCCAGGGATTTTTAAAAATTTATTTATTTTTGTGGGGGGGGGGCCTTGGTCACGGGGCGCCCCCCCAAGGGGGGCATTGACCTGTTGGCCATTTCTACACCCCCTGGGGGCAGATGGGCCTATTTTGTAAGGCCCACCTGCCCCCTAGAGGGGCAGAAGCCACTTAGACACCAGGGATAGTGTGTGTGTGTTAGTGGATGGGGGGGAGGGGGGCCTTGGGCAAGGGTCGCCCCCCACTTTGGGGGCACATGTACCCAGGCCATTTCTGCACCCCTTGGAGACAGATCAGCCTATTATTTTTAGGCTGGTCTGCCCCCAAGGGGGGCAGAAACCACTAGAACGCCAGGGTTTTTTTTTATTTGTTTATTTTTGTGGGGGGGTGTCCCCTTGGTCACGGGGCACCCCCCCAAGGGAGGCATTGACCTGTTGGCCATTTCTACACCCCCTGGGGGCAGATGGGCCTATTTTGTAAGGCCCACCTGCCCCCAAGGGGGGCAGAAGCCACTTAGACACCAGGGATAGTGTGTGTGTGTGTGTGTGTGTGTGTGTGTGTGTTAGTGGATGGGGGGGGCCTTGGGCAAGGGTCGCCCCCCACTTTGGGGGCACATGTACCCAGGCCATTTCTGCACCCCTTCGAGACAGATCAGCCTATTATTTTTAGGCTGGTCTGCCCCCAAGGGGGGCAGAAACCACTAGAACGCCAGGGATTTTTTTTTATTTGTTTATTTTTGTGGGGGGGGCGTCCCCTTGGTCACGGGCGCCCCCCCAAGGGGGGCATTGACCTGTTGGCCATTTCTACACCCCCTGGGGGCAGATGGGCCTATTTTCTTAGGCTCACCTGCCCCCAAGGGGGGCAGAAGCCACTTAGGCACCAGGGATAGTGCTGTGTGTGTTTTTTTGTTTTTTTGTTTGTTTGAGGGCTGTCCCCTTTGGCAAGGGTCGCTCTCCATGGGGACACACTACTAAAGGTATTTTCTGGCTTCCTTGGGGCAGACAGGCCTATTCTTTTAGTAGGCCCATCTGCCCCTATGGCAGAATCCACTTAGGCACCAATTTCTAAATGTTTGATGGTGGGGTGTTTGTCAACTGAAGAAGTCTTTGCATTTGTGATAAAAAATGTTTTCCTCCTTTTTGTTCTAGTTCAAAGCTTTTGCTTTATTTGCTGTGGCTCCTTGCGGTTTTGGCGGTGGTTGACCTGCAGTTTGCACAGTTGCATGTTTTAGGTAAGTAAAAACAATTTACTCCAAAGGAGTATTGTTGCAATGCATGAATGACATGTTTGTAGGGGGTGTACTAAATGCAGGATTGTGTGTGAAATTGTCCTTAGGTTTGTGCACAATGATATTTGTTTTCTCTTATTTCTAATTTGCCTTTCTTTCTTTATTTTTAGTGGGATATCATTGGTGATTGCTGTGTAGTTGCTGGTGAATCAAGCTTTTTCAGGCAAGTGAGCGGTATAGTTTTTGAGTTTATAACTCTTACTAACAAAGCTACACTTTGTTACTTGTCTTACACAGTGCTGGTTGTTGGTGGTGAATTTGTCCAGTTAATTTTAGCAGGAGAGATCATGGCTAGCCGCAGGATGACCGCTCAGCAGGTGGTTGGTATGCTTTTTGAGTCACAGTCTGATCATGACTATGAGACGGACTCTGCATCTGAGGCAGAGGAGGAAGTCAGAGATTCTGGCAGTGATGTTTCTGTTGGAGGGGAATCTTCTGATGATGAAGCCACACTGAGTGCAGATGAAGGGCCTGTTTTAGAGGAGGACATTGATGTGCCAATAGTGCAGCAACCTGGGGCTGAAAGGTTTCCCGTTATAAGACCTGATGTCTGGGTTGCCCCAAACATGGAGCAGCCAGAGTTGCCTGCCTTTACTGGTCTCCCGGGGTGTAACGCCAATACTGAGAACTTTATGCCTATCATTTTCTTTGAGTTATTCATGGATGATATGTTTTTGGAAGAGATTGTTGAGCAGACTAATTTGTATGCGGAGCAGCATTTGAGGGACAACGCTGCTAGACTTAGGCCACACTCTAGAGCTGCCCAGTGGATTCCCACAAATTTGGAGGAGTTAAAAAAGTTTTTGGGTTTGACTTTTTTGATGGGGTTGATAAGGAAGCCGTCACTGGCTTCGTATTGGTCTACTAGTCCCTTGATGGCAACAGCTATATTTCCAGCGACCATGAGTCGTAATCGGTATTTGCTTCTTCTTAGGATGCTGCATTTTGTTGACAATGCATTAGCCTTGCCACAAGATCACCCAGATTCTGACCGTCTTTTTAAGATTAGGCCTGTACTTGATCATTTTGTAGATCGGTTTTCGGAGGTCTATGTTCCAGGCAAAGAGTTAAGTGTGGACGAGTCTTTGGTCCTCTTCAAGGGTCGTTTGGTTTTTAGGCAGTACATTCCTAGCAAAAGGGCACGATATGGAATTAAATTGTATATGCTGTCTGAAAGTAGGACAGGATATGTGTATAGTTTCCGTGTGTACACTGGTAGGGATTCCAATATTGACCCCCCTGGTTGTCCTCCCACTTTTGGAGCTACTGAGAAAATTGTGTGGGATCTTGGTAGACGACTGTTCAACAAAGGTCACCATTTGTATGTAGATAACTTCTACACTGGTGTGCAATTGTTCAAGGAATTGTTTAGAGTGGACACAGTTGCTTGTGGCACAATCCGTTCTAACCGGAAAGGCTATCCAAGGGAGCTTGTCTGTAAAAAACTTGAGAGAGGACAGTGCTGTGCCTTGCGGAACGAGGAGCTGCTGCTTTGAAATTTTCAGACAAGAGGGATGTCTACATGCTAAGTACCATCCATGATGAGAGTACTTCCCCTGTGACTGTTTGGGGCCAGGTTGCTGAAGTGCGCAAACCTGTGTGCATTTTAGATTATAATAAGCACATGGGAGGTGTAGATAGAGTTGACCAGAGGTTGGAACCTTATACTGCTATTCGTAAGTCTTACGTTTGGTATAAGAAGTTAGCACTTCACCTCTTCCACTTAGCAACCTTCAATGCTTTTATTGTGTTTAGGGATAGGTCTCCAGAGTCAAAGATGACATTTGTGAAATTTCAGGAGTCAGTGATAGAGAGCCTTATTGTGGTGGAACAGGCCAGAGTTCCTAGAGAAGCAGTGGTGGAGGATGTGGCTAGATTGAAAGATCGCCACTTTGCTGAGCACATTCCTCCCACACCCAAAAAAGACTTTCCAGCTAAGAAATGTAGAGTGTGTTTTCGAAGAGGTATCCGGAGGGAGACTCGAATGTACTGCCCAGATTGTCCTTCAAAGCCTGGGCTGTGTGTCGGTGCTTGTTTTAAGAATTACCACACCCAGAAGAATTTCTGGGAACAACCATGAGTGTAAACTCATGTCTGTTTTGTATTTTCATGTGTTTAGTTTCATGGTTAGCATTTCTGTCATGTTCTTAGTTAGAGCTTTTGTGTTTGTAGTTTTGTAATTCTTTCTACTTAGTTAGGGGTTCCTCTGTTAAAAAAAATAAAAAAAATGATGCCATTGTGTGTGGAGTGGGGCTTGGCTGAGAGTGTACATATTGACTTGCTGTTGGCTACTGCAACACACTGCCAGCCAAACACCAGTCCACACACTCCCATCAGCTGGTGTGATTGTTGTATCAGGCATGTGGGCGTATGTAAGTGATGGGCCCTTGAGTGGCGCTGTCTGTCGATGTGAGTGTTGTAATGTGCTGGGCCCGTGGCTGGCGGTGTGAATGGCCTTGTGTGTGTCATGTATGAAAGTTGTGTGAATGGACTGTAAAGCGGTTGGTGCCTTGTCGCGGCTTTACAGCTCACGAGCTGTGAGTCATTGGTTCAGTTTTTTGCCTTTCAGTTACTAACCGTGCATTTCATTTTTGTGAAAGCTCTTGTTAGTAAAATTTGATCCACTGAACCATCACTCACCCTCGTGCCAAATCCAACCAGTATGTGTGGTAAAAATGACAAAACCTGCTCCGCTGTAATCAGGCGTCGCAGCACACCTGTGACACGCTAGGTGCCTCAGGTGGGACCCCAATGATGAAGCATGCCACCAACTTGGTTGGTGGGTGAGGGGTCTTTTTCACATAACCTAAGTGTGTTTCTTTAAAAAATGTTAGTGTTTGGCACATCACGGACGTATGTGGGCACATCAAAACGATATATTACAAAACTACCTGTGTTTGGGGGGGAGAGGGCACCTATGTTTTTGGTCCTGTGTGCGGCCTTCATCTAGGGAAACCTACCAAACCCAGACATTTTTTAAAACTAGACACCCCAAGGAGTCCAGGGAGGTGTGGCTTGCGTGGATCCCCCAACATTTTCTTACCCAGACTCCTCTGTAAACCTCAAAATGTGCTTAAAAAAGCATATTTTCCTTACTTTTCTTTGTAAGATCACCACTCCAGCACAAAATTCCTACTCCCCAGTGTTCCCCTCAGTCTCCCAAGTAAAATGACACCTCACTTATGTGGGTCCCCAAAGCAGAGTCAGTCTAAAGATGTATAAAAGAATATGTCCTTATAAACTTGCTGTGCTATCCCCTCTATCTCTACAAGTTTTGGGCCTTATTCTGTTGCAGGCACCTGGCCCACCCACACAAGTGAGGTATCATTTTTATCGGGAGACTTGGGGGAACGCTGGGTGGAAGGAAATTTGTGGCTCCACTCAGATTCCAGAACTTTCTGTCACCGAAATGTGTGGAAAATGTGTTTTTTTAGACAGAATTTGAGGTTTGCAAAGGATTCTGGGTAACAGAACCTGGTCAGAGCCCCGCAAGTCACCCCATCTTGTATTCCCCTAGGTCTCTAGGTTTAAAAAATGCACAGGTTTGGTAGGTTTCCCTAGGTGCCGGCTGAGCTAGAGGCCAAAATCTACAGGTAGGCACTGTTTTCAATGAAAAAATGTGATGTGTCCACGTTGCGTTTTGGGGTGTCTGCTGTCGCGGGCGCTAGGCCTACCCACACAAGTGAGGTATCATTTTTATCGGGAGACGTGGGGGAACGCTGGGTGGAAGGAAATTTGTGGCTCCTCTCAGATTCCAGAACTTTCTGCCACAGAAATGTGAGGAACATGTGTTTTTTTAGCCAAATTTTGAGGTTTGCAAAGGATTCTGGGTAACAGAACCTGGTCCGAGCCACACAAGTAATTTTTATCGGGAGACGTGGGGGAATGCTGGGTGGAAGGAAATTTGTGGCTCCTCTCAGATTCCAGAACTTTCTGCCACAGAAATGTGAGGAACATGTGTTTTTTTAGCCAAATTTTGAGGTTTGCAAAGGATTCTGGGTAACAGAACCTGGTCCGAGCCACACAAGTCACCCCATCTTGGATTCCCCTAGGTCTCTAGTTTTCAGAAATGCACAGGTTTGGTAGGTTTCCCTAGGTGGCGGCTGAGCTACAGGCCAAAATCTACAGGTAGGCACTTTGCAAAACACACCTCTCTTTTCCTTCACAAATTTGGATGTGTCCACGTTGCGCTTTGGGGCGTTTTCTGTCGCGGGCGCTAGGCCTACCCACACAAGTGAGGTATCATTTTTATCGGGAGACGTGGGGGAACGCTGGGTGGAAGGAAATTTGTGGCTCCTCTCAGATTCCAGAACTTTCTGCCACAGAAATGTGAGGAACATGTGTTTTTTTAGCCAAATTTTGAGGTTTGCAAAGGATTCTGGGTAACAGAACCTGGTCCGAGCCACACAAGTCATTTTTATCGGGAGACGTGGGGGAATGCTGGGTGGAAGGAAATTTGTGGCTCCTCTCAGATTCCAGAACTTTCTGCCACAGAAATGTGAGGAACATGTGTTTTTTTAGCCAAATTTTGAGGTTTGCAAAGGATTCTGGGTAACAGAACCTGGTCCGAGCCACACAAGTCACCCCATCTTGGATTCCCCTAGGTCTCTAGTTTTCAGAAATGCACAGGTTTGGTAGGTTTCCCTAGGTGGCGGCTGAGCTACAGGCCAAAATCTACAGGTAGGCACTTTGCAAAACACACCTCTCTTTTCCTTCACAAATTTGGATGTGTCCACGTTGCGCTTTGGGGCGTTTTCTGTCGCAGGCGCTAGGCCTACCCACACAAGTGAGGTATCATTTTTATCGGGAGACGTGGGGGAACGCTGGGTGGAAGGAAATTTGTGGCTCCTCTCAGATTCCAGAACTTTCTGCCACAGAAATATGAGGAACATGTGTTTTTTTAGCCAAATTTTGAGGTTTGCAAAGGATTCTGGGTAACAGAACCTGGTCCGAGCCACACAAGTCACCCCATCTTGGATTCCCCTAGGTCTCTAGTTTTCAGAAATGCACAGGGTTGGTAGGTTTCCCTAGGTGGCGGCTGAGCTAGAGGCCAAAATCTACAGGTAGGCACTTTGCTAAAAACAGCTGTGTTTTCTGTGATGTGTCCACGTTGTGTTTTGGGGCATATCCTGTCGCGGGCGCTAGGCCTACCCACACAAGTGAGGTATCATTTTTATCGGGAGACTTGGGGGAACATAGAATAGCAAAACAAGTGTTATTGCCCCTTGTCTTTCTCTACATTTTTTCCTTCCAAATGGAAGACAGTGTGTAAAAAAGACATCTATTTGAGAAATGCCCTGTAATTCACATGCTAGTATGGGCACCCCAGAATTCAGAGATGTGCAAATAACCACTGCTTCTCAACACCTTATCTTGTGCCCTTTTTGGAAATACAAAGGTTTTCTTGATAGCTATTTTTTACTCTTTATATTTCAGCAAATGAATTGCTGTATACCCGGCATAGATTGAAAACCCACTGCAGGGTGCAGGTCATTTATTGGCTCTGGGTACCTAGAGTTCTTGATGAACCTATAAGCCCTATATATCCCCGCAACCAGAAGAGTCCAGCAGACGTAACGGTATATTGCTTTCGAAAATCTGACATTGCTGGAAAAAGTTACAGAGTAAAACGTAGAGAAAAATTTATGTTTTTTTCACCTCAATTTCAATATTTTTCTTTTTCAGTTGTTATTTTCTGTAGGAAACCCTTGTAGGATCTACACAAATTACCCCTTGCTGAATTCAGATTTTTGTCTACTTTTCAAAAATGTTGCGGTTTCTGGGATCCAGCGTTGGTTTCATGCCTATTTCTGTCACTGACTGGAAGGAGGCTGAAAGCACAAAAAATCGTAAAAATGGGGTATGTCCCCGTAAAATGCCAAAATTGTCTTGAAAAATTGGGTTTTCTGATTCAAGTCTGCCTGTTCCTGGAAGCTGGGAAGCTGGTGATTTTATCACCGCAAACCCTTTGTTGATGCCCTTTTCAGGGGAAAAACCACAAGCCTTCTTCTGCAGCCCATTTTTCCAATTTTTTTGAAAAAAAACGAAATTTTCACTGTTTTTTGGCTAATTTCTTGGCCTCCTTCTGGGGAACCCACAAAGTCTGGGTACCTCTAGAATCCCTAGGATGTTGGAAAAAAAGGACGCAAATTTGGCGTGGGTAGCTTATGTGAACAAAAAGTTATGAGGTGCTAAGCGCAAACTGCTCCAAATAGCCAAAAAAATGCTCGGCACAGGAGGGGGAAAAGGCCTGGCAGCGAAGGGGTTAAACAAGCATATGCCGAAGATTGGGCTTGTGCACAAGCCCCAGCATTATACTGCAATCATGTAGGTTGGCACAAGGGTTCCTTTTACCATATAGTACTTAAACACTACAGACACTTGAATAGCATTACATGCACTTTTCAATAAAAAATTCACAACGTACGGCTTTAATGAACAATATAGTCCACAAAAAATATAAAACATTGGACGATGCCAGTGGATATTTCTGCTAAAATATAGAGCTTGAAAGAAGAGATCCAAATGCATTCAGTGCCCTGGGAAGTCAAAGAAAATTCTGTCGACTCCCAGAAAGGTATAAGAACAGTCCTAGATTGTTCGCTGCCCGAGTAACATCACTTTTACAAGAAACTGACTCAGAAGTATTCTCCTTCAGTGATGACATATATTTGACAGACGATGACTTGAACACACATTTAGCCAAAGAAGATCGCACAGTCTTGGGATTTACCAAATATGGTTACAAATTAAATATTCAAAAATCAAAGTTTTCCTTTTTCAGTGTCCTAACTTTGGGACACAAGCTATCTAATGATGGCAAAAGCCTTGCATAACATTTCTTTGAGAAATGTGCTCTTTTACAACCACCAAACACCATAAGAAGCTACAATCACCTTTAGGCTTTCTGAACTTTGATAGAACATACATACAAGATTATGCACAATGGGTTAAACCGCTGTACGACTTAATTCGTCCCAACTTTCTCTCTACACATTAGACATCAGAGCACAAACAAAGTCTCAGAACACTGCAAACTGACATGCTTGCATCCAGACACTTACATACTTGTGTCAACACAACAAAGTTAGCGATCCACATAATTGCGGAGTCTACTGGCTACATATATTACCTTCAATGAGGGTGATACAGTGTCAATTATTTATAAACTACATTTATATTCCAATGCTGCAATGCATTTTTCATCCACTGAAAAAATAGTGACTGTAGTTCAGACAGCTGTTATAAGGAAAGACCACTACATTAAAATGTAACGCATAACTGTGGTAACCCTTTTTCCAGCCTAAGAAAAATAATAATAATAATAATAAAGCAATTTGTAAAGCACATGCCTACTCCAACCTGAGTGTCCTAGCGCTAGGTACCAGAGAGTCAATATTCTGCTAATGCCTACAAACAAGAGCCGCCCATTTAAAAGCTAACTTAAACAGCCATGTTTTTAATGTTTTCCAAAACGTTAGTTCCTGGGATTCCTGTCTGACAGACAGGGGCAGGGCATTCCAACATTTTGATGCTGGAAAACTGAAACATCTGCCTTCAATCCATGTCTTTTTGACCCTTAGAACTGCTGCAAGAAATGAACTTGCAGATCTTAAGCTCCTCACTGAAACGTTAAGCTTTCAGGAATGGAACGTTAAGGTTCCAGGAATGGGTGCAGTAGCACTGCCCTTTCTTTCCCATGATCCAGTGACAAAAAAACATAGCTTTGCAGGTGAGCCATTTTTCAAGTGGCAGCCAGTGCAGTTTTAACAAAGCCAAACTCAGGGATGATCGCCTAGGGATGTTCAGAAGCAGCCGAGCTGGTACATTCTGCACTTGCTGAAGCCTCATCAACAGAGATTGGGTTACTCCCAAATAAAGAATGTTACAATAGTTCAGCCTTAAAATAACCAAGGCCTGGACCACTGTCTTCCTAGCTGCCTCCGGAAGAAAGGTAAGGATTGTACTAACAACTCTTAAAATCCCCAAACGCTTTCCGGCTAGGGCAGTAATCTGGTTATCATAAGACAGCTTAGCATCAAACACAATACCCAGATTCTTGACTGTTGGTTTGGAGGAAGGCAGAGAACCAAGGGCCACATGTACAAAGATCCGGTTTTGCAACTCGCAAACTGCAAGGCTTAGCAACTCGCAATTTGCGAGTCGCAAAACCGGATGTACAACAGTGTACTTTATACTGTTTGCGATTCCCAATGGGGTCGCAAATGACCTACCTCATGAAAATTCATGAGGTAGGTCGCAATTTGCGAACTGTGACTTAAAGCAGTCCTTAACAGCAAGAGTATAAGATTCAGGTCTTAGTTGGATCCATCATCTGTATGGAGTCCAGAGAGCATTAAATAATCTGCCTAGAAGATCTTTGGGAGGCTGTACCCCATTCGAGGTCCTATTTGGGGTCCAGATGTACGTTCCAGATGTCATAATCCTGGCACAGTGGTCGCAGATACGCCTTTTGACATCAGTGAATGTTTTGCAGTCTTACAGGAATTAAAATACTTCAGAGATGAGGGCTTAAAATACATTTTCTAATGTTCTGCCACTGAAGAAGTGAAAGTGCAACCAGCTTCGTCGGTCTGAATTGCTAAACTTGGGGATCTAGTTGGAGAGAAGGTTACGCACCAGAAGTAGTTTGGCTCATCATACTGACCATTCAGTGCAAGTCGTTAGCATGAAAGTTACCAGAGCTGTGATTTTGCCTCTGCTTGCTGAAACAAACAATTTGTTTTAATTGATCAGATTAGGCTACACAATGTAGCTTAATCCACACAGTAGGCCACGAGGGCTTCTGGGGAGTTCCTTGCCTCCTCTCACTACCCTGCAGTCCAAGCATTAAGTAACACAAGTATTGCTTCTCCTCGGCTGGGGACTTCTGATGCTGAATTTCCACTAGTTCCTGTTGCTGCTGTCAATGCGGGACACAGTCAAGATGTGAGTCTACCATTTTCAGCTGCTGCTTCTTATAATGAAGTTGATTATTATCAACCACCTTTGAAAGAGCCTACCAGTTCTCCTTTGCCACATGAGGTCCCTTTTTTCCACAGACTGCATCTGATTATTTTGCTGACATTGATGATTTTTCTTCACATTCTTTGCACACTGCACTGCATGAAGTATGTGCATTTCCTCTTTGGCTGAAATAGATTTAACTGATTCCTCCTTGGTTTAATATTTGGATTGCCATTTCACTGTTTTCCTCTTCATTTGGATTGGATTTGTAAAGTCTTATTCTTGATTCTGAATGGTCATTAGCTTCCAGAATGCATTGCTCCTGAACTGGTAGCAGATGTGTTAAAGTCTCATTTTACTTCAAATACTTCAAATAAGCTGCAAAGACACCTGTCCCTTATACACATTTCTACATCTCCTGTCTCTGATAGAATTGTTTGGGATATGGTCCCATTTGATATTTGCAGTCCTACAGAAACACTACAAATTCCCTATGTGTTTAAAAGTGCTTCGGATGACATAATTACTCCTGGTGCCATTTCCGATGAATGGGACGTGGAGACTGTAAGAAGCATGGTTTCTGAATTAGAAAGTGACACTGTATTTGAAACTGACAATCTGTATTAGAATTTTGCTAAGTATGGTGAAATGTTTTGCTATCATCATTATGCTCATCACTGTTTACACAAGGCTAGTTCTCCATGTGTATAACACACAATAAGAACACTGCCTGACTCGACCAGTGGGTAGTTCAAAAACATATTTGAGAAAGTATGCATATTTTTCAGGACACAATAACTTAGACCCAAGTTCTTAATATTATAAACTTACCCTGTTTTCCCAGCAAAGACAAATATACTGACACAAACTAAATTGATTTATTTAGATTCATTTATACCCTAGCTGACCCTAGAGGGTTGAGTATTGAAAAGAAAACATTGATTTAAAGTCAATTTGGGGAACATGCCATTAGCAAGTACGGGGCATTGATGCTTGGTTTAGAGCTTGTCTCATCACTAGACAGGTGATTTTACGAAACAAGACAATGCAACAAACAACTTGAATGGGTCTAAAATTAAAGAAATTAACATATCTAGCCTTCCCTGCTTTGCATGCTTTGACAATGGCCAACATTTTGCAAACTTTACAGAACAGCTAAGCAACTCGATTCAGAATTGTATGTATAATTCAATTTCTAGTCCAGACTCACATTAATGGTTGTCACACATGTTTTCTAAACTCCTCCATGTTTTAAAGCTAGCAAACTAGACCCCCAGGACTTGCAGTCACAACATACAGGTGTAGTTACCACCTCTAGTGTAGGGAAGTTATGCCAACAATGATTATAATATTCCACGTTAGCTGCAGTTAAGGGACACTTATCTCTCCTCTATGATGACATGAATTCACAAGACTTTTTGTTAGGTCCTAGTTCTTCATGTACAAAATGCTTTCTATATGCTATTTACAATGTGATTTGGAAACTCTCTTAGCAAAATGCTGCTGAATGATTATGAAAAATTGACAGGGAAAATTGAGAAAAAACATTGACTGTTGTGAAAACCGGCATGGCTACATTGTCGACTCACATTTAGTCTTTGAATAATATTGTATCATCTGCATTCAATATCATACAGAATAGCATGCCTCTCTTACAGCTTGGACAGAATCAATTTAGACTGATTATGCAACTGAATTGGACACTGCAGGTTTTAAAAACAAACCTGGTGCCATGGAAATATCTGAGGCAACAGAGTTGTTTTTATCATATAATGAATAGGCATACAAAGCCTAATGGCAAAATGGCAAAAATGATGCAACCTATGTAGCGTTGAACATTGAGCTTCTAGAATAATTGCCCTCTTCAGTGGCTGAAAAACTGTCTGCTATGGTTAATACAGGGCTTTATATCGTTACCGATCCCTACATTTCAGTTTATATCTTTTGTGAGACATTTCAAAGTAGGCAGATATGTAGATATGAAGCTATGGAGAGAGTTTTGTTCACGAGTCCTGAGTTTTACCTTTCAGCTTCAAGTGTGTGATTGGGGAAACAGTCTTCCTTAGTGGAAACGAATGTGAAACTTCATTCCGTTATTCATTACTTTGTAAAAAGGTGATACTACATGGCACATGAAATGCGCCCATGGCCACTTTGGTGTGTTATCTGAAAGATGCACCAGTTCCTAGATTCAGCCAGTGTTCTGCATACTCTCAAATGGGAGTTATTTCGCCGTGGATGATTAAGGTTGCTGTGGAATGAAATCAGGTGTCCCAAATGTGGTGACAATTTCTAGGGTCATGACCTGCTGTAATAATGTGTTATTTCCACCCATACACGTGGTTACGGAAATTACCTTATGGCCTTTCATCCCTATTTTTAATGTTAACTTTGATAAGATAAGCCGACTGCAAGCCTTATTGTTTCAGAAGGACATTGCATTAACATCTACTTGAGAAACGTTTGATCTTCAAGTTGCAGGTTATTCCTCTGATGTGCAATCACTATTACACACAAACCTCCTGCAGCTCTTTGGTGAACTTTTTCACAGAATATATATATATTGTTTTGATAAACAACTTTTTATTGTTTTAACAGAGCAAATGCAGGACATTTGACACAAAATATACAACGAGTTCCACTTCCATAGCCTCCTTGACCATTGACAGGGAGACGTCTTAATAATATACAGCTTTGCAGACCTTTACCCTGGGGCGAGAAACATCTCCACAGCCTACCCCAATGTTCCCAACCACTGCCCCCATACCCTTCCATGTTTCTGAGGACAGCCCCTCGCTTCATACACCAACTTTTCTTGCCCCGCACACCAGTCCACACCCTTTCTCCATTGTTGGAATGACGGGCCCACAGAGGAATTTTCACTGAATATTTAATGTGTCAAAAACTGCATGAGTGGTCCAGATTTTTAAAGCAATTGGGTCTGGCTTTGTATGTTCCAGATTGTATTTGGACTGATACCATTCTTTCTGCACTCTAGTTTCCAGTGTTGTTGGAGGCATACCGGTTGTGCTATTCCTAGTTGTTGCTATTTTGCTCCTATTTTTGTTGCTCCACAATAGATGTTCTGCATCAAGGCAAAATGGTGATGAACCTGCCACACGTCCTGCTGTTGTGGATGCTTGATACAGTACACTGGAGTGTCTTTTCTCCAGGAACTGAACGTGAACTGCTTTTTGTCCTTTAGACCCATTTGTATACAATTTGTAAAGCCTATGTTCTGCTCTCTGTTGTGCCCTTTTGAGTGTGCACTAGACTTGTGTCTGGCTACGAAATGAGTTAAATCTACGGATTTGGATTTGCATGCTCATCAGATGAGGGCCCACCTTCAGTGCTGTCCTATGAGACTACCATTGCTCTGCTGGATGTGTACCATGCGCCATTACTTCTGGTCAGTATAGATGCTTCAGCTCCTGGATTCCTGGGATTTAGTTCCAACGTTCCAGTTACAGTACCAGCTGTCATGTCTTCAGCTTCTGATGATTGGGCTGGATACAACCATGTTTGTTTACTGGAACTTGCTTCTCAGGTCACTGTGGATTTGTTGTCTGTAGATGCAGATTCCTTCCTGGATCCCTCTGACTTTGGATATGGAAACATCTCAGGATCCTCCTAAAATTTTGATTTGGCCCTTGTTTTTAAGCAATTATTATAATTTTTTTTTAGATTTTCCTTGGCATGATTTTTATTATGGTTTTTGTCTGCTTGTATTATTAAAGCAAATGCAAATTTTACATATACATTAATTTAACCCTTATATTGTATTTTTTAAACACATTTTTATTCATTTTTACAGATGCACACAGTCAAACGAGGAACATGCTTGTTGGCCAAACACAGCCATCATAGAATAAGTACACAACTAATGTACATACGCCAGATATTTTGAAATTAGGGCTGATATGGCAGTAATTTTAAAGGCCCTCACATTTGCACTTGTGCAATGTCACTCACTCCCATTGATAATCATCCAGTGAAATTCCAACGTGTTTTTAGAACCTTACATACCCCCCCAACTGTGCCTATTATTATCCTGGTGTGTTAAATATCGGTCTACACAACACATAGAAGAGAGTGTCCCAGGAGGGGGGGGCAGCTTTCTGTATGGAAGGGAACCCAGAAGGGTTTAACATGCTCATCTGAGCAATAACAACCTGTATCTCCCTGGGCCTTAGTGTGTATAGGGGTAGGTATTTAAGAAGATCGTTCATCATCTTATGAAAGGGAATCTTGTTGGTCAAATGATGTCATTAAGGCCTCCCAGGTTGTGGCTCCATCCAGTGAACCCGCCCCCTCCTGGATTCCTGCAGTTTTACTACACTCTCATATCCTGCCCATTTCAGCAGTCCCCACCTCCAGTGCTCAAGAGTCGGCCCATGGGGGTTCTTACAGCATGTAGCTATTTCCCTCTTAACTATGATAAATGCTAAATCTTGGATTTGGCTCGTGATTTTTGTTTTAGTTCTGTGAAGGAACCAACTAAGTAGGCAACGTCCTGAGGTACATGGAACCTCCCATTCAATAACCAATGTCAGCGCTCTAGTAATACCCTCCCAGTATTCGAGTAGGGGCTTACAGCTGAAAAAAATATGCATGAATTCAACTCAGGGCTCGCTGTATCCGGGGCATTTAGCATCCTCCTCTCCAAAGTATCGGCTAATCTTTCCAGGAGTGAGGTATGTCCTATGTAGTAAGTAAAAATTGATGAGTTTAAATTTGGTGTTGCAAGACACCTTTGGTACGTGCTCTAGGATACGTTCCCAATCCTTGTTCACAATTGGGCTTTTCACATCTTCCTCCCAGGAGGACTTAAGAGCAGTCAAGGGGGTCAATAGTTCACGCCTGCCTTAAACGTGCCAGAGGTGGTGACCAAATACTGGCAGACCTCGGAGTAGGGCAGTTCCACTAGGTCCTGCTTCCAAGGTCGACGGAGAATAGTTATTACTACTTTAGAGCCAACAAAAAGCACATTAGTATGTCAGGGGAGTAGGGTGTCTTTGTCCTCGTTCTGCGAAGGCCAACGATCCCAGGAGCAACAAATTACTGTAAACTCCTTAGTATCCGTAGTGGATGAGGATCGCAGGCAGAGAAGGACGCCAGACAATCTACTGATGTCTGGGGCACCAGTGCACATTTTTCTGTCAGGTAACAACCAGCTTGCTATCCATTGGGTCAACCACTGCAGCTGGCCTGCTAGATAATATGATTCGAAGTCGGGAGTGACCAGACCCCCCTGCGCCACTGGCCTTCGGAGTGTAAATAATATCACTCTCCTGCAGCCAGTGCCACACAGGAACCCTGTTGTGATTGCATCTAGGTCTCTGAACCATGATTGTGGGATCTAAACCGGTAGGGTTACAAAGAAGTAGAGCAGGCGTGGTAATGCTGCCATCTTCAATAGAGCTTCGTGGGCCGCCACTGAGAGCGGAATCACCCTCCAAAAATCAATGCTATCCCAGAGCCCTCGGATAGCCTTCTCCATATTGCCCTCCAGCAAATCCTCAGGGCATGGTAAACGCACACCCCAAATATGACAAACAGTGGGGCTCCCATTGCAAGGGCCCCAGTTTTGTCTCAGGTACTCTTGAGGTTGCTGCTGGGAAGATACAGGATTTTCACCAATTGACTTGAAGACTGAGAAATTCCGAATTCGCTCTAGAAGGGTCCGCGCTCTTGTTGGAGCTCGGTCTGTATCTCAAAGAAAAAGGAGGAGGACATCAGCCTAGAGTGCAATATGGTGTTCCTGGTCCCCCACTTGTACTCCAAAAGAAGAGGTGATAAAGGAGGCCCCTGCCTCATTCCCCGTTTCTGAAAAAAGAAGACCCCTGCTTCATTCCCTGATCCATGGCATATTCCTCTGAGATGATTCTGCCCATGGGAACCTTTGGCTGGAGACTCATGTACAATAGTTTTGTTGAGGGCATGAAACTGCCCCCAGACCAAAGTGCTTCATGACTTCATTTAGGTATGGCCACTCCAGGCTATCAAACGCTTTTTCAATATAAACCGCGAAAATCGCAGCTTTTGTCCTGTCCTAAGTGTCTGCCTTATCATCAGGAGCCGTCTGATGTTAAGGGCCATACTACGACCTGGGATAAACCCCATTTGGTCTCTAAGGATTAGGGTAGGCATATGTTGAAACAATCTAGTGGCCAAGAGTCCGCTGAATGTTTTATAATCGAAGTTCAACATCAATAAAGGGAAATAAGATATTACATCAGTGGACTCTGTTCCCGGTTTTAGGAGAGGGACGACATGGGCTTCTCTAGTAGAGAGCGGTAGGATACCCAAATCTGTAGCTGCATGGTACAGATCAAAAAACTAGGTGCACCGCAAAACTCCACTGGTAGTCCGTCAGTAACTGGTGATTTTTCCAGGCTATCTGTTTGCAGATCTAATTTCGGGGAGCAGAATGTCCTTGCAGAGGCCCTCTGCAGCCTGTGGCAGCAGCACAGGAAAGGTTGCTTACAATAAAAAAATCATCTAGGGCTTCCACTCCAATTATGTCAGTGCGTCGATATAGGGCAGAGTAGTAGGAACAAAATGCTGCATTGATATCATTCTGTTTGTACAGCCTATCCCTGTTGGTGGATGTCAGTTCAACAATCCCACAGCCACGTTTAGCTGGATTCACCAACCACGCTAGCAGTGCTCCGATTCGGTCTCGTTCGTCATGAGCCTGAATCAAGTAGTTTTTGTAGTCGAAACACTCCACTTCTACCACCACTTTTTCCCTGGCCTTTAAATGCTCAGCTTGCAGCTCCAGGTGATCTTGTCACTGCTTTTCAAGAGAGCTCAGTTCTGTCTCAGTGAGTCCGATTTCTTGGAGGAGCATCTGTCTCACCCCTGTGACCTCAGAGATGCAGCAGCCTCTGATCAAGGTCTTGAAGGCCTCACACTCTATCAGCAATGACAATGCAGTGCCTGTATTCTCCTCAAAGTAAGAGTCTATGTGGCCCCTAGGGTGTCTCGAAACACCGGGTCATCAAGGGACTCTTGTCGCAGGTGCCATATAGGGATAGAGGGTCTAAGTCTGCTCTATAGCAGTTCCATGAAGAGGATGTTATGGACCAAGACAGTTCTAGTTAAGTACTCAGTCAGCACCACCATTTCATAAACGTCCGGGGAGCATAGGATCATTTCAAGAAGCACATGAAGGTTGTATAGAGGCGAGAAAAATGTGTAGTCCTGTTCCTCCCTGTGATGGGAGCACCAGGAGTTGATCATGCTCCATTCCCTCCGCCAGACAAAGAATTAACTGGCTCCTCTGTGGACCGGGGTGTCATGCAAAGGGGGTGCAAGCGGTCCATGGCAGTGTCCCCAATACAGTTATAGTCTCCTCTCAGTATAATGGACCCAACAAGATGTGGGGATAAGACTTTGGATAAAGTTGAAAAGAATGTCGGCTGGTCTATATTTGGGCCATATATGCTGTCTATGGCAACATCTCATCCATTTAACCTCCCTGTTATCACAATATATCTACCCTGCTGATCAATTAATTAGCCAGTAACTGGAAAGGGACCCCGCTACAACCCATATTAGGACCCTTCTTACGTATGAGTATGTGGTATAGAATAGTTGGCCCCTCTATCAGCATTTAAGTGCAAGTCCGTCTTTAGTGTTAATGTGTGTCCTGGAGTAGTGCAGTCCGAAGTCCCAGTTGTATGATGTGTGAGAACACCTTGTATCGCTTAAGCATTGAATGCATTCCCTGGATTTTCCAGGATAGTATTTTATACGTCACGGGGATGCCATAATCAGTAAAAGTAACAAAACAAATCGAAATGTTGTCGGGCATACAACTACCAGACTCTTGGGAATGGCCCTATCCATCCAGAATCAATGCTGACGGCTAAGGCACAGTATAACTGTTTTCCTCTATAAACTAGAAAACAATCAACTCAACTCCCCATCCCCAGGACAAGCAGTCCAACTCTACTCATCCAAACGTACATACATTCAACATCCATTTGTGGGAGTACCAACAAATCTCAAGCTCACCAGCTCAATGTCAGGGTTCAACCCCACACCAGCACAGCGCCCACCTCACCCTTACAGCTCAAATGTATATTTGTTTGGGGTTTGTGGCTTGGGCCCCCACAGAGTTAAGAAAATATCCATTACCACGATCTCCCTTTATGGTTCACGTGGACATTGGTCTGTGTGGTGTGCAGTGGTTCCTTTAAGTTTGTTAGCTGTTCTTGTTGTAACATGCGGTAAGGGAGCATCTGACTCCCCAGAGCTGCTATCCAGCGACGTGTTAGAGTCCCAGGCTGCCTCCATGCTGGGAGAGAAAGCGGGACAGAGCTCATCCCCACCCAGCATGGCCACCACCTCCACTGCCTTCTGATGTACTCTTTGTACCGTCTCATCAGACGGGGCGCCAGGTCGGGATCCCCGGTGGGCTCTCTTCCGCATTCGGCACCGGGACTCCCTCTTCAGGGCACTCTGGCTAGGGCCAGCACTTGGGTTTAATTCCAACCAGTCCCAGACTGGAGTATTGAAGAACTGCACCCGGTCCGGGGTGATTACCCGCAACTGGGCCGGGAACAGCATGGCATATTTTAACCCCTTGGAACGGAGTTGCATTTTAGCTGCGAGGAGCGCTGTCTTTGTACATCACTCGTGAAGTCCGGAAAGAGCAGAACTTTACTGTTCGCAATCATTGTGTTCTAGACTATGCTAAAATATGATCCTGGTCCCTGTAATAGAGCAGGCACGCGAGTACTGTTCTTGGTAGGGCTGCCAGTGATGGCGGCTGAGAAGGGACTCCATAGAAGGAGGATAGGCTCGCTGGTGTCACTTTCTCCCTCAGCAAGCATTCCAAAAATGCTACCATGCTACCTTTCATAAGCTCTGGAATGTTTTTTGACCCTTATATTGTTCCTGCATGATCTATTTTTGCTGTCCTCCGCTCTGGTTTCCAAAGTTCGTATCTTGGTCTCTAGTTCCGTAAGGCCGATCTGCATCTTGGACATTTCGGAGGGGATATCTTCCACCAAGCGTTCAGTCGCTGAGACCCACTCTGTAAAACATTGGTCGTCTTCTCTTAGTAAGCTCAGATCAGCTCCCAAAGTGTCTATTTTGGTGTCTTGGGAGCGTTGATGGCCTGTAAAATGTCCTGTAGGTTAGGGTCTGTCTGGGACTCAAGCATGGGCTCTGCTCTGTCTCCTCTCAACTCACTTGATGCCAGAAGCTCCATGGGTTTGCGGCCAGTGTCTTGGCCGCCTTTCCCAATGTGGTGGTGGGGGAAGGAGGGATCGGCTGTCAGGTGGCAAGGAGATCAATACCAGTACTGTATTGTGGGCTCTCAGTGTACCTCACGGATAGTCAATAGTGATTGTGTACAGTGCAGCCTGACTCACCAGAAGTAGGCCGGATTTCAATGTGCATGCGGGGTAGAAGGCAGCCCTGCCCCGGCCGTCCTTGTGCTCCCCTGACCTATTAGAGGAGCCAGGGTACAGTCAAGAGTGGGGGTGTTTCTTCCAGCCCCATTCAGTTAACTCTCCACTCTCTTGCGAGCTTCGCAAACCATCAGGAACAGGGATGAAACATGTTGAGGACAAGAACAGGCTCATACCCGGTCTACAGCAGTTTCAAGCGGATCGCCCCAGGAACACTACACCCTCTGGTGTCAGATTTATCAATTTATGGGGTGACAAAAGCCTCCTAGGAGCCTGTCCCCATTAGGCTGGTGCAGTTACCAGGAAATATATATACCCTGTAGGCGTTAATGGGAAAAAACACTCCATACCGACCCCTGACAAGCTGATATGCATGTACAGACCCCCTATAGAAGGACATCTCTCTCCAGGAGCAGCAGAGGCTCAGGCAGGTGACGCAGGTTCTGGCACTGTTTGCTGACAGGAATTCCATAATCAAGCGAAGCCAGACGTGGAAAAACAGCGTTACCACAGTGCCATCTAGTGAAGGGATGACCCCTCTGCACTCTTCAGTCACCAGGATACAGTATAAGTTCACATAGGAGCACAAAAGCGAACCCACAACCCAATCTGAAAACACCCACACAGTATAAGACATTCAGTATTACACAGTATTAGCAGGAGAAGAAGAATGTAACTCATCTGGCTGCGAGCAGTAAAGAAAGAGGTACTAAGGACAGTGACAAAGGAATATGAAGGTGTAGGAGGCTGGCCTGGCTTATAGTGGGTACCAATGGTAATTACACCCTGTGCCAGGTCCAGTTATCCCTTATTAGTAGATTAGTAGTGTTCTAGCAGCTTAGGCTGATAGAGGTAGCTATAGCAGAGCAGCTTAGGCTGAACTAGGAGACATGCAAAGCTCCTACTATACCACTTATATCATGTAGGTACTATAGCATAAGAAACACAATACTCCAGGTTACTAAAAATAAAAGTACTTTATTTTAGTGACAATGTGCCAAAAATATCTCAGAGGATATACTCCCTTAGGAGGTAAGTAAAATACACATAATATACACACAAACCAAAATCAGGTAAGTAAGACAGTCAGAAAATAGTGCAAACACTGTAGAATACAATAGGATGCAATAGGCCTAGGGGCAACACAAACCATATACTATGAAAGTGGAATGCGAACCACGAATGGACCCCTAGGCTAGTGTAGTGTGTAGAGGGTCGCTGGGAGTGTAGGAAAACACTAAAGGTGTCTAAGATACCCCACCCCAAGACCCTGGAAAGTAGGAGTAAAGTACTACTATTTCCCCAGAAACACACTAGAGTCCTCATAGAGGATTTTGCAAAGACCACAACAGACTGCCAGGCACTGAAGACGGATTACTGGACCTGAGGACCTACAAAGGTAGGGGACCAAGTCCAAGTGTCGCAAAAGTGTCCGGGGGGGCCGGAGCCCACTAAATCCCAGATGAAAGTGCAAAATGGCTGTCTCCGGATAGAAGAAGCTGAGGATCTGCAACAACGGAAGGTGCTAGGAACTTCTCCTTCCTTCAGAAGATGTCCCACTGAGTGCTGGAGGATGCAGAGTTGTTTTTTTGACAAAAAAACGCTAACAAGCCTTGCTAGCTGCAAGAGTCGCGGTTAAAGAAAAAGTGTGCTGCCTGGGCCCTGGATGGACCAGGATGTAGCCACTTGGGAGAGGAGACAGAGGGGGCCCTCAGCAATATAGAGAGCCCATGCACAAGAAGGTAGCACCCGCAGAAGTCTTTGAACACGGGTTCAAGAAGTCTGAACACGGCGGTCGTCTCAACACTACAAAAGAGAGTCCCACAAAGCCGGAGATCAACTCAGGGAGCTGAGCATCACAGGACAGAGTGCTGGGGACCTAGGCTTGGCTGTGCATGAAGGATTTTGTGGAAATGTACACAGAAGCCCTTGTAGCTGGTGCACAGGATTACTGTCTGGAGAGGGAGGCAAGGACTTACCTCCTCCAAATTTGGACAGTTGGACCACTGGACAGTCTGGGTCACTTGGGTCCACAACCTGTGTTCCAGGGGCCATGCTTGTCAGGATGAGAGGGGTCCCAAAGTACTGGTGATGCTGAAGTTTGGTGCCTGCTGAAGCAGGGGGTAGATTCCGTCGACCCACAGGAGATTTCTTCGTGGCTTCCAGTGCAGGATAAAGGCAGGAAGCCCCCAAAGCATGCACCACCAGGAAACAGTTGAGAAAGCTAGCAGGATTAGGCGCTACAATGTCGCTGGTAGTCTTCTTGCTACTTTGTTGCAGTTTTGCAGGTGTCTTGGAGCAGTCAGCTGTCGATCCTTGGCAGAAGTCGAAGAGAGAGGTGCAGAGGAACTCTGGTGAATTCTTGCAAGTCGTTATCTGAGGAAAAGCCCACAGGAGAGATCCTAAATAGCCCTCAGAGGAGGACTGGCCACCTAGTCAGGTAAGCACCTATCAGGAGGGGTCTCTTACATCACCTGCTGGCACTGGCCACTCAGAGGCCTCCAGAGTGCCCTCACACCTCTGGATCCAAGATGGCAGAGGTCTGGGACACACTGGAGGAGCTCCGGACACCAACCCTGGGGTGGTGATGGACAGGGGAGTGGTCACTCCCCTTTCCTTTGTCCAGTTTCGCGCCAGAGCAAGGACTGGGGGTTCCCTGAACCGGTGTAGACTGGCTTATGCAAGGAGGGCACCATCTGTGCCCTTCAAACCATTTCCAGAGGCTGGGGGAGGCTACCCCTCCCCAGCCTTTAACACCTATTTCCAAAGGGAGAGGGTGTAACACCCTCTCTCATAGGAAATTCTTTGTTCTGCCTTCCTGGGGCTTGGCTGCCCAGACCCCAGGAGGGCAGAACCCTGTCTGTGGGGTGGCAGCAGCGGTAGATGCAGAGAAAACCCCAGAGAGCTGGTTTGGCAGTACCCGGGGTCCATAGAGGAGCCCCGGGGATGCATGGAATTGGCACCCCAATACCAGATTTGGCATGGGTGGAGAATTCCATGATCTTAGACATGTTACATGGCCATATTCGGAGTTACAATTGTGAAGCTATATATAGGTATTGACCTATATGTAGTGCACACGTGTAATGGCGTCTCCGCACTCACAAAATCCGGGGAAATGGCCCTGAACTATGTGGGGGCACCTTTGCTAGTGTAAGGGTGCCCTCACACTTAGTAACTTTGCACCTAACCTTCAGCAAGTGAAGGTTAGACATATAGTTGACTTATAAGTTACTTAAGTGCTGTGAAGATGACTGTGAAATAATGTGTGCGTTATTTCACTCAGGCTGCAGTGGCAGTCCTGTGTAAAAGTTTGTCTGAGCTCCCTATGGGTGACAAAAGAAATGCTGCAGTCCATAAGGATCTCCTGGAACCCCAATACCCTGGGTACCTAGGTACCACATACTAGGGAATTATAAGGGTGTTCCAGTGTGCTAATTGAAATTGGTAAAAGTGGTCACTAGCCTAAAGTGGCAGAGAGAGCATACGCACTGAGGTTCTGGTTTGCAGAGCCTCAGTGACACAGTTAGTCACTACACAGATACACACATTCAGGCCACAAACTATGAGCACTGGGGTCCTGGCCAGCAGGATCCCAGTGAGACAGGCAAAAACAAACTGACATACATGTAAAAATCGGGGTAACATGCCAGGCAAGATGGTACTTTCCTACACAAGGGTAGATTGTTCTGGGATTGTCCAGTTGTCCACTTATTGGACTGCATTGTCCGTTAATTGTTTAAACCAATTCCCAGTGTTTCATAGAAAATGTGGTGTGTTTGAGATACAATTAAATGGCTGCTGAAATAAAATTGAACAAAGCATAATCCCCGCCTCCGAGTCCTTAATAGAATTGAAAGTTTCCTTTACATTAGCCAGGGAATTTGTCATTCTCCTGCAGTTTTTGTGTGTGTGCGTGTGACTGGATTGGGCTGTGAAACACCCCCTTTGTCAAACACTGAGCTTTGACAAAGGGGGAATGATTAGAAAGAAAGCAACGCTGTACCAATTAAAATAATTGTAATTTATTTACATAGCACTTACTACCCCTGACGAGGCGTTGAAGCACTGTAGGGAAGTATTAGTTAATTTGAGCGGAGGACATGTGAGTCTGTTTGTTGGATTGAATAGAATAACGGAGGGATAGAAGCGGGAAGAATCCAGGAGTGTCAATTAGGAGATCATAGTATTATAATGAGGTTTGGGATGAGTAAAGGAGAGGTGGAGGATGGAAGAGTCTTTAGAAAGGGATTAGGGATATCATAGTAGTAAAATGGGGTTTGGGATGAGTCAACTGAAAGATAAATGAGGGAGAATTTAGAAAGTTTGTTTGGGAGATCAAAGTAGTAAACTGAGAATTAGGGTGAGCCACGAGGGGTAGAGGAGGGAAGAGTGTAGGAGGGTTATTTTGGAAATCTTAGTAGTAGAATGTGTTTGGGATGAGTCAAGAGGGTGGAGATGGAGGATAGATTGATAGAGGTGTAGTGTGATGGTGAGACAGAGGTAATTTGTTTCATCTTGCACAGTAGGACTAAAGTAGTAAATATATAGATACATAATTACATAGTAAGGGAATATATGTGTAAAGCATATAATATATTGAGATTTAAAGTTGTATAGCATAATCACAGACTTTCAAGAGTTGCAGTATTTGATGTTAATTTATTTGTGTATTTTTATGACATTTTGGCCCTCATTACAACATTGGCGGTAAAAGCCGCTTACCACCGTGCAGAAGACCACCAACACACCGCCGCGGCATTCTGCCACAGCTATTATGACCCACAGCTCGGAATCTGCCAAAATTCAGACACCCACACAAGTCCGCCACACCAAAGGTCAGTGATAAACTGGCGAAAACAAAACCTCCACCGTCACACCAACAGAAATACGCTGTGACCGGGTGGCCCCGATCTCCGTGTCGGATCGAGAAGCCTCCCCCATGCCGGAGGAGGCCGGAACATCACTTCCGCGTTCCCACGTCGCCTTGGGAACGCGTTCACAGCGAGGCACGCATCGGGAGGTTGCCGGGGCAACCTCCTATGACGAAGACAGTTCGGATTGGCCAGGAGGAGAGGAAGGAGGCCAAAAGGGGCGGAATTCCCGAGAGAAGGAGAAGGAAGGAATGCGAGGTGGCGGCGGCGGCAAGGAGAAGCAGAGAGACGGAGAAAACTATCAGAGAGGAGAAAAGCCCCAAGAAACCCAGGACGAAGACAGCGGACCTCGGAGGAGCAGATCCGGTCTCGAAGACGGGAAGCCTGGACCGATCGGCAACCATACCGGAGACCGACGCGAGGAACTCCCCAGAGCCAGCCACGACCCCGGAGGGTCGTGGCTCTGGAAGGTACGGTCCTTGTGGGCAAAAGGAGGGGCACTTTAATAGAAGAGAGCTGGGGAAGGGAGGGAGGAAGGGTGAGGGGAGGACAGGGAGGGAACTAAGGGACACCTGAAGAGCACGTGGAAACCACAAAACTCCACTGCGCACGAGTGAACAAGATAATAAGCACTTACCTTCCAATCCTCACGGACACAGAACCACCCCCCCCCCCAGTATCCCATTCCCCAGTAGTTAGACTAAGAAAGGACGTGAATGCATGTGGTCATCCCACTTACAGAAGATATTTGTTCCTTTTCCCTTTATGGTTGACGGTGGGATCCTACGAGGACGACCACACACAGTGCCAAAGGAGAAGAAGAAGAGGGACATACCATTAGAGGGGAGAAACGCATCACCCAAAGGAGAAACAGAACTTAAACCATCTAACTGAAATATCCATAGTACCTTTTTCAATAACCAATAAAAACACTTACCGTAAAACCAAACATACCTCTCCCGAGTATCTATACTGTGGGGACTGCTACAGTGGTGTCAGAAGTGGGATAGAATTACCTACCCTGCCTTAACAGTCCAAACAGTATACACAATGAGTAAAAATCCGTCATTAGAGACCATGGTCAAGCAATTAGCAGAAGGGCAAAGACACTTACAACTGGTATGGGAAGCCCAACAGCGAGAAGCCAAAGAGGATCGAGAAGCCCTACAATCTGCTTTAAAGAGTCAGGCAACCATACTTGCGAATAATCAGCTAGTACATGAAACGGCGATGAAAAAGCTCACGGAGACTATTGCCGCTAGCAAAGTGCACCCAAATGTTCCCAGTTCGGTGCTACAGAAGTATCAAGAGGGAGAGGACCCAGAATCCTTCTTTACAAACTTTGAAAGAGTGGCATCCTCTGCCCTGTGGCCGGAAGATAAATGGGAACAGTATGTCGCCCCCTTGTTGACCGGTCTCCTACAATCAGCATACCAAGCCGCGAATCCAGGAGGTCTCACACCTTATAGGGATATAAAAACCAGCATACTCGAAAGGGTAGGACACGATACCGAGTACTACCGGGTTAGATTTCGTAAAGTTAAATGGGGCACCAACGAAGATCCCCGGACCTTTTATTTTCGGGTCAAAGACTTAGCACTGAAGTGGCTAGGCCATATTGGGAGTAGCAGAGAGGAGGTTATCACGACTATTATATTAGAACAATATCTTGAAGGACTACCACCGTCCACAAAACACTGGATCAGGCAACACCCAAAAGTAGATACTGAGACAGCTATCGATTTAGCTTGCGCTTTTCATCGTTCTACAGATATCAGGAACCTCCCAACTCGGTCCACCCTTAAACCGGTCCTATCGAATCCAAAGACCTTTGCGAAAAACCCACACGATCAGCTAGCCACTCGTAGATTTCCTGAAGCACCACCTACAACGGGACCCCAATGTTATAATTGTGGTGAATGGGGACACATTGCACGTATGTGTCCCCAGAAACAAGAAACTGGGGAACCAATGGAAATAGGAATGACAAGACGTAGGGTACTGTGTACAGGAAGAGGGGTACTGAAGTTCAAGACAATGATAACAGTTAATGAGAAGAATGTGTATACCCTTGTGGATTCAGGCTGTAGCCAATCGGTAATTAGAAAAGAACTGGTCGACGATGACACAGAAGTGAAACAATGGGTGTCTATCTGCTGTATACACGGGGATAAGGCCCAATATCCCCTAAAGGTACTCCAGATCGGGTGGGGTCCTTATCGAGATTTCCTGCAGGTGGGAATAATGCAACAATTAATCGAGGAGTGTATCATTGGAACGGACTATATACACTTCCAAGAGTTGTTAGACCACGTCAGAGATAACAAGGTATCCCAGGACTGGTGGATAGAGGCCCCTTTTTCAGATAGTAACATTGAATGTTCAGTAGACCGCAGAAAGTTATCCAGAAGAGAAAAACGACAAGAGAGAGAGCAATACCGGAAGGTATCAGGTGCCAAGCCCATCGAAGAGATAGTGGCAGAACTACATGAGGCTCCTAGTAGCTTTTGCCAACAACAAAGAGAGGACCCCTCCCTTACCCATGCTTGGAGGTCGGCGGTAACAGAAGAGAGTGAGGAGGTGGGTCCCTATTTTTTTATACAGAAAAACCTGTTATATCGGGTGACTACCACCAGGTCGGGAGTACGTAAACACCAACTTCTAGTACCTACAGCCTATAGAGAACATGTTCTCACCTTAGCTCATAATCAACCAGGGGGGGGACACTTCGGGAGAGAAAAAACCGAAGAGTATTTGCTCAGGCGGTTTTATTGGCCGGGAATATACGCACACATACGAAGATATTGCACACAATGTCCACGATGTCAGTTAACCGAACCTGGAAGGCCTAAGAAGGCACCTCTTATGCCCCTTCCGATTATCGATGTCCCTTTTAAAAGAATAGGAATGGACTTAATCGGACCCTTGATTCCTTCATCAAAGGGACACACCTATATTCTAGTTATTGTGGACTACGCCACCAGATACCCCGAGGCCATTCCCCTCACCAGCATGACTACCAAAACAGTTGCACAGGCTATGATTAATGTTTTCGCTCGTCTTGGGTTTCCCCACGAGATTCTTACAGACCAGGGTACCCCTTTTATGTCCACCTTAATGAAACAGGTCTGCAAAACGTTAGGTATTGCTCAGATAAGAACCTCCGCTTACCATCCTCAAACGGATGGACTGGTCGAACGGTATAACCGAACTATTAAAACGCTACTCAGGAAGATTATCCATGAAACCGGGAAAGACTGGGATCAAAAGTTGCCGTTAGTATTATACGCAATACGAACCCATGAACAAGCATCCACCGGTCATAGCCCGTTTGAATTGGTGTTTGGACGCCAACCTAGGTCCCTGTTAGACATGGCTGTGGAAACCTGGGAGGCAGAGGCGGAGGAAGGGGGGACTCCTTTGCTAGAATATGCCCAAAAGTTAAGAACACACCTACACAGATTATGGACTGAAGTACATGAAAACATGGAACAGGCACAACAAACCCAAAAGTCCCACTATGACAGGGGAAGTAAATTACGGGTATTTCAACCTGAGGATCAAGTCTTACTAATGAGACCCACCTCTGAACACAAACTCCTGGCAAAATGGCAAGGTCCCTATCGGATAGTCAAAGCAATTTCCCCCGTCACCTACCTGGTTGAAATATCATCCCGTCCACAGAAAACCCAAATATATCATGTGAACATACTTAAAAAATGGGAGGCACCCGAACAACCAAACCATAACGTAGGAATGGGCCAGTTTCTATGCACCAACAAGACACTAGACATTGAATTCTGCCCTACCACACCAGCCCCGAAAGATGATCTACCCTCAATTGACGAAACTTTAACTGAGGATAAACAACGGCAAGCACATAAGGTATTAAAACAATGGCAAAGATTGTTTTCAGAAAAACCAGGCAAAACTTTCCTGATACACCATAACATCCGAACCAACCCCAATACTATCACTAGAGTAAGACCATATCGCATTCCCGAAGCCCGAAAACAAATAATCGAGGAAGAAATCAAAAAAATGTTATCCTTAGGAGTAATAGAACCATCCACTAGTCCCTGGTGTTCACCGGTAGTCCTAGTACCCAAACCTGACGGTACTGTCAGGTTTTGCATAGATTTTCGCAAACTTAACTCAAATTCTCTGTTCGACACCTATCCCATTCCCAGGGTAGATGACGTTCTTGAAAAACTAGGGAAAGCAAAATACATGTCCACAATTGACTTAACAAAAGGGTATTGGCAGATTCCCCTAGCTACCCAAGATAAAGAAAAAACTGCATTTTCCACCCAGTCCGGGTTGTATCAATTCACCGTATTGCCATTTGGGCTTCACGGAGCACCAGCAACCTTTCAAAGACTCATGGATAGGATTTTAAAACCCTATCCTACATTCTCGGCTGCATACCTAGATGATGTGGTGATTTTCAGTGAGACCTGGGAAGACCATCTAGTACATCTACAGCACATATTCCAGACTCTCACGACAGCCGGCTTAACTGCCAATCCAAAGAAATGTATTATAGGGAAAACCGACATCTCTTATCTAGGGTATCGCATAAAACAAGGTACCCTACAACCACAAACGCGGAAGGTTGATGCCATTTTACATGCACCTCTTCCCCACACTAAAAAGGAGTTGCGCTCATTTTTAGGGCTAGTGGGCTATTATCGGCGGTTCATTCCCCATTACTCCACCTGCGCAGCCCCTCTTACGGATCTCCTTATGAAACACCATCCCAATCGGCTTTTACCTTTTTCTGAATCACAGAACGCAAGTTTTGAACGGTTGAGAGCCTCATTAACCTCCGGCCCCATCCTCCACTGTCCTGATTTCTCAAAACCTTTCCACCTTTATACGGACGCCTCGGATGTTGGGCTTGGGGGGGTTCTGACTCAACCGGATAGCGAAGGGCTGGACCATCCCATTGTCTACATCAGTAGAAAGTTATTTCCGAGAGAACGTAGCTATCCCATCATCGAGAGAGAGTGCCTGGCCATCAAGTGGGCCGTGGACTGTTTACAATACTATCTACTGGGTCGGCCTTTTATACTATTCACAGATCACGCTCCCCTCACTTGGCTAGCTGCCCATAAGGATTCGAATTCTAGGATACTCAGATGGTTCCTTGAACTTCAGCCATTCTCCTTCCAGGTTCGCCATGTTCCGGGATCCCAGCAGGCCCCCGCGGATTATCTGTCTCGGTTTCCCCTGTCGTCTCCTGTCCTGGAACAGGACAGTTCTTGGGGAAGGGTGTGTGACCGGGTGGCCCCGATCTCCGTGTCGGATCGAGAAGCCTCCCCCATGCCGGAGGAGGCCGGAACATCACTTCCGCGTTCCCACGTCGCCTTGGGAACGCGTTCACAGCGAGGCACGCATCGGGAGGTTGCCGGGGCAACCTCCTATGACGAAGACAGTTCGGATTGGCCAGGAGGAGAGGAAGGAGGCCAAAAGGGGCGGAATTCCCGAGAGAAGGAGAAGGAAGGAATGCGAGGTGGCGGCGGCGGCGAGGAGAAGCAGAGAGACGGAGAAAACTATCGGAGAGGAGAAAAGCCCCAAGAAACCCAGGACGAAGACAGCGGACCTCGGAGGAGCAGATCCGGTCTCGAAGACGGGAAGCCTGGACCGATCGGCAACCATACCGGAGACCGACGCGAGGAACTCCCCAGAGCCAGCCACGACCCCGGAGGGTCGTGGCTCTGGAAGGTACGGTCCTTGTGGGCAAAAGGAGGGGCACTTTAATAGAAGAGAGCTGGGGAAGGGAGGGAGGAAGGGTGAGGGGAGGACAGGGAGGGAACTAAGGGACACCTGAAGAGCACGTGGAAACCACAAAACTCCACTGCGCACAAGTGAACAAGATAATAAGCACTTACCTTCCAATCCTCACGGACACAGAACCACCCCCTCCCCCCCCCCAGTATCCCATTCCCCAGTAGTTAGACTAAGAAAGGACGTGAATGCATGTGGTCATCCCACTTACAGAAGATATTTGTTCCTTTTCCCTTTATGGTTGACGGTGGGATCCTACGAGGACGACCACACACAGTGCCAAAGGAGAAGAAGAAGAGGGACATACCATTAGAGGGGAGAAACGCATCACCCAAAGGAGAAACAGAACTTAAACCATCTAACTGAAATATCCATAGTACCTTTTTCAATAACCAATAAAAACACTTACCGTAAAACCAAACATACCTCTCCCGAGTATCTATACTGTGGGGACTGCTACATACGCCCACACCATCACAACCCACAAATCCACGCGGCGGTCTTTCAACCGCGGTAATCCATTGGCGGTACACACCGCTGCGCTCAAAATACACACACATTGACAAAACACTGCCACATTGGACAATTCGAAACACACACACCTGATACACATACACACACCACTCCCACACACCCATAACAATATAAAACACACACCTACATCACCCACAAACCCCTACGACCACAATTACCGAGAGAAGGCCAGAGAGAGACACCACAAACAACTACCAAGCATCCACAGGCACACAATACCATCACCCACATAACTTCCACGCACCTCACACAACACACCACTAAATATTACCCCACTTATCACTACACACACCACCCCACACATCACCCACACCACCCCATGGCACGGCAAAGACACCCCAGGTTCTCTGAGGAGGAGCTCAGGGTCATGGTGGAGGAAATCATCCGGGTAGAGCCACAGCTATTCGGATCACAGGTGCAGCACACCTCCATAGCTAGGAAGATGGAGCTATGGCGAAGAATAGTGGACAGGGTTAACGCAGTGGGACAGCACCCTAGAAATCGGGATGACATCAGGAAGAGGTGGAACGACCTACGGGGGAAGGTGCGTTCCGTGGTCTCAAGACACCACCTTGCGGTTCAGAGGACTGGCGGCGGACCCCCACCTCCTCCCCCACAACTAACAACATGGGATGAGCAGGTCTTGGCGATTCTGCATCCTGAGGGCCTCGCAGGAGTAGATGGAGGAATGGACTCTGGTAAATCAAAGCTTTACTATTACATCCCCCACCCTACCTGCATGCCATCACATACCCCCACCCTCACCCCCATCACTCCTACTCCTCACAAATGTCCCACTATCACAACCCACCCATCCCAACACCAAACCCTGCATGCAACAACAAAGCATGGACGCCCATCACCAAAGCATGGCCACTGCACATACCCATACACCCCCCTAAACCACCATCATACAAGGTCCCACACAGGAATGCAAGCACTTATTGCGCACCATGGCACACACAGATGTAATAAACATCCTTTTATACCCCAGCAGGACCCCTACCCAACGTCACCGGACAGGAGGGTCCACACATGTCCACACCACCAACAGAAGAGGCCCACAGTGATGACAGTAGCTCTGTCCAACTGGATCTAGATGACCAGCCCGGCCCATCGGGGACCTCGGGACAGTCGGTTCCCCTCACACAGTCACAGGCCACTACAGAGCTTCCCTTCTCTGGAAACACCAGCACAGCACCCACCCAGCGGACCCATACCTCTGTCCCCAGGACACGTCAATCAGCAGTGTGTCCACCACTACAGGGAACCCAGGCTAACCCACCACCCCAACAACAGGGACCTGGGGGCAGTGGTAGTGGACACACGGTCCAGGGGACGGAGGCCCAGGAACATAGGGGAACTGGTAGGGCTGCTGTGCGACAGAGGGAGGACAGGCCAAGGGAACCCACTCTCCACAAGGCCCTCTCCTCCATCATGGGAGCCTACCACCACTCCCAGGAGACGATGGCAACGGTACTGGCCAAGTTTGAGGAGACCCAGCGCCTGCAGGAGGAACAGTATTTGGGCTTCAGGGAGGAACTCAGAGCCATCAATTCCACCCTGGGCACCATCGTAGGGGTGCTGAAGGAAGTACTCAACACCAGGAGGGACACTGTGGCATAACAAGGGGCCCCTGACACTAGCCTGGACGATGAACTGCCCACCACCTCCGCCGGCGCTAGTGGACAGGAGGCACCGCCACAGGACCACCACACCAGCACCCCACCCCCTGCAGAGGGAGAACCACCCCGCAAACGGTCCCTGAGATCCAGGACAAAGACAGAGAACGATGCCAAGACCCCCGCCAAGAAATGAGACCACCCTGAATGTCATCTTTCTGCCCACTTTGTCACCCTGTCCATCCTCAAACTGCCCCAGCTCCACTTCCTATGCCCATTTGGGCAATGCAACTGTGAGACTAATAGACTGGACTCTGCCATTGACATTCCTCCACCATCACCCTCACCATTTTACAACCCCCTCCAATATTGAGCACTTAAATAAACACCCTTGAAGCACAAAACAATCTGGAGTCAGTCTGTGATTTCGCAATAGTGTTTTAGCAATTACAGTGGCAAAATGCTCTTTCAATTGTAATGTCAACATACCTATGTCACACAGCTCTAGTCCATGAGGAAACAAAGCAGATGTCACACTGTGGGACACACATCTGTGAAATCGTAAGGGAAAGTGACAACTCAGTGACCATACACTGGGTGAAAACGACAGACAGTAGAGAGGTAGTAGTGTTAAAGTATATGTAGTAGGCAGGTTTGTATTCTTACCTGTGTCTCACTGGAAATATTGCAGGATCACCGAGTTCCTGTTGTCCATGTCCTCTTCTTCTGCTTCCTCATCTTCACTGTCCACAGGCTCCACAGCTGCAACAACACCGCCATCTGGACCATCCTCCTGCAGAAAAGGCACCTGTCGTCGCAAAGCTAAGTTGTGAAGCATACAGCAGGCCACAATGATCTGGCACACTTTCTTGAGTAGAATAGGGATCCACCTGTCATATGGAGGCACCTGAACCTGGCCTTCAGGAGGCCGAAGGTCCGCTCTATTATCCGCAGAGTTCGCCCATGTGCCTCATTGTAGCGTTCCTCTGCCCTTGTCCTGGGATTCCTCACTGGGGTCAGTAGCCATGACAGGTTGGGGTAACCAGAGTCACCTGCAAATGGCGAGGGACAACTGTTAGACACACACTAACCTGTAGGGATATCCCCAGACCCAGACAACCATTCCCACTGACTTGCTTCCAGGTGCTCACCTAATAGCCACACACGGTGCCTCTGGAGTTGACCCATCACATAAGGGATGCTGCTATTCTACAGGATGTAAGCGTCATGCACTGAGCCAGGGAACTTGGCATTAACATGGGAGATGTACTTGTCTGCCAAACACACCATCTGCACATTCATGGAATGATAACTCTTCCGGTTTCTGTACACCTGTTCACTCCTGCGGGGGGTACAAAGCCACATGGGTCCCATCAATGGCACCTATGATGTTGGGGATATGTCCCAGGGCATAGAAGTCTCCTTTCACTCTAGGCAAATCCTCCACCTGAGGGAAAACGATGTAGCACTGCATGTGTTTCAGCAGGGGAGACAACACTCTGGACAACACATTGGAAAACATAGGCTGGGACATCCCTGATGCTATGGCCACTGTTGTTTGAAATGACCCACTTGCAAGGAAATTGAGTACTGACAGCACCTGCACTTGAGGGGGGATTCCTGTGGGATGGCGGATAGCTGACATCAGGTATGGCTCCAGCTGGGCACACAGTTCCTGGATTGTGGCACGGTCAAGCCTGTAGGTGATGATCACATGTCTTTCCTCCATTGTCGACAGGTCCACCAGCGGTCTGTACACCGGAGGATGCCGCCATCTCCTCACATGTCCCAGCGGACGGTGCCTATGAAGGACAACAGCGAGCACAGAGTCAACCAACTCAGAGGTACGTACCCACAGCTTACACAAAACACTAATCATAATCCGAAAATTGGCCTGTATGAGTGTTGAGGCAAGGCCTAGGTATGTGTGACGCAGTTAAAAATTAAGCCATGTGGGCCCCTGAAATGGCGGCTGCCTGACCTGTAAAGTGGGACAATGGGATGTGAGGTAACTGCGCTGGTGTTGTACACCGTCGCAGTAGGAGGTCGAAGACCGCGACGCAATGCTGCATTGGTTAACATTGGACCCTATGGGTCCCAGGAGCCAATGACGATGTACGCCGGCAGTGGCGGTACGGACCGGCGCGGACGTGACCGCCATTTTCTATCTGTTCAATCACTCGATACCTGATCTTCGACAGGAGGGGACCTACACTGCAAGTGCTGCTGTGACCTCGGTCTGGAAGAGACAATGGCTCGTGCGTCTGGGGAAAGGGCCCCTGCCTTCACATCGGAGGAGTTGGAGAAACTCGTGGATGGGGTCCTCCCCCAGTACACGCTACTCTACGGTCCTCCAGACAAACAGGTAAATACACTGGGAGCATGCTGTATGGGCTATGCCTGTGTGGAGTGGGGTGGATGAAAGATGGAGGGGGGGGGCTTTAGGCATAGGTTGGCATGGATAGCACTGTGCTCATCCTATGCTTAAAAATGTTGCAACCCAGAGTTCTCTCTTATATATATATATATATATATATATATATATATATATATATATATATATATATATATATATATAGATAGATATATGTATACACACATACATACATGTTTAGAGGTGGGGTCCAATCTCAAGCAGAGGTTTCTTTGTTGAATGTATTTGGTGATTTTATTCCTGATGAAAAGCGGTCCCGTTCCGTGAATTGCTTTACGGGTGATACAAAGCGGCTTGAAGGTGGATCTTCTAGCAACTGGTAACCAATGTAGGGCCCTCAAGGCGGGGGAGATGTGGGCTTATGGCTTTACATGTAGGAGTAGTGTGGCAGACGAGTTCTGAATGTCTGTAGCTTTTTCATAGTAGATAGAGATGATCTGTAGTATAGGCCATTAGCGTAATCCAGTTTAGATAGTACAAGAGAGATAGAAGCCTACACCTTGTATGGAAATCCAAGTTCGGGGAAGATGTGTTGCAGAGTTTTCATGGTGATGAAGCTTGATTTTACTAATCTGTCTACTTGAGCATTCATTGTTAACTTAGAGTCAATGGTAATTTCAAGGTTTTTTACTTCCTTAGATACATTAGGAGGTGGTCCCAGATCGTCAGGCAAGGCGCAGAGTGGGTCATAATATTTCTAATCGCCACATGTGATCATTTCCATTTTGGAAGCATTCAGTTTGAGATGGCTCCATGTCATCCACTGATTAACGACTCTGAAGCAAATGAAAATGTGTGAGTTTCCTATGAATTTGGGGTATTCCAGTTTAGGGATTATTTGTGTGTTATCTGCATAGTTGTAGCATGTGATTTGAAATTCATTGATCATTGCTGGTAATAACATCATGTAGAGGTTGAAAAGCATGGGTGAGAGGACTGACCTTTGTGAAGTAGGTTTTGGACAAGAAAGGGAAAGTATGGATGACATTAGATCTGTTTTGAAGATAGGATGTGATCTAGTCGACAGCAGTCCCCTCTATGGCGGTTTTGCAGAGTCTTTGTATCAACTGTGTCAAAGACAGCTGAGACTGTCCAGGAGAAGTATTGCAGCAACTCCATTGCATTCTATTGTGTTTGTAAGATCATCCCAGATGGCGATGAGGGCAGATTCAGTGCCTCTTCCTGGGTGGAAACCAGTTTGGTAGTCTGAAAGTATGGCATTATCTTCAATGAACTGTAACATCTGGGCAAAAGCTGCTCTTTCTATCAGTTTGCCCAGGAAAGGTCAATTTGTAATTGGTCTGTAGTTGTTGGGGTCATGTGGGTCCAGGTTTCTTTTCTTTAATAATGGGTGTATGTATGCCTATCTAAGGTCTTCAATAAAGATTCCCGTAGTTAAAGAATTATTGACGATTCTTACTGGTGAGGCAGCAGAGAAAAGAGAATATTCTTGAAGATGTGTGGCAGACAAGAATCAGAAGGGCAGCCGGAAGGCCTGCTTGCTTTCACCAGATCCATAAATTAACTTTGTGATATTTGTTTGAAAGAGTGCAGAGGCTGGGTTGGCTTACTCTTGAAGGGGTTTTTAGAAAAGGGCTTGTGCTGGTGGTTTTCCTTTGTTTTAAATAGGAGTTAAATATGTTTGTTTTGGTTGTGTAATGATTTGTCAGTTTGTCTGTGAAATCTTGAGTAATGGGATGAGATCTTTCCATGCATTTAGGTTTTCGAAATTTGTTGAGAATTTTATAAAATTCTTTATTTGCAGATATACCACTTTGAATTATGAGTAGTACAATTTTCTAGCTTTTTTTATTCATTATTTGTATATTCTGTTAAATTTGCGTAGCTGAAGTTTGTCTTGAATGTTGTTTGTTTTGAGTCAGGTTCATCGCAGCCTTCTGATTTGCTGTTTCCAGTTCTGTATTTCTCCAAGGTGCTTGATTTCTTTTGTCGTGTTTTGTTTTTTTGAGTGGTATTAGGATATTGAAAGCTTCCTGTAGCAACTCATAATTTTTTTTAACATCATTTATTGTGCCTAGATCTTGGTTGGCTGTTAGTTGTGTTTTCTAAGTATTCAAAACTGAGTTTGTTACATGGTCGATAGGTGGATGTATGTTAGGTGGTTCTGGGTGCGTTGATTTGTGGTGTTTTGGAAAGTTACTAAATAGTGGTCTGACCATGTGACTTGTGTGATGCTTTGAACGATAACTAGTTCTGGGTTAGCAAAAATGACATCTAGGATGTGTCCGGCGATGTGTATGTGATTATGTACAATCTGATAAGGGTTCAATGCAAATAGCCCAGTGATACCTTCTGGAGAGGGTATATTGAGTTTGTCAAACCAAATGTTTAGATCCCCCAAGAATGCATAGGTTGGAGTATAGTGTTCAAAACTTTGCCTAGAAATCTGTCTGGAAATGTTGAATTGCTAGGTGGTGGTCTGTTATGGAGGAGGATGTTACAGGAGGAAACTGGTATGGAGTTGCATCTGCTGATGAGGGCCTCACAACCTTAAGTGTAAATGTTGTCTGTTTTGCTGAAACGTAATGCTTGTTTGAATACAACAGCTAGTCCACCTCCTACTTTACCTATACAGTTTTGTGTTAGGGGGCCTTGTCCTCTCCCAACCATGATTCAGTTATGAAGAGTAAGTCAGGTTGTGTGTCAATGAGTAGGTCATCGATTTGGTGCTTGTTTTTCAAGAGTGATTGAGCATTTATGAGTAGGCAGTTTACAGACTGTGTATTGGTGGTGGTGTAATTTTGTTTTGTAGAAGAGTGATCAGTATATTTTGAACTTGTAGCAGGTGTGTCATTAGTGCTTAACTGTATGAGGGTCAGAACAGTGTTGTTTTTCTATATTGTATTCCTCATCCATCAGCCTTAGAATGCATTTTGTTGGGTCTGTGTCTGTCGGTGGTGGAGATGGTGGTTGCGGCTGACATGTTGGGTTGTGTTGTTTTTGTAAAATAGCCTTGTTGTGTAATAGACATGTGGATGCAAAATTGTGAAGAGTGGTGTTTGGCTTATTTTCTTTGCGTCTGTTTAGGGTAGTAGGAGAATGGGTAGGGGTGTTGGTGGAGCATGAGAGTCATATTATAAGGTTCTAAATTGTGCATTGGATGAAAGACGGGTAAATGAATGTTGTGTTGAGGTGTTCGTGGTGGACGTGGGTGAATAATGAGAATTTTGGAATAAAGCTGGTTTAGGATTTGTATTGTTAGAAATGGGTGTTCCATAGCCCTTGACAAATCAGCGGTAATACCCAGTGAGGCCTAAGAAGGCTCTCACCGCTGTCTGGGTTCTAGGTGGTTGCCAGGCCTGGATAGTTTGAATCTTGGCCTGGATGGGCTGCACCTTGCCATCACCTACTAGGTGTCCCAAGTACACCATGGAACCCTGCCCAATCTGGCACTTACTGGCCTTGATGGTCAGGCCTGCCTGTTGCAGAGCCTGAAGCACCTCCTTGAGGTGGAGCAGGTGTTCCTCCCAGCTGTCACTGTAGACAGCAATGTCATCCAGGTAGGCTGCGCAGAAGGCATCCTTGCCAGCTAGGACCCCGTTAACCAACCGTTGGAAGGTAGCGGGGCATTTTTTAACCCAAACAGCATCACCCGGAATTGGTAATGGCCCTCAGGTGCGGAAAATGACGAGTAGCCCAGGGACTACTAGACTTCTCAATAACCCCTAGAGCCAACGTCTTGGAGAATTCCTCTTTGATGCTGGCCTTCACCTTGTCTGACAACCTGTAAATTTTGTTCTTTACAGGGTGACTGTTTCCCATGTCAATATCATGGACACACAAGTGTGTGAGTCCAGGGGTGAGAGAAAACAGGGAGGAGTACTGTTCCAGTAACTGGTAGCAGCCCCCTCTCTGGTCTAGGGTCAGGGAGTCGGAGAGAATGACACCCTCCCCTGACCCAACACCTTCCTTAGCAGAGAGGAGGTTGGGGAGAGGTTCACTCTCCTCTTCCATACCCTCATCTGTCACCAGAAGCATGTTGACTTCGGACCTCTCAAAGTGAGGCTTTAGTCGGTTGACATGGAGCACCTTTAGGGGATTCCTAGGGGACTGGAGGTCCACTAGGTAAGTGGCCTCCCCTTTCTGCTCCTTCACTTCAAATGGGCCAGACCAGCGGTCCTGGAGAGCTCTAGGCTCTACTGGCTCCATTACCCACACTTTGTCTCCAGGTTGAAACTCTACCAGGGTGGCCTTCTGGTCATACCAGCGTTTCATTACCTCTTGACTGGCCTCAAGGTTACTTTTGGCCATTTTCCAGAAGCAACGCATCTGGTTGCGGAGGGCCAGCATGTAGCTGACCACATCCTTAGGAGGTGCCTTTGGAGCTTTCTCCAACCCCTCTTTGACAATGCTTAAGGGTCCCCTTACAGGGTACCCATAGAGAAGCTCAAAGGGACTGAACCCAACCCCCTTCTGGGGTACCTCTCTGTAAGCAAAGAGGAGGCATGGTAAGAGGACATCCCCCTTACGCCTCAGGGCCTCAGGAAGGCCTGTGATCATGCCTTTCAAGGTCTTGTTGAATCTCTCCACAAGACCATTAGACTGGGGGTGATAGAGTGTGGTGAACTTGTAGGTTATACCACATGCATCCCACATAGACTTCATGTATGCAGACATGAAGTTAGTGCCTCTGTCAGACACTATGGGGGTCATTCTGACCCTGGCGGCCGGTGACCGTCAGGGTCACCGACCATGGGAGCACCGCCAACAGGCTGGCGGTGCTCCCAAGGGCATCCTGACCGCGGCGGTTCAGCCGCGGTCAGAAAGGGTAAACTGGCGGTCTCCCGACGGTTTACCGCTGCCCCATTGAATCCTCCATGGCGGCGGAGCGCGCTCCGCCGCCATGGGGATTCAGACACCCCCTACCGCCATCCTGTTCATGGCGGGAAACCCACCATGAACAGGATGGCGGTAGGGGGTGCCGCGGGGCCCCTGGGGGCCCCACAAAGTATTTCAGTGTCTGCTTTGCAGACACTGAAATACGCGACGGGTGCAACTGCACCCGTCACACCCCTGCAACTACGCCGGCTCAATTCTGAGCCGGCGTCCTCGTTGCAGGGGCATTTCCGCCGGCCCAGCGGAAATGTTTGAATGGCCGCCGCGGTCTTTTGACCGCGGTGCGGTCATTTGTCGGCGGTACCTTGGCGGACGGCCTCCGCCGTCCGCCAAGGTCTGAATGACCCCCTATCTCCTTTGGGAATCCCACGCGGGTAAATATCCCCATTAGAGTTCTGGTCACCACCGGTGCAGTTACGGTCCTCAGGGTAACAAGTGGCATGATCCACCAAAACCAGGATGAACCTGTTGCCTAGGGCAGTTTTGGGGTCCAAAGGTCCAACAATGTCAATGCCCACCTTTTCAAAGAGGGTGCCAATGACAGGAAGTGGAATCAGGGGGGCTTTAACCCTGTTTCTTGTTTTACCACTGGCCTGGCAGGTAGGACAGGACCTACAGAACGTATCTGAGTTTGTCCTCATTCGGGGTCAATAGAAGTGGGTGACAAGCCGGGCAAAGGTCTTGTCTTGCCCCAAATGTCCTGCCAGGGGAATGCCATGAGCCAGTCCCAGTAGGAAGGTCCGGTAACACTGGGGGACCACCAGCGTGCGCACTGCCCCAGTGGCCGGAACCTTAGGCTCACTGTAGAGGAGATAATTCTCCCAATATATGTGTTGATCGCCAGAGGCTTCACCTGCTGCCTGGGCTGAGGCTTGCTTTCTCATGCCCTCTAGAGTGGGACATTATTTCTGCGCCTTGCAGAATTCCTCCCTGGTGGGCTCACCCTCAACTTGCCAGCCAGCAAGCTCAGGTAGGTCTTCCCCAGTTGGCTCAGGGGCTTCCTCCTCAGGAACCCCGTCAACCACTGCAGGAACTTCTGGGACCGGTTTTCCGCGCCCCTTGTCCCTCCTCTTGGCAGTTGTCAGGGCCATTGTTCAAGGCTCCAGACGCCCTTGACTTCCCTCCTGGGCAGCCATGGTCCGTGTGGTCATTCAGACCCACTCAGGCAATCCTAACATCTCCAAGTGAGACCTTAGCTCTACCTCCTTCCTGGTAGTGTGCTCAAGGTCGTTGCCCAACAGACAATCAATCTACAGGCATGGCAGGACTCACAGCTACTTTTAGAGTACCAGAGACCACCCCCCCACTCAAAGGGAACCAGAGCTACCGGTAGGTGGCTCTCACGATTGTCGGCGACTATGACTTGGTGGAAGGTATTTGGGAGGACCTGCTCTGCTGACACCAGCTGACCCTTGACAGTAGTCATGCTGGCTCCTGTGTCACGCAGAGCCTCCACCCTTTGCCCATTGATGGTGACCCACTGCCTATACTTGGAAGTATTGGCAGGCTTGTGGGTTTTTGGCACCATCTCTGCATCCCCCAGGGATACTAGGGTTACCTCTGTCTGCTCCCCAAAACTGTCTGGGACCATCTCCTCCCCGAGCGCTACCCTAGCCAACCCAGGTGTCTGCCCTCCTTTGGGGGGTTGTGCCCTCTTGGGACACTTGGAGTCGCCCTCAGAGTGCCCATACTTATTGCACTCTGCACATTGTGGTACAAACCTCCCTGTCTTATGGTCAGTAAAACGTCTCCTTTTGGAATCAGACCGGGACTGGCTACCACTATTCCCTTGGGAACTATTTTGGGGGCCTTTTGAGAACTCCTTGTTTTTAAGTTTTAATCCCCCCTCTTTCCTCTGATGGGAACCCTGACCACCTTTGTGGGTGTCCCCCCCGATACCTTTCTGGACACTCTGGTGCTAGTCCTGGGATCAGTCAGCTTACTGTCTACTAGGTGCTGGCGCAACTCTGTAAAACAAATACTGAGCATATGCTCTCTCAGAATCAAATTATACAATACTGTGTAATCATCTACTTTGCAGCCTGCAGCCATCCATTCAGTGCCTTACTGGAAAAGTTAAAGAAATCTACCCATGTTTGTGTGGGCTGTTTGGTGCTGTCCCTGATACTCTGATGGTATTTTTCAGGGGTCAGCCCAAACTTGGGAAGTAAAATGGCTTACATAAGTGGGTATGTGTTTTGATCCTTTGGGCCCAATGTGAAAAGTGTGTCCCTCGCAAGTGCTGGCACATAACTCCACATAGCTGTATCCCATTGCCCTTCAGGAACCTCATGAGCCCTTAGTGCAACTTCATAAGCAGCTAGCCATTTATATATGTCATCTCCCACCACAAAACTGGGCACCACATGTTTGGGTATACGAACCTTCTTTTCTCCAGCAGGTCCTGTCTGTATGCTGCCACCATTACTGCTGGACTCAAACTGCTTCACCTTAAGATCCAGCTCCGTGAGACTCAGTTCATGAGACAACAAAAGTTTATTTTCAGCCAAGGCTCTCTCAGCTGCTTGTGCTTCTCTCTCTGCCCTCCTTTCCTCCTGTTGAGCCTCAATGTTCAGTCTTTCCATTTGCAATTGGACCCCCCTCTCCTCTCTCCTTTCCTCTGCGGTCAGACCTTGAACAGAGACACTGCTCCCTGGTCTGGCAGGGGACACAACTGCAGTGGTAACTTCATCCACTGATGGCAAAAAATCATCTGAGGGGCCATCTTCTGGCTCCTCATCCTCAGCATCATCCTCTAAATGGCTTTCTGCCCAGACCCTCAGCGCCATTTTAAAGTCCTCCTTTCTGGAGGCCCCTTGGGTGGGTACACTTATCTCCTTGCAGAACCCTTTTAGTTGTTTGACAGTATATGTCTCCAACAGGGCTAGGTCAAAATCTCCTGCTTGAGACCCAGCCTGAGACATGTTGAGTGAGGATTTAGGTTTAAAAAATTGTCAGGAAAAACGAATTTTCGCTACTGTATGTCACTGCACAAATACAAGTCATATCCTCACCGCTGATCACCAATGTTAGAAATGGGGTCTTTGGTTGGCAGTCAGGTTACCCCCTGTTCAAGCAAGGACCCTCACTTTAGTCAGGGTAAATCACACGCAATCCAAATTATCCTGTACCCACCCTCTGGTAGCTTGGCACTGAGCAGTCAGGCTTAACTTAGAAGGCAATGTGTTAAGTATTTGTGCATTAAATCATACAATACCACAATATAACAAAAATACACCACACAGTGCTTAGAAAAATATATAATATTTATCTGGATAAATGCAGATCAAAACGATGAAAAAAGCAATTGTAGGGGTATCACTGAAAGTGATGTCAAATGTCTTAGAGTTAAAATATTACTGTAAAAGCAATAAAAAGTGTCTTAAGTTTTCCTAGAAACAACAAGTGTCTCTTGCAGGGCAAAGTACCTGGTTTGCGTTGAAAAATCCTCCCAAGGGACCGCAGAGGAGGAGATGCGTGGAAAACGGTGAGTGTGCTTCGGTTTCGCCCCTTCGCACACCGACTTGTGTCATTATTTTCCACGCGGGGAAGACATTGCGTCGATTTCCAGCACGATGACTTGGATCCTCCTCAGGTTGTGGGGTTTTCAGACGCCCCAGGGATGATGCGTGGAATCCTGGGCTTGTGGAGCGAAGTCACAGGCTGCGTTGATTCCGGTAGGCAATGCGTGGAATTTTCTTCCTCACGGCAGGCTCTGCGTGGATTCCTCTCAGGAAGTCGGGTGGCATTGTTCTGAGTCAGCTTGCGTCGATCCAGTAGGGCTGTGCGTTGAAGTTCCGGTCACATCGCTGGCGCTGCGTCAATCTTCGGTTGCGAAGTCGGGCTGTGTCGTTCCGGACTTGGTGTGCATCGTTCTTGGCAGGCAGTGCGTCAAATTTTCACTGCACAGGGATTTCAGCTGCAGGAGAGAAGTCTTTTTGGTCCAGAGACTTCAGGGAACAAGAGGCAAGCTCTATGCCTTGGAGAGCACTTCTGCAGCACAGCAAGAGAGCAGCAAGACAGCAGGGCAACAGCAAGGCAGCAGTCCTCTTCAGAAAGAAGTCAGGTGAGTCCTTTGGGCAGCCAGGCAGTTCTTCTTGTCAAGGTGCACGTTCTGGTTCAGGTATCTTCTTCAGGAAGTGTCTCAGGTGGTAGGGCAGATGCCGTGTTTTTATACCCAAATGTGCCTTTGAAGTGGGAGAGACTTCAAAGAGTGTCTTAGAAGTGCACCAGGTCCTCTTTCAGTTCAATCCTGTCTGCTAGGGTCCCAGTAGGGGGTGTGGCAGTCCTCTGTGTGAGAGCACACCCTCCACCCTCCCAGCCCAGGAAGACCCGTTCAAAATGCAGATGTATGCAAGTGAGGCTGAGTATCCTGTGTTTGGGGTATGTCTGCGTGAATGCACAAGGAGCTGTCAACTAAACCCAGCCAGACGTGGATTGTAAGGCACAGAAAGATTTAAGTGCAGAGAAATGCTCACTTTCTAAAAGTGGCATTTCTAAAATAGTAATATTAAATCCAACTTCACCAGTCAGCAGGATTTTGTATTAGCATTCTGGCCATACTAAATAGGACCTTCCTACTCCTTTCAGATCAGCAGCTACCACTCAACCAATGTATGAGGGAAGCCCCAATGTAAGCCTGTTTAAAGGAAGAGACCATATGCACTTTAGCACTGGTTAGCAGTGATAAAGTGCACAGAGTCTAAAAACCAGCAAAAAAAGTATCTCAAAAGTGGAGGGTGGCAGGCAAAAAGTTAGGGGTGATCACCCTAAGGCTGTCAGGTCTAACATGTATTATTTGTTTACTCATGCGGGTGAGAGTGGCTGTGACAGAAAGTATTATGAAAAGGTGTGTGATTTTGATGTACTGGTGTGTGCGTTTTGTTTTTGTAGAGGGTAAGAGGAGATATAAATGTAGCAGTTTTCTGTGAAGGATTTGTATGTGAGTTACTGTTGGTGAGTGGTATTTGAAGAATATGTATGTGGTGTGTAAGAGGGGACGGACAACATTTATGAGTGTTTGTGTTAGATTTGATCACAAGAAGAGGTAAAATGTGTGGTGGAGCGGGGTGTAAGGATTGTATGGGTGTGTGTAATTGGCAAACAGAGAAGGAATGCGTTGGTGGATGTTGTGATGGAAGGCTGAGTATAGGTTTTGTCATGATAAAAGGTATTTATTAGGAGCAAGTAGAGGACAGAGCTGGTGTTTTGCCTGAACAGGGAGCATGTTTCTAGATGTTTTAAGGTTATATATAACGTGGCTATTTGTTGGCAATGTGTTAATGTGTTATTGGTATAGCACAGAGTTGTGTTTTGAGTGAAAATGAAAGTGCCATAGTGTTGTGGTTATGGTAGAAATGTGTATAGGTGTGGTTTGTGTTTTTTTTTAGTGGTTGTTGAGACATAAAAATCTGTATGAGGTTTGTTTGTGGTGCATTTGTAGTTTCGCATAGGCTCTCATTATCCTAATGAGACTACTGGATTTGGGCAACAAAATCACTTGCACTGTGGGGGACTGAGTCTGAACCCACTACAGGTGACATCTGTCTGCCTAATCCGGGTTTTGTTCTGGCTGACTAGCAGTGCCTCATCTCCACCCAAGAGCAGGGATGATTGGGCAACCGAGCGCATGCCACAATTGACTCCTCAGGGAAATAGTGGTCACTCAGATCTTGTCTGTTTCTCTCAGTTACATTAGTCTCACATATACAAGGAGAATCAGAAGCAGAATAGAGTGCAATAAGCTTTTATTGAAGTAACTGCATCTTAGATAATAAAGCATGTAATGCAATAGCTAGGACGCTGAAGCATGACAGGATTAAAATTGTGACAAGGAGAGTGAAACATAAAAATAACGATCCCATATTGTCACTAGAATCATTAAAATAGCTCCTACCTAAGCTATGTTAGGGCGCAGCATGTTAAGCTCTAAATCTGCCCTTCAGGTCCCCCCGGGAAGACATCATCCCTCATACCTGAGCAAGAGGCCTGTAGTCTACATAATTAGCTGCAGCAAAGCACTCAGGAATCAGCATACAGTTGTGGTCATCTGGCTGGAATCTCCCTCTAACGTACATGGGTCAAAGTAGTGTTTTATAATAAAACAGCTAATGTTTCAAGAAAGGATCCCTACGTAAGAGTGTGTATGTTTCTATGAACATTAGAGACAAAGCGTACCACGTATGCTGGCAACCTAGCTTACTGAAGGCTTGAGAAAAGCACTGAGTGAAAGAAATGTCTTCTTTAAGAACGGAGTGCTGGCCTAGGCAAAGAACAGCTAGATAGAGAAAATAAAATAAGACTGCAAATGTGGCTATTGTTAAAATAATAAAACGAAGCAGAATAAAATATGCAGCAGGCCTAGTTTCATAAAATAACATGTATGAAACTAAAATGGCTACACAACAGTAGTATGTCTTTCCTGATTTTGTGTTTGGATGTTGGAGGATGTGGAGGGCTTGAGATGGTAATTGGCAAAGGAGGAACTGGCCAGCATATCTGGCTGTAGGCCCGACCTAGCACAAACAAGCAACTACCCTTGTCCTCTTTGCCCTTAGCCTCAACTCCAGGGCCGAGACACCCTGAAACCTAGGCTTAAATAGCCCTATTGGCCAATGGAACCCTAGCCCTAACCCTCACCAATCAGAATCCTGACCCTAAACCCTAGAGCCAATGGGAGACCTGGCCCTATTAACCAATCACAACCTTAGCCCTAGCATCAATAAAACCCTATGCCCTAAACCCTAAGTTCAATATGAACCCTAGCTCACTAACCAATCAGTACCCTAAGCCTGGCAGCCAATCAGAACTGAAACCTTAAACCCTTGGTCAACTGGAAACCCTAACCCTACTAGCCAATCACAATCCAGGACCAAACAGCCAATCACAGCTTGAACTCTGAGCCCTTAATCCAATAGAAATACTAGCCCTAGCAACCAATAACAGCAACAGATGCAACAACCAATAGAAATGTATATAAGGGACAAATAACCTTAAGCCCAGAGAGGTGCTCCTCTATTCAGAATCGCCTTGGATACATATATACTGGCACAATCCACACTTCCTGCTAGCAGATTCTACTTTTCAGGTAAGGGACAATTTTGAAACCACTGAAATACTGCTTTTCGCGCGCTTAAACGAATCACTTTTTCAAGCCAAAACGAGTGCTGCATGCGCTTTCCAAGCACAATTTAAACCACAGAGCAGATGAAGCAGTCTCCTAAATACACTCTGGTTAGCCACTCAGGTGTATTTAGGCTTTTTTCAAAACTTTTGGGCTGAGGGGAAGCTTAATTCAGTCTTTGTGAAAACTAGAAGGGAAACTCATACAGTCACAGGTACAACAAAAACAACAGTTTAAATGTACCAAGTTTGCAGAAAAACAGGGAGCCAAAAGTAAACAGACACAGGTACGGAAAAAACACTTTTTATAAAATTACAAGAGTAAACAGAAAGCCTGTGATCTTACTACCTTCTTTACCTCTTAATCACTGGGCTGTTCAGGGCACAGAGAAGCTGGGCTCACAAAATGAAAGTGGCCATCTTGGGGTTACCTTCACAAACTTAAAGGGCCAGTGCAGGTCTGATAGGAGGGTTCAGGATACCTGGGAGCTAGAGAGCCAATCACCAAGCCCAGGATGATGTGGTAGGGGGCAGGGAGGTACTCCTCTATTCAGAAACTCCTTGAATACAGACAGGCACAATCTACACTTCCTATATTCTACTTTTCATGTAAGGGATATAAAATAAAAGTAAATAGGGCATGCTCTCTATGAACGAAGGCACATATGACTGTAAACAGCTATCAGATCTATCAAGATGATTTATTCAGCAATTTGGCTTGCAGCTTCAGCCCACCAGGCAATACGACAAGGGGGATTGACTAAAGCCCTTTCAGTGCAATGGACACTATAAGAATGTCAGATGTATCAGTACATATGAGTTATTACACAAATAACAATTTAAACAGCACTTGCTAATTGTTTCATTTAATTCTCTTATTGAGCAACTCATCCCACTGTTTGGCGGTAGAGCTCTTTAATTCACACACACATTATACATTGATAATAAATTATGGAACTGTGCAATGTAAATACCAGTACAGGATGTTACCTAATGCAAGGAGGGTTTCAGGTGTAGAAGTCACATATCATCTTTACTGTTAAGAACTATATACTAAGATTGTATAGCTGGGGGAAAGAAAAAGTCAGGATTTAAAATGTAATGCAGTGCTTGGAGTTGTCCTTTATTACTACCCAAAGAAACCCTTTTTAACACAGCCAAATAATAACATAATAGGGGTTTTAGAGAAAAACAATTAGGTTTGAAACCCATGTCTTGAATGCAGGTACTCAATGCTGGTTCATTGCTCACTATGCTATATTAGAAGGCATGGGTGTATTTAAGTGGTCACCAGGGGTTTCGGTTGTGACACTGGCACTGCCTTTGCGACCCCTATCCTCAGAGGTGGCAATATCAAGTGCATGGAACACAGAGGCAGCTCGTCCTAACTGACGTCGGGTGAGAGGCCATCTTCCTAGTTTTCTGTTAATTTTTTATCATACAAATAGTGAATTATATTATTCACTATTAGTGTCATAAAAATTAAGGGGGTCATTCTGACGCTGGTGGTAAATACCGCCAGGGCGGGGGTTGGCGGTAGCACCGCCAACAGGCTGGCGGTGCTCCGCCGGGCATTCTGACCGCGGCGGTACAGCCGCGGCCAGAAGCGGAAAGCCGTCGGTGTACCGCCGACTTTCCGCTGCCCATGGGAATCCGCCATGGGGATTCTGACACCCCATACCGCCATCCTGTTCCTGGCGGGTCGCCCGCCAGGAACAGGATGGCGGTATGGGGTGTTGTGGGGCCCCTGGGGGCCCCTGCAGTGCCCATGCCAATGGCATGGGCACTGCAGGGGCCCCCGTAAGAGGGCCCCACAAAGAATTTCAGTGTCTGCTTTGCAGACACTGAAATTCGCGACGGGTGCAACTGCACCCGTCGCACCTTCCCACTCCGCCGGCTCCATTCGGAGCCGGCTTCCTCGTGGGAAGGGTGTTTCCCACTGGGCTGGCGGGCGGACTTTTGGCGGTCGCCCGCCAGCCCAGTGGGAAACCCAGAATGACCGCTGCGGTCTTTTGACCGCGGAACGGTCTTCTGGCGGTTCCCGCTTGGCGGCCGGCTCCCGCCGCCCGCCAAGCTTAGAATCAGGCCCTAAGTACAGTTAGCTGGAATATGACACTATCTAGCAGCTAAAGTATGTAAGAATGTTTTTAAATGTTAGCTGTATGCATCTTTGCTTGCGGGTGAGAGTGTGTTTATGTGCAAAAGTGTGTGAATGTGTGTGTATGTGTAAGCATGTGTGTGTGTGTGTGAGTCAAAGTAAAGGTTAAATGGCATGTGATGTGACTTCCTCTACTCCCCAGCATTTTGGTGAATTTACACCCATGTTAAAAGGATTGTAACTTATGAAGTGCAAGTAGTAAAAGGACCTCTGTGTCAAAAGCAGTGACCCACTTACCTATCTACATAACATAATAATCTGTCATCTGCATGTTACACAGAGTGCTTTGGAGGAGACACATTTACTCTCTTTGCTACTTTATGAGAAACTGTGAATAATTACTAAGACCTCTCCAGTGAATGCTTCAACCACCAGAGTTATCTTACCATTATTATTATTCTTCGAGATTTACTGGACACACAAATGTCTCTGCTTAGGTGCTTCAGCCAATAAGATATTTAAAAATGCAGCCTTTGCAACCAATTAAACTAGAACAGAATGACACGTTCCTCCTTGGTGCCAGTTTCTTTGTGGCATAAGTTTTTTAAATAAATGTATAAGTTGAGTGTCACATTACTTTTCATGACTTCGGCCCTTGTGACCCAACCTTCTTTTTATAACCCACCTTGCCCCCCAATTTATAGGTTCCTAGAGTAAAGCTTTTCCAATTCCAGCGCTGCTTCTTATTATGTCCTGCTGTGTTGAGTGAATGAGGCCAGGCAGTACATCAGGAGGCTCTTTAAATAACTAAATGCTGTCCCTGGTGTGAGAGACAGGCAGTGTAAAAGTAAGCCTTCACAGTAACATGATAAATGTGCAAGCGTACCCTACTCTTTCAAAATCGGGACCTATTTAATTTTTAAAAAAGAGTCTGCACGCTGGTACAGTCCTTGAAAAACTGGGACTGTCTGGGCTGATCTAGGGCATCTAGTCACACTATGCACAAACAACTCACATCATCCGCTTTTTTGGTGGTGACATGAGGGCAAGCGCCTGGTTTCATAATCTTGGCAGGGCCATAGCTGGAAGATGACTATGGGGGCAGACTGAGGCCCATGAACAGCACAATGCAGAGGGCCCCTGCTCCACATGTGGGGAGCATTTAAACACTTTACAAGAACCTCAGGTGCCCCCTAGAGCTAATGAATGGCCTCAGGATTAGCAGCACAAAAAGATGAGGTCCGGAATGCCGAACATTGTCAAACATTCACCCCAGTCACAGATCTGGGTTAAATTCATAGTTTTTTTGCTCACTATGCCACCCCGGTTTGGAACCACTCATATCCAAATCAGTCTTGACCCTGCTCCTCATGGGAATAGTCTAGCCGGAACTGCCAGGCCAGTCCTCTCTGGACCAGAAACAAGCATCCTGGGACCGGTTTCGAGGTATCACCCTCATCAGCCAGCCTAAATTGAATCCAGTGGGACAGTGAGCACAGGACCCACGTCTGGGCATACCCTTCCCATTTAGGACGACTATAGCAACATAAAAAGATGATGGACGGAATTCTATACATTGTCAAACATTCACCCCCAGTCCCAGATCTGGGTTAAATCCATTGTTTTTTTGCTCACCATTCCACCCCAGTTTGGACCAAGCCATATGCAAATCAATCTTGACCCTGCTTCCATTGTGAACAGCAGAGCCTACACTGTAAGGCCAGATCCTTCCAGGAATTGAAACAAGCATCCCAAGACGTGTTTCAGGGTACCCCCCTCACCAGCTAGGCTAGCTTGAAACCAGCGGTATAGTGAGCACAGGACCCATGTCTGGGCATACCCTTCCCACTTAGGGTGACTCTAGAATCACAAAAAGATGATGGACGGAATGGTGACTATTGTGAAGCATTCACCCCCACTCACAGATCTGTATTAAATCCATTGTTTTTTTGCTCACCATGCCACCGCAAGATTAGCCTGACTGTATCTCAACTACTACTGGAGCAAGGAGCTATGACCTGAGGTTGAGAATCAGAGTAAACATGCATAAGACTATAGAAGTTCCCCTGTACGGATGGGAGAAACATCGTAACCTTATCATGCACAGAGAGCACTGTCGGGACACAAGGGGAGAAACCATGCTTGATCCCTGGCTTCAAACCTAATAAGGGGGAAGGGGTTGATCACACCTTATTGTCGCGTCAAAGGATGAGAAAAGACACCTTCAGAACATTAGAAACTATCATCAACATAGACATATGGCTGACTACTCATCAAGTCATGTTCTGCAGGCCATTATGGCAATCCCGAAGGACTCCAAGGAGTTAAGAAATGCTTTATGAAGTAGCTATTTTAGAGCCTGAAGGAGAACTCCAGCATGATGCAGGCCCCTTGCCGCCCCTGCAGTGCCGAGGACCCCAGTCAACCCAAAACCAATGGATATTTATGAAATAAGGGAGAGTTTAAAGCTCCTCATCACATTTCACATGGGTGGAGAGGCATTATTTTGTGTTACACCACCGGGAATACCTTATCTCAATCATAGCAGAACTGGACAGAAAGGGGCATCCAAAACCTAGGTGACAGGCTTTCCCAACTGAAGGAGTCTACCAATATTAAAGCAAAGGAACATAAATTCCTGAGACGTGGGGTGAATGCTCTTTGGCAACAGAAAATTATCCTTGTGAAAAAGGTTGAGGAACTTGAAAACGTTTCTTGATGCAACACTATCTAAATCACAGGGGCATGGGTTTCCTGGGCAAGTAGAGCTGAAGGATGAGACATTGAGAAGTATGACGAATCCCTGTTCCAAGCCTTGGACAAGGTGGATGAATCATAAACAATATCTCTTGACAGAACACCGAGGACATCTGTCCAAAGAGAGGGACTGAATGATTTTGATGGTTGGCATACAGGCTGGTCAGGTAGTCCTATGAATCCAAGGGACACACATGGGTAGAGACTTGAGAGTTGCTTCCTTTAATGTTATAGATTTGAATGAGCCCGCTTAACGGCTAATCTAATGCACATGCAACTGTTGGGCAAGTGTTTTTACTACACGCTCATTTTTATTTCCTGTTATTTTGTGTAATTTCTGATATCTTTGCGCCTGCATTTTTAAAGGTGGCTGTCCTGTGTGCACTAGCACTCTCCGGTCAGCTGTGGCAATTGTCAATTGAGCAGAGATTTATTTTTTTTGCTTTGAGGGCTGCCAAATTCCTGGTTGACCCAAAATACCGCCACCCTGGTGGTCTAGACCCTGCTCCTTAGGAGACGCCTGTTTAGAGGACCACAGGGCACGGATACACAGCAACTGTTGGACAAGTGTTTTTACCCCACACTCATTTTAATTTTCGGTTAGTTTGTGTAATTTGTGATTCCTTTGCACCTGCATTTTTAAAGGGGCTTTCTTGTGTGCACTTGCACTTTCCGGTCAGCCGCCGCAAACTGCCGATTGATCAGTGAGTTGTTTTTAGTTCAAGGGCTGTCCACTTCCTGGATGGCCCAAAATACTGCCTTCATCTTGTCAGGTCGGCAGTGTAGGCGCTGGTCCGCTGGAGATGCCTAATAAAGTGACCACAGGGCATAGATGCACAGCAACTGCTGGGCAAGTGTTTTTACTCCATGCTCACTTTAATTTTCTGTTATTTTGTGTAATCTGTGATCCCTGTGCGCTTGTATTTTTTAAAGGGGATTTTCTTGTATGCACTAGCATTTTCCCATTCCCTGCGGCAATTGGCGACTGAGTGGAGAGACTTTTTTTTTTACTTCGAAGGCTGCATACTTTGTGGTTTGGTTGTCCCACTTTTATTTGGGACAGAGAAGTCACGGACGTCCCCGCCATACCACCTATCACTAAAGAGGCAAAGAGACAGGTGGCTACACCTTTCAAGGCCACTGCCGCTGGACTTATACTCCTGGGCTTATACTGTAATGTTAGGTGCATGGCCAAATATTCCTCTGAAATATGGGATCTTATGACTGCTCTTTCCCTCAAAATCTGCAATTTTATAAAGACATGGCTAAATTCTGCAGCTCTTCCTTGGATTCCACCTGCTCTATCAGAGAATTATTCCATGACTAAACTAGATAGAGAAATTAGACCAGGGGGCTGTGTCGCCATCGTCTTTCAAGATTAATCGAAGGTTGAAACTATTGATACCCTGCTTGCAGAATGGGTGGATCTATTTATATTTAAAATCACAATTTCTCCCACTAACTGTTTGAAAAGGGTGCTTGTGCACCGCCCACCAGGTGCAAAAAAAAGATTTCTGCCATGGACTCTGGACTGCATTGCACCACATGTCCTATTGTCTAACACATTCATGTTCCTGGGCGATTTTAATTTTCATGAGGAAAATACTGAGGATAGTAGTGTAGCCCAACTCCTAATGGATATGAAGATGATATGTCTCCTACAAAAAGTGTCAGAACCTACACATCAAGGAGGCCTCATTTTACCAGTTTCTTTAGAAATCAGTAGTGAACCTCCACTACCTCTAATATGGACTGATCACTATTTGATTAAGCTACAAATTCCTAATGGCCAAGTGGCTAAGAAGTCTAGCTCAGGAACTAGTAGAGTAAGGAGAAACTGGAAGGTAGTTTCACCCGATTCCATCTCTAAAAACACTAGGAAAAATAAACCTAGCATGCTTGCAACTGCTCGATCCCAGCTTCTCAATCATTATGGGATTCACTGTTGGACTTCTTGGAGATAAGATTAGTGACATCTGTGAAAACTTTCCTGCTGCCCAGAGTCAACCAGGGACCCTCACGGATTCCAATCTGCCATCCCCAAATAGTACCTCTGCATTAGAGAAATGTGAGCCATGCTCTCACAGAAGGAGGTACAAGCAATGCTGACCGGCACCAAATCTGGATCCCCATGGTACATTTGCCCCCCAAGATCATTTCCTCCTTAGCCCACTGTATTACGCCTTCCGTCACCGATATCTTTCATCTTTCTCTAGACGCTGCCTCGCTCCCGGCTGAATGGAAGACTGCTCAAGTGTTTCCAATACTACAAAAGCTGAACACCAATCCCAAAATTCTCTCCAACTATTGTCCTATCTCTTTTCTTCCTTCTTCCTCTGTTAGGAAAATGCCTAGAATGCCACATAAATAAACAACTGGCTGCATATCTGGAAGATCACAAGATCCTTGAACAGTAACAATGGGGCTTTAGAGTAATGCACAGCACTGAAACTGTGCTAGTGGCAGTCACAGATACCATCTGACTCCCATTAGATGCAGGTTTTCCAGTAATGCTGGTATTGCTGGATCTATCAGCAGCTTGTGACATGGCCTCACATTCAGTCTTAATCTGCAGACTAAACGGCATGGGTATACATGGTAGAGCACTACACTGGCTCAGGGATTTTCTTAGCAACCAGACTCAAACCATCTTCATAGATTCCTTTAGTTCCTTCACTATGAGGGTCAATAAAGGAGTCCCGCAAGGTTCCTCCCTGAGCCCACACCGCCTGCTCGTGCAGATTGGCAGATCTTGCGGGTTTGAGATTGTGTCCTTTGCTGGGGATGCCCAAATAGCCATTTCCTTTGGGCAGGCTTCAGAAAGGCACTAACCAAAGGGCTTCCTACTTACTTGTACAACTCAATCAATACCAGCCTACTCCATTGCTTAGATAATCAAATCAAACTTTACTAAAGATCCATTGTATTTGCACTTCCAGATTTGGCAGCACTGCCTTTTCATATCTTGTCCTCTTTCACCGGAACAAGCTTCTTTGCACAGCGGTATGTGCCAAAATCCATCAAAATAAAAATAAAAAACATTTAAAATGTGGATGGTCTAACTGGTCCACTTACACTTGCCGTTTTGGTTGCCGAGCACCAAGAAAACTTTCTGGTGTGAGTTGTTTTATGCTATAACAAATGCCTTTAACATTAACATCCCAGGAAACTGAATGTTGACATCTGTTTTTATTCTGAATACTAAACATTCTGCATCACATCATCAGATTATTTTTGTTCGTTAAACAATCAATCTTAAGTATTCAATGAAGCAGAACATTTATAAGGTACAAAAAACTACTAGGCACTCTGGAAAGCCAACAAGTTTCGCCTCTTTTGATGTGCAGGCCTGAGGCTTTTTCAAGAGTGTATAACTTTATTATGTAATATGGATACATTTCTTCGTGGTCAATTTGGTGACCAGACCAGTGGCACACTCTATATGTGTTTTATAAAAGATAAGGGTGTGATAGTGTGGCATTCAAGTGAACTGTGTCATAGGCAACTGCAAAACACAAAGAGTCACACTCTATATACAGGCACACTGAATCATGGAGGACCTGGCTGATGTGTGGGAGATTCTCTTTACGTAATATGCAAGAGGTGAAACACATTTTGTCTAGAGTTTCTAAATGATTTTGTACCTAATAAATGATTGTTCTGCTTAATTGAATATATAAGATTGATTGCTTTACAAACAAAGACAATCTTATGACATGTAACGCGGGGTGTTTCTCATTCCTAATCAAAATGTTTGTATAACTGTGGACAGGAGCCTGCTCTCCTCTAGAATGCATATCTCACACCACCTTACTAACAAATGAATGATAACAATAAGATAGACTTTAGTGTACTGATTCGGTAGGGCCCCTAGCCAGTTGGTGAGTGTTGGCATCTGTCTGCTTCAGGAGAGAGATATGCTACGTACCAGTCAGCTGTAATCGTGGACCTACCCCTTATATATCAGAGTAGGCAGCAGACCTAGGTATTCTTTTTGTATCACACACAGGGCTGTCCATAATCAACACATGTGAAGATAGACCGTTCAGCAGAAGCCATGTACCTTCCATGTAACGAGGGAGAGAGATCTATGTCGCACTGGTGTACACTCCCAACAGTAGCCAGGGACCCTTTTTCAATTCTATCATTCAGAAACTCATTTCACATGCCACTAGAGTTACTGGAATCTAGCTGTGGAAGGGAAAAGACACAAGACTGGCCAAGAGTTCTGAGAGACAACAATACTTTCAGATTTGGTGGTTGATGGTCTTTGGAACAAGGCCTGAAGGACACATGGCGATCTGTAACCTGACTCAGATAGATCACTCACACTACTCAGCCTCCTACAAATGCTATGCCAGGATAAATATTGTCAAAACCTGCTTGGAGGAGAGGGGCACAGGGAAAGAAGGGCTACTGGACTCAGCTGTGGGGGCCATTGTCAAGCGCCTCTGATGTCCTGAGGTCTGTCTTACTATAGCTCCACATACTGGACTAAGTACAGCTCCTTCAGGACTTGACTCTCAATGGTAGGGCTGGCGAGGAGCTACAGGTTTGTCAGGGAGGTATATATATATAAGGCGCAACATGCTCAGAACTCATCAATCATCCACCAGTGCAATAACTGATTATCTAATCCAGCACTTTCCTGATTGTCCAACCCAGGGATCGCCTTTTGTAAGAAAAAAGCACTTAGCAAAATGCTACACATTATAAAATGCAGGTACTGTTTCTCTGGCACAGGGTCACTTTATATCTTGAGGAAAGGGATTCCTTTTTCAGTCTACTTCGCCTCAATGTAAGAGAAAGTCTTACCCCCCCTTTGGTCCCCTCTCTCACTACAAGCGAGTCCTCTTTAACCCTTCATCTGCCCTGGTTGGGTTTACAGCATGTATCACGTACTTCCACCCTGCACAGGATAGGAGATGTGCAGGCCGCAGGTAAGCTCGTGCTCAGACTTAACAGCTGCAGCACCTGGCATGCAAGTCGGACTTTCAAAAGGTTGCGGTATTGTCAAAGTCTCCTCTTCCAGGTTCCAGGGCGAGTCGGAAGGGGGCTAGGGGTGCAGAGGCCACGAGTGCCAATGTAGGTACTCTTCGAGGAGATGTTGCCTCTCTGACACCATTCTAATATGTAGAGCAGCTTGGTCCACCTCAGGTTCGATGTTTTTACTGCTGAGCACATTTCAGGACACTGCCACGGCATGGGTCACAGCTGCAGCGTCCACTTCGGCCACACTTCATTACAGTGCCATTGCTGTGGTCACACCTCAGGTTCACCGTGGTGTTATCTGCTACGGGCACACAGTAGGACAGTGCCACAGCTTTGGGCCTTGCAGGAAGGAGAGGCGAAGCTTCGATCAGGAGCACACCAGTCACCCTCCGTTGAGTCTTTCTGGGCAGATGGACCCATGCTCAGGGGCCAGCAGCACTACTTGTACTGGTGGTCAGTACCTCCTGCAGGGTTGTCACACTCCTCCCCGGTCTCTTCAGGGAAGTCAGATTCAGCTGCATCAGAGCAGAGACACAGCTTTGCTTCAGTTCAGACTCCAGATAACATCTTCGCCTCTGCGAAGCAGCCGTCAGGCAAGGCAAACTTTGGGTATGGTTGCACAGCAGTCCTCTGGGTACTATGTACATCATCAACAGCTCCCACTGTTATACCGATGTAGCATTTCAGAACTGATCTGGACCAGTTCTCTTTCGAATTGACCTACCAAATGGCTGAGCTCAGGAAGACTAATCAGTAGCTCCTTGCAGCAAACTAGTTTTTGTTTTTTACTTTCAATTGTACAATCTGTTCCCAAACATGTTTCTTGTATATGCACACATTTTCAGCAGCACAAGCACCTTGAGTTTTGATCTGTAGATCTGTACTTAAGTTGTGCTAAAATATGTGGAAACACGTTTGTGAATCACCACTAGGATCAGACCTCACGAGTGGCCATTCACCCTGAGGCCTCCTCTGATACACCATTGTAGATGCTTGCTGATGAGCCCTATGTTAAAAGCTCCAACTTTGATGTTGAATATCACGTACATTTACAGACATTTAAAGAAAATATACTTTGCTTCTTATAAATGCTTTTTTAATGGCATCAAGTAGAAACCAAGTGTGGGGAGAAAAATAAAGACATGTGAACTAGATATGTGGTCTGATTGTAGAATTAGCACTAATGCTCATAGAAGATTGGACATACCTTTGGGCTACCATACCTGCTTTGTTCAGGTAACAATTTAAAGTATCACACAACAACCAGCATGCTCCAATTTCAGTGTTTCCTTACTTCTGGTATCTGCTAACTTTGTGTCCATCACTGTGACAACTGATTAGAACATTTACCGTCTCCGTTTTAATTGCACTATGTAGAATGGAATTCAAAAGGACAAACCATAAACTTACATGTAAAAATGTTCACCTTATAGTTAGCATTTTACTCTTATTCTCTCAACTGAATGTGTGTTCTATATAGCACTTAATAGACATTTTCAACGTGTTTCTATATACTTGTGAATTTGGCCCTACTGAGACGCTGGCACAACTGATGCATATGGGGATAAAGGTATTAGCTAAAATTATATTTTTTTATCCAGTGGCTAATTCAGGACTAAAACTTGGTCGATTGCAGAACGTCCTTGAGAGGATCTCAAAAACCTTTGGATCTGGAGCAATTTTGCACTGCTACAGGATGTCTTTATACCCTCCACGTGTGACATCTCATCATGCGCAATTGTGCACAATGTCCAACACTGTTAGGGACCCATATTAACTGGTTACTGTGTCCCAGGTGTAAGAGGCACTATGCTACTTCTTCATTCGACCGATCAATATTGCACAACCATTATGGCAACCCATGGAGTTTATAGTGAGGGTGCAGCAGCAATCCACCCCCACTAACCTGCACCTAAAGACATCAGATGTTAGACATAGATAGTTGGCCCTTTTCTGTAGCTGTGTTCCATCCCAGAGCCCCCTTCTTCACACCGGGGGATGCTTATGGGGAGATCCTTTGTGGGCTCTTGAGAGGGCCCTGGTGAGCTCCAAAGTGCAGACCCTGCTTCCATGAAGTGAGGTAAGGACCTCCCACTCTATCCCTAGGTACACATATAAACCTAGACAATACGTTTTGTAGATATGCCAGACCCCACTACACGTTCTATCTGGGGTGTGTGCGGATTGGTGGCTATATCGCATTTGACCTGCCCCTTCATGCTATTTTTCTACATTTTTAAAATACCTAACCCGGTTTCATATTTGGGACCCTGAACGAGGATGCTCAGGAGAGGTTTCTGTCTAGCTTGTTTATTATCTCTATGACACTGACTCAGTTCTGTGAAACCTTAAATGCTGGACTATACTCTGACTTGCGATGTACTGGTACTCGGAAACAGTGATTTGTAGCTTCTTGTTAGAGCACTGCAAGTATCTCCGTCTTGATATTCTTTAGGCAACAAGTTTGATTAGAGAGGCTGTCTTTTATGTGATTACCACAGCTGAAGGTTATCACAACTATGAAACCTTTCATGACTATATCTTCCATTACATGTGTCCCGCTGGATTGTTTCTTCCATGAACAAATCCAACACTGCTGTCCCTACTTTTCATTTAGCTGATTGGGGTATTTCAATTGTGGTATTTGGATTCATACCCCCTTCATCTGATGTCACATATGTAACGCCAAAAAACACTATGACAACTTTCCTTTTCCGAGATTTTCCGAGTTCCAAAATGCACATGTGCAATGTATAAGATATCAGAAGTCACTCTGGAGGTTATAATGAAGGAGATCTAAGTGACAATCTGGTAGATTACTGTAACGGCTTCCTCAGCTGGGGTACCCGCCAATAACTAAGCCACACATGGAACTGTAAATTATTTCAACTGACTTTTCCCAACCAGTCTCTACATTGACATCAGTATCTGACGAGTGGTAAGCCATATGTTTGAAATCGAGGAATCTTGCCTAACGGATCTCCCAGGATGTTGGGCAGTCACTATGTGTACTTTGCTTGTTAATACATGGAATGGCTCAGCATCAAATGTAGCAACAGACATAGGTTTTCTCACCTGACGGATAAGCACTCAAACTCCTCTTGTGAAAACAATGCATTATGTGTATCGTCGCTTGCCTGCATAGGCCTTCATTTTCTTTTTACTAAGTCTGTGGTACCGGTTTCTTGTTCAGTACTTGATCTTGTGTTGGTCCACTGAGGCAACTTAGTCATCATTGCTCTCCTGAACATCAAAGTTGCAGGGCTTTCACCTGTGGTCGAGTGAGATGTTGAATGGTAAGCTCGTAGGGTGGAATTCAAAATGGTTTTAAAGTCGAGCTTTTCCAATATGGCACACTGAACAGCTTTCTTTAATGTACTCATGAAACCTTCAATAAGGCAAAAGAGATGTGATTTTCTGATGCTTCATGTTGAGATGTCTGAAGTCTTGACTGTTGAAAGGTGGGCCACTGTCAGATTTTAAGATTGCAGGAACTCCTTAGAAGGTTTGAAGTGGGCCCGTGATTCCTGTCCTGGACCAGACTGCTATATCGCGAACCGGTGGCTCGATGCAGGTCAATGCGACGCTGTCCGGCATCAGACAGGGGTGTCCGCTTTCCCCGATCCTGTTCGCGCTGGCACTTAAGCCCTTGGTGGAGTGGATCAGGCAGGATCCCCTGATTCAGGGCATTGATTCTGGAGCTGCATGGGAGGAACGTATCTCCCTGTACGCAGATGATATTCTGCTGTATGTCACCCGACCCAACAGTCCGTTGATAGGATCATGCAGATTCTTCGCACATTCGGGGACCATTCCAGCTTTTGGATTAATTGGGCCAAGTTGTTGGTGGTCCCTCTGGCTCGGACCCCCCCTGCCCTGCCCCCGGGTTGTGAAGAACAGATCTCGACGGATGGTTTTAAATACTTGGGGATATATGTGACCAGGAATCAGGAGCGTTTTCTCCGGGAAAACCTGTGGCCTTCCACAGGGAAGTGGCTCACTGGAGAGCCCTGCCTCTCTCTCTCTTGGGAAGAGCGGCCCTCCACAAGATGATGACTCTGCCCATCCTACTATATGTTTTTCACAACACCCCTTATAGGGTTCCAGCGGAGATGTTCCACCGTTTGGATCGTGACATCAGACTGCTGCTCTGGGACGGCGGCTACTCCCGTGTGGCGTTGATGAAACTTAAACTTGGGGTGTATGAGGGTGGGCTGGCTATTCTGGACCCTCTTCATTACTACTGGGCCTCACAACTGGTGACTGTTAATGACTGGGCCTTTGCTGACCAGGGGGACCCGGCATTCCGGGGGACAGACAGGAGATGGGCAGGGGGGATACTGCCCCTGCGAGTGCACGAATGCTGCCGGTGCACACAGCGACAGTGGTAAGGGGATGTGTGAGGCCACCCACTTCCTTGGTTGGGGAACTACCTTGACGGCTCAGACCCCCCCCTGTGGTGTAGTGATCTATTGGGGGACCTGAAGATCCTGGGCGGGTTCCGCGGGTGGTTTCTGCTGGGGATTGAGCACCTGGGGAATATCTGGAGAGGCCAGGCACTTGTAACTTTTGAAGTCCTTCAGCAAGAATATGCTATGGGAGGCACAGAGCAGTTCAGATACTTGCAGCTTCGACATGCTCTGGGCAGATACGTCCCGGATCATGAGCAATTGCCTGAAGCAGCCTCCCTGGAGGCCATCTTCCTATTGTACAAGAAATTGCTGAATAATTCCCCGGACCCGATGACTGCCCTGCACACCAAATGGGAGGTGGACTTGGGAGCACTGGATGATGAGGACTGGGGGGAGGCAAGGCGAGGTCCTCGGGTTGTGGCGACCAAAGCAGGACTCAGATTGATCCAGTTGCGGATCCTACACAGGGCATTCTATTCCTGGGTGGCATTGCACAAGATGAGAAGGGCGCAGACCTCGCAGTGCCTGCGGTGATGCTGGTTGGAGGGTACCTTCTATCACGTATTATGCACATGCCCAGTCATACAGACATATTGGGAAGGGGTTCCCAAGGTAGCGGCCCGGGTGTTGGGGAGGGAGGTCCCGTTGGACCCCAACTGCTTCTGCTTAATGTGGCGGGGGAGGAACACTGGCCGAAACACCAAGCATTGTGGTTGGCCATAACTGCAATAATAGCCAAACGCAACACAGCGCAGGCGTGAGGTGCTGAATCTCCGCCAAGTATCCCTGTGTGGGAGACGGATCTGGACTGGTGCTGCAGTGCTGAAAAAGTAATCTATGAGAGCAGGGGCTGTCCCAAGAAGTGGGATAAAATCTGTGGAGGATTGGGGGGCCTACAGGCATAAGGTGTGACCTGTGGTGGGCTGGGTGCAGGCGAACGGGAGGGGAGTTGTGGGGTTGAGCTGTACCTGTCTATGCGACAGGGGTGGGGGTAGGAGGGTGAGGGGTTGGGTGACGGGGGGGGTTGCCTGACAGACATGTTAGACCCTGGAAATTTGATACTTGCCATGATTGGTTTCTGAGTAACAGATCAATGACGGGTCTTTTATTGCTGTCTAATATAGTGTACAATGGCTGTTTCATTGTTTAATAAAAAGACATATATATGTATATATATAAAAAAGAATATTGTAGGAACACCCCATGTCGCAAAGATGCTGTCTAGTGTCTTCATGATTCTCTCTTGAGTGACAGATGAGAGATATTCTATCAGTGGAAAACACAAGTATTCATCAACAATCACCATCAGGTGATGTCCATTGTCAAGAAGACAGAAAAATTCAACAACAATTCTTTCCCATACATCCTGTGGCAACTGTGACATGCTTACGGTGTGTTTAAGTGGTTTTTGATGACAGGCAGTTGCATAGATGACACCTCAGGCCTCTCTTTCAACTCTTTCGTCAAGACAAGGAAACCAAACTCTCTCTCAGAGAGCTTGCTTTGTAGCAACTATTCCACAATGTCCTCCATGGGCCTCTTCAATTATCTGTTGTTGCAGACTCTCTGAAATCACAATTCTCAAACCCGTCAGAATAATGCCTCCTTGAGTCACAGACAGTTCATCTTTGACATTCTTGAACTTCTGGTATCCTCTGTCTCTGACAAGAGGTCGAGCGAGTTGGTTCCAAGACTGATGTGCAATAATGCCTTTCACTTTTAACGTGTCAGTATCTTGACTCAAGGAAGTGATGATTTGGTCCAACTATAGGGCAGCTGGTATGTTTTATTTCACAGTGAAGGTTATGTAGGCTTCAGCTGTCTTGGAAGGGGTACCCTGACACTCTATAGGCACTCTGGAGAAGTAGTCGGCAGGGTTTTGTTCTCTCCCTGGTTGATGCACAATTGTGTAGTAGTACTCTTGTAATCGTAAACCCCAGCATTCCATGTGAGGAGGCATTTTGGCTCATGGATTGCCAAAGGTTATCAACGAAGCTTGATGATCAGTCACAAGCAAAAAAGTATTTCTGTATAAGAACAAGTGGAAATGTTCAAAAGCCCATTCCACTGCTTTAAACTTTCTTTTTTATGTTGTAAATAAGCACTTTCAGTTTGGGACAAGCTTTTGCCTGCATATGCCAAACTATAGTGGTCATTATGACAATGGCGGTGACCGTTAAAGTGGTGGAAATACTGCCAACAGGCTGGCGGTAATTACCGCCAAAATATGACCATGGCGGTGATAACTCCCTTAGACAGCCAATGTACCACACCAACTGCCAGGGTGTTACCACTGACCACGGCGGCAGCCATCAACAGCCAGGCGGAAGCCAAGGCATTGCCTACCATATTATGACATAGCAAAACACCACGATTTCCGTGGCGGTACAAACGCCATCAAAAGCCTGGCAGAAACACTGCAAAGTAAACGAAAGACTCACCATCAGAGACACAGAGAAGACCACCGCCACCATGGAACCGTAACTACAAGTCACCAACGCCGACGAAGACGGTGAGTACAGCCACCTAGCACACAAGGGATGGAGGAAAAGGGGAGAGACACATACACAACACACAGCATTCACGCATACGCCATACACACAATCAGCTGCAGAGGAAAATCAATGTCACAGGACCCATGTCATAATAATGCAAGGACTACACTTAGGTTTAACTGATATTGTAATAATTTGATGCCAACAGCAACCATATTGTATGTAAAAAAAAAAATAGGAGTAAGTATCCAGAAAGTGCCAATGGCCAGTCCAAAGTACAAAAGGCCCACATGGGCACAGTTCAAGCACCAACTTGTTTCTTGACAATATCGGCACTACACTGTGCAGGGGCATCATGTTGGAAATGGGCAGGCACCTCAGAGGGAAGGGGGCACCTCAGATGAAGTGGAGAACTTGCTTACTGGTTCTGGAGGGGGCTCCATGCCCATTTCTCTTTACTGGGGAGTGCAAGGTCACAGTCTCTGAGGTGGGGAACTTGCCAACTCGTTCTGGAGGGAGCTCCATGCCCATTTCTCTTTGCTGGGGAGTGCAAGTTCACAGTCTCTGAGGTAGGGAACTTGCCCAGTGTTCTGGAGGGGGCTCCATGCCCATTTCTCTTTGCTGGAGAGTGCAAAGTCACAGTCTTTGAGGTGGGGAACTTTCCCAATGGTTCTGGAGGGGCCTCCTTGTACAACAGTCCCTGGAGGGTGGCTACATGCCCTCTGTTGGAGGTGAGGGCTGCTGTGTCTCAGCTGGAGGTGAGGGCTGCTGTGTCTCAGCTGGAGGTGAGGGCTTCTTGCCTACTGCTGGTGGAGGTGTTACCCTGCATGCCTCAGCTGGAGATGAGGACTCCTTGACCACTGCTGGTGGAGGTTTTACTCTGCCTGCCTCAGCTGGAGGTGAGGGCTCCTTGCCCACTGCTGGTGGAGGTGTTACTGTAGGAAAGTACCATCTTTCTGGGCATGTTGCCCCCAATTTTACATGTAAGTCAGTATGTTTTTGCCTGTCTCACTGGGATCCTGCTAGCCAGGACCCCAGTGCTCATAGTTTGTGGCCTAAATGTGTATGCCTGTGTAGTGCCTAGCTGTGTCACTGAGGCTCTGCTAATCAGAACCTCAGTGCCCATGCTCTCTCTGCCTTTAAATTTGTCACTATAGACTAGTGACTACATTTATCAATTTCAATTGGCATACTGGACCCCTCTTATAAGTCCCTTGTATATGGTACCTAGGTACCCAGGGCATTGGGGTACCAGGAGATCCATATGGGCTGCAGCATTTCTTTTGCCACCCATAGGGAGCTCAGACAAACCTTTACACAGGACTGCCATTGCAGCATGAGTGAAATAACGCACACGTTATTTCACAGCCATTTTCACTGCACTTAAGTAACTTATAAGTCGCCTATATATCTAATCTTCACTTACTGAAGGTTAGGTGCAAAGTTACTAAGTGTGAGGGCACTCTTGCACTAGCAAAAGTGCCCCCACATAGCTCAGGGCCATTTCCTCGGACTTTGTGAGTGCGGGGACACCATTACACGTGTGCACTACATATAGGTCAATACCTATATGTAGCTTCAAAATGGTAACTCCGAATGTGGCCATGTAACATGTCTAAGATCATGGAATTGTCCCCCCATTCCAAATCTGGTATTGGGGAGCCAATTCCATGCATCCTGGGGGCTCCACTATGGACCCCCAGTACTGCCAAACCAGCTGCCTGGGGATTTCTCTGCAGCTAAAGTTGCTGCTACCCCACAGACAGGGTTCAGCCCTCCTTGGGTCTGGGCAGCCAAGTCCCAGGAAGGCAGAACAAAGCATTTCCTCTGAGAGCAGGGTGTTACACCCTCTCTCTTTGGAAATAGGTGTTTAATGCTGGGGAGGGGTAGCCTCTCCCAGCCTCTGGAAATGCTTTGAAGGGCACATATGGTGTCCTCCGTGCATAAGCCAGTCTACACCGGTTTAGGGAACCCCCAGTCCCTGCTATGGCGCAAAACTGGACAAAGGAAAGGGGAGTGACCACTCCCCTGTCCATCACCACCCCAGGGGTGGTGCCCAGAGCTCCTCCAGTGTGTCTCAGACCTCTGCATCTTGTTTCCAGAGGTGTGGGGGCACTCTGGAGGCCTCTGAGTGGCCAGTGCCAGCAGGTGACATCAGAGACCCCTCCTGATAGGTGCATACCTGACTAGGTGGTCAATCCTCCTCTGAGGGCTGTTTATGGTCTCTCCAGTGGGCTTTTCCTCAGATTACGACTTGCAAGAATTTATCAGGGTTCCTCTGCACTTCTCTCTTCGACTTCTGCCCAGGATCGACCGCTGACTGCTCCAGGACGCCTGCAAAACTGCAACAAAGTAGCCAGAAGACTACCAGCGACATTGTAGCGCCTAATCCTGCCGGCTTTCTCGACTTCTTCCTGGTGGTGCATGCTCTGGGGGCTGCCTGCCTTCACCCTGCAATGGAAGCCAAGAAGAAATCTCCTGTGGGTCCACGGAATCTTCCCCCTGCTTCAGCAGGCACCAAACTTCAGCTTCACCGGTACTCTCGGTCCCCTCTCATCCTGACGAGCGTGGCCCCTGGAACACAGGTGGTGGACCCAAGTGACCCAGACTGTCCAGAGGTCCAACTGTCCGAATTTGGAGGAGGTAAGCCCTTGCCTCCCCTCCCCAGACAGTAATCCTGTGCACTGTGTGATCTGCAGCAACAAGGGCTTCTGTGCACATTTCCAAGAAATCCTGCATGCACAGCCGAGCCTAGGTCCCCAGCACTCCGTTCTGTGATGCTGAGCTCCCTGAGTTGACCTCCGGTGTCGTGGGACCTCTCTTTGCAGTGTTGAGACCACCGCCGTCTTCAGTCTTCTTGAAACCGTGTTCAAGGACTTCTGCGGGTGCTTCCTCTCTACGTTGCTGAGGGCCCTCTCTGTCTCCTCTCCCAAGTGGCGACATCCTGGTCCTTCCTGGGCCCAGGCAGCACCCTTTTTCTCCAACCGCGACTCTTGCAGGTAGCAAGGCTTGTTTGCAGTATTTTGGTAAGGAAACAACTCTGCATCCTCCAGCACGTCGTGGGACATCTTCTGCACGAAGAAGAACTTTCTACCTCCTTTCGTTGTTGCAAAGCGTGCAGCTTCTTCCAACCGGAGGCAGCCATTTTGCACCTTCATCCAGGGTATAGTGGGCTCCTGCCCCCCCTGGACACTTTAGCGACTCTTGGACTTGGTCCCCTCCTTTGCAGGTCTTCAGGTTCAGGAATACGTCTTCAGTGCTTTGCAGTCTGTTGTGGTCCTTGCAAAATCCTTTATAACGACTTTAGTGTGTTTCTGGGGAAATAGTAGAACTTTACTCCTACTTTCCAGGGTCTTGGGGTGGGGTCTCCTTTACACCCTTAGTGTTTTCTTACACTCCCAATGACCCTATACACACTACACTTGCCTAGGGGTGCATTCGTGTTTCGCTTTCCACTTTCTTAGTATATGGTTTGTGTTGTCCCTAGGCCTATTGCATCCTATTGTGTTTTAGTGTTTGCACTACTTTCTGACTGTTTTACTTACCTGATTTGGTTAGTTGTTTATATTTTGTGTATGTTACTTACCTCCTAAGGGAGTATATCCTCTGAGATATTTTTGGCACATTGTCACTAAAATAAAGTACCTTTATTTTTAGTAACTATGAGTATTGTCTTTCTTATGGAGTAGTACCTAAATGATATAAGTGGTATTGCATGAGCTTTGCATGTCTCCTAGTTCAGCCTTGGCTGCTCTGCTATAGCTACCACTATCAGCCTAAGATGCTAGAACACTACTACACTCTACTAATAAGGGATAACTGGACCTGGCATAAGGTGTAAGTACCATTGGTAAGCAATACAAGCCAGGCCAGCCTCCTTCAGTTACCCTGCCTGCCTCTGCTGGAGGTGAGGGCTCCTTGCCAACTGCTGGTGGAGGGGGCCTCTTGCCTCTCTTTGTTGGTGGAGTGGGAACCTTCCCTTTTTTGGGTGGTGGAGTGGAATCCTTCCCTTTCTTGGGTGGTGGAGTTGGATCTTTCCCTTTTTTAGGTGGTGGAGTGGGAACCTTCCCTTTCTGACCTCCACAACTAGGAGGTGCCTCCACTGTCCCAGTCTCATGTCCCTTGGGTTTCCCTCACTTTCTGAGGCGGAGGTGTGCTCACAGTAGGAGTGGTAGTAGTCACACTCTGGGGCCCCTTCATGCCAGTAGCTGTTGATTTGATGGGAGCAGTAGCAGACTGTTTGGCTGAGGTGCCGGGCTGGGTCGTTGGGACCCAGCTCTTATGGGCAGGGGATATAGGGGGAGGGAAGAGGTCAAGTTGGGCAAGAAAAATCTTCTTAGGGACGGTGGGGCGGAATGAGGGAGGAGGGATGTGAGTGGAGGTTGAGGGAGTGGTTGTTGGAGGTGTACATCTGCTGGACCTGGGTGCAGGTGCATGGGCAGTGTGCTGATGTGAGGTGGATGGCTGTTGGGAGTCTGAGTGCGTGCGTTTGTGTCTCTTAGGAGGGGCAGATAGGGTGGGGGAGGACACAGGGGACGCGTGGATGGATGTTGTGGAGGTGTCTGCAAGTGAGGTGTGTGCTGCTTGGTGTGGTGATGGTGGTGGCTGTTGATGCAGTGCATGCAGGTGTGATTGCGTATGTGACTGTGAGGAAGGAGGAGGAGCAGGAAGTGGAGGCAGTGGATGTTGTTGTGTGTGCAACTGTCTGGAGTTTGTGTGAGTGCCTGTGGTCTGAAGTGTGCTGCCTGGGTTTGTCTGTGCCACTCTTGTGTGCATGCTTGTCTGTATGTGTGCATGGGATGGGTTGGGTTTGGGGTGACTGGGCTTGGGAAGTGGTAATTGGAGGGGGGAACGGTAGGAACAGGGACACTGGCTCCCATCAGAGAGGAAGCCAGAGTCTGAAACGATCTCTGTTGGGCCTCCAATACACCGTGGATGCCCTCCAGGAATGCATTGCATTGCTGCATCTGGGATGCCAGCCCCTGGATGGCATTTGCAATGGATGACTGCCCTACAAAGACGGATCTCAAGAGGTCAATAGCCTCCTCACTGGGGGCAGCAGGGCTCAATGGGAAGGGCCTGAGGTGCCCACACTCCTGGGTGAAGGGGCACAGGCAACTCAGTGGGGGGTACTGGGAGGGCAGTGCTGGTACGAGGGTGGCAGCTGTACCTGTAGCTGGGGGGGGTCCCAGAAGTGTCCGCCAGCGCCAGGGAGCTTCCATCGTAGGAGGAATCAGAGTCAGTGTTGTCACCTCCTGTCTCGGCCGTGGTGCTCCCCTCGCCCTCTGTCCCACTGGTCCTCTCAGCGTCAGTAGACTCTGCCTCTTGGATCCTGTGGGATGCAGCTCCCTCTGTTGCCGGTGCCCCTGCTCTTCCACCAGATGATGCTAATGCACACATAGACAGGATGGCAGAAGAAAAAAGGGGGGGGGTGAGAGAGAAAGGGAGCACTGGGTCAATTACAGCAACACCACAGTTGGCATACACATTACCATCAAACACAGGGATCAGAATTGTGCACTATGCACCGCACTGGCATTCGATTGGCTATGTGCCACAGCAAGATTAGAGCCAACCACCGCCAACTGCACCCCTCCTGGGACCCACTAAGCCATGTCTGACATGGAATGAAACCTAGCTAGGTTACCAGATTTTGCAATATACCCATTTCCCTTGAGTTGGATCACGCTGCAATGTCTGACCTGGCATTAAGGTGCACCCACTAAATGAAACCCACCACCACGATCCCATGCCACCTACCAATAATTGTTGTTACGCTCACTGTACTCACCCCCTTGTGGCTGCTGTGATGCCCTCAAGCGCCCATATAGCTCTGGGTAGGCCACCGCCAGTATGCAGGCCATCAGGGGGGTCAGGTTACAACAGGCACCCCGCCCTCGTTGGGAGGCCATCACCAGCTGGGCCTCTGCAGTCTTCCGGGCCCAGCTTCTCAGGTCCTCCCACCTTTTCCTACAATGGGTGCTCCGCCTGCTGTAGACCACCAGGGTCTATACGTCCCTGGCGATGGCACACCACAATCCCTTCTTCTGATGGGCGCTGACCTGCAGAGGTTATACAGACAGGAGGACACTATTACACATACAATCCAGCCTGTCACACATATGGCCCACAAATCCCATTTCCATCTCCACTGGCACACATATCACCCAGCACCCACCATGTACACTACCACCAGACCTACCACCCCCCAAATGACACGATGCTTGCACACACATCTCCATGCAACCTTGTCACATGCATCGTGGTGCCCGAGGTGTACTCACCTGTTGGTCTGAAGGCCCATACAGCTGTCCATACTGGGGTAGGACCTTAACCACCAAGCGCTCCTACTTCTCCGAAGTGAAGGCAGGGCCCCTTTCCCCGGTCACACGGGTCATGGCAGGATCCAGACACAGGTCACAGCAGCGCGTGCAGTGTAGGTGTTGTCCTGTGGAAAGTCAGGAATCAAGTGAGGTTATAGACAGAAAATGGCGGTCAAGTCCACGGCGGTGTACACCGTCACCGCCGCCGTGATCCCCACTGGCCACTGTACTCCAAAGAGCCCCATATTTGCCAATGTGGAATAGCACAGCGGTGCAAGACCGCCTTCCACCATGATGCCCAATGCCGGCAGAGTTACCTCACTTTCACCTGGCCCTACATAGAGGACAGGAGGTCGTCGATTTTATGGTGTTGGACAAAATTCAGATAATCGAGAACTGCGTCATTGCTTTAAATTGCACATACATTGCCATTCCCATTGTCCCATCACATTAATGCTCTATGTACACTGAAGTGGTGGTTCCATTGTTCAAATTGTGACAGCCTACTCACTCTTGTGTCCCTTAGATGCCTACCACTGCAGATGAATAGGAGGAGGAGACAAGATCCCATGCAAGGCTCCTTGTGGACTTGGCTATACTGGAGGACAGGCACATAATACTCACCTATAGACTGGACAGGGCTACTATCACAGAGCTGTGTGTTCAATTGGAGCCTGATCTGATATCAGCTATCTGTCATCCCACTGGAATCCCCCCTCTTGTGCAAGTTATATCAGTGCTCCATTTCCTGGCAACTGGTTCTTTCCAAGTGACAGTGGGCTTGGCAGCAGGAATGCCACAGCCAATATTCTCAATAGTGCTGGCAAGGGTTTTGTCTGCCTTGGTCAAACACATGTGCAGCTACATTGCTTTCCCCCAGGTGGAAGATTTGGCCACTGTGAAGGCAGAATTCTATGCAATGAGACATATACCTAACATTATTGGGGCAATTGATGGAACACATATTGCATTTTTTCCTCCCACCCGCCACAATGAACAGGTGTTCAGGAATCGGAAGGGTTTTCACTCATTCAATGTCTAAATGATGTGCCTGGCTGACCAGTACATCTCCCACACCACTGCCAAATATCCTGGGTCAATGCATGACCCCTTCGTCCTGAGGAATAGCAGCATCCCAAATGTGATAGCAAAACTACAGAGGCACAGCGTGTGGCTAATGGGTAAGCCTGAGTTCCACGCAATGTATGTCAGTGTGTGCCTTCAGGAGATATCCCCATACCATTGTGTAAGGCTCATGTTTGTCCCTCCGTACTTGCAGGTGACTCTGGCTACCCAAACCTATTGTGGCTCCTGACCCCTGTGAGGAATGCCATTACAGGGGCTGAGAATCGGTATAATGATGCACATGGGCGAACCAGGCGGATCATCGAACGTACCTTTGGCCTCCTGAAGGCCAGGTTCAGATGCTTCCATCTGACAGGTGGATCCCTGTGCTACTCACCCGAGAAGGTCTGCCAGATAGTAGTAGCATGCTGCATGTTGTACACCCTGGCCCTCAGATGACATGTGCCTTATGTGCAGGAGGAGGAGATTAGAAATGCCCCAATGGCAGCAGTGGTCCCAGAGGACAGTGAGGATGAGGAGGTAGAGGATGAGGATATGGACAACAACACATCACATATACGTCAATACTTTTAACGAGACACAGGTGAGACAGTGGCACTGACCATTCCTCTGACTATTGATGTTTTCAGTGTGGCTGTAGCAGGATGGCATTCACTTTCTTTGCATCTCAACTTACTGTCACCTATGCCTTATCATTCGGCAGATGTTGGTGTTATAACAACTGCGTACTGATTTGATGACTAGACAGCTACAGGTCATTATTTGTATGCTATCACAGTGTTCAGATCATTTGCACAAGATGTGACTGTTTCCATAATTGCACATTTTCATCACTTAAAACACTATCAATCAAGTTGTGTTCAAAGATGTTTATTTTAGTGCAAATTATAGACGGAAAAGTGCAATGGAATGGGGTGATGGTAGAGGTTAGTCCAGGGTATTGTTCCAGTATGTTTGTAGCACAGGTCCAGTATCCAAGGGGCAATAGGAAAGGGAGCAAAGGCAGTTCAGAGTGGACAAGGTGACAGGGTGGGACACAAACGGGACATTCAGGAGGGTCTCATTTCCTGGTGGTGGTCTTGGCAAGTGTCTCTGGCTTCTGTGTGGGTCGCAGGGAATGTTTGCGGGGTGGTTCACCTTCTGCAGGGGGAGGGGTGCTGGTGGCCGGTGGGTCCTGTGGGAGGGCCTCCTGTCCACTAGCTTCAGCAGATGTGGAGGGCTGGTCAGTAGACTAGCTAGTGGTAGGGGCCCGCTGCTGTGCTGTCCATTCCCTCAAGATGATGGCCATATCAGCCAGCATCCCTGCTATGAAGACCATGGTGGTGTTGAGGGCCTTCACATCTTCCCTGATCTCCTGATGGTGTACCTCCTGCAGCCGCTTGTTCTCCTGCATGTTGGTAAGGATCGGGCCCATCTTGTCCTGGGATTGTTGGTAAGTCCCCAGGACATTAGTGAGTGCCTCCTGGAGAGTCGGTTCCTTGGGCCTGTCCTCCCCCGGGTGCACAGCTGTCCTCCCAGTGTCCCTGTCCCCCTGTGCCTGTGTCCCATGAACGGTGTGTCCACTGCCACTGACCCCAGGACCCTGATTGTCTTGGGTATGGACTGGGGTCCCTGTACAGGTGGGCACACTGCTTATTGACGTGTCCTGGGGACTGAGGTGTGGGGACATTGGGTGGGTGTTGTGGTGTTGTATACTGAGGGGGGAGGCCCTGTGGTGGACTGGGAGTGGGCTGGGATTGCCTACTGACCAGTGGTCCCTGATGGGCCAGGAAGTTCATTCAGATCCTGAAGTCCAGAGTTATTGTTATCACTAGGGGCATCTTCGGTTGGGGAATTGGATAGTTGTGGCACCTCCTCACCACTGGGATTGGCTGGAGCATCTGTGGGGATGTAAGTGATGTATTATGCTTCATGTCTGTGACATATCGTACATCCCTAGCTTCCCCTCTATCGTTGCTGTTGCCCTGCCACCTTTGTTTGGGATGGTGATGTATTGTGTGATTGTTAGTACTCCATGCTGTGCATGCTTTGGTGATGGGTGTACATGCAGGGCTTGGAGGGCTGTCCATGCATTGGTATGGCATGCAGGGCTTGGCATTGGGGTTAGTCTCATGTGTAGGTGCACTGTGCGGGATGGAGTGAAGTGATGGGAGTCAGGGTGAGGGGGTGAGATAGCATGCAGATATGAGGGGTGATAAGTAAATTTTGACTCACCAGTGTCCAGTCCTCCGGCTACTCCAGTGAGTCCCTCAGGATGCAGGATTGCCAAGTCTTGCTCCTCCCATGCTGTCAGCTGTGGAGGAGGAGGTGGGAGTCCACCGCAGTCCTCTGGATGGCAAGCTGGTGCCTTGCTGCCACAGAACGTACCTTCCCCTGTAGGTCGTTCCACCTCTTCCTGATGTCGATCCTTGTTCTTGGGTGCTGTCCCATGGCGTTCACCCTGTCCACAATCCTCCGCCATAGCTCCATCTTCCTGGCAACGGATATCTGCTGTACCTGTGCTCCAAACAGCTGTGGTTCTACCCTGACTATTTCCTACACCATGACCCGCATCTCCTCATCAGTGAAACAGTGGTGCCTTAGTGGGGACATGGGTGTTGTGTGGTGTGTGTGTTGTGCAGAAGGTGTTGAATAATGTGGTTGGGTGTGGGATGTGGGGTGCGTGACGGATGAATGGGTGATTGTGGTGTGTGTGTGTGTGTAGTTGTCACTGTGATATTCGTGTCTGTCTTGCAGCAATTTTTGGTGTTCCTAAAGAGTTGTGGGTAATATGGGTGTGTGTTTTATACTGCTGTGGGTAGGTGGGTGTGGTGTGGGTATCAGTGTCAGGTGTGTATTTTTGGTATTGGCCAATGTTGTGTGGTTTTGTATTTGGGTGGCCATTCAGACTGCGCAGGTGTGTACTGCCAATGGTTTACCGCCATTGAATGTCCGCCGTGGTAATTCGTGGGTCATAATGTGGGCGTTGTTTTGTTGGTGTAACAGTATGGGTGGTAGTACCGACACTTTAACACTGACCTTTGGTCTGGCAGATATGTGTTTGTGGCAGTATTCTGTCATAATATGGCAAACAGATGTTCGCCTCAGCGATGGTATGTTGGCGGCCGTCACCGCGGCTGTAAGTGGGATTTACCGCCATTGTCATAATGAGGGCCTATGTCTTTGAGCATTTGGGAGTCTGCTGTGCTGTGCCAGGATTGCACCTAACCCGACCGGGCTAGCGTTAACAATAACTTCTGTATGAGCTTTGAATCAAAATATGCCACCCTAGTAGTGTTCTCTATAGCTTATTTGATTAACTTAAAGCTTTGCTCACATTCATGCAATCAATTAAATGGATAATTTTTTTTAGTCAAGTTTCTCAATGGGGTACACACAATGACAGTCTTGTATGCATCTGGAACAGTAACCGGCCATGCCAAGGAATGAAAGTAAAATGGAATCATCTTGTTGGGGTCTTGCAGGTCACAGCATTTGCACGTTAGCGGGATAAGGTGGTTGTGGTGGGCTCGTCTAAGAATCCTGGTAGGGTCGGTGAATTAAGGATCCACTAGACATGGTATGCTGCTCAAGTGCTCTTTATTTATCCTTCTGGTTGTGCATTAACCACTCTTTCTCTCCCTCTAGTTCCTTCGTGTTTATAGTTCTCAGGGTCTTTTCCTTTCCTTGGTGGTCCTCCTTGATTTAATGGAATTTTTCTTTTCTATTATAGGTCTTCCTTCCTCAGGACATGTGGGCTGTCGCTGTGGTCCGGTGGGAAAACCAGGGACGGCTCCGGTCCAGGAGAAACAGAGAAATAGGTAAGTGTGGGATTCTGGGGTCCCTTCTAGACTCGGGTAAGTAATAGGGAGTGTGATCTTAGGGGGGGGGGTGCAGTGCAGGTGACGGGAGGTGACCGGGTCAAGGCTTGGAGTATGAGGAAAACCACAAAGTGCTCCACATCAGGTGCAAACCTAAAATAAGTGTTGGTTCTATTGAGGTTCGACAGGGCTGTTTACAGCACAGTCCCTATCTAGGTGTGGTATTAGCTTTGCATGCACCAGAAGTCTTGTTACTCGTTTTCCTGGAGCCTTTTTCCTGGTCCCTCCCCTTCTTTGCCTATACCACTCCCGTTTCTACTCCACAACGGAAAGTAGCTTATCCGAAAACACGATTGTACCTAAGAGAGCCACGCCCCTCCAGGGACGTGCCTGGATCGTTCGTCCAGCGGTCTTGTCCGGGTCAGTGTCTCACCTACGATTTCTTCGCTCCACTCCTCGCTCTAGTCGTTTTCCTTCTCGCTCCTCTCCTCGCTCCTCTCCTCACTCCTCTCCTCGCTCGCATCTCTCCCCTCCTCTGCCCTCCTCTCTTTTTTGGCTCCTGTGATGTTAATTTAACCAGGATGTCCGGGTTGGGATTCACTTCCGGGCAGCCGTCGCTCTGGTACGTTCCCCCGGGGTACTGCGGGGCCTGCACTGTAACCGGGAACGTGACGACCCGGTTACAGTGGTCATTTATTAAACTCAAAAGATATGGCCAAAGAATTTTAGCTTTGTCTTACTTGAATTCACATTTCTCGTATTCAAAGTTAAACCTGCATCAACCAGTAAACAACAGACTTGCTTGAGAGCTTCATCAAGCTCCTTCTGTGTAGCTCTGAAGACTATGGTGGTCATTACAACCCTGGCGGACGGTGTTAAAGCGGTGGTAAGACCGCCAACAGGCCGGCGGTAAAATAATTGCAATTACGACCGTGGTGGAAACCGCCAACAAAGACAGCCACTTTAACACTCAGACCGCCACGGCGGTACAAACAAACAGCGCGGCGGTCACCGCCAACAGACAGGCGGGAGACAATGTACCGCCCACACTATTATGACAGGCCAATCTGCCACCTTTTCTGGGGCGGATTCACCGCGGAGAAAAACACGGCGGAAACAGGAATTTCGATATGAAAACACTCACCTCTACACACTCCACGAGGAACGAGGACACCATGGAACCGGAACTCCAAATTCTCTCTGCGATAGTCTTCCTGCTCCTCTACCACGAGCACGAACGTCAGCGGCAAAGACCACGATGAGTACAGCACCTACGACACAGGGGAGGCAAAAAACAAGGACACACACACGCAACACCCCCACCCTCACCCACCACAACACACACACTAATGCATATCAATACATCACAGTTACACCACCCAAACCCCCCGGAAGAATGCAAAGACCAAAGAAAATGAGTGTAACCATCAGAATATATTAAAAACAAGTAGGCAGAAATATATATATATATACGCAATGTACAAAATAAATAAATAGCAGGCATAGTAGTCCAGGTACAGCACAAAGAAAGTCCGTGGAACACGGGGACCACACAGTATGGGCGAGGCCCACACAAGATCCCCGACCATGACGGAGAGAACACTACAGGGGCATCAGATAGCAAGAAAACAGGCACCTCAGGGGGAGGGAAAGGGGGGCACCTCAGCTGCTTGAGTGCACAATGCCAAATCCACGAGGGGGCCACATGCCCACTGTTCAATCCTGGGGAGTGCAAAGCCACAGTCTCTCAAGTCTCTACAGTGGGTGGCTTGCCCACTGTTCAATCCTGGGGAGTGCAAAGCCAGTCTCTCAAGTCTATACAGTGGGTGGCTTGCCCACTGTTCAATCCTGGGGAGTGCAAAGCCACAGTCTCTCAAGTCTCTACAGTGGGTGCCTTGCCCACTGCCATATCCTGGGGAGTGCAAAGCCACAGTCTCTCAAGTCTCTACAGTGGGTGGCTTGCCCACTGCCATATCCTGGGGAGTGCAAAGCCACAGTCTCTCAAGTGGATGACAGTCTCCACTGGTTCTGGAGGGGGACTGGTGCCCAGGGTGCTTCATCCTGTTAAGGACAGAGGTAGTGGATGGCAGTCTCCACTGGTTCTGGAGGGGGACTGGTGCCCAGAGTGCTTCATCCTGTTAAGGACAGAGGTAGTGGATGGATCTTTCCACTGGTTCTGGAGGGGGACTGGTGCCCAGAGTGCTTCATCCTGTTAAGGGCAGAGGTAGTGGATGGATCTCTCCACTGGTTCTGGAGGGGGACTGGTGCCCAGAGTGCATCACTCACCCCGTGACGGACCCAGTTGCGTCAGTGCCCCTGCCGCTCATGGGCTAGCGGTGCTTGAGATGGCGGTACCCTGTGCAGTGGTGCTTCAGATGGCGGTGCCCTGTGCAGCGGTGCTTCAGATGGCAGTGTCCTGTGCAGCGGTGCTTGAGATGGCGGTACCCTGTGCAGCGGTGCTTGAGATGGCGGTGCCCTGTTCAGCGGTGCTTGAGATGGCGGTGCCCTGTTCAGCGGTGCTTCAGATGGCGGTGCCCTGTTCAGCGGTGCTTCAGATGGCAGTCTACATTGCAGGGTCTCAGCTGCTGGCTGTCCTTCATGGCCCAGCGGGGCTTGTGCTGGCGGTCCTTCAAGGCCCAGCTGGCTTGTGCTGGCGGTCCTTCATGGCCCAGCGGGCCTTTTGCTGGCGGTCCTTCATGGCCCAGTGGGGCTGGTGCTGGCGGTGGCCTCCTGGGCAGCTGGGCTGGGGCTGGCCTCCTGGGCAGCGGGGATGATGGCGGTCTTCTCCGCCGTGCTGCTCTTCCCAGACTTGCCGGGTTTCTTGTGGACCTTCCCCACCTTGGAAGGTGTCACAGCTGACTCCACGCTCCCAACGGGACCCCTGGGAGCGGCTTTGGTGGCTGGAGTCTTCCCCCTCTCCCGCCGGGCACTGGCCAACTTCTGAGGCTTTCCCCGGTTGGGGGACTGTCTGTGCTGTGGCTCCGTGCCACACTGGCTGTTCTGGTGGCCGGTGCACTCCACATACCGGTGACTACAGGCACCACTGGTCCCGGAGATGTTGTGCCTGAGGTGCTACTTTGGGACCTATGAGATGGACGGGGTGGGGGAGGTGTGGGAAAAAGGTCAAGGGTGGACAGGAAAAGTTTTTGGGACACACTGGGAGGGGTAGCTGGAGGGGGTTTGGGAGTGGAGCAGAGGTGGTGGTAGTAGGAGGTGTACGTTTGGTGGCTTTAGGTGAAGGTGTATGCGCTGGAGGCTGTTGTGATGTGGATGGCTGTTGGGTGGGTGTGGGCCTGCGTTTGTGTATCTTGGGAGGGGGCGTCACAGACACACTGGGAGAGGACACAGGGGACGTGTGAATGGTAGTGGGGGTGGTGTCTGCACGTGAGCGGGGTGTGCTGGTGGGTGTGCTGGTGAGGGACGTAGTGGCTGTAGAGGTAGGTCATGCAGGTGTGAGTGTAGACGAGACTGGGAGGGAGGAGGGAGACGACGAGGAGGGGGACACAGTGGAGGCAGTGGATGTTGGTGTGTCTGCATGTGTGTGTTGCTTGCGTGAGTACTTGTGGGATGTGTGGTGCTTTTGTTTGCCTGAGCTTCCCTTGTGTGTTGAGGTGTGTGCAGGCTGGTCTGATGGTGTGCTTGGGATAGGCAGAGGTACAGGGGATTGGGTCGGGGTGGAGGAAGTTGGAAGGGGGAGGCTAGAGACGGGGACAATGGCTGCCATCAGTGCTGAGGCCAGAGTCTGAAAAGTTCGGTGAAGGGCTGCCTGACCAGAATGAATTCCCTCCAGGAATGCATTTGTTTGTTGCAACTGCCTTTCTACACCCTGGATGGCATTCAAAATGGTAGACTGCCCATCAGTGAGGGACCTGAGGAGGTCAATGGCCTCCTCACTGAGGGCAGCAGGGGTGACTGGGGCAGGGCCTGAGGTACCTGGGGCGAAGGTGATGCCTACCCTCCTGGGTGAGCGGGCACGGGGCAAAGCCTGAGGGGCTGCTGGGAAGGCGGTGATGGTAGGGGGGTGGCGGCTGTACCTGTAGATGCGGGATGCACAGATGTTGCCGCCACCACAAGAGAGCTCCCATCAGAGGACGAGTCTGTGTCGCTGGTCTCAGCTCCTGTCCCCGCCGTGGAGCTCCCCTCGCCCTCCATCCCACTGGTGAATTCAGAATCCGTAGTGTCGCCCTCCATGGCCATGTGGGATGCAGCTCCCTCGTGCTCCGGTGCCACTGCTCCTCCGCCTGATGATGCTAATGCACACAAGAACAGGGAGACCACAAAAAGGTGGGGGGTGAACAGAAGAAAGACATGTTGAGTGCATGGATTACGGCTACCGTTGGCGGACACGACAGACACAGAAGCCCCCTGCACTACACCGCGCTCTTGGGCTCCACTGTTCAATTCCTGGGAATTGGCCTACAAGGCTATGGACGACATCTGCACACATAGATGACACAGGGGCATGAATAGCTGTACTTGGCCCTCTACAGAGGTGGGGTGGGGTGCCTTACGGAGGGGCCTTGCCTACGGAACTCGCCCTGGCCTAGGGAAACCCACAGCCCACCTCCCCCACCCAGACACCTCCACTGCACGCAAAGTCAGCAGAATGAGAGTGTACTCACCCCCTTGTGTCTGCTGTGATGCCCTCAAGCGCCCATCCAACTCCGGGTAGGCCACCGCCAGGATCCTGAACATCGGGGGGTCATGGTGCGACGGGCACCCCTCCCACGTTGGGAGGCCATCCCCAGCTGATCCTCCGCCGTCTTCTTGCTCCAGCGGCGAATGTCCTCCCACCTTTTCCGGCAGTGGGTGCTCCGTCTGTGGTAGACCCCCAGGGTCCGGACGTCCTTCGCGATGGCAGGCCAAATATCTGACCTACATGAAATGTACAGGGAAAAAGAGAAGTAATTACCAACTGCACCATCAAAGTGATTGGCCACCATCCCTACCCTTGCCATGTGGCACATGCATTCACCGTCTTTCATGCACGTAGCACTCTGCCCCCTTCCTTCTTACATCCAGCCCTCTCCACACAGGCATAGCCCATACAACATGCTCCCTGTGTACTTACCTGTTTGTCTGGAGGACCGTAGAGTAGCTTGTACTGGGGGAGGACCCCGTCCACGAGTTTCTCCAACTCCTCCGATGTGAAGGCAGGGGCCCTTTCCCCAGAAGCACGAGCCATTGTCTCTTCCAGACCGAGGTCACAGCAGCACTTGCAGTGTAGGTCCTCTCCTGTCGAAGATCAGGTATTGAGTGATTGAACAGATAGAAAATGGCTGTCACATCCGCGGCGGTGAGTACCGTCACCGCCGGCGTACATCGTCATTGGCTCCTGGGACCCATAGGGTCCAATGTAAACCAATGCAGCATTGCGCTGCGATCTTCGACCGCCTACCGCGACGGTGTACAACGCCAGCGCAGTTACCTCACATCCCATTGTCCCACTTTAGAGGTCAGGCAGCTGCCATTTCAGGGGCCCACATGGCTTCATTTTCAACTGTGTCACACAGACCTAGGCCTAGACTCAACACACATACAGGCCAACTTTTGTGTATGGATGGTGTTCTGTGTAAACTGTGGGTACGTACCTCTGAGTTGGTTGACTCTGTGCTCGCTGTTGTCCTTCATAGGAACCGTCCGCTGGGACATGTGAGGAGATGGCGGCATCCTCCGGTGTACCGACCGTTGGTGTACCTGTCGACAATGGAGGAGCGACATTTGATTATCACGTACAGGCTTGACCGTGCCACAATCCAGGAACTGTGTACCCAGTTGGAGCCAGACCTGATGTCAGCAATCCGCCATCCCACAGGAATCCCCCCTCAAGTGCAGGTGCTGTCAGTGCTCCATTTCCTTGCAAGTGGCTAATTTCAAACAACTGTGGCCATGGCATCAGGGATGTCCCAGCCTATGTTTTCCAACGTACTGTCCAGAGTGTTGTCTGCCCTTCTGAAACACATGCGGAGCTACATTGTTTTCCCTCAGGTGGAGGATTTGCCTACAGTGAAAGGTGATTTCTATGCCCTGGGACATATCCCCAACATCATAGGTGCCATTGATGGGACCCATGTGGCTTTGGTCCCCCCCACAGGAGTGAACAGGTGTACAGAAACCAGAAGAGTTATCATTCTATGAATGTACAGATGGTATGTTTGGCAGAACAGTACATCTCCCATGTGAATGCCATGTTCCCTGGCTCAGTGCATGACGCCTACATCCTGCGGAATAGCAGCATCCCTTATGTGATGGGTCAACTCCAGAGGCACCGTATGTGGCTATTAGGTGAGCACCTGGAAGCAAGTCATTGGGAATGGTTGTCTGGGTCTGGGGTTATCCCTACAGGTTAGTGTGTGTTTAACAGTTGTCCCTCGCCATTTGCAGGTGACTCTGGTTACCCCAATCTGTCATGGCTACTGACCCCAGTGAGGAATCCCAGGACAAGGGCAGAGGAACGCTACAATGAGGCCCATGGGCGAACTAGGAGGGTGATCGAGCGGACCTTCGGCCTCCTGAAGGCCAGGTTCAGGTGCCTCCATATGACAGGTGGATCCCTATTCTACTCACCAATGAAGGTGTGCCAGATCATCGTGGCCTGCTGTATGCTTCACAACTTGGCTTTGCGACGACAGGTGCCTTTTCTGCAGGAGGATGGTAAAGATGGCGGTGTTGTGGCAGCTGTGGAGCATGTGGACAGTGATGAGGAGGAAGCAGAGGAAGAAGAGATGCACAACAGGGACTCAGTGATCCTGCAATATTTCCAGTGAGACACAAGTAGGAATACAAACCTGCCTACTACATGTACTTTAACACTACTACCTCTCTCCTGTCTGTCGTTTTCACCCAGTGTATGGTCACTGAGTTGTCACTTTCCCTTACGATTTCACCGATGTGGGTCCCACTGTGTGACAACTGCTTAGATTCCTCATGGACCAGAGCTGTGTGACATAGGTATGTTGACATTACTATTTTAAAACCATTTTAGCACTGTAATTGCTAATACACTATTTCGAAATCACAGACATACTCCAGATCGTTTTGTGCTTTAGGTGTGTTTATTTAAATGCTCAATATTGGAGAGGGTAGTGAAATGGTGAAGGGTGATGGCGGAGGAGTGTCCATGGCAGAGTCCAGTCTATTAGTCTCACAGGTGCATTGCCCATATGGGCATAGGAAGTGGAGCTGGAGCAGTTTAATTATGGACAGGGTGACAAAGTGGGACAGTAGGATGACAATCAGGGTGGTCTCATTTCTTGACGGGGGTCTTGGCATCGTGCTCTGTCTTTGTCCTGGATCTCAGGGACCGTTTGCGGGGTGGTTCTCCCTCTGCAGGGGGTGGGGTGCTGGTGTGGTGGTCCTGTGGCGGGGCATCCTGTCCACTAGCGCCGGCGGAGGTGGTGTGCAGTTCATCGTCCATGCTAGTGTCAGGGGCCCCATGTAGTGCCACAGTGTCCCTCCTGGTGTTGAGTAGTTCCTTCAGCACCCCTACTATGGTGCCCAGGGTGGAGCTGATGGTTCTGAGTTCCTCCCTGAAGCCCATATACTGTTCCTCCTGCAGGTGCTGGGTCTCCTGAAACTTGGCCAGTACCGTTGCCATCGTCTCCTGGGAGTGGTGGTAGGCTCCCATTATGGAGGAGAGGGCCTTGTGGAGAGTGGGTTCCCTTGGCCTGTCCGCCCCCTGTCGCACAGCAGCCCTCCCAGTTCCCCTGTGTTCCTGGGCCTCCGTCCCCTGGACCGTGTGCCCACTACCACTGCCCCCAGGTCTCTGTTGTTGGGGTGGTGGGTTATCCTGGGTTCCCTGTAGTGGTGGACACACTGCTGATTGATGTGTCCTGGGGACGGAGGTATGGGCCCGCTGGGTGGGTGCTGTGCTGGTTTCCAGAGGGGGGAAGGTCTGTGGTGGCCTGTGCCTGTGTGAGGGGAACCGACTGTCCATAGGTCCCCGATGGTCCGGACTGGTCATCTAGATCCAGTTGGACAGAGGTGCTGTCATCACTGTGGGCCTCTTCTGTTGGTGGTGTGGACATGTGTGGACCCTCCTGTCTGGTGACGTTGGGTAGGGGTCCTGCAGGGGTATAAAAGGATGTTTATTAAATCTGTGTGTGTAATGGTGTGCAATGGGTGGGTGACCGTGTACCCCAGTGCTAGCATTCCTGTGTGGGAGCTTGTGTGATGATGGTTTAGGGGGGGTGTATCGGTATGTGCAGTGGGCATGCTTTGGTGATGGGTGTCCATGCTTTGTTGTTGCATGCAGGGCTTGGTGTTGGGATGGGTGGTTTGTGATGTTGGGACATATGTGAGGAGTTGGGGTGCTGGAGGTGAGGGTGGGGGTATGTGATAGCATGCAGGTAGGGTGGGGAATGTAATAGTAAAGCTTTGACTTATCAGAGTCCATTCCTCCACCTATTCCTGCGAGGCCCTCAGGATGCAGAATCGCCAAGACCTGCTCCTCCCATGTTGTTAGTTGTGGGGGAGGAGGTGGGGGTCCGCCGCCAGTCCGCTGAATCGCCAGGTGGTGTCTTGAGACCACGGAACGCACCTTGCTCCGTAGGTCATTCCACCTCTTCCTGATGTCCTCCCGATTTCTTGGGTGCTGTCCCATTGCGTTGACCCTGTCCACTATTCTTCGCCATAGCTCCATCTTCCTTGCAATTGAGGTGTGCTGCACCTGTGATCCGAATAGCTGTGGCTCTACACAGATGATTTCCTCCACCATGACCCTGAGCTCCTCCTCCGAGAACCTGGGGTGTCTTTGCCGTGCCATGGGGTGGTGTAGGTGATGTGTGGGGTGGAGTGTGTGGTGATAAGTGTGGTGATATGTAGTGGTGTGTTGTGTGAGGTGCGTGGAAGTTGTGTGGGTGATGGTGTTGTGTTCCTGTGGATGCTGTTGTTCTTGCTTGTGTTGTCTCTCTCTGGCCTTCTTTCGGAATTTTTTGTCGTGGGGGTTTGTGGGTGTGTGTTTTATATTGTTATGGGTGTGTGGGAGTGGTGTGTGTATGTGTATCAGGTGTGTGTATTTTGAATTGTCCAATGTTGTTGTGTTTTGTAAGAGTGTGTATTTTGAGCGCAGCGGTGTGTACCGCCAATGGAATACCGCCGTTGAAAGACCGCCGCGTGGATTCGTGTGTCGTGATAGTGTGGGCGTATTTCTGTTGGCGTGACGGTGGAGGTTTTGTTTTCGCCAGTTTATCACTGACCTTTGGTGTGGCGGACTTGTGTGGGTGTCTGACTTTTGGCGGATTCCGAAATGTGGGTCATAATAGCTGTGGCGGATTTCCGCGGCCGCGGCGGTGTGTTGGCGGTCTTCTGCACGGCGGTAAGCGGCTTTTACCACCAATGTTGTAATGACCGCCTATGTCATCACTGTAGTTAAAAGCATTCATTACAGACTGTGTGATACGTTGAATGACATCTTGAAAAATCTCTGGGCTGATGATACACCAAAACGTAGGTTCTGATTTAGATTTTGGCAGAGGGGTTACTCCGTCACAATGGTGACAGATATCTGTCTGCTGAAATATAAATCCCATAAGAAATAATGGGGTTTATACTTTGGCGTACGGAATATACACCACCATTGTGATGGAGTAACCCCTCCGCCGAAATCTTTATATCCCAATAGACCAACATGTGTAAAAAAGATTTTAATGTACCCGCAATTCTGCTCGAGTTCCAACAGATGAGATCCTTTATTTATATTAAGACAAGAGAAATCTTTTGCACCATTCAATTGTGTTATCACGTCAGCAATGTGCAGCCCTAGATGTCATTCTCTTTCAATTGCCTTGTTCGCTTGATGCATATCCACACAGATGCGTCCAGCTCCTTCACTGTCCTTTTTGGGCGCTACCCTTATGGGAGAAACCCATGGAGTTGGGTCAGTGTTCAATTATATCATGCTTAAGTAATGGCTCAAATTCATTTTCAACAGCTTCTTGTAAATTAAATGCAATTTTGTGTCTGTGCAACAGGGCTGACATCCTCATTAATATGTAATTGTACTTTCATAGTCTTAAGTTTTCCTAACCCATGAAACAAAGAAGGGAACTGACTTACTATCTCGGGATGAGCATTTATGTTATAGTTCACTGAGATCAGTCTCATATCAGCAGCCGTGCCGAAACTGAGTGACCAGGCACTTGATGTCGTACGCTTAAGCACATGAATGGGAGCTTGTGCCTTTGTCTTCTTGTATTTCATTGTTGCTATGATGAACCTTGACTTTTCAATGGTGTTGATGTAGCCCATGTATACACTTTAGTTTTTGAAGGCATCTGTTGTGGCGATGGAGATACCTCATTACATTTCTCCTCAGACCTAGGCCCTCATTATGTACATGGTGGTGTGGACCGCCATTTCGGCGGTGGCAGTAATTGTCGCCAACCGCTTGGCGGTCCAGACCGCCATATAATGAACGTGGCTCAACCGCCACGTTTGAAACGCCACCAGGCTTCTACCACCAAGCAGCCTGGCGGTGGCAGCGTTTCTGATCCGACTGGGCAGCGCTGCAAGCAGCGCTGGCCGCCGGATAATGAGTCAGAGTCCACCAGCCTTTCTCTGGTGGTTTATACCGCCAGGGAAAGGCTGGCAGAATGGATGACTCAGGGCCCCCCTGGGGGCCCCTGCACTGCCCATGAACTTGGCATGGGCAGTGCAGGGTCCCCCATGCACAGCCCATCACGCACTGCTACACTGCCACTGGCTCCATTTGGAGCCAGCATCAATGTTCAGGCCCTGCATTCAGCTGGGCCGGCTGGCGGAAACACTGTTTCTGCCCGTCGGCCCAGCTGGATGTTCATAATGTGGCCGGCAGTGGGTTCTAATCGCTGGCGGTCCTCTGTTGACCATCAGCCCCAATTGTAATGATCCCCTTAATGTTTATCACCACACCACTGTCGATAATGAAAGGTAATGAACAACTGTTTACTTGCAGTGTAATCTTGACTGGTATTTTTCTTCACATGCAGCCAAGACCACCATGCACACATTTTTTCTGGGGTAAAGATCGACATCGCACAATCATCTTCTTCACGTTCACTTGGTATTGACACTGAACATTTTGACTGTGATTTAGATGACAATCAACTTCGTTTGATGGCGATCTATCTCAGTTGTTGTTGCTTGGTCTTGTGGATGCACATCGAACACAGCTTCTGGAACGTTCGAGCAGCTGTATTGTCTTATTGCCATGACGCAATTACTTTTCCTTTCCCTTGCAAACCATTACAAATGGTTCTCCTTCACACAGCCATTGCAAATCAGTCCAATGGCGGGACATTTTCCTTTATGTGGAAACAAAAATCCACACTTGAAACACAACTTCATTTTCTATGGAGATATCATTTTGTGTCCTTCAGCTTTGTGTTTCTGCCTGCTTTTCATGTTCAGGACTGTCTCACTTTGGGCACTTCCAGCCTCCATGTCAGCAGCTTGTTGATTGGCCCTAACAGCACCCCAGAACATCCAGAAACGGCCAGCCAACAAGCAGAGAAGAAGGCAGGGCTGAGAAAGCGGAAATTAAAGTTCTCTGAGAAAGAACTGGACATATTAACGGAGGAGTCCTGCAATAACCACGAGCAGCTGTTTGGCCATGCTACTATGACTGTGCCAGAGTCCCAGAAACGTAAGATTTGGAAAGACATGCAGCAGAGAATAAATTATGTGGGAGTGGCAGAGCACTCTGTGGAAGAAATAAAGAAGAGGTTGTACGACCTGCAGTCCTGCACAAAAGAAATGGTGGCAACACGCCTGACTGAGTTTCGGGCAACAGGAGGTGGTTCCTCTACTGTACCTCTACCCACAACAATGGAGTCAATGGTGGAGACCACCCAGGAGCCAGAGGCTGTAGTTGGATTTGGGACCCTGGACACTTCTGCGCCCATACCCTCACAAAGTAAGCGCTAAACTTAGATTATGCCAACATTTCTGGCCTTAAACCAGGTGTCCACATGCATGTAATACAACCTCAAAAAAACAGATTTATCTGGCTGTTGTTTTTACATGTGCGACAAAACCAACATGGTGCATTATGAGACATGTAATCATAGACTGAAACAGTAGAGTCAGTGTAAGAATAATTTAGTACAGCCAACAAGATTGTGTATCACAAAAAACATTTTTAATGATATTCCCATTATCTAATAAGATACACCTGTGGATGAAATTGAAGGGCCAACAGGAGAGGGTGAAGACATGTGCCAGATGGAGGAAAACTAAGCAGAAGTACCTGAGAGTGTGCCCACTACATCTCATGGCCACTCCAGCACTGTACCCTTCTACCCGCAGTCAGCAGCAGTAGAGGGTCAGGATATCACACATCCCCCCCAATACAAGCCGACAGCCAGTCATCAGGTCCCGACAGCAACGATCCACTCTGCATGGGAGTTGGCGCAATCACTCAAGGCAGGCTTCTGGGTCCCAGATGACTTCGGGCCAACATGATTTGTATGGCGGGCTGGAGGAAGCAATGCTGCAGGTTCAGCACCTACAGCACAAACAGATAAGGATGATAAACCGCAAATTGACAGTGGGGTTCAGCACATTGTCAAAGCTGTTGGCAGATAATCAGGCCCAAGTGGACACAAAAATGGACCAGCAGGTGTCATATCCAAACTCTGCACTGAGATGTCGGAGGGCAGGAGCATGCAAAGGCACAGGGAGAGAGAGGAGCAGTACTGTGCACATGGATGCGATGGCTAGGGCCATTGGGAGACCTCCACAGGCCACCACTACACTATTCAAGCGTACTGTGGCAGTAAAGGTGGAGATGGGCCACTTCAGTGGGGATGTCTCACAGGGACTTGCCAAGTAACTGCTACAGTGGAGGCAATCCAATCTGCTCAGTTTGCTAGTGGTGTGGGTGCAGAGGCTCTGGACAGTGAGTTGTCCAACATCAGCAGCATCTCGGCTTTGGATGCCGGTGTGCTGCGACACAGCAGCAGTCACACTACTGCACCTCAATATAGTGCCACCTCACATACTGGACACACTTCCAAAAATAACTGATGGGAGCAAGTCAGGGATTGGCTATATATGTTCATCGCTGTAGTTGTCAGTGATGTAAACGGCCTACATGTTTACTTAATGGGCTTATGATTTTTTGTGAAGGACAGGTTGTCTGTCAATGTTTGTTAACACCTGCCATTAAAGGTAGATTTACTTTAAGCAATTAATCATTTGTTGTGGTATTTTATTACAGTATTGTGTATATAAACAAGACTTACTGTACAATGTAATATCTGGCTATGTGGTCCTTGCAACCTCTACCCTCTGCTGCTCTACTTGCCTTGGTTGGCTGCTGGGCAGAAGAGCCAGGATCCTCATCTTCTGAATCACTTTCGGACACCTCAATGGGTAGTCCCCTCCTGCAGGCAATGTTGTGGAGTATGGCAAAGATTGCCACAATCTTGCAAGAAGTGTCTGTCACATATTGCAGAGCACCCCCACGCTTGTGCAGGAACCTAAAGCAAGATTCGAGGAGCCTAAATGTCCGCTCGATCACAGACCTTTTCCTGCCCGAGGAACCAATTCAAAATCCTCAAGTCCAGAATTTTTCTCAATCAACCATCCTTTTTGGGGATCAGGAAGTATCTTGAATAACAGCCCTGACCCCTCTCCTGCTCAGGAACCAACTCTACTGCGCCTTTTGGCAATAGGGATAACACCTCCTGTTGCAGTAACAGAAGATGGTCTTCCATACAGAAGGATGGGCGGGGAGGGAAGGGAGGAGGGAACTCCCGAAAGGGAAGAGCGTACCCTCTCTTCACAATGTCGATGACCCAAGAGTCTGATGTTATAAACTCCCACATTGGAAGAAATTGGGCAAGTCTCCCCCCTACCGGAGACAAGTGAACAGGGAGTGGTGGAGGACTAAGGCTGCTTTCCCTGCTGCACCCCTCCAGAGGAAGAGGAAGAGGCAGAGTGCTGCTGGGTGGCTCCTCTTGTACGTACTCTGCCCCTGCCCCTAAAGGATCTGTAAGGCAGGGAGCTTGCAGATTGTTGTGGTGCCTAGAACCTGCCACGAAAGGAGGAGCCACGTCCAAAACCCCTAAACTTCCTATATGACCTAAAGGTAGAGGAAGTGGCTGCCTGAAGTCCTAACGACCTTGCTGTGGCTCTGCTCTCTTTGAAACGTTCAAGAGCAGAATCTGCCTTTGTCCCAAAGAGTTTTTCCCCATCAAAAGGCAGATCCCGAAGAGTTGCCTGCACATCCGTAGAGAAGCCCGAGGAGCGCAGCCAAGCCTGACGCCTCAATACTATGGATGTACCCATAGCCCTTGCCACAGAGTCTGAGGTGTCCAACGCAGACTGGATCACCTGGGTCGGCGCCGCCTGAGCATCCGCTAGCAAATGCAACACCTCTTGTGACAAGTTTGGATGACCTTTTGCTTCCTCCATAGGGGCATGAATATAACGTACCAAAACGCAGGTTGCATTGGTCGACTTCAAGGCCATACTGCATGATGAAAAGGCCTTCTTTGCAGCGTGGTCCATTTTTTTTTACTCCCTGTCCGCAGGGGTCCCGGGGAACGAACCAGGGGATGACCGGGAGGAGCACGATGCCTGAACAACCAAACTCTCTGGAGTTGGATGTTTGGTGAGGAAGTCCGGGTCACCTGGAACCGCACGATAGCGCCTTGCTACCGCCCTGTTGACAGCTGTAGAAGTCACAGGTTTCCTCCAAATGTCCTTGATGGGGTCCAGGAGAGCCTCATTGAAGGGCAAGAGAGGCTCTGCCACCACCGGAGCCGGATGCAGCACTTCCGTCAAAAGGTTCCTTTTCACCTCAGCAGCCGGAAGAGGAAGATCTAAAAAGTCTGCAGCCTTCCTTATTACTGCATGAAAAGATGCAGCCTCTTCGGTATACTCCCCAGGGGAAGCCAAACCCCATTCAGGGGAAGTGTCAATACCACTTGCGGTGTCCGGACCCTGAAAATCACCTGAAGGCTCCAAGATTTCGCCTTCCTCCAGATGTTGTCTGCTATATTCCTCCTCCTCCAGGAGGCACAAGGCTAGTCATCTGGACCGGAGTCTGGATTTGAGTCCCGGCGTTGATAAGGTGTCGGCCGACGCCGAAGATCTTCGCCGGTGCCGTTCATTGGATCCATCCTACGCCGGACCCTCCGGCGCCACAGGCACCTTGACTGTGGACTGGATCCGTGGAGAATCCACCGGCGCCAGAGTAGCAGACGTTGTAGGTGTCACAGGTCTCCTGGGCGACGTCAAGGGCATTGGCGCCGCAGCGGCACCAGAAGGCAAAAATGGCATGAAGGGTGTCGGCTTGTAAGGAGCCGGAGCACCCAAATAAAAAGCCAAAGGGCCCAACGGACCCGCATGCCCTCCACCAGGCGCCATGGTGGAAAAGATATTGAACATGGCATTTAAAAATGCCGCAGGATCCGTACCCGGCGCCAGGAAAGCTGGGTATGTTTGCGGTGTCGGCGCCGTCATAGAAGCCGATGATGGGCCAGGCAACTCCTGCTCCGGAGAAGCCGCCGGTTCTTGAAGAGGCTTGACTTCAAACACCGACAAAGGTGAAGCCGGAGTCAAAGGAGGCAGAGGAGTGACGGTCGGGCTAATCTCCCACGTCGGACGGCGCCGAGCTGATGGAGCTGCAGATCTGGACCTGGACCGACCTCTACTCGATCGGCACCGAGAGTCGTGACGGCGCCGAGAGTCTCCATGACGACGATGAGTCCCCGAAGATTTCGAAGAGGACTCTCTACGATGCCGCCTTTCCTTCCTCTTCTTGGAACGGGGCAGGAACAATTTAGCCTCTCTTTCCTTAAGCGCCTTAGGGTTCATGTGCTGGCAGGAACCGCATGACTCGACCTCATGGTCGGAACTAAGGCACCATATACAATTTTCATGGGGGTCAGTGACCGACATCGGACCCCCACACTGGTTACAAGGCTTAAAGCCAGATTTTCTTGGCTGCGACATAGTAACTACAGATGTGCAACTGTAGCTCCCTGTTAGCCTCGAAGAAAAACCGTTATTCGAAGGCACGGAAAAAAAGGAGCTGACGTCTGCACGTCGACGAGGGCTTCTTATTTCCTAGATGACATCATACGGCGTCGCGTGGAGTCGGGCTATTGTGACGTCATCGTCGATGTGCAGAGCTAGAAGAAATTTCCGTCGTAGCTGGCGCGAGGGGAGAATTCTTAGGTGAGGAATCCACAGGTAGGTGTATCCATCAGAATATTCTTTTTGGTTGTATTGAATGGTGGTGGTTCCAGGAAGGTGCCAGCCCTATAACTGTTTACAGGGTTGGCTAACACTAAAGATGGAGCCCTCTCGGACTCTGCTTGGCGGTCTTGGTGAACTTGTTCATGCACACTATCTCTGAGGCCTTTCAACGTGCTGGCCTCTGGGTCATTTTTAATAATTGCGGGAAACAAGGCCTCTTTCTTGGTCACCATTGGAAGAACAGACTTTGACTCTTTCAGTCACCTCTTCAGGTATGAACGGCTCTGTAAGCAGGACCCTGGGCACTTCTCCTTGGGCTACTTCCCAGTGCTGTGGAGTAATGACTTTCTAATTGATTCTGGTAAGCAGATGATCGTTTCTTTTATCTGAATCACTTTGCTTTCAGGTGTCTCTTTGTACAGTCTGAGACCTGGTGATCACTTCTTCGCAGAGCTTCTGATTGCAGTGTTATCTTGCAATTTGCTGTTGCTATTTGCTGCTCTTTCAAAACCTGATTGTATCCGTCTTTAGCGTTAGCTCTCAATATTATGTATAGCTTTATACATGTATAGCTTTAGACTGCATAGTGGCGCAGAACGTCTCTTAATAGCTTTACCAGCAGGTTCTTACCCAAAAATATGTATATTTCTCAGTGAAGCTTTCTCTGTCTTCAAATGCTTCACAACAGCTGGAGATGCACTTTGACTCCATGTATGCCAAATATCAAGTCTGCACTTCGATGGAGGCACACGCATGCTGGAGCAGCTTGCTTGGATCACAGCAAACTCTCTGGGAGAGCACAGGTGTTTTTCGGGTTACTTATTCCCTTTCTCATCTCCAGTTGTAGAGCCTTCTCCAGCCAGGTTACCCGCCAATAACTACGCCACACACAGAGCTGTACATTACACGTTTATTCGTCCGCATGTAACCGCAAACTCAATATTCTAAACCTGCATTCACTTCATCACATTTTAAAACTTGCATCACAGTTTTATGGAGTCCTTCAGGAGCCAAGAGGATTTCGTCATTCATAACTCACACAACACAATTACTTCCAAGCAAGATAAATTAACAGCGGTGTCAAAAGAAATCAGATCAATATATGCTGATCTCACATCCTTCAGTAACAAGAAGAGGTTAACAAACATCGAAGGATGTCTAGACAAAAAGTGCACATTGGGGTCAAAATCTGTGGAAGCCAGAAGACTGCTCAAAGAGGAATATTGTATGTTTCTACAGAATTCCAGGAAATGTAGATAAATACGATGTGGCGTCTTTCCTTGCAGATTCTGTTCTTTGCCTTCTGTGCCTTACATTTTTACCTCCACTGGGATTTCAGATAGCCCACAGAATCACATTTGCCAAAATCCATGCACCTGTTGTCTATTCATTCAAACCTAACTTGAAGAAGATATTGATGGTGCTCAAGCCCAGACTCAAGAAAGAAATGGGAGATGAAATATGGCCTGCTGGACCCTGCATTGATGTTAATCACATGTGATGGAAGGTCCAACGAATATAACGAGCCAGGCACACTGTAATGCTTCTTATAAACACTGGCATATACCCATGTCTAGACCTCAAGAAGTAGGGATCCATGTCAGAGAACACTTGCCAAAAGCTTGTGACTGGTTGTTTAGATGCTGCTGTACAACGATGGATTAAATCAAGCCTTGGACATCTGGCAATAGAGGCAAATCGCATTCAGCTCTGACATCCCTAGGAGTCTTTGGAGAAAAGCCAACCTCCTAAACAGTTGATCTACACTCTTCCAGTTCCCAAATCCGGACTAGTTTTAAGCCACTCACCTTAGCAGAACTGCACTACACCCCGCAAGAATGGACCTGCCATGATGACAGCAAGATCTGATGATGTGAGATTTTCTGCACTGTACACTGAATGCTCTTGATGTATACATCTCACTGCATTTGTTGTTTCCTAATAGAAGTCCTTTGTCATTTTTATTCACCTCTATCTTTTTGGCCTAAAACACCAGTGCTCCCTGTAATGTTCTATTCTGTATTTCATCCAGAGGTTCTGGCGCTACCCCTCATTCCTTGTGTCTCTTTTGCACATCTTATCTGCCTCAGTGTGAGTATGCCTTTTACTCCATGACCAGCAATGAAACAGTGTAGCGGTTTTAGGGTGGGGTAGGGGGTAAGAGACTCTTCCTGTTGTACAACAGTGTTATACCACATGGTCATGATTACATTTGCAGGGCACCTAGACCATTTGGTAGGGACTGTTGCCCACTACTAAAAGTCATGAGTTTATAGTTAAGTCCATCCATTCTGCTTTACCCTCCAATTGGAGCTGCACATTCAATACTCAACCCTTCTAAGTGTTTAGAAGGTTTGGGTATTGAACGTCCAGCAAGATCATGATCTCTTTACAACATGTCTGACCTTATGGTTGGCTATTTCATAACCATCTCAAATTTCCGGGACAAGTTAAAAATTGCACTTAACACAAATATATCAGAGATATATGGTTCTTATCATAACATGTTTCACTTTCAAACAGGCCTGGTCTGTATAAATGCATAACCTCTGTGTGTATTAACCATTTTTATTAACTATTATCTTCTTTTCATACTGCGCTTCTCACTACATCATTTTCTGTTTCTATAACACTGTGCTGCTGGTAGCTCTCAGTAGTATGCAATGTTCCAACCCCAGGTGGATGACATTTTCAATCAGCATGTCAGGAAATAAAATTGTGTCTGTTTACACAGAGATTTAAGCAGCACATATGTTGCACCTGGCCCTCTCTGCAGGGTCACGCGCCCTAACTTTTTCCCCTCAGACCTCCTGCTGCTGCTGACTTAGCTTCTGCTGGTGCTAGGACTCTGCACACTTTACCACTGCTAACCAGCTGAATCATCCAAGCAGGTCGCATCCAACACAGCCTTTATTTTCTTCTTACAACAAAAAGCAGCCAACGCGTTTAGTTTACCACATGTGAACTTCCTCCGGCCAATGTTGATTTATAATAGCAAGGAACGTTGCAATCTTCACATATATCTGCTTCATAAATTTGCCTGAGTAAATTCAGCCCCAACGTCCCTTTGTAACAGGTATACAACTCCACTTTCAATTTACCATGGTGTTTTACTGAGCAACCGGAAGGAAGGCTTAAGAGGGGGCATATCATGGCGATCTAGATTGGAGTCGCTTTGAAAGTAAGGTAAGGGTCGCTCCCCTTTATTTTGGGCACATATTTTAGCAGTTAATGCCCCCTCTTCTGGGCAAATTGGCAATATTTTTAGGCCCATCTGCCCCAACGAGGGAAGAAAATCACTAGACACCAGGGAACGTTTTGGTGTGTGTGTGAAATGGAGTTCAGCTGATGGTCTGCGTGTACTAGCATTCAGCTGGCTGTGTGTGTACTGGCATTCGGCTGGTGGTGTGTGTGGACTTGTGCTTGGCTGGCGGTGTGTGGATTACCGCTTGGCTGGCAGTGTGTGGATTACCGCTTGGCTGGCAGTGTCTATAGTCAGGCGCCTGCCTGGAAGTGTGTGTGGACTGGCGCTTGACTGGTGGTGTGTGTGTGGAATGGTGCTTGGCTGGTGGTATATATGAACTGGTGATTTTGCTGATAGTGTGGGTCGACAGGATTCTGGATGATGATGTGTGTTAACTGGCTTCTGGCTAGCGATGTGTGTGGCTGGAATTTGGCGGGTGATGGGCAGACTTCAAAGTGTTTTATAATGTTAATTGTTTTATTTCTTGTCATCATTTGCATCTGTGATTGTGATGTTTTAGCTCTCCTTTTTATTCTAAAGCAAAGCTTTTGATTTCCTTTGTTGCGACTCCTGGGTTTCGGCACTGGTAGATCTGTAGTTGCATGTGTTTGATAAGAAAACGTTTTTTGTACTGTTTACTCCAAATGAGTATCACTGCTGTGCATTTATGTGTTTTTTGTAAATGGTGTAATAATAGCAGGATATTTAGCTTCTGTTTTATTGTGTGAAGTTGTCCTTGGATTTATGTAACATATGTACTGTGTTGTGTGTGTGATTCTTTTTGTTTTTCTTTTCTTGTGGGAAATCGTTGGTGCTTGCTGTGGATGTGCAGAGGTGGAGCAGGTGATCCTGAGTCTAGCTGTCTCTGGCAAGTGAGTGGTATCATTTGTGAGTATATAGGTCTTTGTGTGCTTTGTATTGATTGACTTTTCCTTCCGGATTACTACATGCCAGTGGTTTTACTTTGTTTGATAAAGCCAAAGTTTATTAGTTATTTTTAACACAATGTTATTTATTGTTGACTTATTTGTTGTGTTACTTTTATTAGTAAGGATTATGGTTAGCGAGGTACTACCGCTCAGCAGTTTGTTAGTTTGCTTTTCAAATCTTTCTATGACCATGGTTCTGAGACCGAGTCTGCATCTGAGGCAGAGGAGGAAGTCCAAGATTCTGACAGTGAATTTTCTGTCCGAGAGGAATCATTTGATGATAAAGCCACTTTCAGTGCTCAGGAAATGCCTCATTTAGAGGACACTGGTATGCCGCTAGTGCAGCAAGAGGCATCTGGATTGCAGCCTGGAGCTGTAAGGCTTCCCACTGGAAGTGCTTAACTCTGGGTTGTCGAAACATGGTGCAGCCTGTGTTGCCTGCTTCTACTTGTGTCGTGGGGTGTACAATAAATACTGAAAGTCTTCTGCCTACACATTTCTTTCAATTGTTGTATTTTTGGATGAGATTGTTGACCACACTCATTTATATGCTGAACAGTATTTGAGGGACAGCAGTGCCAGACTTAAGCCCCACTCTAGAGCTAGCTGTTGGACTCCCACAGATCTGGATGAGTTGAAGAAGTTCTTGGATTTAACTTTTTTGATTTGATAAGGAAGCCGTTGCTGTCTTCATATTGGTCTACTAATGCCTTGATGGCAAGGTCTGTATTTCTTGCAACCATAAGTCGTAATCTGTATGCGCTTCTGCTGTGGATGCTGCATTTTGTTGACAAGGCTTCAGCAGTACCACGAGATCACCCTGACTGTGACCATCTCTTCAAGATTCTGCCTGTCCATGATCTTTTGTAGATCACTTTTTAGACATGTATATTCCATGGAAAGAAATAGCAGTGTTTAAATTTTTGGTCCTGTTCAAGGGCCGTTTGTTTTTTAGGCAGTACATTCCTAGCAAAAGGGCATGTTATGGAATTAAGATATATATGCGGTCTGAGAGCAGGACTGGATATGTCAATAATTTCAGGGCATATACTGGTAGGGATTGTTCGACTGACTCCCCTGGTTGTCCATCCACTTTTGGAGTCTGTGAGAAAGTTGTGTGGGAACTTGGTAAAAGACTTTTTAACAAAGGTCACCATTTATACGTGGGTAACTTCTACACTGGAATGCAATTGGTCAAGGAATTGTTCAAAGTTCCTTATGGCACAATCACCCTGACGTTAAAGGTTAACTTGTACGTAAAAAGCTTCAGAGGGTACAGTGCAATCTCTTGTGTAGTCATGAACTTCTAGCTGTGAAATTTTCAGACAGGAGAGATGTCCACATGCTGACAACCATTCATGATGAAAGTACTTGTAACCGTTTCCAGTCAAATTGCTGAAGTGCGCAAACGTGTGTATTTTAGACTACAATAAGCACATGGGTGGTGTAAATAGAGTAGATTAGAGGTTGTAGCCTTACCCTGCTGTTTGTAAGGCTTACATTGGTATAAAAAGTTGGCTATCCGTTTGTTTTATTTAGTAACCTTCAATGCTTTTGTTGTATTCTAGGATTGTTCTCCAGATTCAAAAATTACTTTTTTCCATTTCAGCAGTCTGTAATAGGCAGCCTTGTTTTAGTAGAGCTGTCAAATGTAGAGCTGGATTGGTGGAGGATGTGGCTAGATTGATAGATCACCACTTTCCTGATGATATTCCTTCCATGACAAAAAAAACTTTCCCTGTAGGAGATGTAGAGTCTGTGTCTGAAGAGGTGTGTGGAAGGAGAGTCATATGTACTGCCCTGAGTGTCCTTCTAATCCTAGGCTATGTCTGCCCATGTTTTAAATTGTGTGTGTGTAAACACACAAAGGGTGTGGGGTACCGATAGAGAGAACTGGACTCTTATGGCCCTGTTCAGGAAGCGCTAGTTGGGCGCGTAATCTACAAGAAAGGTATGAGTGTGAAGAGTAGCTGTACCTTTGAGAGAGTTCCCTATATGGACTAGATGGTCTCACACACATTACAGTGTCATGTTTCATCATATGACCACCTAGCCCCACCCAGGTAAGATGATACTACCTGGGCGGACTCAACCTCATTGTTAAAAGAACTGCAGAGGGAGTGCTGAGATTTAATCTAGCTGGCTAATACAAGGGATACAGATAAAGGTTTGTGAATATTAAAATTACCTTACAAATCACCCGTTTTGTTTGAGGATTTTTTAATGTAGGTGTCTGTAGGTAAGAATAAAAACAGGGGTAAAGACTCCGTTGAGGGTAAAGACTCGAGGGGTCTAAAAATAGGGGACCAACATGTTTCTGCCCGCGCTAAGAGCTGGAAGGTCTTGGGCATTCATCAGGGTCGGGGATCCCTACAAGTGGAGAGCAAAATTACATGCTCAACTATATGGTAAGTGCTCAAAAATATATATTGGGCCTGAATACTTTTCTGGGAGGCCTAAGGGGAAAAAAAGAAAACTGTAAATGGTTGTGAGGTAGTAGTGCCACTTCAATCCAAACCACAGCACACTAAAGGTGTCAGGAACATGCCGTGGATAACACACACAAAAACATGCAGGGGAAACTGAAGGACCTAGGGGTAGGGGGGTCCTATAAGTGTGGACTTACCCTGCGCAAAGAAGGAGGTTAGCCTCTGGTCTGGAAACGGAGGGGGGTTGCCCCTTATAGTCACACTCTGTGGGGAAGAGGAAGACAGGATCCAAAGGTTGATCAATGGAGATATTTGCAAATAAAAAAACTCAAAAGAGCATAGGGCTAAGGGTTGGCCATAACAGGTTCGTAGACTAGTTGGTAAAACAAGGAGAAAGTGTATGCAACGTCATTAGAGGATAAGGATTACTTTGTGATATGCTGAAATATTACATGTCCAAAATGGCAAACAACCAAATGAAGTTAGCATATTGGGGTGCTTACCTCTGGTCAGGGAAAGCCATTCTAGGGTAGAAATGTCAAAGGGGACCCCCCTGGGGGAGAAAAAGAACTTACAACTCCAAAGGACGCAACCGCAAGATGCACCTAAGGTCTGTTCCCAGCTGCTCGAATACTGCAGTGTGGGTACGTCGGTTATTTAAGGCAATTAGACTCAATTGGTGCTGATTAGTAGCACTCGTAATGACAAGTATTATTTCCGGATGCCCCGCAGGACGAACGTCCTGTTGCCGTGTGTGGCGGAGGGGCCGGAAATGACTTGGAGACACAATGCGTCTAACTGGGCCTCGGAGTGCCAGGAGTCGTAGTCCCTGCCCACGGAGGCTCGCATGCCCAGCAGTTGCAGTGGCAACTAAGCAGTTTACATGCTCCGCTCTGAAACGTCAGAGTCGTGTTGCCGAGCCCCTGCTCCCTTGTATGGAGAGAGATAGTGAGGGGGGGGAAGAGGGAAAATGTCGAAGAGGAGCTGGCTGGGACAGCTTGGTGAGAAGGGAGCAGAGGAGGAAGAGGAACCATAAAAGGAAGACAAGAAACAGAGGGGAAAAAAAGGAAAAAAGGAAAGAACGAAGAAATATAAGGGCAACAGGAAAAGTAAGAAAGAGAACACTAAAACAAGAGAAAAAAAGAATTGAAAAAGAAAAAGACAAAAATAAAAATACATACATACACCATGGGTCTGAATGACAACATCCAATGGTCGACTTTGTAAAACAACAGCATTTCCATAATCACCTGTAGCCACCCTCCAGAACAGTAGTCATTGACTACTGCCCTCCCAGACCTCAACACACCCCTTAATTTAGTATTAAGGGGGCACCCCAGATCCCAGGAAATCAGATTCCTGCAACCTGAACTACAAGGAAGGACTGCTGACCTACAAGCCTGGAGAGACGATGGACGACGACAACTGCTTTGGCCCCAGCCCTACCGGCTGGTCTCTTGAGTCAAAAACCTGCAACCAGCGAAGCATCCAACAGGGACCAGCGACCTCTGAAGCCTCAGAGGACTGCCCTGACCCCCAGTACCAAGAAACTCCTGTGAGCAGCAGCTCTGCTCAACAACAGCAACATCTTTGCAACAAAGAAGCAACTTTCAAAGAATTCACTCTTCCTGCCGGAAACGTGAGACTTCACACTCTGCACCAGACGCCCCCGGCTCAAGATACAGAGAACCAACGCCACAGGGAGGACTCCGTGGCGACTGTGACTCCGTGAGTAGCCCGAGATGACCCCCTGGCCCCCACAGCGACACCTGCAGAGAGAATCCAGAGGCTCCCCCTGGTTGCGACTGCCTGTAACAAGGGATGCAACACCTGCAGCCTCCAGGACCTGAAGGAACCGAACCTCAGTGCGGGAGTGACCCCCAGGCGACCCTCTCTCTAGCCCAGGTGGTGGCTGTCCCGAGAAGCCCCCCGTGCCTGCCTGCACCGCTAGAGTGACCCCCGGATCCCTCCATTGAAACCCATACAAAACCCGATGCCTGCTTTGCACACTGCACCCGGCCGCTCCTGTGCCGCTGAGGGTGTGTTTTGTGTGCCTACTTGTGTCCCCCCCAGTGCTCTACAAAACCCCCCTGGTCTGCCCCCTGAGGACACAGGTACTTAGTTGCTGGCAGCCTGGAGCCGGAGCACCCCTGTTCTCCATAGGCACCTATGTATTTTGGGCACCTCTTTGACACCTCTGCACTTGACCGGCCCTGAGCTGCTGGTGTGGTAACTTTAGGGTTGCCTTGAACCCCCAACAGTGGGTTGCCTATGCCCAGGAACTGAGACTTGTAAGTGTCTTACTTACCTCACAATCTAACCAATACTTAAAACCCCCAGGAACTGTTGATTTTTGCACTGTCTACTAATATAATAGCTTATTGCCATTTTAACAAAAACTGTATATGTTATTGTTCTAATTCAAAGTTCCTAACTTACCTGTGTGGAGTACCTTGCATTTTATGCATTTACTTAAAATCTTGAACTTGTGGTTTTAAAAATAAATAAAGAAAACATTTTTCTATATAAAAACCTATTGGCCTGGAGTTAGTCTTTGAGTGTGTGTTCCTCATTTATTGCCTGTGTGTGTACAACAAATGCTTAACACTACCCTCTGATAAGCCTACTGCTCAACCACACTACCACAAAATAGAGCATTAGAATTATCTAATTTTTCTCACTATCTTACCTCTAAGGGGAACCCTTAGACTCTGTGAACACTATTTCTTACTTTGAAATAGTATATACAGAGCCAACAACCTACATTAAAAAATCTTCAAACAAAATGGGTGATTTGTATGGTAATTTTATTATTCACAAACCTTTATCTGGATCACTTGTATTATCCAGCTAGATTAAATCTCAACACTCCCTCTGCAGTTCTTTTAACAACGAGGTTGAGTCCGCCCAGGTAGTATCATCTTACCTGGGTGGGGCTTGGTGGTCATATGATGAAGCATGACACTATAATGAGTGTGAGACCACCTAGTCCGTAAAGGGAACTCTCTCAAAGGTACAGCCTCTCTTCACACTCATACCTTTCTTGTAGATTACGCGCCCAACTAGCGCTTCCTGAACAGGGCCATAAGAGTCAAGTTCTCTCTATCAGTACCCAACACCCTTTGTGTGTTTACAGTCTCTAGTTCAAACGGGAGTCTGTGTGGGGTTGAATCACTCCAGACACTCTCTTCTTGTGTTATAATAACACATTTAAAATTGTACCACATAAACAGAGCAATTGGGAGCAACTGTGAGCGTAAAACTGAACTGACTGGTCTGTAGTGTTTTATATTTTGTGTTCAGTTTTACGGTTGGCAGTAGTTTGATGTTTTTAGTTAGACCTGTTGTATTTGTAGTCACAGCTGTTTTCTCATCTCCTTCAAACTGATTTGTGTTTTTTTTTTGTTAAAGAAAATGTGATGGTGGTGTGTGTGGACTGGCACTTGGCTAGCTGCATTTACTAGCGCTTAGCTGGTGGTCACTACACACATGTTGAATGACAATCCACTCACACAGTCAGCCGCCAGACGGTGTGATTCCCGTGTCAGTCATGGGGGTATATGAATGTGATAGGCCCTTGAATGGAGCTGTCTGTTGATGTGAGTGTTGCAATGGCCTGTGTCCTCAGCTGGGGTGTGGATGGTTTTGTGTGTAGCATGCATATAAGGTGTGTGAATGGCCTCTCAAGCGGTTGATGTCTTCTTGCTGCTTTACAGCTCACAAGCTTTGATTCATTGGTTCTCTTGTTTTACATTTCCATTATTAACAGTTTATTTCATTTTCATTTTTATTAAATCTCCTGTTAATAACATTTACATATTGAACCTTTCACTTACCCTCATGCCAAATCCAACTAGTATTAGTGTGTACTTGAGGAATAGATGGTTATGCAGTAATATTAATCTTTTCTGTTTTTCTCAGCCAGGGTGTACATTGTCTCTAGGGAAAATATACCAACTCTAGACATTTTCAGAACCTAGATACCCAGGGGATTAAAGGGTGGTGTTCCTCTTGTGGATGCTACCAAGTTTGCTTACCCACAATGCCCTGTAAACCTCACACTTTGTCTAATTCCTACCACCCAGTATTTCCCCACTTGTCTCAATAACAATGCTGATCAACTTGTGTGACTGGGCCGCGGGCACACAACAGAAATAGATAAAACTAACATTAATGGAAGATCTCGCAAAGGGACTCTCATTGACTGTAATTTGATTTATTGGGCCACAGGCACTAGGCCCAGCCACTCAAGTGAGGTACTATTTTTATGAAAAGACGTGGGGAAATGCTTGGTGGAAGGTAGATAGCGGCTCACCACAGATTCAAGAACTTTCCATCACAGAAATGTGAGGAAAATGTGTATTTGTCAACACCAGGACAGTGCGCGCTCTACGGGCATCTAGAATGCAAAAACCCAACACTCGCAAGATAATGTAATTTATGCATTGTGATGATATGTTATTGTTTAACCTTTTGCATTGCAGAATTCCATCCAAAAGATTCATTTTTAAGGTGCTTATAAATACTGTACATTTGCAATGTATTGCTGCAGACATTCAGAGTGTGTTAGGGTGTGGTCCCTTTCCAGGGCCTTCTAGAGACTTTCCCTGCAACATGCCTGGGCGTGGTTCTAGGCTGGGCCAAGACTCTATAAAAGAGAGTCAGACCAACTTCCAGTGCTCACTATTCAGAGGTCCCGGTGCAGAGCAGCAGCTTCTTCCTGAGCTCTTGTCCCGGCGGCCTATTTGGATTTTCCAGTCTTCTGCGCTCATCTCTCATTGGTGATCACTGTTTCCAGGCGGAAAGACAGTGTTTGGACATTTCCCAACACCGTAATTGAGAATTTTCATATTCTTGATTTTAATTCTTAAATGAATAACAGATTACTTGTGTGCTGTCATTTTTTGACATTTGTATGGTGGTTTGCAAATAGGGAGGACGCGCAATTTATTCCATAAAGATTTGACTTCGTTATTACATTGTTGTTCATTGCGCGCTGATATTTCTTGACATTTACATGATGTTTTACGAGTTGGCAAGACGTGCAACTCGTTTCATGAGCATTTAACTTTGTTGTTCATTGCGCGCTACCATTCTCTGGCATTTACATGGTGGCATTCGAATCGGCAACACGCGCGATTGTTTCCTTGAGTGTTTTTTCATGTTATTCATTGTGCGCTACCATTTCTTGGCATTTTCATGGTGGCATTTGAATCGGCAAGACGTGCAATTCTTTCCCTGAGTGCTTTTCATGTTGTTCATTGTGTGCTACCATTTCTTGGCATTTGTATGGTGGCATTTGAATCGGCAAGACGCGCAATTCTTTCCTCGTGTATAAATAATGTAAATTACTGTGCGCTACTATTCTAAGACATTTTCTTGGTAGCATTTCAAGTTGACACGTTGCGTGATTTATTCCTTGAATCTACGTTGTGTGATTTCATGGTGCACAATCCTTTATGGTGTTTAATACTCATATAAAAATCTGCAATGTGCGCAATTCACTTCCCAATGTTTTTTCTGAGATGAACACAACAATACCAGAGTTCTAGATGTAATGCTGTGTGTTCCTGATATATATTCTTAAAAGGAGATTCATATGGTTGTTTAGAAATTGCTCAGAGTGTTTCCTGATTCTCATGCTAAAGAAAGTACTCGAATCTGAAAGTCCTATTGAACTTTTCCTGTTTCCTCCTCAGGCATTCGGTCATCTAAAGCCTAGTCAGTTTTAGGACTATTCTAGGGTTGTTCATGTTTTTCGGAAAAGACGAAGCTTAGAGTTGTAGCATGGTACTGATTTCATGAGATGTAATTTTGATGTTGTGTTTTAACCTTTTGCTTCCTACAGGTCTCCTTCCCAGCTGTTCCCGTCCTAATCCCCTTTTCCCCACTTGGACTCTCTTAGACTCTGTGATTAATCTAATCAGAGTATTGGAGCTGTCTTGTGGTGGAAGTGTTGGGAACGTGCACAGACCCCGAGGATCTGGTGACTCTGACAGTATTTCAGTCAATGTTTGAGGTTTGCAAATGATTCTGGTTAATACAACCTAGTGAGAGCAGAGCAAGTGACCATATCCTAGGTTCCTCTAGGTGTCTAGTTTTACAAAATGTATAGGTTTGCTAGGCTTCTTGGGGTGCTGGCTGAGCCAGGGCTCAAAATCTATAGCTAGGCACATTGCAAAAAAAGGTCTGTTTTCAGTGGAAAGATGAGATGTGTCCACATTGTATTTTGGGCCGTTTCCTGTCACGGGCACTATGCCTACCCACACTGGTAAGGAACCATTTTTTATCAGAAGACTTGGGGGGATGCTGGGTGGAAGGAAGTTTGTGGCTCCCTGCATATTTCAGAACTTTCCATCACAGAAATGAGGAAAATGTGATTTTTGTAGTCAAAATGTGAAGTTTGCAAGGATTCTGGGTAGTACAACCTAGTGACAGCCACACAAGTCACCCCATCCCGGATTCCTCTAGGTGTCTAGTTTTCAAACATGTATAGGTTTGCTAGATTTCCCTATGCGCCGGCAGTGCTAGGGCCCAAAATCCATAGCTAGGCACATTGCAAAAAAAAAGTTGGTTTTCAGTGGAAAAATGTGATGTATCCACTTTGCGTGTTGAGCTGTTTCCTGTTGTGAGCACTAAGCCTACCCACAAAAGTGAGGTACCATTTTTATCAGAAGACTTGGGGGATTCTGGGTGGAAGGCAGTTTGTGGCTCCCCGCAGATTCCCAAACTTTCCATCACAGAAATGCGAGGAAAAGATGATTCTTTAATCAACGTTTTATGTTTGCAAAGGATTCTGGGTAACGGAACCTAGTGAGAGCCATGTAAGTCACCCCATAATGGATTCCTCTAGGTGTCTAGTTTTTGAAAATCTATTAGTTTGCTAGATTTCCCTATGTGCCGGATGAGCTGAGGCCCAAAATTCACAGCTAGGCCCGTTACAAAAACAGGGTCAATTTTGAGTGGGAAATGTGATTTGACCACATTGCGTTTTGGGCCGCTTCCTGTAACGGGCACAATTAAGGTTCCATTTTTAGGAGAAGACTTGGGGGAATGCTTTTTGGGAGGAATTATGGGGCAGATGTATCAAGCCTTTTTGCATTCGCAAACGGTGCGAATGCCCGTTTGCGAATGCAAAAACGCATTTTACGATGTATGAAAGCCATTCGCAGTGGGAAAATAAGAAATCGCAAAACTAGCGATTTTTTTGCAAATGAGACACAATTTAGCGTGTCACAAACAGCGTATCGCAAATAGCGATGAGTTACCGAATCGCTTTTTGCAAAACGCAAATTGCGATACAGTATAGCGATTTGCAGATAGCGATCTCCTAGATCGTGCCGCTATTTGTGAGATGCAGATTGCGACATGCAAAAACAGATTAGCAATGCGATGTAGCAAAAAATCGCAAATAGCGAATATTCGCAGAATGGCCGTTTGCACATGCAATTTACCTCTTCCACAATGGCTGCACTCTACGTCATGGCGAGGAGAATGAGGATCTTGGAAGGTTTGAGGAGAGGGAGGAGGAGACAGGAGCGCATTTTCAGAGTGGGCATAACCCTTTTTGAGCAGACTGAGGAGGAAATTTATGATAAGTATAGGTTAAGCTCAGCCATGATCTTTGACCTGATAGCTGAGCTACAACCCATGCTGCAGCGCACAACACACAGGACCAATAGCATACCCACTCATGTGCAGCTATTATGCTCCCTGCACCTACTAGCCTCAGGGAGCTATCAAGGGGTCATAGCATAAGCTGGAGGGGTATCACAGAGTGCCCTCTCTAGCACAGTTCCCACATGTCCTCGGGGCCATTGATGGGACACATGTAGCAATCTGTCCACCATTGGCCACCGAGTACGTGTATCGCAACCGTAAAAACCATCATTCTATGAACATACAGGTGATATGCAGTGCCTCCTACATCATTACCGATCTTGTGGCCAGATACCCAAGAAGCACACATGACTCCTACATCTTTCGCCACAGTGGGATACACACAAGACTGCTAGTTGGGGAGTTTGGGAAAGGATATCTACTAGGTAATTTGATGGTTCAGGACAATGCATTGATGTAAGCATGACGTCAGACAGCATTCAGGAGACAGTGCCTATGCAGTGCGCACCTATATGCTAACGCCCTACCTGAGCCCTGCTCTCCAGCAGAGAGGAGGTACTATGCTGCACATAGGGCTACCCGCAATGTGGTGGAGCGCACTTCTGGGCTGCTGAAGAGCCGTTTCAGGTGCATCCATAGGAGTGGAGGTGCACTACAGTACAGCCCTGAGACAACATGCAAAATTGTGGCCACATGTGCCATCCTCACAACATAGCAACCACCAGGGGCATACCAGTGGAACTCACGTAGCCAGACTCAGATGAGGATGATGATCCCTTACCACCCCTTCTACCAGCAGACAGGACCAGTGCAGCAGAAGGCAGGCAAAGACGTGCTGACATCACGCGCAACCATTTTTGATTTAAGTAATGACAAATACACTTCAATAATATGTATTTCAGTAGTTAGCATCTTTATTACCTTGACTTCAGGTAAATAATGTCTCATTAGGACATAGCTATTCACAATGGGCAGACATGAACTATTAACAGTGTCACACTATTAGCGTCATAGCATGACTTTATTTCCACATGTTGAGGTGGTCCCCTGTAGCCCTCCACATCACTTCTTCCGTCCACGCACTCCACTTGAGTGCTCAGTGCCCTCGCTGGCACCTCTAGTAGCAGGTTCACCTGCAGTACTGTGTCTGGCACTGCGATGCCTCGGATCAATCACAGGGACTGTCAGACTGCTGAGGCTAGAGGACTCCTCACTGTCACCAACACCCAGTTCGCTGGTTGTGGCACTGCGTGCTGTTTGCATGGCATCCACTACGTTGGTAATTTGCAATGTGCCATCTCCACCTGTGTGGCAACGGCACGCTGTGATATCTGGGCTGTTGAACTTGCAAGCCGATTGACTGATCTACAGAAGGTATCAAACTTTGACAAATATTGGTGATGGTGCCTGCGCTGGCTGGTGCGCTCCTGCCGTATCCCAGTGCATAGTTCCCCAATGGCCTGTGTCAACTCCTTGGTGTTTTCATCAAATCTTTGCTGTCCCTCCATCAGGGTCTCCGAGTGCTCGTTTTGTAACCCCATATTGTTATTGTGAGACACAAACTGTCTGTGCAGTGACTTCAAATGTTTGAATTGCAGGCGCTGCACCTTCAGCATGGAAGCTTCCAGGCCGCCAAAGATTGATGGGCCCACTCCTTCTTCTGTGCCCTGTCTTCCTGCATCGTGGCACCTCCTGAGGGGAGTTGACTGACGCTGGCACTGGTGCAGGGACTGCTGTCTTCCTGTGGGACTCGCCTCTGGTGGTGGTGTGGGTTCGTGTTCTGGCATCTCATCTGAGTCCAGGTTGTACTCTGGCAGTGGTAACACCCTTGCCTTGCGTCTAGTCGGTACAATACTGTAGGGCTCACTGGTATTTGAGTTTGACTGTGGCTATGTTTCTGCTTCCCCACTTTTTCAGATCCTGCAACAGCAGGGACCAAGTCTTCTGCAAGGACAATGTACAGCATGTCAGTTCTAGCACTGGTCACAGATTTCCACAGTGTTGCTTTACATGTACAATTAAATTGTGTCATCATGAGTCGTTTGTGGTGTTTTTCTATGTGGCTGCCCAATATCTTGTTATGTATGTTGTGTGTTCAGCTTAGGGTTGTGTACTACCACTCCCATAAGGCACTGTTGTGTTGTTTGTAAGATGTGACATGGACTACTTTTCATTGTGCAGCAAGCTATGTTCTATTTCCTAAGGGGCATGTGTACATGCACATGTGGAGATAAACATAATTACTGGCCTTACCTTTGCTGGTGCTGGGTGTCCCTGAGGTGTCAATGTCAGTTACACCACTGACAGCTTCTGGCAGCAATGTGGACTCCACCAGGTCTTCCATAGGGGTGGACGGTGTGTGGGTGGATGGTCCGCCACCAGTGCTCCTTGCCTCCCTAAGCCTGCTGGCCACCCTCTCCTTGGCACAGGACCGCAAGTCGTACCATCGCTTGCATATCTCCTCCACAGAGCGCTGCGCAAGACCCACTGCGCATATTTTTGTCTGGATGTCAGACCAGAGTTCCCGCTTCTCACTCTCAGGTACTTGGAGTGAGGTCTTGCCAAAGAGTCTATCTTGGTTCCCAACTACCTCCTCAATAGGCACCTCCAATTCATTCTCACTGAATTTCAGCTTCCTCTTCCTGTCTCCCTTCTCCTTCCCATTGCCAGCATTGGCCATGTTGCAGTTTGATCCTGGCTTCCTCACAATGCTGACTCCCTGGTCCTGGGCTGTCTCTCTCTTACTGCTCCTATGGATGTGGCTCCTGGAAACAGCATGGGCTGACTCACTTCCTGCTTGTGATGTCATCAGGCTGCTCCGGTTTGCCGTTTTCGCTATTTGCGATTTTCAGTTACCGAATCTTAATTTTTTTTGCGATTCGGTATTTGCATCTCGCAAATGGCATTTGCAAATTTTAAGAAATCGCTATTAGCAATTTACAATTTTGATACATCGCATTTTGCATTTCTAAAATTGCGATTTCTTAAAATTCGCAATTTGGAAATCGCAACCTGGAATCTTGATACATCTGGCCCTATGTGCACTCCCCACAGATTCCATAACTTTCTATCACAGAAATGTGAGAGGGAAATGTGATGTTTTAGTCAAAGTCTGAGGTTTGCAAATGATTGTGGTTGATACGACCTAGTGAGAGCCATGCACGTCACTCTATCATAGATTCCTCTCGGTGTCAAGTTTTAAAAAATATATAGGTTTGCTAGGCTTCTCGAGGTGCAAGCTGAGCCAGGGCTCAAAATCTACAGCTATGCACATTCCAAAAAAGGTCAGTTTACCGTGGAAAAATGTGATGTGTCCACATTGCATTTTGGCCCGTTTCCTGTCATGGGAACTAAGCCTACACCTGTAGGAGTAGGGTACAAAGGAATTCTAGGTAGCAGGAAAGAACTGCTATTCACACTCCTGTGTTGAATTATGTAGTATCTTTATTATAAGGACCCACGACAGCCAACAGCACCCTGAAGGTTTAGAGCCAGCCTCCAACTGCCTCTCCACTAGACTCTAGAACCAGAGGGCACCGATGTCACACAGAACTTACAGGTCTTGTGGTTGTTAGACCGGACAGCCTTAGGGTGGTCACCCCTAACTTTTTGCCTGCCTCCCTCCACTTTTTGGACACTGTTTTTGCAGGCTTTTAGACTCTGCGCACTTTACCACTGCTAACCAGTGCTAAAGTGCATATGCTCTCTAAGCATTGTCAAGGAGGGGTTGGAGAAAGCTCCAAAGGCGCCCCCTCAGGATGTGGTCAGCTACATGTGGGCCCTCCGCAACCAGATGACCCGCTTCTGGAAAGAGGCCCAAAGTAACCTTGAGGCCAGTCAAGAGGTAATGAAACGCTGGTATGACCAGAAGGCCACCCTGGTGGAGTTTCAACCTGGAGACAAAGTGTGGGTAATGGAGCCAGTAGAGCCTAGAGCTCTCCAGGACCACTGGTCTGGCCCATTTGAAGTAAAGGAGCGGAAAGGGGAGGCCACTTACCTAGTGGACCTCCAAACCCCTAGGAACCCCCTAAGGGTGCTCCATGTCAACCGACTAAAGCCTCATTTTAAGAGGTCTGAGGTCAACATGCTTCTGGTCACAGATGAAGGAATGGAAGAGGAGAGTGAACCTCTCCCCGACCTCTTCTCTGCCCAAGCAGGTGATGGGTCAGTGAAAGGGGTCATTCTCTCTGACTCCCGGACTCTAAACCAGAAAGGAGACTACTATGAGCTGTTGGAGCAGTTCTCCCCCCTGTTCTCCCTTACTCCTGGACTGACCCACCTCTGTGTTCATGACATTGACACCAGTGACAGTCTCCCTGTGAAGAACAAAATTTACAGGTTATCGGATAAGGTGAAAGCCAGCATCAAGGAGGAGGTCTCCAAGATGTTAGCTTTAAGGGTTATCGAGAAATCCAGTAGTACCTGGGCCAGCCCAGTGGTGTTGGTCCCTAAGGCTACTGCCCAAGGTGCGAAGCCAGAACTCCAGTTCTGTGTGGACTACCGGGGTCTCAACTCAGTCACACGGACTGATGCTCGCCCCATCCCCCGAGCTGATGAGCTCGTTGACAGGCTGGGCGCTGCCAAGTTCCTGAGTACGTTTGATCTTACTTCAGGGTACTGGCAGATCGCCCTGACTGAGGGGGCTAAAGAGAGATCCGCATTTTCAACACCTGATGGCCATTACCAGTTCCGGGTGATGCCCTTTGGATTGAAAAATGCCCCGCTACCTTCCAACGGTTGGTTAACGGGGTCCTAGCTGGCAAGGATGCCTTCTGTGCAACCTACCTGGATGACATAGCTGTCTACAGTTCCAGCTGGGAGGAACACCTGCTCCACCTCAAGGAGGTGCTTCAGGCCCTGCAACAGGCTAGTAAGTGCCAGATTGGGCAGGGTTCCGTGGTGTACTTGGGACACCTAGTGGGTGGTGGCAAGGTGCAGCCACTCCAGGCCAAGATTGAAACTATCAAGGCCTGGCAACCACCTAGAACTCAGACTGAGGTGAGAGCCTTTTTAGGCCTCACAGGATACTACCGCAGATTTGTCAAGGGCTATGGTACCATTGTGTCACCCTTGACAGAACTCACTTCCAAGAAACAACCTAGGTTGGTGAATTGGACAGAGGCTTGTCAGAAAGCCTTTGACTCCCTGAAGGAAGCCATGTGCAGGGCCCCCATGCTCAAGGCCCCTGACTACTCCCAGGAATTTATCGTGCAGACAGACGCTTCAGAGCATGGCATAGGGGCGGTCCTAGCACAGCTAAATGAGGAGGGCCTAGACCAACCAGTAGTCTTTATTAGCAGAAGGCTATTACCACGGGAACAGAGGTGGAGTGCTATTGAAAGAGAAGCTTTTGCTGTGGTCTGGGCACTGAAGAAGCTAAGACCCTACCTGTTTGGGACTCACTTCCGGGTTCAGACAGAACACAAGCCCCTCAGATGGCTCATGCAGATGAGGGGTGAGAATCCAAAACTCTTGAGGTAGTCCATTTCCCTACAGGGGATGGACTTTACGGTGGAACATCGCCCCGGGGTGGACCACGCCAATGCTGATGGTCTCTCCAGATACTTCCGCCTTAGCGATGAGAGCTCCCAGGAGGTCGGGTAGCTCTCCCCACTTTCAGCTTGGGGGGACACATGTTAGACCGGACAGCCTTAGGGTGGTCACCCCTTACTTTTTGCCTGCCTCCCTCCACTTTTTGGACACTGTTTTTGCTGGCTTTTAGATTCTGCGCACTTTACCACTGCTAGCCAGTGGTAAAGTGCATATGCTCTCTCCCTTAAAACATGGTAACCTTGAATCATACCCGATTGGACTATTTAATTTACTTATAAGTCCCTAGTAATGTGCACTCTATGTACCTAGGGCCTGTAGATTAAATGCTACTAGTGGGCCTGCAGCACTGGTTGTGCCACCCACTTAAGTAGCCCCTTTTCCTTGTCTCAGGCCTGCCATTGCAAGGCCTGTGTGTGCAGTTTCACTGTCACCTCGACTTGGCATTTAAAAGTACTTGCCAAGCCTAAACCTCCCCTTTCTCCACATATAAGTCACCTCTAATGTGTGCCCTAGGTAACCCCTAGAGCAGGGTGCTGTGTGGGTGAAAGGCTGGACATGTACCTGTGTAGTTTACATGTCCTGGTAGTGTAAAACTCCTAAATTCGTTTTTGCACTACTGTGAGGCCTGCTCCCTTCATAGGCTAACATTGGGGCTGCCCTCATACAGTATTGAAGTGGTAGCTGCTGATCTGAAAGGAGTAGGAAGGTCATATTTAGTATGGCCAGAATGGTAATATAAAATCCTGCTGACTGGTGAAGTTGGATTTAATATTACTATTCTAGAAATGCCACTTTTAGAAAGTGAGCATTTCTTTGCACTTAAATCTTTCTGTGCCTTACAATCCACGTCTGGCTGGGCTTAGTTGACAGCTCCTTGTGCATTCCCTCAGACACACCCCAAACACAGGGTACTCAGCCTCACTTGCATAAATCTGCATTTTGAATGGGTCTTCCTGGGCTGGGAGGGTGGAGGGCCTGCTCTCACACAAAGGACTGCCACACCCCCTACTGGGACCCTGGCAGACAGGATTGAACTGAAAGGGGACCTGGTGCACTTCTTAGCCACTCTTTGAAGTCTCCCCCATTTCAAAGGCACATTTGGGTATAACGCAGGGCCTCTGCCCTACCTCATCAGACACTTGCTGGAGAAGAAAGCTGAACCAGAAACTACATCCTGCCAATAAGAACTGCCTGGCTGCTCAAAGGACTCACCTGTCTGCTTTCTACTAAGGACTGCTGCCTTGCTGTTGGCCTGCTGCCTTGCTGAACTCTTGTCTGGCTGTGAAAGTGCTCTCCAAGGGCTTGGATAGAGCTTGCCTCCTGTTCCCTGAAGTCTCAGGACCAAAAATACTTCTCTTTTTCACTAGAACGCTTCGTGCGCCGAAATTTTCGACGCACAGCTTGTGCTGCGGCGAGAAAAACGCCGCACCTCGCCGCTGATCGACGCGCCGCCTTCAGGACGACCGGAACTTCGACGCACGGCCTCGCAAGGACAATGCCGCCCGACCTCCAGAGGAGAAATCGACGCGCAGCCGGAAAACAAGCAGGAGAATCCACGCACAGACCCGGGACATCTGGTAATCCCCGCGATCCACAGAAAGAGACTGTCCGCGCGCCGGAAAACGCCGCACGACTTCCCCACGTGGAAAATAACAACGCAAGTCCGTGTGTCCTGGGGAGAAATCGACGCACACACCATTTTTCCACGTATCTCTTCTTCTGTGGCCCTCTGAGGAGATTTTCCACTCCAAACCAGGTACTTTGTGCTTGAAAGAGACGTTGTTTGCTTTTTAAAGACTTAAGACACTTTGGGGGTCATTCCAACCCTGGCGGTCGGTGTTAAAGCAGGCAGGCGGTCCAAAAAATGGAATTCTGACCCTGGCGGAAACCACCAACACAGACCGCCACTTTAACACTCCGACCGCCACGGCGGGACAAACAAACAGCGCGGCGGTCACCGCCAACAGATAGGCGGGAGACAATGTACCGCCCACCCTATCACAACTCACCAATCCGCCACCTTTTCCGGGGCGGGAGCCCCGCCGATAAAAACACGGCGGAAACAGACTACGAACAGGAAAACGCTCACCTCTACACACTCCACGAGGAATCTGGACAGCATGGAACCAGAACTACACATCCTACCAGCTATTGTCTACCTGCTCCTCTACCAGGAGCACGAACGCCGGCGCAGAAGACAACAGTGAGTACTGCACCTACGACACAGGGGAGGGGGGAGGAGAAAAGATTACGGGCACACACATACGCGACACACCCACCCTCACCCACAACTACCTACACATCAATGCAGAGCAACAACTCAGAGTGACACCCCCCAAACCCCCCAGAAGAATGCAAAGACAAAAAAAAATTATCATGAAATTTAAATATATTGTAAGGCTAAGTAAAAAAAAAATTCAAACATCTATAACTATATACACATATGTAAATTGTCCAGTCCAAATTGGGTTTCAGTCATTGTACGTGGGCCGATGGGCCTCAACACATGGGCAAAGCCCACACAGGAGACCCGAATCCATTGGAGAGAACACTGCAGGGGCATCAGATAGAAAAACTACAGGCACCTCAGGGGGAAGGGAAGGGGAGGCACCTCAGCCACATGAGTCCACGACGCCAGAACCACGAGGGGCCTCCATGCCCACTGTCCCATCCTGGGGAGTGCAAAGCCACAGTCTCACAAGTCTCTACAGTGGGTGGCTTGCCCACTGTTACATCCTGGGGAGTGCAAAGCCACAGTCTCACAAGTCTCTACAGTGAGTGGCTTGCCCACTGTTACATCCTGGGGAGTGCAAAGCCACAGTCTCACAAGTCTCTACAGTGGGTGGCTTGCCCACTGTGCCATCCTGGGGAGTGCAAAGCCACAGTCTCTCAAGTGGATTACAGACTCCACTGGTACTGGAGGAGGCATGGTGCCCAGAGTGCATCGTGCAGCCCTGCCCGACACAGATCCGGCCCTGCCCCTTCTGCCAATGGGCCAGCGGTGCTTGAGATGAAGGGCCCAGCGGAGCGGTGCTTGAGATGAAGGGCCCAGCGGAGCGGTGCTTGAGATGAAGGGCCAGCGGAGCGGTGCTTGAGATGAAGGGCCCAGCGGAGCGGTGCTTGAGATGAAGGGCCCAGCGGAGCGGTGCTTGAGATGAAGGGCCCAGCGGAGGGGTGCTTGAGATGAAGGGCCCAGCGGAGGGGTGCTTGAGATGAAGGGCCCAGCGGAGGGGTGCTTGAGATGAAGGGCCCAGCGGAGCGGTGCAGAGATGAAGGGCCCAGCGGAGCGGTGCTTGAGATGAAGGGCCCAGCGGAGCGGTGCTTGAGATGAAGGGCCCAGCGGAGCGGTGCTTGTCTTGAAGGGCCCTGTTCAGCGGTTCTTGAGACGGCGGTGCCCTGTTCAGCGGTGCTTGTCTTGAAGGGCCCTGTTCAGCGGTTCTTGAGACGGCGGTGCCCTGTTCAGCGGTGCTTGTCTTGAAGGGCCCTGTTCAGCGGTTCTTGAGACGGCGGTGCCCTGTTCAGCTGTGCTTGTCTTGAAGGGCCCTGTTCAGCGGTGCTTGAGACGGCGGTGCCCTGTTCAGCGGTGCTTGTCTTGAAGGGTCCTGTTCAGCGGTGCTTGTCTTGAAGGGCCCTGTTCAGCGGTTCTTGACATGTGTCTCCAGGGCACCATATCCGGCCAATATATGGAGTTCACTTGCCATCCGACTTCTCGCTTGCGGGGCCCTCCTGTGCTGGAGTCCGGGGCCCGTGGGTGTCCTCCTTCACACCCGGAATGGGGCTGGTGGGGCCCTCCTGGGCAGCTCGCCTGCTGCCGGACTTGTCAGCCGTGCTGCCCTTGCCATCCTTCAGTGATTCTCTGTGGCCCTTGCCTCCCTTTGTAGATGTGCCAGGTGGCACCCCACTTCCTGACGGTGCCAGGGTAGTGCCTTTGGAGGCTGCCGTCTCTGGCCTCTCGCACCGGACCTTGCCTTTCTTGGTTTTCTTCCCAGGGGGTGGGCTGGCTGTCCCTTTGTTGCTGCCCTTGAAGGTGGTGGACTCCAATATCCCTGTACTATGGACCTTGTAGGACCAGGGGTTGTGGTGGCTGAGGTGCTGATTGGACTCTTACGAGATGGAGGGGGTGGGTCAGGTGATGGAAAGAGGTTAATTTTGGACAGGAAAAACTTTTTAGGAGCAGTGGGAAGGGTAGGTGCAGTGGGTATGGGAGTGGAGGAAGAGGATGTGGTTGTAGGAGAGTCAAGTGTGGTGTCTTTGGGTGCAGGTGCTTGTGACGGAGGCTGTCGTGAGGTGGATGGCTGTTGGGTGGGTGGCTGCCTGCGTTTGTGTGGTTTGGAAGAGGGGGTGACAGACACACTGGGAGAGGACACAGGGGACGTGTAAATGGCAGTGGGGGTGGTGACTGCACGTGTGCGGAGTGTTCTGGTGGGTGTGCTGGTGATGGACGTAGTGGCTGATGATGTTGTGCATGCAAGTGTGAGTGGAGACCTCACAGGGAGGGAGGAGGGAGACGAGGAGGAGGGGGACACAGAGGAGGCAGTGGCTGTTGGTATGTCTGCATGTGGCTGTTGCTTGTGTGAATGCTTGTGTGATGTGTGGTGCTTATGTCTGGATGAGCTGCCCTTGGGTGTTGAGGTGTGTGCAGGCTGGTCTGTAGGTGTGTCTGGGATAGGCAGAGGAACAGGGGAGTGGGACTGGGTGGAGGAAGTTGGAGGAGGGAGGCAGGAGACAGGGACAATGGCTGCCGTCAGTGCTGAGGCCAGAGCGTTGAACGATCGCTGATGGGCAGCCTGACCCGAATGAATGCCCTCCAGGTATGCATTGCTCCGGTGCACCTCCCTTTCTACCCCCTGGATGGCATTCAAAAGGGTAGACTGCCCAACAATGAGCGTCCTGAGGAGGTCAATGACCTCCTCACTGAGGGCAGCAGGGGTAACTGGGGCAGGGCCTGAGGTGCCTGGGGCGAAGGAGATGCCCGCCTTCGTGTGCGAGCGGGCACGGGGCGAACGCTGAGGGGCTGCTGGGAGGGCGGAGCTGGTGCGCTGGGTGGCGGCTGTACCTGTTGTTGCGGTGGGCACGGATGTTGCCGCCACCACAAGGGAGCTCCCTTCCGAGGACGTGTCTGTGTCGCTGATGTCTCCCCGTTTCCCCGTTGTGGAGCTCCCCTCGCCCTCCGTCTCACTGGTGAACTCCGAGTCGGTTGCATGGCCCTCCAGGGCCATGTGGGATGCAGCTCCCTCGTGCTCCGATGCCACTTCTCCTCCGCCTGATGATGCTAATGCACACATGAACAGGAAGAGCCGCAAAAAAGGGGGGGGGAATAAAGACATGTTGAGTGCATGCATTGGCAACACAGTTGGCGGAGAGGACAGACACAGAAGCCCCCTGCACTACGCCGCGCACTTGGGGTACACTACTCAATCATTGGGACTTGGCCTACAAGCCTATGGACGACAACTGCACACATACAGTAGGTGACACAGGGCCATGGATAGCTGTACTTGGCACCCTACAGAGGTGGGGGGCGGGGGCACAGGGCCATGCCTTACGGAGGGGCCTAGCCTACAGAAATCGCCCTGGCCTAGAGATACCCACAGCCCTCCTCCCCCACCCAGACACCTCCACTGCGCGCTAAGATAGCAGAATGTGCTGGTACTCACCCCCTTGTGTCTGATGTGATGTCCTCACGCGCCCATCCAAATCTGGGTAGGCCACCGCCAGGATCCGAGACATCAGGGGGGTCAATTGACGAGTGGCACCCCTCCTACGTTGGGAGGCCATCCCCAGCAGAGCCTCCGCGGTCTTCCTGCTCCCGCGGCGGATGTCCTCCCACCTCTTGCGGCAGTGGGTGCCCCGTCTGTTGTGGACCCCCAAGGTCCGGACGTCCTTGGCGATGGCACGCCAAATGTCGATTTTCTGATGGGCGCTGACCTATGTGACATGTACAGGGGGAGAAATAACATTATTATAATTTTCTGCATGCTCGATGTGATTGGCCCCCCCATCCCCACCCTTGCCATGTGGCACATGCTCTCATCCGTCGTTTGATGCATGCCTCAATCGCTCCCCTCTCCACAATCTTTCATCCACCCGACTCAACACAGGCATTACCCCCAAAGCATGCTCCCAGTGTACTTACCTGTTGGTCTGGAGGACCGTAGAGTAGCGCATACTGGGGGAGGACCCCATCCACGAGTTTCTCCAATTCTTCAGAAGTGAAGGCAGGGGCCCTTTCCCCAGTCGCAGCAGCCATTGTATCTTCCAGACCGAGGTCACAGCAGCACTTGCAGTATAGGTCCTCTCCTGTGGATGATCAGGTCTCGAGTGATTAAGCAGATAGAAAATGGCGGTCACGTCCGCGGCGGTGCGTACCGCGGCGGTGCGTCCCGCGACCGCCGGCGCACTTCGTCATTGGCTCCTGAAACGCATAGGGTTCAATGTTAACCAATGTGGCTTTTCGCCGCTGTCTTCGACCGCCTACCGCCACGGTGTGCCACGCCAGTGCATTGACCTCACATCCCATTGTCGCACTTCACAGGTCAGGCAGCCGCCATTTCAAGGGCCCACATGGCTCAATTTCTACTGCGTCACACATGCCTAGGCCTTGCATCGACACTCATACAAGCCATTCAATGCATAGAGAATCGTGTACTGTGCAAGCTGTGGGAACGTACCTGTGGGTTGATTGACTCTGTGCTCGCTGTTGTCCTTCCTAGGCACCGTCCGCTGGGACTTGCGAGGAGATGGAGGAATGTTCCCGTGTACAGACCGCTGGTGGACCTGTCGACAGTGGAGGAACGACATGTCATTCTGAAATACAGGCTTGACCGAGCCACTATACATGAACTGTGTGCCCAGCTGGAGGCAGACCTGATGTCACCCATCCGCCAACCCACAGGGATACCCCCTCTAGTGCAGGTGCTGTCAGTACTCCATTTCTTAGCAAGTGGGTCATTTCAAACAACAGTGGCCATTTCATCAGGGATGTCTCAGCCTATGTTTTCCAAGGTGTTGTCCAGAGTGTTGTCTGCCCTGCTCAAACACATGCGGAGATACATCGTTTTCCCTGAGGTGGGGGATTTGCCTACAGTGAAGGGTGATTTCTATGCCCTTGGACATATTCCCAACATCATTGGTGCCACTGATGGGACACATGTGGCTTTGGTACCCCCCAGTGAAAGTGAACAGGTGTACAGGAACAGAAAAAGTTATCATTCCATGAATGTCCAGGTGGTCTGTTTGGCTGACCAGTACATCTCCGATGTAAATGCCTAGTTCCCTGGGTCAGTGCATGACGCGTACATCATGCGAAATAGCAGCATCCCTTATGTGATGGAACAACTACAGAGACACCGTGTGTGGCTAATTGGTGACTCAGGTTACCCCAACCTGTCGTGGTTACTGACCCCAGTGAGGAATCCCAGGACAAGGGCAGAGGAACGCTACAATGAGGCCCATGGGTGAACTAGGAGGATTATAGAAAGAACCTTCGGCCTCCTGAAGGCCAGGTTTAGGTGCCTGCATATGACAGGTGGATCCCTAATGTACTCACCAAAGAAGGTGTGCCAGATCATCGTGTCCTGCTGTATGCTTCACAACCTGGCTTTGCGCCGCCAGGTGCCTTTTCTGCAGGAGGATGGTCCAGATGGTGGTGTTGTAGCAGCTGTGGAGCCTGCGGAGAGTGAAGAGGAGGAAGACGAAGAGGACGACACAAACAACAGGGACACAGTGATACAGCAGTATTTTCAATAACACACAGGTAAGAATCAACACCGGCATTTTACATTTACTTACAGTCTCCTGCCTCTCTACTGTCTGTCCTTTTCACCCAGTGTATGCTAACAGAGTTGTGACTTTCCCTTCCAATTTCAGAGATGTGGGCCCCACTGCGTGACCTCTGTTTTGTTTGCCCATGGACTACAGCTGTGTGACAGTGGTATGTTGTCATCACAATGTAACTGGTCATTTTGGCACGTTTATGTCTAATACATATTTTCAAAAATACAGGCAGGCTCCAGATTATTTGTGTGCAATAAGTGTGTTTATTAAAGTGCTCAATTTTGGGACATGGTTGAAAATCGGTGATGGGTGATGGTGGAGGAATGTCCATGGCAGAGTCCAGATTCTCAGTCTCACAGGTGCATTGTCCATATGCCTGTGGAAGGTGGAGCAGGGGCAGTTTAAGGTTGGACAGGGTGACAATGTGGGACAGTGGGATGACAGGGGGTATCCTTTCCTGGCGGGGGTCTTGGCATCCTACTCGGTCTTCTTCCTAGATCTCAGGCCCCGCTTGCGGGGTGGTTCTTCTTCTGCAGGAGGTGGGGTTCTGGTGGCCGGTTGTTGCTTTGTCGGGGCCTCCTGTCCACTAGCGCCGGCCGAGGTGGTAGCCTGTTCCTGGTCCATGCTAGTGACAGGGGCCCTTTGTGGTGCCACATGGTCCCGCAATGTGGTGACAATCTGGTTGAGAGCCACAACGATGGTGCCCATTGCGGAACTAATGTTTCTCAGTTCTTCCCTGAACCCCATAAACTGTTCCTCCTGCAGTACCTGGATCTCCTGGAACCTGGCCAGGACCGTCGCCATCGTCTCCTGGGAGTGGTGGTATGCTCCCATGATGGAGGTGAGGGCCTCGTGGAGAGTGGGTTCCATGGGCCTGTCCCCCCCCTGTCGCACTGCAGCCCTCCCAGTTCCCCTGTTTCCCTGGGCCTCTGTCCCCTGGACCGTGTGCCCACTACCACTGCCCCCAGGACCCTGTTGTTGTTGGGGTGGTGGGTTAACCTGGGTGCCCTGTAGTGGTGGACACAACGCTGATTGACGTGTCCTGGAGACAGAGGCATGGGCCCGCTGGGTGGGTGCTGTGCTGGTGTTCCCAGAGGGGGGTAGGTTTGCTGTAGCCTGTGGCTGTCTGAGGGGAACCAACTGTCCCAAGGTCCCGATGGGCCGGGCTGGTCATCTGGGTCCAGGGAGACAGAGTTGCTGTCATCACTGGGGGCCTCTTCTGGGGGTGGGATGGACATTTCTGGACCCTCCTGGGCGGTGTGGTGGCGTTCGGGTCCTGTAGGGGTATAAGAGTATGGTTATTGCTTCTGTGTGTACCATAGCGTGCAATGGGTGGGTGCCCGTGTACCCCAGTGCTGGCATTCCTTTTTGGGGGCTGTTGTGACGGCGGTTTGTGGGGGAGATGGGTATGTGCAGTGGGCATGCTTAGGTGATGGCTGTCGATGGTTTGTGGTGGCATGCAGGGTTTGGTGTTGGGATGGGTGGGTTGTGATGGTGAGACATTAGCAATGAGGATGTGTGATGGTGGTGGGGGGAGGGTGGGGGTATGAGTTGGCATGCTGGTGGGGTGGGGGTGGTGAAGTAGTGAAGATGAGACTTACCAGAGTCCATTCCTCCGCCTACTCCTGCGAGGCCCTCAGGATGCAGGATGTTCAAGACCTGTTCCTCCCATGTTGTAAATTCTGGGGGTTGAGGTGGGGGTCCGCCGCCAGTCCGCTGCACCGCGATGTTGTGCCTGGATACCATGGAACGCACCTTCCCCCGTAGGTCGTTCCACCGCTTCCTGATGTCGTCCCGATTTCGTGGATGCTGTCCCACAGCGTTGACCCTGTCCACTATTCTTTGCCATAGCTCCATCTTCCTGGCAATGGTGGTGTGCTGCACCTGTGTCCCGAAGAGCTGGGGCTCTACCCGAACTATTTCCTCCACCATGACCCTGAGTTCTGCGTCTGAGAACCTGGGGGGTCTTTGGGGTGCCATGGGGTGGTGTGGATGAGGTGTGGGGTGGTGTTTGCGGTGATGAGTGTGGTGAGTGTAGTGGTGTGTGGTGTTTTGTGCGTGGTTGTTGTGTGGGTGATGGTGTAGTGTGCCTCTGTGTGATGGTGTTCTCTATTTTGTGCTGTCTCTCTCTGGGCTTCGTCTCTGATTTGTGGTCGTAGGGGTTTGTGGGTGATGTGGGTGTGTGTTTTACAGTTAATTGGGTGTGTGGGAGTGTTATGTGTATGTGTTTCAGGTGTGTGTATTTCAAATTGTCCAATGTGGCTGTGTTTTGGAGCTGTATGTGTATTTTGAGCGCGGCGGTGTGTACCGCCAATGGAATACCGCGGTTGAAAGACCGCTGCGTGGATTCGTGGGTCGTAATGGCATGGGCGTATTTCTGTTGGCGTGACGGTGGAGGTTTGGTCTTCGCCAGTTTAACGCTGGCCGTTGGTGTGGCGGACTGTTGTTGATGTCGGGTTTTTGGCGGTTTGCCTCTTGAGGGTCCGAATGACCGTGGCGGTTTACCGCGACCGCGGCGGTGGTGTGGCGGCCTTCTGAACGGCGGTAAGCGCCTTTTACCGCCGAGGTCAGAATGACCCCCTTTATATCACTTTTCAGTGATATCTCTACAAATTCACATTGCAACTTTATTCGTTTTGACCTACAATTATCCTGATAAATATTATATATTTTTCTAAACACTGTGGTGTATTTTTGTGGTGCTATATGGTGGTATTGTATGATTTATTCCACAAATACTTTACACATTGCCTTCTAAGTTAAGCCTGACTGCTCGTGCCAAGCTACCAGATGTGTTGATTTCGAAAAATAGTCTGTAGCAACAATTAAATATCTCATGTTCCTAGGCAACAAGTGAAAAGGACCGGAGAAATCCATAGCATTTTTTTCCCACGGCTTACTTGGAAAAGAAACAGTGTGTAATGGTTTAGTGTTGCACTTCGAATGTTTATCCGACACAACACAATAGGGACATTTGTCAACAAAATCTGCAACTTGTTTATCCAAATTGTGCCACCAATATTTTCCTTTTAATCTTTTACAAGTTGCAGAAACACCTAGATGACCTTTATGTCCAGCTTTTATTAATCTCAATCTTAAATCAATAGGTGGTACACAGACAGAGCCCCTCATGCAAATACCATTCTCACAAGACAATTCCATAGCTAACTGACTGTACACATTCATCTCACCACTATATTTCTTCTTGTTTGGCCAACCGTGTTTAATGTGATGCAAAACTTGTGACAAAATACCATCATTTGACATAGTTAATGTCCAGTCCTCCTCCGTAAAGAAACCACCAGATGCAGAGACCAAGTCCAATACTTCTACCACACACAGGCCCTCATTACAACCTTGGCGGGCGGTTGGACCGCTGTGCGCCCGCCTATGCGGCCGTAATCCCGCCGGCCACATTACGACATCCCCGCTGGGCTGGCGGGGATGTCGGCCGTAACATTGGAGCTGGCTCCTAATGGAGCCGGCGGTTTTGCGGCCGTGCGACGGGTGCAGCTGCACCCGTCGCGCTTTTCACTGTCTGCTGTGCAGACAGTGAAAAGCAGAGTGGGGCTGTGCCTGAGGGCCCCTGCACTGCCCATGCCAAGTGCATGGGCAGTGCATGGGCAGTGCAGGGGCCCCGCGACTCCCCTTCCCGCCAGGCCATGGACAGGCTGGCGGGAAGGGGAGTCGTAATCCCCTGGGCAGCGCTGCCCTAGCAGATAAAAACCGCCAGGACAACCATGGCGGGAAATCGCCAGTCCCGGCAGTGCGACCGTAATAAGGCAGATTGTACCGCCAGCCTGTTGGCGGTACAATCGCCAAAACAGCCCTGGCGGTCTTTGACCGTCAGGGTTGTAATGAGGCCCTCAGTGTCTTGGTCATCGCTAACATTGGGAGTGCATGGCAGTGTAAGACGTGATAAACAATCCGCTCTAACATTTTTTCCACCAGACACATACTTCACTTCAAGATTATATTCCTGTAACTTCGAAAGAAGACGCACAAGCTGGGCAGATGATTTTCCTAAGCCATTACCGCCCAACAAAAATACCAAAGGCTTGTGATCAGTGTAAATCTCAAAATAAGTTCCCCAAATATACGTCCTAAATTTTTGAACAGCCCAAACACAGGCTAAGGCTTCCCTTTCAATCGTGCTATAATTACTCTCGGCACTTGAAAGGGCCCTCGAAGCAAATGCGACTGTATTTTCTTGACCATTCACCCACTGACCAAAAACAGCTCCGAGACCCTTAAGGCTAGCATCAACAGTTATAAACAATTTTCCCAAGTGAATAAACGATTTCAAGGTCAGAGCTGACAATACAGCTTGTTTTAAGCGTTCAAAAGCATCAATGACCTGATCATCCCAAACAAATTTACTGCCTTTTTTTCAACAATGATCTAAGAGGCTGTACAATCAGGGAAAACCATTAACAAACCTTGAATAATATTCACAAAGCCCAAGGAATGAACGCAGCTCATCTTTATTGGCCGGAGGAGGAGCCTTCTTTATAGCCTCAAGATTGCACATTTTAGGGTTAATGTCATCAGCCGAGATACTCCACACTTCCAACCATAAATCTGCATTTCTCAGCTTTAATGGTCATGCCACAAGTTTGAAGTATGGCAAAAACTTTATCAAGAACCTCTCTATGTTCTCCTACTGTTTCTGTGTGAACTAAAATGTCGTCCTGGAAGGCACAGACATTTCTCAAGTGATCAAATAGTGAATCCATAATTTTTTGGAACACGCTTGCTTCTGAAGCCAAACCAAAAGGTAATCTTAGGTATTTAAAAGCACCATAAGAAGTAATAAATGTAGTCAAGTCTTGAGAGCTCTCACTAAGAGGAATCTGGTGATATGCCGAATGTAAATCTATAGTTGAAAAAAACGTAGAAGTGCCTCAAGTGGTTATCAACTCCTGAATGTGTGGGAGTGGATGACAATCAACCAGGATATTTTTTATTGAGTGATCTCAAGTCAACACATAACCTGAGATCTCCATTTTTTTTTTTTGGGTGATAACAATTGGAGAAACCCATTCTAAGGAATCAGTAGGAGCAATTATACCATCTGAAACCAACATATCAAGTAACTCCTTTAATTGGTCTCTGATAGACAAAGGAACAGGCCTGACCTTGTGTGACACTGGGATAGCTCCTTCCTTTAGTTTAATGCACTGCACAAAACCCTTCACCATCCCTACTTTATCAGCAAAAACCTCCGGAAACCTCAGTGTGAAGTGTGCTGGCACAGTATTGTTGGGTGTTAGAAACAAAACAGAACTTTGGTGGGGGCAGTCTCCTAGGGTTATGGGATTATCTTGGCCTGGATGTAGTACAATGCCCAAACGAGCCAAATCTTTCCATCCCACAATGTCCCTTCCTTTCACTGCTACATAAACCTTAGTGGCACTAGACCTACCCAAAATTTCTAAGGTAGTACAAAAGAATCCCAATAAATCAATGTCCTGGTCCCCAAAAGCTTTGGGAGAAATATCAGCACTTTCCAAAGACATGGTCGCAGGCCAAAATTGAAAGAAAGTCCTGTCTGCCAAAATAGTAACAGGTGCACCTGAGTCAGCCATGATCAAAATTCTCTTTGAGTCTATGAGTGTTTCACAAATAGGTCCCTTGAAGTGCTTAACACATTTACTCTTGTCATTATTTGTTAAGTCTACCGTCAAGACAACATTAGACAATTTACTTGAGCAATCTGCCACATCATCCATGTCTTGAGTGTGCACATTACTAATTTTCATTTTGGTACTAGGATTAAACCTACAGCCAGATTGTCTACACATAACTTGGAAATTACCTATTTTCTGACATTTCAGGCACTTTTTCACAAGGGCAGGACACGTTTGATTATTCCCTATGTGATTACAAGAACCACACCGGTAACACGACTTTGCAAACTGAGACTGCCCCTTCCTTTGTTTAAAAGACCTCTCTTTAATGTAGCATACCTCTGAATCCTCAACAACTTGATTGACAGAAGCCTGCTCACTCTGACTGCACACAACTCTTGATGTGATTATAGATCTTTCAATGGCTTTCGCTAAATCCACAGCTTCATCTAAGGAAGGATTACAACATGCCAAAAGACGCTCCTGAATTTTTGGGGAATGGCTATGGAAAACAAACTGATCCCTTATATACACATCCACAATATTGCAAAAATCACACTTCGCTACAAGCAAAGTAGCCAAATACTCATCAACAGACTCATCAGCTGGCTGTTTGCACATCGCAAAATTAAACCTTTCCAGCAATACATTAGAATCATCAGAGTACTGTTTTCTGAATCTCTCTTTTTCTTCAACATAAACATTCCAAACAATATCTTCCCCCAACGGTGGTGGGATGACCGGCAAATTGTCAAAGACTCGCTGTCTGGCAACCCCCAGGTGGTTAAAGAGAAGAGCTAGTTTCCTGGCTCGGGAAAATTCATTAGAATCTATTGCAATAAGATAATTCTCAAAAGTCCTCAGCCATTCACTCATCCATACCTCAGGTTTCCCAGCTTTTTTGTAGGAAAGGTGAAGGTTGTACTACTACATGACTTGAAGACATGTTAACCACACAAATTGAAGTAGACAAATCAAAACATGCACCCAAAATTAAATAGCATCAAGATTCCACAAAAGGAGATAGGAAAAACTTGAAAATCAAATAAAAAAAACCTATGCATTTAAGCAATTTGTTGATAAAGGTAAAGACAACAATAAAATAATAAATGTTCACTTCAATGTCCTTCTTTCCATCCTCCTTCCTTGTTCTATTCTGACACACAAAATCCTTGAAGAACAGAACACTAACTTTGTAACTGGACACAAACATGGTATCCCATCGTGATGCATTATTTAAATGTTCCGGTTAAGTACTCCGTCAAGTTTTTTTTCCCCCTGAAAAGCGAAAGACATAAAGCGCGAGGTTCGGCTAAATGGTCTCCAGGCAACCTGACTGCAGAAAAACCCAGAAGAAATGTGTGCAGAATGTCCCCTTCCTGTTCAGTAAACGTGCTGACACACACGTTGCCAGGCAACTGAAGAAACGCTGAGAGATGCGCCTAGTACGTCTCCGTCTCCTTCTTGGTGTCCCACGCGTTACCAAGCAACTGAACGGTCCTCAGCGACGTGCAACCGTGTGAGGACACCTGCCGGGGCAGTAACCACAGCTAACAGCTTGACACGGTGAGCGCGCTCGCGAATACACGCGCCGCCTCATGTCACAAGTCGAAACGTCAGCAGCAGCAGCAACCGCAGCCACAAGCTTGACACAGTGAATGCACTTGCCAACCCAAATGCTCGAGCGCTGACCCATGCCTCAACGGCTAACGATACAGTTGATTTCGCCTCTTCTCGCCTTACCCAGCAAATTAGTGTCCACAAGCGTCTCACACGGTCAAACTTGACAGGAAAGGCTTGTTTTCTCGTAAGCGGCACATGAGAATTTTTCCAGTACTTCCAGCGTTTACAAAATCCGTGGTGGTCGCTGGATCAAACTCCTACCCCACTCCTGGTACCAAAAGATGTAGGGGTAGGGTACAAAGGAATTTTAGGTAGCAGGGAAGAACTGCTATTCACACTCCTGTGTTGAATTATGCAGTATCTTTATTATAAGGATACACAACAGTCAACAGCACCCTCAAGGTTCAGAACCAGCCTCCAACTGCCTCTCAACCAGACTCCAGAACCAGAGGGCACTGATGTCACACAGAACTTACAGGTCTCAAACATAAGCAGTAAAAGAAAGGAACAAAGAATAACATAGCAAGAACAAAATACACAATTCAAAATAATACAAATACAATTTGCCACATATTACACTACCCACACAAGTGAGGTACCATCTTTATCAGAAGACATGGGGGAATGCTTGGTGGAAGGAAATTTGTGGCTCCCCGCAGATTCCCCAACTTTCTATTGCAGAAATGGAAAACGTGTTTTTTGTCAAAGTTTGAGGTTTGCAAAGGTTTCAAGGTAAGACAGCCTAGTGAGAACCATGCAAGTCACTCCATCCTGAATTCCTCTAGGTGTCTAGTTTTCGAAAATGTATAGGTTTGCTGGGTTTCCCAACGTGCGGATGAGCTGGGGCCCAAAATCTACAGCCATGCACGTTACCAAAAAAGGGCCAGTTTTCAGTGGAAAAACGTGATGTGTTCATGTTGTGTTTTGGGTTATTTCCTGTCATGGGCACTAGTTTAAACAAATATACAGGTTTGCTAGATTTCCTTGGAGCCGGCTGAGCTAACGCCCAAAATCCATAGCTAAGCACATTGATGTGTCCATGTTGCTTTTTTGAGCCGTTTCCTGTCACAAGGACTAGGCCTACCCACACAAGTGAGGTACCATTTGTATCAGAAGACTTGGGGAAACACATAATAGTAGAACAAGTGTTATTCCCAATAGTATTCCTCTGCATTTGCACCTTCAAAATGTCTAACGGTCTGTTAGAAAGAAGTCATTTGGAGAAATGTCCTTTAATTCACTTTAGTATGGGTACCCACAAATCTAGAGATGTGCAAATAACCACTGCTTCTAAACTCCATTTCTTGAGACCATTTCAGAAATATATAGGTTTCCTTTATACCTATTCTTACTATTTATATTTCACCACGGGGCGTGGCCAGAGGCATCAAGATGTCAGTCGCACTTCAGAGGTGCTCTATACCCCTCCATCATCTGCCTCGATCCGCACCCATCTCACCACCATCCTGGTCTGAGAAATTCTCCCTGCAAACTCTGGGAGCCCCTCTTTGACCCCCCTTGTGGATCAGGCACTGGTGCGGGAGCGAGGGGAGCGCTGCAGCAGTGCTTCCTGATAGCTCAGCGGCATTACAAAATAGTGACCGGCACCTGAAGAGCCTTGCTGGGGCCATGTCTCTCTCCGGAGGAACGATGCCTTGGGGGCCCGAGGGACTCAGGGACACAGAAGGACTCAGGGACCTCTGCACAGAAGGAGCAGGGTGAATGTTTTGGCAGGGTCCTCCACCCCCCACCTATTTCCTTCCTCGCTTCCTGCCTCTTCGCTGCTGAAGTGCCAGAGGCCTGTGGATCGGCATGACACAGAGGGGGAGACAACAGCCTGTACACCTGCTGTCGCTGGGCAAAAGGGAGGGATGCGGCATGTGGACCCTGCTCCTGCCGGCCTAATGCCCCTGTCTGCTCTTGCAGGGGCCAGCACAGTTTGATGGCCTCCTCTGAGGCACTATGCGGCCTTGCCCGGCTAGGGCGACGGCGGGACGCTGAGGATAAGGGAAAGAGGGGCCTAGTATCTCCGCGCCCCCAGCTGGGCCTTGGCACACACCGAGCTGTGCTTGCCTGCGGCCCCTGTGAGGGTACCGGGGTCGTGCATGCAGCACCCTGAGACCTGTCCAGGCCTGTGAGAGTGGTTCTGCAAGCTGGGGGAGATATGTGGGGGGATGTCTCGAGTGGGGCCCTGAGCCACTACCTAGCCCAGATACTGCAGGGGCTGGGTGACTGACATTTGTGACACTACCCTGGGGATCGCAGATCAGTCTCTGGCGGGTGACGCCGCTGGTGCCCCCTCCCGTCCTTTTGTCACTACTGTGACTCTGACTGTGTTTGCTGCCGTGTGCAGTGTGGACTCTGGTGCACCCCCTTGGACTCTGGGGACGGCAGGATGTCTCCTGTCCTCCCACCTCTTTGCTTGTACTGAAGACACTCTAGTCAACAGATTCGAGGAGGACCCCATCTGTGTGATACCCCTGTCATTCATCACCTTCACTTCATCAAATAGGGGTTCACTCTTATCCCCAGACTCAGCTGTTGGTGCTGCCACAGAGGGCGGTAAGCAGGTTGAGCCCCTGGGCCATGCCTTGAGTCAGCCTTAATCTGGTGTCTGTGATGCTGCCTGGGGACATAAGGATTCTTGTACGCCTCCTGGTCCTTTGGGGTGGCCGGTTCGATATGGGCCCCCCTTGCCTGCACTAACACAAATGGTGCAGTTCCTGGGGCATTCCCCCTGGGATGCCTACCACCTGGGGGCTACTCCACCATTCCAGTGCTCTCATCTCCCTGGGTGGGGGGCGGGTCACCCTTCTCCATCTAACTCAGCTGCTTGTGCTTCCACAAAAGGTGGTAAGCAGGCAGAGTTTCAGAAGCGTGCACTACTGGCTGGTGATGGAGAATGGCATGGGCAACGACAAGGCGAGCTGCTCCTCAACCACACAGACATGCATTGATAAGTACACCAATGGCCCACCTGCGGTTACTCCAGGGGATGCTGGATTGGGCATGAAAACCCAACCATCAGGGTCCCTACCAAAATCCTCCAGGGTATCCAGTCCTCACAGGCAGCAGTCAAAATGAAAATCAAAGGGGTCAAAGTGGATGTGGCGCTCCTGTGCCAGGACCTCCATAATACAATGCCTAGAATGACTGAGACAGATGATGTTAAGACGCTCAACTCTCAGACCGCTGAGCTGCACCATTGAGCTGAAGATGCAGAGAACCGTTCACAGCGCAATAATGTGCGCATAATTGGCATCCATGAAAATGTGGAGACCCAACCAATGGTGTTTTTCTTGAGAAGTAGTTTAAAACCTGGATGCCGTCCACCCAGCTATCGCCCTAGTTCACGACTGAGCAGGCCTACTGTGCTTTGGCTGTTAAGCCGCCTCAGGTTCATCACCCAGACCAGTGATAGTTTGATTTCTAATTTTTCAAGACAAGGATGCGGTTCTACAGGAGGCCCGGGCATGGGATAATATTTGCTGCAGGGATGCTAAGGTACTCCTGTTTTCGTACAACACCAAAGCAGTTCAACGTCAATGCCGATGATATGTTGAGGTCGAGCAGAAACTGAGGGAGATAGGGATATCATACTGGCTTCTTTTCCCTGCTCGGCTTTGAGTGGTCTACGCCAACAAAACAAGTTTCATTGAGACACTGGCATCTGCATGGACTTGGCTCACGGAGGAGTGTCCACTGGCTCTCTCCCTCTGCTCCCGGACCTAGGGCTGAGCAGAAATACACCCGCTCCCCGGAGGCAGAGGCCACCCCAGCAAGCCATAGCAGTATCCCCATCACCCAGGACCCAAGATAGATCTCCAACGTTGACAAACGCCGAAGGAGGTGCTGCAATTGCTGCTCCACACTCTGTCCCGGGGACACATCCCGGGAAGCCCTCCCCTGAGATGGATGACTCACGCAGTGATACCGACCTTTCCTGAAGTCTTGCACTCTAATACTTTTCCTGGCACCGGGCCCAGGGACCTGACATGTTCATTATGCATTCTTGTCTATTCCTAAGGTGAGCTGAAGGCTAAATGTAATCCTTCATAAAGGAAGGGTCAGCCGTTGTCCATCCGTTTTGTATTATGAGTTGTAAAGAATGTTTGTTCTATATGGGTGATAGAAGCTTCTGGGAGGAAGTATAGGGAGGGGAGGGAGAAGTCTAATTGAATCATAATTTCATGTTGTTGATGGTTTGGGTATATGTTTTTTCACCTTGTCCTTGAATTTTCTACAGGTATGAGCACACAAAGGGCGGGCACGGCTCCTACTGCATCCGCAAAGTTATTGGCCCACACAGGTTTGGCACTTAGTGGCTGGGCAGGGGGAGGGGATGGTCTCTCCCTGCGACACTCCAATCGACCCAACGCAACACATGGTAGGCCCAGTTAAAGCTTTATCCTGGAATGCTAATGACCCCCTGGATAAAGGGCAGCATATGGCGGTGCTTGTCTTTGCCCAGCATCACTATCAGGATGTTCTCTTACTTCAGGAAACCCATCTCTTGGGAGACTGTTACTCCTTCCTGGTATATAGGGGTTACAATAGGGTCCATCATGCAAGTTTTATCCGAGGGTCCAAGGAGGTAGCCATACTCCTTCGCCATTCCTTCCCCATGGCGGTCACCTAGGTGGTGAAAAATAAACAAGGACTTTTTTTTTACTCTTAAAGGTACATTAGAGGGGCATATGATCAAGTTGCTGAGTGCACATGCCCCACACCTGCGGCTCTCCGCATCTTCTTGTGAGATCTTTCTCAGTTAATATTGGACTTACCCCCATGGTCTGACGTTGATAGGGGAGACCTCAACGCGGTCCTCGACCCTGTAAAGGACACACATTGAGCCCCCCTTCCACTCCCAGACGCACTAATGCATGCCACTTATCGGATTGGCTGACTTTGTTAGTCAACTTACCCACACTAAGATTCTCCGGAAGGGCATTTCTGATTAGGCCCCTCTCCTCCTCAGTATTGGATCCAGTGTGGTGGGGATCCACCCCATGTGGTACCTCAACGCCTGGCACCTGAAAAATAAACTCTGCATTCAGTACTTGCAGAAAGAGCTTCAGGGGGATTTTAATCTTAATGGCTCTGTCTCCTCGACCGGGCTCTTCTGGGCGGCTGGTAAGGCGGTGCTGCGAGGCCTCGCTAAGGGTTTTATCCAATGCCCAGAGCAGCCACTTTTATTGCAAATTACTAGACTAGAGGCCCAGGACATCTGACTTGAGGCTACCGTGGCAAAGCGCCTCATGGAAACGGACTCCTGTCACCTTTCCTCAATACGGGAGAAAGTATGCAACTAGTCGATGGAGGCCATCAAGTATCTTTGATGGGCCTCCGCTGCCCGAGTCTACGGCTGGGGCAATAAAAATGGGAGGCTACTTTATTGGCTGGTCTCCCACCACCAGATATCCAGAATTGTGCCTGAAATTATGAACGCTGGGGATAATAAAGTAAATATGCTCCCGAAGGTGGGCGGAGCATTCGCTAGCTACTACCAGTCACTATACTCAGTGTCCTTGGATATTGATCCCGACCACTCTGCTCAATTCCTCAAGGACGTGCCCCTCACTAGGCTGACCCTACTTGACAAAGAGATACTGGATATTAGGAGTGTGGAAATAGCCTCAGCGATCTTCACCCTGGCCGCCGGGAAGACTACTCGCCTGACGGCTTCCCTGCCAAATAGTATGCAGTGTTTTGAGATATCCCGATTCCACGGCTCCTCGCCCTCTATAGTGAAGTTGACCACTTGGGTACCTTCCCACCTGACCTGGACATGGCCACAACAGTGGTTATCCTAAAGACTCACTCCCCATCCCAGTCCTGTGCAGACTACCTTACAATTTTGCTTATTAACTGAGATATTAAGATTTCTGCCAACCCGCCTAAAAAGAGGGTTGCCACTCCTAGTTCATCATTTCATGACCAATGAGGGTTCATGCCAAACCGTGGTATGAGACACTATATCTGCCGACTTCGTGTGGCCTTGGGCCCACTGTCGACTGCCTTCTGACCTAGCCCTATTTTGTATCAACTTTGAGAAGGTGTTCGACATGGTGGACTGGAGGTACTTGCAGTTGGTCTTATGTCGGACTGGCATGGGACCTCGTTTCAGTAGACTGGTACAGGTGTTATAGGTAAATCCCACAGCCCTCTCCCACGCATTCCCCATTGATCGAGGGACCCGTCAGAGCTATCACCTCTCCCCTCTCTTTTTCGCCCTGGCAACTGAGCCACTTACACAATTGATCATAGGTGATCCTCTTTTTTAGGGATGGAATGGGGATTGGGATCATGAGAACGGCATATCCCTTTATGCGGTGACGTCCTCCTTTATTTGGCAAACCCCATTACCAGTGATCCATGTTACTTCCAGCTTCTTCGATGAGGCCTCTGGGTTCCGCATGAATCCATCAAAGTTGGTATTGGTACCCTTGACCCCGTCCCCAGATTGCTTCACCTGGAAAGAGGCATTGCCCATTCGTAGGCTGAGCTCTAAATATCTGGGTAGCTCTCCTTCCTGAATTGGCCTGGACCCTGAATCTCAACCTCCTGATACAGTGAGCCGAGGCTGATCTTGTGAGGTGACTGTCCCTCCCACTGAATGTCTTGGGTTGCATAGCTTTCTATATAAAATGATGATCCTCCCAAGGTTCCTCTACATTTTTCAGAATTTCCCGAACCCCCAGCAGCGCTCCTGGTTCTGTGCCTTGGATACAGCTGCATCGTTCATTTGGCGGGGCTACAGACATCGGATTGTGCTGCAGCACTGTTAGAGGGGCACATATGACGGGGGCTGGGTATGACTAACCTTTATCTATATTACTTTGCAACTCAGCTTCTAGTAATAGATGACTAGTTTAACAGGGGTGGTCAGACCTGGCGTATTGACTCAAGCTGACCTTTCTTAGCTTTTCTCAGATATTAAATCTGCTTTATGGCACCTTGATCCCTAGTAGTATGGGCTTAGTGACCAGAGTGGTTTTCATAGCATGGTGAGTGGCCCTACGGCACAACTGCTGAACTAACACCCTGGCTCAGCAGACACCCCTTTGGCAGGGCACCTGGCTCCAAGAATCAGCGGCACTACAAGTTGGTTATCTCTCAGGAATGGGTGGGCGGGGACACACATGCGGTCCTTTCCAGATCTACAAACAACATACCAGCTCTCCAGCGCCCAATTTTACAAATATCTCCAACTCCACCAAGCTTTGCATACACACCCACACTGACTCATTCTGTAAATATAGTCATCCTGAGGCCAAACTTCTGATGGGAGCACTGGGGAAGGGGGAATATTTCAAATATATAGAATGTTGATTAATAATGCACCATGTGAGGTGGATCACATCAGAGGCCAGTGGGAACAGTGGCTGGGGCCCCTTGAGGATGAAGACTGATGTGATGCCTCAACGGCACCCAGAATTATAACCAGGTTGTCTCGTGTACTACTAGTACAAACATATTACCTATATGGGGCATATCTTTCACCGGCTAGGGTCGGCCTCCTTCGGGACCCTACTTGTCACCGATGCACAGGAGCCCCCGCAGATTTCTTTCACATGACATGGACATGCCCTCCAACTCAGCAGTATTGGTCTGTACTGCTGAATGAGCGCAGAGGTATTGGGTTTGGAGGGCCCGCTGTCCCCAATAGTGCTTCTGCTAGGAGTCATGGAAGGCACAGGGGGCACACAGGCTGAACAAACTTTTGTAGGAACTGCCTTGATGGTGGCTAAAAGAGACATTGCAACTGGATAGAAATCGAGAACACCACCTACCCTCTCGAGGTGGGGTTGTAAGCTGGTGTGCAAGACGAGAAGCTGGTCTAGGAAGCTTGGGGCTGCCTCCGCAAACACTATAAAGTGTGGGGGAAATGGTTGGGACAATTACCATGAACACTCTCTGGGTCTCTGAACCCACCACTGTCGATGTTTGGCAAATTTAATGCAACTGACTTAACTACTGTAAAATGCCCACTTGTTCATGATGTCGTGTTTGCCTCCGAAGCTCGTTGTGCTGTGTCTGACTTTCTTTCTGAAAACTCAATAAAAGTTGTTTATCAAAAAAAAAATATTTCACCATATGAATTGCTGTACACAATGAAAAACCATTGCAAGATGCAGCTCATTTATTGGCTCTGGGTACCTCGAGTTCTTGAAAAACCCACAAACCCTATATTATATATCCCCACAAGCAGAAGGGTCTAGCAGATGTAATGGTATATTGATTTTGTAAATTGGCTGTTGTGACGAAAAGTTACAAATGAAAACATTGTCACAAATTTAAGGTGTTTTCCTACTAAGTTTCAATATTTTTTTTATTTCAACACTTATTTTCTTTGGGAAAATCTTGAAGAATCTACACAAATCACTCCTCGCTCAATTCAGAATTTGGTCTAGTTTTCAGAAATGTACAGCTTTCCGGGATCCACCATGGGTTTCACACCCGTTTCTACTACAACCTGGAAAGAGGTTGAAAGCAAAAACAATAGGGAAAATTAGCTATCTTCCAATAAATTCCAAAACTTTAGTAAAAATATTGGTTTCCTGAATCAAGTCTGCCTGGTCCTGATAGCTGGGAAGAATGTGATTTTAGCACTGGAAACCTTTCGTTGATGCCATTTGCAGCACAAAAAAACAGACAATTTCTTCTGCAGCACTTTGTTTCCCATTTTCCCCTAAAAAACAAAATGTAGCTATGTTTTAGCTAATTTCTCGGTTCCATCCAGGTGAATCCACAAACCCTGGGTACCTTTAGAATCCCCAGGATGTTGGGGAAAAAGGACTCAAATTTGGCATAGCTAGATTATGTGAATAAAAGATTTGTGGAGGTCTAAGTGCAAACTACCCCAAATAGCCAAAAACTGGTTGGGGCTGGGAGGCTGTGGGGGATGGCGGTCTAGCAGTAAAGAGGTTCAAATCCTAATTTATGGTGAAGTCGGATTTCAGGTTACAATTCTGAAAATGCCACTTTTATAAAGCTGCCATTTTTACCTTAGCCGTTTGGTCCCTGCACCCTTTCTCTGGGTCACAAAAGTTGGTCTAGCTGACAGTTGGGTTTTGTCTACTCCTCCCATGCAGCCACACACAATAGGGAGCGTAGGTGTGACTGGCCATCACGGGCAGGACAGAGAGGGAGGAGCTGGGCTCAATCCCATTTACACTTGAATAGGCTGTGTCCTGTCTCAACCCAAAGGCTGCATACTCCCTGTAGTTAGTCTGGAGCCAGGGCTGGGAAGGCAGGGCATTTATCCACTTCAAAGTCATGCCTCTAGAAACTTCTCCCTACCTCAAAGGCAAAACTGCGTATAAATACTGGACCTCAGAGACCAACTCTTCAGTACACTTCTGGACCTGTGGATACTCTGCCAGGAAGGACTGCTGTGCTGCTGAAAGGATGGCTACTCTCCTAGACTGCTGATCTGAAGGAACTGCTGCCCTGATGTGCTGACCTGCTGTCCTCTTGACTGGGGAGGAAGGAATGGACCTGCAACTTCATCTTGAATTCAGGGCTCCCAGAGTGACTCTATGGGCTAATCTACTGGCCTTCTGATCTGAGTCTCAGGGGCATAAATGACTCCCCAGCATCCTTATCTGTCCCGAGACCCAGCTGCAGTGAGCTCCTGACCCCCAAGTGGTGCCTCTTAGGTCCTGGACCCTTAGTGTGGCTCTGTGAGCTGAAATCAAGCTTTTGGGCTATTCGCGACTGCGAATGGGCTCGTTTGCACCAGGACCTCACCGCTCAACTGCGATCCAGCGCGAAGCTCTGTCAGCCTGACTCTTCGCGCCCCAGCATTGACCGCTCGTGGCTCCCCTTCTCCCCAGCATGAAGTTCTAGCAACGCCAGCAGGTTCTTCGAGCTACGCTAAAAGCCTCTCCCAACGCTCTCCCTGCTCCACGTAGACCTCTCTAAAAGGTCTGTTGGCATAGACTTGGGGAGGTAAACTTCAGCTGCCCTAACCTGGTGACTGTATCTGACCTGGGCTCCATTGTGGTCGGCCTGAAAGTGTGGCTCTGACTCTGTCCAGTGCAACCAGATATCCTGAGTTAGCGCTTTGAGCTTTTTGGTGGTATTTTTGCTAAAATATTTTAAAAATCGTAACTCTGGGTCTACTGATTTAATTTTTGTTGTTGTCACCTTGTTTAATTTATTACATTTTGCTCTATTTTCTAACTTGATGTCAGATCCTTTTTGTGTGGTGTTTTTCACTTTATTACTTTTTGAACTGTTGCACAAATAGTTTACACATTGCCTCTCAGTTAAGCTTGACGGCTTTATGCAAAACTACCAGCGGGTTAAGAACAAGTAAATTTGGGGTTTGCCTTATCTTGGCAAGGACTGTGGATGCTGTTGGACCAGGGCTCACACACCAGTCAACCAATTAGCAAATACATTTCTTACAACACGCTAAACTCTGTGGGTTATTTCACATGTTTAAAAGGCCCTGTTTGATTTGCACGTTCTGGTAGGATTAGAGTTCCCATCCAAAATACAACCTTAGTGTTATATTTAGGCAATTACTAGACTAGTCAAAAACGCAAAGAAGCAAGACTTGCTTTTTCACTGGAATGATCCTTTTTAGTTAAAAGCCTGCAACAGTGCACTTGAGCTGTGCTAGTGACAATCTTTTATTTCATTAAAAACAAAAAAGTGCATAGAGCCTGCCCATTGCTTACCACTGGTTGGCTTGATAGTCAATCTCATTTCCCTGCTTTCCATTGATCAGCAAGTGTAGCTGCACTTTCTTCTTTGTGTCGCCATATGTTTATCCCCTGATGAGCATGGACCTAGTATGGAGGTAAAGGTTTATTAGTGTTGTTCCACTGCTTGGATTCTGGTACTTTCTTTTCCAGCGTCCCACATGATCGAAGAAGTAGTGTCCTGTGAGCAAACAGCATTTACGTCATAGGGCTAGGGCATAAAAAGCACTCCAAAGACGTACAAGTGTTTGCAGGCTGTCTTCCTCACTGTCTCATCCACGCTCTCCCATATCCCATTGTTGCTGTTTTTTTTTTTTGTAGCAATGCCTTCTGTGCTTCTTCTACTCCTTACTGTGTTGCTCCCCTTTGTGTTTCTGCCGCATTGTGTAGCACTCTCCAGCGTCTGCTTTCCCACTTAACCCACCACCCCTCTGTACTCAGCTCGGTTGTTCTCTTGGATTGTGTGCTTCCCCCCTCCCTGCAACTCCCCTGCGATCAGAGTGGTGAGGCACATTTATGTTGAAAAATGTTTGCGACTTCCTAATTGCGAATTGTTCCAACTTGCAATTAGGAAGTCTCAAATTGCGATGTACAAATGTGTCTCAGACGCATTTGGCAATTCCCAGTCGGTCGCAAATGGACATGTCTCATCAATATTCAAGAGGTGGGTCACAATTTGCGACCCACAGGGAATGGCCTGATATCACAGAGGTGATGGCCTGCTGGGGTCAGCAGACCATCATGTCTGTGATAGCTTTTTGAATAAAGCAATATATATATATATTTTTTAAATGCATCACGTTTTCCTTAAAGGAAAGGTCCGTGGGACCACAAAGTTTGCGAATGGGTTACCACCTCCTTCACAGAGTCGGTAAAATGTGAATGTCTGCGACTGTATTCCAGTTGCAAAACATTCACACATACCACTTCGAGTCGCTATTAGGAAGGTACGCCCTTAACACACTCCTTTCTAATACCAAATGGCAAACTTTATTTTACGAGTCAGTAATAAGTTACTGACTCGCAAATTAGGGTTAGTACATGTTAAAAAGCTTTTTAGTGATTGCACACTGGCCAATTTTCCGTTTGTGACTACTAAAATCTTTTGTATATGTGGCGCAATATGTACAAACATGTACAAAAGCAATAAAAATGAAGTGTTTTTTCCCCTCACCAAATGTGTTTTGTGATGGCTTAGTTTCATTTTTTTTTTCAGGAATCTTTTTATTGTTATTTAAAATATCAAATATACTGTAACAGTTTGGTGGTATAGTAATATTGGCGCAGTAGACAGTTACATCTGTTATATATTTTGCAAATTTATGGGTATTATCAACAGTAACTAGTACATGTATAACATTTACAGAGAGGAGAATAGATTATATACCCGAACCCATGCATCACATTTTACAGTCAGTAGGAGGTATCTAAGCCGGAGTATAAGTGCTTCATATGTAGGGTAGTTGGGCCTCTGGATGTAAGCACAGTACACCAGTCGTCTTAACTCTCTTACTGCCTTTCTGTTTAAGTTTGCATGTAATTGCACATTCTTATATAAATGTTGATCCTGGATTAATAACGAATAAAAACAGCAACATTGTGAAACAATGGAGTACCTTATCTTCAAACATTTAATGACAGTATTACTATGCCTTCGTGTGTGTGGAATCCCCTTGTTGTTATGAGGATGTGTCTATGCAGCTTGAGCCATATTTGAACTCCGGGTGTTTAGTGTCTAAGTTGTCCTGAGTTAATAGTTTGAGGTCAGAGTGCAATAATCAGTAAGCATGTCAGTAACCTTTTCTTAATATCTCCAGTGTTTAATAATTGCAATGTCACCGTATATATTATGTTGTCTCCGCTGAGCCGGAGTCCTGTTCTGGAGTTTGTAAGTGCGTCATCATCGCGTCCCAGCGTGATGGCTTAGTTTCATAGTAAGGTGTTGTACAAGCAGAAATGGGAGAATGCAGCACCAACAGCGCAGTCAAACAGAACATTGCGAGGAAGGAGGCTGGAATGGTACTAGACAGAGCTGACGTATGTTATGTGGAGGAGAAAGGTGAGCGTTCTTGCTGTCCTCTTCTCATCCCTATCTTTGTCTCTTTTTCAGTAACTCAGAATAGTAGGCCAAGAGTGAAAGGAAGCCAAAAGACAGCATATCTTTGCACTGTTTTTTAAAAACTTTTGAACTCTCATTCAGTGTGGCGCAGTAAATAAGGGATTCGGATGTCACACACACACAAAATGTAACGTATTTTATCACCTGGGATACTAGATGCCCGAATGCCGATCTACAATTTGAGAGGTTAATGGAGCAGGATTTCAGCGGAAGAACAGCAGTAGCATTATCAGCACATTAAAGAACCCTGTTGTATGGGAGCCTGGTGAGAGGGCAGGGAAAAGGTCAGGTCTTAGACTATGTGGTACTTGCCACTGGCTTCCGCAGGCCCACGATCAGTGAGTTATAGAATGACCTTATGTATCGCTTGCTGAATCACTGAGTCAATCACTGAAGTAATCCCAGCAATGTTTCCAGGGGTTGTATTATATTGTGGGTTTCTCAGATCTTGAGCATTTGGTTCCACAGTTATCAAGGCAGGCTCAACACCTTTGATGAGACCCATGTCCTTTCCTGAAAAGTCCCAAACTTCATGTAGTACTAGGTCTCTCGGTATGCAGGTAGACATTTTTTGTTGGCATGAGGCACAGTCTGACATTTGAGGTTTGAGTCACAATTTTAAATGCAACATTCTCATCATAAGCCTGAATTTATATGGCTCATGCTCTACAATAGATGGAACAATTTAATTTACACAAGAGGTCCCGTCCAAGTAGGCCTGCAGGACTCGAATCACACACTACACATTGGTGATTTTCTTCCTAGGACCCTATTTTTATAGGTACAGCTTCTGTGACAGGGCTAGTCAGCTGTTTATTTGCAAATCCTACAACTTGGATTCTTTTTCCAGAGAGGGGTAGGTTGGAAATCTCTGCTGTTCTCACAGTACGGATAGCACCACTGTTGATCAAAAATGACATGGGGTGGTCATTCACCTCACCGTCTACGGAAGGACCTCCCCCTCTCAGGCACCGTCACTGAGTGATCGGAATTGTAGTCATCATCTACTGGTATCAAGGGGTTCTGTTGGGACATCCCATGATTCACACAAAGAGATTTCCATTTGCATTTGGGAGCTAATTCAAATTAGATCTGGAAACGTGCCTTTTGATCGGGCATTGAGCTTGTGGAACCAACCCCATTCGACTTTGCATTCTCTGTCTCTCTATATGCTGCGCCTGAACCAGATTATTTCCTTGGGACTGTAAAAATCTACCGTTCTTTAAGTAGTTCTCGCTTGCCATATTACCTGGATTAACCCCTTCTGTACTGAGGATGGCACGGTTACATCCTCTGCACACAAGCAGAAAATGCCTCTAGTGCGGGCACCAGCACTAGAGGGATTTCCTTTCTGCAAAAACAACTTCTGAAGGTGAGGTGGGGAAAAAGTTCCCCACCTCTCAAGGCTGTTTTTGATTTTCAGTGAAATGATGAGCAGTGCTCGCAGCACGCTGACATAATTTCACTGAAAACAAAATTGAAATGAGCAAATCGTCTCATTTCACTTTCCCTGCCTCAGTACTCAGGGGACTATCTCAGCCACCCTCCCCCCCCGAGGACCGGGGCAGATGGGAGAGGTATCACAGGAAAGGGGAGAATCTCTCCCCTTTCCAATGGTACCCCCCCCAGTTGATCCCTGCTTGGATATCACCCTGGGAGGGCGATGCGCTAGCAGGGATCCACCCACTAGACACAAGGGCAGGGGAAGCGGCCTCTTGGGCAAGGGCTTTAGCTCCCCCCATTTTGTTTTGGGCCAGTTGAGTCTTTCTGCCACCCCAGGAGGGGGAGGGGGAAGATGGGGGCAATAGCCGTAAAGATCTCAAGACCTGGCTTTTTAAGCTGCACTGCATTGCTTGGTTTTCATAAAGGTCTGAAGATATGGCTTTTTAAGCTGTAATTTGTTGTAATGTCTTCTCCAACCTTTGTCTCACCGCAAGCGCTAGGAAACCTCTTGCGGTAGCTGTGTGCATTACAAATCCTATTAATAATATTAATTTGCATCCAGGGAGGGCAGAAAACTTTCTAGGCAGCAGTGTTATTTTTTTTAGGGGGTGGGGCTGCCCAAAAAGGGCATGCAAAAGCCTCCCTCCCCAAAAATAATGAGTAACAGTCTTTCTCCATGCCTGGTGGTAGATGCGAGTAACTACCCCCAATCTGCCCCCCTTTAAAACCCATTAGGCACCAGGTTATTTATATTTTTAAATAAGAGTGGCGTGGGCTGCCCACAATAGGCAAGGCCATGCTCCCACCATATATACAAATGGCGACAAAAGTCTTTCTGCCCCCCTGGGTGAGCAGATGGGGGCAGTAGCCCTTATCTTCCCCCTGGGGGGCAGAAAGCCCCTAGGCACCAGGGATTGGGTATGCCAAGGCCCCACCCCTCCCAAACACAAATGGGCAGTCTTTGTGCCCCTTTGGGAGGCATATGGGGGTTGTTACCCTCGATCTGCCCCCAGTGGGGGCAGAAAGCCAACTAGACATCAGGGATTATTTTGTTTTATTAGAATAGGGATGGGGATGCCCAGAATGGACATGAAAATCCCCTTACTCCCCAAAAAAGGCCACAGTCTCGGGGGCCAGATGGGGATTGTTATCCCTGATCTGCCCCCAGGGAGTCAGAAAGCCCATTAGACACCAGGGAAGAAAGTCTTTGTGCCCTTCCCCTGGGGGGAGGGGGTAATTAACCCCGATCTGCCCCCAGGGACAGCAGACCACCCACTAGATGCAGGAGAATTAAACAAAATACAAAAAAATAAAAAGGGTGGGTGCGGCCCACCACCATGGGCATGATTATGTCCCCTACCCAACAAATTTCCTACCACCCAGGATTGCCCCATCTTTCCCAATAGAAACTCTGTCCCACTTGTATGGGTGCCAAAAGGAGGGTCAGCCTAAAGACGTATGAAAAAAACCTGCTCTTTCTGACCTACTTTGGTTCCCATTCAATTTCTACACATTTTGGGACTGTCCCTGCTGCAGGCACTTGGCCCACCTACACATGAGGTATCATTTTTATTGGGAGACCGAGGAGAATGCTGAGTGGTAAGAAATTTGTGTCGATGTGATGATTCCACACAGAAATGTGAGGAAAATGTGATTTTTAGCGAACTTTGGTGTTTGCAGGGGATTCTGGGTAAGAAAACGTTTGGGATCCATGCAAGCCACACCTCCCCGGACTCCCTTGGGTGTCTAGTTTTCAGAAATGTCTGGGTTTGGTAGGTGTTCCTAAATGGCCGCCAAGCCTGGGACCAAAAACGCTGGTATCCCCCGTGCAAAAACAGGTAATTTTGAGATAGATAATTTTGATGTCTCCACAATATGTTTTGGGCCCTTCCCTGTTGTAGACACGTGCCCCACCCACACAAGTGAGGCAGCATTTTTGTCGGGAGTCCTGGGGGAACACTGGGTGGTAAAAAATGTGTTGCTCCCTTCAGATTCCAGAACTTTCCATCACAGAAATGTGAGGAAATTTTGTTTTTTTAAGACACATTTTGAGGTTTGCAAGGGATTCTGGGTAACAGAACCTGGTGAGACCCACACAAGTTACCCCATCTTGGATTTCTGTGCGTGTCTAGTTTTAAAAAATGAACAGGTTTGATATGTTACCCTACGTGCCGGCTGAGCTAGGGCCCAAAATCCACAGCTAGGCACATTGCAATAAAAAACGATCAGTTTCTGGTGTAAAAATGTGATGGGACCACTATGTGTTTTGGGTTGTTTTCTGTCACGAGCAGTAGGCCTACCCACACAAGTAAGGTACCATTTTTTCTGTCAGACTTGGGGAATGCTCAGTGGAAGGAAGTTTGTGGTTCCCCTCAGATTTCAGAACTTTCCATCACAGAAATGTGAGGAAAATGTGTTTAGCTAGGCAAAGTCTGAGGTTTGCAAGAGATTTTGGGTAACAGAACCTGGCGAGAGCCTCACAAGTCACCCCATACTGGATCCCCCTAGGTGACTAGGTTTTAAAAATGTACAGTTTTGCTAGGTTTCGCTATGTGCCGGCTGAGCTAAGCCCAAAAATCCACAGCTTAGTACATTGCTAAAATAGGTCAGTTTTGGGTGGAAAAATGTGATGGGTCCATGTTGCATTTTGGGCCGTTACCTGTTTCGGGCACTAAGCCTACACACACAAGTGAGGTACCTTTATTATCGGGAAACTTGGGGGAATGCGAAGTGGAAGGAAGTTTGTGGCTCCACTCAGATTGCAGAACTTTCCACCACAGAAATATGAGGAACATGCATTTTGTTAGGCAAATTTTGAGGATTGTAAGGGATTCTGGGTAATAGAACCTGGTGAGAGCCACACAATTAACCCCATCCTGGATTTCCATAGGTGTCTAGTTTTGAAAAATGTACAGGTTTGCTAGACTTTCCTCAGTGACTGCTGAGCTAGAGCCCCAAATCCACAGCTGGACACTTTGCAAAAAACGCAACAGTTTTTAGTGGAAAAAAGTAATGTGTCCATGTTGCGTTTGGGCAAGGCACTAGGTCTACCCACACAAGTGAGGTACAATTTTTATCAGGAGACTTGGAGGAACACAGAATAATAGAACAAGTGTCAATACCAATTGTCTTTCTCTGCATTTGCGCCACCCAAATGCAAGACAGTGCGTAAAAAAGAAGTCATTTTGAGAAATGCCCTCTAATTCACACTGTAGTATGGGCACCCGCAAAATCAGAGTTGTGCAAATAACCGCTGCTTCTAAACTCCATATCTTGTGCCCATTCCGGAAATGCATAGGTTTCCTTGATACCTATTTTTCACTCTTTATATTTTACCGAATGCATTATTGATTACCCGGTACTCAATGAAAATCTATTGCAAGATGCAGCTCAGTTGGCTCTGGGTACCTCCGGTTCTTGGTGAACCTACAAGCCCTACCTATCACCCAACCAGAAGGGTCCAGCGGACGTAACGGTAAATTGTTTTCGAAAATCTGCCACACTTAGAAGAAGTTACAGATGAAAACGTATACACAAGTGGTTGTTTCTTCAACTCAATTTCATTATTTTTTATTTCAACTGTTACTTTCTATAGGAAAACCTTCAAGGATCTGCTCAAATGACCCATTGCTGAATTCAGAATTGTGTCTACTTTTCAGTAGCTTTCCAGAATCTACTATTGGTTTCACACCCATCTCTACTACTAACTGGGCAGGGGTTGAGAGCCAAAAAAAATAAATGCCAAAACTGTGTTCAAAAATGTGTTTTTCCGATTCATCTGCCTGTTCCTAAAAGCTGCAAAGATGGTGATTTTGGGGGGGCGGAGCTAGCCGGCCGGCAAGATGGCCGTCACTGTGTGAGGCTCCGCCGGACTCGGGGCTAAAATCCTTCATTTCTCCTGATTCGGAGGTGCTGGAGGCGCTGTGAGCGGACCGGGTCTCCCCTGGGCCGTACATTTGCTGGGCCGCTGCCTTGGTGGCCGGTGGTGGACCGAGGCCCTGCTGGTGGCTAGCCGGGCCGGAGGCGGAGCGGCGTGGTTGGAGCCCAGGCTGCCACGTGGTTGCTGTGGGGGCCCGGGTGGGGTTCCTCTGCGGACCCCGTCGGCAGGAGGTGAGGGGCAGTGCTGGTTGGAGGGGGCCCTCGGCGGTGCTATCGGGCCGCGGCCCCCCGTGGAGCTGAGGGCTCGGGCTGGGTCTGGCCTGGGACGGCGAGGTCCTTGCGGCGCGCAGCTGCCTGGAGGAGCGCCCCGCGGGTATAGGGCTTCCCCGCCCCTGGAGGTGGTTGCGGGGGTTAGGTCCCCCCCTGAGGCCGGCTGAGAGGAGAGGGGAGGCGGCATTGGATAGGGGGGTCATCGGCGGTCTCGCCGGGCCGCGGCCCCCGTGAGGTAGTGGGCCTGGATTGGGTCTGACCTGGGACCGCGTGGCTGCCTGGGGGTGCGCGCTGCGGCTTTGTGGCCTTCCCGCCTTGGAGGTGGAGACCGGTGGTGGGGAGGCCTGACTTGGAGGAGACCTGTGGGTGGGCCTTGCGTCCCACCCCCCCCCCCCCACAGCCTAGTGAGAAGCAGTATTGTATTGGACCTCCGGTGGGGGGCCCCGGTTGAGGAGACTTGCGCCCCATTGTCGCTGGCCGGATTGGGCCGGGGGGGGGGGGGGCCTTGCGGGGGGCCCTCCTCTTGTTTGGGCCTGCATGTGAGAGCGGTGGATTTGTTGGTGCTGTCCGCTGCTGCGTGCTGAAGAGCTGCTGTTTCCCTCTTCTTTGGTCCTTGCGGAGGGTGAAGAGCGACTGCTGGATACTTACTTCTGGGGGAGTGCGGCTGTCTACGGATGTGATCGGATCAGTGATTGGCGACTCTCCTGTGCGTTATTGGCTGCCCTTTTGCTTGCTGCGGAGCTGCCTGCCTTTGGGTGCCTGGTGGAGTGTTTGGGACCGGGCTTTTGGTGAAGGCCGCGATGGGTAAGGCGGAGCAGCGGCAGGCCAAGATCTCCTTTGAGGGCGGTAGACGGAAGGGTGGTGCTGCCGCACTGCAATCTGGTGAGGTGCAGACGGAGGATGGGCCTTCTGAGGTCTCTGTCAAATCCATGTTCATGGACCTTAAGAGTAGTTTGGCTGGAATAGACGCTAAGTCGGACCATTTAACAGAGCAGATGGACCGCATCAGGGCTCGGGTGGATGAGCATGATGCTCGGTTTGAGCAGTTGGAGTCGCGCACTTCGGAAATGGAGGATCAGCGGCACGGAGAGAGAGCGCCTGTCGCAGATGGAGCGAGTGCTGGAGGTCATTAGGGCCAAGAACGAAGACTTGGAGGCGCGGTCCTGGCGCAAAACGTCCGGCTGCTTGGCCTTCCTGAAACCACGGACATGGGCAGGATGGAGGATTTTGTGGAGCAAATGCTGGCTGAATTATTTCCTGGTGAGCTTTCTCGTATGCTGGTGGTGGAGAGGGCTCATAGGTCCCTGGGCCCTAGGTCCCCTCCTGGGACCCTGGCGCGGCCTGTTATTTTCCGTCTTTTGAATTATCGTGACCGCGATGTTGTGCTGCGCCTGGCTCAGGACCGCTGCCCGGTGGTGTATAGAAACACCGAGCTGCAATTTTTTCCCGATTACACTCCAAGTGTGCAGGCGGCACGTAAGGCGTTTTTGCCGGTCAAGCATTCTCCGAGTTTGACTGCAGCTCGCTTCTCGCTGATCTACCCGGCTAAGCTTCGGATACAACATGGTGGAACATTGCATTTCTTTACGGATCCGAAGCTGGCGGCCAAGTTTGTCAAGTCGCTGCCTCGGCGCTCTGCGGCTGAACAGTCTGGGGCTTCGGGTACGGAGCGGGCTTGCCTCAGTGACAATGATTGACTGCGCTGCAGTTGTGCTGACGGCTGGCCCTGACTCATGGTGGGTGCCATCTCTGTGGTGCCTCTGACTTCTTTATCAGCGCTTCTGAATCAGTTTCTTTGTTTTTCTGTTAGCCCTTTGTCCTTTCCAGCCTGTCTATTTTTCGGATGGGCTGGATGGCTAGCCTCACGGCCCCTGGATGAGTCCTTTCTTCTGATGGGGGGATTTGATCTTCTCTGGTTGGGGAAGAGGGGAGGTGTTATGCTCTGACCCGTTTGGGGGGTCCGTGTGGGTGGGGGTGGGGCTGGGTCTTGTTGTCTGTTAGACTTGTATTACTGTTCCGTTATGTTGGACGGAATTGGCTGGGGGTGGTGGTTGGATTTGCAGTGGGACGCCTGGTACTGGTGCTGGGAGGATGATGGGGGCAATGACGGCGGTTAGTTGCCTTACATGGAATGTGCATGGTTTGAATGATCAGCGGAAGGTGCACCAGGTTTCTGCTTATATTCAAAGGCATCGTATAGATGTGTGTTTACTTCAGGAGACACATCTGGTGGCGCAGACGATGAAGCGGCTGAGGGCAGGGTGGATTGAAGAGTGTCATGGAGCGGTATTCTCGAGCTATGCCAGAGGGGTGGCTATTTTGCTGCGAAAAGGGCTGCAATGGCGCACGCATCATGTGATAGTGGATCCGAATGGGCGGTATGTGTTGCTCGGCTGGACATTGTTGGACAGGCCCTGCCGGTTGGTATCAGTGTATGGGCCAAATGTGGATGACCCTGGCTTCTTCTGTGAGGTGTGGCACTTGGTGGAATCATTAGGCAGTGGCGCTGTGATCTGGGGGGGGTGATTTCAATGTGGTTCTGGACCCGGAGAGGGACCGGGAGAGCTCGACCAGGCCCAGGAGTTCTGCTGCTGCTGTGGCATTGCAGAATGTGATGGGTGATGGTGCTTTGGTTGATCTATGGAGAGCTAAGCATGGTGACTTGAGGGAGGGCACATGCGTTAACTACGTTCATAATAGCTGGTCCAGCTTGGATCGCTGGCTGGGGACCAGGGATTTGGACGCATTCGGTGGAGCATCTGGCCCGGACAGCTGGTGATACCTGGGGCCCCGGGGGGCGCTTTTACCTGGCGCTTGCCGCAGGGCGCCCTTCGAGATGAGGTGTTCCGTGAGGAGGTGCGGGAGGCCATTTTGCATTTCTTTGCTGAGAATCATGGGTTGGTGAGCTCGGCCGGTATGCTTTGGGAGGCATTTAAAGTGTTTATTCGAGGGGTGTGCCTCTCTAAGCAGCATCGTGTGCTTCGTGCCTTGCGTCGAGAATTAGCTGAGCTGGAGTCTCAGATAGTGTAGCTGGAGGCAAAACTGGCAACGGACTGGGCTGGAGGGACGTTAGCGGCTTTGCGGGCTGCGGTTTCCAGATATGAAGAGGCATCTGATCGCGAGGTGTGCTTCTTGGGGAAATATGCCCGGGCCCGGCGCTATGGGGAGGGTGACAGGGCGGGTCACACCTTGGCAAGTAAGCTGCGCAAGCCTTGGGCGAGTGGGTACGTCACCGAAATAGACGGGAGGGGAGGACAGCGGGTAACAGGAATGGCGGGGATTATGCAGATTTTTGCACGATATTTTGAGGATTTGTACTCGGCCCCTGCTGTGTCAAATCTGGATGTGTCGCAGGCTTATTTCGCCGACATTAGTCTGCTTTGGTTTGATGACAAGCATAGAGCCTAATTTGATGAGCCCTTCTCGGGTGAGGAGGTAAGGGCAGTCATTAGTGGATTGCCTGGTGGTAAAGCTCCGGGTCTCCATGGCTTTACCCCTGCCTTCTATAAGGAGTACTCTGATATTCTGGCCCCCTACCTGTTGGAGGTTTATTCTGAGGCGTTGGAGGCGGGCTCTTTTCCCATCTCTCTGCGGGAGGCGTTGATTGTTACAATACTTAAACCAGGCAAGGATCCTTGCAGCTGCGATTCGTACCGCCCGCATTCCATGATTAATGTTGAAGATATTGGCTATGTTGATTGCGCTTCGGCTGCAGCCGTTGATGTTGCGGCTGGTGCTCCCGGATCAGTCTGGGTTTGTGCCGGGGTGCTCGACTGCGCATAACTTACCCACGTTTTTCGCCATGTTGGGTAGCCTCACGGCGGAAGATGAGGCCGCTGCAGTTTTTTGGGACGCGACAAAGGCGTTCGATTCCCTGCTTATTCGCGCTGTTGGGCAGGGTTGGTATGAGCACGCGCTTTATAGGGCTGATTCGATTGCTCTATACGGATCCGGTTGCGCGCCTCCGGTTGAATGGATGTATCTCGGAACCCTTTCCGGTGGCCCGGGGAACCCGGCAGGGTTGCCCTCTGTCCCGCTCCTTTTCGCTATTGCAATGGAGCCGTTGGCGGCCTATCTGCGGCAGCACCACAACCATAGGGGGCTGCAGTTTAGGCAGCGTCCGATCCTGGTCTCTATGTACGCGGATGGTATTGCACTGTATACGCGGGAACCGAGTGGGAACTTGGATATTTTGCTCACTGAGATGGTTCGCTTTGGTACTTTCTCTGGTATAGTGATGAACTGGTCTAAGTCGGTGGTGCTTCCTCTTACTCGTCGCACGTTTTCCGTCGCGGTATCCTGTTGAGTGCGCGGAGGGCCCAGTCCGTTATTTGGGCATTTGACTCAGCTGTGATGTTGAGACCCTTTGGCTTGCCAATTATGGCAGGTTGGTGGCCTGGTTGGAGGGTCGGCTGGAGATGTGCCACTCCTTACCGCTTTCGCTGATTGGGCGCATTGGCATTGCTAAGATGGTTGTTTTGCCTAAATTCCTGTATCTTTTGTTAATCTTCCGCTGATGTTGCCCCGGAGCTTTCTGCGGAGACTTCGCGTTCGGCTCTGGTGCGGCTGGTGTGGGCGGGCGGGCAGCCCAGGATCGCATGGGAGAAGTTGACGTTGCCATCTGAGATGGGTGGGCTTGCTGCCCCAGATCTAGAGTTGTATTATTAATGTGCACAGGCCCACTTTGCGTATTTCTGGATCCGCCCGGTGCGATATTTGCCTCATCTTGCGGTAGAGAGTGATGCGGTATGGCCGGATCGGCTGCCGAGAGTGCTCGGATGTATGAATCGGACTCGCCCTCGGGGTGTGAACACTGTTGCGTGTACGTCTAGGGCTTGGGCTGCTTTGTTGCGTCGGTCCGGTGGATGTGAGCCCTTTGCCCCCATGATGCCGGTGCTGGAAGTTGCGGATGAGAGAATGTCCAGTGATATGCGATTGCAGGACTTTCTTTCTGCTTCTGGGCTGTCCTTGCTGGGAGACTGGTTTGTGAATGAGCGTCTGCGGTCAACCTGAAGATGCGCTTAGCGACGGAGTTGATAATGCGCTGCATAGGCTGTACTTGTTAAGGGTATATGCAATGCTCCGGACGCGATTTGCTGGTCTCCCGATTATGCCTCAGCCTTGTCAGGCACTGGAACTGCTTTGGCGCGTGCAGTCCCCGCGTCAGCTTATCACCAAACTGTATAGGTGCGCGCAGGAGCAGCGACGGGGGGATGTGGAGGCGGCGAGAGTCAAATGGGAGAGGGATGCCGGAATGGAGATCACTGATGTGGAGAGGCTGCTGTGCGCATATGAGAGCATTGTCGCCCAATTATAGACTGCGGCTTATACACTTCAAAAATCGTTTGTATCATACCCCCTCAGTCTACGGGCTATGGGGCTGCGTGAGAATGCGCGCTGCGGGCGCTGTTATGCCCCGGACGCCGATTTTCTGCATTTGGCGTGGACTTGTGAGGCGGTCCGCGTCTTTTGGGGTGAAGTGATGCGGGTGATAGCTGGCGTGATTGGCTTGGATCTGCCCTTTTCTCCTGTGGTGGCGCTGCTGGGCCTGCTGGATGGGGTGCCTTCGGAGTGGAGACGCCTTGTGGGTATGTTGCTGGCAAAGAGAAGAGTGGTGGTCTGCTGGGGGAGGGGCAGGGTGATTGGCTGCGGGACGCTGTTTTCTGTCAGGAGCAGCTGTCCATCTTTTGGGAGTTGGCCCCGGCGCGATCTCACCCTAGAGACATTTGGGCGCCTTTTCGCTCATTTATGGAAGGTACTGGTTGAGATTGAGAGAATCCTGGCGCTGGGTGTGAGGCTACGTGCACTATTGTTTGGGCCGAATGTTGCCCCCACACGTGTGGGGAACGATGCTTGTTGGACGTTCCTGCTGTGTGGATCTGATCGGCTGCCTCCGTCCTTCTGATGTTATGATTGTTATTGGTTTAATGCCCCAAGTATTTCTGTATTTAGATTCCTCCTGGGATTGTGCCTCTTGCAACTCTTATTGGCATGTATATGGGATGGTAGTTGAACCGGGGGCTTCGACCCTGCTGAGTACATTGTTTCATTGGACTTCGCCTTGTTATCCCGACTTGCCCTGGGCACACGCTTGTGGACTCCTTGCGATCTATGTGGAATGCTCAGGGTTGTTGTTGTTGTTGGTATTATGCAAATTTGTATAAATAAATAAATAAAAAACAAAAGATGGCGATTTTAGTACTGCAAACCCTTTGTTGATGACATTTGCAACGAAAAAAGGGAAGCTATCTTCTGCAGCACTTGTTTCCCATTTTTACGAGAAAAAAAACAACAAACTTTAGCTCTATTTTGCCTAATTTCTTGGTCCCTTCCAGCGGAACCCACAACCCTAGGGTACATTTAGAATCCCCGGAATGTTGGGAAAAAAGGATGCAAATTTGGCAAATATACCTTATGCAGACAAAAGGTTATGGGGACCTAAGCGTGAACTACCTTAAATAGCCAAAAAAGGGCACAGTACTGTGGTGGGTTGGGGCATATCAATTCCTGCACTTGGATCAACTGGGACACCTCATCTTTTATTCTGCTGTAGAAATCCATTACCTCTTTGCATCATTGGAACTCCCTGCTGATACACTCTCTGCATAGGACCAGCATTCCCTACAAATAGGGTGGCCAGATTTTGAAAACCAAACACCAGGACATTTACCAAACATGGAAGAAGGACTAAAACTTTACTACAGCATCGAATGACATCACTCATCAACACAGTAACACAGTCGAGGCACCCAAGGACTAAATTAAATGCAGCTTTCAAACCCTTGAGTGTTAATTAAATTCTTTGTTTTAAGAGCTGCTAGCTCATCCTATCATGGAAAACATAAAAAAGGTACAAGCAACTTCTATGACTAACTTTGTCTGCTCCTCTAAAAAAAATTAAGTTTTCATTGACTTCTAGGAACGGTCTGGTGTAACACTTTCCAGCCTACCTTCACACACACTCAAATGAAGCCTCGACCAGTGGGGGTTCATTCGTATTTATACAGTTTTTACCCTGTACACTGAAAATCACCATACCACCTCTCACAATCACACAAGAGAAAGTCTCTTTCCAATAGTACTGTTGATGCCTTCTCATGACTAGTACCACAACACAGCAAACAGGAACAACTCAATGCATTCTACAATTTTCTCATATCATCTCATATAGTGGGATCTTAGGCCATGACGGACCTGATAACCATCTCAACTTTTTTACAATAAGCACCACATTCACACAACAGCTTAAAATGTCTCCACAAAACACTTCACAATCATAGCACAAACCACAAGCTAAAGCATAAGTGGTTTCAAAACACGCAACCTTATTTATACTCACATTTCCGCTAAACTGTAATTACACTGGAATTTAATTAATCCTCCAAATGAACCTTGGGCTTAGAATTTTGGTCTGGGTTTGGACAATTTCAAAATGGGACACCCTAACTCCTTCACTTCCATAAAAGAAACTGTCACTCTGCTACCAGGTTTGATGTAGCGTAATACGCATCTTTCTTAGGTGATGGGTCTTTCTTCTTTGAAGGGCTAGATGGAGGAAGTTAGCGCTCAAGAAATCATCATTATTTTACAGTGTAACTAATTCGGTCACACACAAAAGGACCCAAATAGGAAATAAAGTTAAGGGATTTTATGACAAATTAACTGTCAGGTTAATAAAAACAAATCTCAAATACATGCTGTAGAGATACAGAATAACAACAGGTTAACCAAATCTCCTGAAGAAGTTTAGGCGGAATCGCATAAGTCAAACCAAGAATTCAGTTACAGCAAAGTTACGGCAATACAGAAAATCAGCAGTAAGATTTGATGTTCAGAGAAAAGTCTTCGGTCTTCCCTCCTATACATGGGTACAGTCTAAGGGCATCTATCTAAGAGTAAAGGGTAGGGAAGATCCCAAAAAGGAAAAATTATATGCCTGGACATAAGGAGAAAAAATGGAAAAAAAAGTGTCAGCATTTCAGAAGCTTGGTCAGGTCTTATTAGAGAGTGTTAAGGATTAGCCTAAATCACACTAAACAAAGCATGGGAACAAAGGGGAAGTCAGAAGTCTGTACAATTCTGTCAGGTAACACTCATCACACTATCATTAGCTCCATTATATTCTTCTGTCCGATGATGTAAATTGAAACATTTGCTCTCTCTCCCAGAGCAGTCCTGAGAACGCTGCTGTCCTTGGTCCTCTAGACATCACTGAAAAGATGAGTGAATTAGGGACAGACAGCTAAGACTCAGTTTCTCCATATTCCTCCATTAATGTTTGGGGTGGATTGGAGTGGGGCAGATTGTTTTAGATTGGTCTGGGATGGAATGGAGTGGGGCAGACTGGTGTGAAGCAGATTGGAGTGGGGAGATGAGAGTGGGATGGATTGAAGTGGGGTCGACTGTTTTGGACTGAAGTGGTGCAAACTGGATTGGGCAGATTGTTTTGGATTGGAGTGGGGCAAATTAGAGTGGGAAAGATTGGAGCGGGGCAGCTCCTTTTGGATTGGAGTAGGGCAGACTGGTGTGGCGTAGACTGTTTTGGATTGGATTGGTGCAGCTTGTTTTGGATTGGAGTGGGGCAGACTGTTTTGATTAGAGTGGGGCAGACTGGAGTGGGAAAGTGTTTTAGGTTAGAGTTGGGAGACTGGAGTGGGGCAGATTGTTTTGGATTGGTGTATGGTAGATTGTTTTGGATTGAAGTGGGGTGGATTGGAATAGGGTTGTTTGGAGTGGGGTGGGGTGGGTTGGGAGGATTGGAATGTGGTGGATTGGGCTGAGTATTGGATTAGAGTGAGGGGGACTGGATTGTCTGGTGTGTACTGGACTGAGTGGGGTGGATTGTGGTGTACTGCACAATTATGTGTTAAAACATAATTTCAGAAATTACACATAAGGAAGAAACAATGTTCATTTGCAATATTTAGAACAAGATAATCGTCATCTTTTGAGAACAGCGCCAACGAGAAAAAAACAAAGAAAACAGGAGTGCAAAGTGAGAAAAGACTTGGCAAAATAAAAGAAAGTTAACTATAGAAGATAAATCTTTGCAATTTTGTATGTTTTGCTGGGCACGTTTTTGCCACTTGCACACCTTCTGTTTAGGTGGCACTAAAAGTTAATAAAAATAACAAAACAGTACCTCTATCACATCAGGAGGAGCGGATTAGCACAGATTAAGTTAAATCAATCTGTGCTTGGTCCCTGCTACACTGTAAGGAGCAGATGTAATGTTTGCAGTGAGCTGGTCAATTAATAGGCTGCAAAGACGAAGGGCACGGATGCCAACAAAAGGTAAACAATGGGCGGGTTCCCGGTCCTTTTTTGTAAACAGAAGCCTCTCGCAAGCAAGACGCACGCACTAGCGCATGCACTCGTAGGCTCGACCCTAAAAACTATTACAGTACAAAAGGTGAAGTAAAATGTGAGATGTACAATGGACTGCATCGTTGACTTGGATAAGTTTCAGGGTTTGAAAGGGCTTCTAAAGCTGTTAAGTGAATTACAAGTTATTCCTCAAGTTGAAAGAAAACCTTAATTTAGGTAATACTGCTTGGCACCATTCTCTAAAAGTAGTCCAAATTTCTGTCTATAGTATGATTGCTGATACGTCACGGTAACCCAGCTGTAAGGTTATGTTATTATTGTGAAGTGGATGTACATCAATGGGATGGGAAGGATGCTGGATTGACTGTAAGGCCAGAAGTCCAGCAGCCGTCAACCTTTCCTCGGTCTTGTTTGTCATTCCCCTCTACAGACAATGTAGCACAGAGGCACTGTCCAGGTCCTCCAACTACCTTGTACTGGGTTGAGCCCAGGCACCCCCCTCCCATGTAATATATTGTCTTTTTTAGCTGGTATTTTAGTGCTTTGTTATTTACTTTCCCTTAGTAGTTGTGAGTGCTCCCCCTACCTATTTACTGTTTTTCTGTGCTTCTGCTGGTTGTGTGCCTAATCTTTCTGTTTCTATTGTGCTGACTTTGCCACTTAGTTTTCCTGCCACCCAAGCCCCTGCCCTCCCAACTCTAGAACAGCCTCTCCCACCTCCCAGAGATACTTAAAGGAGGACGCAACACAGCTGCGCATTGGCTGCCTGCAGTGGCTGTGCTGCCGGCACGCGAAAGGCAAGCCCATCTGCACCTGGACCATGCCCAGTGCCAGAAACCCTGGTACCCAGCACTCCCACAGTTACTCCACAGCATAGCTCTGTGCCCTGGACCCCACACAGAACAGCAACAGATGTTGCCTTGCATCACCCTGCTACACAGTGGGGCCTTTCACCTGCTTCAACTGCTGTTTCACTCTCACCCCTACACGAACCACCACTACAGCAGACAATGCCACAACAACCCCAGATGCCAACACCCCACCGGCCCAACTCAACTGCCTCCTGATCAAGTCAGATCACTCCACAAACATGCAACCTTGATCTGGGACACCATCTCCACCACGGACCCCGATGTAACCTTAATTACGAGACCAGGCTCACTCCAAGATCAGCCTCAGACATCGCCACAGGAACACCGAAAGCTACAAGATGAAGCACCGCAACCGCACCAACAGAAGCAGGTGGCATCCCATCATGCATAACGAAGTAATCACTTGCACCATCACCAACAACACCATGCTGAGCAAGGATCACATGAATTTCCAGATCATTGCGGATGCCAAAACCACCATCAAAGGCACACTTGCATACAGACCACCAGAACCATGAACTTGCCTTAGAGATGCCATTGTCAACTTCATCCCCCACTCACCAACAAATCTGTACTCTACATCTTCCCGGAAGATCTCAACTTGCACCTGGATGACGCCACTGACCCCGACACCACCGTCCTCCTGGAAAGACTAGACAATGCTGGCCTCAAACAGATAGTTACCGACACCACACACAAACCAGGACACAGGCTCGACCCCCCCCCCTTTTTACGTCTAGCAACAGAGTCATATACAGGCAGGTCAACACCATTGCCTCAGCTTGCTTCCACACGATCCGCAAGCTTTGCAGGATCTTCAGATGGCTCCCCATCAGCACCAGGAAAAAGAGTCATACAGGCCCTCATCACCAGCCAACTTGACTATGACAACACAGTCTATACCAGTTCCACCTCCCAATGCATGCAAAGACTCCAGACAACCCAGAACGCAGCAGCCAGACTGGTCCTCAACCTTCCCAAGAGAACACACATCACCCAGCATCTAAGAGACCTCCACTGGCTCCCAGTTCAGAAAAGTTGCCAGTTCAAGCTCTTCACTCACGCCTACCAAGCCCTCCCCACCAAGGACCATTCTACCTGAACCATCGCCTGTCCTTCCTCTTACTGTCCAATTTGGATATACCACCTCGGCCCACAGCACTGGGTGGCTAAATGTCCAATCAACTACAACCAGGATAGACTCTCTACACGTCACAGTTACCAATTAGTCCTCAAGATCAGATGGAGCCAATGAGGGAATCACTGTCCAATGCTGTTTACTAGCAGTTGAATCTAATGCTGCAACAAAATCTAGACACACAAGGGCTTATAAAGGACCTTAAAGCCCACAGTGGCCCAACTATATCTATATCTGTGCAAGAAGATTCTTGCTGAAATCTAGTTCGATAACGGATGATGGGGACTTAGTCCAAGCATTGGAGCAGAAAACCTTTATAATGCCCAACACCGAGGATCAGCTCACTCCCTCCCAAGACTATCATTTGGCACAAGCATCATTGCCCTAGGAGATAACTCCTTGCTTCACTATACTGCAGCAGAGACAGCCACCTTCCCCGAAAATCGAAATTTCAAGTGTTTGAAGTGATCAAATCCAAGGTGGTTCCAGCAACCCTAAAATGGGGGATCTCACCCAGCTACATTCTTTACTCTTAAATGCTCTACACACTTCAATTACAGCTCTTAATATCAATCGGGCAAATTAGACCTGCAAATTGATCTAATGACCATCATGGCAATGCACATTGCGGATATCAATCATCAAGTGGATAAGTTAACCAGCTTGTCATCTGCAATGAAGACCACAACAGAACAGTGTCAACAAGACCCTTGTGGATGTGGTCCAGTTATTGATAAACTGAATACTTTGTCTGCTATTCTAACAAACACAGTAGACAAGATAAAAAAGAATGGGACCAAAGCCCACCTACCCAGTAATTCAACCCAGCGATTAACCCACTCAGACATTAAGCAAATTAAAACAGGAGGAGAATCGCCTAGTGTCCAAAACCTGCTGATATTTGACAAAGCTAGTACAAATAGGGAGACACACCCAGTTACAATCACAGCCTGTTTTAATTCCATCTCAAAACATCAGAAGAATTCACCAGTATCTCTTGAAATCTGCAACATTTCTGTGAGCAATAAACTAGAGGATCAGACGCCTAACTCTGTGTCTCTTCGAACAAAGCAGCCAGACACTCTTAATCCGCTGATGTCCAAGCCTCCAAACATGAGACAAAAAAAAAAACGAGCTAGAAAAGCGAGGAAAGTACCACATAGTGAACACACTAATATTAATTTCTATCCTATATTTACTGTGCAAGCAAAATTGCCAATACAAAGTCCCCTTCCTGTAAGTCAACTCCAAGCATCCATACTTTTGGAACCCTTATGGACAAGACCTGTAAATGGCTCAGCACTGTTGACTACTGATGACATACACTCTTCTTTCCCTCCTCACTATGCTAAACAGGCATTCACAAGGTAATTGAACTCCATCCACTCAATCCAACTTGCGGAGATAAGAGGGATGCAGCACAGAAAGTTTTACCCTCAGGAAAAAAGTTAGAAATGCGCGAACATTCTGTGTTTTTGGTAACAACCAAGTCACCACATATAGACAGGAAGTCTTTAGAGGAGCAATCCATGCTTGCATTGTCCCCACAGGATCCCCCAAAGGCAGCTTCCACAGTGACAGAAGCAAACGGTCGGCATGCAGACAAAGGCACTGGGAAACAATATAAGACCATGGAATTTGGCCTCCCCAATGCATATTACACCGGCTGTTAAAAAAAGACCCCCAACAAATCAGTTGAATGTGTGGGCGAAAATATTGATGATCTGCAGAGAACCAAGCTACAAGTACAGAATCAGTGCGAGCCAGCACAACCTAACCCGGTATGCCAAACCAGTGCATTGCTGCCCTGTTCAAAGTGTTAACACCAAAGCTAACAGTCTAGGGAAAAAATAAATGAACACATTTTAAAGTCAAACCACCCCCGAGAGTGGTAACAATCAGTAATGAACAGGGTTTCATATCAACAAAAATAGTGAATCAGAATTTATGAGCCTCCCCACTGGTTTTTCAGATAAGTCACCACAACTCAGACGAGCCTGCCGTTCTAGTATGGTCCCCCATGGGGAGCTCCAAGAGTCCAATTTGTCAGTAAAATCAACTGTACATTCAACTACAAGTCGATCTTCCTGGTCCCAGCATTATAATTTGCCAAATGGCTGGGAACTGCTGCAAATTATACTAACCCCACACTATACTTCGCAAGGCCAACAAGACATTTTAAATAGAGGTAACATCTTGAGGATGTTAACTGAATTGCCGTTGCACCAGAACATAGGATCCGCAGAATTAATATCAGTGGAATTTCTACGCAGTAGTGACCATCTGGGTTCAGAACAAATGCTTACGACTTGGAGATCGCAGGAAATCGCCCAGTCGATTCTGGATGTCAAATCACAATTTGAAGAGTGGGGGATAGCCCCGTCAAGAACATCTAGACCATGCTATCCTTTTCCCTTACTGACCATTTGCCAGAAATCAGCAAGCCATCCCTGTGTTCACCAGGAACTCTTATCCGTCCAGTGAATGCAAGTGACTGACTCTTGGAACAAGCAGCACGAAAGAAAGGAAAACAAGTTAAAGCCAGTGTATGAGACCCAATATGACTGTAATTGTCCCCCCACAACTCCCCAGACACTAGAAGACACCTATGCGGAAGGGAGGTGGGCTGCTGCCACCTTAAATGCACCAAGAAATATTTGACTTCAAAACCACAATGCAGCAAACGAAGAACAGCATGAGGCCATAAGTATTTTGTCCTGGAACATTGCCAGAGCTAAAAGCATCATCTTGAATGGCTTCGCATCTGCAACTATTCACAACTATGATTTAATTTTATTACAAGAAACATGGCTAATAGACCCCGTCCATCTAGGAGGTTATGCACTACATCACATCACTGCCACAAAACCAAATAAATCAGGCAGACCAAGTGGAGGCTTAATTTATGTTTCAACAGCACTACGTGCAACCACTGTCCAACCAGCGTTTTCAACAGACGATCTGCAGGCCATCAAACTTACCTTTGAAGATAACTATCAAGCAGTACCGTTTGCTATATTTAACGTTTACGCCCATCTTCGGAAGGTGCGGAAACTCCCACTTTTTAAGAAGCTATTACATGAGATTGCTGAATTAAGATACGCCCATCCAACTTGGGATATCTTTGTGACAGGTGACTTCAATGCACATTTAATTTATACCCCAGATCCTGATGACCATGACCGTAGAAAATGCGTTTTGGTCAGTTCTGTCACAAGCCCCACAATTACGGAAGAGAGCCGATGGTGTGGGCAAGGATTTGGCTGGTACACTGGAGAATTTGGGCATGCGAGTCCTCAACGGGAGAACTGTAAATGATACTCCACCAAACTACACCCATTATAGTTCAAAAGGGGGCTTAACAATAGATTACAATGTTGTGAACCTCTCTTCATAGCACCGACTGAAGAAATTTTAAGTCGAAACCAACCTCCAAAGTGCCCACTCATTTCAATATATAGAGTTTAATTTGAATGCCCCAAGATTCATGCCAGCACTGGTAAGACCTTGGTAGATTAGGATCCATCAGTTTAAAATGTCTGTCTTGGACACAAAATTCACTACCTAAAATAACCACCAAGATAAATGCCTTGTTCCAGTCTACCATATCTCTGCACATCACAGCAGCGGAAGCATGGAGCATCTTCTCAACTACTTTATCTTCCCTTAGTTACACTCCGCGACCCTCAGTGATGCGATCGCCACAAGTGTCTACAAGCTTGTCGAAAAACATTTTAAAGCTCAGAAGGAAGCTGCGCTATAAACTCAGAAGGGTCCAAAAGTGGAATGTCACAACAATAAAAATTCGAAGGAAAAATTATAAATCACAAATATGGCTCAAACGCAAGAAGGAGAAGGGTGTCTTTTGGTCAAAAATGCTTTTTAATTCAAAACCAGACAATTCCAGAGCCTTTTGGGCAAGGATTAATGGTATTGACAGGATGTCAAGAGATATCAACTGCTCATCTGTTCCCAAAGATAAATGGGCAAACCTTTTGGCCAATATGTTTAGTAAGCAAGAATCATCTAATACAAACTCACACATAAAAGTGCAAACAAGTTGCCCTTACGTCTGCCAGAATTACACAGCTTATGACGCTAAGGCGGTATCTCTAGCGATCAAGAAGGGACTCAAGGATGGTGCTCCCTCCCCTAATGGTCTCCCTCTACTGGGAGCAGCGACCAACTATAGCCAAACAAATGCAGCAGTCATTTAAATTCATTGATGAGGGAATACTTTTTTTTTTTTTTTTTAAATCGGTCACCAGTCACAGACGATGCACTGGCTACCTTGGAAGGCATTCGCATGTCCAGAACATCCTTGGTCCTTGCACATCCTCATCGTGAGTGCAATGCTTCTTAGGTCAGCAGAGCACTTTACTCTGCTTCTCCAGAGGAACTTCACCCAAGGCTGCGCGATCCCAGCACAACTGGGAAACCCTTGCTCATTCAAGGCAAGAGCCACTGCCTACTACTTCTCATATGTGTAAAAAGCACGCTGCCATTGCACAAGACTTAGGCCCTCATTATGAGCACGGCAGTAAACACCGCACCGCCGGCGGTGGCAGTAAAAACCACCAACAGACATGCGGTCCGAACCGCCAAATTATGAACCAATGAAATGAAACACAGGCATTCTGAAAACTACTCACCGCCAGCAGAGGAGTGCCGAGAACGACAGCAGAGCCCGCACATAGGCCGACGGAAAGACCCTATCCGCCCATCAAATAATGAAGCACTAGACCGCCGTAAGTTCTGGGGCGGGGACCACCGCCACGCAAAGCCAGGTGGAAACGAACTAAATATAAGGAAACACTCACCGGAGGCTCATACAACACGCCGAAGCAGACATGGATAGAGTTGCAGATCATGCCAGCCCTGCTCCTTGCCACATACCTCCACGATCTAGACCGCCGACGAAGACGGCAAGTACCGCAACCTACTAAACAAGGGAGGAAAGGGCACAGTTACATACCCACCCACTCCACCCACCCTGCAACGCTTCCACAGCCCTTCACAGCAGCACAAACCGTACAGCCCACAGCAAGAGGTACTTACCCGACACAAGGCAAATCCAACCTGCCCTAAGTACATACATGTGCCCAACACCCCCAAACAATGAAACGAGAGACCACGGCTCCACAGTGTGCCTCCAACAACACAGGCCACACAATAACCTTTATTATGCTCAATGAGCAACAGAAGTGCTTTGAAGGCCAATGGCCAGTCCATCGCGCAATAAGTCCAATGGGCCACAATGGCCCCAATTTGACTCCCACAAGTGCTAAGGTACTCCACCTCATAGGGGCAACAATGGGGCATCCAGGCACCTCAGGGAACAGGGGCAGGGGGTGGTGGGGATTTACGACGAGGGGGGGGGGGGGGGGGGCTTAGACTTTCGTGTGGCAGGTGAAGGGGGTTTGGTTTTGCCCTTGGAAGGTGGGGGAGTGGGCTTGGACCGGGGGGTGGCAGATGGACCTGGTTCAGCACGGGGCTTCTTCCTCTCTGGGGAAGTGGCACAGGAATGGGAAGGGCGGACAGGGGTGGGCTGTGACGTGGGAGGAGTGGACAGGGCAAGGAGGTGAGCACATTTAGGGACGAGACGGGGTGGGCCAGTGGGTTGGAATAGGTCAACACGGCAGAGGAAAAGTTTCTTAGGGGCAATTGGGGTGGACCTGGAGGAAGACGTGGGAGTGGAGGTAGAGGGAGTGGTTGTGACAGGTGTAGGTGTGCGTGATGTGGGTGCAGGTGACTGGACAGTATGTGGAGGTGTGGTGGATGTGTGATGGGTGTGTGTTTTGGTGTGTTTGATTGTCTTGGGAGGAGGAGGGGTTGACACAGTGGGACAAGACAGGCTGCCAGTGTAAATGGATGTTGTCTGGGTGTCTGCTAGTCTGGTGAGTGTGCTGCATGTGTCAACTAAAGTCGTTGTGGTGAGTGCAGGTGTGGTGTCTGGGGTGCATGAATGGATGTGTGCTATTGTGGTGACTGCAGGAACAGGGTCAGCAACATTGAATGAGGGTGCAGTGACTGTGGGTGTGCATGTAGAGGGGACAGACAGGGAGGCGGAAGAGGTGGGCACATTGGGGGAAGTGGATGTTGGTGTGTGTGCATGTGTATGCTGGCTGTGTGTATGCTTGTGGTGGGAGGTGTGGTGCTTGTGTTTTGAAGTGTGCTTCTTGTGTGTTGAAGTGTGTGCCTGCGCATCAGAATGCGTGCTTTGGACGGGTGAAGGGAGTGGGGTGCTGGAAGGGGTAGAGGTGGTTGGAGGGGGGACGGAATGACCAGGGACACTAGCTGCCGTTCAAGAGGAGGCCAGAGCCTGAAAAGATCTCTGTAGGCCAGACACGGCAGCATGAATGCCATCCAGATAGGCATTGGTCTGCTGCGCCTCTGATGCTAGCCCCTGGATGCCATTGACGATGGTTGTCTGCCCTACAGAGATGGTTCTCAGGAGGTCAATAGCCTCCTCCGTGAGGGCAGCAGGTCTGACTGGGGCAGGGGATGAGGTGCCTGGGGCGAAGGAGACGCCCACCCTTCTGGGTGAGCAGGCACGGGCAACTCGGTGGGGAGCAAACTGGAGGACGGTGATCGTATGGGGGATGGCGAAAGATGAAACAGTAGGGGTGGGCCCACTAGGGTCCGCCACCGCCAGGGAGCTCCCATCGAGGAGGTATCGGAGTCACTACCTCCAGTGGTAGTTGCTTCCCCCGAGGTACTCCCCTCGCCCTCCAACCCACTGGTCCCCTTGGCGTTGGACGACTCTGCCTCTGAGGATCCGTAGGCCGCTGCCTCCCCATTTGCCGGTGACTCAGCTCTCTCGCCAGATGATGCTGATGTACACAGACAACACAAGAGAACAGGGATGGGAAGGCAAAAGAGGAGAGACACTTGTAAATAGCTGAATGAAGGTACATTAGTGGGTCACATACACCCACCCAGAAAACCTTCAACCAGGCAGCACCTACCGCTATACACATGGCTATGCCCCTGACCAGTGCCCAGAACCCTGATCTGCAGCCATTCCCCAAATAACTTAAGGACCTGACGTACTGCAGACTTGACCCAAACACCCCTACTCCCCACAGGGACCATTACGTAGATGAACATCAGTCAGAGTCCCTGCCACTAGACAGCCTAAATACGAATACACACACACACATCCATCAAGGGGCCAAAACATGGTATAAGTACTCACCCCCTTGTGACTGCTGTGCAGCCTTCAAGCACCCATCCGAGGTCCGGGTACGCCACCGCCAGGATGCGTTGCATAAGAGGGGTCAGTGCCCGACGGGCACCCATCCCTTGTTGGGAGGACTTCCCCAGCTGGGCCTCAAGATCTTCCTCGCCCAGCGCCGCAGGCCCTCCCACCTCTTCCTGCAGTGGGTGCTCCGCCAGTTGTAGACCCCCAGGGTACGCACTTCCTTGGCGATGGCATGCCAAAGTGCCCTCTTCTGGTGGGCGCTGACCTATATGGGACACACAGAAAAATAACACTGAGGTCAGACACTGGCCAATCATATACAGCTGGCTATTAGTCTACTATGGGACGAACATTTCAAACAGCCTAATAGCACACACACGAAGCATGGCAGGAACCCTGGACCATACAGTGTCACAGGTGCACACATGTATGCAGCCAACACCCACCACTACACACATCCATGCCCCCCAATCCTCCTACTCACCTGTACCTCTGGCTGTCCGTAGATCTTGGCGTACAGGGGCAGGACACCGTATATCTGTATATCCAAGACCAGCTTCCTCAGAGAGGGGATGAGAGTGATGGTGATGATGAGGAGGGGGAAGATGTACAGACCAGGACCCAACTGATACAACTCTACTTCCAGTAACTTTGTGGGACACCTGGATGAGATTGCTGTCTGTGCATTATACTGTCAGTGTGTCTTGTCTTCTATGGGGGTGTTGGGCCAATACTCATTGCCACTGTGACCAGGTCTGCATAGGCCAGATTACAATATAGTATAACATTTCAACACATCTGTAGGCATAACGGCATTTAAGGCATGTGGTGCATTTCCTGCTAATCAGATAACAATAAAAGAGTTATCATACAGTTGCATCCATACTTCACTTTGTTTCAACTTAATGACAGGGGACATTGTAACAGGTGAAAAGGTGTTTTATTTGGTACAGGGATAAAATCGTACAGATTACAGTGATTGGAGTGGCCTACCGGTGGTTGAACAATATGGCAACACGGTTGCAGCAATGTTGGCAGTAGTGGTATGTCAATCAATGTTTCCAGGAGTTTGTTGTTGTTTTCATACAGTTTGGTGGTTGATTCAGTGGGGCACTTGGAGGACAGTTCTTGCCACAATCACTTCTTTGAGGGCTTTCTGCTTCTTGGCAGGTGTTCCTGTTCCATATCTGGGCCTGAGGGTCCGTTTGGGCGCCTGGTGTTGGCCGGTACAGGTTGAGATGGATGTCCCCTGTGTGTCCTGAGAGGGTGGTACATGTGCAGTTACTGCTGATGCTGTTGTTGTCCGGTCTGTATCCTGGCCTGTAGAAGGGGCTTCCTGGTCTGTGTGGGCCTCAGGCTGTGTTGAGACAAGGTGCAGCAGTGCACCTGCTATGCTGGCCATTGTGGCACTGTGCAGTTTTAACTGCTCCATGGCCTCTTGGTGGTGTGCTAGCTGCATCCTCTGACTCTGCTCCAGGGTGGATACCATCTGGGCCAATCTGTCCTGGGTATGGTGATATGCTCCCAGGACCTCAGAGATCACGTCATGGGCTGCAGCATCCATCCTGTGGCCTCCCCCCTGGGCCACTAATGCCCCCCCCACTGGGCCTAGCCCCCGGTGCCTGTGTCCCCTGCACAGGTCTGGCAGTACCACTTGTACTGGGGCCATCGTCTTCCTGCCTGTTGGTAGGGGGTGACTGTGGCCTCTGTACTTGTGTTCCACCAGTCTGTGGCCTGGAACAGGTGTGGGGACGGTTGGCCACGGCTGATTATGTTGGCTGGGTGGTTGGGGTGTCAGTGGTATACTGGGTGGGGCTACTGGATGGTGACAGTCCAGGACAGTGTGAGGGACCAGGGTGATCGTTAGTGTCTGGGGTTCCATCCCCAGTGTCCTGGGAGGTGCCTCTGTCTCCCTGTGGGCCACTGCCACTCCTTGTCCTGTCCGTCAGGGTGGCATGGGTGGTGGTGCCTGTTGGGAGGAATGGACATGTCTGTTACATTAGCAGGATCGGATGGGGTGCACAGGACTGGGCGTGTTTGTGCAGGTTTCACACTTTGGGGCCATGCAGGTTGCTTTTGTGAGGTTAGCATTGCTTTTTAGCTTAGGATGTGGAGGTGCATTGTGGGTGCTGTAGGCCAATGTGATTCCTTGCAGGGGTGGGTGACTGTGCAGGGGGGGGGGGGGGGGGGAGGTATGTGGGCCTGTTGGTGGGTTTGTGGGCCTGCAGGGGGACTGGATGTAGTGATTGTGGCCTGGGTGGGGTTGTGGTCCTGGTGGAAGTTGGAGGGGTGAGGTGGTGCATGCATTCCAGGTGTGATGGATATGTGGTAATTGTAAATGACTTACCTGAGCCCATTCCTCCAGTGAGTCCAGTGAGACCCTCATGATGCAGGATGGCCAGTACCTTTTCCTCCCAGTCAGTGTAGTCGGGTGGTGTTGTTGGAGGTCCTCCCCAGTCTTCTGGACTGCAATGTGGTGCCTGGAAGCCATGGACCTGACCTTCCCACGCAGGTCGTTCAATCTCTTGCGGATGTCGTCCCTGGTGCGTTGATGGTGTCCCACTGCATTGACCCTGTTGACTATTTGCTGCCATAGCTCCATCTTCCTGGCAATGGGTGTGTGGTGGACCTGTGTACCGAATAATTGTGGCTCAACCTTCAGAATCTCGTGCACCATGGTCCTTAGCTCCCTTTCGGTTAAGCTTGGGTGTCTGGGGGGTGCCATGATGAGTGTTGTGAATGATGTCTTTTGTAGATCTAGGTGAGGGTGCTCTTGTGTGGTTGGGTGTCTATATCGTGGATTGTGGCGTTCAGTGTCTGCTTTTAGAGTTCCCTGTATTGGTTGGCCTAATTTTGTTGCAAAGGATTGTGGGGTGTGTCTGTGTTTTATAGTGTTGTGGATGTGTAAAGTGTGTGGGTTTCAAACTTACCAATGTATGCATTTCTTACTGTTGGGTCCACTTGCCGCCTGTGGCGGTCTGTACTGCCAATGGTCATTCGGCTTCCACTAACCGCCGCGGTGATTTGTGCTTCATTATTTGGAGGGCGGGGTGTTTGTGTGCTTGGCGGTGGCGGGTGGGAGGTTCAGCATTTCTGCCGACAAGGTCCTGGCGGTGACTGATGGCAGGGAGATTTTTGGCGGTTTCAGATTTTTGCATCATTATATGGCGGGCTTCTGTTCGCTGTCGCCACAGCAGTCGACGGTGTTTACCGCCATGTTCATAATGAGGGTCTTAATGTTGTTTGCATTTTCTCCTGTGTTGCATGTTAGTCATGAGCTCCATTGTGTTTTTCTGTGTGCTTGTGTTTCCAACTTGGTTCTTTTCTATGAATATGTTTTCTTCTCACCCTGTGCCAGTTCCTGGGCCGCTCTTGCCTTTCTTGTCTCTGGGCCTGGTGTGTTTTCCCTACCAGTTTTGGAACAAGCCTTCCTGTGTTTTGTGCATGTGTTCTTATGTTTTGCACACACCTGACCTGACACTCATGCATCGCTGTGTGTCACAGGTTTGTGAACATGGAGCATGTTGCTCGGTGGGTTTTGTGTTCAGTGTGCAGCTGCGTCACTGCCCATCTCTGTCAGCGGCTGGCTGGCAGCAACATCTCTCAATACCATGCAGCACTAAAACACCCCATCTCTGCCTACATCGACTCAGTAATGGGCCTCAGTTGGCAGAGCCCACGTACCTATGAATGAGATCTGTACCAGCAATAAAATGCTAGGAGGCCGGTTGAAGAACTTTAGTTTATTGCCTCCCGCAGGCACCTGCATGCCTTTTCTCAGCCTGGTCAGAAGCCCGACTAGTCGGAAGTAGGCCAGCAGACAACCCCACCTGCCCTTCCGTTCATCACCCTCCCCATTGCCAAAGGCAATAGGTCGCCCATTGCAGAGACCTATTTGCTTTGCCAATGCTTGTTCTCCCAGATGGAAAAAAACATCTGTAAGCCTGTTGGAAGTGCTTGCTCTCCAGGAGAGCACATCTTTCACCAGGACACAGGGTGCACCCAGAATGCACTACCACCAGTAGCAGGGTTGGCCACAGACTATGGAGAGACGGAAAGTTGCAGATGCCGATTGTTTAAAGCAGAAACACAGATCATTTTATCCATATTTCTGAGAGTGGATCTTTCAACCCCTTGGTGGAAAATCTGTTAAATCCCCATAACTAGGCTTCTCAATTGCCCTGGTGTGCTTGTGGCTTTTGGTATTTATGAAGACAGTGCTGTATGTTGTCTTCTGCAAGGGCACACCGCAGGGATGCGTAAAGAGGTGGTTGCTTGCATAAGGGTTCTGGCCATATTCAACCATTTACAACTGGCTCAGAATGTGACTACGTGACTTACCAGCCCTAGGAAGTGAGAACATAGTTTTAATTCTGCGCATTTCTTCACTGGATGCCTGTGTGTCAAATGATACAATTCAAATCTCTCACTATCATGCACTGGAGGCGTATACACAAATGCCAGATTTCGAGGCAGGGAATGAAAAAAATTCCAGTATTCGAGTTAAGAATTTTTCAATTCTATTAAGAACACGGAGGTGAGGATTATGCTTCTCTTTCTTCACTTTTAATTATTCAGCAGCCAATTAGAAGTACAATCCACAAAAAACTACAAATCCCATGAAGTAACATATCATGTGACAACCACAAAGAATGCACACTATATAATGCACACAACATAGAATCAACTCCTCTTTCTTTGCAATAAGTCAGAACATGAACAAACACCACATTAAGTGGATAAAATGAGACCATAAACCTTAAGAGTCACAAAGCTACAATCCTAGACAAGAACTCCAAGGGGACCGCCCAGCCTGGAAGAAAAGAAGAGGCCTGAAAAGCAGGTACACCGGATCCAATCCGAGGGGAAATCTCCTTCCATATTCCAACAGGATCATTTCTCATAGTTTCCTGGAAAGAAGACAAACAAATGCTAAGCCATAAAACTGAACCAGAACTACTAAGTCTCCAGAAAGAAACAGGGAGAAAAAGCACTATAATAAAACATCAAATACAGCAATATCATATGATAAATCAATACAGTAAAATAACAGATCAATGTGCAGGTGGGATAATCCTTGCCTCGGTGTCCTTAATAGAATTAAACAATTCTTAACACAAATGCTATAAAATGTTGTATTCTATGTCAGGACCAGACGCTCCGATTATGCTTGTTTAAAGTTGACCCACAACAACAGAAGAAATCTCAACAATAGGTTTACGCTAGAAAGATTTAAACGTAGAATCCGACGACCAGTCGGCCGCCATTAAAATGTCTTCCAACTTGGAACCTAAGGCAAACGACTTAGAAGCTGTGACCCCTCTAGTTGATTCAGCACCAAACTTTGAAATATCAATGCCAGCCTCGCTCAACAGCCATCAAACCCATCTAGCCAAAGTAGCTGATGTCACCGGATGGTATGACTTACCAGCAAAATTAACAACTGTCCCTCCATATCAGAACAAAACTCTGCCGTATTTACATTTAATGGCTTCAAACACTGCACACACACAACTTGGGGTTGTCAACAAAACAAAGGTAAGAAACCAATTTGGAGTTGCATTTAGTGCAGTGAGAAATGAAAAAAGTCACACCTTCAGGGGAAAAGTCCCTACCTGCCAAGTCTAAGGCCCTTACATCAGAGATTCGTTTGCAAGATATTAAACACAAAAGCATAGTGAACTTAGCAGAAAACTGCTTTCTAGAAAGAAATCTGTCAGTTAGCCAGGTTTCCACAAATCTAAAAACTACTTTGACATCCAAAAGGGTAAAATAGCAAGGACGAGGGAGCTTAGACAACCTAATGCCCTTCAGAAGTTTACAAACAATGGGTAACTCCCCCACCGGTTTACCTTCCACCGGTAAATGCCCCGCAGATATAGCTGATCGATAGTTATTGAACGACCTGTAGGCCAAACCAGACGATGCCAGGGAAGATAAGAAATTCAAGACCACACTAAAATCTGCTTAAGAGGGATCTGCGTTCCGTGCACAGCACCAAGAACACCATCATTTCCAAGCAGAAGCATACCGTTTATGGGCGCTGGATAACCAGGCCTTTGAAATTAAATCGCTAGACTCCTGTGAAAGACTTGGGAGACTCCATCTTTTCCTGAAAGTTACCACACCACCAGCCAGAGTTATTCTGATAAGATCAGAGGATGAGGAAGGCCCATCACATCTAGATAGAGGTTCCACCTGTGCAGAATCAGCATTGGAGGAGTGCAGCTCAACTCCAGAGCTACCGGCAACCACGAATGGGCTCTCCAAAGAGAAGTCACTAGAATGAGATCCGCCTGCTGACGACAGGTTTGAGCCAAAACCCTGGGGGATCATCAAAACGGGGGGGGAGGCATAACCCTGAAAAGGGGACCAGTCCTGCAGAAGAAACGCATCCATCACCAGAGCCTCCCCGGATATGGTCTCGAACTGAAAAACCTCTTCAGTTGTCGACTGATGTGGGAGGCAAAGAGATCTATTGAGAGGGGGCCCCACAGAGCTTGGAGAACTCGAAAAACATTTGGATGAAGTCTCCAATTGCTCTAGTCCCGAAGCCACCAAATTGCTTTGCCCCGGAAGGTACTCCACAACCACAAAGATCTGATGTTGAAGACAGAAATGCCAAAAATCGTTGGCAATCTCTGCCAGAATGCAGGATTTCATCTCGCCTAACTTGTTGACATATCTCACCGCTGAGATAATGTCCATTCGAAGAAGAATACAACAATCCGTTTTGATTGGAGAAAGATTTCTGATCGCAAACGAGCCCGCAATGAGCTCCAAACAATTGATCTGAAGGTCCAACTCTGTCGTGGATCAACGACCCCCTGTGGACACTGGGCCGCAGCGAGCCCCCCAATCCCAGAAGCTGGCATCTGACTCTATTACAATCTCTGAAGAGGACCCAAAGATTGGCCTGCAATTCCAGGCCTCCATATGATCCAGCCACCAGTGCATCTCCGCCTGAGCCTCCTTAGAGAGGGGGATCTGATCTACATAACTGAGGCCCTTCAGAAGATAGGAAATCTTCAAACACTGCAGGGCCCTGTAGTGAAAGGGACCTGGGAAAATAGCATGAATCGAGGAAGATAGCAGGCCTACCATGTGGGCAATCGCCGTCAATGACACAGTCTGTCTACCCAACAGTAACCTCCATTCCTTCTTGGTAGAATGAACCTTTTGTGGGGGGAAACCCTAACTTGGCTAGGGAGGAGCTAAAACTCAGGAAAACTATCTGTTGAGATGGTAGCATAGCAAGACCGGCTTCCAAGCATTGACAATGAAGCCCAGACCCTCAAAGAGAGAGATGGACCACTCCATATGAGTGAGCACTACACCATGTGCCATAATGAGGATGTCATTGAGGTAAATCATCAGATGAACACACCTTGCCCTGAGGTATTCTGCTACTGGTCACATCACCTTCGTGAAGCACCAAGGCGCTGACGACAGACCAAAGGGAAGGACTTTGTACTCGTAACATCGCCCGTCCCAAAGGAACTGGAGAAACCGACAATGAGGAGGAAAAATAGGGATGGTCAAGTAAGCATTCTAAAGCATCCAGTCCCGTTCTTGAAGGATGTCTCTTAACAAGCAAATGCCCTCCATTTTGAAATGGCGATAAATGAGCCATCCATTGAACTCTTTGAGGTTCAGAACAAGACGAAATCCCCGCCCTTCTTGTCTACCAAAAAGATCAGGCTGAGAAAACCCATTGGGTCAGGGCAATTCTCGACAATGGCGCCCTTGCTTAAGAGCTCGGAAATCTCTGGTGAAATTAAGTTGTGATCTCTAAGGAAAAAATACATCGGAGGCGGAGGGGCAAGTTGGTAGGGCGAACTGTAAAATTCCAGTTTGTAACCCTGGATAATCTTTAGAACCGAAGAATGTTGAATGATCTTGTACCAAGCATGTAGGAAAAACCCAGTCCTGCCCCCCAAAATATCTTCTGAACTGGAAATTAGGCTCACCTGCGGATCCTTTGTATGGGAAATAGAATAGGTGCCCTCCGAATCACCCTCTATGGAACCTGGAGAGGCCTGCTCTGGGATGGGAAGGGTAAAAGGTGGATGAGGAAAAACTGGAGTCCTGGAAACTCCCACTGCCCTTCTGATCATAACCATGCTCAGGGCCCTGGTTGTAGCTGCGCCAGAAGGCTCGCCCTCTGTAGCGTCCGCCCCTTGAAAAAGTGGACGCAGCGCTTTCTTAATAGAACCCTTGGCCATGTCCAGATAGGCATATGTAGCCGCAAGTTCAGAAAACTCCTTGAAGAAAGGAGAACCGAAGAAGAATCTGGGCCAGGGATCCAGATTCAGATGAGGGGAGATCCACCAGTTTGGGATCCATCTTCATCAATACAGAGTGACCGCGATCGCTAGAAATCGCACAGTTCGAAGAAACAGAGGGCCCTTTGAGCCCAACCCACAAGGACCTCTGGATCAATGGATTTCCCCGATTCTTTAGCTTGACACACCCAGCTCCAGGATCTTTGTTAAAGGTCCAGCAACATCCAGGAGCTTGTCCTGGCATCCATTCCACACACGGTCAATGGGCTTCTTGGGATACTTTTACATTGTTTTTACCTCTTCTTGGGATACTTTTACTTTTTTTTTTTTTTTAACCTAAGTGAGCAGGATAGGGTCAAGCTCTTTCTCAAACCCATGGCGAATATGGGACTCTAAGTAATCCATCACTTCAGCAGGAGGAATCCAGAGGGTAGATCTGGGGTGGATTATGTCTTTGGGTTTAGGGGTAAGTACCTTAGGGGGGCTTAGGGGTTCTTCAGGGTGATGTGTCTTCTTTTTACGCTTACAGGGAGGATCGTCCCCCTGGTCAGAGGTATGGGCGGATGAGGAGGAATCTGATCCCTCACGTGCCTTGGTCTTCAGGGTGGAAGAGGAGGCGTTGTAGTCATGCTCTTTGCCCAGAGTCCTAATAAGGCTCTCAAAGTCAGTCAAATGGGGATTGTTATCAACCTTGGGGGCCTGGGAACTGTGAGACAGGGTGGATTGCTCACTACCCTGGTTCCCCAAGGAGGGCATCCAACCCTGTTGCTTGGCAAAGGCGATTAGATGATGTTTAATAGGCCTAATAGACTGGGCCAAGGCTTGATTAACCACGTGGCGAACACCAGCATCCAGGACATAGACAAGGTTCTATTAAAAAGATCCTCCAGGATCATCAAAATAATATTCATCACCCATTCCCTCATCGTGTGCAGCCGTGCTGACAAAATGCAGTCAAATAAAACTCCAAAGGAGCAGTCAGAGGAGGTAATCACTTCAGTAGGGCAGGAAACCAATGAAATCCTGCAAGCCAGGATGCATACTATTTTAAACTTAGATGTGGAGGGAGCCGTACCCACAGATAGTAGGCAAAGCCTATTGCATTTAATATTATTACAACCCCAAGGCTAATGCTTTTGGAGCGTAGACCGGGGAGCAGATGCTCAAAGGGGACAGAGATCGACACGCATGCGTCTCTGCGTGTTCACTGCCAGTAGAAGAGGCCGGAATAGCGCATGCGGACTAATCCCTGAGCTTTATTAGAAAAAGAAAGAGGACTGCGCTACCTAGCAGCACGTCCTTGCTCCCCTTCTCCCACTCCACCAAAACATGGACGTGGCGCAAGAGCCGCTCTAGGGAGAAAGAAACACTCCCAGTCGCGTGACCAAGAAAGCAAAGATTGCACAGACAAGCCAGGCGTCTCTGCAGCGAAGGGGGGAGAAAAGAGAAAGTGGTGCAGAGCCCGTGCAAGGGAAGAAGGTGCTGACTCCTAGAGTAAAAGTATTGGATAAGGTGCGAGGGGTGCGACTGCCTACAGCAGATAATCGTGTAAGTTATATACAACTATACAATACTAAACAATTACAAAGGAACAATGAAGTACTTACCTGGCTGTGAAGTAGCAAAGAAAGAGAAGTTGATACTATGTGGCATGCAATATATAGAGTGTATTCTCTCTATGGTTGTCACATGATATGTTACTTCATGAAATTTGTAGTTTTTTGTGGATTGTACTTCTAATTGGCTGCTGAATAATTAAAAGTGAAGAAAGAGAAGTATAATCCTCGCCTCTGGTCCTGACATAGAATCTCAGATGGCACAAATCTACCAGGCCCATCAGTCATCAACCTCCTCCACTAGGAACGCCCATTTTCTCTTTCCTCAGTCAGATTGTGCAACTCCATTTCTCTCCCCCTATGCACTCAATCCTCCATACTGTAATTAAGAAAGCAGCGTTATGGTAATGTTCCGTTCTGCCCGTTTTAAATAGCTGTGTTGTGCCATGAAGTTAAGGTGTAAGTGCATGGTACATATACCAAATAGCATAACAACAACTTCTGTCAGAAAGCCACTGTTTATGGGGAAAATGCACCACTCAGGTTCAGTGCTATTTAGGTATAGTTTTTCCAAAGATTTATCATGTGCAACATTTTAATGATCCTGTGTTGGAAGCGACACGGGGTGCCAGTGGTTCAGAAATCGTAGGAGATATTTGTTGGTGCATTGATTCCATCTGTGGGAATGATTTTGAATGAGATCAAAATTAGAAAGTTGTCCATTACTGTACATGTTGTCCACTAGTACAACAGATGCTATATTAACTGCAGATAGTGAAATGGTTGCCATAAGATCAATGGTTTTACAAAACAGACTTGCGGTAGTCATCCTTCTTGCAGAGGAGGGTGGAGTCTGTCAGACGTTAAAAGTTCAACAATGTTGCACTTACATCCCTGATAATAGTATGGAATTGAAGAAATATATTACTTATTTGAAAGACGAGCTAAAGAGCTAAAAGCAACAAGTGCATAGGAAGCAACGGGGAATGAATTGTCTTCAACTGGCAGGTGGTTTGGAAACCTAGGAAGTGGAATTGTTGGAAGCATCTTGAAACCTTTGTTGATACTCGCTCTTCGTGGATTGACATTTTTTGGACTTTACAAAGGATACAAGAAAGTACAGATGAAGAAGGGAGTAATGAGAATTAGAGCAGACAGAACTTGAAACAAGACTAAGGCGGTCATTCTAATCTTGGCGGGCGGCAGGAGCCGCCCGCCAAGCGGGAACCGCCAGAAGACCGTACCGCGGTCAAAAGACCGTACCGCGGTCAAAAGACCGCGGCGGTCATTCTGAGTTTCCCGCTGGGCTGGCGGGCGACCGCCAGAAGGCCGCCCGCCCGCCCACCCAGTGGGAAACCCCCTTCCACGAGGATGCCGGCTCCGAATGGAGCCGGCGGAGTGGAAAGGGTGCGACGGGTGCAGTTGAACCCGTCGCGATTTTCAGTGTCTGCTGTGCAGACACTGAAAATCTCAATGGGGCCCTGTTAGGGGGCCCCACGACACGACACCCATTCCCGCCATCCTGTCCCCGGCAGTTTTTACCGCCAGGACCAGGATGGCGGGAGGGGGTCGGAATCCCCATGGCGGCGCTGCCTGCAGCTCCGCCATGGAGGATTCCTCAGGCCAGGGGAAAAACGGCGGGAAACCGCCGGTTTCCCTTTTCTGACCGCGGCTTTACTGCCGCGGTCAGAATTGGCCTGGATGCACCGCCAGCCTGTTGGCGGTGGATCCGCAGTCCCCGGCCCTGGCGGTCTATGACCACCAGGGTCGGAATGACCCCCTAAGTAGATATTATAATGACTTGAAGCATTTTGAGCAATCCAGAAGATCTTTCCTGGATGAGCCTCTGAGATTTCAATTGATATCTCTGGTAAAAGATTATAATCTGATGTGATGTCTTGATTCACCCTTAGAGGGGGGATTGATACAGCAGTTTTTGCCCCACACCAATGGCACAATTTAGCCTATATGTATACGCAATATTTCACACAATGTGTGTTCTAACTTTATATAAAGTGGTGCATTTGAATTCAGTAATGAAGTGCATTCACTGTAGTGTTAGTGAATCATGTATACAGTGTGCCTTAACCTTAATAAACAAAATGTAATAATTGAAATGTGTTACAAAACCATCTTCATATTAATAAACCACATTTGCCTTTGAAATGAGAAGAATTTATGTAGATGCTTACACTGATGTTTTACAATTAGACGTTAAAAATTGTTGTTGCTGGTTACACTTAGCTTTATGGTTTCATGGTTGTATTGCATATATATTAACTGTAACAAAAAGCTTCATTTAAGAATATGCAACTGACATTTACATGAATGTCGAAATTCATATATGCACGATATAACACAAAATTAAATGTGCATTAGTGAATAATATTTTAAGTTGTATTGACGAGGCCTATATTACCTTTAACGTGAGAAATGGTTTCCATTGCTTCTAACGTGTCATTTCTTTGTAGGTACATTCACACCAAATGTTAGTTTGGAAATATATGTACTATTGTTTTAGTAATAGAGAGTCCGTGAAAAAGACCTTGATGGAAGAACATGGAGAAACCAAGTGTGAGATGACTTTCCCTTATTCACACATGCTGCCAATGATGTCTAGAGGACTAAAGACAGCAGCGTTCTCAGGACTACTCTGGGAAAAAGAGCAAATGTTTAAATTTACATTGTGGAAGGGAAGAATACAGTGGAGCTCCTGATAGCGTGATGAGTGTTGTTACCTAACAGAATTGTGTGGTATTAACTAGTGTTCTCACAGATCGATTTTAGACACGTATCCCAAAGGACTTTAATAAGTACAGACCTCTGACTTTACCCTTTGTCCCTATACTTTGCTGAGTGTGGCTTAGGCTAACACTTAACTCTTTCTAACAAAACTCTTGACCAAGCTTCTAAAATGTTGACACCTTAAATCAATCAGAATTTGTAAAGTGCAGCACTATCACACATAGGAGTATCTAGGTGCCGAGATTTTGTAGGTCTTAATCGACAAACCAGGTCTTGAGTCTGCATCTTAAGTCTGCCAGGGAGGGAGCAGTACATAGGTGGAGGGGTATTTCATGAATTCACAAGAACTCACAGAAGTATACTGGGAAATCATACTTCTATAATGTATTTGTGAACTGTATTTTAGAACGAGCAAATATGCAAGTGTAGATTTGCTCATGCGAACATTTGTTGAGCTTTTATAAGTTCACTTTCCCTTTAACCACTTTTTTAGGAAATTATTAGGAAAGGCCTGATGAAAAACCTTAAAACAAGCAACCCTTGAGTGATTACTGCTAACTCCAGCCCCTGTACGCAGAACTGTGGAAAGGTGGCAAAATAAGGAAACTGCTAGTATTCAATTACTACAAAAGCTCTGTCATAATCAGAGAGGTTATTATCTGAGCTCTTATGTAATGAGATTAATGCCATAACTTGTCGCCGCACTATATGGCACCAAAGGGACAAGTAGATATTATTATTTTTTTTATAGGACAAGTAGATTTATGAAGCAACCTGTCCGTGGACAATTAGATATTTCATTAAATTCCACACCCCTGAATGAAGATTCCTCTGTGGGTGGACGGTGCTGTGTTGCAAAAGAAGCAGCAGGAAAATGGTCCTTTGGTTGATCGGGGGAGGCGATGCAGCAGTTGTTGTTGTGACATCTGGGTCCAGGGCTTGGTGGTGGAGTACCCAAAGGTAGTTTCAGCATTCCTGGCACTGGCCGCGGTTGCACAGCCTCCATAAGTAGTCCTGGGGGGTGGGAGGGCTGGCAGGGAGGCGGGAGGAAAATGCAAGGACAGACAGCAGTGAAAAGTGGGAGAAAGAACAACAGGTAAGTTGTTACAGATACGTGACAATACTGACTAGCGGGCAATTCCAGGGAAAATGAGAGCAGTTGTAGTTATGGACTAACAAAGACTAGTTAAAATTATGGACTAGCAATTCCCGAGTGGGGCACAGTAACAATTCTGACAAGACAGGCAACAGCAGAGAAAACAAGAGCAGTTAAACAATGAAGGACTAAACACTTGAAGACTGAGGAACAATAACACAAAAAGAAAGCGCACAGAAAACAGTCGACCTTATGGGCAATGCAAAACTGCAATCCCATGTGACCTTGCGGGCAATAGAAGACAGCAGTCACCGGGGCTGTGAGATAAAACTCAGGGCTCTAGTACTGAGGCCGAGAAAGCAGTGCTTTTGGGCTGTCAGCCTGCAGCTGGAGACTGGTGTGCTTGACCAGTAGGTCAAGGGGCTACTACTGGATCTGCGCAGCAGCCTCCATATCTAGTCCTGAGACGTGGGAGAGGCTAGCAGGGAGGCAGGAGTGGGAGGAAAAGGAGGGAACGGATGGCAGTGAGAAGCTACAGGAAAAACGATACAGATAAGTAATTACAGATAATTGACAATACTGACAAGCGAGCAATACCAAGGAAAACAACAGCAGTTGGAACTATGGACTAACAAAGAGGAATTACAAAGAGCATTTACAATTATGGACTAACAATTGCCCGCTGAGACACAGTAACAATTCTGATAATGCGGGCAACAACAGGGAAAAACAAAAGTGGTTAAACAATGAAGGAATAAACACTTAAGGACTGAGGCACAATAACACAAAAAATAAAGTGCACAGAAAACAAACAACCTTAGGAGCAATAGAAAACTGCAATCCCAGTCGACCTTGCAAGCAATAGAAGAAGGCAAATCACCCGGGCCGTGGCATCGACTTGGAGCTCTAGGACTGAGGCCGAGACAGCAGTGCCTCTCGGCTATAAAGCCTGCAGCTGGGGAGCATTTTTTCCCTTCTATCTATGCATTTAAGGTTTCCTTTTTGCCATAGCTTTTTGACATTTTGAGAATTTTTCCTACACTTTACAGGTCATTTAGGTAGATGCCTTTAGACTGTATCCATGTACAGGAGGGAAGTTTGAAGACTTTTCTCTGAACATCAAGTCTCAATGCTGATTTTCGGTATTACTGTAACTAAATTATTGCTTTGCCTAATGCTAATTTTGCAAATTTTCCTAAACTTCTTCAGATTTGGTTATCCTGTTGTAATTCCATATCTCCACAGCATGCCTTTGAGGTTTGTTTTAATTAACTTGACTGTTAATTTGCAATAAAATCCCTTAACTGAATTTTCAGATTTAGGTCCTTTTTATGTGACTGAATTGGTTACACTGTAAATTAATGATGATTTGTTGAGAGCTAACTTCCTACATCAAGCCCTTCAAAGAAGAAAAAAAAATCATCTAAGAAAGACGCGCAAAACACTCCATCAGCATATAAGGAATCAGACAGCACCTTGTCAGCCCTTCCCTGTTGCTCTGTTTGGACTCTCTGTCTCCGCTGGACTTTCAAAGGAACATTATTTCAGAACCATAATTAGGTACTATGTTTTCAATTACTTTTTGTAATTAAGGGAGCTTGTTATCAAAAGCAAAGGTCTTACTTACTGGTGGATTGTGCTGTAAAAGTATACAGACAGACTAATGCGCTCAAGGATGTGGGTAGGGTTGTAATGTAATATACAACACAGGAATCAGGGGTATTTCTTGTTTTACACCATGGGTACTTGAAGTGCGGCCCCCTTGACCTTTACATGTGGCCCCCTGGGCAACAGGAGTACAGGGTTGTTCACTCGATTCAGCTCTAACAATATAAAGATCATAAATAGAGGCAATCCTTCTTTCAATGTTAACTGGTGTTAAGGAAAGGATGTAACCAGGGAGTCCTCAGCTTCACTTTAGAAGCACGTTCATTTTTAAAGACATCTTGCAGCAAAAGTGTAAAAATATAACAGTCACTTCAAAATTCAAAAAGTGTGTTAAGTTAACATGCAGTCCATTTCACCTAAGTATAATTTATTGTATCAGTGCAATGAGAAATATTCATTTAAATGTGTTAGTTTTCAAACATGAATTTTGAAACATTCATTTTAACCCTACCCTGACAAATGCGCCAATAGGGAATTAAACAAGCAAGTCAGATGTTATGTGCACTTTTTGAGTGGCCTGGGTTCCTATTATACATGAACAACATTATAGTTTATTAAATTAAACACAGGAGCAGCTTTGTATGGTGCAGACCCTGATTTCGATGAACTCATATGTGATAATGAAGAAAAAGGAAGGGAAGTGAAATTAACAATTGCCTAGGGTCACACAATTTGGAAAATTGGGAAAGCCAACATTAATCCCAGGTTTTCTAGTTCCATATTGCTCAATTTAACCACTAGATGTATATCCTTCGCTTCGCCTACTGATACTTAACTGCCAATACTCCCAACCCTCTCGCCCAACCTCCATTCCACTGGCATCAATGCGGCCCATCACAGACCAAACTTATTGCCCCCCGGGAAAATGTTTGTGAGTACCCATGTTTTACACTGAGCTGCTGTGAGGAAACAGCTGCCCTTCTACAAGGAGACTGCTTCTGGCTTCAGGTACATTATTAACCCAGTAAGTTGGCCATGGTTGTTCATGTTTCTATTCTATTTGATTAAAGAATATTAATGTTTTTTCAGATAAGTGAGACATATGGATATAACTACATAGACATTGCTGGATCAAGCTAAAGTAGTCATATGAATGGGCACATAATACGGACTATATGGTATTGTTTTACTTCTCTTGGTAATTACCAACTAAAATCTCTCATTATTATTATTAGTAGTAGTAGGAGTAGTAGTATTAAAATTATAGGGACTCTTCCCAAACACCACCACAACTCAGAAGAACACTTCCATGCAGAACCAAGGGTTCCACTCAGTTTTCCTCTTACTATTTCCCTCCAAATTTGTCTTGGAATTTTGTTGTTCTACAAAGCTCCAGAGATTTTTTTTAGGTACGACGGAGAATCATCTATCTCCAGGACATCCCTTCAAAGGTACCTAAGATTTAAAATATTGGTAAGCCTATGTACATTGTCTGCCCGGGTGTCATAAACCCTGGTGCTTACAGATTTAGGGCAAGCTACCAAACGATGTGATGGATTTTAAAGCAGAAAAACAGTGCTTATGAAAGAAAGTTGTAGGGATATCACATTTAAATAATTCAAAGGCCGAAAGTACACCATTACCTAGTAACACATCTTTTCGAATATTCCTATTACAGCTCTTACAACATAAATCCTCAAGGTAATCCAGAACTTCACAGCCTGGCATAAATACCATGACCACAGCGATGTGGGAGACTTAGGTCTGTGCTCATGGCAGTTAGGTTTAAAATGTTAATTCCTTCAGGCTGTAGGGTTCATTGATATCCAAGTGCTTGATATGCCAAAAGTGAAAAGAAAGGAAAAAATATTTCCTGTCCTTGTAAGTTCTTTGGTTGAGAAAGCAACACACAAGAGTAAATGTTTTGGTCCTAATCAGAAGTTTCTTGACCACTCTATTTCTTGTTTATTCCTCAGGTTTCACCATGGACAGAGTTAACCATCCCCCTCCTGGAGCATGGCAGGGCTGATTGCATCTCCAGTCCATTCGGGTTCTGGGAGATGCAGCGGCCACTCACCGAGCCTCCTGTTGTCCTGGACTGTGCTTCAATTTGGAGCTCCTCCTCTGCTGAGCTGGTGCCTGGTTGTAGAGGGTGCTGGTGCAGCCATCGAGTCTAAGGAGAAGAAGTTTCTTTTGCTGTCAGGTCCTTTGTTGTGACTCTATTGACCTTCCTCTATTTCCATTTCATCGTCTTACAGCTTTTAGTCCTGATGGGGAACAAAGTCTTTTTTTCGGTCTGTTGTTTCGTCTGCTTCTTTGTCCTTCCTCGTGTTATCGGTTTCTTCTCTTTACCCAGGATGTTGGAGGCTATATCTTTCCTCTGTGTTATCTGTTTCTTTTTACCCAGGATGTTGGAGACTATCTTGTACCAGCTCCCCACTTCTGGTTGCTGCCTGGTACCTCTGCCAATGCTTCTGAGGGCAGCAGGTCACTGGACAACCCCAGTCACTTTCTTGGTGTCCCTCTTGGGGACCCTGTTGCTGCAGGTCTCTGCTCCGCCACCTTTTAAAGCTGTTTTGGTTCCCGATTTGTCCGCCGCCTTCCAGTGCGCCCCGTTCCACCACAAGACCTACTTAATGGCGGTCACTGTGCGACCATGCAGCAGTCGCACCACCACCACACCAAAGGCAAGCCAGTCTGCACCGACTGTGCCTGGACCGCACCCAGCACCAGGAACTCTGGCTCTCCCACCATCTGCCAATACTCTGCCACTGAGCTCCAGGAACCAAGGCAACATATGCTGCATCACCCCCCCTCCAACTACGATTGGACCTTTCACCTGCAGCCATTACCATTTCAACTGCAAAACCTACATCCTCTCAGGCCCCCCTCTGCCGTCTCCCAAGCCAGAAAAGCAACTCCTCTACCTACTGCTCAACCCAAGATCACTCTGCAAACACACCACAGAAACAGGGACACCGTAACCACCCTCTACCCAGACCTGATGTCCATCACAGAGACGTGACTCACACCCGCTTCTGCCCCCAACATCACCTGCACCAACCTGCCACAACAAGCATGGAGGTGGAATGGCCATCATGCACAAGGACAGCCTCTCATGTAACACATTCTAGGAGGAGACCTCCCACCTCATGGAACACCTTAACTTCCTCATCCAAATCGATGCCAGCACATCCATCAGGGGCACCCTTGCGTACAGACCCCTGGGACTGTGCCTCGCCTTCTGCAGAGCCATAGCTGACTTCATTGCCCCCCCCCGGTGATGACTCAACACACTACATGTTCCTAGGAGATCTCAACTTCCACCTAGAAGAACCTAACAACCAAAACTCCATCAACCTCCTGGACAACCTAAGCAACATCAGACTCAAACAACTAGTCACCGGCCCCACACACATCGCAGGACACATCCTGGACCCCCATCTTTACAGCCAGCGATAAGATTAACTTCTCCCACACAACAAAGCTCACATGGATGGATCATCACCTGGTTCATTTCACCATATCCTGCAGACCAGAACATTCCACCACTCCCTCCCCACGCCCCTCTGCAGATGGGGAAAAACTTTTCCACCCCGTGTCCTGACGGTCTAACAATGTCAGTCATACTCCACATGATCAAGAATCAAAGTAACTGGTATCAGCCATGTCCACCTCTCATGTCTGTCTGCAATTCCCATCTGCTTCTGACAGTGTATGTCGTTTGCCAAGGTTGATCAGCTAAACAGGATCTATGCAAATCTGTGTTTGTAAGAGAAGAGGGATGGGAGAGAGCAGAATACACTCCTCAAATCAGAGAAGTTATGTCCATAAGTGTAACTTTCCATATGAGATATATATATATATATATATATATATATCCAACCCTTTCCTCTCACCTTTCGGAAAGACAGCACTCCACAAGCAAAAAAGGCTTTAAGAATTTATTTGCCAACAGGAACGCGTTTCGGCGTTGCCGCCTTCGTCAACCTGAAAAATGCCATTTTGGCTACACTTAAATATCATGTGATCGCCATACCCATTACCAAAATACAATGAAATGAAACCAAATTTCCAACATTGTGCATTTACACTATATCTTCCCATCATTACTCATTTAATCAATTAGCAATTCCCCCCAAAATTGTTTTAATTTTTTTCTTACATTTAGAGGTCTTTACTTGAATTCATCTCCCTAACGATGATAATAGGTTGCACAATACCCATACATAAGCTACTGGGATATTATTACAAATTCTTTTCAACAAACTAAAAATCTATTCAACATCTCATTGAAGATCCTACCAAGAGACCTTAACTCATATCGCATATATTTCTAGCTCCCTACTACAGTTGTGTACTTATTACTAACGATAACAATAAGTTAAAAACGATCTCTAGTAAATTCGTCTCCCTAACGATGTTAATAGGTTGCACAATAGCCGTACATTAGCTACTAGAATATCATTATTTCAAATTCTTTTCAACAAACTAACAATCTATTCAACATCTCATTGATGATCCTACCAAAAGACCTTAACTCATATCACATATATTTATAGCTACCCGCTACAGTCATGTGCTTTTTACCAGCGATGACAATAAGTTAAAAACGGTTGCTAGGACTATAATAAGAAAATATCCAAGCTTGTCATCATATTTAAGTCAGACCCCGTAAAAGATCCGCACTCTTTTGGGTAATTAATAATAATGGGTTCATTCATCATCTCACAGATAAATTATTTCAACCTCCTCAATTTGTTTTCATGTTGTTGCTGTAAACATTACAAAATGTCCAATACTTGTAAAATACAACTTCATCACTCACTAACTTATGAGGCATTACAAATTAAATAAACTTGTGAACCTCTCAGTAGAGATGGATGTACAACTCTTCACTGCTGTTCAACCCATGTGGTTCTTTGGTATCTAATGCTAATATGTACTTGGACTCTAATTTTCTTAAATTCTTTTCTCTGACCCTCCCCGAATATCTTTCTTTTTTCCATCTATTACGCTGTAACTCACATCTTCTACTCTCTGCCCCTATGAACCTCATGTATATGTCGGGCAACGGGGTAAGAATCATCTTTATTGAGAATAGCTCTCAAATGTTGCAAAGTGTTTTTATGCACTTGCAGTTTAGTACTCCCTACATTAATGTTAGGACAGCTGCATTTTAAGATGTAGACTACAAAGTCACTTTTGCAATTGTATCTGCCTTTGATGGTATTGTCTATTCTGTCTCCCATTTTAATAGCTTTGATATTTTCTCCATTTCTACATGCCTTGCATTTGGAGCATTTGTAAAAACCGTCCTGAGTATTAAACCAACTTTTGTTGGACTTTTGTTGTCTCACGTCACTCTTTACCAATATGTCTTTCACGAATGTCCCTTTCCTATAGGTGACTAGTGGCCTGCTCATTAATTCCTCCCCTATACGCCTATAACGGGGTCACTTTTCAGCATGTGCCAGTGTTTTTGCAACAATTTTCTCATTTGAATGTGAGCAGTGTTGTAAGTCATTATGAATCTCACAGTTCCTGTATCTTTCACTATTGCTTTCCCCTTATCACTATGGATATTTTTATTCTCTCTCAAATGTGTAGAAAACAATAAATTGTCTCTTGATTGGGACTTCACTTTTCTGATGGCTCTATCAAGTGTGCCCTCTGAATATCCTTTACACTGCAATCTCTCAACCATTTCATCCTGATCTGTTCAAGCACCTAAATCTTGCCTTCAGGAGCCCAAACGTCCGCTCAACACGTCCAATCCTCCTGTGGGCCTCATTGTAGCAGACGTCCACTGGCGTGGTTGGGTACCCCACTGGTGTCAACAACCAAGGATGGTTTGGATAGCCAGAGTCACCTGTGAACAAGTTGGTAGAACAACACACACATATATGTGGGACATCAAACATTGTGATGGCAGGAGACACACAGTGCAAACACACATTTCACTTGTAACTTATCAACCAGCCAGGCCCTCTCTGTGTGGAGTTGTGTCATCGGCAGTGGGAAATTGCTGTTCCGTATGATGAAGGAATCATGGACTGATCCTGGAAACTTGGCACTGACTTGTGAAATGTACTGGTCTGCCAGACACACCACCTGAACATTTATGGAGTTTTAGATTTTCCTGTTCCTAGACACCTGTTCATTGACACTGGGGGGGAAACCAAGCCCGCGTGGATGCCATCTATGGCTCCAACCACATGTGGAATGCGTCCCATAGCATAAAACTTTGCCTTCACATAGGCCAAATCCGAATGTTGGGGAAACCGGATGTAGCTGTCCAGGTGTTTCAACAATGCACACAATAAATCTATCAAAACCAGAATGAACATGGGCTGAGACGTTCCTGTAGTTACGGCCACTGTATTCTGAAAGGACCCAGTGGCCAGTAAGTGTAGCACTTACGAGATTTGAATGATGGGAGGTATGCTATAGGGTTTGTGAATGGCAGGCATCACATTTTTAAAGCATGTGGGAATATCTGAGTAGGTGTACATTGCCATCACCACGTGTCCTCCAGTAACACAGCATTTACTGCACAGATGCTCAATTTGACAGCTAAACATGAAGGCAGTACTTACAGTTGTACTGCATGATATGGGGTATAGTTAATGATGCAGATGCCAATACCCTTCCACACAAGTAATGTGCTTAAAATGGCAGCTGCCTGACCTACTGTACAGGACACATGGAAGTGACATGAGTCCACCGGCGGAAGTCGTCATGGCAGTAGGCGGTCACAACGGCAGTGGAAATTGCCACTGGACAACATTGCTGCCTTTGGCGGACTAGGGCCAATAGCGATGTCCGCCTGCGGTGACGATCATATATGTAAATGGCGGATGTAGCCGTCATCTTCTGCAGTATTACTCACTTGATTCCCGACACTGCTGCCAGCAAGACCTCCACTACCTGGGCCGCTGTGTACTGTCTCTGGGAGCTATCATGCCACGTCCTGCAGGTGATAGGGCCTGAGCCTTCACCCGTGAGGAGCTGGAAAGCTTGTGGAGGTCCTACCCCTGTATGGACAGCTAAATGTTGCAGCAGAGGAGCAGGTGAGTCCAATGCAATACCAATGTGTGATAGGTGAGGTAAATGATGGTGTTTATGAAATTTAAAGTAGTGGTGTTGATGCATGCAGATGATAATCTGTAAATTAGTGTGAGTTAAGAGGATGGTAATGCTTGCCTAATTGCTGTCACTGATGTGTACTGTCCAATACTATTGCTATGGTGCATGTGGGCATCACTTTTTCCTTTTGATTGCGTCATCCATGCAGGTCACCGCCCATCAGAAGAAGGGAATTTTACATGCCATCGCCAAGCAAGTACGGACCCTGGGGGTCCAGAGCTGGCAGAGCAGCCACTGTAGGAAATAGTGGGAGGAGCAGAGACGCTGAGCCCAGAAGACCACAGAGACCCAGCTGGGGATGTCCTCCCAACGAAGGAGGGGTGCCCGTTAGACCTTGACCCCCCCCTAATGGCCACCATTTTGTCAGTCGCCTACCCTGAGGTGGGTGGGCGTTTGAGGGCAGAAAAGCAGTCACAAGGGGGTAAGTACTGACAGAACCCATGCACTTGCCTCTTATAGTTTAGTTTATGATGTTTAGGTATTGCAGCTGTGACGAAGTGGTACGTGCTACAGATATGGTGACTACTAGGAAAACATGGTCCTACAGTTACCAACATCCAAACACAGATGTGGCCATTCTATGGTGCATGGGAAAATGTTAATCACCTTTGTCTACTAAATAGTATAACTGCATGTGGAGATGCACATGTGAATGAGTTATATGTATGACTATACTCAGCCATACATATTTGTAACCTGGTGTGTCATCCTTCCCACCTAGTGTTCCCAAGTCCATTTACCCAAATGGTGAGTTGTATGGCTCTTTGGTCTCTGACCACTCCTGTTCGACTGGATCTGCTTTACGTGAACAGTGGGGCCCTCATTACGACCCTGGACTGCCAGGTCAGCGGTGGCTGATATCACCAATGGGCCAGCAGTAAAGACCGCCACATCTCCCCTGGTACTGCCAGGGCGGTGGAACAGCAGGGTCGGAGGACAGCACCTCCGGGCTGGCTGTCCACTGAAGAACGCCTGCATATACGCACACGGCATTCAACAACATCCATTCACCAACACACATACATACACACATTCACCAACACACATACACTCATTCACTTGCACCAACAGACAAGCATTCACACAAACATACCAACATGCACTCATTTCAACAATCACACACGCATACCCACTTACATTCACACACGCAGCCATACACCCACCATCCTTCAGTACTGGAAAATAGGACAATCAGACAGCACTGGTGGTCTTCTGGCACCCCCGGCTTCGGCGGTCTTTATAAAAGACTGCTGAAGTCGTAATGAGGGTCTGGGTCTGACAGATGAGAAACAGGGCCAAGTAATCCTGTGTCCTGCAATATTTGGACACTTCATGTGCGGCTGTCATCCAAATCAGGCTTTTGGTATGGACAGCTTACTACAATCCCTATGAGGAATGTGGAGGTGTCCCCAGTGTCATGTCAGATTCATACATTATGAAGTTTTGAGCAGAACAAAATTTGGAGCAAAGAGGGTGGCACGTGGGTCTCAGACATACTCTTTTGGGGCCGTTACTTAGATGATTGCCTAATGATTTGGACGGATGACCTAACAAAACTGAATGAATTCATTGTTTACTTGAATGATAATAACTTCAATATCCAGTTTACCTCGGAGTACAGTACTACTAACATTGCCTTTCTTGATGTGGAGCTTTTCATTCAGGACAATAGAGTAGAGAGTCGCTTATATAGGAAGAGTACTTCATGTAATTCTATATTACATGCACAGAGTGCACATCCTAAACATCAAATTGACTCTATACCATATGGGGAAATGGTACGAGCTAGGAGGAACTGCAGTCTACAGGATGATTTTGTGAAATGTATTGAAGATATGAGTAATAGATTTGGTTCACGAGGATATCCCTCTCACGTAATTAATAAAGCGCGTAAAAGGATCTTGCACTTGAATAGATCAGACACACTCAGCCAGAAACCTAGGCCAAAAGACAACAGTATTCGCTGTATAGCTAGTTACACCAAAACAGCTATTTTATTGCAGAAATGCATGAAGAGACACTGGCATGTATTAACGTCTGACTCCACTCTCAAGAAGATCATCCCAGATACCCCAGTATTGACTTTTAGAAGGGGCTTAACCCTTAAGAATATGCTATGCCCCAGCTATCGTACTAAATTGACCCAGGATAACTGGCTTACCAGCCGTAACAAGGGTTTCTTCAAATGTGGACACTGTGGCATGTGTAGATGGGCCAAGTCAGGAATCTCCACTTTTAAGAGTTCCACCGGAGCACATTTCAACATTAACCAGAACATCACATGTGATAGTAATTATGTTATCTATATGATCACTTGCAAATGCGGCCTATACTATGTGGGCAGTACTATTAGACCATTGAAGGTGAGGGCCAGTGAACATTTTAGAGCACTAAGACAGGAAGATATCAGATACCCCATAGTGAGTCACATGAGGCAATGTTCGAAACAAGATCGCAATTGTGGTTTCAAATTTTTTGGATTTGACCATGTGGGTAAGGACCCCAGAGGGGGCAACAGAGAGTTAGCCCTCAGGAAAAAGGAATGCTATTGGATTTTGAAACTTAGAGCGGTAGAGGAGGGCCTTAACACCAATTTTGAGATGGAATATTTTTTGGGTGACAAATAAAACACCTATGGAGATGCTGGACTTATGTATACTACCGATTCTATAAGATTGTTAACCTATGGATACACATGTCTATGTTGATCATAAGAAATCATTGATGTTCACGTCATGTGCATAGTTCTTATACATTTACATTTACATGCTATGATAGTAGTATGAATTCTAACATATGTAATGAACAGGTATTCAAGAAATATCTCTGTCTACATGAGACTCTGTCCTTATTATACCATGTATGTCTGATCCTATGTCTATTCTCATGGGTTTTTCTAACATTTGCAATCACTGTCAACGAATTGCTTTTTCCTTGTAATATTTTATGTCGTCTGTAATCTATTTGGACTGTTGTTCTGTGCATAATTGTGCCTTATTCTAGTATAGCTATTGGTCGAAATTGGTTATGGCTACTCTCTTTTATATGCTGTCTTTTTTCACAAATAACTGTCTTTGCCCCTTTTCTTCTTCATTATGACCACCTTTTCACTGTTTGATATATATATCTATTCTCTCTATATTTATAAATTTTGAATATAGTACATTGTTTACACTGGACGTAGTTTTACATATCCTATCCTAGCGTAGGAATTGATTTAGGTAAGGGAGCTATTTCTAATCTGTGCTTCCGGGGCTTGAATTTCACCAGTTTTTGGCACTTTCCTCTGTTATGAGTACCTTCCCACTACACAAAGATGGCGCCCGCGAGAGCGGACTTGGTCCGTTTTCTATTTTCTTTCTCAGCACGTCGGGTCGACGTTTTAAATATGGCGGCCGCAAGTTGTTTTCGGCACAGATTTTCCCCGGTTGTCACTCCGCAACTCCGTGTCAAGATATAAACACGGGTTGCAATATAATAATATTTCTAGCTGATAGGTGAGTTATTGAGCTTTTTATATTTTTTATATTAACGTATGGATTATTTCTCAATAGAGATTACCATTTAGGGGCATAATAGTAATTTTCGCTTTTTGATACATGTTGTTGATCTTACTTTATCTTTGACAATATTTCTGTTTATTTTTTATTTAAGATCACTTGTACATTCCCTCTTCACATATTATAATATATAATATGGATTTAACGAGGTTAGTTTGTGAATTTAATGTTATTAGACCTCCTAATTGGGTTGGGTTCATATTATTCTATGCAAAGATAGCGGATACTTTATGGGTGTCTCTCATTATCATTATTTTTAGATATTTACTATATTTTAAGGATTGGTCTTTCCGGTTATATAGACATTTTGAATAAGGTAGGCGTGTTGATTTGTTATACTCTTTATAAGACTAGGGTTGCAGACTCTTGGTTTCTTCTAAAACCAATAGTAGGATCTGGAATGTCACTACTAGGTGTTTTGCACTTTCCTCTTTTTGATTCACAGCGGCGTGTTGACTTGTTGTACTCTTTATAAATCTGGGGCTATAAACTCTTGGTTTCTTCTCACTTTACTAGTGGATTTTGGAATGCTAACACAGGGTGTCTTGCACTTTCCTTTTCTGATTCATAGTGGTGTTGTCACGTGATAGGCTATTTTGGCCAAATAGTTTTTATTGGACTTGCGCACTTGTGTCCTCACAACACTCCGACTAGAAGACTAAATAATGTTGAATCTTTCATGTGATGCTTTGGGAACCTCCCTATATATATTTTTTGTTTCTATTTCTTGTTTTATTGGTAATCATTCATTTTTCCCATATTCAAGTAATCAACCGTGTATTAATTTGTTTACATAACTGTCACGGGCTGAAGGGCTCAGATCATCGTTGTGATGTAAGATTCTTTTTTCTGCTTTTTCTGTTAACCAAAGGCGAATTGGATTGCGTATACTATAGCTACATTTACTGTTTTATTTATTTCAGCCCTGATGAAGTCTTTAAGATTATTATCTTACTGGACGAAACACGTGTTGGCGTTTTGTTGTTGGTGATTCGTGAATATTGAATCAATGAACATTTTCGTTTTCCGCAATGATCTGCTCTTCCGAAAGAATAAATTGAGTTATACTCACTCATGAGTTCCTGTGCGTCATCGAAAATTATCATAGTAATTTGCTCCAGATATGTAAATTGGACCAGGAAACATTTACCTAAATACCAAGTACTGATACACGAGTTCCGTGACAATTTGTTCTTACATTATGAAGTTTGTTAAGGGTGGACATCCTACAATGTGGAACTTATGGAGATAATAAGACTGACATTTCATGGTATTACATTGACATGTGTATAAATACCTTTTATCCTAATATATTTGGTGTACAGAAGGTAAGTGGCTAGGCTGCTGAACCCTTAGCCCATGTCTTTATCCATGCTACAAAGGCCAATACCATACCTATGTGAGTGCAACATATGTTATTTGCTACCTACATCATGTTTCAATTGATACTTAGTGCCTGATTTGATATTGTAGCCTCTTTCCCCCCCCCAAAGTTACCTTTGCAAACCTGAGGCTGTTTGGACAGTTTTGGTTATGGCTCTGTTCAATTTTGCCTGACTTTATGGTGTAGCAGGTGTTCAATTTCACATCCACCTATTGGTGTTGTGGAATATGTTGTCATTAAATTAGCTTGACTTTAGGTGTATGTGTCATTCATGGGTACATTAGTAAATCAGTTGTGTAAGTCTTAGTTCTGGACGTAGGTAGTGAGAATCACATCTGAACAGTTGTTAGTGATGTAGGTGTTCAGATGTTGTCATGTAGAGGTTTCTATTCAGCATGTATGGTGGACTGGTACGAGTTCTTCATGCACATTGTGTGGTGTCTGTTTTGTTGGTGTAACTATGTTCCCTGTGGCTGTCTGTGGATGTATTATGTATGCTAGGTAGGCCCCTATTGCAGTACATGGAACTGTTGTCTATGTGACAATGTATCAGATTAGTGGGTGCGGAAACTCCTAAGGTATCTTATCCAAGTATTTAGATAGATGTTTCAATGACATGCTATGTCATTTTGTGATGCACACAGATAGATCAGTTAAGCATGTGATTGGAAAGCAACATGCTGTCGTATGCGAAGTGAGGTGAGTTTACTTTCATGGAACAGGCGTTTTGGTGATGGACTGTGCAGGTGTCCAGTTGGAGTGTGCATGGAATTGTGTTATCAGTCAACTGGAGTTCCTCAGACTGATTTGATGGACAGTGATGATCTGTATGGGGCTAGATTTTTTGATGTAGACAATCCATCTTGTGCATGATGCTTTTGAGTTACAGCTGAATTGATGGGATATTGAAGCTTTTGTTGTGGGTGAGACTGCTGTCATATGGTAAAGTTGGAAGTATCTTGTGACATGGTATAGGCTCTGAATGGTTTCTAACTTTATTTTCAAAAGCCGTTTTGTTACTGTTGTGTATGTTGAAATGTGGGTATGAAGAATGCGATGACCCTCTCTCTCACTCTTTCTGTGCATCAGAAGGTGAAGGAGACGGGGCACAGCCGAGTGGGGAAGCTGTCGGCCATGGGACCCGAAGTGCTGACACCGAGGAACCTAGAGCCCCAGAGGGCAACGGGAGTGCCATGGGGAAGACAGGATCCACATCTTCTTCATCGGAATCCTCCTCTAGTGGACACTCACTGGCTGGGGCGGACCCATCTGGGACCATCCCAGCACCATCTCTGTCTGCCACCCACCTTACTACCACTGCCCTCCATGTAGCTCCCCAGCCAGTTGGCCATGCCTGCTCACCCAAGAGGGTGGGCTTCTCCTTTGCCGCAGGCACCTCTGCCCCTGCCAGCACTGCTGCCCTCAGTAAGGAGGCTATTGACCGCCTGAGATCGATCTCTGTGGGTCAGTCGACCATCATGAATGCCACCCAGGGACTGGCAACTCAAGTCCAACAAAGTAATGCGTTCCTTGAGAGCATTCGCGGTGCACTAGCTGGCATACAAAAATCCTTTCAGGCTCTGGCCTCTACACCAACGGCTGACAGTCACCCTTTGTCTTCCATCCCCCCCTCCACCTTCCTCTTCCCAATCCCAAACCTCTCTTCCCCGACCCAGCCAAAGCACACAGACAGACAAGCATGCATCCACGTCAACATCAAAGGGTAGCTCAGACAAACACAAGCACCACAAGACAAATCACCGGCATGCACACAAGCAACATACACCTGCACACACACACATCAACAGTTACTTCCTGCCCTGACACCGCCACCACCCCTAGCATCACAGACAATACCTGACACACCTGCAAACACCACACACACATAATCAAAGATCCAGCCACTACACCTATCTTACCCACAGACCGCACTACAGCAGTCCCTCAGACATCCCCCCAATCACCAGACCTGCAGACATCAAAACCACTAACACTCCTACATGCAGCACATCCAGCATACCTACAGTCACCACCCAAACAGACAGTCATCCACCTACCCTGGCATCCCCCAGCATCTCCATCCCACTCAGTCCCATACACATAAACACTCTCACCCACCCACCCAACAGCCACCACCCACAAGCATCCCTCTCACACATGCGCATCTACAATGACCACACCAACACGTCAGACAACCACTCCCTCACCCTCCACTCCCAAAACCCCTTCTGATGACTGTCCCGGTGTGTCTAAAAAAAAAGTGTTCCTTTCATGTTAGGACCTTTTCCCTACTCCTTTTCCACCCTGTGAGACCCCGAAATGCTCTGTTTCCCTCCCAGGCCCCTCCAAGGCCTCCCCCGGCAAGAAGTCTACCCCTCCCAAGAGAACCCAACCCTCCCCTAAGCCTACAGCTAAACACCCCACTCCCAAGCCCAATCCCAAAGGACCCACTCCCAAGCCTAAGCCCTACCCCTCCCCCCTCAATAATCCCTGAGGTGCCAGTCTGCCTCATTGATGCCCGTACCTCTGGAGGTTACATAGCAGTCAGGAGTCAAGTCCGGGCCACCAAGATGTGCATCAAGTGCATGTTGCACGTTCTCTATTTGGATTGGCCTTGAACATATTATTTATTCTTATTTACAATATATTATTGGACCACCCAGTTGTTGGTTTTTACGTTACAGATTTGTCCTGTATTTCTTTTCTTAGGGCATATTTGTAAACTGCTGACATCGTGTGTGAAAGTGGCGCTTGTGCTACCTGTTTTGTCTGGGCAGCATGTGAGGTTGTGTGCAGTATTGGTGTGTGTGTCTGTGTGTGTGTGTGTCTGTGTGTGTGTCTGTGTGTGTGTCTGTCTGTGTGTGTGTCTGTCTGTGTGTGTGTGTGTCTGTCTGTGTGTGTGTGTGTGTCTGTGTGTGTGTGTGTGTGTGTGTCTGTGTGTGTGTCTGTGTGTGTGTCTGTGTGTGTGTCTGTGTGTGTCTGTGTGTGTCTGTGTGTGTGTCTGTGTGTGTCTGTGTGTGTCTGTGTGTCTGTCTGTCTGTCTGTCTGTGTCTGTCTGTCTGTCTGTCTGTGTCTGTCTGTCTGTCTGTGTGTCTGTCTGTCTGTGTCTGTCTGTCTGTCTGTCTGTCTGTCTGTCTGTCTGTCTGTCTGTGTGTCTGTCTGTGTCTGTCTGTCTGTGTGTGTGTCTGTCTGTGTCTGTCTGTGTCTGTCTGTCTGTCTGTCTGTCTGTGTGTGTGTCTGTCTGTGTCTGTCTGTCTGTGTCTGTCTGTCTGTCTGTGTCTGTGTGTCTGTCTGTCTGTCTGTGTGTGTGTGTGTGTCTGTCTGTGTGTGTGTCTGTCTATCTGTGTGTCTGTCTGTCTGTGTGTCTGTCTGTCTGTCTGTCTGTGTGTGTGTGTGTGTGTGTGTGTGTGTGTGTGTGTGTGTGTGTGTGTGTGTGTGTGTGTGTGTGTCTGTCGGTCTGTGTGTGTGTGTGTCTGTCGGTCTGTGTGTGTGTGTCTGTCGGTCTGTGTGTGTGTCTGTGTGTCTGTGTGTCACCCTTGCCACCCGTTCCCAATTGGTATGTTGTGTATACTTTGACAATTTACGACAGTGACAGGTAAGAGTGTGTATTTGCGGTTGCTGTTGTCATCTTCGGTGTTGATTCCGGTGTCTCTGGGCTAGCAGGAGTAGGGGGGAAGACATGTAGTTCAGGTTCCATGGCTGCTCCGGACAAGTATGCCTTCTTGAAGGTAAGTGTCTCCTACGATATGGCTGGTTTCCGCCTGGGTTTCCGTGGTGGTGCGACCGCGGCAGAAACCTTGGCAGTGTGCAACATGATAATCTGTCTGGCGGAAACATGGTCTCCGCCAGCCTGCAGGTGTCTACTGTAGTCTGTGGTGGCTGGACCGCACTGGCAGTGCCGACGGTACTTTGGCTGTGTTCTGTTGGGATATTGCCACGGTCATATTAAGGCGGTCTTCTCCACCAACCTGTTAGAAGTGTGACCGGCACCGCCAACATGGCTATCTTTATGACATGGACTGCTTGTTTAGGGTCCAGAATTGCTGCCCGCCCCACAATTCTGACAAGGGTGAAACGCATTTGGAACCAATGTAGCACCACTAGTGGTCCTTCCCACATCACGTGGAGAAAATTAGTAATGAAGCAACTACATCTTGGACAGTCCAGACTACGTTGTTTCTCCATGTGAATTTGTTGGGTCGTAATAGGTACTAAGGAAATATTTAAACTGGAGTAGCCTGCGGGTGGTGCATGCCAAGGATCAACAGCCCATTTTATCTTCTATCCATTATTCATTAGCTACTCCTCCCACATCCTGTACCTACTGGGATCTCAAGAAACCCCTGGGTTCCAGGGTGTTGGTTACTAGGGTTATGAGTTCCAGGGGGTTCAATTCTGTAACCAAATCAAGTTTGCTTTTGTGAACGCCTGGAGCATGATGTTGCTGCAAGTATCTGTAAAATTGGGATTTGTGCATGGAGTAAACTATTGTCAGCTGCTCACATGATTTCATGTACCTGTTGGACAATAGGTCCCTCCTCTTTGATATCCCAATAAAGTCCTAAGACTTGAATCTCTGAAGGTTGGACACACGCCACATTCAGTGCCATAGCGGAGTCTCCCCAGTCAGAATTTTATACCATTAGATGCGTTTAAGTGCCTGTTGTCAAAGAAGCAGAAGGGATGCTCGTTAAAGCCAGTAATCTGTGAGGATAAGACTCTGTATAGCAGATCTTCCAGGGCAAATTAATGAAGTAGATGAAGCTTCAACCAAGAAGCCGGATTGACTCTCTCCCCAAAGATCCAGCTGTTTATTTAAATAAGCTGTGATGCCCAATGGTAAAATTGAAAGTCCACAACACCCAACCCACCGTCAAAACGGGCCAGTACACACTTGGATGATGCATCCCTGGTGAGCACCCCTACTCAAAGATATTTCCTGAGAGAAGAGCAAAAGAAAACTGAGAGAGGTTACATGAAGCTTTACATGATAAATTAATTTCGGTAGGTCCTTGCTATTGTATAAGCCCAGATATCTGAAATGATCTTGTGCCTGACAGAGTTGCATCAAAAGTTCTGGTAGTAGAACAGTAATCGCTAAGTGGATTTTGACCAATTGACCAGGACAACGGGTGCACTTCTGTGTATTTAAAGTAAGTTGAGTAGCCTGACAAGTGTGTGGTTAGGCGTCTGGGCATATAAAAGAAGATCAAAGTACAATGTTTCTGAAAGAATTCAAGAGAGAATCCATTCTGGCTTGGCGTTGTGACAGATGGCATAGCCTCTTGAAACTCTTCTAGTCTAACTGGGCGTAGTTCTATGGTTGTGATGCCGTGATTGCACCACAAGGTCTCAGTCCATGGGGTTGTCCATCTATGGCAAAGGTGGTGTTTGCTACCTATATTTGCAGGGGAGCCAGCTTTGGAGAAAGTGTCCATAGCCAAGCCCCTAGCCAGGTCATGAATGGTTGGGACTAATCTATCATTCAGCTCCCGGCTGGCCAGCCAGTAGAGACATTTAATGCCTTGGTCTCCCAAGTCACACAGATTGGGTTGGGTGACTGTCGAAGTGAGTTTGGCTATGCTGACCTGTGCTGTGTCAAGTACAGATTCATTACCTCGAGCTTCCTGATAATGTCTTGGGTGCTGGATGTTTTGGTGAATCACTCTAGGTCAGTAATGGTGCCTGCTAGGCTATTAATTTCTCGGTCAATGTCTCTCTTTCACTCTAAAGGACGTGACCTGCTCCTGCACAAACGCTTTGAATGCTTCCCTAAGTTTGCCTCCTGCTCACTGTACCCTTGTTGAGCTCACAGTGTAGGACAATCTCTTTCCTAAGTGGGTCTGTAAATTTTTTATCTCCCAGCCACAAAGTAATGGTGTGGTTTTGTAATATCAAAGATGGAATACCGAGGTTGCACAGTATTGTGACCAGAATATTGGGGACCAAAATATCAATAGGTAAGCATGTATATTTTTTCTACACCAAGCTCAACATATACATACCATGACGATATATAGATAGCTATATATTTATATTTCACTGAAAAAACAAAGGTTACATGAACGTTATAGTTAGGTTCTGAATTTACTCGTACAAAACTGTAGAAATTCAGCAGGTATAGTTACCGGAGCTAACTATAACTTGCGCTTCCGTAATGCACTGTTTATGTCCTCATCACTCATGACATGGTCAGTGAATTTCTAAGGTTTTTCAAAATTCTATTTTGTAACCATAACGTCCCTGTAACCTTTGACTTGTTCAGTGAATTTCTAAGTGTTTTTGTAATTGTATTTCATAACTAAAACGTCCCTGTAACCCTTTAGTGCATCTCTATGTTTTTTTGAGGTATAGTAATTTTAATTACTATACGTTAATCCAACCACCGGCGCGCTGGGCCTTCACCTGTTTGCGGCGAAGGTTGGCCACTATGGAGGCTAACCCCCTATAAGCACCCAGCCTTCCACCGTGCACTGCCTTCTCCCATGCACAGTAGGGGTTGCCCGCAAGGGCTGACCTGCAGCCAGTCCCTGAGGCCAACCACATGTTGTGCATGGCCCTTTGCACATGCACAGCGGAAGTTAGCCACGGCCTTTGTGGGTGTAAAAATATTTGCGAGAGGCTCTATCTGGATGCAAGAATGGTTATCAGAGTGTGTTGATGTGAGAGTGCACACATCAGTGTTTTAGTGGGTGCGTCAGTATGTGCACGGGTCTGAGTGTGTGCACTAGTTTGTCAGTGGGTGTGTGATGGTCTGAGTGGATGTGTGAGTGAGTGAGTGCAAAACTGAGTGGGTCTGAGTGGGTGCATAAAGGTCTGACGGGGCTGTGAGTGAGTGCATGAGGGACTGGGTGGATCTGTGAATGGCTATGTGAGTGTCTGAGTGGATCTGCCAATGGGTGTGTGCATGTCTGAGTGGGTGTATGAGTGAAAGAATTGATTGAAAGAGAGAGGGAGATAGAGATAGTTTTTAAGGCTTTGATGCCGGATATCCTTAGAATGAGTTGTCTCCAATTAAAATTAAAAAAAGACCTCAGCCCCCTCCACATATTTTTAAATAGATGCCCTGGGGAGGTGGTGGTCCCTAGGGTGCGGGGGGGCAAGGGGACCCTCACCTCACTGTATTTATTAAATTGAAAAAGCTGGAGAGGTGTTGTCCCCAGTGCACTGGGAGGGGGAGCACAGCCCCCTCCCATAGATAAAAATGGTAGTCCTTGGGAGCTTGCGCTCCCCAGGGCAACAGAGGGGCCAGAGGCCCTCGCATTTATAACAAAAAAAAGAAAAAAAGCTAAAAGCTCTGGGGAGGAGGCCCCACCCCTCAACGCTAATTTTTTTAATGCCCCCCCACCCCGATCAGGCACACTCGGGCCTATAAAAAAAAAATATATATATATATATATATTGCGTGAGCCCGCATTTGTTTTTTTCCTCACTTTCTTTTCACGAATCTCTCAAACTTGTTGCAAAAAATAACTTTTATTTATTTATTTTTTTATTCGGTGGGGTGGGTGGGAGGGAGGAGTCCCTCCCACCACTGCTAAGGGGTCAGAGTGTCTCTATCCTGGGCCCTTTTATTTTAGTTTTACTTTTTTTTCCTGGGACTCGGCTCAAGCCAAGTCCCAAGATGGCTGCCAATACTTCCTGGTTTGAAGTGTTGGCAGCCAATCAGAGCTGTGCATTTCCCTGCATGAGCTGGTCTCTATTTCTGAATACTTTGAGGTCAGAGATAAACTAATTTGAATTTCCCTACATTTCTCAAAAACTACTGAATGGATTTATTCCACATAACCAAAAGCATGATCTGCCTACTGATAGCTAGCTTTCTGCCAAATTTGGTTTAATTCCATCCAGTGGTTCAGCCTGTAGTCATGTCTAAAAAAAATCCCATGGAAATTAACATGGCAAACGCAACCTTTTTTAGCCCCCTTTTTCTTGGTTCCTTCTTGATGGATCACTCTAAAACTTTCCATGCGCAACAAGAATCACTGACACTTTTTCTGGAAAATTTAGTTAAGATTCATCAAACGGTGCCAAAGATATAGGAAAGTCAAAAAATGCTTTTCCTATGGAAACTAAGTCGTAACTATTAACTACCTAGTGGCGACCACCACCACTAGGTTATGTATGATAGCAGTACGTGGATGTGGAGCTAAGAATAGTAAACCTATACCCCACTCTGTGCAGTTACCTTCTAATATTTTTGTCGTCGATATTCTGGCTAAAATATTGTGTGATTTGGATATTCCATACTACAGTTGAGGTGTTAAATCACCATGCGCCGTTTCTGCTATGCAATTTACTATCAAGGTGTAGTCTGTTTGGTGACTGTTATGATAGTCTCTACGGCAGCATCTGCCTTCACCCCAGCAAGTTCTACAGTTGACATGAACAGGTAATCGATGCGAGAGAAGTAAAAGGTATATTTTTTGCCCCCGGATCTAAATTCCTTCAGGTATTGCTCTGCCAAAGAGACTGTACCCATCTACGGAGACTAGTTCTAGGCGATGTGCAAGGGCTGTGACCATCTAGGGCAGGGTTCATGAAAAGTCCCCTCCTACGATCATCCACCCCATAGTTATTTGAGTCAGCAGGTCTATAAGTGACCCTGGTGCATCATCAGTTAGTGTGGGTGGGATGTATTTGCTGATGAAGGTCCAGACCTGGCACTCACCATTCCAAAGATTTCCATGCATCACTCGAGGGGATCAGTGGGCATAACCAAGCGTGTGGATGGAAATGACATTTATTTAGATAACAATTGCAGTCCCCATCAGAGCAGTTAGCAGATCCCACATACACTAAAGTCTACTAACAAAAACAGCCCAGAATCCGGCAGCTAGTTCTCAAGATGTAGGTCTTCTGAAATAATGCACACTAGCAGCATGCGTACTGCTATACAGTAGAATGGCTCCCCATTTTAATTTGTTATTAAGGTTGTTCACGTTCCAGGGCGTTTTTTTTTATTGTTTCTCAGAGAATGACAGTGGTTTATGTGGTGCATGTGATCTGTGTTCGTTTACACAGGCCACATCACAGCATAATGAACAGCAAACAATTCAAACTATCCATCTCCCCTCCCCCTCAACTCACCCATACTGCCCTTCTGAACATCAAGTATGGGTCATCTGTGAGTGAACTTGTAATTCTGTACTGCCTGTCTCTGAGGAAGCATGGGATGCATACACTCAAGGGTGTTCAATTTTGCACATCTACATACAATCCCCCCTAGCATTAAATCATGTAGAAGCACACAAGGACAAGGCATGATATCCAGTCCTACATGTGAACTGATGTGTCCAGGCAGCACTGGCCCACACCAGCATGTCAGGTTTGAGATATAACGTTCAGTATGTCCATAGAGGTTGTGTCAGTGAAGGCCCCTGGCTGATCATTATTTTCCATGCTCCAGACTTAGGGCTTAATTACACATTTTGAGGTCTGAGGACTGCCAAACCCGCAGTGGCCATCGGACCACCACACTCCTGTCGGTCCGACTGCCAGATTACAACCCTGGCAGTCGGACTACTGGGGCCCGCCACCACTGCTAAGACCATGGATCTCAACGGGGTGGCGGTCAGAGTTGTGGTGAACCACGGCCATGCAGAGTTCAGCGCTGCCATTCGATTCACAAGTCCTCTTCCTGACAGCCTTTTCATGGTGGCGTTCATGCCATGAAAAGGCTGGCGGAAAGCTAGTGCTGGGGGCCCCTGCATTGCCATGGTACAGGCAGTGCAGGGGCCCCTTGCCAGCACCCTTGGATGTGCAGTCTGCACTGCACACAGTGAGCATTCTGAAAGTGCTGTTGTGCGATGGCACTGGCCTGTGCTCCCTTAAGGGAGCAGAGGCCAATGTCACGTCACTGTGTCCGCTTGGTGGACCGGCAGAAACATCGTAATATTATGTTTTCGCCAGTCAGTTGGGTGGAAACATTGTAATACGAGTGAGGGAAGGCCACCGGCATGATGGCAGCCTCCCCCGCAGTTTTGGCAGTTGGCTTGTCCGACCGCCAAAGTTGTGATGAGGCCCTTAATCTGGGCTGATTGCTGCCGCGTCAACCTCCCCTGGTTGGCCCGACACGCAGCCTATCTATTGCCTATAATTTCTCTCCTGGGAAACCCTATGGCTGTTGTTCTGGACCATTCTACTTGATGCAGGACATACCTGCCCCTGTGTGTGTTTGGGGTACGGGGCAGGTCCTTCCTCTAACTAGTCCCAGGTAGCTTCAGGCGTATCAAGAAATATAATTTCCCCTAGACGCTGACACTCAGTTTGGTGGGGGAACATTAAGACATAGTCCAGTTGCACTGCTCTCATCTTCTGCCTGACCTGGATACAGGAATGCATTTGCTGTTGACCATTTGTGTGCAGTCAGGGAATACCAGGATTTCTAGTCAAGAAACAGATCACCCACTTTCCTACCTGTTTTAATGTTGATGTTCTCTCGCCATATATTTGATGATCTTGGTCAGGGTGGAGCCTAAGGTGGTGGTCTTTCTGGCAGTGCTCGATGGGCCCTCAACCACAAAATAGGAGGTCGGATTTTCTGAGAAAACCCATTATATTAGCCAGGTTGAGATGAATTGCACTGGATTGAAACCTCTTTCCCCTTTTGGGATGCTCATAATTCTGTGGGTTCTCCCCTCGGCATCCTGCATCCATTCTTCAATACGATTTGAGATTGCACAAAAGCCTGTATGTAGTTTCCTTCAGCATTCTGAATGTGTCTACAATTGTCTCAACTCGTTCTTCCACTTCTGTTATTCTGTTAATTGTATTTCGCAGGTCATGCCTGAGAAGTGAAACATCTATGCAGACTGCATGGATTTTCCCTTACAAGGAGGTCTGAGGATCATTAAGGGACAAAAGGACTTTGTTCATAGAACTGGTCTTGTGGCTTGTGTCATTCATTGATGGGGACTCAGGTACTACAGATGCCTGCATGAGGGTGGCTTTGTTGATTTTTCCATCTTGGTATGCTGGGACAGTCGTGTAGGAAGCTGGAAAACATGATCTTTCCCCAAGGCTGCACAAGGAGGGTGCACCAATGAAGGTGTTAATATAGTGAGCTCCGAGCCTCCTTTCTCAGGCAGGAGGTTGGGCTGCACTAGGTGGAGGTGTGGCAGGGTGTATTGAAAAGAACTGTGCTCAGGATTTCACCAGGAGGAGCAACCACCAATATACAGTCGCTGTGGGCCGATGGACAAATCAGACTTTAAGAAAGGTGCCAGGCCGAGTTGTGAAGGGCTATTTTTTAATATTTGTTAACAACTTGCATGTCGATCCTGTCAATCACATTTTTTTTAATGTATTTTTTTACATACTATGATTGGCTAGATTAGGGCGATTTTTTTTTCAGACCCTCTTAAAACGTGCAAGTTTGCACTGACTCCAGAGAGTCCTACTGTGGAAAAAACAAATTACATAGATATAAGGTGCAAGCCCCACCTGTGACTGGCCCCACTGCAGTAATCCAGAGTGCCTAGGTACTTGGAAAATATAATACACTCATGATGGGGGGGGGGGAACAAAACAGTTTTCAACACACTATTCAGGAGACTGATCCGTGTGCACACCAGTGTCCATTTTTAGCACTGGGTTTAACTACCATTTTGCCTCAAGTTTCCTATAAACAAAATCCACAAGCAAAGCCAGACACAAAGTCTGGTGAGGGGCGTGGCTTGGGATGCCAAAAAGGCGGTCGCACTCCATCATCTTCCGCCTTTGCCTACAGTGTCCTGCCATGAAGGAGTAGGAAATACTGCCAGTGTACTCCCTGAATGTCACTAGGGTCAGTTTGGTATCAGGGGCCTCTGCAGTGGCCATTTGAGCTGTCCGACTCGAATTGCCCAGTGGACTAAGAAGGCAGTCCTGATCCACACACAGCTCGTAGGGTGAGCAGCTGCCCGGGATCCCACCAACTGAAGGCCTTCGCTTTGGGCCGGTGGGGAGCAGCAGAACGCACCCAAGGAGCCGCTCAGAGGGATCTGGTGAATGGGGTGAGCAGTGAAGCGGACTCTGACACACATTCTCCGGCCCACTGACAGGAGAGCCTTGCGGGGCATCGCCACAGTGCCACCCACCGTGTGTCCAGGGCGGCAGAGCGAGTGAGAGAGGCCACGCATGTGCCACAGCGAACATGAATTCCCCCATCCATCTGGAGGGGCCCTCGCTGACCTGCCCGGTTCCTCACGCGGACAGGCAGAGCTGGAGCAACAGGTTTACCACTGGGGCCCTGCCGACCAGCCGCCCCGGGTGCTGTGGAGCTGGCTGACACCGGGACGGCCTGAGCCTGCAACTCTTGGTATGGTCCTGGCATGCGCTGCTCGGCCCATTGGGGTGGAGGTCTGCGGAGAACTGAGGTAGCGCTCCCATCCTGGGAATCGAGACAGAGGGGTAGGCAACGGAGACCTTGCCCCTCTCCCCTCTACCGTTGAGCGTTTTACCCGGGCATGTGCTGCGATCTAGATCTGCCTCCCGGGCACTGAATTATGCCCTCACTGTGAGGGCTGTTGAATAACCAGCCCAGCCCTTAGTGAGTGCGGCAGCGCGGGCGGGCCCCCCAGGGGAACAGCTGGCTTAACACCTGCCTGGACTGATGGGCCACTGGGGTCCACTGGGGCAGCCCGAGAGCTGGAGATCTACTCCTGACCCCCCTCCACCTGCTAACTGCCTGTTTGGGATCTGGCTGGGCCCGGGGCGCAGCAGACTTCCAGGCAGTCCTGTGGGGTGGAACCTCTGTGTCCCATCATGAGACCTGCCTGCCCATCTCTGGTAATTGCAGGGCAGGGACCAACCACTGCTTCCTCAGTTTTGGCGGCTGTGTCACCCCCCCTGGTGGGCCCCCAGGTCCGGGGCTGCCTCTAAACTCCTTGGCAACCTTGAACCCCACACGCTTACTGGGGCTCACCTTTGGCGATTGTCAGCCTGTAGTATGGCCCATAGGGGGATCGTTCCACCCTGGCTTGGAGAGGAAGGATCCTAGGCAAGTACCTTGGGCCACACAGACTGAAGATGGACACGCTGAGACCAAACTGGGCCCACATCCTACCTGCATCAGGGCCCCTTCTTCCTTTTTTGTCCGCACTGGTGGGCCTATGCTTCTGGAACAGACGTGACCGTTGGCTGCTGTGAAACGGTAAGCGGGCCAACCATCCATGACACAGCTCAAGGCCGTCAGGAATTATAGCGAAAGATAAACCTGGGGAACCACCAGCCGCCTCTAAACCACAAATAGACCTGTTCACTACCCTACCGGGTACTACCCTACCGAATAACTCTGGGAGAGCCTCGGCTAGAGGCACCACTGCAATCAATGGACTAGACACAAGCCTCCAAGCTATACAGTCCTCCCAGAATGCCCTAGAGACAAAGATCAGAGATTTGCGGGAGGATGTCGGTCTCCTGCTCCACAACCTGTGGAATGCAGTGGTTGCATCACAGAAGTGGAGGGTCAGGTAGCCACAGCAAAGAACGTCAGAGTTCAAGACTAAAGATGCCCAGCTGTTGACCCGGACAGACAAACTTCATAATTGAGCAGAGGATGCAGAGAATCACTCAAGATTCGTGGGGTTCCCTGAGGAAGCAGAAAACTTGAGCCCTGCCAAGTGCTTAGAACAGTGGCTCAAATCTACGATGCCTGCAGAAAAACTGTCCCCATGGTTCACAATAGAACAAGCTCACAGAGCATTGGCCCTTAAGCCCCCTAAGGCACCCACTGATAGCAAGATTCCTCAACTTCAAAGACCTAGGCAGCATCCTCAAAGAGGCAAGAGCAAAGTCAGAACTTCACTACAAGAACTCTGGAATACTCATTTTCCCAGACTACACACGGAACTTTCAAAGCAAACGTCGCTCTTATGAAGCAGTGAAGCAGAAACTTAGAGCAATGTAGCTGCCCTCTATGCTCCTGTTTCCAGCACAACTCAAATGTACTTATGGACGGCAAATTATTTTTCTTCAATACAAGAGAACCTGTCCTGCCATATGGTGCTCCCTCCCCATCCAGACGAAGGTCAATGCTCGATGCAGGGAGCTCTCCTGGGCAGACGCCTGAAGAGAAGCCATTCCTGGTCTTGTCAGAGGAAGTACCGTAGCTCAGCTCTATCGCCTGGTCTTGGGTCACCTAAGCTCTTAACATCCCAGAGGCCTGACCCACCACTGAATAGAGCAGGTGACCTCCACTCAACGACACCTGTGGAACAGCGGCTAAGTCAGACCCCTCCACATCCTTCTAATCAAAACCACCTAGTAGAGAGACACCAACTGGTAAACTCCCCATCCTTGCTGTCCGGATACCTCAGCGCCTAATTGCCCGCGACACAGCAGACACTGTATTGCATGGATCCGGCTTCCTGGAGGGGTCCACCACTCCACTCCCACCATTGACAAGTTGTTTTTGGTGTGGGGCTTGCGTTATGGGGCGACAGATTACTACTCATGGGGGGGTCGGGGTCTAGGGTGGAGGGGTGTGGGTTGACAAATTTAAGCAACCTTCTCATTTACTGTTTTATATGTTTTAACCTTTTTTCCACAGGTGGTCATCTCAGTCCATTGTTGCCACTCCAGACACGTGTTGTAACCAGGCAGGCGCTCTATTTAGGGGTCCACTTTCCATAGTCTGCATGCACCTTCATGGTCCCGGATACATCTGTCCACTGACCCCCGCTAGGCTCGCCTACACTGTAATATCATGGAAGGTCTATGGCCTGCTAGACAAGGTTAAATGCTCTTCTGTATTTAGCAGGGTCTGCTGCTCCTCTCCCTCTATTCTGATGTTACAAGAAACCCACCTAATGGGTTGCGGCTGCCCTATGCTTGCCCGCCGTGGCTTTGACAGTGTGTCATGCTGGGTTTATCAGAGGCTCCAGAGGAGTGGCGATATTGCTCCACTGCACTCTTCCTTTGACTGTTATCACGGCAAAGTTGGACCCCCAGGGTTGCTATATAGCTCTCACTGGGGTGCTGGATGCCAACCACTTAATTTCCTGTGTGTGTGTATGCTCCACCCCCCACCCTAGACGTTCTCCCAGATGTGATAACACAACTTCTATCATGTTTTACTCTTGTAGGGGATGACAACGCATTTCTGGACCCTACCATTGACTCTACTGTTCGGTGTAGTCGCGCCAAATTGCTATGTAATTGGGCCAACAGACTGGACCTCTGCAATGTATGGCATACTAGGTTATGACAATTTACACATATGTCTGTGGCGTGGCGCACCACACACACACACACACACACACACACACACACACACGCACGCCTATTCCTTATGACAGCCCCAGATGTGCTCTCTGCGGTCCATGCTCAAATCCTTCCCCAGGGTATATCCAACCACGCTCGACTCCTGATGTGTGTCGGTGACTCTGGCGCACTCAGTACCCAATGTGGCATCTACACACTTGTCACCTCCAAGATCACTCACTCACCCAGTGCCTGGGGGAGGAACTCACACACTGCTTCCAGACTAATATTGGGTCGGTGCAGCCACCTGGCTCTCTTTGGGCAGCCTGCAAGGCCACTCTTAGGGGACACGCACATCACCTCATTCGGGTAGCAGAACGCATCATAAACCAGCATGCCAAGTCTTGAAGTCCACACCCTGTGCCTCGAGGCGCAGCTTTCCCCCTCCACTCATGCTGTCACCAGGCAGTTACTGTCAATTTGGGAGGAGATTTGTCACCTTTCCCTTGAAACTGCAAAACACATGTGGAAAGTTTCATCAGCATGGATTTATGGATGGGGGGCAAGAATGGGAAGCTGCTGTACTAGTTGCTGTCTCAGCCCTTAGCCAATAGCGTTATTCCTGAGATGATTGATGAGAAGGGCCACTCCGACCGTGCCTCTCTAGCCATCACCCAAGCCTTTGCTACATACAATGTGAAGCTCTATGCAGAGCATCGGTGTCCTCCAGCCAAACAGACGGCCCCCTTCTCAAAGAGATGCCACTCCCCTGACTCTCCAATCTCAAAAGGCAGGAATTTGATAAAGCTATTGCCTTGCAGGAGATTAACACAGCCATCTCATAGCTGGTAAAATCCAGGGACCAGATGGTTACCCCACAGGGTATTGCAGTAAACACAGGGATCATCGGGCTCCACACCTGCTAAACTTGTATGGTGAAGCAGCGCAGAAAGGTGCTTTCCCTTCTGGGCTTGATCAGGCTACAGTATTAGTTATTCCGAAGTCACTGCCGTCCCAGTCTAATGTGCAGCCTACCGCCCCATGTACCTTCCAAGTACTGAAATAAAGATCTTCTACATTATTCTGGCCCAGCACCTGCCTAGGGTACTTTGATCCTTCATCAACCCGGAGCACACGTCATTGTCTCAGACGACTGCACATGGTCTTGGCATACTGTCATCTTCTACCCCCCCCCCCCCCCCCCCCCCCAGTTGGTGCTGCTCCTCATAGATTTTTGAGCAGGCTTTTGATACCGCTGTTTGGTCTTACCTGTCCAATATGCTGTTAAAGGCAGGGATCAGTCCCAAATACTGCGGCCTGGTACGAATCTTCTATTCAAGCACATCAGCGCGGGTCCAGGTGAACAACATGATGTTAGACATCTTTCCTACAAGACATGGGACTCGTCAGGGCTGCCCCCTCTCCCCACTTTTCGTGTTAGTGATGGAGCCCTTTGCGAGGATCCGGAGAGGTGACCCCATGATACAGGGATGGATCTGGTCCACCGGGCTTGAAGACTGCATTGCATTATATGCGGATTACATCCTCCTATACCTGGTCAAACCTGCTGGCATCAGCCCCCGATGTCTGCAGCTCCCGGGTATCTTCTTAGAGGCATCGGGGCTGGCACTTAACCCGGACAAATCCGCTTTAGTTCCATTGCATCCCGCATGGGACTGCTTCGACTGGCACCATAATGTCCCGATCCGGCACATTAGCTTTTGTTACCTGTGCATCAACGTCAACATGGAGCCTGAACTGGTGTGGTCCCTTAACATTACAACCCTCACTGGTAAGATTTAACGAGGATCTTCACAGATGGCAGGCAATGTCATGGGTAGGATCACCCTATATAAAATGATGTTTTTGCCTCGATTCCTATAACTCCTCCAAAGTTTTCCCCGCACAAACTCTAGGCACTAGTTTAACGAAATGGATCTTGAGGCAAAACAGTTACTGTGGCACAATTTGCGGGCCGCCTGGCCATTTCTACCTACCTGCGGGGCACCTATGAGAGGGGGGGCTCGGGATGTCCAACCTATATCTTTATTTCCTAGCCTCACAATTGTTGGTGGTCAATGACTTGCTAGGAGGTGGGTGGTCAGTCCCGAACAGCTCCTTACCTTTGAATTTCCCTGTATTCTGGGGCTGCTCTACAGTGGCCCACTTTTTGTATTTATTTATTTTTGCAATTATTAAGAACAGAAACAAACAGACACAATAGTGAGGTCTAAAGTTCGCACAGTAGGCACATTGTAAAATAAGGAGCGGTAGAATCTTGTATCCATCAGACATACAACTCAATAAGGAGGCGAACTAGCGCCATTAGCCACAATGGTATCCAAATCACATTGAGGAGATCTCTCAAGGTGTGGAAGAAACTAAATGGAAGAGACCTCCACAGAAGGAAAGCAACAAGCAGGAAAAGCAAGCAGACTGAGGAAAAGAAAAGGGAATGGTACATAGCAGAAATAGGTGGGGAGGAGTAAGGACAGTGCAGCCGACAGTGGTGCAATAACGTAGCAGGGGAGCATGACTATTACGCAATCGCTTAGGGCGCTACACTACTGTGCATTGGGCAGCAAGCAGATTTCCATATATCTCTCGGTCGGGAACCCTCTGCCATTAGGTCCCAATATATCATTAGCTGTTCCTGACAATTCGAAGCATCATGCAACCATTCAGAGCAACAGGGACTTTAATGCCTCCCCCAGCACATCGCCACCCTACGCTTAGCCAGCAGCAGCAATCCTATCAATCTCCTGTGTGCAGCAGGTTGCCCCCTCGATGCATCCCAAAAGGGCAAGCTTAGGGGTGTGCGGCAGCTGGATCTCAGTCAACTACTCAATCGCTCGCAGCACCTCCGTCCAATAGACACGCAGCACCGGGCAACTCTACGCCAAATGTAAAAAGTCTGCATCTGGGGTCATACATCTCATACAGTGCGCCTCTGCCCAGAGGCCCATGGACTTCAGCCGCAGGGGCGTGTAATATAAACGATGTAAAAAATTGAAGTGGATGAGGCGCAATCTGTAATTGGTGGGGGGGGATTGGGGGGGACAACTCTTGCATATGCGTGCAGCAGCGTCGCCACTTCATCAGAAATGGTTTCACCTATGTCCACCTCCCAGTGGGCTTTGGCTTTAACCTCCGTCTCAGCCACCTCATTCTGCATACAAACATATAACCTAGTGATAAGCCTGCGTGGAGGTTGCGTTTGATACAGAAGTTCCAGGGCTCTACACGCTGTAGGCATTTCAGGAAAGCAAGAATAACGAGCCCAGAGCATAGCATGAATTCTTAGAAAGAATAGTCGGTTCAACGCAGTATTGTGCGCCCCAATGAGTGCGGCCTCCAATGAGATGAACCTCTCAGTAGGAAACCAGTCAGGCCAGCCTCACGGATAAATTCACCGACCCAGGCATCCTCCGACAGCTGCATATCGCCCATGTCCAGAACCGGTATGGAAGGAGTGAAAAACTCCCCCTCAGCCACGCGCCGCAACAGCGCCCTCCAGGCTCTCGCCGTGCACGCCACTGTGTCGACCCCTCGTGGTCTTGGTCCAGCCGGCCCAACTAGCACCATCGGCAGTCTATTTGGCCACACAGCGTCACTTTCAGGTGCCAGGTGAGGTAAGTATGGAATAGGGTGTAGCCAAAAATGCGCAAAATGTGCTTGAGCACAATGATAGTATAGTGCTGGATCCGGGGCTGCCAGTCCACCTCGTGCAAACGGAAGTGTACATTTTCCCCATGAGATTCTGGGCCACCGACCAGCCCAAGTAACAAGAGCGTATCTAAGCCTTTTCAGAAGACTGCCAGTAAGGACAAGAGGTAAATTAATGAAGAGATATAAAAACTTTGGCAGAACTACCATCTTCCTATTGCAATGTGACCCGTCAGCGAAAGCGGCAGCGAGCGCCACGCCTCCACCCTTTCTTCCAACCATATGATGACTTTACCATAATTAGCTGACCAAAGCGTATCAACATCTCTGCACAACCATATGCCCAGATACTGCACCGGTCCAACAGCCCAGCAGAGGGGGTGTTGTGAGGGGAACTGCACCGTGGCCTCGGAGAGGGGCAGCACTACCGACTTGGACCAGTTGATGGTGATCCCGGAGATCTTTCCAAAGCCAACTATCTCATCCAGCAGAACATCAAGGTGTAGCCGTGGATTGCGAACATATAGGGCGACATCGCTCACATAAATGGATATTAATAATGGGCACAGCCGAAACACCAAGACACTATGATTATTATGTTGACGCAAGAGAGCTGCTAGCAGCTCCATCACAATGGCAAAAAGTAAGGGAGAGAGTGGGCATCCCTGGTGAGTGCCCCTGGCAATCGGGAATGGGTAAGAAATAGCACCATTGACTCTCAGATGAGCGGACGGCTGCGCATACAGCAGGCGGATCAGCTGAATAAACCGAGAGCTCAACCCCACCCGAGCCAGCAAAGTGAACATATATTGCCATGCCAGAGAGTCAAAAGCCTTGGTGGCATCCAGAAACACCGCCGCACAGTCTTCAGGATCAATCGTGCTAGATATTGCAAAGTAAGTGTGGAGATTATACAGGGTGGAGCGACCCAGCACAAAGCCTGATTGATTCGGCAGCACCAGAGAAGGAAGCAGAGGCTACAAGCAGGCCGCAATGAGTTTTGCACGGATCATTCCCAGGCTTTAAAATGGTCACAATGAGAGCCTCCTGCAGCACCTCCAAGAGGTGAGGAGCTAATATGTCAGCATATCCCTTATAAAAAGCCGGTGTCAGACCATCAAACCTAGGTGCCTTATCCCCGGGTAAACTACGTATTGCCTGGACAACATCATCCACTGAAAAGGGAACATCTAGATATTGCCTGTGCGCATTCTCAAAAGACTAATATCTGCAAAATAGTCAGCAGCTGCCGCTCAGTTCAACCCGGGGGTTCAGCATATAGAGCCGTATAAAAAAAAAAATCAATGAGAACACTCTGGATCTCGACAGTGCCAGTGTGACGCACTCCGGACAAAGCATTCAGCTCAACAATATAATTACTTGCCCATGGCTTGCGAAGCATCGTGACCAGAGTGCGACCAGCCTTATCACCCTTGCCATAGCGTTTTTTTCTGAGGAAGCAGACCTCGCGCAGGGCAGCCTCCTCAAACTGTGTCATCTCCCCCCTGAAGTCCGCCAGAAGGTCCGCCGACCAGTTCGAGGCCAAGCGTTTTTCAAGATTGGCAATCTGGGCCTCCAGTTCAGCCAGCTCCCGCCTCAACACCTTCAGCACCCCGTGCTGTTTCGAGAGGCACCCCCCGCGGATCACCACCTTGAAAGCCTCCCACACGGTGCCAGCCGAAGCCACTGACCCCCGATTCTCAGCAAAGTAATGAACAATAGCATCACAGACCTCATCCCTGAATATCCGATCCTTAAGCGCATCAGGAGGGAGCCTCTACATAAAGGCATGACGTTTACCACCAGGAACAGCCAGCTCCAACATAACCGGCGAATGATCCGACAGAGTACGGGCCTAATGCTCAATGGACTGCATCCAGAGTTCAGCATCCCTGGTGCAAAGCCATCTGTCTATATGGGACCAATTACCATGCATATAATTGACGCAGGTGCCCTCCCTGTCGGTTCAGTGCTTTTCCCTCCATAAGACCACCAAGGCACCCTCAGTCATCACCAGAGTCAGAGCTCTGGCAGCCGCTACACGTTGCAGTCTAGCCTGACTTTCACGATCCGCCTCAAAGTCTAGCACAACATTAAAGTTGCCCCCCATGGCAAGGGCCCGTGACCCAGCGAGTCAATTAGCCGCCCACTTCCACAAAGAATTCAGGGTCATCAGTATTCCGGCTGTATAGCAATACCAATCTACACGGCCTGTCAAGTAGTGTACCACACAGCATGACATAGCGACCATTCTGATCTACAAGTGCCTTCTCAGTACACCACAGAAGCCCCTTCCGGATCGAAATCGCCACGCCTCGCGCATATTGCGAAAACATCGCATAGTGCCATTCACCAATCCAACCAGCTTTCAGCCGATGCTTGGTAGCTTCCACCAGGTGAGTCTCCTGCAACATACAAATGTCCACCGCATGCCGCTGCATATAAGCAGATATCAATCGCATCTTGCGCCCATCATTCAGCCCGTGAACATTCCAGGTGACGCAGTGCACAGACATCACATGTTCTTGCGCCATACCCTTGCCGTATCCAAACATACATCTCCCCATAGCATCACAAGAGAGGCATCCGCGGCATGCAGGAAAAGAAACAGGTACAGAGGGGAACAGACATAGGAAGGAAACCAAGCACAAAACATTACCCACCCCACGCCCCCACCCCCCAACAGGACGGTCCTACAATCCCACCCATCCCCAAATGTACTACCCACAGCATAATAGCAAACATTGTGAATGGACTCATCCAATGGGGCGGGCAGTGAGGCCATCCGAGTCCCGACCCTGGTGGGATGGAAAGGCAGGGGGACCAACAATGCAGGAAATTTAGCAGGACATCCCGTCCAAATTAGTTAAATCAGCTACAAACTTGCAGGACGAGCGGCCCTTGGCCAGGTCACGGGGAGCCTGAGTAAAAGAATATATTTTGTTGTTGTAACTCATAGAACCCCCCCCCCCCCCCCCCCTCCGTCAGCAGACCGCAAGCTCTCCGACAGCATCTTCCAGGGGACAGATTTAGCAAATTTTGATGCCAGTTCCGGGTCAGTAAAGAAGTGCAACTTACCCCTATGTTGTACTCGCAGCTTAGCCGGGTAAATGAGTGAGTATTTCGCATTGGTCTGGCTCAGAGCGCACTTGACCGGCAAGAAGGCCCTACAAGCAGCCTGCACCCCAGGAGTGTAATCAGGAAAGATGCTCAGCTCTGCATTATTATAGACCACAGGCCTGCGCTCCTTGGCCAATCGAAGTATAGTGTCCCTGTCTCTATAGTTCAATAAATCACACAATATTAGGGTGCGCAGGGGTCCCCGGTGGAGGTCGCGGCCCCAGAGATCTGTGGGCACTCTCCACCATCAGCACAGAGAGCACGCCAGGAAAAAGTGCAGAGAGCATGGTCTCGCTATAGTCCTCCATGCGCCCCATGGCCGTCGACTCCGGGAGGCCCAAAATGTGAATGTTATTAGTAAGACCGGTTGTCAAGATCCTCGTTTTTATTGCGGATCACCTCCAGCACATGCTCCATTTGCAGCAATTGCTTTCCATCCCCATGGCGACCATCCTCCAAGTCCAAAGAGCGGGACTGCAGCTGCTCAAACCGCGAGTCATGACCATCCACCCATTCCTTTAAGCGGTCCATCTGCTCCGTTGTATGGTCAAGCTTGGCGTCAATGCTGACCAGGCTGTGTTTGAGGTCTAAAAACATAGCCTTCACAGAGGTCGCAGTGGACTCCTCCTCAAGTGGCGAGTCATCCACCATCCCGCCAGCCAAGCCGCCTTTCTTTTTCCCCACTCTAAAAAGTGAGCTTGGCCTGCTTCTGGTCAGCCTTCCCCATCTTCTTTACAACCAGACAGGGAGGCGGCCAACAAGGTACCACCATACCCCACCAGCAGACAACCGCCCAGCAGCACCTCGTTCTCAGGCACAGAAGTAGGGCCGGCGGTGAAAGGGGAGCCCCCCGCCCCCAGCGCCAACAGAATCCAGCACCCCCGCGGCCTGATTCAGCCGCCGACAGGGCCCCGCTGAAGCAGAATCATTCAGTGTGTGCATCCTTTTTTTCCCCCAACATCCTAGGGATTCTAGAGCTACCCAGACTTTGTGGGTTCCCCAGGAGATCAAGAAATTAGCCAAAATACAGTGAAAAGTTATTTATTTTTTATTTTGTTTTAAAAAGGGGCTGCAGAAGAAGGCTTGTGTTTTTTTCCCGGAAAATGGTATCAAAGGGTTTGCAGTGCTAAAATCACCAGCTTCCCAACTTTCAGGAACAGGCAGACTTGAATCAGAAAATCACTTTTTTTTGTTTTAATCACAATTGTGGCATTTTACTGGGACATACCCCATTTTTACAATTTTTTGTGCTTTCAGCCGCCTTCCAGTCATTGACAGAAATGGGTGTCAAACCAATGCTGGATCCCAGAAAGGTAAATATTTCTGAAAAGGCGACGAAATTCTGAATCCAGCAAGGGGTAATTTGTGTAGATCCCACAAGGATTTCCTACAGAAAATAACAGCTGAAATAAAATAAAAAAAACTGAAATTGAGGTGCAAAAGAACAGCCATTTTTCTCCACGTTTTACTCTAACTTTTTCCTGCGATGTCAGTTTCTTGAAAGCAATACCCCATTACGTCTGCTGGCCTCTTCTGGTTGCAGGGATATATAGGGCTTGTAGGTTCATCAAGAACTCTAGGTACCCAGAGCCAATAAATGAGCTGCACCTTGCAATGGGTTTTCATTCTACACCAGGTATACAGCAATTCATTTTCTGAAATATGAAGAGTGAAAAATAGGTATCAAGAAAACATTTATATTTCCAAAATGGGCAGAAGATAAGGTGTTGAGAAGCAGTGGTTATTTGCACATCTCTGAATTCTAGGGGGCCCATACTAGCAAGTGAATAACAGGGCATTTCTCAAATAGACGTCTTTTTTACACACTCTCTTACATTTGGAAGGAAAAAATGTAGAGAAGGACAAGGGGCAATAACACTTGTTTTGCTTTTCTGTGTTCCCCCAAATCTCCCGATAAAAATGGTACCTCACTTGCGTGGGTAGGCCTAATGCGCGCAACAGGGAACGCAACATGGACACATCACATTCTCCCAAAGAAAACAGACCTGTTTCTTGCAAAGTGCCTAGCTGTGGATTTTGGCCCCTAGCTCAGCCGGCACCTAGGGAAATCTACAAAACCTGCGCATATTTGAAAACTAGACACCTAGGGGAATCCAATATCGGGTGACTTGTGGGGCTCTCACCCGGTTCGGTTACCCAGAATCCTTTGCAAACCTCAAATTTTGGCCCAAAAAAAAAAAAAAATACATTTCCTTACATTTCGGTGACACCAAGTTCTGGAATCTGAGAGGAGCCACAAATTTTCTTCCACCCAGCGTTCACCCAAATCTCCAGATAAAAATGGTACCTCACTTGTGAGGTAGACCTAGTGCCCTTGAAAGGAAATGCCCCAAAACACTATGTGGACACATCAAAATTATCAAATACAAAACTACCTGTTTTTGCAGGGGGAGGGGGGAGCACCTGCATTTTTGGTCCTGGTCCGGTCCTGTCCTGTCAAACCCAGACATTTCTGTAAACTAGACACCCGAGGGAGTCTAGGAAGGGGCGACTTGCGTGGATCCCCCAATGTTTTCGTAGCCAGAATCCTCAGCAAACCTCAAATTTAGCTAAAAAAAAAAAAAAATCACATTTTTCCCACATTTCTGTATGGGATCACCGCACTGGGACTTATTTCCTACCACCAAACGTTCCCCTCAGTCTCCTGGCAAAAACAATACCTCACTTGTGTAAGTGGGCCAAGTGCCTGTGACAGGGAAGAGCCAAAAACATGTTGAAATTGAGGGGGAACCAAAGTGGGTCCAAAAGGGCAGTTTGGGAAAGAAAAAAAAAACCTTTTCAGGCTGACAATTGCTGCAGAATTTTTATCGTTATAGATGAGACAATGCTGGGTGGTATGAATTTTGTGGATTCCTGCAGATTCCATCCCAAAAAATGTGTGAAAAATGTCTGAATTCCTGCAAAGTTGGAGGTTTGCAGGGCATTGTGGGTAAGAAAATGGTGCAGGGTGCATGTGAAGCACACCACCCTGGAATCACCCAGATGTTTAGTTTTCAGACCTATCTAGGTCTTGTGAATTTTTCTACATGGGAGTGTTCCAAAGTCCAAAAAATGCAGCCCTCACCATTCCAAGTGGGACGATTTTGGAGCGTTAGCCAAGCTCTAGTGGACCAAATGTAAAACCAAAACCCAAAATAATCAAATGTCTTCTTGCTTGCCGTGGGATAAGAGGTTTTAGTGTGCGGAGGGATAGCTGAAAGACTGTTATCCCCTTAAGTTGGAGTGGGGGCATAACCAGGCCCATACTGATTGGTGCCACCACCCCACTATTTTATATTATTTTTCAATTCCCTGGCATCTAGTATGCTTTCTGCCACCCCTCCCCCCTCGGGAGTGGATCCAGGGTAATTGCCCCATCTGCCCACCAGTGGGCAGAACAACTTTGGCCCCAATTATTTGGGGTGGGGGTATGGCCATATCCCCACCCTCTTATTTTGGAGAAAACAAATCTTCCCTGGTGTCTGGTTGGCTTTCTGCCACCCTTGGGGGCAGATGGGCCATCCAAAAATTGGCCAATCTGCCCTGGGGGGACAGATATGGCCAACAGTAATGTGCCCCCCATGGGGAGTGACTGTTGCCCAAGGGGCTGCCCCCCCCCCCCCCAAAACAACACACACACACACACCAATTCCTGGTGCCTACGTGGTTTCTGCCTCCCCCCCGGGCAGATCAGCCTAATAGAAATGGGCTGATCTGCCCCCAAGGGAAATAGAGTAAAATACCCTCCCCCCAGGGGAGCGACCCTTGTCTAAGGGGTCGCTCCCCTTGCGTGAAATTGGCACAAAAAAAAAAAAATCCCTGGTGCCTAGTGGTTTCTGCCCCCCTTGGGGCAGATCAGCCTAATTAAAAAAATAGGACAATCTGCCCCAAAGGGGGGCAGAAATGGACTAAAATAAATTTGCCTCCCAGGGGAACGACCCTTGCCTAAGGTGTCATCCCACTCTTGCGTGAATTTGACGCAAACAAATAAAAATCCCTGGTGTCTAGTGGTTTCTGCCCCCCCCTTGGTGGCAGAGTGGCCTAATAAAAATTGGCCGATCTGCCCCCAAGGGGGGCAGAATTGGCCTATGAATAAATTTCCCCCCTAGGGAGCAGCCCTTGCCCAAGGGGCCGCTCCCCTTTTGCCATAAAAGAAAAAAAATCCCAGGTGTCTAGTGGCGATGCGATCGGGCAGCAGAAATGCTGAGAGAGACATGAAAGGAGAGGAAAGGCCTTTCCTCTCCTTTCATGCCTCCCTGCCCCCTCCACGTGATTGGAAGAGAAATGCTTTTGCATTTCTCCTCCGATGCACGCTTTGGGGGCAGGACTCTGATGAAGTCAGAGTCCCCCTGCCCAGGGGAGGGGGGTGCTAGGCCCTCGAGGCGAGCACTAGCACTTCCCCCGTGGGCCCCTGTTTTGACTTAACGGTTACATCCTGGGCACCCGAGCAGTGCTGCCCTGGACCTAACCATTACGTCCATGGCACCCGAGGGGTTAAACTCTCCAGACACATACAGTGACATGGAAAACATACTATGCGATTACAAGACTGGTTGATAAAAGTTAATAATTAAATACACATAACCATGGTCTGGAATTAGGTTTACAATACTATCAAAGCAAAAAAATTGGGAGCCAAGACAGCAAGATCATCTCAGGAAATGCATAATATTGGCAATACCCGTCTAAATTTCTAGTTGCATAAATACATATGGTCTGATTAGGAGTTTAGCAGACGGTCTTTCCATCTGCCGAACGTCCGACGGGAGGCTGCCGCCACACTGGCTACCTCCCTGCCAGACCCACTACGCGTTTACCACTAGGCTGACGGTTTCCTCCTGTCAGTCTAGCGGAAAGTGGCAGCAGCATTGTCTCAGGCTTGAAATCAAACTGGCGGCAATGCTGTTGCAGGAGGGGGCACCGGCGACAGCATTGTGGCTGGGGGACCCCTGCACTGCCATGTCAAGTGCATGGGCAGTGCAGAGGCATTCCTGTGGCCCCTGCACCTGTTCTCTGCCAATCTTTTCATGAAGGTAAAACCACCATGAAAAGGCTTGCGGAGAACGAGGTCCTAATCAGCAGGGCGGTGCTGCATGCAGCACCACCCTGGCTGTTTGCGATCTCTGCCACCGTCAGTCCGTCGGGATCACCGATCCCGGTGGAGAAGACGGTAGCCTGGAGGTCGGACCACCAAGGTCTTAATGTGACTGTTGGACCACCACAGCAGCGACAGTCCTGACTGCCACAGCGAGGCAGTCTCATGAGGCCCATAGTGTGCACAACTGTTTTGCTTTCCTTCTCTTATCTTATGACCGAGCTTACAAAACTTCTCTGGAATGCACTTCTTAGTTTAACCTGTTCTGTGCCTTGGACGAGATCATCTCGTCCATGGCACAGGGGAACTTGGGGGAGCGCTAGCGCTCCCCCCATGCACCCCCCTCCCCCCCATTTATTTTAAGCCATTTCTGCCCCCGGGGGGGGGGGGGGGCAGAACCCTCTAGGCGCCAGGGCAAATTTTTTGGGGGTGTTTTTTTTTTTGTTGTTTGTTTGTTTTTTTAGAGATGGGTAGCGACCCATCAGGCAAGGGTCGCTGCCCTGGGGGGGCAAATTGTATGTAGGCCATTTCTGCCCCCCTTGGGGGCAGATTGGCCGATTTTAGGTCAATCTGCCCCCTTGGGGGCAGAAACCACTAGGCACCTGGGATTTGTTTTTTGGCGCCAATGTCACGCAGGGGGAGCGACCCCGTAGGCAAGGGTCGCTCCCGGGGGGAGGGGTGGGCGTTGGGGGGCAAATTTATTTTAGGCCATTTCAGCCCCCCCTGGGGGCAAATTGGCCGATTTTAGGTCAATCTGCCTCCAAGGGGGCAGAATTAACTAGGCACCGGGGATTTGTTTTTTGGCGCCAATGTCACGCATGGGGAGCGACCCATCAGGCAAGGGTCGCTCCCCTGGGGGGCAAATTGTATTTAGGCCATTTCTGCCCCCCTGGGGGGAGATTGGCCGATTTTAGGTCAATCTGCCCCCAAGGGGGCAGAAACCACTAGGTACCGGGGATTTGTTTTTTGGCGCCAATGTCAGGCAGGGGGAGCGACACCGTAGGCAAGGGTCGTTTCTGGGCAGGGGGGGTTTGGGGGGGGTCAAATTTATTTTAGGGTATTTCTGTCCCCCCCTCCCAGGGCCGGCTGAGCTAGAGGCCAAACTCCACAGGTAGGCACTTTGCAAAAAACACCTCTGTTTTCTGTGAACAAATATGTTGTGTCCACGTTGTGTTTTGGGCCATTTCCTTTCGTGGGCGCTAGGCCTACCCACAGAAGTGAGGTACCATTTTTATCGAGAGACTTAGGGGAACGCTGGGTGGAAGGAAATTTGTGGCTCCTCTCAGATTCCAGAACTTTCTGCCACAGAAATGTGAGGAACATGTGTTTTTTTTAGCCAAATTTTGAGGTTTGCAAAGGATTCTGGGTAACAGAACCTGGTCCGAGCCCCACAAGTCACCCCATCTTGGATTCCCCTAGGTCTCTAGTTTTCAAAAATGCACAAGGTTGGTAGGTTTCCCTAGGTGCCGGCTGAGCTACAGGCCAAAATCCACAGGTAGGCACTGTTTTCTTCCAAAAATTTGGATGTGTCCACGTTGCGCTTTGGGGCGTTTCCTGTCGCGGGCGCTAGGACTACCCACACAAGTGAGGTATCATTTTTATCGGGAGACTTGGAAGAACGCTGGGTGGAAGGAAATTTGTGGCTCCTCTCAGATTCCAGAACTTTCTGCCACAGAAATGTGAGGAACATGTGTTTTTTTAGCCAAATTGAGGTTTGCAAAGGATTCTGGGTAACAGAACCTGGTCCGAGCCCCGCAAGTCACCCCTCCTTGGATTCCCCTAGGTCTCTAGTGTTCAGAAATGCACAGGTTTGGTAGGTTTCCCTAGGTGCCGGCTGAGCTAGAGGCCAAAATCTACAGGTAGGCACTTTGCAGAAAACACCTCTGTTTTCTTGAAAAAAAATGGGATGTGTCCACGTTGCGTTTTGGGGCGTTTCCTGTCGCGGGCGCTAGGCCTACCCACACAAGTGAGGTATCATTTTTATCGGGAGACTTGGGGGAACATAGATTAGCAAAACAAGTGTTATTGCCCCTTGTCTTTCTCTACATTTTTTCCTTCCAAATATAGGTGTGTAAAAAAGACATCTATTTGAGAAATGCCCTGTAATTCACATGCTAGTATGGTCACCCCGGAATTCAGAGATGTGCAAATAACCACTGCTCCTCAACACCTTATCTTGTGCCCTTTTTGGAAATACAAAGGTTTTCTTGATAGCTATTTTTTACTCTTTATATTTCAGCAAATGAATTGCTGTATACCAGGTATAGAATGAAAACGCACTGCAGGGTGCAGCTCATTTATTGGCTCTGGGTACCTAGGGTTCTTGATGAACCTACAAGCCCTATATATCCCCGCAACCAGAGGAGTCCAGCAGACGTAACTGTATATTGCTTTCGATAATCTGACATTGCAGGAAAAAGTTACAGAGTAAAACGTAGAGAAAAATTTATGTTTTTTTCACCTCAATTTCAATATTATTCTTTTTCAGTTGTTATTTTCTGTAGGAAACCCTTGTAGTATCTACACAAATGACCCCTTGCTGAATTCAGAATTTTGTCTACTTTTCAGAAATGTTTAGGTTTCTGGGATCCAGCATTGGTTTCATGCCCATTTCTGTCACTGACTGGAAGGAGGCTGAAAGCACAAAAAAATTGCAAAAATGGGGTATGTGCCAGTAAAATGCCAAAATTGTGTTGATAAATTGGGTTTTCTGATTCAAGTCTGCCTGTTCCTGAAAGCTGGGAAGCTGCTGAGTTTAGCACCGCAAACCCTTTGTTGATGCCATTTTCAGGGGAAAAACCATAAGCCTTCTTCTGCAGCCACTTTTAACCATTTTTGTGAAAAAAACGAAATTTTCACTGTATTTTGGCTAATTTCTTGGCCTCCTTCAGGGGAACCCACAAAGTCTGGGTACCTCTAGAATCCCTAGGATGTTGGAAAAAAAAGGACGCAAATATGGCTTGGTTAGCTTATGTGGACAAAAAGTTATGAGGGCCTAAGCGCGAACTGCCCCAAATAGGCAAAAAAAGGCCTGGCACAGGAGGGGGAAAAGGCCTGGCAGTGAAGGGGTTAAACTAACGTGCATGGAGCTATAACTAAAATGGCTACACAACACCCTCCCCTTGTCGGTTGAAAGTGGTTCAAAGTCAAAACTAAAATCGCATTGCTAAAAAGCTCAACCTAAGATATATATAAAAACCAGGTCAATTTGGACAAGTTAAAAGGACACACAAGCATACTACGTGGCAATTTAAAACATGAGCATGTGATTTATAACCGAATTCAAAAGACATGTCAATTTAGAAAAGTTCCACACTAGGTACAGGTCATGGAGAACAGGAGATCTTCCACTTACGGCAGATGTCAAAGCCAGAAAGTCCTTGCCAAAAAGGATCAAGGAGCAAGTGTGTTTTATAGCCCCAGTGTCAACCAAGGCAGCATCCTGTGGAGTGCCCATTGAGGAGTTGTTGACAACTTCCTCCAGGAAGGGTAACTCATAATTAGCTTCACGCAGCAAACACAACCTCAATGCGCATGTCTGGTAATGAACATTCAGCGAGAACATCAACAGATCAGCATCTACTGCAGGCACGCGCTGCTGTGAAAGACAAATTTCCAATGCATGTTCGGAAGAGCACCAGAGGCACCGAAACACAGGCTGCACACAATACAGAACCGGTCTGAATGACAAAGACCAGTCACACTTCAATTGCTCCAGGAGTGTTGCTCCAAAGTACTGCATCATTCGCTCACGACACAGCTGCGCTGATGGGAGCGCCGTTATTTCTCCTCTTTGCAGTGGGACAGCCATTGCGCATAAACAACAGCAACAGCAGGATGACAGCTGTGGAGAAGTGTGGCACAATGGTTAGAGCGGCAGACCCTGATGCAGAGATCTGGCCTGGCGCCAGGGTTCAATTTCCACCTCGGTGGGTCTTGGGCTCAATTCCCTTGGACCACATAATTCTCACCTCAGTGCCTAATCTAATTAATGGGTCCCACTCTGTAACTCTGGGCAATAGCTTGCTTAATCTCCACAATGGCCCTCAGGGCGCTTGGATGCCTGGCTTCACCCTGGGGCCGTCCAGGAACGGGTGCCTCACAGGGAAAAGCCAGGAGGGGTTCCACAGCGCTATGCATACAGCGCCTTGAGACCCTAACGGGTGAGTAGTGCGCTATACAAGTGCGAAGGTTACAGTTTTACAGGATGCCAGCTAATAAAGCCAAAGTTATCGGAAATCCCCCAAAAATACTACAGAAAATTGAGTGGATAGCTGAAGGTATCAAACAGAATATGGAGAAGGTGTGAACGAAACCAGAACCAACAGCTTTGAAAAAATGTACGATTCCAGTTGTACTGGACACATTAAATATTCGTCCCACGAGTTCACCAAAGTTTCTCGGAAAGTTCGTACTTAACAGGGACTGTATTTCTGCTGATGACCTTGCCACTTGAAGTGCGTAGGACTTGCGCGCAGATATACGGGCCACATGCTTTTGAAACAATAAAGCCTTGAGTCCACTTAACTTGTCAAAATTCACGTTTGAAGTAGCAATGTAAGGCCAAATATCAGCTACCTCCCTAAATTTAGTGTGTGTGTGTGTGTGTGTGTGGGGGGGGGGGGGGGGGAGAAACAGTACGTTCCCGCAGCATGCAACTACCTTAGAGACCAAAATAACGTAAACTATTCCGGCCTGCATGCCACAACATTCTTCACTATTGAAAAGGACGTAGCTGCCGTTTGAAAGCAAACGTAGGTCTAATCAAAGGGACTGGGACTCCCTTCAGATAACAAGCCAACTTTGCAGCAGAGGCGTTACACACCCCATGCAATGACAGCTGTTTACAAATCATCGAATGGCTGACTGAAGTCTCGCATTCACTACCGCTAAGAAAGACCTCTTTCATGCCATTGAAGCATTTGTACGAGAAGGGAAGCTCCCACACCTCATGGATGTAACTATCTCCCAGTTTTTCATATCTGCCTACCGGAATGTGTTTTTAAACAGGAGGTGAATTGTAGTGTGGAAATAGGCAGATTAATAACCCCATGTATTAACCACTCAGCTGATGGTATTTCGGCCACGGTAAAAGGCAACTTTTCTAACTTCTCGATATTAAGCATGACATAACTCGCTTTCTCTTAGCCATTAGTTGTTGTTGTCGCGTTAGATTAAAAGAAGAAAATATCTCCCTTGCACTGACGTGCTGCCATGGGACGCGACCCGCCTTCAATATTTGAAGCGCCCAACCCAACTGCATAATGGACCTGATCTGACTCCATCCATGGTGTAAAGAAGACATATCTGATTGTATAATGTCTATAGCAGAAAAGACAATATTATTTATGGTGTATAACCGGTCGGATCCCATTATCCACAACAGGTAATGCCTTTTTCAGATTTTCCTGATCTATTTGCCCTAACCAGGCAGCAGCATCTTGTTGGGAAAGTATCCAAATCTTATTGTATACTGCATATAAGAAACGCTTCCTACGTGGTGTTCTGAGGCCTGACAAGAAATCTTATAAGTTGAGTTAGACAGGAGACTGAGATGTTCTCTAACCGCATCTAGTGAGGATGATTTTAGCCACTGCTGGCATAATTTTCCCACACTATATGTTGTAATTATACCTGCATGCTCTGGTGATATATAGCGAGGGTCTGGCCTACTCGTCCTAACCCCCCCCCCCAAGGAGTTAATAAAACGTTGGTGACACCTATTGGTATCGATTGGCCAGAATAACCACCCGCCAGGACGTGTCAGTGAAGCATTAAATGTACCATTCTGGACCCACTCATCGAGCTCATTTTCAGTTGCATTTTTATATTTTTGCCATTTATAAAAAACTTTGCGGGGGCAGTTATATTGGGCATGTTTAATTCCTTAATTTTAGCTAAGCCTAAACAACTCGTTTGTTGTACCGTTTCGTTTAAAAAGATAATTTGGACAGGAATAAGGCATGCTCTAAACAATGTTTCCTTTCCTTTAATTTGCCAATTTTGTGTTCCCTACACACTTTTCAGATCAATTGATGTGAACCAATATTCATAGCCTTCGATCGATAACCGGGAAACAAAGGATTCCGAATATATAAATTTCGTATTGGTCAGTAAAATATCTATATCCTTAATAATAGGTGGTACTTTAAAATAATATGACTCAGCATTCTTTTGATTGTGCCCAGAAAAATATGCAAACTTTTCAGAATATATTTTGGAACTCCCTTGCGGCGGAGTCGGGCAATGTTACCATTGCGTGTAATTAAAAACAGTTTTTGTACTGCTCGTTCTATGTATGAAATGGTGCCCATAATAATTATAACAAAACATATCACCATCATTTTCTTTAAATTGGTAAACATCTTCGTTTTCAAAGACAGTATACTATTGCAATTCAGTCATCATAGAATCAACTGTTTTCACATCCCAATCATCAGAAACAATACCTGGTATTATTATATCATTCATTGATAATTTAAACACGTACGGTATTTGAATAACTCCTGTGGGACCATATATATCAAACATTACTTTGTCCCAAACAATCCCATCAGGAATTGGCACTGCAGAAATGTTTACAAGGGATAAGTCTCTTCGGACTTTATGTGATGAAAAATGTGGTTTCAAAACTTCCTCCACCAGTTCAACTGTCGATCTTTCAGGTAAAAAAATGACTATGTATTAACAAGAATAAGGTAAAGACAAAACCAATCCAAAGTAGAAAGGCTAGGACAGTCAAAGAGAGCCATAGATATTTCCATGGAAAAATAAAATACGTTTCTTTAAGCCAGTTTGTTAGCTTATGTGTCCTGGACAAATCAGCTGTCAAAGAGGCGAATGAGTCTGGTTGTTTTGCTGACTTCAGCGATAATTTATCAGAGGCAGTTCGTACAAATGGCAGAGCCATTGTCAGTGGTGGAGTCAGTGTTTCGTGCGGTGGCACACTAAGATAGCACCATCCGTTTGTGTTGGAGTCGAGTTGACTTGGTCAAATGTTTCTAAATTAGTTGACGTTAGTGGAACTAATGAAAGATCATCTTCCACTCTCCCCAAGCTCAGAGAGGTGTCTGTGTTGGTATAAACAACTTGTAGAGGAACTTCTTCGCCAGTAGTGAGAGGGATTCGGGAACTACTGGATGTTTCTCTTGATCGGCTGTGCAGGATCGGCCACATGGTGTAGTTTGACATTGTCAATGGAGACAAAATGATTTTCTTTGGCACCGGCCAACGGTGGTAGAATAACAGTTCTGGTACCGTGTATCCCTAGTACAGGGACTGGTGCTCGACAGGAAGGGCCAAATTCCTCTTTCACTGCGACCTTCTCACGTGCAAGATCCCCAACTCTGGGAATCCAGCCCGTAGATGTTACAGGAACATCTTTAATTCCTGAGGAGGCGGCACTTTTGGAAGAATTATTATCACAGAACTGTTGCAATTCCTGTAAGACAGTGACACGTTCATTTATGTCAAAAGGTGTTTCTGCTGCCTCCACGCCAGGACCATCAAGATCCGGAACACACATTCGAGTTCCGAACAGGCACTCATATGAAGTACGACCCCCCCCCAGGGACCTTCTAGGCAGATTATTTAGTGCTCTCTGGACTCCATACAGGTGGTTAAGCCAACTACGACCCGTACCTAAGACTCTGGCTGTTAAGGATTGCTTTAAATCACGGTTTAATCGCTCCACAACACTATTTCCCACGGGACGAAATGGAGACGAGTACTGGAGTTGGACCCTTAATTAAGCCATGGAGTCCCTGAATGCCCTTGAGGCGAAAATAGGGCCCTGATCCGAATGGAAAGCTGCAACTGCATATGTACCGATAAAGACAGCGACTAAGATATATTTGTATGCACTATCAGGTGTTAAGGGACCACAGTGGTCCAAGTACACACATTGTAATGGTTTGTCTGAAATTAAGAGGGGTGTCTGTGGCGGGCGCTTGGCAGTGGAAACTTTGATTTGTTGACATGTCACAACAAAGGACATACTGCTTAGTCTCCTTAGAGACCTGCCCACCAATAACGGGCCGGCAAGATCGAAATTGTAGCCGCCACACCAGCATGGGCAGATGCCACCCCTTCATGCGCTGCTTTAATCAATTGTGATCTTATCCCCAACAAAGACATGTCTCGTACACCTACGTCTGGTATCATAACTTAAGCGTTCAGCATACCTCCCATCCGATAGTGATATTTGTAGGAAATCCTTTAGGATAGGGCTTACCATCAGCCGTAGCTGTCACGGCAGCCCAAATGTCTGCTTCCGGTCTGGAACTCTAGCGAATCACTGCAGCTACAGTGACTACTGCCTCTGCTGACTTTGCGGCTTTATCAGCCAGTGTATTTCCAGCAACATGTATTCCAACGCGCTGGTGTCCAAGTGTGTGCACAACATGGACATTCGGTAGCGTCTTTTTCAGGTCAGCTACTTTCCCCCACAGTAGTCTGTGTTTAATGGTGTTGCCTTTGGAATCTCTGAACCCATTCTGGCACCAATAATGCAGGAATTCATTAAAGGATTTAACACAATAATATGAATCACAAACAATCAGCGTAGGCTGTGCAGGATGCGTGTGTTCTAGTGTCATCAGCAGAGCTTTTAGCTCTGCCTATTGTACTGTACAATCCCCTAGGGTCTGTGTAAAGGTATGTAGAGGACAAAATGTATCGCCCTCCATATAGCCACTTACGACTGCGCAAGCAGCAGAATATTGATGTTTAGTTCCAATTGCAGGTTGTGCAGAACCATCGGTGTACATGACTATGATATTGCTCAATAGGCAAAGTATTTGCAGGAACTGGATATTCTATGTCATATTGTAAAAATTCCTGAGTTTGTAACTTTGGGTCAAAAATGTAGTCTACATCAGTGGCTGTCAGAGACGTAGCCCATGTAATGCTTTTGCGTTTGGAACGCTAGCTTTTGTAACAGCCTCTAGGGCTGGGATTGGAGAAACGACAATAATGCGTTTTCCTTGAGCAAGAGGTCTTTCTTTAATGACAGCCTTCTGTACAGCAGTGAGAATTCTCTGTGGGAGCAAAGCGTTGTTCTGCTGCTGAGTGCAAGTGCGATTTGTATATAATCGGGACTGTCTCACCTTCATTAAACGTCACACAGGTGAAACAGACTGCCCCAGCTATTACTCTGATGACCAAATGTGTTTTGTTGTCCCTCGTATGTAGGTGTTGTGCTGCAAGCATATCTGTCTGCAACTCTCGAAGAATGCATGTATGTTCAATTTCCCAGAATTTACTTGAAAAATCGGGACATATTAAGTCATTTAACGGTTTTATGCGTGTAGCATAATCTGGAATGTAGGTCCTTTTTTAATCGTATTCAGTGGTTGTAACTGTGCGTATTACTCTAATAATTGTGGCGCTAGGCTCTTCCCTTCACTTGACAGCTCATATCCTAGGAACAGGATGCTGAGGAAGGCTATTTTTTTTTTTTTTAAGGGAAATTTGTATCCACATTCAGTAAACCCTACAACAATGCGGGCTACCCGTCTTAAATGTTGTAGTAATTCATCATCCGTGAGATAGATATCATCTACATAGGACAATGCTTCAGGGTCAATCTTGTGCAAAATAGCAGTGACACGAGCCGCAAACAGTCCTGGGCTGTTCCTATACCACCGAGGTAAACTACAGAATTTCTTTCTGGGAGCCTAGTGCGCTGAAACTTGTTAAGTCTCTACTCTCAGACGCTATATTATGGCAGAAAAACCCATTGGAAATGTCTAGTGTTTTGTATTTTTTTTACACACTATGTTGCTCATAAGTGCTGTGCTATGCGAGTTTTGGATAGCATAGGTATGTGTATGACTGTTTAAATGTCTGTAGTTTAAGACTATTCTGTATGAATGGTCTGGTTTAGCTACAGGGAATAATCGGTTATTCATTGGCGAGACAGAGGGTTCAATCACACCCTGGTACTCTAATTGCATGAGTATTTCTCTCACTGGTGCTTTTGCTTCAAATTTTATAGGATACTGCGGTTGTGGCTGAGGTTCACTTTTAATTGGAATTACGTGCTAGGGGGATTCTTTATCTCATCCCACGTGATTTCTGTATAATGAGGTGCCAGTGCCAAAGCACATTCAATAGAATAGGATTCAGCGAGTTCCTCTGGAACAAGGGTCGAGAAAGAAGGCTTAATGACTTCTCCTCCATATCGGCAGGTACGGACAAAGTCAGATGGCTAATCAAGACATCAAATACTTTTACTATGCAATCCCAAAAGATTGCGTCTATTGTGGATTCAATGTCTCATTCTAACTGTAACGTTACTTTGTATACCCTATCAGGTGTGGAGACACGCATGTCCGCAGTTTCTACCTGTATAAAGTCATCAGTTGCTTTCACCTCCAGATGCTCTAGAAGCTTCCGGCAAACTAGTGTGACCTCTGCCGCACTGTCTAGCAAGGCTAGAGCCCAATTCTTGTTCTTCAAGAGGACCCTCTTCCTGTGTGGCATGTCGGACCGCGACTGCTGCCACCTTTTTCTTTTTAAATTGTTGTTTTTGTTGGGCTGGTTTCTCTTCCTTTTTAACAGAAACCTCCGAAGAGCGTTTTGATTCCTGTCTCGGTTTCACGTACTCTGTTCTTCACTCTGATCGCCCACCTCTCTCATTTCTTTTTTCTGATGAGTCCTGAAAGGAACGAGATTGGCGTGTATCAGTATATTGTTTTTATATTATCTCGATTTCTGAGATTATACCTATTTTGTGGGGTCTCCATACGCGGCGATTCTCCCCTCTCTTTATTTTTTTTTTTTAAGGAGTTTGTGGCTTTTTATCCCAGCGTTTATTACTCTCAGGTGCCTGCTTTGGGGCATCTTTACTCTATTTACCCTGAAATTGGGGTTTTTGTGGTCTGCCCCCTAAGCTATCTCGACCAATACGGCAGCTCTCGTTCCTGATCCTGTTGTGGAACGTAACGAAGCCAGATGCACACTGCAAGTGCAACTGCTTCCCCTTTAAGGTTACTTAAAATTATTGAGGATACTGTGGCAAAATTGCCCATCAATTGCATCCCCAAATCTAGGGCCAGGGCAGCCCCGTATTCATCTTGAATTTGTTTCAACACGGTAAGTTGGCAAGTGTCTGTGTACAATGTGCGGTTGTATAGAGCGCAGCAAATACCATGCCCCAAGTATTACAGTTTTCTACTGTAGGGACCATCCCAAAAGGCAAGCACATTGTTAAAATTCTATGTTTATCCTGAGGTCCCGTATGGGGAAATACTGCCTCCAGCGTATTCATTTTCTGTGCTAACCAAGATGGAGTTTCCTCTCGTTTGGCGGGTACTTTGCCCATAATCGAATGTGCAGTCGCAGGATTTATACCTGGTGTTGGTGCATGTGGATGTGCTGGAGCAGCACGTGCTGGGTTTGTATTTAGTGTTTGCATCACAAATTGTACTAATCGTCTATATATCGCTATTAATTCAATATACAAGCGACGAACCTCAGCTACTGCTAAATTTGCAACCGCAGGATGTGGTGTATAGGTGTCCAATAAAGGCCAGGTAGGACAGTCATTACTTAGTGGACCTAACCTTACTGGTAATATTGTGTGGGGTAGGGCGCCATCAAGCCAATTATTATGTTCTTGATAAGATAGAGGTATCTCTAAATATGCGTATGCTCTGTATTGTCCAGGCGCATTCGCAGGTGTATATTGATGAAATGTATTTGTGTTCCCATCAACTGCTGGAAATGTGACCCAAGAGTAAAAAAGTTCTGTTCTATAAGCTGCATGGGCGTCCACCACAAATGTGATTGGACCCCCCCTGGGCCGTTAGGCCATTCGCTAGTAAATGTGCTGTTAGAGGTTGTCTCATGTTAACCGCTATTTGTACCTGTTGGGGATTCGCCGTGATAGTAACACGGAGTTCAGAGAAGGCACACAAAAATGGGGTTTTCCTTTTAAAGTTCAAGCTTGAACAACCTCCAGCTGTAGTGGTATAACCTACACAGCTGTGGTGGAAATCCTCAGCACCACAGACATCTCCGCATACGGCATTGAGATGTCATTATATATAATGAGACAGATATGCTCCAGAGGACCCGAAAATTAGAGCCCGACCAAACGTTGGCAGCGCCATGTCGCGCAGGGTCTCATTATTCTAATGAGACTACTGGATTTTGAGCAGCAAGATCGTCCACTGTGGATGACACCTGTCACTCTAAAACCGGGTTTTGCTCCGGCTAACTAGCAGTGCCTCATCTCTACCAAAGGATAGGGATGATTGGGCAGCCGAGAGCATGACATATTAGGCTTCTCAGGGAAGTCGTGGTCCCTCAGGTCGCATCAGGTTCTCTCGTTCACAATTCAGTCTCATAAGCAGTATATGTGTCAATGATTGGTTTAATAAAACTACTACATTTTAGATAGAGTGAGCTGCAATAACCAGGACGACACAACATGACAGTATTAAAATGGTGACGAGGAGAGTGAAGCATAAGAATAACGCGATCATATTGTCACTATGATCGATGGACTATTTCCTATCTAAGTCATAATCTGAGCACAGCGTGTTAAGCTCTAATTCTGCCTTTCAGGTTCCCCGGGAAGACATCAACCCTCATACCTGAGCAAAGGACAATGGACCGATTACCTCCTACTGATGTCTGGAGACAGGGCTATGGAGGGAGAATGTTGTGCTTCACTTGAAAGGGTTCTTTTGAAGTTACCCTACTAGGCAAAGGCATTTTTAGAGTATAAATCAGAAGGACTGCACAAAGGACTCATCTGGACTGCTCTTCTGTAGTTACCCTACCTGCTGTTGCTTGTTGGCATAAATAACTCCTGTGATTGCTTTCCTGCTGGTTGTCCTGCTTCCAGTGCCCCCCTGACTCTGTTCCACTTAGGCACTTATGTGTTGCCAGGGGGAGCTGCCATTCTGCCTCTACTATTGATGCAATGGTCTGCCTGTCTGCTTTGTGCCCCCACCAGTAATCTCTGCACTGGGTGGCATTTTATTTCTCACCCCCATGTGCAGGTTTTTTTTCTGGGGCCGCAGCAAAGCGCGCACGTATTTCAACTTTCACTTAGCGAAAGGTGGGCGCATCTGGTTATCTTCTCAGTGCAGGAGGAGCATTTTTATCTAAGCCCAACATTAGCATGTGGTGAGCGCTGTGTACTCTCCCCGGTATTATTTGGTGGAGTCAGTGAGCGGCTGACCGAAATGAAGCTCTCCCTCAGCCTCATGCCACCCCAGACATTGCTCCCCTGCTGGCAGCCCATGCTAAGGCAGGAGCTACATTTACTAATCCTAGGCAGCTCTTCAGACTCCTGCCCCCTCCCACCCCCCCCGACTGCCTGGGAGACAGGGGAGCATCACAACATATTACTGCCCCTGCTCAGCTGGATCCCACGACCTCTGCACTACGTCTGGAGCCCATTATTCCCTCAGACGCCCTTCAACTTTACCTCAGACACTGCCAAGGGATATCCCAAATGCTGTGCATGGGTAGCAGTGTTCTGAATTTGCCCAGTGAGGTCTCCCTGCAGAAACGGACAGCAGGCATGTTTTCCGTGAGGGTCCACTATGAAGGTACTTCCTCTGTCCCAGGGCTTCATTTATTAGATTTGGAACCCTCTAGCAGGCACAGAAGGAAATGGGAGAGTGCTTCCATGAGTATTAATGTAATCCCTATAGTGGGAAAGACTGTATTCTGGCATTATACCTATTGCTGCAATGCCAGTGTGTCTCCTAAGTTGGAGGGAGTTACCATATGATACTTAACATAAGCACAGATGCGCTACACTCGATGTTCTTGTGAGGACAGGTCAATTGTCGGGACCTGCGGGATCCCTGTGTTTCTACGACTCCATGTTGCGCTTCGGGTCTCATTGAGCCCAGATTAGTGAACTTTGTTTGGCTAGACCATCTTCCTGAATCTTTTTCATGATAGACACTTTGAGGCCGATTTTGAGTTTGGAGGTCGCGTGACCGCCATGCTGGCGGTTTAATCACGAACAGTCTGGCGGAGCAGATTGCCGTATTATGAGTTGGGTGGTCTAGGAGATAGAAGACAGACAGCGGTCTGCAGCCGCGGCCTTCTGAAGGCACAAACAGGCCAGTGGAGACCATGTTTCCACAGGCCCCTTTTTGAGGTTGCACACTGCTAATTTGACCGCCGCGGTCCAACCACCACGTAGCAGAAGGCGGCAATGAGCAGTTTAAAGGGAGACGCTCACCGGCAAGCAGCAATACACGTCTGAAGTCGCCATGGGGCCATTCCTGAACAATAGGTCGCTGCTCCTGCTCACCAAAAGACAATAAATTCAACTCTGATGTGGACAACACCAACCCTAAGTACACAAACCCACCTGTACTATTAAAATGTGTAACAAAATTGTACCGCTACCACACACATTATTGTGGGGCGGGGGAGGTGTGAGACACCAAGGGCAGCAGCTACACCTATCATTCCAGACACACACTCACATGCTGCGACAGCCACCCATACATTCACAACACACATTTCAGCCAGCACACACAAACTGCACAGCAATACCACACATTTACACAGGGCTCCACAACACAGGATTAGGGACAAAGAGGGCCACACAACATACATATATATATATATATACACACACACACACACACACACACACACACACACACACACACACACACGGTGTTGAGGGAGAAACCTTCTTGGGAGGGTTCAACTTCTTCATGGCGGAGAGGGGCATGGTAGGCCTTTGAGTTGGAAGGGATGGCTTTGGGGAGGAAAACTGAATTCTTGGGGGTGGTATGGGGGAAGAACAGGTGGTAAAGTCAAGCTCACAGAGGAAAACTTTCTTTGACATACAGGGACGGTCATCAGAAGAGGGTCAGGATTTGGAGGTAGAGAGTGGTTGTCTGAGATGTGTCAGTGTGGATGTTTTGGATGCGTGTTTGTGGGAGATGTACTTCTGTGTGGTGGGTGACTGTTGGGTAGGTAAAGGAAGGAGTGTGTGTGTGTTTGGGGCTGGGGAGGAGGTGCTGGGGGGGATGCCGTGGTGTGTGGGTGTCTGTTGGGGTGGTGACTACAAGTATGGTGGATGTGCTGGATCTAGGTGTGTCTGTCGTTGTGTCACGATTTGCACGCTTCCTACCGCTGTAATCTGCCAGTCTTGGGGCACCATCTGGTTTCTTGCTTGTTCTGGCTTGACCAAGGTAAGGGTGACCCTTTCCAGTAGCTACGGTGCTGCTGACAGTATAACACCTAGTAGGCCGTAACCTCCAGAAGGAATCCCAGAGGAAAAAAAAAAACTATATTGGGGGTGGGGGGATCTCAGATCACAAGAACTCCTGAAAAGAGGCAAAAGGAGGGGAAAAAAAAAATAACGAATCAGCAACAAAACTGCCGGCAAAAAACAGAATAAGTCCAAATCACGGGAAGCGGGAGCGAGGAGCATCACCAGGACATAAGTGTTTGCAACGCAAGGAACAGAAGACCTTCTGTGCTTTTATACTGACAAACAGGAAGAGTTAAAGACACCATCTTGGATTGGGAAAGCCACATAAAAGGTGAATGGAAAATTAGCCATAGTAGAAAAGGTGGTAAGCAATGCATGGAGGGAAGGAAACACAAACCCCTGGGAAGAAGAAAATATGGCTAAGGAAGGAGAAAAAAGGAAAAGAAAGAAGAAAAAGAAATCCAGAAAGCAGGTAAGCAAACTATGGGGGCTGCGAATGAGCGCATCGTAACCCAGAGCCCAAGAGAGGACTCCCATACCACACCGTCGCCCAAAAGCAGGTTGTGGCCCAAAAAGAAGCCCACGGCAGGACCGGCCACCCGAAACCCAGACCGCCCATCTGGCCACAGCCAGCGAGGGGGAAGCCACTAGTCTCCGCAGCGTTACAGGTTGTGCGGGTATGACAGATGTGGTGGCTGGATCAGTGACTGGTGATGCAATGTTTGTAGTTTTGCCAGATGTCCTGCGAGTGTGTGAAGCCGGGGGCAATCATAAGAAGGTGTGACTGTTGCTGTGTCTGCAGGAGGATGGAGTTTGTGTGCATGCAGGTGGTGTCTTGTGGTGCTTAGGTTTGTGTGCACTAGCCCTGTCTGTCGAGTTAGATGCATGCAAGTCGGTGCTTTGGGTGCGTCAGGGAAGGGGGGATTTGGACTGGGTAGAGGGAGGGGAACAGAAGACAAGGGGTGACTGGCTGCCAACAATGTGAAGGCCAGAGATTGCACTGTGAATGCCCTTCAGGAAAGCATTGCTTTGCTGGACTTTGTCAGTCCATGGATGGCATTCAAGATAGCTGTCTGACCCCAGAGATCGACCGCAGGAGGTCAACAGCCTCCTCACTGAGGGAAGCAGGGCTGACAGGGGCTGGGGCAGAGGTGCCTGCGGTAAAGGAGATGCCCACCCTCTTTGCTGAGGGGGCCCGATCATCTGGGTGGAGAGCAACAGGGAGGGCTATGATAGAATGAGAGGTGGCCGACAAAGATTATCCCCAATGGGTACGCCACCACTAGTGTGTGGTCAGTGGAGAAGGAATCCAATGATAGAACCAAATCCCATCGCCCCCATGGCACTCCTCTGGCCTTTCGGGCCACAGGGTCCCTTTGCTGTCGGTGGTTTTGTGACCTGAGGTCCTGTGGCCAGATGCTTCCCCACTGGGCTCAGCCCTGTCTCCTTCGCCTGCCGGTGCTGATGGTGCATAAAGAAGGTGAATTAAGGTTATAACATGTACATGATGACACATCGATCACAACTAGGAGACAAAACATACCATCATGTCAAGTAGCCAATCGCATGAAGTGACAGCAAAGTGGCACCATCACGTGCCAATACAAAACCATACAAGCCATCTGGAATCACAAAGGTAACACATGAGCAAATCTTGGTCTCAGATAACAATAGCATGGATGAAGTCTAGCTACCACACTAACAAGAACACAACTAGGTGACCAATCCACAGACTTGTGCCACATGCAGCCCACCACATGGAACCAGTAGCCAACAATTAGATACCACTGTAAGGTACCCTACCAATTACCATGGCAAGCCTGTGCACACATCTAACTTCCACCAACATGATGTCTCAACAATAAGTGATGTTGGTAAGGAAAGGCAGACAACACTGCTTCAAACATGCCATATCTGGATGAGGTGACATGGAAACATCCGTCACTATGTATACCTTAAAACAATGTACAGCACCACATGTCACATCTTTCCAAAATGAGTCAAGGAGGTAGTAGCAAGCTCACCCAGATGTGCACATGTGGTTTTACATGGACCAACAATGAAGTCAGGCTCCAAACCTCATGGAGAGATGTCTCCAGAATACACACACGAATGGTCCTGTTAGGCCAGGTTATTCTTCACCAATGTCTCACATCCATTTCCATGTTCGCTTCTGAGTGTGGTTGTAGTAGACAACTGTACTGTGCAGGAAAGAGGGACACAAACCTTGCAATCACTATCAGGAGGATATCAAATCATAGTACAATGTAAATCAACATCACTACCCACATTTCACACATGGCAAGGATAGCATGTGTCTATGGCTGAATCCCTGTCCCAAACACGACATGAGAACATCACTGCAAGGACCCATCACCTGTAGGACGCAGCATGATTGCTTCCAGAAGTGGTACACAGCAGCTCAGGTCGTGGAGGTCCTGATGGCAGCAGTGTCAGGAGTCAAGTGAGGGAATCAGTAGAAAATGGCAGTCACGTATACAACCCTCACCACTGGCAGACACTGCCATTGGTCCAAGACAGCAATGTTATCCTATGGTTATCCTATGGCAGTATCCGCTACATTTACTAATCCTAGGCAGCTCTTCAGACTCCTGCCCCCGCCCACCCCCCCCCCCCCCCCCCCCCCGACTGCCTGGGAGACAGGGGAGCATCACAACATATTACTGCCCCTGCTCAGCTGGATCCCACGACCTCTGCACTACGTCTGGAGCCCGTTATTCCCTCAGACGCCCTTCAACTTTACCTCAGACACTGCCAAGGGATATCCCAAATGCTGTGCACGGGTAGCAGTGTTCTGAATTTGCCCAGTGAGGTCTCCCTGCAGAAACGGACAGCAGGCATGTTTTCCGTGAGGGTCCACTATGAAGGTACTTCCTCTGTCCCAGGGCTTCATTTATTAGATTTGGAACCCTCTAGCAGGCACAGAAGGCACAGTACCATTCGCCTACCACCATGACAACTTCCATAGGCGGTTCCTAATGTCAAGTGGAGTAGGTCAGGCAGCCGCCATTTTAGAGGCATACAATGCAAGTACACAATATATTTTGATGCATCACAATTGTTTAAAAAATAAAATAAAAAATGATGTCCTTATGAATACTGAGTGCTGGCCTGTCCTGTCACATAGGCCAATTGTTCCCATTATCATGAAGGTATGTGGTCCTACATATGTGACAACATTATTGGGGGTACAGCCACCATCCTCTTCCCCACATGTAATCCAGGATTTGGGGCACTGAATCCCAGTCAGTTTATGGAGTAATTTGGACACAAGGTTGCTGTCCAGATAGAGGTTTGATATACATATGTAGATAAGGAAGACATTAACATTTTACAAATGTGCAAGTATTAGCCCAGGTGTCTGTTGTGCATCATGTTTACAGTGACATGACATTTCGTATCTGACATTTATTATGTAAATTGCTAGGGACACATTGAGTGACTGCCTTTCTTCTTTTTGGCCCACATAGTAACCCTGGAAGGAGCAAGATCAGACACCCTCCTGTGTACCGTCTACTAGCAGACCTTGGAGAACCAGCATGTCATTCAGATCTACCGCCTGGATAGGCAGAGAATCATGGACCTATGTCGTCAGTTGGAGCCAGATCTGATGTCAGTCGTGTGTCATCCAAATAGCATACCACCCATAGTACAAGTCATGTCAGTGTTGTACTTCCTGGCCACAGCGTCCTTCCAAAACAGTGGCCCCAACTGCTGGGATGTCCCTGCCTATGTTCAGTTCGGTGTTGAAGGATGTTTTCTCAGCAATATTGAAACACTTGGACAGCTACATTAGTTTTCCTAAACATGAGGATTTTGCCCATCTGACAGCAGAGTTCCATGGTTGGCCACACATCCCACATGTTGTGGGAGCCGTTGATGGTACCCATGTAGACCTGGTTCCAACCCATGGCAATGGACATGTCTATCAAAACAGGAAGAACTTCCATTACATCAATGTCAAAGTAGTGTGCTTGGCAGACCTCTACATTTCCCAGGTCTGTGCATGGTACCCAGGTTCAGTCTATGATTCTTTCATCATGTGGAACAGCACAATCCCCCGGCTGATGACATGACTGTACCCAGAGAGGATCTGGCTAGTTGACAAGTAACATATGTCATGTGTGTTTGTATGATACGTCTGCTGCTAGTGAGGTGTTGCTCTGGACTGATGGTTGCACACTTCACATTTCCTTACAGGGAACTCTGCCTACCCAATCCGTCCCTAGTTGCTGACACCAATAAGGAACCAAACTATGCCACGGGAAGTCCGCTCCAATGAGGCACATGGAAGAGCATGCCATGTCGTGGAGCAGACTTTTGGGCTCGTGAAGGCAAGATTCTGGATCACAGACAAATCAGATGCAGCCCTCTATTCACCCGCAAACGTTTGTATGATCATTGAGGCCTGCTGCATGCTCCACAACCTTGCCCCGAGGAGAAATATTCCACACTTCCCTGATAGGAGGGAAACAGGGCAGGGGGAGTCAGGGGCTGGCAGTGACACCTGTGAGCCTCTGGAAATGCCAAGTGAGGATGACAGTGATGAGGATGAAGGTTGAGACATGCCAGCAGATCTCAGCAATCAGTACTTCACTTAAGTGTAAGTATGTGATGTTCTATGATTACTGTGAGTGCATGGGGTACTGTAGGGGTCAGGCTTTGTAGAGAAGGGTATCTCTGTCACCATGAGGCTTGTGTCTCATGTATGCCTTTGCCTGCCGAAACTCCTTGTATGTCACTTTTCGTTTTAGGTGTCTTCACCAGATTATCTTCATTTGGGCATTTCAGACTTGTGTCACTGGCAGGTGGCTGTAGCTGGCCTGACATGTGAAAGGGATATGGAATTGATCCAGGTACTGTTTGTCACAAATTAGGGTTGTGTGAGGTCCATGCCCAGGCTGCCTGAACTGTGAGAGGGCAGTTATCTGAGCTACATAATAGACCGGTTTGCCCTGGTATTTTGGTCCAATGGTTTCATGCGTGTGATCATATGGGCTTGTAACATGTAATTCTGTGCAATCCATCCATTCTCCCTTCACACTGTGTTGATAAGGATCCTGTCCGCCGTGTATGTACACAGAACACGGACATAGATGTGTAACATGTCACTAGACGCCTAACCTTTGTAACAGGATAGGCCACTGATTAGGGACTGTTATACTGTCCTCGGTGTCATGGGGTATGTTAAGTTGGATAGACCTGGATTTGGTATGTGATAAGGGTCAAGATGGTGACAACATTCACCAATCTGTTTGCCTATACTACAGGACAGGGTCTGACATAGCCCTTTCTTCTGTGGCCAGGGGGAATGGGACTTTGAGATAAAACAATGTTTTCTCATTCTTGGCAAGAACAGTCCAGACATTTTTGCAGCCTATGGGGTGTACTGTGTAAAGAAATATTTTGGTGCAAGCAACCACTTCTGCTGTTGTGTTGCTAGTAATCCTCAGCCCAACACTTCCTGTGACATATCTCTCTTTACATTACCATCTTAAGAGTACCCGTAGGAAGTTGGCTCTGTATATACTATTTCAAAGTAAGAAATAGTGTGCACAGAATCCCAGGGTTCCCCTTAGAGGTATGATAGTGGCAAAAAGAGAGAATTCTAATGCTCTATTTTGTGGTGGTGTGGTCGAGCAGTAGGCTTATCAGAGGGTAGTGTTAAGCATTTGTTGTACACACACAGGCAATAAATGAGGAACACACACTCAAAGACAATTCCAGGCCAATAGGTTTTTATATAGAAAAATATATTTTCTTAGTTTATTTAAAGAACCACAGGTTCAAGATTTACAAACAATACTTTAAATGAAAGGTATTTCACTCAGATATTCTAGGAACTTTGAATTATCACAATAGCATGTACAGTTTTGACAAAAACAGCAATAAGCTATTTTAAAAGTGGACACACTGCAAAAATCAACAGTTCCTGGGGGAGGTAAGTAAATGTTAAGTTCACAGGTAAGTAAAACACTTACAGGGTTCAAAGTTGGGTCCAAGGTAGCCCACCGTTGGGGGTTCAAGGCAACCCCAAAGTTACCACACCAGCAGTTCAGGGCCGGTCAGGTGCAGAGGTCAAACTTGGTGCCCAAAACACATAGGCTTCAATGGAAATAGGGGTGCCCCGGTTCCAGTCTGCCAGCAGGTAAGTACCCGCAACTTCGGAGGGTAGACCAGGGGGGTTTTGTAGGGCACCGGGGGGGGGGGGATGACACAAGCGGGCACAGAAAGTACACCCCCAGCGGCACAGGGGTGGCCGGGTGCAGAGTGCAAACAGGTGTCGTGTTTTCAATAGGGAGACCCAAGGGTCTCTTCAGCGATGCAGGCAGGCACGGGGAGGGGGGGGGGGGGGGAGGAGAGGCTCCTCTGGGTAGCCACCACCTGGGCTAGGCAGAGGGTAGCTCCTGCACTGGAGTTCGGTTCCTTCAGGTCCTGGGGGCTGCGGGTGCAGTGTGTTTTCCATGCGTCGGGTTCCTTGAAGCAGGCAGTCGCGGTCAGGTTGCAGGAATCTATCTTCCTCGTTCTGGGGGCCCCTAAATACTCAATTTAGGGGTGTGTTTAGGTCTGGGGGGGGGAGTAGCCAATGGCTACTGGCCCTTAGGGTGGCTACACCCTCTTTGTGCCTCCTCCCTGTGGGGAGGGGGGCACATCCCTAATCCTATTGGGGGAATCCTCCATCTGCAAGGGGCTGTCCTGACTAGGGAGTGACTCCTCCTTGTTTTCCTCATTATCTCCTCCAGCCTTGCCGCCAAAAGTGGGGGCAGTGGCCAGAGGGGCAGGCATCTCCACTAGCTGGGATGCCCTGTGGCGCTGTAACAAAGCGGGTGAGCCTTTGAGGCTCACCGCCAGGTGTTACAGTTGATGCAGGGGGAGGTGAGAAGCACCTCCACCCAGTACAGGCTTTGTTCCTGGCCACAGAGTGACAAAGGCACTCTCCCCATGTGGCCAGCAACATGTCTGGTGTGTGGCAGGCTGGCAAAAACTAGTCAGCCCACACTGGAAGTCGGGTATGTTTTCAGGGGGCATCTCTAAGATGCCCTCTGGGTGTATTTTTACAATAAAGTGCACACTGGCATAAGTGTGCATTTATTGTGCTGAGAAGTTTGATACCAAACTTCCCAGTTTTCAGTGTAGCCATTATGGTGCTGTGGAGTTCATGTTGACAGACTCCCAGACCATATACTCTTATGGTTACCCTGCACTTACAATGTCTAAGGTTTTGCTTAGACACTGTAGGGGCACAGTGCTCATGCACTGGTGCCCTCTCCTATGGTATAGTGCACCCTGCCTTGGGCTGCAAGGCCTGCTAGAGGGGTGACTTACCCACAGGCAGTGTGAGGTTGGCATGGCACTCTGAGGGGAGTGCCATGTCGACTTAGTCATTTTCTCCCCACCAGCACACACAAGCTGGCAAGCAGTGTGTATGTGCTGAGTGAGGGGTTCCTAGGGTGGCATAAGACATGCTGCAGCCCTTAGAGACCTTCCCTGGCATCAGGGTCCTTGGTACCAGTTACAAGGGACTTACCTGGGTGCCAGGGTTGTGCCAATTGTGGAAACAAAGGTACAGTTTTGGGAAAGAACACTGGTGCTGGGGCCTTGTTAGCAGGGTCCCAGCACACTTTCAAATCATAACTTGGCATCAGCAAAGGCAAAAAGTCAGGGGTAACCATGCCAAGGAGGCATTTCCTTACAGTACCTCATTTGTATCACATGAATTTCACATTGTACATCCCACAATGATGAATAATCCTTATTAGGCAGTGATTGCGTGCTAGCTGTGTCCATTCACATGTGCTCTGAACATAAAAGTGGAAAATAATGTAATAAAAACTCAAATAGATGAAAGGAGGGAGTCATGGTGGATGTCATAACTGGAGTAGCTGTCATAACATTTGAAGTCCAAAGGCCAGTGTCCTACTATCCTGGAAAATGTATAGTGTCTGAAGAACAGTCAGTGATTCTATGGTACACAGAGTCTCCATCAGGAAGACGCCACTTCCTGGCAGTGATTGAGGTCTTGGCATCTGCACCTCCTGGTTCTTCAGCTACAGAGGCAGGGATAACAGGCAGGTCCTTCCCTGGCAAGGCTTACCTTCCACTGGCTGACAAAGAGGTCTAAGGGGCAGTTGTTACCAGGCCAATGGAAGGCGTCTGGTGTTGTTCTCGATCCCTGCTCAGAGTGGTGTTCATCTCTCTCAGCACCCCTGCTAGGGAGGCCAATGTGGCATTGTGGGCCTCCCACTGTTGCAATATTTCATGGTGGCAATTCATCTGCCGTTGCGTGATCTCCCCGAGTTTTGTAAGTACCTGGCCCATCATGCACTGGGATTATTAGTGGACTCCCAAGACTTGGTGATGGTGTCCTGGCCAGACCCATGCCTAGCAGCCTCATGCCACTGGCCCACACCATCCCTCCCACGCACCCCACCCCCCACATGCCTGCATCCTTGGCACAGTTTAGCCCCTACCACTGGGTCCAGGTCCATCATTGTCAAAGGTGTCTAGATGTAACTCAGGTACCTGGACTGGGGGCACAGGATTGTCGATTCAGTCCTCAGGACACAGTTTGGTGGGGACTGGTTGCCTGCACTGTTGATTCAACAGGGCTAGGAGTTTATGTGACCAGGGTGAGGCTGACAGGTGTCGTCTGACAAGGTTCCACAGATGGGCCAGCACCATCCTCAACATCTAGGAGTGGTATCTTCACTGAGGGTTTCATCCATGAGGGGAGCAGCAGTCTCTTATGCCCAGTGGCAGGTAGACCTGTTGAAATGAGAGAATGTTACAAGTTGGATTCTGACAAGTACCTCCAACAGATGAGACATTTGATTAAGACCATGTACACACTGACTTTGCATTTTTCCCTCATGAGAAGCACACCTGTTAACGGTTTAAACCTGACATTTGGGGAACAGACCAATTTCATTTCAAGTCACCTTGCAACAGGAGGTCTTAGTATCTTGGCACTTGGATGTCAGTTCATAGACTCCTAGCTTTCCAGCAGTGCAGTCAAAACAGTGGCTGGGCATGATGTGGCTTAGGTCATCTGAAGACCTAGTAGACTTATGCGGGCAGACCCAGATTCCTGTAGTTGTAAAATGTGTCATCATGTGGTCAGTGCATTGTGAAAATGTGTTTTGCCACAAGCATTTAGATTATGCGTCTTGATACCTTTGAGTCGTCCTTCATTAATTGGGCACATAGGTTGTTGCGCTGTCCTTCCTGTCTGTTATTTTCATCTTGGTTTCTTTGTTCAAGATGGATCTAGTTGATTAGGCACATCACAGGGTGTACCATGATCTGTATGTTGGTCCCTCCCAAGTAGGTAACTTGCATTCATTAATTAATAGCAGCAGCACAATGTCATTGTGGCCAATGTCCTGGTTACAACATAGTTACATGGACTGTTCCTCCTGGGACTTAGTCATGGTACATCAAGTACTACACACAGCATAGATAAGTCATCCTCTCAGGTGACTAGACTTTCAGAGCGAGTTGATGTACAAGGAAGTTAGGACAAGTGAACAGTCAGCAAGTGTTGTGCATTGAGTAGACAGTGCCTGCTGATCATGGCATTGCGGTCTTTGCCTGTCCTACCCACACACTATACAGTTGATATCCCCATAGGTGAGAACATGGGCAAAGGTTGAGGAGAGGTAGAATGGTCCTAGTGGCAGAGAACACAGTATTGGCTGAGTGGAGTGACATTACCAGTGCCTGCTGACCTTGGCATTGCTGTCTTTGGCAGTCCTACCCACACACTAAACAGTTGATATTCCCATAGGTGAACACATGGCAAAGGTTGAGTAGAGGGAGAACTGCCCTAATAGCAGAGACAGAACACAGTATTGGCTGAGTGGAGTGACAATGCCAGTGCCTGCTGACCTATCATTGTCATTGCCTGTCCCACCCACACACTGTACAGTTAAAAACCCCTCAGGTGGGTACACTCCAATGTGGAGCTGACAAAGGAAGTAATTTGGACTGGGCAACGCTGTTCTGGTATTGGTGATAGTAGAACAGTGTCAATCCCTGTACTACACGCACTATACAGAGATGGTGGTCCCCCAGGTGGGTGTGATTGGCATGTTGGAGGCCAGACGGGGTGTATGGACAGGTGGACTGCTGAGTGGTGTGGTGTGACACTCTAGGTGGAGAAAGGTGATCAATGAGCATGCATGCCAATACATTTTGGTGGGCTAATTTTGTTATTGTGACTTCCCAAACTCTACTTCCCTAGGTTTTCCTGATAAGCCCTCAGGATGCAGGATGGAGAAGACCTTCTCCTCCCATGACGTGCACTGTGTGGGAGGAGGTGGGGGTCCACCACCAGTCTTGTGGACAGCCAGCTGGTGCCTGGCGGACACGGAATGGACCTTCCACCTGAGGTTGTTCCACCTCTTCCTGATGTTGTCCCTTGTGTGCAGGTAGCTGCCTAGAGAATTCACTGTCAACTATTCTTTGCCACACTTCCATTTTCTTAGCAGTCTGCTGGACTTCGGCTCCAAACAGATGTGGCTCTACTCTAATGATTTCACCCACCATGACTCGTCATCTGTGAATGGGGATGTTTTTAGGGTGACATGGTGGTGGCAAAGAAGAGATGGAAATACAATTTTGTAGGTGCTGTGTGATGAGGGGGTGATGGGCAGTAAATAGTGTGATAGGGTGCAAATATGTGTTCTGGAGGAGTTGTGAGGTGGTGCGATATGTGCTTTGTGAGAGATGGTGGGGTGCCTAATCTATGGTTTGGTTTGCTCTGATGTTGCTCTGGCTTCTGTGTTTGGCATGGGAGATACAAATGATTGTGGTGTGTGGAGGGGAGTATTTTGATAGCGGGTTTGGAGGTGTATCAAGTGTGTGTGTCAGCTGTGTTATTTTCACATCTTTCCGGTGTGGTGTGGTGTAGTACTGTGGGGCCCGCCGCAGTTCGCACTGGCACTGAAAGGCTGCCATGGCGATTTTTGACTTGCAATAGGTTCTGGTGACGGGCTGGTGGTGCTGGTGATTGGACCAACTCTTTCCTACCATCCAGGGTCCTGGCGACAGCGCAGTTTTGCCTGTATTTTGGTGGTCCTTCCTGTGTAACTCGTAATACAGCGGTCAGTATGACCGCCAACATGGCGGTCTTTTGGTGGCTGCCACCATAGCGGTCTGGTAGTTAGACCGCCACACTCGTAATGAGGTCCTTCGTTTTTTTTTTTTTTTGGTTTTTTTTAACGCTTTTCCCTGTTACAGCTCTGTTTGGTCCTGAGGAACTCCCCATAGGGGATGCGCCTTTCCAGTTAGTTAGGATAATGGCTTGTGCCATGAAGGATGCTGTTGCCTGTAGTATCTTTGTAGAAGAGGTTGGTCATTTCTTTAAGTCTCAATGTGTTGTTGATATCTAAAAACTGCACATGATGGGCATTAATGTGTGAGGTGAAAGCTAAGCTGAAATTTGAAGTTCGATAAAAGTCGCTTGTTTCCATTTCACTACAGACCCAAATGGTGAAGATCATCAATGTAGCGGATCCACAGAGGTACCTTTTGTATTCGATCCTTTTATTGACCACCTGTCACATTCACTAGCCCATAAAAATTTTAGCATATTTGGAGGCAAAGCAGGTGACCATCACAGTCCCAGAAAACCATCTGTATGACTGTTCCTCTAACAGGAAAAGTTTTTTCCCCATAAAATATTTTTATTAGGTTTTATATATGTAAATAAGTGGTTACAGTGCATATTTCTACAAGAATACCACTTACAACAGCAGGCCTCGAAAAATCATAAAAATGTTACTAGGCATGCAGATCAAGTAACTTGAATAAGCTACTCGATCAACTATAATGTTCTTGGCCTGTAAACGCGTCTCAAATTGTGTGATCCTAGGCCAATAAACTATTTTACAGAGTCGCTTTTTTTCTTTATTCTCACATATGAGTGCACCTTCAAATATGAGAGTTTAGCATTTTTACTGTATACAAAAAAAACTTTTGTTTGATCAAATAGACTAAACATTTGCTCCATGTATAATAAGAATATAGCCCACATGTAGGGTACACACAATCCATGACCTGTCTTAGTTTACTAATAGCATTGTCATCAGCGCAGGAGTGTTTCTCAGTTTATGTTTAAACACTCACTTTTAATAAATATATTACTAAATTACGATGTGGTGGCACACTGTCATTTACACAGACAGTAAATTTCCAAGAAGCGTCCAAAAATCTTCCCACTAACTTGCAGCTTTACTGATAAAACTATATAGTGTATTAACAATAATGTGTGAAAACTGGCATTCAGAAAACATATTTATCATTTTCGCACCACCAAGTAAAGTGTTCCGATTTGTTTTAATCCTAATAAAATATTTTTTCCATCACACAGAAGTACAAAAACAATGGGCATTCACACCTACTGACATATTTTGAAAGGTTTGTATAGTTGACTTAGGTTTTTCCTAACACACAACATTTAAATAACGGTCACTGTACAGACTTTCATTTGACACTTTAGAGCAGGTCAGACAGTTAACCTTACAAAATCCTGGAACTCTGCAGTCAGAAGGGGAAAAAGTCAAATTGACTTTTAGGCAATGTCTGTGAGCAAGACCAAATGTGACAAGAACAAGACTTAAAGGTGTCCCTATTGCGCCTTCACTTTGACTGAACAGAACATGTTCTTCGTCAACTTGCCAGAATGGACGAGGTCTGAAAAATAGCTCGACCTGATAAAATATGACTCGCCATACCGAGTAAGTGAGTAGATTTTGAGGCCTGCAAGGTCAGTGTATGTAGGATGACAAATGCTATATGGTAACCCAGGCCTCTAGTCTCTGTAGGGTGGCCCGCTCATCATGAAATAGAGCCTCATGTACTCTACTACTGATGCAACTGGTGTTCAACCTTTAACAGGGAACTAGGCCTGCCTGTGAATTAAATAATTGCTGAATCTCTCTGGCATCAATGTCCTCTCACACTGGTGACTGGATAGACATTTGGGATTTTTAAATCAAGTTCAATTCAACCCCTCATTAGTGCCACCTTAGGCTCCCTCTCTGGGTAGATCTCCAAGCGCATCCAGTTTCTGGGGGTTGCAGGGTTCAACCTGATCACATGTCCCCTTTGCTCCTCATTGTTCAAAAAGGCAGTGGAAACAAGCCCATAATAACACAAAGTCCCAGTGCTCCAAGAGCTGGTCACATCCACTGACGTGCCAGAGCCAGCTTATAGGTGCAGTTCCTGTATCATATTTCTAAAACTATTTTTCATATTCCAAAAACAAACTAGTACTACAAGACTGAATTCAGACACTATCTTTATTCCAGCGGTATAAGCATTTCTACAAGTTACATTTGTCAAATCATAAAGTGCCCTATTTCCCCCAGACACATTTAAACACAGTAATATTAGACATAGAAAACAACCATGCAATTACAGGACTGTTTTGACGAAAGTAATAACTAAATACACATATCTACAGGCTGGAATTAAGTTTATGATTGGAAGCTTACAATGTTATTAAAACAAACAGATAAAATATAAAGATAACCTCTGGAAATTAATATAATAATTGGCAATACCAGTCCACATGGCTAATTGCGTAAACACATGTGCACTACATTTCCCAAAATGGTCAATGCACAGGGCTTCCAGTACCAAGCTGAAAGAGCAATTGGGTATCCAAAAGTCACCACAGAACAAATGGTTAATTCAGGATGTCTACAATGTAATACAATATCATAAAGAGTATAGGAACAAAGATTTATAATTTTTATACAGTATCTACGACCAATCTAAAAAAGTCTATAGTGTCTAAGTATTTTTATGCTAAGTGAACAAAGTCAGCATGTGGCTAAGAGCATCTGCAACATTCTGGTTTAACTATTATATCAAACCTGGTACAGAGAAATAATACATACAAATTATACATTTGAAATGAAGCAGTTTGTGTCTATCATTCACTGCCTTTTTTTTTTAAGATTGTATACAGTAATATTTTCAGCATTTATCATCTATCATTAAACCAAAGTCCTTCTCCCAATGTACATTTGTGCAGATTCAACACTTAGTTAACTTAGATACCCGTTATCTGGTGCATTGGGCAATTATCAGTAGTGTCAGTGATGTGGATAAAGGCAGCTCAAAGGCAGAAAATGAAGCATTGCTGTATCCTAAAATGTGGGACCGTCTAGTGAGACTTCCCTGTACTCTCAGAACTGATCTAATGCCATAAACTTGCCCTCAATGTAGCATTGCCCCAGTAGGCCTATGCCTCTTTATAATTAGGTCTGCTACTGTTTTTTCCATTGGCAAGAGAAAGAATGGACTGTTGCAGACAGTAACAGGAGGTGAATATAGCTGAGCTAGACCAGTACATTTGTATAATTTCTACCAAGCCCATGTAGTGTACTGCAATGTCTGCATGAGAGTGGTAGGTTTGGATAAGCTTGACAGCAAGGGAGCATGTATTGTGCCTGTATCTCATGTTTTTATGAGAAAAGGGGTGAAACCAATACATGATGACAGGAGCTTGGACCTTCTTTATATTGGAACAGAAATATCATCTTTATGATAAAGAAGTGTTAAAATAGCCTACCTCATTTGAGGCCGTTTCCAGATGTAGATATGGTTTTGCAATGTGGAGGTTTGTTGTTGAAAAAGGACTTATTTAATGGCATAGGTACAACAGTAACTAGACATACAAATCTAGGCAAAGTCACCATCTAAATTATGGCTATACTTCCAGCCAATGACAAAGTAATCCATCACCCCAAATGCAAATTTAAGTTTTCCAAGGTTTGGGCTATAATTACCTCTCTTCCTGTGCATACCTAGGAATTTAACAGTCTGTGTCCCATCCGATAGGGTGTTTTAATTTGGCACGGTCTGTGGCTGGTGTGAGTTAAATCTGTACACCAGCAAAGTTTCTGTTTCCAATAATTCTCTAATTACTTGAGAAAGTTTAATAAAACATTCCAATATCATTCCATATACAAAGACCAAGAGTTTCCCCATCTCTACATGATATCCCCTTAACCATCAGGCCATGGGTTCGAAGGTGGCAGCAAACAGATGAAAGAGGACATCCTTGTCAGCTGTCCATACATATAGTGAATGGTTCTGTCTTCCAGTTACTAATCTGTACTTTACCTACAGATTTGATGTAGAGGAGCATGATTAAGCTAATCAGGCTAGTACTCAAGCACATTCTGCATAGGACCTCAAACAAGAAAGAGCACTCAAGTGAATCAACAGCCTTCTCTGTGTCAGGAAACGCTAAAGACTGCCTTTGTTTCCAGCCTAAGCTGGATGAGGAGTACAAAAACCCTTTGTACATTGTTCAACATCACTTTGCCAGGGATAAATCCAGACTGATCCGGGAAGATCAACATATCCATCAGTGAGTTAAGACTGGTGGCAATTATTTAGGCTAGTATCTTATTGTGTACTTTTCCAACAGATAAAGAGTAGCATGGCACGAGCAGGCAGGCTTAACTTCAGAAGAAATGTGTAAAGTATTTGTACCAACACATACAGTAACCCAATGAACTCACTACAAAATGACAACACATGTTTAGAAATATAGATACTATTTATCTAAACAAAACAAGACCAAAACGATAAAAATCCGACATACAGAAGTCAAGTTAGGAATTTTAAAAAGAATAGTGTCTTAATCCTTGGAAAACAGTGACAGCGCTGTTATTGCACAAAAGTACCTGGGTAGCGTCAAAATGAAGTTGCACGGGCAAGTGTGCATCGAAAAAGGCCAGCGATGTGTTGATTTCTCACTCACAAGCGAGACAGTGCATCGTTCCTCCTCTGCTTGGCATGTGTTGTTTCTTCTCTCCCGCAAGAGAACGATGCGTTGATCCCTGATGGGCACTCCGGTCTGGAGAAGCTTTGATTTTTTCTCCGCCCATCGTTTCATTGAAATCCGGTCCCACGCTGTCACAAAACTGCGCTATGTGGGGACTTGCGTCGTTAACACTGGCCGCTGCGGGTATTGCACGTCGTTTCTCTAGACGTGTTGCGTTAATCTCCCAGCCAGAATGCAGCTGGAGCGTTGATTTTAGTCGTGAGGCCGGCGGTGCATCATCAGCCATGGGGCTGGCGGTGCGTTGAAAGTTTCCCCGCACAGCAATCTTTGCATGGATTTCTGTCCTTTTCCACCAGCTTCACCTTTCAAGGGCCCAGAGACAGGTTACTGCACCACTTGGCAGGGCAGGAGTCTCAGCAGAAAGCCCAAATGCGGGCAGAGAGAAGTCTCTGTTGTCCCTGAGACAACAAAAGGAGGCAAGCGCAGTTCAAGCCCTTGGAGATTCTTAACAAGTGGGAAGTCACACAAAAGTCAGTCTTTGTCCTCTCAGGTAGAAGTAGCTACTGCAAGCCAACCCAGCAAAGCACAGGCAAAGGGGCAGTACTCCTCCTCCAGCTTCTCCATCTCTTCTCCCGGGCAGATGTTCCTCTTGGTTCCAGAAGTAATCTGATTTTTCAGGGGTTTTGGGTGCTCTGCTTATACCCCTTTCTGCCTTTGAAGTAGGCCTACTTCAAAGAGAAGTCTGTTTTCAAGATCTTGCCTTGCAGGGGCCAGGCCCTGCCCCAGACACACCAGAGGATTGGAGACTGCATTGTGTGAGGGCAGGCACAGCCCTTTCACATGTAAGTGACCACTCCTTTCCCCCCCCCCACCCACCTCAGCCCAGGGGGCCCATCAGGATATGCAGGCTACACCCCAGCTCCCTTCGTGTCACTGTTGAAAGGACAGGTGCAAACAGCCCAACTGTCAAACTGACTGTATTGCTACATACACTACGTGCATGCGGCAGCACTACGTGCAAGGTAAACAGTGGTGCAGAGTGTGGACCATTGGCCTCTGCTTTCATTGGCCTTTGCTTCCATTTTGGTTCACGACTCCATTTTGTTGAGTCTGGTTCGGTGCGTAAGGGACTGTTCTGTGTTTTTCCACAAGCTTCGGCAAGCTGAAGGGTGGGGTGTTTTTCTGCTCAACTTCGCTCCATCTGCCTGGTACGAAGGGCGCTATTTACATTCCACGAGCTATCAGTTAGAACAACAGGGGGATGCGCCTGTACACAAGGAGGAATGCAAGCTTCACCTTGGAGTCCTCTCCTGGGAACTTGGCCCGTTCTGAGGAGACGTCTCGAAGGGTGAACAAGGTACCGCCGATTGCACAATTTGGAAAGGAGGGGGTCTTTTTCTAGAAAGGACTCCTGGGCGTTAGTAAATAATATAAAAGTTGGGGGCCTGGATGGGCTGGTTTAGGAACTCTCTTCTGGGTTGGACGCAACGCCAGGAGGACTGATTGTCCCGAACAGAGGCTCCCTGTGTCAGCTGATTTGGGTTCCCCAGCTTTGTGTACGGCGGAGGGATGCAGACGCTCTTTTCGGTGAAGCTTTTCAATTTATTAAGTGTATTGTGTGTGCGCGCGTAATGTGTACTTATTCTTGCAGTCATTTCCATGCTATTGAGCATTGAAGTATATTGTGTGTGCGCGCGTAATATGCACTTATTCTTGCAGTCATTTTCATGCTATTGAGCATTGAGGTATATTGTGTGTGCTTGTATTATATGCACTTACTCTTGCAATTATTCACAGAGTGCTTATATCTTTATCATGTTATTCTCCTGATGTATATATATATATATATATATATATATATATATATATATATATATATTAGTGTGGTTTAGTTTTGCTAGCTGAGAACTTGCCCCTTAAATAAACTTGATTATTCTACTTACGAAGGTGTTTGAGAGGGATTGCTTTACATTGTGCCTTAAAATACCCTGAAGTGCATAGTTTTGATATTCTGAAGAGTAAAGCAGCACAAATTGGCGTAGTCGTTTGCAGGATTCGAAAAAAAAAAAAAGGGAAAATGCTTAATAAGATCAAAGCGAGCTCAAAAGCAGGTTCTCAGGTAGCAAATCCAGACAGAGATACCGGGGTGGGAAACCGTCCCATATAAACTTTTAGCTCAGGAATGGTCACGTTGTGCTGGTTTGTGTGAAAATTGGAATGCGTGTATGTTAAATGTGGAACCTGAAGATCTTCTTATTTGTTTACGGAAAGTTTCAATTGACAAGGGAAGGGAGGTTTGTGCGTTGGGGAGGCGAGGCTGGATCTTGCTTTCTGCGTACCGAAAGTTGTATGAAAAATGTTTACAGTTACAAAAAGACCACGAGCAGCTGGAGAAGGAGTTAGTGGAAGCCCGAAATTCCTCTACCATGCTAGCTTGTCAAAATAAATTATTAAGTGATAAGTTGGAAATGTACCAACTGGTTGTAGAGAGAACGGCTGTTAGCGTAGCTAAATATAAACACAAGAAACGAAGAGGGAAAGTTAATAAAAAGAAGGTGCATTTAGCTATCTCTCAGGCAGGATTAGCCTTTGACCCTGAATTTTGGGATGGAAACATCTGGGATACATCTGATTTTTCAGATGGGTCCGGGGGCGATGACTGCCAAGATGTTAGACAGGAGAAGACGGAGCGCAGGAATGTTGTCCGTGCGCAGCCCATATATCGGCGAAAGTTACAGCATAGCCCAGCTAATCCTGGAGGGGTGATGTTGGATGCCCTGGAGGATTATACACAGCAAGAACTAAGTGATGTGATAGACAGATTTCGACAGAGGTCTGGGGAAACATTGCTTACGTGGTTGGTGCGGGTGCACGATATGGGGGGGCAGGGGGTCCAATTGGATCACGGCGACGCTCCGAGGCTTTGTATGTTAAGTACAGACCCGGTTATTCAAAATTAGTTTAGAACCTATCCAGGGAATGGTCCCATGACCAATTTGTTAGAGCTAGCGGCGCAAGGGTGTGCTCAGAAGTATCCGACAGAGTCAGACTGGCCGCCTAATGATAAACCTTGGTATACTTTGAGAGATGCAGTACAGAGATTGAAGGAAGAAGGGATGAAAACAGCTATCTTTATGGGTAATGCCCATGATTTGATGAATGGAATTTTAAGTGTGTCTGTGCGAAACCGGCTGATTAGGGCCGCTCCTCCTGCATATAAGCATGTCATCATGACTTTGTTAATTAATCAGACGGGTAACCCATTGTCTCAGGTGGTAGAAGCGGTGCGTGAGTTAAGTGATTTAGGAGAATGGGCTAAGCAAGAGAGGAATTCACGGTCTGAGAATCGTACTGATAACAACAGGGTGACAAGGCGAGACATGTTTCAGGCCTTGATGCGAGATGGGGTGACCAGGAATGAAATTGATGGGATAAGCACCAAGGACATGTGGGAAATGTACCGCAAACGCGGTTTGGATAAAAAGGAGGGGAGTAGGAAAGGGAACAAGAAGGATAACAAAGTGGTGAACCAGAGAAAGGCAGGAGGGGAGGAGCGTGAGAGTGAAAAGGGGGAGAGAGGGAGAAAACCCCACAGTAGAGAGAGATCCCCAGAGGACGGAAATTGGGAGGAAGAGCACCGAAGCGCAGAGGGAACCCGGAGCAGGGAGAGAGACCGGGAACTGACAGGTTCTGGGAAAACTCGAGGAAGAGAGTGGGAGAGGGAGCTGGTAAGCTCAGAGAGGTTGCGAAGCAGAGACAGGGAGGAGGAGTTCCCTGAGAATTACCGCAAACTGTATCCAGATTTGACTTGGGCAGACTCTGATGTGCGCAGAGTGAAAATAGATTAGGAAACAGGCCAAACTCCGGTGCAGGGATGGGCTCGCAAAGATAGACCTCATGTCAAAGTAGAAATTTATTGGAAACGTGGAAATGTTCAAAAAGTTCGAGCCCTCGTTGACACCGGAGCGGAGGCCACTTTGATTCATGGCAATCCAAGAAAATTCAGGGGACAGTACTTTACCATTACGGGATTGGGCGGAAAAGAAACCCCGGCAGTGGAGATAGTGGTTCCCATGAAAATAGGGGCACTTCCAAAGAGAGAATACACTGTCCTGATTGTGCCCATTCCCGAATACATTATTGGAATTGACATTTTGAAAGGGATGACCCTACATTTGGAAGATGGATGTTATCAATTTGGTTCCAAAAGATTTATATCAATAGCCGCCGCAAGGGTGGGGCTGTTGAAGATTCCTCCGGTAACACTTCCCCAAGCTACTAAGGTGATTCAAATGAAACAGTACAGAATACCGGGAGGACATGAGGAGATTAGCCAGACTATACATGATTTACTAGAGGCCGGGGTAATAGTTCCCATCACCACTGCGTGGAATAATGACCTCTGGCCTGTTCGTAAAAGTGATAACAGTTGGAGGATTTGCATTGATTATCGCCAATTGAATAAACATACACCTCCTCTGACTGCAGCGGTCCCAGACACCATTACCTTGATTGAGAACATACAGAAACACAGTGGGACTTGGTATGCAACCATTGACATTGCCAATGCCTTCTTTACGATACCAATAGCTACTGAGAGCCAGCCTCAGCTGGCATTACAATGGGCGGGGCGTCAGTACACCTTCTGTAGATTACCCATGGGGTATTTACATAGCACCACTATCTGCCACCGGCTGGTGGCAGAGCATTTGGATGAAGTACCAGTGGTTCCTGGAGTGCAAATTTCCCACTATATAGATGACGTGATGATGCAGGGAGAGACGCAAGAACAGGTGCAAATTCAGCTAGACAGGGTGGTGGAACATTTGCAGAATCAAGGGTGGGAGATTAACCCCGAGAAAGTGCAGGGACCGTCTCAGAGCGTGAAATTTTTGGGCATTCAGTGGAATCAGGGACACAGAGAAGTGTTGCCAAAAGTGAAACAAAAGATTAAGGAATTCGCAGTACCGCGAAATCGGAAGGAAGCCCAGAGTTTTATTGGACTATTCGGGTATTGGAGACAACATATACCCCATTTGTCTCAGATTTTGGCCCCATTGTACAAAGTTACACGAAAGAAAAATGCGTTTGAATGGGGAGAGCAGGAGCAGCGCGCGTTTGAATTGGCGAAAGACGCCATACAGCATGCTTTGGATTTATGGCCGATTCGAGAGGGAGACATTGAGTTGAATGTGACAGTCCAGAGGCAGTATGCCAATTGGAGTTTATGGCAAAAACAAGGAAGAAAGAGGGTGCCCCTGGGATTTTAGACAAAGAAGTTACCTGAGGCAGGAGAGCGGTATACTCCCTTTGAGAAGCAGCTGCTGGCCTGCTACTGGGCCCTGGTTGATACTGAGCAAATTACACTGGGACACAATGTGATTTTAAGGCCTGAAATTCCCATCATGCAGTGGGTGATGAGTTCCCCAAAAACTCATAGAATTGGACATGCGCAAGAAGCCAGCATTATAAAATGGAAATGGTATGTCCAGGACAGGGCACGAGCGGGTCCAAAAGGGACCGCCGTTTTGCATGAGCAGGTAGCGCAGGCTCCAGTGGAGAATTCCGAAATGTTGCATGATGTACCTTCAGTGTGTGAATCCCCAGTAGGGTGGGGCCAGCCGTTCGCAGACTTGTCTGCAGATGACAAAAAACATGTGTGGTTCACAGATGGTTCAGCAAAATATGTTGGAGCGAAAAGGCACTGGAAGGCAGTGTCCTATAATCCTGTTACCAAGAAGCTTTTGACAACTACAGGACAGGGAAAAAGTAGCCAGTATGCAGAGCTTTATGCCGTGTATCAGGCTTTAAAACAGGAGCTACCCGGAAAATGTCACATTTATACAGATTCCTGGTCTACCGCCAATGGGTTAGCTACTTGGCTTCCCACGTGGCATGCACATCAGTACAAAATCCATAACAAAGAGGTATGGGGGAAGGAGTTATGGCAGGAGATCTGGGAAATGTTACCTCAAAGCACAGTGACTGTCTATCATGTGGACGCTCACTGTCCAACTGATTCATTAGACCGATGGTTCAATTGTCTTGCAGACGATCGAGCCAAGATTCAAGAGGCTGAAGTGGAGGCGCAGAGTTCTGATTTGGTGGGAATGGCTAAATGGGCACACCAGAAATGCGGACATCTTGGAGAAAAGGCTACTCACAGGTGGGCTGAGATTAGAGGGATGCATCTTCCCCTAGATTTGATTAAAACAGCGATCATTGAATGTCCCATTTGTCAGCATGCACAGCACAGACCGGTCCCACAGGTGGTGAGAGGCCAGCTAGGCAGAGGTAAATTGCCAGGACAGATTTGGCAGATTGATTACATTGGACCAATGCCAGTGAGCAGAGGGTGTCAGTATGCCTGCACTGTGGTAGACACTTACTCTGGTTATCTCATAGCCTTTCCCTGCAAGCGCGCAACTCAGCAGAGCACCCTGAAAACACTAGATCTGTTGATTCTGTACTATGGAGTGCCACTCCAGATTCAAAGTGATAACGCCAGCCACTTCAAGGGCAGACTAGTGCAGGACTATTGGGCACAACGCAATATTGAGTGGATTTTTCACATACCTTACTACCCACAAGCAGCGGGACCGATTGAGAGAATGAATGGGTTGCTGAAAGAACAATTGCGTAAACTGAATGATGGGACACTGAAGGGGTGGAGGGATAATTTGTATGATGCTTTGCAAATTTTGAACAACCGACCCCTAACAAATGCTGAGACACCTCTCATGAGAATGCTCACACCTGCTTTACAGATTAATCCGTTTACAACGAGCAATACCATTGTGTATTGGGAAACAGCTCCAGGAGCTTTGGCCCCATATCGAGCTACACCAGAATCTGCAGGACTTGACTTACATGCTTTACACATGCATCGATTGAAACCTAGAGACATCACTCTGATTGAAACTGGGGTGGGAATTCAGATTCCCCCTGAGCATTACGGTCTGATCGCCCCTCGATCTGGGCTTGCCTTGAGGGGCATCCAAGTTTTAGGAGGCGTGATAGATGCAGACTACCAAGGCGAGTTGAAAGTCATTCTCTTGAACAGTGGTGACACAGACCTAGTGGTGCAACCTGGTGATCGCGTTGCCCAAATTGTCATTATGCCGGTTTATGGAGGTGTTGTTAAGAAGGGGAGCGCCCCAGCTCTTCTCACTGTGAGAGGCAAAGGAGGGTTCGGATCTACTGACAAGAACCCAGGGGCCAAAGTGTGGATTGAATCCCCAAATAACCCTCCTCAACCCGCTGATGTCATCGCCACTGGACCAGACAATGTCCTGGTAGTTATGCGACCTGGTCAAGACAAATGGGAACATGTTCCCGCTGACAAATGCTATCTGCGAGAATGATAATACGTGTTTTGTCCTTTGTTCTTTTCAGATCATCCTGTGGAGTGCCTGTGCCATGAGTGTGGTGTATGGAGCCCGTTCGGGAGACTCCACCGGGGAGCGGGAGGGGCTCATAGCCCAAAAATTCAACCGTCAGCCGCAGATGCCAACGCTGCTGCATCAACCGAACAATGTTTGGATTCATCTAGCGCAGGAAGTGCTGAATATATCTCACTTCTGTATGAGTAACATGCAAAGCGTTCAAGATTTGATTACCACTTGTCTAGTGGCAGTGCCCACTCCTGCTGCTGTATTATTACACATCTTTAACAATACAAACCAGGATGGAATGGTGGATGTGAGTGACGTTCGCTCCCATCTGTCACTCTATGAGTACTGCCGTCATTGCCCGGAGGTGGGCAGGCGGTTGTGGAGGAACATGACATCTATACTCACGTTTAACATCTCAAGTGGGGATGTGTGCTATTCATTGACCTGTGATCCTATGAAAATAGGTAAATGTGCTCAGCTCAAATTGGAGAAAAGAGACAAAAACTTAACTGCTGCACAAGGGACGTTGTGCCACTCACGGACTGACCTAACCTGTTTGAATGTAAATAATTCAATGTTTTGCCAACATGTGGTGCCTGCTGCCAGCCACATTCAAAATGTTAAGTTGCCTAAAGGTTGGCTCTTTTCTTGTGGTAATCTTTCTTTTACTTATATTCCAGCCAATCTAACCGGAGGGCCTTGTGCCTGGTCACGCTTAGGCTTTCTCATGTTTCCTATGGATACTGCTCTACAGCCTCGCTATACCAGAGACACTATTCAATTACCTACGGACTGTGATTCTGAAATTTCATTGCTGTCCAAAACAGAATATGTTAGTTTAGCTGGTTCTATCGTAGGGGTGCCAGGACTTGCAGTATATAATACCAGAGTTATTAATAAACTTGCATGTTTAGTAGTCAAGAATATTAACTATACATCAGCTGCCTTAGCTGAGCTGTTATTAGATGTACAGGGAATTAGAAGAGCTGCTTTGCAGAATCGCGCTGCTATTGATTATTTACTGCTTAAACACAACCATGGCTGCAGTGATTTTGAAGGATTATGTTGCTTCAATTTATCCGACCACTCCACATCAATCAACTCCCACATAGAGGCCCTGCATAAGTTGGTGAAGGGGGTGCAGCAGGATGTTGACAAGGGGTGGTGGGATTGGGCTTTTGGATGGCTGCCTAATTTAGGCCAACTGCGTTATATCTTTGGTGTAATCATTATCATAACCGTTATTTTAATTTCATTATGTTGTTGTATTCAGTGTGTGCCTAACCTTCTATCTCAGTTTCGCCCAAGAGCATTGCCATTTCAGCTTATAGGATATACTTAGTTGTAAGTTGGCCAAATGGTCCAAGGGTGGAAATGTATTGCTACATACACTACGTGCATGCGGCAGCACTATGTGCAAGGTAAACAGTGGTGCAGAGTGTGGACCATTGGCCTCTGCTTTCATTGGCCTTCGCTTCCATTTTGGTTCACGACTCCATTTTGTCGAGTCTGGTTCGGTGCGTAAGGGACTGTTCTGTGTTTTTTCACAAGCTTCGGCAAGCTGAAGGGTGGGGTGTTTTTCTGCTCAACTTCGCTCCATCTGCCTGGTACGAAGGGCGCTATTTACATTCCACGAGCTATCAGTTAGAACAACAGGGGGATGCGCCTGTACACAAGGAGGAATGCAAGCTTCACCTTGGAGTCCTCTCCTGGGAACTTGGCCCGTTCTGAGGAGACGTCTCGAAGGGTGAACAAGGTACCGCCGATTGCACAATTTGTAAAGGAGGGGGTCTTTTTCTAGAAAGGACTCCTGGGCGTTAGTAAATACTATAAAAGTTGGGGGCCTGGATGGGCTGGTTTAGGAACTCTCTTCTGGGTTGGACGCAACGCCAGGAGGACTGATTGTCCCGAACAGAGGCTCCCTGTGTCAGCTGATTTGGGTTCCCCAGCTTTGTGTACGGCGGAGGGATGCAGACGCTCTTTTCGGTGAAGCTTTTCAATTTATTAAGTGTATTGTGTGTGCGCGCGTAATGTGTACTTATTCTTGCAGTCATTTCCATGCTATTGAGCATTGAAGTATATTGTGTGTGCGCGCGTAATATGCACTTATTCTTGCAGTCATTTTCATGCTATTGAGCATTGAGGTATATTGTGTGTGCTTGTATTATATGCACTTACTCTTGCAATTATTCACAGAGTGCTTATATCTTTATCATGTTATTCTCCTGATGTGTATATATATATATATATATATATATATATATATATATATATATATATATATATATATATATATATATTAGTGTGGTTTAGTTTTGCTAGCTGAGAACTTGCCCCTTAAATAAACTTGATTATTCTACTTACGAAGGTGTTTGAGAGGGATTGCTTTACATTGTGCCTTAAAATACCCTGAAGTGCATAGTTTTGATATTCTGAAGAGTAAAGCAGCACACTGACCCAGAAAGGGAATCCACTAACAAGCAGAGTCACAGAATGGTTTATGCAAGAAAATGCCAACTTTCTAAAAGTGACATTTTCAAACAAACAATCTAAAAACGAACTTCACAAAAAGATGTATTTTTAAATTTTGAGTTCAGAGACCCTAAATGCCACATGTCTATCTTCTCCCAAAGGGAATCTACGCTTTAATCATATATAAAGGCAGCCCCCATGTTAACCTATGAGAGAGGTAGGCCTTACACAGTGAAAAACGAATTTGGCAGCATTTCACTGTCAGGACATGTAAAACACATAAGTACATGTCCCACCTTTAACATACAATGCACCCTGCCCATGTGGCAGCATTTCACTGTCAGGACATGTAAAACACATAAGTACATGTCCCACCTTTAACATACAATGCACCCTGCCCATGTGGCTACCTAGAGCCTACCTTAGGGGTGCCTTACATGTATGAAAAGGGATTGTTTAGACCTGGCAAGTGGGTACACTTGCCAAGTGTAATTGGCAGTTTAAAACTGCACACACACAGACACTGCAGTGACAGGTATGAGCCATGTTTACAGGCCTACTAATGTGGGTGGCACACCCAGTGCTGCAGGCCCACTAGTAGCATTTGATTTACAGCATAGGCACTTCTAGTGCACTTTACTAAGGACTTTCTAGTAAATCAAATATGCCAATCATGGATAAGACAATGTACACATACAATTCATACAGGAAACACTTACACTGTAGCACTGGTCAGCAGTGCTTAAGTGTCCAGGGCAAACAATAACAGAGTCCAGCACACAAAAGCAACCTGGGAAGTGGAGGCAAAACATTTGGGGAGACCATGCCAACGATGCCAAGTCTAACAGTGCAGTTCCAAATTCTTACCTAGCTGTAGAAGGCAGCTAGCTGTTCTCCTAGTGCTTCCAGGTTTACTTCAAGAAGGTGTGGAGAAACAGGTATTTGAATTAGTTATAGAATTCAACAGTGAGGCCATCAGATCCTGGAGCTTTGCCATTAGCGCAGCCATCCATCACACTCTTGATCTCTTCTATGTCAATAGGTTTTACTAAAAGATCCCTGAATTAAACATTGACCCATGTCATAGCCACATCATCCAAATAGTATATCTGGTGTTTATTTGGAGGTGAACAGGAACAAATTCACCTAGAATGCGGTCACTGGTACCAACTACACCACTGCCTGCCCTATTTATTGCCGCTGAGTTTTGTGGACAGTTCTGGTGTTTAAGACACTAAAACACACAAAAGCGTATGGGAGGAACCAAGTGTCACTCAATGGGGGTCAGTCTAACTCAAATTAATCACTATCTTGCATTCTAACACTGACACTTATTGGCACACATTAGAACTTTGTGAACACGACTACAACATTGCTCACAATGTGCCAATGCCAGCAATCTGTAATAAAGTTTGTTGCCAGTGCACACTCAATGCACAACAGTCTGCATTAGGCTGCTGCCAGCATGATAGATGAGGAGAGGTCATAGTGGCTCGGAGTGGTTACAGCGTGAATGCTCTGCTGGCTGAAACGTCATCACTTTTGCCTTTTGAGCTGTGCAGTGGTTTATTTTACGGATAGAGACAAATAGAAGACTACTTTCCAGTACAGTGAGTCAATCTGACCTTGCTGTGACTGCTGCAGAGGGAGTGATCTTTCCAGAAGCTAAATTAAACTAAGTTTCTGACATCAAGAGGCTTTCTGCTCTTGTGCACAGGATGGAAACAACCTCTGTAAGTAAAGAACAGACCTCGAATTTGTGAAGCCACTGACAAAAGGACCAAGCCCAGTCAGTCTACTTATTGTCCAGTTTTGGGGGCTTAACACATCCCGCTATTAGGGCTCTCACCCAGGGCCGGCGCTGGGCATGGGCAGTGTAGGCAGCTGCCCAGAGCCCTGCGCCTGCTCATAACTAGGGGGCATCACATCTCCTGTTAAAAAACTTCAAAGTTACGAGGCTCAAGGAGCACCTTGAGGTCCAAAAGAGGGGGCCCCTGCCCTGGGCCTCATCCATGGACTGAAAGGGCTTCAGAAATCAAATTGCTGCATCTGCAGGATAACAGCGATTAGGTGGGCCCTTAAAGGTGATGTAAACCGTGTCCTTGCAAGAATGAAAAGCAAAATGTCTGGCAGGGCTCACAACAAAAGAAATAAAAATGCCCCATTAACTAGGATGGAGGAAAGGAGCCAGGCATCATCAAAATTAAAACACACACACAATCATTTTGCCTTGGTACATTTAGTAAAAGTGAGTTTTTTTTTTTTTTGTTTGTTTTTTAAAAACATGAACTTAAACATTGCAGGCCCTACCGGGATGATGATATTAGTGAACTAAAAGCAGGGTCACTGGAATTATTGTAATGTATTGTAATCGTATTTATATAGCGCTTACTACCCCTGACGAGGCGTCGAAGCGCTTTTCGATGAGTAGCACGCTACTCTGGAACCCAACAAGAATTAGTGATGGATTAGTATCATTAAATAATGAGTACAGTTTTAGTATTATTATGAGTTAATTTGAGCCGCGGATATGAGAGTTTGTTAGTTAGATTGACTGGAGTAATGGAGGGGTGGAGGAGGAAAGAAATCCAGAAGTGTTAATTAGGAGTATATCCTCCATTTACTCAACCCAAAGGCTTGGGATGAGTAAAGGGGGGCGGAGAGGGAAGAGTATGTGGAAGGGTTAGGGAGAGCATAGTAGCAGGGTGAGATGAATGCAGGAGAATTTAGTCGGGTTGTGTGGGAGGTCACAGAGGTAGAGTGAGGTTTGGTGAGTTAGATGTGGAGGTGGAGGGAAGAGCTTAGGCAGAGATATTTAGGAGATGAAAGTGGTAGAAGGGATTTGGGATGAGTCAGAGTGAGAATGGAGGATAGTTTGATAGAGACATGACATAAGAGTGATGAGTAGAAAAGTGTGATAAGATGAGAGCAGGAATTCATAGATATCTAGTATAACAACCCAAAGAACCAGGAGCCATGCAATGATCCACGAACATGCCAAGCACAGAAACAACATATACACATACATATATATATATATACACACACACACACACACACACACACATACAATACATAATTAGAATCATGGGTAAAAAATACTTAGTCAGACAGGTTTAAAGAGTGTGTGTGTATTTTATTGTTATGACATAGTAGCAATACATATGTTCCAAAGAAAACTATAAATAAATAGAAATATACATATAATCTGAAAAAAATATTTATCCACATAGGCATATGCAGTTCATAGTGGTTTGAAAAAGGTGGTTATGAAGGAAAGAGCCAACTCTTGAGTAGTTTTCTGAAGACAAGAAAGTTATCTGTGGCTCTTATAGTTGGGGGTAATGAATTCCATAGTTTGGCTGCTTGGACGGAGATGGATGTACCACCTATAGTCTTTTTCTTGTATGGTGGTGTTCTAAGGCGGGGTGCCAATCTTGAGCGGAGGGTTCTTTGTTGGATGTATTTGGTAATTTTCTTTCTGATAAAAAGCAGTCCTGTTCCATGTATAGCTTTGTGGGTGATACAAAGCAGCTTGAAAGTGCATCTTCTGGCAACGGCATGGGAGATGTGGGCTTGCTGCTTTATATGTAGTAGTAGCCTGGCTGCGGAATTCTGGATACGTTGTAGTTTTTTTCATAACAGATAGAGATGATCCATGGTAGAGGCTATTGGCATAATCCAGTTTGGATAGTACAAGCGAGATAGTAGCTTGCACCTTGTGTGGAAATCCGAGGTGGGGGAAGATGCGTCGTAAAGTCTTTAAGGTGATGAAGCTTGTGCGTGCTAATTTGTCGACTTGGGCATTCATAGTTAACTTGGAATCCATGGTGATTCCTAGGTTTTTAACTTCCTTGGATAATTGAGGAGGTGGTCCAAGATCGTCAGGCCAGACGCACAGAGGGTCATAATTGGGGTCTTCTAATTTAAGTAGTATCTGTGTGTCATCTGCATAGTTGTAGCATGTGAGATGGAAATCATTGATCAGTTCTGGTAAAGATATCATGTAGATGTTGAAAAGCAAAGGTGAGATGATTGACCCTTGAGGGACCCCTGCTTTTGTGAAGTAGGGTTCGGACGAGAAGGGGGGTGAGTGGATGATATTTGCTCTTTTTTGAAGATAGGAAGTAATCCAGTCGAGAGCAATCCCTTGTATGCCTGCTTCGTGGAGTCTGAGTTAGGGTGTCATGGTCAACCGTATCAAAGGCAGCTGAGAGGTCCAAGAGAAGTAGTGCAGCAACTCCATTTCGGTCGACTGTGTTTTTAAGATCGTCCCAGATTGCCATGAGTGCCGATTCAGTGCTTCTTCCTGGGCGGAATCCAGTTTGGAAGTCTGAAAGTATAGAATTGTCTTCAAAGAATTGTGACATCTGAGCGAATGCTGCTCTTTCTATCAATTTGCCCAGGAAAGGTCCATTTGTGATTGGTATGTAGTTGTTTGGGTCTTGCGGGTCTAGGTTTGTTTTCTTTAATAATGGTCATATGTATGCCTTTTTCAGGTCTGCAGGAAAAGTTCCTGAAGTTAAAGTGTGTAACACCACTTAGTCAGGGTGCACAGACAAGAATGGAGGCTTTGAAGAAAGAGCTTGAAGCTCACTTACTCTGCGAGCTGGAGTGATGGCACCCAGAAAGACAGTTTGGAGGGTTTGGAGGATGCAGCGGGGCAGGGGGGGACTGGGCAGACCTCTGGTTCCCTGTCCCATGCCCACGTGAAATTCCGCATCCCCGGCCATGCAGCAGCTGAACAGCATGGGTGACACGGTGGCTGGGTTGAGGACACAACAGGGAGGCAAGGGGCAAAAGGTGGAGTGTTGGAGGCGAGGGGCAGTGGAAACGCCAAGGCAAGAAAGTGCCAAATTAGATGGCTGGGTTTACTAATTTTTGCAGCAAGAAAAGGCAAATTATGTGGCAGATTATGGCACATTCTGAGATAGTATTACCTCATTATTTTGTCAAAGCAATAAGCAAAATAAAGGTGAGCAGTTAACCTTTGGGAAGGTCTTTCTACTGTGAAGCGACAAGTGTTGCTGTGTTTTTAGTAACATTTATTCAGTTTGAGCTAGAAACAAAAGTATTTTTCTTATTTAAAAAGCTACAGATTATGGAGCAGATGGCTTATGCCACAAATCCATAATTATGTAGACGACGCAGCAACCGTAAAAGCAAATAGTTCCAGTGAGGTATGTCAGGGTTCAGGTGTACCCTGTATGTGAGCTACATTCTTATTAAGCATGCAGCAAAATTAGTCTATAACATCAAACAAAAGAAGTGTTGGACAGCACATGCCCCGACACATTTGAATGTGCTCTGATGTCTGATAATGTACAAAACAGAGGTTGGTGACAAAGCATTTGCCCAGGATCACACAATTTGATCAAGCAGGGGAGCCAGGATTGATCCTAGATTTTCCAGTTTCTCACAGCGCATTCAGCCACTACACTGGTATCTCTTTAAGGCATTAAAGCTTAATAATTCATCTTTAATTCTTGAAGGATGTAACTAGAGTCTGGGTTAAAGGCAGAGTCCACATTGTATTTTGGGCAGTTTTATATAGCACAAATTTTGGTAACGGACATAAGAGCACTTAACAGACAGACTATAGTAATATTTTTCCAGCACTGAAGTTTGTCTGGATTCACAGGATGCCGAGCCATGACCGGGATTGAAGCCTTGCCCCCTTTGATGCAGGGTGGGCAGCTGTAGGCACCAGGCCACACTGAATCCTGTGGAACCTCAGTTCATTTGGGCTCCGGTTATAGGGGCACTTTTAACTGAGCAGAGGCAGACCTCTGGCTTGAGTTTTCAGAGGCTTGCCCACCTATAACACCATGGTATAGAGTGCTAGAGGAGTCTGACCAGAGAAAGCACTGTATAATCCTTAATAAAGTGAGGGTTAAATGAGCAGAAGTAAAGGAAGAATGCAAAAGCCCGATGATAAGCAATACAGGAGCCAGAAGAAAATGAGAAAATGGTGTAAGGATTCAAGATCATGAAATTAGGGAGAACGGTAAAAGGAGTGTGTGCTGCAAAAGAAGGAAAAGCTCGTGGTGCGTGGAGGAAGAGAGCTGCTACAGGAGTTTGAAAATGAAAATCGCTGCAGGAATCTGTAGAGAAGGAATGATGGCAGCGGTCTCGGATGCTGAAAGGGATCTGGAGTAAGTGCTAGAAGAGGAATCGAAGATGGCAAAATCATGCACCGTTACAATTCAAGCAGTTCGGCTATTTTACTGCTGTGGCAATTTCTTATTTTGTGGTCCCAGTTAGACTACTTTGCTTGGACTTCACAGATCCTAAAAACTAGGGCAATACAGATAAAGGTACATTATGATTATTCTGCCATAAAGTGCCACACATAAGAATCGGAAATGTCACACATTTGCATGTTCCAAACTTGGAAGTGTCACACATGAGCAGACTTAAAACTTAACGACTACGGTCAATTTATTACTGCAGTAGTTACATTCAGAACCTTGTCGTGGCACAGCATGTGCTTTGTCTCTTACGAGTTAAGCTCCCCCTATAAATTTCCTGACTCGCCTACCTTTAAGAACTTATCGAACACCCCGATGATTGAATCTCACTGACGAAGGCGACATTGGGCTGAACTGAGGGGGGTAACGGGACGGCAGAGCAAAAGAAAGTAGGTTATATAAGTACATTAAATACTAAATATGCCTGAGACGGTCACCACCCTTTATCCTGCCGGGAACCAGGCCAGGCCTCATACATCAATCCACCACTCTGTCCGGGCCCACAAAAAAAATTGGAAACACTGTAGGAAGTCAAGAAAAACAGAGCTAGGATATCGCCAAGGCGGCTGTCAGTCGTAAACAGCACTTCAGTCAGTCGTCAGAGAGCCGACAGGACATACTGACAGGATTTAGACCATGACTCGACCATCAATCACTAAGTCAGCACTGCTTCCAACTGCCACTCCACTGTCATTCAGAACCGTGCGAGTCAGCGACTGGGCTTGCGGGCCCTCTAACGCCGTCACCACTCGCTTCACGTTTCAGAGCCTTGAAGTGCGCGACTCACCTCTGGTACTCAGCACCGAAAAATCCACCGAGTAAACTGCGCACCACCAACTATTTAAGACGAAAACAACGCGGGTAATGTTTATATAAAAGTCAGCGGCACGTGCGTACTCCACAGCCAATGAGAACAAAGGAAATCTGTCCCTCGGACTGTGATTGGCTAAAATGCGGCCAACGCACCAGTCCTAAGTCATAACCCTCTCATGGACTATTTACGGTGTACGTTCTATCATGAGGATAGGTTGTTCTATGACCCGGAAGTACTGACTTAAGGACAAATGTCAGTAAAAGATTAATAACGGGCGAAGGAGTTTGGGCTGAATTTGCGGACGGTCCGTGTAAGTATCGGACTGGTGGTCCTCTTACATGCCAAATGCCCCATGTGATGAGTGGCAATTTAAGGTCATCCTTGTACTTTCTATATAACCTTGATAATTGTGGGCTTACAGATTCAATCATACAAAGTTCTGGAGACCAGCAATTAAGACAACCTAAATCAGTTGTGAACCTGGAAAATCTTTTTTAGCCAGCCGATATATAGCAGGTGGTGAGCGGTGTCAGAAAGGGGATGCAGTCGTAAGGGGCTACCAAACTTGACAACATTTTAGAACATGAGAGCGGAACATTAACACCAAAATAAACTAGAGACTGTATTTTCCCCGTTGATCTGTGTCGTAGCAGAGAAGCTTTTAGACGGGACACAGCTCTAATAAAGCCATTTTGGCTTGTAAAACAAGGAGTCACCCGCCTAAAGCGGCTTTGTTGGCATATATGGGCTAAATTCACGCGTCACCTCTGCATTTTTACATATTACTTAAAAGACATCTGAGGCAAGGAAACTAAGGTTGGTAAATACATTTTTGTGTACTTAATTGATCATATACATATTGCGTTTTAAGATAATTTAGGAGTAAATACGCTTTTTACAGAGTTTTGTGAATGCCAGCAAATGGCAGGGCACAATAGCTGCAATCTTAATCTGGTGGTTTATGCGTTTTTTCAAAAGATCTGTGTACGCTATCCGGCCACAATACATGTTCATCATTAAACAGCTTAGTTTGAAGAATGCCCTTGCTTCAGTTCATATCCTGTAAGTGGAGGCCAATGGATTGCATTTCATGTAAGATATTAAAGTCAGTTAGTGTTTTTGACTCAGACATCATTATGTTACAGACAGATTCCAAGTTACAGTCCTGGTAAAATAGGTTGTCGAGTTATCCACCCACTTCAAATAGCTCTGTTCAACCTGCAACTCGTACTTTTCAAACATTGTTTTTCTGTAGTTCATTATTTTAAGGTTGTTTAAAATGGGTTAAAATGGTTAGTACTAAACACGTCATTAAGTCCCAAAAAAGTGACGTCTGTTGTCTGATGTATAAACGATTATTAGCACATTTATTGAGAGCATATATTCAAGAACACATCCCAAGGAGTCCTGAGAAAGTTGAACATATTTTATTATTTCTGGTTATATCTTAGCAGTTTGTGAAGTGTCACTCCAAGTGATGATTTGCTTCCTCTAGTGGGTTGCTAGGTATGGCAGTCACTTGTGAGGATGAACATGTGTTCCCTTATGACCTCCAACAGCTCCCGTGCAGGACACTGCCTGGACAAAACTATTTGTCCAGGAAATGAGGCATTATATAGTTTGTTTTGCTGCAAGATAAACTATAGTCCTCCTGCAGCGTTCCTCAACAAAGCAAAAAGAATGTGCCCCTGGGGCACAGTCAAGATTAGAGATGCTGGAAAATATTTTTTTGTCTGGTTCCCACTGTATTATAGGAATGTTCTAAAGGTGTCAACATAACATAATGCTACTGGGCATGTGCATGAGTGGCAATTTTTCCTAACAAGGTGTGTTAAGAAAAACATCTTAAAGCAAAAGCTTCCTCCACAACACATGTGCCCAGTGTTGCTTATGTCGGAGAATTAGCTAATTTTCTTTTTTCAGTGGTGCAGCAGTTGGAGATAGGGTTTCCACCTGACCGGTTTTCTACCTGCTCAACCGGTATTTTGATGTCCTGGCCAGTACAAAATAAGAAAATCACCTAAAGCCAGTATTTTTAGCCCTTATCTATACAAACTTCAAACAGCAAATATAAATAGAAAACAATTTTTTATGTGCTATTTCTGTGTTAATAATCCATGACTAATAATTAAAGTATCCAAAGACAGAAAAGTGATGTTAGAAATGAATACGTACGATTTTGTTTAAAGTCCTATTTAGTATCATGTCTAGGCCATTGCAGACTCTGAAAACAACAAATGGCTGGTATTTTTCCCTTGGAAAGGTTGTAACCCTAATTGGAGACCTCGTTCCTACACATGCCACTTTGAAAGACCAAGGAATAACAAAGGCAATGGCACTGTGTCATTTGTTTAGGATAAAGGCAATTAAATGACGTGAAAAAAAACCAGATTAAAATTCAAGGCCCTGTAACTTAGAAGTGGGATGGAATCCGATTCCACACTGACTGCCTTTTCACTAGTTTTTAGGACGGACAATGCTTTTGGCAAAAGTAGATTTTTGGGGGATTTTATAAAAATGATCAGTGGTAGACTGCATTGCAGTCTGTCACAAGGTCATCACTGCAATGTGTTTACATGTTTTCTAAGATGTCTTTGACTATCGAAAGGTGTTGATATTATTGCCAAGAAAATAATATTATGGCAAGTGCATAGCATGAGCATGTTTTTATTAACTAGATCATAATTAGTGATTTGCCATACATCCTATGACTGTATGGAGTCCCCAGCCATTATGTTATTAGGGTTTCATATAAATTATCATACTTAGATTGTATGGCCTATGAGTGCCAGTGAAAATGTGACCTTGTGAATTGTCCCATTTGATCGTCGGGTTCTGGGGCATCCACTACTTCTATCTTCCACCAGAAAGTTGTGTGCAGATATCTGTCTGCTGTGCTTCTGTCGCTCTTAAGTTGAATGTTTGTTTTCTAGAGATTTTCTGTTCCTGAATCTTACATGTCTAAAAGTGATGTGTTCCTGTCTTTTAATTGTCACTGCCCAGTGACATTGTCTGACGTTTTGGGAGTTATATCAGTGGGTGGGTTCTGTGGGGTGGATCTTGAGACATTTTAGCAACTCTTGCTTGGGTGGTGATGTGCGTGTCGTTTGTTATCATGGATTGGTTTGTTGTGAGCAACTTTGACCCTAGGTATTGTATTGCACTAACCTTTGGCCTTGTATGCGTTCTTCCCCTCTGGTAATAATCATCGGCCACTTTGAGGAGGGACTTGTATGGCCCCTGCTGGATCTTCACTAATTGACTATATGCTTTCTAATTATGATACTTTCGGTTAGTTTTTCAGAGAGTAAGTTATATGATAATATGCTAAGCGATTATTCAGTTGCAAGCGTACTGACAATAGCTATACCGCAACAAAAGACCTCTGAATGAAATCAGAGTTTGGGTCAAGTAGATATTGAGAACTCACGTAGAGACCTTTATTGGAATTTAAAACATATAATATCTCGGTGACATATTAACTCCTTGTGTAGGATGGTTAAAAAAAAGACGAGAGCGCTATTAATATGAAATGCTGGAAAAGTTTGTTAAAACTTGAGTCTAGAATAGGCCAGCAAAGCCATTTCAAAAAGAAGAAAAATAACAGATGTCAAGACAAAATAGATTCTTTACTCACAAGTGAAATTGATGGCCTAATTCCCAGCGTACCAGTATTACTTAGATAAAGCTATAATACCCATGAAGAAGAAACAAACTAGACATGGGGGGCTCATTTAGAAAATGAAAAGAGATCTAAAAACACGATTTGAAAAGAAAACAGCTGTCAAAGAAATGAATACTACATAATATTGACAAATGAAAATAAGGATGCGTGCTATCAGTGAAACATTTTGTACCCTCAATAATGCAACAAGACTGGAGAGAATATATTTTCAGTTTGTATGCAACTAATAATTTAGAGGTGTATGATGGTTGGTCTCTGGATCTGAACTCTTCACTTGACTCGTCCTTGGTTATTCTACCAACAGATGGCATTCAGGAGCAATGGAGCTTGACAAAATTGCAATAACAATGCTTAAAAAATCCAGAGCCAACACTGACAGAGAATCCTTTAATACCGTTAGAGATTTTTCCAACCCCGCCGCTGCCACCAACAACATCAACCCATCACAGAACCTCTCAGATGTTTTTTCTACAGCAGTATACTCAAGATCTATAGCAACTGTAAACCCCAACCCTTTATAGAAGCCCGCATCAGACAGCTACCACTCTCCACAAACTTAACACACCTACTCACGGAGTGGAACCCCTCACAACAGAAGTAACTGACAAAATCATGAAAACTATCCACTCTAGAACACCCACCGACCCTTGCCCACACCACATCTACAACCTGGGAAGAACCCCGATCAGCAACTTCCTCATCTCCATCATCAACACGTCTATCCACAGCAGAATATTCCCCAGACAACTGGAAAAACACCAAAGTCAGAACCCTCTTAAAGAAACCATCAGTTGACATGGAAAAACTCAGCAACTACAGACCCATCTCTCTCTCCTGCCTTTCCCGTCCAAGGTCATGGAGAAAGCAATCAACATGTAACTCTCCACCCACCTCGAACAGAACCACCTCCTAGATATCACTCAGTTGGGATTCCGCAATAACCACAGAATGGGCACCGCCCTCATAGCAGTTACTAAAAACAATAGGACCATCATGGATAGAGGGGAAACTGCCACCAACATCCTCCTCAACTGCTCAGCGGCATTCAACACCATATTACACACCACCCTAATCTCAAGACTCCACAACTCCGAAATTCGAAGCCCTGCCATAAGACAGATCACCTCCTTCATCTCCAACAAACCCACAGATTTAGACCCCCCCCACCCCTTCTCCCCCATACGCTTCTGAACCCAAACAGCTCATCTTCCCTCAGCCCGAACCCCTTCAACATCTACATGATGCCCCTCGCACTCATCATCAGAGCCAACATGGTGTCCTTTGTCGATGACACCCAGCCTATCCTCTCCCTCACGACAAAAACAAAACTACCAGGACTTATTTCACAACCTATATGATCCACATGACAAACTGGATAGAGGAGAACTGCCTGAATCTCAACACGGACAAGACAGAAATCCTGATTTTCATAAACAAGAGCTCCCCATTGGACTCCACCCGGTAGCCAGCAGAACTAAGACTCACAAGCCCATCTACACGTAAAAGATGACTTGAAAATCACTCTTCAAATAAAGGAGGAGTCAGTCATGGGGAAATCTCCAGAATGCATTTATAATCTGCTGCAGCAGAGATCTCTGAACATTCCTTTCACAGAGTCTCAGTCAGTTTACCAACTTCTCAGTTTATATATCTTCATAACCACATAAGAAATAATGAAAAACAATGAACTCAACAGAAAATTCTCAAAGAAATAAAGGTCATTGAAAGAGTGCAGCTGTTGAAAGGAGGTTCTCAGATAGTTTGCCACTTATTGTTGCCAACAATTGATTAATTTCCTCCCTTACTCATCATTTCTGGAAAAAATGTCTTGCAAGGCTATTATCACCAACCATGTCATCAGGATAGAGAGTTAAAACACCTGTGTCTAATCTCATGAGAACGGCTACACAACATTAACAATGTTAAGGATTCTCTGAACTGTTATAACAGCGTATGAAGCTAAGTAAAAGATAAGCATTTATTTGATGATCTCTGAACCACAAAGAGAGCATTCTCTAATTAAATAATTTCTTTAATCAGGTAGTCCAACTGACATCATCCATGAACCCAGGCATGCTCGAATACATTGGTAAACATGTTTTTGCATAGGACAGCAGAACAGAAATCGAAAAAAGGCTTCCTCAATTCTCCCCTTTGAATGCCCTTTTGATACGGGCATTCACTCTGCTTCTATTTTCATCATTTGCATAATTTCATGCTGATCAGAGTTTGTTTGAGACACATTGTTTTACTTATATTTACATGAGGCTTTGGGATGCAAGCTGAATACGTACAAGTACTGCATTTATAAGAATACATATTTTGTTACTAATATCGCCAAGCAAATGAATAACTCTGTTAACAACCATGAACCCCAGAACCCGAACAGAGACCCGAAGTCATACCATAGGGTTCTCTCAATTAAATTATGGACCTCTGTTCCAATGTGATGTAAGGTTTTTTATGCTCGCATAAACATTGGCTGCATTATCATGGATACACATGGATTCAGTATGAGTACTTTTGCACACACACCCTTTTCCGCGAGAACTATATCGGGGGCCGCACAATTCTGAAGGGCAACAATATGTTTGGCTGCTAATTCAATGGTTAAATTACTCAATGCAGATGTTGTCTCACTTATTGTTGCCACCAACAGACAGCCCATTCTCTTGATCTTACAAGAAGTAAGCATTATTCCTAATGGGGGTATCATTCTTTTTCCAAAGTCTCTAGCTATCTGTGCAGATGTGTCCACCTGAGAACCCTCCCTTTTTCCCCTTGCATGATGTTGTATCACCAGGTACTTAATGTAATGTGTCTTGGAGTGGTGTTTTATTTTAAGGAAAACCAGTTCCACATACCACATAACACGATCCAGACAAGTCCTAGGGCAACCACTTATAGGCATTTTCCCACATATAAAATATCCCTGTTACCCTGTATACATGGGAAAAATGTATCTAGATGTGTTGGCCGTGTCAAATGAAATATTACAGGTGCTATGGCCTTTTTACTACACAATGGGACCAACACTGCTATCCGTGGATAATGTCAGGTGTTGGGTCTTTTCATATTAGATGACCTATTGTAGAGCATACAAATACATCTTTTGTGTTTCCAAGGGTTTCACTCACCTCATATAGGTAATTAAATTCAAAAGGAATTCTGTTATTCCCATTTGTCAGTTTGTCTCATGTTTCTGCGAAAATATTTCTTACTAGTATCTGTTATAGGTCATATCTTTTAGGTTAGCTGCCTCTGCTTTTTACTCTGGACATTTTCTTTAGTTAATAACGTGTCTAATACACTGCCATGTAGGCCAAGACAGGAGGCATTGGAAGGCAAAGAGATGTGCATAAGTATGCCCTTCCGAGCTGTAGCTGGTAATTTCAGACATAGCCAACAGTTAGTAGAATTAATTTCTTTATGGTATATATTCATGATTTGCACTGCTACATTATCTCTATATTCTTCATGATGATGTTAATGCAAATCTGTTGGCAGAGCAACAGTTATTGCAGATTATATTTCCTACTCACCAATAGGGGACCATAGTTTCGTATATTACTATTTCAAGAAAAAGGGCTAACCAAAGCAAAGCTAGAAGAAATATAGCAAGAAAAGGGAAACTCTGTTGTCTCTTCTTGAGCTCCCCTGGATGTCTCTCCATTGTTGTTTCCTCGTGTTCAATATTGACAACACTCTTGGTTCTAGATTGTACTTCCAGTCGTCACAATCTTCACAGTCACAACGCCTCCAGAGGTTTCTGGGTCGGGTGAGGCTCTGAGCCCAGTCTTTCAAGACTGTTGGTTGGAATCCGAAGAATGTCTTATTAGTCTAAGATGCACGTAGTGTCTAGGCCTTCCATGCGCTATGTCTGTTCTTTACATATCAGTGCAGGTTCTCTCTTCACATGACTAGCATGTATTAATTTTTTATGTCCCTTGCATTTCACTGCAGTGCTAGTAGTTAGCAGTACTTGAGTGGGGCCTTTCTACCTCTGGTGAAAGCAGTTGTGCTGGAATTTCTTGGTGAACACCCAGTCTATGGGCTGAAGACTGTGTCCTTAAGGCTTGGATGATGCGGACAGGGCGTCTTTCACCTGCTTGTACAAAAGATTCTGGCTTTTACTCAGGGCAATGCAGTAACATCCGTGTTGCACCACCAGTGTGGACAGCTTTTCCTTGGTGAGCACCCACATGGTGCCATCAATCTGCCAGTCACAATCTCAAGAAGGCTCAGTTTAGTGGGGGCATCTGGCGTACTGCGCATGCCTTGAAGTGTTATGGGTACTGCATCTACCCTAGTCAACTCAGTCTCTGCACACCACACTCGCTGCCTGAGGGTGGTACACACAATGGAACTTGTGCTTTGTAGCCAGGGCCTTGCATACCCACCCCACCACTTTATTCAAAAGTGTGGACCATCATCTGATAAAATCCTGTTTGGGACCCCAAATCTTGGGATTAGTTCCTTCAGCAAACATTTAGCCACTGGCTGCACATCATTCTTCTTCATAGCAAAAGCCTCTATCTAGCCAAAAAACATACTGACCACAACCAGTGCATACTGTACCCTCCTTTTGCCGTTCAGTCTTTTCTTTCTCCATTGCATTCTGTTGTAATAAACGGGGATCCATATTTATGTTACATTCTGCTTGTGAGTTTTGTTCAGACTGAGCCACATACATAGTACTTTGTTCTCCTAAAGCAGTAGTTTTACAGTTTGATCAGCAAAATGATTACCCTTACTCACATCATCGGTCACTTTCTGATGGGCAGCACATTTACTTATTGCTAAAGTTTTAGGTGATGGCAGTGGATTGAAGATGTGCACAATCAAGGTGCCATGTTTTTTTTTCACCACTATAAGTCAGAATTCCTTTCTCTTCCCAAAGCCTACCAAAATCGTGCGTAACCCCAAAGGTATTTTGGCTGTCATTATAAATGTTTACTGTCAAATTAGCACTCAGTTCACATGCTTGGGTGAGAGCTGCTATTTCTGCTTCTTGAACTGACATTTGTGCTATTTGTGTAATCTCCAACTGTTTTTAATGTGGTTATAGCATACGCTGCTGTGGTCTCACCCGTTGGTAGTTCAAAACATGATTCTTCCACTCATAAATCTCCAACCCTTCAAATAAAGCTCTGATTTTTGCCTGTTGTTCTTTCACCAAAATGCAATCATGTCACTCTGTCATTTGATCTCTCCCAGGCAAATGAATCAACGTGGCTGGGTTCAAAGAAATAGAATAATTAAGTAATATTGTTGGCTGACAATAGAATCAGTTTATACCCAGTCAGTCTGGCATTGGGCAAGTGTTGTGAACATGTTTTTATTTAATAATGTATTGACAGATAAAGAAATGTACACATTTCATATATATATCCAAAAATCAAGTTCTCACTTGGTTCTACCGAGACTCCCGCTGCTGCTCTCAGACATTTGAGAAGTGCTGTAGCTGCAGGGTCTAATATTGCATGCAAATATGCACAAGCTCTCCTAAGGCCCGTGTTCCTTTGTGAGGACTGTAAGGACACATCCTTCTTACACATGTGTAGAAAGGTAAACTTTTTAGCATATTCTGGAAGCCCTAATGCTGGAGTCTCACAGAGAGCCTTCTCAATAGTTTGGAACTTTCATTGTGTACCTGCATCCAGGGAACAGTATCAGTGACATTCTTATGTGTCAGGTCTTGTAAACGTTTGGAAATGAGTGAAAATTCGGTATCCTTTGCCTGAAATATCCTGCCATACTTAAGAATGAACATACTTCATTTTGTGTTTGTGGGAACAGATTGTTGCATTATTGCACAGAAGTGTTTGGGGTAGTATTCTCCTTTAAAACAACATTCAATATCCTTCTCACATCAGATCTGTCTAAAGTCCAAACATAAACTGTTAAATTATTTCGTACAATATCAGGTAAACAATCCAAAACACCAGATTACATTTCAGTATGATGTACACATTTGAGGTATGAATTGTTATTCATAACTGTGTTCAAAGAAACCACCAATCCGGTGCACATTTGGTAACAGCATTCATCTTCTTCAATAAATCAAGACCCAATAGATTAAAAGTACTTTTTTGCCAGAAAACACAAATGAATGCTTATCCGTAATTGGATCAATGGTAAACATTACAAGTTGACTAACCGGGTTTATAATGGCAACATTTGAAATCTCCACAGAAGTGTTTGTCATCCCCAAGAGGGGTAAGTGGGGAAGAGTATTAGCTGAAACTGTGTTATAAGTGGCAACAGTGTCTATAAAGAACTTAACACCTTGACCATAAACCTCTCCTTGTGTATACGGAGCCTTCTAATCAGCTGACAATGCAGGTGTCATGACTGTTACTTCCCCTTGGGGCACACCTGTGCATCATTGTAATCCTCACCTCAAGTGTCTTGGCAAAGGGCCTACAGTTCTGAAGGTATAAGTACGGAAAACATTATCCAGGTCCTTCCAGATTATCTTAGCTAATTTCAGTATCTGTTCTGTCTTGGAATACCATGTGTCAGGGCTTTCTCATAAATTAGGAAAATCATTAGTAAGAGTACATAAGTCTGTCTTGGTCCATGGGATATAAACATAATGAAGCTTTTCCGTTGCTGTTCCTGGGACTCAAAGGAACAGCTTTATGAGGGGTAGCATTTACCCAGTGGACGCCAGTGTCAGGCTCTTAATCTATCAGTGGATCAGGCGTGTTTGTAGAAGCCCCATCCCCAGGCAGTGAGTTGTTTGTAACAGTCTGACCTGTAACATGTCTGATTTTGCATCTTCAATCTGTATTCCCTCTGTTGCTCTTACTTTCATTTATCCCTTGTTCCATTCATCTGCCTGATCCTTCCATTCCCGTCGGAATAAACTGGTAAGCATGTTCTTGCACAGGAGACTAGAACAGAAATCAAAAGGCTATCTCATGCAGACCACACAAGAAACCTTGGAATCATCCTAGACAATAAACTCAAAATGACCAAGCAGATAAATACAGTGTTTCCTCATATTAAGAACGGTCCGGAAGATCTTCAAGTGGCTCCCCATGCACACAGGATGAACAGTCCACCAGGTGCAACCTAGACATACCCGCAGCGCTCATATTACCCCACATCCCAGAGAGCTCCCCTGGTTACCCATACAGAAACTATGCCATTTCAAGCTACTCACTCATGCCTACAAGGCCCTAAGCAACGACAGACCTGCATTTCTCAACAACTGTCTTCACTTCTACGAGCCTTCCAGACCACTACCCTCACATCTCTCTTCCTCACATGAGTTCCCTGCATCCACAAAAGCTGTTCTGGTAGACTGTCTTTCTCCTACATTGCTATTAAGCCTGGAATGACCCCCCACAACACATAAGGACGTTCCCGACCCCTTCTAGACGTTTACAGGCAGCTAAAGACCTGGCTGTTCGACCAGGAGTTCCAGGAGGCATACACTCCTGTTTAGCTTCTGGATATGCTCAAAAGTGATTAGGTGCACTCTACAAATCAAAATAATATAACAAAAAGAACCCCTGTTTATGGGGTAAACTGCTGGGCCCTCTACTTCTAAATTGCCTTAAATTGGAGATTATACCAAGCTCATGGCTGGGAGCATAATACTTCTCTAATTTAAAAAGGTCCATAAACATTACCACTGCATTATAGACAAATAGTACTCTTAGATTATTTGGAGAAGATTTTTGATAAGAGCATTTCAGAGCATTTTTGATTTGGGTAATTGAGAAAGATATTATTCTCTGTGAACTGTTGGGATTCAAACCTAACTGCTCAGCACTCGATAATAAAATCAAAGACGGGGCCACCGAAATCACGTGGGAGGGAAGGACCAACTTATCTGGAAGGGTTGTCTAAATTTTGTGGTAAGAAAAGGCAAATTATGCAGAGTAATGTGGCACATTTTGTGATGGTATTAATTCATTGTTTTGTAGCTTTTACAGTATCTGTGCAAAGATTTTACTCTATGAGTACTATTTTAACAACTAAATACAACAATAAGCATCTGAAAGATAACCAGTCAATCTTTGCAAAGGGCCTTCCACAGTGCGGGAAAATATGTCACTTCGTTTTAGTAACTTTTTATGTGTTTGACCTAGATACAAATTTGCTTTTTTAAACCAAAATCTCCAGATTATGTATCAAATGCTAGATTATGTGGCAAATGCGGCAAATCCATAATTGTATGAAAAATGCCACAGCTGGAGAATCACATAATTGCAGTGGCGCTTGTCAAAGATAATATAGCCATGATCATGTTTGACCTACAGGGCAACTGGTTAACATGGTTTTTAATGATTTCTCAACAGCTTTCAATCAAGTTTATAGATCTGTTCTTTGGAAAACATTGGCTGCACATGAGACAAACTTTGTGTTCCTTAAAGGTAATGATTTCCATACATTTTTCTACATATTGTACTGTTCTAATTGAGCAGGTAGTGGGGTTTCTACTATCTATAAAGAGTACAAATTTCTCCCTCGCCTTCAAACGCTGCTTTTACATACTTGAACATATGAAGGTAATGTGCTTTTGTTTCACCCCACCCCACCTTTTGCAGCACAGCTTAGATAAAATGCTTCATTTTGAGGCCAATCATTTTTTAAAGATTAACATACCAAAGAGTAAGATTGTTGTTTTTAACAGCAATAAGGCAACTCTCCCCTATAATTTGCCATCAAAAGATTTGAATGTGAGAATACCCACCACAGTTTACAGAGAGTATTCTCTCATGATCTAATTGCCACAGTAATCAGCAGAGTGGCAGGACCCTTGCTTATGGAGTTGGGGAGGGGGTATAGCTTAATCCTATAAATCAGTTGAGAGAATACATTTTAAGCATTTTATTGAATTGTACGAGGCTTAAATACTACTAAGCTTCTTTATGAAGTAGAATATATACACTTTGAGGTGTCACTTATTCTCCCGGAAATATGAGGGAAAAAATTAACCTCAGTGTTCTCTTTGGGGCCCTAAAGTCTAATTCAGGCATTATGGGCCTCATTACGAGTTTGGCGGAGGGATTACTCTGTCAAAAACGTGACGATACCCCGTCCACCGTATTACAAGTTCCATTATATCCTATGGAACTTGTAACATGGTTGATGGGATATCCGTCACATTTGTGATAAGTAATCCCCTCCGCCAAACTCATAATGAGGCCCTTTGTCTTGAATTTGGACTGTCAAATGCATTTTCTCTTGCTGTAGCTTCAGTGATCCTAGCGAATTATTATCTTATGTACTCTAGGAGGAACCAAATGAGTGGACTTTTGAAAAGAAAAACTTTTCTATTGCCATGGGAAATACATTGTCTTAAGCAAGAATTTTAACTGTGCACTACAGATTTTCAAAATGTCCAAGGGGTATTTGCAGGGCTGGTCCGTCACTCCGTTGGAACTGGTCCTGAAAAGTGCAATACCTGAAATGATTTATGAAATGGATGGCTGTTGTACAAAATTGAAATAGCATAAAATGATATCAGATAATTCTCTAATGTGTAGAATGCAACGTTATTTAGATTTTTTGTGGAACATAAGATATGAAGAGTTAGATTTTTGGGCAGAGCAGGAAGACTACAGGAGCTTGGGAGTTTTAGCCTATGTCCAATTGTTGTATTTCTTCTCCGTTGTTGAGTTTCAAGATCTTAAAAATGAGTTGTATGACTGTTCTGTTTTAAGGGTACAGTGAGCATGTTATTATATCCTTTATTTTTGAAGCATGAGTTAAAATCGACTGAAGTCCAAGCCCTACTGATGTCTCCCCCTAATAAACGTACCTGCTACAGCATTTGTACATTTATTTGACCTTCATTAATATGTAATATTTTCTCTTGGGTTTTGTTGAAGAGGTCTATATGAATAAAATTGACTTGTGTGTGATCAAAACCCATGTTATTCGTATTATTATTGCCTAACGTATTATACTAGGTGCCCTGCTGACTATGAAATCACTACCTGACCCTCTTCCACTTACCCCAGGTCTCCATTATCTCTAAAACACACAGACACAGACACAGACACAGACACACACACACACACACACACACACATACACAGACACACACACACTCTCCCTCACTCTCTCTCTCACTCCCTTTGTTTCTGCCCTCTCTCTCTCTATGCCCTATCTCTTCTCTGTTCCCTATATTTCTTTCTTCCCTATCTCTTTTCTCCCCCCCCCAAAAGGACCAGACTCACAGCCTTCCTGGAAAACACCACTCTCCCTCTATACAGCCTTTTGTTGCTATCCAACCTCCCCTTCCATTCCAGCTACACCAAAGGAGATACAAACAGACTGACTCCTCACAGATGGACTCAGCTACTTCCATTCTTGATTCACATGAGTATGAAGTGATTATGTACCTCATACTTCATTACAACCAATTACTTACCAGAGCACAAATCCCTATTCTGCTTCATAAAATTAATTGCTTGATCTTGGACTGAATCTGCACGAGGTGATACAAAATCTGCAAGCCACTCTCTCCATCTCCCTCTACCACGTGTGCTCTACTCCCAGGGACTGTTCTCCTAAACCTAGTTACAATTCATACGACAGTGCTTGGGACCATTATGGCTGCAGACTGACGGTGTGACTGTGGCGGCTTCACCACGATCATAATGGGGCGGTCGGACTGCCCTTTCTGCAGAGGGCTGACCGCCATCGTGAGTGTGGCGGTCTTGAGACCACCACACTCGTAATGAGGGCCTGTATGTTGAATTGACTACCCCCAATTGGTATAAGCTGATTTCCTTATGAGTCCCTAGTATATAGTACGAAAGGTACCTACGGTATGTAAGACAGTGCCCCCCCCCCAGGGCTGCAGCACTGGATGTGCCATCTTTTGGGGACAAAGTACAAAATGATTCCCAGCCTGCCACTGCAGCCTGAAGAACAGGTTTAAAATGCTTGTTCGACTTTGGCATTTAAACCAAAGCCCCTACTCCCCTTAACAATATATGTAATTCTTCCATAAGGAAGGCCTATGAATCCCCGAGACAGGGAGCTATATATTATTAAGTAGGACATATGCTTTTAATCTGTCCTGGTGGCAACACTTCCAAATTGTAATTTTTCTCTGGAAAAGTTAGTGATCCCATTGGCTTACAAGTTACCGGCTGACCCCCTCTGCCCGAGTAACTTCTGAATGGGACTGCTAAAATGGGTACTTCAAGGTATCAAATTAATAGTGGCACTAAACTCGACTGATGCCCAAGGCAAATTAAATATCACTTCTAAGGAAAGGCAACTTTTATAAAGTTGCCACTCTGTGGCCCAGTTTTTCCAGTGACCTCACACAGTTGCTGGCCACCAGACAGCTTTCTGCCCTCTTGGCGAGTAACGCGAATGACTGTCAGGCTTAGGAACAATGGTAGCCCGCTATGGAGGGAGGTGTCACCTCACTCATGTAGGAAGCCACTCAGGGTGTTGGCCCAAAAAGCGAGCTTCAAAGGCAAAGCTGCCTTTGGGCAAATGGTGATAACAATCCTAAAAGGTTGCCCTTTAGTTCAGGTAGGATGGTGGTGGGACCAGTGAGGGTAGAACAGTGCCCAAAACGGTGTTCTTATGGGTGTGTATCCCACAGGTACCCACATCTCTAGGGTGGGCTACCAAGCTCCTAACATCCAAGGAAGAGTTCAGACATTTTGGTAGTGGGCAGAATAATGCACGCTGGGGTTGCTAGATGCCAGACATAGCCACAAGTTGTCAAAAGGTGAGGAGGGATCCTGGTAACCCCTTAGCTAGTAACCATATCATCCTCCCAGGACACCTTCTAGGCATAAATATGACACCTCTGGTACACTGAAGTTTAGGTCACTACGGAACCTGGAGAAAGGAATGAAGGACTGCCCTGCTGACCTCTCGACCTGACAAAGAGAGGCTGTACTGTCCGCTGGACAGAACCTGCCACACCTTGGGCTAGGGAAGAGAGGATTGTGCCTGTGTTTCCTGGCTTGAGGGAAAGTCACTCCCATGTCCCAGACCAAAGAAGTGACTCCATGGGTCTGTCAGCTGGCCTCCTGAAACCAGCACCAGGGCAATCAAAGCTGAAGTAGGCCAAGTAAGTAGCCACTTCTGCAGAATCGCTGCTGAAGGCCACTGGGTGCCCCAAGAGACTGATCCTCGACTATTAAAAGTTGCACCCAAGTCTGCTGGATTTGGGTGTGTGGTCCGAATCCTGATTGGTTGCCCAAGAGGTACCAACCAAAGGATACCACTGGACCCCCTGTGACCGGGGACTGGTAGTCCATCAGCAGTTGGCCTTCTACTGCCACAAAGAGGACTTCAGGGGAACCCAACCTCTGTGGCCAAAGTTGCCCCACCTGACCCTCGGACTGTGGAGTAACTGCAAGGATATCCTTGTCGACCACACTGCACCCAGAACATCCTTTAGTTTTTTAAAGTTTTTTAATAAATCTTTTTATTAAACAACACTCCACATACAGTGGATACAGTAGCTAAGTTTTATAGCAATCAACTTTTATCCATTTTGACCAAAACAAGTTATGGATAGGTCTCATATGGCTATGAATAACACTTGCACCCACATAATACGTAATTACTGAAGATCTCTCCTCCTCTCCCTCACACCTGCCACCCCCCATTTCAGCATCAATGAAAGGACCCACTAAGAGCATCCTCCATCTCCTGCATCTTCAGCATTCGGACCACTCCATTAAAATGTATGATGGCTGTGGTGTAAAGTTAAGAACAGGTCTGGAGAACTCTTTGGTGACCAGGTAACTGTCCAAATACTCCTTAGTGCCCCCCCTAACCTTCTCCCAGCCAGATTTGGTCTCCCTAGTCAGACTGGAGTAGCTGAACACAACGCTTTCAGTTTCCAAACTTTACGATTACCAATGCTTATTTGCGACTGTGACTAAAAGAACTGAGATGGATATGTTCTTTCAAAAGCTAGATCTCCGGAACCCTCTGATAGAGTTTATCTTGGTCTCTAAAAATGTATAAAAAATGTAATCTATATCTATAAATAGGTGTTGGATTTCTGTTGTTTTGTGTGACTTTCGTAATTCGTTGTTTGGTGCTTCTAAATGCTTTAAACTATTTCATTTGTTTAAGCCTTGCTGTTGAGCTAACGTTTTGCAAACGGGCCTGACTGGACTCAAGACTGTTTTTGTGAGTGTGTTACACAGTAAGGTCACACAATCATACAATGTAATGCACCCAAATCTTCACAATAACAACTTGGCAGAAATGCTAGGAGGCAGCCATCAATACAATATTACCCAGATCGTCACGTTAAGTATACATTGATTTTTCCTACCTCATGTTTGCAACACACATGGGAAACTGTGCTTATTTCATGGCTACTCCTGTCATCTGTTATATACACATGTGGCCATTTCCATGACGTAGGTGTGTAAAAGGGTTTATCAATTTGCCATTTCGTATTGTTATATAATAGGTGAACAACAGCCTTACATATGGCATCTGAGTGTAACCATCATGATAAGTGTCCATCTTTTATAACTTTCAGACATGCTACAGATGACCCCTATAGGGGTTGCTCATTCCCACATCCTTGAGCCCGCTTGATTACTCTTAGTCTTTGAGAGTGCGATTAGTGGGCTTCTTTTTACATTTTTCTTAATAAACCTGCTGCCGTCGGATGATCCATGAACACGTGTTTTGCCATCCATCTTGAACTTTAATCTAGCTAGCCATGTCATGGAGTATGGGATGTCCAATGTTTGCAATTTCTTAATAGTCAGACACTTGTGGTGCGCCTCTTGGACAGATTGCATGAGGTCCAGATCTAGGAATATCCTGGAGCCATCATAAGTTAAGTTGTGCTTCACTGATGGCCAGCTGTAATATTTTGTTGCGATCTTGATAACAGAAGAGTTGACTATGACATGGCGGGGCAACTGGGATGGACCTTGGGCCAGCAAGTGAGGCGCTCTCTCAACCAAGTACATTTGTGGCAGATTTGTGTGCCCAAATATCTCAGTTATCATGTTTTCTATGTAATCTTCTATTTTACTCATCACTGTCAACTCCAGTTTGCCAATTATACGAGACTTACATCGCTGAAATCTGGCCCCCAAATCCTTATTCCATAACTTGTTTCATTGTAGTTTGCCAGGCATCTCTTTAGGTACTAAGACACCTTGACCATGTCATGCTCTGCACTATCAGTGCGAGTACTTTGGTTATCCAAATGGTCTTTGACCCCATCCATTCAGTGTGTGAGAGTGTCTATTTTACCATCCATGGAGGCCAGATTCTCTTTCATATCTAACAGAATTGTGTGACTGTCTTTATCCTGGGCTGTATTCTTCACTGGAGTGGACTGTCCATCATCCGTCCCACTTTCTTGTGTGTGGAACACCTTTTTGGAGTCAAACATCAGCCTGGGTTACCTGTTTGATATCGATCATCATTTGAGCTTTATGTCGGCAGCAAGTACCATAAAAGCAATGCAAATACACACATAGGATCACGATTCACAATACAACATATAAAATTTGGATAAAATACTTAAAAAGCCTTTACATTGCCAAGGCCCAGGGCATATAAGTCAAACACTGAGTTATTCTATCAAAAATACAAATGGCTGGATTTACTTGAATTTCATAAGCCTATAGCGTAAATAATTGACTATACTTATGTTCTAAATCAAACAAATAACACATAAAACTTTGACAAGTAGATTTGAATTCCTGGAACCTAGATATTCTCCTCTCATATTGCAAAGAGGTCTATTTAGGTACAAATATATAATCACAAATTTAAAATAACAATACTAAATCAATTAAAAAAAAACAGTCTCTATCCATAAGTAGATATTGTATCAGTACATGAGACTTGCTCTGATATGCCATATTGCCGCTAAAAACTTTGCCACAGCGCACACCACCGGCCCATGGGTGCTAGTACTACAAATCCTACGGGCCGAGTGGCGATCCCTAATGCCCATGGAGTTACAGAGAGGTCTTATCCAACGGGCCCTCTGCTTTTTATATGCAGGGCAGTGAAATAAAAGATGACTGATTGATTCTCTATTGTTGCACCCCAACGGGCAGAAATCTGTTAGACTAACAGATAGATTCCATCTAGAGGTAAGATCACGCACTGGTAAAGATCCTAATCTGAATCTTATAAAGAGTGCACATGCCACAGGATGTGAAATAATATCAAGAAAGTGCTCAAACTCATAATGACACTTAAATGATAAAAAACTGTCCGTCACGCTACCCGGCGGAACAGCTGCTAGAGTTGATGTTTGTACACTCTCCCAGTAAGCATCCTTCAAAATCTGCAAGGCATTTTTTGGAAGATGCAAAGGATCCGCCCCGTAAGAGCCCAATCCAAGTTTGAGGAAACTTCTTTTTACATACTGCCACCATGGGATTTTCTCAACCTGGGGGTCTCTCAAGAGCACTCCGAACCATGTCCTATAAGGATCTAAAGCTGTTGTGGACCAGATCCAAATCCAATATTGTAGCAGTCTCAGAGCAGCAATGTCTATAATAGAATACAAAGTTAGGTCCATCCGAATAGGCATGGGAGGAGAGCTCAAGGGAACCTTTAACAGGGCTTTGATAAAAAGGGACTCTGCTCTTTCCATATCGTTAAGTTTGCCATAACCTCACAACTCGGTGCCATACAAAGCACCCGCTCTAGCCTGCATTTTATAAATATCCAGTGCAGGTGTGATGGGGAAGGTAGGCGTTCCAGCAGCAAATCCCAGAATACCCCCTGATTTTTGTTTAAGGGACATAGTACACTTTGTCAGGTGTGAAGGCCATTTATGGGAGTTTCTAATCTTATTCCCAAATAGTCAAAAGCAGTAACACGTTCTAGGGCCTTGCCATCCAGCATTAAGCTTTTCTTTGCTCTAAATTTTGGGTCACCAAATACCATGCATTTGGTTTTGGAGCTGTTTATTTGTAGGTCGTAGGCCCTGCAGAAACCCGAAAATGTCTCCAGAAGCCTAGATAATCCAGAGGCAGTCTAGGATAAAAGCAGGGTGTCATCAGCAAACAACACACACGGGTGGTCATTACAACCCTGGCGGTCGGTGCTAAAGCGGCGGGAAGACCGCCAACAGGCCAGCGATAAAAATGTTGCAATTACGACCGTGGCGGAAACCGCCAACAAAGACAGCCACTTTAACACGGCGGTACAAACAAACAGCGCGGCGGTCACCACCAACAGACAGGCAGAGGACAAAGTACCTCCCACAGAATCACAACCTACCAATCCGCCACCTTTTCTGGGGCGGATTCACCACGGATAAAAACACAGTGAAAACGCTCACCTCTACACACCCCACGAGGAATCAGGACACCATGGAGCCGGAACACCAAATTCTCCCTGCGATAGTCTTACTGCACCTCTACAAGGAGCACGAACGCTGGCGGCGAAGACCACGGTGAGTACTGCACCTACGACACGAGGGGGAGGGAAAAAACAGGCACACACATGCAACACCCCCACCCCCACCTTCACCCACGACAACACACACACACTAATACATATTGATACATCACAGTTACACCCCCCAACCCCAACCCCCTCACCCCCACCCCCGGAAGAATGCAAAGACAAAAGAGAATGAGTGTAACCATTGTAATATATTAAAATCAAGTAGGCAAAAATATATATACACCATTCACAAAATATACACTAAGCATAGTAGTCCAGGTAGTGCTCCAATTAAGTCCGTGGAACACTGGGCCCACACGGTATGGGCGAGGCCCACACAAGATCCCCGACCATGACGGAGAGAACACTGCAGGGGCATCAGAGAGCAACTAAACAGGCACCTCAGGGGGAGGGAAAGTGGGGGCACCTCAGCCGGTTGAGTGCACGACGCCAAATCCACGAGAGGGCCACATGCCCACTGTTCCATCCTAGGGAGTGCAAAGCCACAGTCTCTCAAGTCTCTACAGTGGGTGGGTTGCCCACTGTTCAATCCTGGGGAGTGCAAAGCCACAGTCTCTCAAGTCTCTACAGTGGGTGGTTTGCCCACTGTTCAATCCTGGGGAGTGCAAAGCCACAGTCTCTCAAGTCTCTACAGTGGGTGGGTTGCCCACTGTTCAATCCTGGGGATTGCAAAGCCACAGTCTCTCAAGTCTCTACAGTGGGTGGTTTGCCCACTGTTCAATCCTGGGGAGTGCAAAGCCACAGTCTCTCAAGTCTCTACAGTGGGTGGGTTGCCCACTGTTCAATCCTGGGGAGTGCAAAGCCACAGTCTCTCAAATGAATGGATCTCTCCACTGGTTCTGGAGGGGGCATGGTCCCCAGAGTGCTTCATCCTGCTAAGGATAGAGGTAGTGGATGGATCTCTCCACTGGTTCTGTAGGGGGCATGGTGCCCAGAGTGCTTCATCCTGCTAAGGACAGAGGTAGTGGATGGCTCTCTCCACTGGTTCTGGAGGGGGCATGGTGCCCTGAGTGCTTCATTCTGCCCGTGACGGACTCAATAGCGTCAGCGCCCTTGGCGCTCATGGGCCAGCGTTACCTGAGACAGCAGTGCCCTGTTCAGCGGTGCTTGAGACGGCGGTGCCCTGTTCAGCGGTGCTTGAGACGGCGGTGCCCTGTTCAGCGGTGCTTGAGACGGCGGTGCCCTGTTCAGCGGTGCTTGGAGCGGCGGGCTCCTTTGCAGTGACTCAGCTGCTGGCGGTCCTTCATGGCCCAGCGGGGCCTGTGCTGGCGGTCCTCTCTGTCCCAGCGGGGCCTGTGCTGGCCGTCCTCTCTGTCCCGGCGGGGCGTGTGCTGGCGGTCCTCTCTGTCCCAGCGGGGATGACGGCTGTGGCCTCCTGGGCAGCTGGGCTGGTGCTGGCGATGGCCTCCTGGGCAGCTGGGCTGGTGCTGGCGGTGGCCTTCTGGGCAGCTGGGCTGGTGGTGGCGGTGGCCTCCTGGGCAGCTGGGCTGGTGGTGGCGGTGGCCTCCTGGGCAGCTGAGCTGGTGGTGGCGGTGGCCTCCTGGGCAGCTGAGGTGGTGGTGGCGGTGGCCTCCTGGGCAGCAGGGCTGGTGGCGGTGGCCTCCTGGGCAGCTGGGCTGGTGGTGGCGGTGGCCTCCTGGGCAGCTGAGCTGGTGGTGGCGGTGGCCTCCTGGGCAGCAGGGCTGGTGGCGGTGACCTCCTGGGCAGCTGGGCTGGTGCTGGCGGTGGCCTCCTGGGCAGCTGGGCTGGTGGTGGCGGTGGCCTCCTGGGCAGCTCGGCTGGTGGTGGCGGTGGCCTCCTGGGCAGCTGGGCTGGTGGTGGCGGTGGCCTCCTGGGCAGCAGGGCTGGTTCTGGCGGTGGCCTCCTGGGCAGCGGGGATGATGGCGTTCTTCTCCGCCGTGCTGCTCTTCCCAGACTTGCTGAGTTTCTTGTGCCCCTTCCCCACCTTGGAAGGTGTTGCAGCTGACTCCAAACTCCCACCGGGACCCCTGGGAGCGGCTTTGGTGGCTGGAGTCTTCCCCCTCTCCCGCCGGGTACTGGCCAACGTCTGATGCTTGACAGGTGGTGAACTGTCTGTGCTGTGGCTCCGTGCCACACTGGCTGCCCTGGTGGCCGGTGCACTCCAGATTCCGGTGACTACAGGCACCACTGGTCTCGGAGATGTTGTGGCTGAGGTGCTAGTTCGGGACCTAGGAGACGGACGGGGTGGGGGAGGTGTGGGAAAGCGGTCAAGGTTGGACAGGAAAAGTTTTTTGGAGACACTGGGAAGGGTAGCTGGAGGGGGTTTGGGAGTGGAGGAAGAGGTTGTGGTTGTAGGAGGTGTTTGTTTGCTGACTTTGGGTGAAGGTGCCTGCGCTGGAGGCTGTTGTGAGGTGGATGGCTGTTGGGTGGGTGTGTGCCTGCGTTTGTGTATTTTGGGAGGGGGCGTCACAGACACACTGGGAGAGGACACAGGGGATGTGTGAATGGTAGTGGGGGTGGTGACTGCACATGAGCGGGGTGTGGTGGTGGGTGTGCTGGTGATGGTAGTAGTGGCTGTAGAGGTAGTGCATGCAGGTGTGAGTGTAGACGAGACTGGGAGTGAGGAGGGCGACAAGGAGGAGGGGGACACAGTGGAGGCAGTGGATGTTGGTGTGTCTGCATGTGTCTGATGCTTGCGTGAGTGCCTGTGGGATGTGTGGTGCCTATGTTTGCCTGAGCTTCCCTTGTGTGTTGACATGTGTGCATGCTGGTCTAGAGGTGTGCTTGGGATAGGCTGGGGTACAGGGGATTGGGTCTGGGTGGAGGAAGTTGGAGGGGGGAGGCTAGACACAGGGACAATGGCTGCCATTAGTGCTGAGGCCAGAGTCTGAAAAGCTCGCTGAGGGGCCATCTGACCAGAATGAATGCCCTCCAGGAATGCATTTGTTTGTTGCAACTGCCTTTCTACACCCTGGATGGTATTCAAAATGGTAGACTGCCCAACAGTGAGGGACCTGAGGAGGTCAATGGCCTCCTCACTGAGGGCAGCAGGGGTGACTGGGGCAGGGCCTGAGGTGCCTTGGGCGAAGGTGATGCCTACCCTCCTGGGTGAGCGGGCACGGGGCAAAGGCTGAGGGGCTGCTGGGAGGGCGGTGCTGGAAGGGGGGGGTGGCGGTTGTACCTGTAGATGGGGGACAGGCACAGATGTTGCCGCCACCACAAGGGAGCTCCCATCAGAGGGCGAGTCCGTGTCACTGGTCTCAGCTTCTGTCCCCGCTGTGGAGCTCCCCTCGCCCTCCGTCCCACTGGTGAAGTCCGATTCCGTAGTGTGGCCCTCCATGGCCATGTGGGGTGCAGCCCCCTCGTGTTCCGGTGCCACTGCTCCTCCGCCTGATGATGCTAATGCACACAAGAACAGGGAGACCACAAAAAGGGGGGGGACGACAGAAGAAAGACATGTTGAGTGTATGCATTACCGCTACCATTGGCGGATACGACAGACACACAAGCCCCCTGCACTACGCCGTGCTCTTGGGCTCCACTGTTCAATTCCTGGGAAATGGCCTACTAGGCTATGGACGACATCTGCACACATGGATGACACAGGGGCATGACTAGGTGTACTTGGCACTCTACAGAGGTGCGGTGGGGTGAAACATGGCCTGCCTTACGGAGGGACCTTGCCTACGGAACTCGCCCTGGCCTAGGGAAACCCACAGCCCAACTCCCCCACCCAGACCTGCGGAATAGCAGCATCCTTTATGTGATGGGTCAACTCCAGAGGCACCGTATGTGGCTATTAGGTGAGCACCTGGAAGCTAGTCAGTGGGAATGGTTGTCTGGGTCTGGGGATATCCCTACAGGTTAGTGTGTGTCTAACAGTTGTCCCTCGCCATTTGCAGGTGACTCTGGTTACCCCAACCTGTCATGGCTACTGACCCCAGTGAGGAATCCCAGGCCAAGGGCAGAAACACGCTACAATGCGGCTCATGGGCGAACTAGGAGGGTGATCGAGCGGACCTTCGGCCTCCTGAAGGCCAGGTTCAGGTGCCTCCATATGACAGGTGGATCCCTATTCTACTCACCAAGAAGGTGTGCCAGATCATCGTGGCCTGCTGTATGCTTCACAACTTGGCTTTGCGACGACAGGTGCCTTTTCTGCAGGAGGATGGTCCAGATGGCGGTGTTGTTGCAGCTGTGGAGCCTGTGGACAGTGAAGACGAGGAAGCAGAAGAAGAAGACATGGACAACAGGGACTCAGTGATCCAGCAATATTTCCAGTGAAACACAGGTAAGAATACAAACCTGCCTACTACATGTACTTTAACACTACTACCTCTCTACTGTCTGTCGTTTTCACCCAGTGATTTTTATTTTTGAAGTCTTTATAAGGTCTTTTATGGGAATATTTATTATTAAATTATACTCTTAAATGTAATTTCCTTTATCAAAATTTAGTGTTTTTGTTGTATGGGTGCAGATTGTTTGGTGAATAACAAACAAACAGGGTGTGCCACCCAAGGGATTTTTTCTTTCATAATTGGAAATATGGCAATCAGGCCTGGAACTCAATTTTCATCCTTCTTGGGAAACCAAGGACCAGAAGCGCTTAGCATTTGAGTCCTTTGCTGTTGCCAGCAAGTCCTGCCATATCTCCTCCACCCACTGTGCCTTACTAGACTTGATTGCGGCAGCATAGTCTCGCCTTGCAAACGTTATAGCTGATCTATCCTGTTGTCTGACCGCATCCAGAAGGCCATATTTGGCCCTCCTGCAGGTGTCATTGAACCATGGGTTTTGTTTGTGGACTCTGCGCCTCCCGCTACCCCTATTATCCCTAATAAAGAGGGCTTTCAGGGAAGCAAAGAGCTCAGTATGTTTGTCCATGATCTGGACAGGAGAATGAAAATTAGATGCAAGGGCAGCTATATGACTAAAGTCAGACATTTGAGGTACTACAGCACCTTTGTTTGTGAAAGCCTCCCAACTTAATACACGCTGGTTGCTAGCCACCACCAGAGGGGGCGTAACTTCCTGGTCTTGGTTGTTTGATCCAAAAGCCGGGAACCACCTAACCCACTCCAACATAAGGGGAAAGTGATCACTGCAACATTGGTCTCCCACTTTAACATCCTTGATTTCGTGCCAAATCCTAATGTCAATAAGCAAATAATCAATCAGGCTACTGTAGGACCCTCTAAAAAAAAGTAGAGTGTGCTGGAGTATCTGAGGGAAAGCGCCCATTTCCTGGCCTCGGGCCATATAGCAACATCAGCTCAATAACCTGCAACACCCTTTAGCTATATTTAGGCTGGTTCCTCAGCATGGAAAAGGATGTAATTCCCCTGGGTAAGCTCTGCCAAGGGGAAATTGGGCTCTAGAAAGGTATTAAAGTCACCACCTATGATGAGAAAGGGTGAGGAAAATAATTCTGCCACAAGTGTATTTAACAAGGAGATGGTCTCTGAGGTTTTGCTAAAGGGGCCTTGTCTGTTGTAAAGATTGACACACAAAAGCAGGGAACCCGATTTTGGTTTGATGGAAACCGCCAAGATATCATGTGAATTCACATGGATTTCCTTCACTTCCCCTGCTAAAGAGATTTTTACCCACGTAATAAGACCCCCTCCTGCCCTCCCTGCTGATGAAGGAACAGCCTCCTTGCAGAATGAGATGTACCCCTGTCTATGCACGTTTGTAGTAGCCCATGTTTCCTGAAAAAGAAAAATACTACATGAGTCAATAAGGGAACCCCAATCAAGATCACCAATCATGTTCCGTAGGCCCGCTATATTCCAGGAAATTAAAGAAGGAAGGAAGGGTCTAGGTCTTGGATGAGTTTTGTTGACGATCTTATGCACTGGAGGCGAAATTACTGGATCTTCTACTATCCTTGAAGTCTCATCCAGGATATCACCTCCCATAATGCATATTGGGAGTTACTATCCAAGTCCCTACATGAGTTACCACCTTCATGCCATATGATGTTTGAGGGGGCTTTTACTTCTTTTAGTCAGTCAATATCTGATAAATCAGGACTTTGCATTTTGTTTAGGAGTTTTGACCACTTTCCCTGGGTCTCGCACACCCTCCAGACAGTGCCCACAGGAGGGTCCGTTGGAAAAGGGTGGCTCATCAAAACCCGGAATGACAACCCCACTTCCAGGTGTGGCAGATGGCTCCTTAACTAAGGTGTCCCTAATGGGACAAAGTGTTTGCAGAACGATATTCGAACCATTGCGTAATGGATTCCGGGCTTCCAGGGATATCAGGCCTTCAGCCAGATCAGGGGTAGCTAGGACTAGCTCAACGGTATCCAGATAACCTGGCTTGCCTGTGTGGCGCTTGGCAAGCATAATGTATCAGTGAATGATAGAGCCACATTTCCTGAGATGCCTTATCCAATGGGTAGCCTTGTTTTTTAACAGACTATCTTCATGCGAGTTGGTTGCTAGTTTCGGGACGTTGCACAAATAGATTAAGTGGTCCCTTTTATAGCTAATTTCTGTGGATTGCCTAGCGGGGGTATACCATGGCTCTCCCATACAAGAGCTAGACTGTGGATGACAAATCCTACAGTTAGTTCCTCTGGAAGCTTTTGTACTTCCCAGTGATGATCCTGTTTTGGACAATAGCTTGTCAGGCCCCACGCCAGGTTCCTTTCTCCACTCTCTGGTAGTAGGCAGGGTGGATTTGGGACTTTCTCCATGGGGAATCTCCCCGGCTCTCTTTTTAACCTACGAACAGAGTAAGGTGAGGGCCTCTGACAGCATTCGTTTTAGATCCTTTACCTCTTGTTTTAAATCCATAATTAAGTTGACCACTTCTAGCTGAAAATGTCCATCCTTAGCCTGCCTACTAGGTGTTCCCTGATTAGGGTCCAAGCGACCTTTCACTAAATTCTAGTCAAGGTCTCCTAGTGCGGAAAAGCGATTAGAGCAAGGTATATCATGCACAATAGCGGTGCTATCAACAACACCCCTATCTGCCATTTGGATAGGACGGTGTCTTTCGGCCTCTGAATCAATAATAATATCGGGCCCGCTGGAGTTAACAATTTTGAAACAGGATCCATGCAACTAACTGGGTTGGCCCTTTTTGGTGTTCTGGGCCTAAAGAAGGATGAAAGAGAAACGCTAGTTGACCCGTTTGTGGCTCGGCTCTCTTTCCCTTTTAGCATAGACTCAACCTCTTCAATTAAGGTATCAATTTCATTGGTGGCACAGTTTTACAAATCTTTTCAAGGTTTTGTGAGATTTGGGGATTTTAGATGATGTATCTAGCGCCACGGGACGCCCTTGAGCTTTACGCTTCCCCATTCTGTAGTAGGTGTTAAAGTTGATATAACAAAAAATGTATAAAATGTTGGGCCAAAAGACGTCTACCTTAAGATCAGGAGGTGTGGCCCAGCCCGGCGTCGTCCAGTCTCTGACGGGCCGCCCTTGGCCCGGGCTTCGACATGAGCGCTGATGTCCTGGCTCCGCCCCCCTCATGCTGGTAGCCTCCTGGGACAGGGAGTCCCCAACGAAATTCTGTGGCCCGCGTTGCTGTAAAGGAATGATCCATTTCACTGTCAACCTGCACTTACATAGCACTCATTGTGTACAATTATCTAAGCAAGTGACCAAGAGGATCTTTAAAGCAAGCACAGAATAATGTGTGTTAACCTAATTGAAGCACTATAATTGCAACATTGCAAGCTTATTTAGTTTTTTTTAATGGTACTTTTTGTCTGACAAGCACTATATTGTTTATACTTGTGTTAATTAAATCAGTTGCTTAAAGGGCTTAGCAAAAAGTACCATGGAATTGTATATGCTGCAGTTCTTCAGTATTTTGCTTTCCTGCAAACAAATAATATGGTAACTTTCATAAGAATCTGATCCTTAATCGATTTTGGCTTTTCTACATTCTACAGGCGAGGAGTTGTGGCAACAGCTGACGAGAAGATGATTGTTCAAGGGGTTGTTCTCCATTCCCGGCCTGGTGTGTATTACCTGTCATTTAGTGTTTAAATGCATTAGTTCCCTAATTCTGGGTAATTTGATATACAGTTACAGATACAATGACTTTAATAGTAAAAGAGGGAAGAGTGGCAGCATGGAATAGCTGGACAGTTGTTTCTACTAAACTGATAATGTCTGGGTAAAACAGTTTGTAGACAAGTATGAGCAAAGGTGCTGCAAAACTGTTCTGTGGAGTTTTATGAGAGTAACTACAATTTGAATCATTTGACCACGCTAGAGTATTCTGAGGCAGATCAGTTTAAGATTTAAGAGCCTGATTTAAGGTTTGGCAGGTGCATTACTCTGAGGCCGCCTTATTGCAAGTGTATTATATGCACTTGTAATAAGGCGGAAAGTATATCTGTCACGTTTGTGATGGAGTACCCATCCATCAAACACTCAATCAGACTCCAAGTTTATAGGACTGTGTTTATAAAGGACTTTCCCTAGAAGGCGTACATGCAGCAGTTTGGGTAAGCGTTCTGTCAGATCACGAGAACACTTTCCTAGTTTCCTGTCATTTGAAGGGCTTATTTTCTCTGAAATTAGGCACATTTATTCCATCCTTTTGAGACACACCATTCAGAGCCGTCTATAGGTGAGGGTCAGAGAAGACATAGTTCTTCAGCCATTATGCTTGTTCTTACCCTTCTGCCTCTTGACTAATTTGCATTTCAAAAGAGCATAAAGGGAAGATCCTTACCTTGGAATTAGAGTGCCCCACCTATCTCATGTCCTCCCTATCCGGCATCAATGGCCCAAATCTCTTCTCTTCTACATAGGGCCTCCAAATTATACATGGCCACTTTGGCAAAAGAACTTGGATCACACAGCAATATGAGGTCTTGATCGGGCTGTCTTCTTTAGGTAGAACTAGAGAAGATAAGATGAGAGATCAGAAGAGATGGCAGGCCATAAGAGTAAAGAGGCTAGGCAAATGATGGGGAAGAATGTGACAAATGAAGTGCTGTGAGGAGGGATGTAGGCAGACAGGTGAAAGACAGGGCTTGGCATATAGTGATAACAAGTCCCAGATAGAGGGATCAAAGTGGGAGGAAATGGGGCAGATGAAAGCAGTAAGCAGGGGAGGGAGAATGAGGAAAACAAATTGAGGAGCAGTGAAGGTATGGTAGATAAGGAGTGCCAAACAAAGTGAAAAGATGGGAAGTGAGCAATACAGATATAATTGAATGAGGGAGAAAGAATTGGTACATGTTGTAATTACTTCCTGAAATGGAGTTGGAACATGTCCCTTAATTGTTAGGTTTCTTATCAAAATATATAGTATACATTGGAAAAAAACAAAGCTTAAAGTGAAGTTATGGTTAGCTTTGGTTTTAAAAAAAAAAACATAAAGAAAATCACTGAAAAACACAGTTAAAGAGGATGTATGGTATCAAATCTGAAGAAACACCGACATTTATAAGCTATGGTTAAGGCTGCAAACCATAATTCACAAACCAGATGCAGTGCTCTTTACCTCACCGTTGATCTGACAGCTGTCAAATGTCATAAATAATCTTACAGATGCGTAGACATAATATTGTGCCTTAACACTATCTAAGAGGCAACTGTGAATGCTATGAATATTATTTATTGGTTTCAGAATGCATTGTTATTTAATTGTGTTATGCTTTCGAGCTTTACTTATTAAGATAAATATTGTGAAGTGATAAATATTGTATTTGGCGTGCAAGAGTAGGGGGGAGCCTTACTCACCAGAAGTGAACCCTCAATTCTGACAATAAATAGCGTATTACACTTGATTAATTTGCATACATGGTTTGCATACATGGTTTTTGTCATGTGTACTAGCATGGGTAAATGCTTTTCAGAAAACCCAGAATAAACGTGTTTAAATCCATGCAGTGAATTAAAATCACACTGAATAGGTTTGTTGTCTAGTAGAAGAGTTGTTTTCCTTTGTAACATCATTGTAACATCAGTCTTGATATTTGGATCTTTGCACTTAATAAACATGACCCAATACAACGTTATTTAGAGCACCTGTATTAATAAACATATGTTTACACCTTTATTACCACAGTTCAAATTCACATGTTAACCACACTATAAGAAAATTGACAGTTGAAAAACACCTCCTGGTCTGCATGTAACAATGACTTTACAAAGGGAAATAACCCCTAATGGTTGTTACGTCTCTTGTGATTGTGGTATGATTTTCATTCCTACACACATTTAAACGCCTGCATCCTGGCTTTGGTTAAATACCTTTTGTTAAACCAAATACACATGAATCAATGATATGACATCCACCACATATTGAGACTCAGAGTGTAATATTTTATTTATCACTATTGTTGAAGAGGGGGTGTCCTGACTCACACAAGCCTTTGGGTTACAGCTGCTCATCACACTCATCAATAGTAATTAATAGCATATTAGTAGCATATCACTCCCTGTACATCTGCATACCTGAAACTCAGATGGCAATAGAGGACTATATTACGTACATAACTCTTTATGTATTCTTGTATATTGCATGATTTAGTGACTGATTTTAGTACTCTTCCTTTGGAGCATTTGAGAATCATCTGTTAGGCATTTGCCAGAAACTGCAAATATTCCTGTCATTGTATTGAAAAATGTGAGTTTTTGTTGGGGATAATGTGCTAATATTTAAATTTGCTCCGCGCAACAATCCTGTATTATTTTAGGCCAATTTTTTTAATGCAAAGTGCTTTGTAAGGAAACTAAAAACGTATTCTTCAATGTGCATTTAGTTTGTAGAGGACTACAGAGTAGGTTTAACAAGAGCTGTATAAAGAAAGAAAATAAAGTGCAATGGGGACTGTGTAATATTTTGCTTACAGGGTTCTGCATTTATAATGTTTATATTCACATACTGGGAATAATTCATTGGTAGGTGCTTGCATCAAGGATGGGCCTAAAAGGGTGACCTTGTCAAATGTGCAGAACAGCACTACTTTTGTGAACGTTTTTTATTATCAGCACTGAAAGAAAAATGAAATAGTTCATTAATTATTCATTTAACATTTGTATTTATTTAGGGAAGCTAAATATCCTGCAACTGAATTTAGTATTGTGAATTACTGGAAAATTATTCAGAACTACAGCCTGTTTTGTGGAACATACGAGGTTTGAAACCACTGGGACAAACTATCAACAAGAAGGCTTACCTATCTATCGAAAATAATAATTAAAAAGAAAAGAAAATAAATATATATATATATATACTTTTTTTCCCTTGAAAAAAGAAAGGTTAAAGTGACCTTATAGTTGGATGAAAATGTCAGTTAAAATGTACAATTTAAACTAAAAAATTAACACTGAAATTCACTAGTTATAGTTAACTTGAGTATTATAACTTGGCCCTCGCCATGAACATTGATGTAATTTCGGTTTATGATATCAATGATATCATAAAACATGTCACGAGTGTTGTAATATGTGAGGTCATAAGACGTGCATGGTGAGGGTACTCTCTCAGTAGTACTGCATCCCTAAATATCTATACATTTTGAACCTTAATTGCCCTCAGGTGGCTGAATGGATTTTCATAAAAGCAGCCTTGCTGGGTAAAGATCTAGCTTTCTGCCAAAATTGGTCTAATTCTGTTCAGCCGTTTTAGCTGTAGTATTGTTTTAAGCTCCTATGGAAAGTTATTTGGGAACAATGGCCCTCATTCCGCTGCCCGCCAAACTCGTAACACCATCTGACCACCAGTGCGACCAGAACATCGCCGGCCCTATTACGAGTTCACCGCAGCGCCTGCGGTGAACAGGGGCCTTAACATTGATGCCGGCTCGTAATCGAGCCGGCAGCAATGTGGCGGTGTGGTGGGTGCAGCAGCACCCGTCACACTTTCCGCTTCCTGTAATTTGGTCAGTGGAAAGCGCGTCAGTCTGTCCATGGGAGCCCCTGCACTGCCCGTGCCAACTGCATGGGCAGTGAAGGGGCCCCTATGGGGCCCCTAGCACCCCCATTCTGCCAGCCTTTGCATGGCTGGGGCTACCGCCATGCAAAGGCTGCCGGAAAGGGAACTAGTAATCTGCAGGACAGCGCTGCCCTGGCGGACCGAGACCGCCAGGCTGTCGGCTAGCAGCAAAATGGCAGTGTCGGCAGTCCGACAGTGGCGACTCTGCCACGGTCATAATGTGGAGGCCAGACCGCTGCTTCTGCCCTCCACCGCGGCCCTGGCGGTCTCATGACCGCCAGGGTCCTAATGAAGCCCAATGTGTTTTGCATGGGAGAAAACATGGTCGAGGAAGGAGCTGAAGTGGATGTGTTTGCCAGGAAAAAAAATAGCAGTGTAAAGCAAACAGTGTAGGTCACTGCACATCGCATTTTGATATTAGAATATGATCAGCATTACCAGGTCATCCACACAACTTATATAGTATGGGCGGCCTCTGATGAGTACTATTAGCAGCCCATAATATCTTTCTCATCCACAGTGTAGGAAGTCACAAGGCTTAGTAACTTTACAGTATTGTGAATGGACACACCTACTTTTGCAGTGACCCTTCCCTGGGAGCACTCCGAGCAGACACTCTGCATGCAGTGATGTGTTGTAAAAACAACAGTGTGTGGGAAACATCTGCATGTTGCCAGCGTGTCAGAAATTATCACTTAACCTTCGGCTCCATCACTGGTATATCTTGCAAGTGCCATATCATTCTCCACAGTGTGAACTAAGTATGTCCTGAGATGTCCCCATATGTCTCTGGCCCACAAAGCTGGCAGCTGCATTCCAGTAAGACTTTTGCTCTGAGTGTTGCACTGTGCCAGATCTTGTAAACAAGCTCATTTACGTGGTGCATGTGTACCCACCCCCCACACACATAACAATCCATCTTTTCACCAATAAATAGATGATTGCAGATAATCTGCAGTCCCAGTGGAATCTGTTTGACATAACCCAAGAGAAAAATCAGGGACAATAGTTCTATGTGAGTAACATATCTACCGTGGCTCTATGACGTCTGCACCAAGCACACATATAGGAGGCCGTCCCATGCTATATGGCGGAAGTCCACCTGGTCCTGAGTTCCCCTCCAGCTATGGTGGGTTCTAACGTGGTCTATCCTTACGTGTTTTACAGGTGTAACAGTCTTTTCATTGTGATCTGGTGATTTCACTCTCCAAGTCTCTTTCCCTTGCAATATTTGACCACTTCAAATGGCGCAGGCGCAGTGAAGAGCAACCATTGTAAAGTCTGGCAACCCATCGGGCGGCATCTGTGGAGCAGATAAGTTGGGTCAGAGCAGCGAGGCCTACGGGTTCCCCTGGAAACCACTGTAACTGCCTGAGCTGTGTCCCACAATCTCAGATATAGGAAATGTTCCAGCAGAGATTGCTCACCCCCTACCACCACCCCACCTCCTCCACCCCTCCCATGTGAGCTGGTCCAGTGCAACAAATATGTGCTGGTGAAAGAGAGCTCCAAACTTGTGTACATACCAGAGTGCCATGGTGCGCTATATCAAACTCACTTTCCAGTGTGCCAACAGTTATTTTTGTGGGAGAGGGATTGCAGGGGAGTATAAAATGAGGAAGCCCAGTCGACAACTGAGTCTTTTCCAAGCCCAGCATGTTGTAGCAATTGTTTTTATTTCCCTCTAGTCTCTCGGTAAGCTGTGCAGTAGTAGTGTCTTAAGCGGTATGCCCTCTCCCTGGTGGCGTCCAGCTTTAGGTATGGTAATCTTGCCTCTGAGTAGTTCCAGTGTCTGGCGAGGTGTATGTGTTCATATATACATGTATGTGTGTCTCTCTCTATATATTTTATATATATATATATATATATATATATATATATATATATATATATATATATATATATATAATATATGTATGTATATATATATATATATATATGTATATATATATATATATATATATATATATGCATACACAAAGGAAAGCGGTGCCCAGATGAACAAATACTCCACATGCCACTAAGGCAACGTATCACGGTTAGTGATATAAAACAGTGTGTTTATTTCAGATTATGGCAGCAATATCCTGACGGGTTTCAGAGCCCCCGCTCCTTGGTCACAGGTTCAAACACTCTCCGTATACAATTGATAATATTTATAGACACAGTTTTAAACTCCGGTATTTAACACAAATGATGGACTACCAAATGCTCTTTTGCTTTACAGAAAAGTGTCGGCCATATTGGAACATTCAATGTTAAATATTCGTGCAAGAAATCTACATACTTATTGATCTGAACTAAACCAAACGTACATAATAACATATATTCCCCATCTTATTTTACGCAATAATCATCCATTAATCCAATTTGAAAAACAAAAAAACTGTATCACAATAGAACTAAAAAACATACATTCCTTATATATCTAATTCAATACTCCTTAACTGTATTTAATATAGCATCTCGAAATTTAAACCTAACTATAGCAAAAGAAAAGAAAAAGAAAAAGAAGAATAGGAAATAAATACTTGCTGTACGCTCATTTCACAATATCCAATGCATGTAAGATCCTTAAATCATCAAAAAGATATCTCTCTTGTACTCCAATATTTTCATTATAGCTTCATCATCACAACAGCACCTGCATTAAGATATACACAAAAAACTAAATAAATTCTGACTCAACAGATACATCTAATACCTATAAATATATAAACTCAGCAGTCCAGTGGATTTATATCAAATCAATGAACATAGTACACATGGAGGGTTCTCTAAGCGACCCCTTATGGGCCAAAAATAGCCCAATTGTGTTTATTTTTGGCCAATCTGCAGATGCACTGCAGCACACTGTTCCAACCCCCAGTGTAAACCTGCGAGAGATCAGTGGAGCTGAAGCCCAATGGGAAAAAAAACTCATACTCTAACACACATACTCCCGCCGTGCACGGCCAAAGCCCATGCACAGTTGGAGTTGGCAGCATGTGGGGGTTTAGAGGCAGGCCAAATTCACTGAAAAAAGCAAAGGTTACAGGGATGTTATAGTTAGGTTGACATTTAGCCCACACAAAACCATACAAAATTTGTAGTTATAGTTATACTTATCTGAAGAAACTATAACTCATGTCGGAACGTAACCTTAGGGCAGGAGGTATAGTTTCCTAACATAAGTACAACTATAATAAATAATTATAATAATTCCATTTCTAAAGCGCATGGCTACTTGACGCGAAGTGTCCTAACACTGGGAAGTTAAATACAGAAAAGAGCTGCACACGGACAGGAAGAGCCTGGCTGGAAGCCAAAAACCCAGTTTTCATTTTTTCCCCTGAAAATCAGTTCGGAGGGCACTAGCTGAAGCTCTACAGGTAATGAATTCCACATATTAGGAGGGGCAACAATGATGTGGGCCAATAATTTTCAGGACTCAACAGATCCAACAGCATTTTTTTAACAGCGGGACCACCTTGGCGTGTTTCCATTGTTGGGGTATGCAACAAGACTAGAAGAGGATAAGTATAACTTTAACTGCAGAATTTCTTTGGTTTTTAGTGGTTAAAATGTGAACCTAACGATAACGTCCCTGAGACCTTTGTTTTTTTAAATGTAATATATAGTTTGCGGACACATATTAGCAAGGCAAGGGTAGGGATTATTAAACCTCCCCCAGCATTGTCCAAGGTGGGTAGGGTAGAGGCTTTTAAACTCTCCCAATGTAATTATCGAAAGATGTGCATCCAGAGCTAGAGACTTAAATCTAACACCTGATACCTGATATCGAACTATAACCAAATGAAATTATCATTTAAACAAACAACTTGAACATTCAGTTTGAAATTAATTTTAGGTGCAGATACTGAGCCAGTGGCAGAGAACTTCCTTTTAGAGGACATCAATATTGCAGATGATCTCACTACAGGGCAAGTAAGAGCGCGCACCCTCTACCTCTCTGTGGACCCTTACATGGTAAGCCTGTAATGTGATGGATTCTACTTGCATACATATGGAAATTGAGTTATGACTCACGTGTTATATCCATAATTAGCATGCAATTTGTAAATGTTTAATTGCTCACTTTACACTTCAATCCTAATTTAAGAGTGACATTTTAAAATTATGTTGTTCCTTACAATTAATGTTTCAGCTTCTGTCAGATTTAAAAATCAAGAGCTCTTCACATTTATCTCATTTGAGGGGGTAAGGAATGGTGTGTGTGTTCCTTTTTGAGCACCACCAGTGCAAAGTAAAAGCTTGCATTTTATGTTAATTATCCCCAATAATACATTACAATTTCTGTCTATATTGGTGTAATGGATCTTTTCATTGCATGGCCTGCAGGTCTGTAATGTAATTGTATGCTTTAGAGGGTACGTTTAGTGGGACATTTGTGGGGAGAAAAGCAAAAACGGCAGCAGTAAACAGTTTTTCATCAGCAGATGAAAGAGTCTACATGCAATAAATAACTCTCTAACTTACATTTTTGAAACAAAAACCATTATAACAATGTCTCTGATTATCCAGCTGGAACAATTGAGTAAGTAACCACAATTGTCAAACACATAGTAAGCAAAAGCATAACATCCGAAAGCTGAGCATGCACTTATGAAGGCATTCTCCAGTAAGAGTCCCCTTCATTCGTGGTGCCAGGTGAAAAGCCACGGACTATTCCATGACAGGCAGAGGCCACAACAAATTGCCAAAGTGAGACTTGAAACCAAGCAAGATGAAGATTGTATTGAACACATTAGGTGGTTGCTCCATCAAATGAGAAGAGTAGATATAGAAAGTAAAGTTATGAATTCCAGCCCAAATGAAGAAATCTACATTTTATTTGAAGCCATTGAGGCTTACCTTAAGCAAGTTCAAAGCGTTACAATCACAACATTAATAATAGGGCTGAAACAAAAGATCATGCAGGTGTAAAAGTGGCGTCTGTTGCCTTGTGTGTATCCCGGTGCTCCTGCCTAAAATGAAGGGCTTAAAGGACAAAGCACTGTGGGCAGAGTATGTGACATACCTATACTCGTACCTCTACTAGCTAAAGGAGTATAGGGATTCAGCAGATGAAAGCAGATACTGAAACCATCTGAAAAGGATTCCAGAAAGAGATCAGAAGCTATGGGGAAGAACCAAGGCTCTCAATGTTCTGTTCATAAGACCAAAGGCACCAAACAGCACAAGATGGAACTTACCGGAAAGAGCGGATATAAAGACCTAGGAGGACAAGGTCTTACTTTGCTTTCTAAAAAAAAAAACAGTGGTCTTCTAGAGTGAAGGCTCTGGCTGTAACTTCTAGGGTGGAGACATTTGGTACCCTACTTTAGGCATTAAGGCAAAGATAAGGAGTCTATTTAAGGTAGCTCTTCTTCAGTTCTAGATTCTTGTTAGCTGACCATCCTGCTGAGAGAAGCAAAAACAAGTTACAGTCCCTTATGGAAATGTAGCTAGGGAGAGGAGGATACGGAAAATACATAGGGCCTCATTACTGACCGCCAGGGCTGTTTTGGCGATTGTACAGCCAACAGGCTGGCGGTACAATCTTGCTAATTACGACTGCGGCGGAAGCGCCGCGGTCGCACCGCCGGGACCGGCGGTTTACTGCCATAGTTGTCCCAGCGGTTTTAAATCTCCAGGGCAGCGCTGCTTGCAGCGATGCCGAGGAGATTACGAGTCCCCTTCCCGCCAGCCTGTCCATGGCGGTAGAGACCGCCATGGAAAGGCTGGCGGGAAGGGGAGTCACCGGGCCCCTGGGGGCCCCTGCACTGCCCATGCACGTGGCATGGGCAGTGCAGGGGCCCCCAGGCACAGCCCCACCCTGCTTTTCACTGTCTGCTATCGCGACGGGTGCAGCTGCACCCGTCACATGGCCGCAACACCGCCGGCTCCATTAGGAGCCGGCTCCCATGTTGCGGCCGACATCCCCGCTGGGCCGGCGGGCGTAAACTCTGTTTCCGCCCGCCGGCCCAGCGGGAATGTCTAAATGGGGCATGTGGGAGTGCGGCCGCATTGGCGGCCGCTCGGCGGTACAACGTTGGCGGGCGGCCTCCGCCGTCCTCCAAGGTTGTAATGAGGGCCTCAGTCTCCAGGAGGCAGCAAATAAAATCCACCCTCCCTCCCAGTTGGGTTTCTGTCAGTCAGTAGTTAATCAGCAAAAATGTCCACCCTCCCCGTTGGGTTTCTGTCAGTCGGTAGGTGATCAGCAAACATATACCGTAAACGTTGAAAGGGTTCTAGGCTCTGCCCTCTGTGAGGAGGGATGTAAAGAAATAGGCCACTGACACTAAAAGAGCTGAAGGGGGATTTAACCCCTGCCTCCTTCTAGCAAACATAATGTGACCAGGTTGATCTATATAATTTAAATGTGCCTGGGGTGCTGCATTTGAAATGAGCTACAGACAAAAGGCATAGTTTAAGCCAGGACACCCTAAAATCCTTCAGGCTACCAATTCTAGAAAGGCCAAGAAGTAGAAACCCAAACAGGGTGATCAATGGCCAAGTCCAGGAGAATGGTAGACCTAGCGTTAGACCTCAAAACTGGAGCCACCAAGACCACCTCTGTCTTATAAGGAAATAAACATTACGAACAGAAGATCTTCAAATTATTTTTATATCAATACTGCTGCTTTTTCCCCTTCCCACCCAGCTTTGCTTTATGGCTGTTCTATTGAATGTCAGATCTCTCCCGAAACATTGATGGGTACCTAACCTTTGAGATAGTATGGGCGGAGCTTTATATGTGTCCCTGAGACCTGGCTCAATTAGGCTTCCTGTTCAAACATTGCTATGGCTACACCAACGTGCTAGAAAATCCTGCATTGCACAAGAGGTCAGTTTTCTGAAGGAGGTCTTAAGATTGTTTTTAAATCACATTGGGAAATGAATCATTTATTAACATAGACACTGATATTATAGGAATCATTCTTGTCGCTCTAGATACTGTTATTATTTGTCGCTTACATATTTGCCTCCCTCTGCTCCTCAAAGTTTCTTAGGCAGGCTCCAGGAGGTGTTTAGAATCTTGGCCATTTTGTCATCTAGGATAAATGTCCTTTGAGATTTCAGTCTTTAGTTTCACAAGTCACTTTAGGACCAAGTTTGATCTGTATCTTTATTTGGGATTGTGACAGTTGGTATAGATTGTCGCTCACAGTGTTGATCCTACTTAGGTCTGATAATTGCACCTGAAGATCAAGATCTTGTCTCATTTTGTGGTGTCACGCATTAACTTTGGACAGATTATTCCTTACTCCTGTTTGAAACCTGGCTGGCTACTGTCTCTCACCAGGCTTATTCTTATATAGAAATGGCACAGAAATGCTTAGCCAGAGGTTTGGTGGTGTGCTAAAGTACCTGACCTCTCATGACTGTATGACTAATTTGATCTGCCCTTCTAAGGACTCTTGTCATAAGCTGGCCTTTTATTGTATAGAAACAAATACATCTGATTTATAAGTTCAATAAACATGGGAACACCTACTATTAACATATTTCCAGAGATACCAGAACCTAAACTTCTCTCTTTTGGTGTTGCTCAATGCATCGTTCCATAACACTTGACCAGTAGCTGTGCTGAAACGTGTGGCCCTTTGCAGTCTCCTCAACTCTGACCTGTTTAATGCATTCCTCTTTCTCTAGAGAAATTGTAACTGACAGTAGAAAGAATCTTAAGAAGTGTGTAATTGTAGACTTTGGCCTCAGCTCCCCAGACAAAGGACTGCTGACTAAATTTAGAGGTCTGCTCCTTAATGCAAAAGATCTATAAGCAACCGCCTTGGCTGAAAAAGAGTGCCAAATATTCACCATGTTTGTTCAGCCGCCACCAAACTTTTTGTTCCAAGAATAAAATCCCAGTGCAGAACATCATTGGCCCTAATGTGCAAGGAGGTTGCCCCTGCGTATAGGAGCCTTTGAGCAATTAGTACTGGTCTTCCCACCCTAAATATAGCAGGTTTGAGTGCAGTCCTGGACGGACTGCCCAGTCAGTTATTTTCCCTGGCAGTACCAGCTGGGGCTTCACTGACAGAAAGCCATTAGTTCCCCCACCACTTACTGAGGCAAGGGAACTCCAACTTTGACAGGATTTATGGAACACCAGTTTATAGTGGTTATCTATCTATCAAACTCTAAATGGCCACCTAAGTCTTTATATTGCCCATCTTGTTGGGCTTATCTTGCTTTGTCTATCTTCTGTTTTTGATGTATTGGAAATACCACTTCGATCCACCGATTGCCAGCTGTGGGATCAGATGGACCTCATTTGTCCTGGTTCTCATCTTTTCTGTTGCATTGGAATCGAGAGTTAATGCTGTTCTTCTTTCGATTTAAGTGATGAGGTATTTCTTGTGGTGTTACTCATGATTTCTCGCTTTCTCTTATCAAAACTTTTCTCTGCCCGCAGTCTTGGGCAGGGAAAATACACTGAATTGCTCCCGGCCCAGGGTAGTAAAGTAAAAACACAACACTAAAAATAAAATAAAAACAAAGCTGGAGGATAAAAATAAAGTTGCAGGGGCCCTGTGGTGCCCCTGTGCGGCCCCCAACAATAGTAATTATCTAGAAAGCCCAAGGTGGGCACCTTGGCATCCTTAAATATAAAAAAAGAATGTTGGCTCCAGCATGGCCTGAGAAATGGGGCCTGTTGCTGGGATGCAGTGAGGGATCGGGCTCCCCCCTTAAAAAAAAAACAAAAAAAAGCAGTAGGTGCCGAAGCTGTTAATTTATTATTCACTGCACCCTATAATGCCCTGCAAGAGCTATTTACATATTTTTCATTTTGGGTGATTTCCTTAAAAGTAGCACCACCAAAATGTTGTTTATTAATGTTATGGGGGGTTGTAGGGAGTTCTGCAGCCCACAGCAACATTAGAAAAAGAAACTATGAGCCTCCTGTGTCATTGAAGCCATGAACAGTGGAGAACCTTCTGTATTTCATAAAGTATTTCCCAGGCTGATGCCGTTGCTCTACAGCCAGGAATGCATCACACTCTAGAGGCTTGTCCTATGGTTGCATTTTATGTGGCCTAAAGGTATATAAAAAAGATATTATGAACTTTAACTTGTGCTCTAAGGTAGCTATAACTCGCCCACTCGCTACCTATGACTTCATTGAAAACATCACTGCAACATCTGAACTGACATAACCTTTGTTTTTTAAGTCAGTAACTACATACATATATGTGTATGTATGTGTATATATATATATATATATATATATATATATACACACACACATATGTATATTATTTTAAACTAAAATGAAAAGGTATTTTCTAGTGCCAGACCTAAGGTGGCAAAAATAAATAATGTAGACCTTTGAATATTCCATGATTTGCTTATTTATTTATAAGGTGGAGAAACGTATAGAATACCGGAATCCACAAGAACATTCAGGCCACAAAAGGTATGTGGATGGAAATGGCTCAAGTGTGCGTAGAAGATATGATAGAGTGTTCAGCAGGTTGGATCAGTGATGTAGGGGGAATTTAAGAATCATTTTCATTAGAGCAGTGGGGGATATGTTTACATTAGTGCAATAGGGGAGTATGTGTGTAATTGTAGGTTGCATTAGAGGTTACTAAGACAATTAAATAATTGAAATGGGCAAGACCCCCATGGTCAGATGGATACATTGCCCCATTCTCTAAATCATGCTTTGGCAACCTTTCTAGACTGCCGAAAGAGCAAAAAAACAGCATTTTTCAATTTTGGGGAAAGTCAAAGGATCACTGTCAGAAGCCATTGTTGTGGCAATACAGATAAGGATCCTACTTTGCCAAAACATCTAAACAAATATCCATAATCGCCACCCAGACTGTTGTTGACACAAGTGTAAAGAAATGTCAGAGGTTGTAAACTGTATAATGATGTATGTGGATATGTTTATAACACTAAAAGATAAATACGTAGATTAAAAAAATAACATAAACTGTAAAACCTTAACTAAAGTGGTAGCCAAAATAGTGGAATCAGTAATTCTAAAAACTCATACACCCTGCCCAGATAGGTTTCCAAAAAAAAAGATTGTGAAATGATGATATTAGACTTTTTCTTCATGTCCTCTGAAAAGACAAACATTTTTTTTTTTTTGATCCTCATATATCTTCCAAATTTCCCTCACACGACCAGTGGGGGGGGAGGGACAGCAAAGGTTCTCACCCACCTGCACTCCTCCGAACCCTGACCTCGTCACCCCTGTCCGGGATAGACCTTCCATCCAAAACTCTGGTGCGGAAAGCAGAGGGAAGGATATAATCATAGGATCACCTCTTATCTATTTATACCTCCCCACTTCTCAACCAGTGCTTCAACGGATTCCAAAATCTGGTCCTCTTACAAACTTTATAACAGTCAAACTTATAATAGTAAATGAGAGAATTTTTCCATTCAATGAAAGTAGGGGGGACAGGGCTGATCCATTTCCTACAAATCTCCCTTCTCCCCACAAGCATCATATAAAACAACAGTTTAGCTCCATCTCTACCCATCTTCTGTGTCTCATCTGGGCAGCCGAACATCACAATCGACGGTCTTTCCTTTAGGCTTGAGGGAAGAATGTCATTAACTGCATCCCCCACCTCTCGCCTAAACGTACAAAGTAAAAGGCAGTCAATAAACATATGTAAATTATCAGCTGATGCCGAACCACACTTCTTACACCTCACCACGTTGTCTTGTCTCAGCCTGGACAATTTTTTGGGAGTCCAGAAGGCTCTGTGGATAGAGAATAGATGATTTCTTCTTAACGCAGCAGGTTTAACAGTGTTATACAAAAGTGTAGTAGATACTTGCCAAAGGTCTTTAAGTTGCGGCTCCGGCAAGCACACCCTCCAGATTTCTTCCAGGAGATTAAATTCCCCATCCGCAATATCCAGCATCAGCCAATACCATTTCGCCACTTCCTTCTTCATCAAGGTATCCAGCTGCATCTGGTCAACCAGTCCATTAGTACTTCCCACTTCCTCTGTTACATTCCCAGCCGAGGACTTCATCTGAAGGTATTTGAACTTAGACAGCCCTCCTCCTACCTCAATATTAAGATTATCAAAGTCTCTAAGTTCACCATTATAAAAAAGATGTTTCCATTGCAACAAACCTGCCTCTTTCAGGGGAATAGCCAGGGCGTCTTTAGTCCACTCCGGGGAGCCTGGAGAGTCCTGGATCGGCGCATCTTCATTATAATATGACAACTCCGCAATCTTCCTCAGCTCATACCATAACACTGCCCAATCATATAATATCTTAAATCCAATTTTTATGAAGAACTTCGGATCCCCAAACGTATATAAAAAACTTCTCTGAACCTCCTGGCCTTCCATCATAACAGTTAACACCCGCCCCAGCTCAGAACGATAACATGCAACAAAACTCTGTCTTACATTTTTTGACTGATATGCCCAAGCATAGTACTGTATATCAGGAGCTGCTAAACCACCTTTTTCTTTCTTTCTCCTGAGCTTTTTCCATGATATACGAACACATTTTGATGCCCAAATAAAACTACTAATTTTCCCCTGCAATTTCTTTAAAGCAACCTTGTTAAACATTAATGGCAGTGCATTGAAAATGAAAGTTAATTTAGGGACTATCACCATTTTTACCCCATTCATCCGACCTATTATAGTTAGTGGAAGATTTAGCCATTTCCTCAGTAAGAGGTGCACCTCCCTCATAACCCGAGCAAGGTTTATTTCCGCCATTTTACATGGATCATGTGTCACCGTAATCCCCAAATATTTGACTTCTTTTTTTACATTTGCTACCTCATCATTTAGTTCCATGTTCCATGCCATTATTTCGGTCTTTTGATTGTTAACCGCATAACCAGAGATCCCCCCAAAATCCTCCGTTAACACTTGTTGAACTGAATTAGCCTGGCTTAAGTTTGTTGTATAAATCATTCGATCATCCGCATATAAAGAGACCTTCTTAACCAGGTCTCCACACCGAAAAGGCGGTATTCTCTTATCTCTCCTAATTCTACAGGCTAATGGCTCAATATAAAGCTCAAATAATAGAGGGGATAATGGGCACCCCTGTCTCATCCCTCTTTCTATCTTTACTAAAGGAGTAAGTGTACCGTTAACCAAAATTCTTGCGCTTGGGTCTTGATAGATTTTCTTCAATATTCTAATAAATTGGCCTCAGATTTTATATGATTAACAAACCGTCATCAAGTAACTCCAATTAACCCTATTGAATGCTTTTGTTGCATCCACCATTACCACCGCCAAAGACATTTGCAATGATGTAGCTAAATCAATCGACCCTACCAATCCCTGTGTCAATTCATGCATATGCCTGCCTTTCCAAAACCCTCTCTGGTCTGTATGTATAAGCTTCCCCATCACCATTGCTAATCTGTCAGCCAGGAGTTTAGCAAGAAAAGACAAACATTTTGATTTTCCTATCCGCTGAATAGCATTGGATGCATAAAAGAAGGTAATTTGGGCCCTCCTGCAGCTGTACTATGTACATTTCAATTTGTCAAAACATTTATATGTATGTCACTGACCAACTATGATAAACCATCAACCAAGGTGAGAGTGAAAAGTTTCCTATCTTAATCATTCTTCTTCACTCAAGGACCAAGACAGGGCTACTCACTATCTTATTTTCTTTTTCTACTGGTGGCTGAACCCCTTGTAGCCTTGATCCAGTGCATTAATCAGATACCAAGGTCAGGTTGAAATCTGGTATAAAACAGCATCATATGGAGATAATGTATTATTTAGTTTTTACAGAAGAGACGCACACATGAATAACAGCCCTTGAATCTTTTAGTGCCTGCGTCGAGAAACACACTGAACAGGAATAAATCAGAGGTTTGCCTTCTAAACAGTGTACAGTAGAAATGAAAAGTGATACAGTTGGCAGTTGAAATGTCTGAAATACCAGGATGTTTGGTTCAATAACGATTTGTTGGAATCTAAAGTACATAATGAAGGGATGATTAAGATATCCACCTTGTAGAAGATCGGTCACTCAATTTTATATCATGGTCAGGAAGAATAGAAACATTAAAATTTTAATAGCATGGCAATACAAGTATACGCTGATCAGAAATAACTCAGAGGTTTGCCTTCTAGACAATCAGCTTAAAAGAAAGGCAATTCAGTTGGTAACTTAAATATGTCTGGCGGAGAGGCAGCTCAGTGTCAAACTTCTTGAACTTCAGGCGATCAATCTGTCACTAAAAGTCTTCCTTCCATCCATCAACTGGAGGCTGGCGCAAGTCGGTACTCCCAACATGATCAGCAATGTAGTACTGCAACAAGCAGGGTGAAGTGGATTCGTGCATCCAGTACAGGAGGTGCTATGCCTCTGGAGGTGGCTGGACCCACAGAGTATTCTCCTGGTGGCCAACCATCTATTGAGGGCACTGAATGCCAAGGCAGATGAACTGATAAGGCATCGACTGGTGACCACGATTGGTGCCTCCATCTGATATTGCACAGGGCATTTCTGGTCAGTGGGGTATGCCATGGCTAGATCAATTCGCCAGCATCGAGAACATGCAGTATCAATAATCCTTTGCATTCTCCAAGGCATTTGTCAAAAGACCCTGACGTGGAAGGGTCGTGTCCTGTATGCATTTCCACCAATACCTCTCCTGATTCGGGTTCGGAGGAAGTTGAAGACAGACCTGACCCAAGTCCTTCTTATTGCCCTGGGCTGGTCCAGCATAGTGTGGTACCCAGACCTCTTCAGCCTGAGTATTTGTCATCCAGTTAGGCTTCCACTTGGGAAGGACCTCCTGTCACAGCAATGAGACCGGATCCTGTATTTCAGTCCCCACAACCTTCAGCCTCCATGAAAGTTGAGCGGCGGTAACTAAATGCCTTGAACTTGCTGACCAAGATGGATGTTGTTGTCCATGCTGTCACGCACCCCTCCATGACTTTGATGTGTGATGGGTCAAATTTGTCACTTTATGTGGTTCTTAAAACATCAACACCTTACAAGTCAAGGTTTTTGATGTTCATTTGTTTGTTCTCTTGCTTGACTAGTGTTGGAACAGAAGAGTCCCCTGCATGGTTGTAGACGTGTACCCCTCTGCTCTGAGTGCCCATCTGTACTGTGGTCTGGATCCCTAATGCTGTTTTTTGTGTCACAGGTAAACACCGATCGTCTGTGTGAACCATGACACATGCCTTTCTCAAGGATTGTGGATGTGTGATCTTGTTAAGTCAGGAGGGGCACCCAGAGTGCTATCATCATAGTGGTTGATTGCTGTGGCCTTCACCAGACGTTAAGCAGCACAAGTGCAGTGGTGGCAGTATACCATGCAGTAATCTGTAGTTTTGAACAGGTCCTTTTTATCTTGTGTCACTGAAGTGAGGCATACAGGCTCACTCACCTTTTAAAAGTTCAGCTGCTGTGTGCTCATCTCACCCTGGACTTACATCAGGTAGATGCAGAGTGCTGCGCGGCGCAGGAATAGTGACTGCACTGGCCTGCCTGGATATATGTGTGCCTGGGAAGGGTACAGACATGAGCTGAGCAGTTTGGTGTAGTACATGTAGGATTAGTCCATGTGCTGGGGGTATGTATGCCTGCAAGAAATACATGACATGAAAGGTGTAGTGTGTGTGCAATGAAAGCATGTGCTGGGCGTATGTGTGCTTGTGTGAAATACAATGCATGAAGGGTGAAGTGTTATGCAGTGTGCACATAGTGTTTGCTGGCAGTGTATGTTTGTAGACAGCACACCCTGATACAATACAGAAACGCTTCAAATGCAATCAGATGTGACCACTCAATTAAAGTCAAAAGTCAAAACCTAATTACGGTTTTCACTTAACCCACCATTGCAGGATTGAAAAATTGTTTCTCGTGGCGGTACTAGGCAGAGGAACAGAAGAGAAAAAGAGGTGGAGGAAGAAACAAGAGAAGAACTAAGATATGAAGGGGTCATTCCTTCTATGGAAAAGGAGGCCTCACATCCCTAATAGTGTCATGCTTCATCCTCAGCTTCCTCTCCCAAACTGGTAGGAACAGTGCCACCAGGACAAACTCAGCCCCCTTTCCACTTTTTGAACAGGAGGGAGTTCATAATAAATAACTACTGGATAAAAACCGGGATACAGATTTTTTGTTTAAAACATCTTGTTTGTAACTGTGGCAATTTGCCTTTATTAGGAGAGAACACGGGTATTGTTAAAAACAGCAGACGGTGAAATCCCAAAAGTTATGTGTCGGATCACCTACACACCAGCCGTCCTGTTTCTGTCTATGTTTTACAAGCCAATAATGGTCTTGGGCTTTCGTCAGGCCCAAGGATCCCTACTGTATCTAACTGCCTAGTATGAACCATTCAAACTAAAAGGTAAGTCTTACCCATACATAAAGTCCTACCTCAAGTCAGATTATTGGAAGACCATGGGTCACCCTAAATTTAGGAACCTTTCGCTTCTTGGTCAAGGAAAAGGGCAATGCCCTTTATAGTCACACTTTTGTCAAAAGGAACGTCGTGCTGGCATACCTAATACACCCCCTCGCCGTGAAAACCAGAATTAGGTTTTGACTTTGAGTGGTCATATTTGATTGTGTTTGGATCTTGTCAGAAGGGGAGATGTGACTGCTCCTCCCCTGTCTCTCAAACTTGTGTGATGTTGGTTGACAATACCGAAAAACAACAGTACTGCTCAGTAGGCGAAGACTTCGTGTGTATGCTGAATGTATGTGTGTCTGTAGTAGCACAATGCATGGATGTAACAGTACTGGAGAGCAGGTGTGCTTTAAATGTACACCCAGTGCAACTGTGCCTGAAATGTTATGTTACATGGAGGATCCTGGGTTCCATTTTGGGAAGCCCAGACCTGCCTCGTTAATACATGAGGAGGAGAGGAATCTCCCAGGCAGATTTGTGTATTGCTGCATTCCTGTGAGTCGGATGGGACTCACTGGAGGAAGGGACCCTCCCTTTACACTTCAAACGTTTGCTCTTTGATTCAGTAATAGATCACCAGCAAGGGGCCTAGACACATCTCAGGAAGGAGGTAGGGCTGATAAGTGAATCCTAAAGAATCCTAAAGAGTAGGGATGAGATCCTGCGATTAATGTTTTAATGCACATATTACTGCATATTACTGTGGGTGGCTTCAGGTGTGAACTCCGCTCACTCCCATGAATTGTGTTGTTGGATAATCAGCTACAGAGTCTTACCTACTTTGACAGCATACTTTCAAGTGGAAAGAATATAAAGCAAAGTGGACACTTCAAAAGAAGCAGAACCCCAATATAAAACTTCAAAGACTCAGGCGGTCATTCTGACCCTGGCGGTCAAAGACCGCCAGGGCGGAGGACCGCGGGAGCACCGCCGACAGGCCGGCGGTGCTCCAATGGGGATTCTGACCGCGGCGGTAAAGCCGCGGTCGGACCGGCAACACTGGCGGTCTCCCGCCAGTGTCCCGCCGCCCCATTGAATCCTCCAAGGCGGCGCAGCTTGCTGCGCCGCCGAGGGGATTGCGACCCACCCCTACCGCCATCCAGATCCCGGCGGTCCGACCGCCGGGAACCGGATGGCGGTAGGGGGGGTCGCGGGGCCCCTGGGGGCCCCTACAAGTATTTCACTGTCTGCTGCGCAGACAGTGAAATACGCGACGGGTGCAACTGCACCCGTCGCACAGCTTTCACTCCGCCGGCTCGATTCCGAGCCGGCTTCATCGTGGAAGCCTCTTTCCCGCTGGGCTGGCGGGCGGCCTGAAGGCGGCCGCCCGCCAGCCCAGCGGGAATGTCAGAATTACCGCCGCGGTCTTTCGACCGCGGAACGGTAACCTGACGGCGGGACTTTGGCGGGCGGCCTCCGCCGCCCGCCAAGGTCAGAATGAGGGCCTCAGTCCCTAAATCTGATTTTGGTGTCTGGAAATGAACTAAAAGAAGGGGAGGGTGACACCTCAAACTTTGTCATGTGTCAAACAGCTAGACAGTCTTTGTGAAAAGGAGAATCTCTGAAAGACATCTGCCTGTGACCAGGATTGGGAGGCAAAGGCCTGCTAGTCTCCCTGTCGGTGAGGGGATATCACCCAGGAATACCAAGACCACCTGTCTTGGAGCTGGGAGCACCAGCGCCTGCCTGCTTGCCAAGACCAGTGTGCCCTGTGAGAAAGAGGAGAGAGCGAGGCCTAGTGGGGAGCCCTGCCTAGAGGACTCCCTAAGTGAGTTGTGAGGGAACAGCTGTGCACCAATTGGGACCTAGCCAGTGTGCAGGGGTGTCTGATTCAGCGACTCCGTATACCAGGAGAAACCTGCCGTGGACTAAGCAGTGCAATAGCTCTGTGTGGGACGTACCAAACCTCTACTGCTGTGCTGACCCCGTATGCCAGAAGGGGCCACCCGTGCTATTGTGAGAGTGCTGAGAATCTTAATCACTGTGGTGGAGGCATTTGCACATGAGGAGTCTGAGCCTGTGCTGTAAAGAACAGCTGCAACCCTGTATGCCATTTGGGGCTGCTGGTACCAATGCTGCTAAGACGTTTTATGCTGTAGCTCAAGGAAAAGGCTGAGGAATCGTTCAGCGGGTCTTGGCCACACATATTGATAGAACTGCCCCTGACGGACCCTTAGGAAGCCCCAAATGACATCATACCTTTGCTGGGCTTGAGTTGTGAGCTGAAGAAATGATTCTGTTTGAGTTAATAATTGTGTTTACTCACCTGTATCTACACTCCCTTGCCCCCCTGCCTGAGGGAGCCTTTGACTGCTCGTCCACAGCTACCACTGAGTCAAATGCATGAAGGGTACTTGCCCCAGTTGCTTAGGATCCATAGTAGGTTGGGCCCCAGGATATCAGGAGAAAAAGGCCTCAACCACCACAGTTGAGACCTGTACCCCTGTGTGCCCCGTAGCTCTCTAAAAATGGGTTCAGACAACCAGCAAGACCTTGCGGTGGGCACAGTGAAAGGTTATTTATCAACCCTTTCTCCCTTTCTGTATTTATGTGACAAACTACCTCGGTGTTACTCATGGTTGTGATGACTTTCTAAAAAGTTTGACGTGTGTTTTCCTCCAGTTTGTTATGCCTCAATGGGCCCTTAACTTGGTCTTCACATTTCTTATGTACCCACCTTTCAAGTCTATGCACAGCGGTTACTTAAGCCTCTTAACATTAACAACCATTTTCCTCATTGCAATTATGTCTGCCTGCTGTATGAGGGAACTACATGTGCCTTCAGCCCAACTACCTTACACCACCTCTTTCTGGACAAATTGATACTGTGGTGGTAGTTCCTTTATTGGCCGGTTGACCACTCTGCCAGCATTTGTTTGCCTTGCATCACCTCTGGAAAGAGAAAATGAGACTCCATCACCTTGACCCACAGAGGCATTAAGCTTGTACATCGACTGCACAAAGGTCGATTGCATGGATGACCTGCGCTTTGTGTAATTTTCTGGGCTGAAGAAGAGCAAGGCATTGCACAAGAGAACCTTGTCAAGGCAAATAGTCTTCTGTACCAAAATCTGCTACACACTGGTGAAGAAGCAGCCTCAGTCTCATTTACACCATGCCAAAGCCATTAAAATGGCTTTGGTGTGAGTGGTGCCTGTTCTAGATAGCTACCAGGTACTGATGTGGGCATCCCTACAAAATTTCACTTAACACTACTGCCTTGGCAGTCAGGTCCGGCATGAAGGTCACTTAACCTGCTCGGTTCTCCAGGATTATTTGGTCTGAGTCTACTCCCCAGAGTCTCCTGCTATGGTATCATTTGTCAAGGTGAAAAATCTGCTGTTAGAAGCATCTATCAGTAGAAAAAGTTACCATTGGTAATGCTCTTTATGGTGGATATTTTATCAAACCATAGATTCCTCCCTGCCCTCTGAGCTCCCTGTTCTGTGGAGGGTCCATAGATCATCCAAAAAGCCCTCAAGTTAGAAATTCCGGACACTGTTCCAGACAGTTTGTTCTACACACTTATATGCTGCTATGCTCTGTCTCTTCTGGGCCGGTAGAAGGCCTGCGGATGTCTTGGGGACTGCCAGCAATGCTGAAGCCTGCTTGCCAGCCAGACTTTTTGTGATGACCTGGGCAGCTGCTGCTTCGAGTTGATACTGGAGTGCCAATGCACTCGCAGCTAGCACCTATATCTTCCAGGGGTAGAAGGATGGACCAGATGCTTGTTGCGCACCCAGACAGTGACCACCGAAAGAAAAGGACTCGTATTACTGAGTGCACAAACACTGAACAAGGTTACCACTACACCTGTCCTGAAACCTGCTGTACCCTATCTTACACCTAGTTAGGGGAAGGTGGCGGAAGAAATCCTTGAGCCCTCAGTACAATGGCCCCACTCCAGTGGATATTCACACCTGCATTTTGTAGTGTGTAGCATTTAGTTTTTGAGTGTATTAAAGAGTTTTCACTTTATAAAAGACAAATACTGGGTTGGCTAATCGGTTATTCCACTGCTGGGTGAGAAGCATGTGATTCCTTGCCATCGCTAGCACTGAGAATCAAGAGACAGATGTACAAAGCCTTTTTGTGGCTGTAGAGAGTTCAGTTTGCAGAATTTGGGATATTTGTAACAGCAAAAAAGGCCTTTTCATACGTACAAATCTAAATTGCAATTCGATAACACTTTATCGATTAGGCGTGCACCCAAACACCGACTTGATGTTTTGCTGCCTACTCTTAAAAATTATACTTACACTTTTTTTCATTTATAGCAGTCATAGGCGTGGTGTTCTGCTGATCCCAGCAGGTCACCATCCTTGTGACAGCTACCATTCCTAGTGGGTCACAAATTGCTACCTAGCTCATTAATATTCATGAAGTAGGTCAAATTGTGACCCAGTAGGAATCGCAATTTGCAAACTGACCTAGCAGTACCTAGGTCAGTTTGCAAATTATCACACTGGTCGCAAAACTATAAGTTACAAATCGCGCCCGGTATTTTGCAACCAGTGCTACATACATCTGGCCCCAAGTGCTGAAGGGGTTGTATTTTGCCCAGTTTGTAAAGTCATAGCAGAATGGACCTCAGAATATCAATCACAAACAATGCATCCCCATGATTAAGGCTCAAAAGTGGCATGTTTGTACGGTAGCCCCCTGAATGTGTGTGACAATCTGCTTTGGAACAGCTTTTGGAATTGGAAAACTTCTGACTTTATTAGCGTGTCTAAATTTTCCATTTTCTACCTAGATAAGTTGGTTCTTCGCAACTGGCCATCCCTCTTACCCATGGTGGTGTCTGCATTGTCTATGGCCCAGTCTATGAGACTACTATCTTCAGTCCCTCATCCACAACAAAGATGGTGGAGCAACTGCTTTGATTCAACCTTCGCATGATGTCTTACTACACCTTCTCAGGAGAGAGTAGATGATCAGCGTCACCAGAGCTAAGGACAAGGTGTTGATCTCACATGCACCATTTTTGTTAGGACATCCTGTGTATCGTGATCTGCTGTGTCAGAGAAAAGAAAGAACGTCCAGAGGGCATTCTTGCCCTTTCCATTTAAACCCATGCGTAGTTCTATTACTGTTTCCAGGTAGCTGACATCTGTCTGGCAGCTGCATGGGTAAATTGGCATACTTGTGCCAAGCGCTACTATCTCTCTTCGCAGTGACAGATATTTTCCCTGAGCTTTGTTGTATGATTTCCTTTGTTCATTGGCACTATTCTGGCTCATCTCAGAGGGAAGTATTGCTTTGGCACCCACTCATAAGGTGAAGAATCTGAGGGAAGGCGTAGCCATCTGAAGTAAAATTTATTTACCTGGGGTAACAATATTTCTGGAGATACACAAACGTCCTGCAGGTTCCTCAACATCCTCCCTCCTCCTTGGAGTTAGTGCCATGACCAATAATATCGCTAGGTATGCAAACCTGTTATGTGCTGCATCTGCCGATGTCAGTGTTCTCTTTTTTCCTCTCCACATATGTTGTTGTGTTGCAGGAAAAAGTATCAGGAACTGACCCCAATGTGCCCTGTGGTGCATAATATACTATGGTATTGTCATGTTAACAGGCAAAGTCACAGCTGGAGTTTCAAGGTGCCACCAGGCAGCACTGGATAGGTGTTGCTAAAAAAAAAAGCTTTTCTAGATCAGCTTGAAGCCTGGAAGGATAAATCATAGGCTGAGGAATCTGTAGGAAGGTAATGTAACCACTAGAAATATCCTTACTAAGTAAGCAACTTTTTTGTTGATGACAGACCACTGGGAGGCCTTACATTCACAGCTGCTCGGCATTGAGTACAAGAGTTTCTCTGTCACTGATGATTCATACAACATCATTTGCTTTTCGTGTGACGTGCAGTCATTCTAAGGCATGTGTACTCACAAACATTTTTCTAGGGCCATGAAAGGATGGCCTGTAGTGGGACCAAGGGCCGCATTAATGCCACCAGGGTGGAGGCCGCTGTAAGAGGGGATGTGTGGTGGGTGTAGATGAAGCCCATGTAGGTGGTGAGGACACTGAGGGGGTGATTCTCACCCTGGCGGGCGGCAGAGGCCGCCCGCCAGAGTTCCCCCCTCCAAAATACCGCTCCGCGGTCGAAAGACCGCTGAGGGTATTTTGGGTTTTGCACTGGGCTGGCGGGCGACCGCCAAAAGGCCGCCCGCCAGCCCAGTGCAAAACACCCTTCCCACGAGGACGCCGGCTCAGAATTGAGCCGGCGGAGTGGGAAGGTGCGACGGGTGCAGTGGCACCTGTCGCGTATTTCAGTCTCTGCAAAGCAGACACTGAAATACAAAGTGGGGCCCTCTTACGGGGGCCCCTGCAATGCCCATGCCATTGGCATGGGCACTGCAGGGGCCCCCAGGGGCCCCACGACACCCCATACCGCCATCCTGTTCCTGGCGGGCGAACCGCCAGGAACAGGATGGCGGTATGGGGTGTCAGAATCCTCCATGGCGGCGCAGCGAGCTGCGCCGCCATGGAGGATTCATTTGGGCAGCGGTAAACCGGCGGAAGACCGCCGGTTTTCCGCATCTGACCGCGGCCAAACCGCTGCGGTCAGAATGCCCTGCGGGGCACCGCCAGCCTGTTGGCGGTGCTCCCGACAACCCGGGCCCCCTGAGTTGTGGAGTTATTTTGAGAGTTTTGTTTCATACTGACCTCTGAATGTAACCGCTCGTTGCTAAAAGTGTCATATATCTGACAATATTATGTTATGCTGTATCTGAGTCGCTATCCTTCGATCACACCCTAGAGTAGGCCTTCTCTGCTTGTTCTTGCTACTTTTGGCATGTCAATTGTACAAAGGAAGCAACTTGATTATTGAACTGGAATGAAATATAATATTAAGTCTCACAATATCATTATGCCTTTAGTCTCGTAGCTATAAACATCATGAGTGCTCAGTTAAGGTAGTGAGTGCTATAAAAATCCATGACAAAGACTGACAAACCTCCACCATTAGACATGGGAAAGTTTTAGTCTTGGCAATAGAAATCTTCACGTTTAATCCTGGCTTCATCACGTTGCTAAAACATGCTGATTGTGAACTCTATTTTTAAGTCCTGGGCAGGTTCCACAGCACAATGGCATTTCTTTGTTGAGAGCAGTCCCTTAGTCTCACCATCAGCACCACTCACACCCCAGTTCTTGTATAAGATGGAAACGGTGGAACCAGAAGGCAGGTTTATTGATCTCGGACTACCCTTGTGAAAAATTGTGCTTTCTTGGGTAATCACTTTCTGAACATATTACTGTGTTCTTTTTTTATTGACAAAGGAACCACGTAAATCAAAGTGAAAACAGGTAATAATGTGATGAGAAAACAGGACTGTAACACGATAATCATTTGATTTTACCCAGGGGTGAGAGAACACCGATTCTAATAGTCCACTCACCAAAATGTAGTGTAGTGAAAAATGTATGAATCTTGAAACATGGAGTCTTGCACGTGGCGCTGGTACTCCTGCTTCACCAGATATTTTTTTGATAGTCAAATCATACCCGTCCTATACCTTTGCCCCTTTGATTGCTGTTATGTGATAGAGATAGGAATGCTGCGGAAGGCTTGAGCCGTATGCCTGGGTTGCAGCTGAGCTCCAGGTTCTCTTGGATGCTCAAACCCACGCTGAGCCTTTATTTGGCGCCTGTCTACCGCCCAGGCTCTTATTTCATGCTCCAAGAATTAAAGACAAATCATTAACTTGGGTGTAAAACAATAGAGTGAAAGAGATACTAGACTGAGTTGTAAAATGTGTAACCAGACAGCATAGGATCTATTCCGGCTTCCCGGCTTGACCAAACTCTGTAACCAAAGGCAATAATTTTATTTCACTATTCACCCTTTTCTTCCTTATCACGCATGAGAACACCTTGAAATACATGAGTAAAGGATGTGCGCTGTACAAAACCTTCTCTTGTGTTTGATTGAATAAACCATAATGTTCCACGTATTATAACAACCTTGGCCAGCCAGACGATGTATATAACAACTGACTTGCTTCTTGGTTTAGAAATGACATTGTCATAAGTGGTGCAGGATACCTTTGCTTCTTTTGCTTTGAGTTAATGTGCAGTTAGATGTATGGCCATTAACAGCTTTCTGAAAGTCAAGTAAACAGCAGACATGTGCTAATGTTTACCAGGGGGTTGCTGTAAGGGTCAGGTAGGACAAGCATCCAGGGTTCCACAGAAGTGGTATTGAGGGTGCAGGATGAGTTCCAAAACAATAATATTGCCACTTGTTTGTCTTGTATGAGTCTGCAGAGGGCAGGGCTGATACTTCAATAGAACTTCGTATACAGTCATTTATATTTATTTGTAACATTACTTTTTTGTAATGTTTACTTATCAGTTAGCGATCATTAAGGCAGCCCGAGAGCACATTTTAAAATACTTTCTTCTTAGATTTGTAGTTTGGAGTATGTAATGAAAAGGAGGAACAATGTTGGCTTTATGTGATTTTCCTACTTTTTGTTAACAGCCAGGACATTACAGTAGACGGTCGAAAAACAGCCAGGTGGCACCCTAATCCCAGACCTGAGATGTTGATGTTCATCTGATTACAGGCGTCACCTTTATGCAGGCCTTTCACCATGCAGCACATTGACATTTAGGGCCTGATATAGAGTTTGGCAGAGGGGTTACTCTGACACAAACGTGACTCATATCCCATCCGCCATATTACAATTCCGTTATATGTACATGTATAAGGCACACATCAAACATCCAGTCCTTTAAATAAATGTCCAGATTTTGATTCCATTATTCAGCCGCAACTAAGCGTTTCTTTATTATTTGAGTCTTGATTGTCCAATTACATGATATTCAGTCATTGACCAACATCCAAGCCAACACGTGTTTCGTCAGGGGTGTACCCCATGACTTCCTCAGGGCTGTAATTATTAATACATATATATGCAATTAATTATACAGTATCGTATAAACCACAACAACAATCAAAAATTTATTATTATTCGTGTTCATCCCTCATGCAAAGAGTGGGTACATACACATTTCGCAATCCATGTCAATCCTACAGATTACAGTGTGGTCCACCCAATGTGCAAGTATAAATGAATAAAAATTATAATTAGTATTTACCAAATGGTTAACTAAATGAACTGACAAATAAATGAATAAACATTACTACAGAATAAGAAATGTCTGAGTAATAGTGATACTGAATATAAATAAAGGACAATCCTCCACCTCACATTCAATACCTGCTTGGTCTATAATTATAGTTCTCTTGAGTTTCTTGTAGCTATCAATCAATGACTCCTAAAAATAGTCAGTGTGAATAAGTCAGCCCATCTGTATCCAAAAAACTAAGAAATCTGTGCTTTGATATATACAAGATCCATAGCCCACTATATTTTAATATATGAGAAACCAATCTATTGATGTGCAACCACCCCTTCTCTACACAGCGCCTTCCGTTCCTAAACCTTTGTACTATTCTGTCCTTCATATTGTGCCTCCCATGTTCAGTAAATCGGTAACTCTATGTGGCTCTCCTCATGGTTCACTTCCCCGAGAGTCCGCTCCCAACAGCACGTGTGTACTGTTAATTGAAACAAGCTGCTATCGAATTACAAAACTCCCCACACGTTTATTTAAACAAGTTTTTACCAAAACTTTGTTTGCCCAGCACCAGTATCTCACGTGTGTCTACAATCTTAAACACACTGTTTTGCAAAAATAGTCGCGAGTGCGCAAAATGTTATTATTTTCTGTCCGTCTGGACTGTTAACTCAACCGAACCGCTTTCAATTTACGAAAGCTCTCCGCAAACCTGTTTCACGATAAACTAAAAACACACTAATTTTATCCAGTATTGATGCCTGGGAAACCTCCCGTATACTTTCGTCTTTAAACATGCTAACTTAGAACAATATAAGTGTAAATAAGGACACAATGATTACAAAAAAATATAGGTTGCTTACCGCATTGCCGTTAACGTTGCGAGTACGCTAGTGTTATTTCTTTTAGTCCGTTATCTAATATCCCTTTATAACCTCTAGCTCCAACATCGACATAGAAATAGGACTGTCCCTCGACCATACTTATCGTCTGCCATATTACTGATCCAAATTTTGCTTTCACAGTGTATTAATTCCATCCTACATTTTCAGAGTACATTTACTATAACTCTAACAGAACAATATAATGTAAATAAGGACACAATGATTACAAAAAAACTATAGATTGCTTACCGCATTGCCGTTATCGTCGCACGTACGCTAATGTTGTTTCTTTTAGTCCGTTATCTAATATCCCTTTATTATACTCTAGCTCCAACATCGACATAGAAATAGGACTATCCCTCGACCATAACTATCGTCTGCCATATTACTGGTCCAAATTTCGCTTTCACAGTGTGTTAATTCGATCTTACATTTACATAATATATTTACTATATATCTGACAGAAGACAAATTGTGATACCAATCTAAGGAAAACAATAATGTGAATCTAAAGTACAACTATTCTAATATGCCTACCTCCAATAATTATTTCATAGATCCCATAGTTCTCATAAATTAAGTACTTGCATGAATGCAAAACATATGTGTAGTTGCACATTGGTGCCCAGGTCCACCTGTGATCATATATTGCTTTCAGTCAATAACCATAAGTTGAAAAGCATCATATAAATAAACATATTCAAATTATTCATCTCAGTATAATCAAGTACCTAAAAAGTACTCTAATTCTGAGTCAGTGTTCAATCTTTCTCAACCGCTCGTAACCTCATGATCCACATTGCCTCTCTTCTCAATTGCAACTCCCTGTTGCCACCCCTAGGGTCTACGGGTACATGCTCGATGCTAAACAATCTTACATTCTTCATTTTAGATTTATCACATGTTCGTAAATGTTGCACTAATGGATATCTCTCATCCTCCTGTTTGATTGCCCGCAAGTGTTCTCCAGTCCTCACTTTCAAGGGGCGAATGGTGCTTCCCACATAGAAACGTTCACATATACATAATATTATGTAAACCACATATGTTGTCAGACAGTTAATATTTGATAATATCTTGAATTTATGGCCATCAAGGTCCATAAATTCTTTCTTTGCATGACAGGCCCAATTACAGACCGCACACTGACCACATTTATAAAATCCCCTACTTCGTTCCATTAGCCAATTATCGGTGTTGGCATTTCTATGATAACTTATACATAAACATTTTTTTTAATGACTTCCCTTTACGATAAGTTATCTCGGGCCTATTCGAAATGAAATCCACTAATGGCTCATCTTGTCTTAAAATATTCCAATGCTGAGTTCTCAAAACATCAGAAGATGCCGAAAAATCTGTAACAATATTAACCCTATCGCTGAATTTGCTTGTCTGGTTCCGTGGTTTCAATGTATCATTCCTACTAATTCTCTTAACTTGTTGTGTGGCTTTCTCAATTACCCATTTCTGGTAACCTCTTTGAATGAACCGTTGTTACATATCCTGGCTACATCTATCAAAGTCTTCAGTTTTACTACAATTTCTTCTTGCCCTAATCATTTCTCCATATGGAATTGCATTTATCTGATGCTTGGGATGTGCACTTGTAGCATGCAGTATGGCATTACATGAGGTCGGCTTTCTAATAACCTACTGTGAATTCTACCTTCTGAAATAAACAGTTCCACATCCAAAAACTCAATTTTCTCCTTACTATAATAGTGAGTAAATCTAATATGAGCATCATTGTTGTTTAGGTAGTTAAAAAACTCTTCCAGTTGTGATCTAGACCCCGTCCAGATCATCAAGCAATCATCGATGTACCTTCCCCAGTACAAAATGTGCGACTGCCATTCTGCTGCTCCTGGACCCCAGACCCACTTCTCCTCGAACCATCCCATAAAGAGATTAGCATACAAGGGAGAGAATCTGGAGCCCATGGCTACACCTTGTTTTTGTCTATACCATTTATTTCAGAATAGAAACAAATTTTGGCTCAAAATTAGTTCTATCATCTCTAAAATCATATCCGTATGCTTAAGTAAACTTGCCGATCTCCTGTAAAGCATATGTTTTATTGCTCTTGTACCTACTCCATGTTCTATACTTGTGTACAAAGCCACCACATCTAGGGTGACAAAAATCATACCATTCTCCCATTGCATATCAGACAACAGACTCAAAATATGTTTCATATCTCTGATAAATGATGGTAAATTGTTCACCAGAGGCTGTAAAAAAATATCTACAAATTCTGATAACTTTTCCATTGGCCCACCTATCCCTGACATTATCGGTCTACCTGGGGGAGAGTCTAAACTTTTATTAATTTTTGGATGCATATACAGACATGGAAATCTCGGTCGGTCAACCTTAAGATATACAAATTCATCTTCATCCAATAAGCCTTGAGAGTACCAAGCTTTTAAACATTTATTGATCTTATTTGTTAACTGCTTCATAAGATTCCATGTGAGGGCTTCATAGCATTCCCCGTCACTAAGTTGTCTAAATACTTCATTTTCATAATCTTCTTTATTCCATACCACTATATTACTATCCTTATCTGCTTGTTTAATTACAATGTTGTCATCCTCCTGTAATATTTTCAATGCTTGCCATTCACCTCTCGTTAAATTACTTCTTGCCTGAATATTAATCTTCTTATTCAACTGTTTGTCCAAATCTTTACATACCAATCTGTAAAACATCTCGATATTAGTGTCTCTACTCATCTGTGGTGTCCATTTTGACTTCATTTTAAGACCACTTGTTTCATAAGTATCCAAAGTTATATTCAAATCCCTAAGTACCCTGGAAGTCACATTAGGGAGGTCCTCATAATCCGCAATAGATAATAATGCTGAGGTATCTTGTATGTCCTGTATAGAAAATATACTTTTCTCCATTCCCTCCTTAGGAGCTACCACTTGGTGTCCCTCTGTTTCTTTCAATTTGAAAAATCTTTTCAGTTTAAGCCTTCTAAAACATTTAAACAAATCTATCTTATGTCTACAGACTGTCCTGTTGTTGATGCTGACTCCATATCACTCTCACTGGTGTGGCTTGTGCTGATCACTGAGGACAAAGATCCATAGCCCACTATATTTTAATATATGAGAAACCAATCTATTGATGTGCAACCACCCCTTCTCTACACACCGCCTTCCATTACTAAACCTTTGTACTATTCTGTCCTCCAATAGATTGGTTTCTCATATATTAAAATATAGTGGGCTATGGATCTTGTATATATTAAAGCACAGATTTCTTAGTTTTTTGGATACAGATGGGCTGACTTATTCACACTGACTTTATTTTTAGGAGTCATCGATCGATAGCTACAAGAAACTCAAGAGAACTATAATTATAGACCAAGCAGGTATTGAATGTGAGGTGGAGGATTGTCCTTTATTTATATTCAGTATCACTATTACTCAGACATTTCTTTATTCTGTAGTAATGTTTATTAATTTATTTGTCAGTTCATTTAGTTAACCATTTGGTAAATACTAATTATAATTTTTATTCATGTATACTTGCACATTGGGTGGACGACACTGTAATCTGTAATATTGACATGGATTGAGAAATGTGAATGTACCCACTCTTTGCATGAGGGATGAACACGAATAATAATTAATTTTTGATTGTTGTGGTTTATACGATACGTATAAATAATTGCATATATATGTATTAATTACAGCCCTGAGGAAGTCATGGGGTAGACCCCTGACGAAACACATGTTTGCTTGGATGTTGGTCAATGACTGAATATCATGTAATTGGACAATCAAGATTCAAACAATAAAGGGCTTGGATGTTGGTCAATGACTGAATATCATGTAATTGGACAATCAAGACTCAAATAATAAAGAAACGCTTAATTGCGGCTGAATAATGGAATCAAAATCTGGACATTGATTTAAAGGACTGGATGTTTGATGTGTGCCTTATACATGTACAAGTGACTATCAGTGATTAGTCACTGAACTTAAGAAGCATAGGGTGATCTTCTTCTAAGTGCACCATCAGTAATTTTGTGGAATAGCTTGGACATAGGACAAGCAGCGCCATTTCTCTTGTTATTTCACCCATTGTTAGAAGTACAATTCCGTTATAGCCTATGGAACTTATAGTACGGTGGACGGGATATCCCACACGTTTGTGTCGGTGTAAGTCCTCCGCCAAACTCTAAATCAGGCCCTTTATATCTTAAATACTGCAGCTGATCTCCAGTGATCTAGGTGATGCAACTAGGAATTTCACAGCGAGGGGTCCTTCAAGCTTCGTTCATAGCACTGCTCTTCCTGGAGTGAATGGTGGCTTCCGGTCACCGCTGCATGCTCCTGCCATCTGAGGTGGAGCACCTTCTTTTTGCATACAACAAAATTTATCATATGCACGTGCTTGGCAGCACAGAAGTGCATCCTATGTTCTTTTCTGTGAAAAACGTTTTCTGAAAAGGAGCAGTAGTTGGCACAGTATGGGATCCTGATTTACAGACATTTGCGTTAGTTACCTGCACCACTTCTCATAGTGCAAACATCTCTAAGGCCAGCTTTTTGTGTATAGAACATGCAGTAATTTCCACAAAGGCAGCAGTCAATGGTAATGATCTGGAGATTGTGTTGAACGACTGTTAACAACTTGGTTTTTGCTGGCACCAGTACTGGGTCTGACTATCGATATGCTTTGTGCAGTATACATAAAGCATCATTCATTGGCTCCACCATACAACTCAACAAGGAATTTTAGATCATCCAGCACCTCCACTGAGTCAGTAAATACCAAAGAAATTGAAATTCTAAGAAAAGTCAGGAAAAGTCTCCCACTGAGAAATCAAGAGAATGCTTGCTAATTTAGGGGAAGATTAGAAAAGCTTCCTGTTCAGACGCATTTTTTTGGGCCCCTGTTGAAAGCCACCTTTAGAAATATTTTCATACACTGCTTATACAGCCTGTTGAACTATGGATCTGGATCTATGGTTTTTTAGCCTCAAAACGTTGACCCCCATTCAATTTGACGCTTCATTTTTCTTACTTTCATAGTACTCTGAAATAGTTGTTTGCCAACACGTGTTTTTTTTTAAAACTCCTTAAAATTAATTATTTATATTAATAAATACTACTTAGGCATGAGGATAAATGCAGCATTAGATGAACAGAAGCACAAATGCATTGATGAATGGCTGTGTACATGGATGTTGAGTGATTGAGTGTATGGACATATGATTGAGTGACTGCTTGGATCCAGGCACATTCAGGTATTAGTTAGACCTTCTGTGTTTGACAATTCTTTTCCATCTGTACAAGACCGCTTTACCCGTCTGTCAGTACGTATGTGATAGCAAAAAAGAATACTGAGAGGGGCTTTCAATGTTCGTTTGCATAGCTATGCATTTTGCATTTAGTTCTTGTGTTTGTGAGCAAGCTAAAAAGGTAGTCCCTCTCTGCTGTGACACTTCTGAGCTCTCCTGACACAAATGCTGTCCCAGCACTCCATGTGAAACTGGCTTGCATCCATTGCAGGACAACAGTAATAACCTGCTTTCCCACCACAGCAGCAACAGCTCTCACAATCTCATCAGCCAGAGCTGCTGCAACATCAGTGACCATAACAACCACAGGAGCAACAGCAGCAGCAACTGTAGCAAAGATATTCCACAAAAGTAGGGGCCACAGCAGTGACGGGGGCTGCCTCCTCAGCAGGAACCACAGAAGCAACAACAGCTGATAATGCAGTCACCAACGTTATCCACAGCAATAAGCACAGCAGGGGAGCAGTAGTGACCGCAGCTGCAATCACATCAGAGACCAAATCATCAACCACAACTATCACTGAGTAGCAACAATAGCCACACCACCTTCGCCCACAAACTCTAGCCACAATAGCTGTGATAATAGCCATTACTAGGTTAGCATCAGCAGCTGCAGTATTAGTTGCAAGCACATCAGAGGGCACAGCAGTAACTACATCTTCCATTAAAACTGCAACCACTGTGGGGACACATAGTGGTATCCACTGCTGGAGCCACAAAAGGTTGAAGCGGCCACCATCGCAGGGACAGCAGCAGCCACTATAATAGTAGCAGTAAGGACAATTGAAACCACAGTAGGTAGAAGAGCAGCAACCACATCTCTCACCATAGAGTGATCCACAGCAGCATTCACAGCTGCCATCAGAGCAGGAATAACATCAACCAGCTTTATGGCAGGGACCTTAGCAGCAGTCGCTGCTATAACCACACAAGGGGCATAGCAACAACAGTTGCCACCGTGCCATGGACAACAACAACTACTTTCACAACTCAAAAACTGCATCAGCTGTCTCAAACACAATAGTGACCACAGTAGTAATATTAGTGCTGCTATGGCAGCTACAACAACTGCCACTATAGCCACCACCATGGCAACACCAGCTGGAAAAAAACAGCATGTACCACAGGAGTGACCTCAGCCGTAAGTAGCAGATCAGTGACCTCAGCATTACCAGAACAGACACCATAACAAAAACAATGACAGCAGCAATAACTGCTACAACCAAGTATACTACAATGTAGCAACAGCAGCTCCAAAAATAGTTGTAAGCACAATAAGGACAGCAAAATTGATTACAGATTCCACCACAGTTATAGCTGCAGCAAAGACTAAAGTAGCAACCAAGGCTGCCCCAATGAAAGGGACAACAGAAGTGACAATATTCAGTACAGGAGGAAAGGAGCAGCACTAACAGCTGACAGCACAGCATAGACCACCCCATTGTCAACAGTTGCCATTAGAGCAAGGACCACAGCTGCAGCCTCACCAGGGACCCCAGTTGAAACCACGTCTGCTGCAGATAGGGCAACAGCAGTAACAACTGTCAAAACACCTGCAGTCATAGTTGCTGCAACTGCAGTGACTACAGCTGCCACCATGCTGCAACTGCAGAGAACAACAGCTGCCACCATGGTAGGGACATTAGCAACAACAGCTGCCAAAAAGGTAAGGGCCAATGGGCAGCAACAAAAACCACTGCTGTAGCCAAAGCAGATACCACCACTTCTACTATGGCAGACACTAAAGCAGTAACAAAAACTGCCAACATGTCAATAACTAGAGTTACAAAAGTTGCCAGAATGTGAGGGACAACAGCAGTGACCACAGTTTTAATCACAGCGGAAAAATTACTACATCAACTGACATAACAGCAAGAACCAGAGCTGTGATAATTGCTGCCAGCACAGCAGCAACAAGAGCCAAAACAGGTGTCAGCAAGGTAAGGAGAACAACAGTGACTTCTCTTATAACCTCTGAAAAAAAGAAAAAAGAAAATGATTACATTGCTTAAGTTAATTTATACCGCTGGAATTCCAGTCCTGGTGCAAGTATTCTAATGGAATGTGTCAGAGGTTGGAGCTCACTGCTCCTTTGATAGGGATCAATAGGGTCTCGCTCCTTACTTCCCATCCAGAGTGTCTAGATATCCTTCTTATTTTTCCTTCAGTTTTCTGAGGTCTATTCTGAGAAGCCCAATGCTGCTTTGTACAAAGTGGAACTCATTTATAGTTTTATAAGGCCCTGTGGTATGTTAATCCAAAGCTGCAATGAGTAAGAATGGTTGGTGGTGTGTGTTGTATTGTATGATCTCTGAAGCATGTTCCACATTTAAGGGCTTATACATGTATCTATCTCATAGTTGATAAATTGCATCAGCCGTTGACCTGAGTGTACATGAACTCTTCTTTTATAGAAAGAATCCAAATGTGCAGAAGGTATTACAATATGCAATATAAAAAACAGAGACCTAAAACTATCTGTTTTACCATTCATTCTGAGGAGCAAAAAGGGCAACACAAGAGCAAAACAGGAAAGCAAAAATTGAATGAACTGAACCAACAGGAAAACGTCAAACGGAGAGGTCATAAATATGATGGAAACTATAGGAACTTGCAGAACCATCTCATGTTGACCATGAATTGACAAACACGTGGCTGCACTTATGAGACTCATAATGTACAGAAAAGAGACTGATAAACGCTATTTAGAGTAACAGTTGATTAGTATGTTGAATTGTGCTCACAGTGGTTTACTACATGTATAGAAAAACATGTAAATTAGAAAATGTTTGGTTTTGTGTAACAGAGCTGGAGCCAGCCTTAAACATGGCTTTTGCATGTCAGATGCTTATGGGAAAAGACTACTATACAAACAGACACAACAGTAGCTAGAGTAATTCATTAGAAATTATGTAAGAATTATAAAACTGAGGTAGCAAGAATTACAGAAACAAGTTGGAAGCACATGGGGAATTCCTGTTGCAAGCAATGAAAAGTGTTATTGTGAGAAAACCAGACATAGTCATAGAAGAGAAATTAACAGATATGTCTATGATTTGGGAGAACATGTGAGGGATCATCCACAAAAAAATCAAAAACACGTTGATGAAATACTTGGAGATGAAGTTTGAGATTCATAACAAATGGAACAATGCAATATAAATAGTCCTAAATAATATCAGTGCACCATGATTAATTAGCAAAAGGTTAGGGTGCCAAAAGAGTTTACAAAATAAAAACCCTACAGAGAAACTACCATTGACAACAAGCAAGTATAACAAAAAGCACTTGCAGCAAGTTTGAGAATAATGCTGGACGTTATCCAAACTTGCCATAATTCAGGAATCTTGTCCATTCTCTCATGTCAAGCAACAAACCTTAATTTAGATACACCAAACCTGCAAGTATGATCTTGGAATCATAGTTAAGAAAGGAAACCAGTCATAAATTGTGTTTATCTTTGTTTTTGGTAAATAGTAGAATATCATCCTGGAAATGAACACACCAGGAACACCCTGCAGTAATTGAAATATTAACTTTTAAAATACTGATGCACCAGATGCAAGACCAAATGGCATTTGGAAATATCCAAAATAATGCAGTAAATAATATGAGTGATCTTTACACAGGTTAGAATGAAATTTGACGGTATGCATCCATTAAATAAGCTGTAGTAAAGAAATTGCTTCTCCAAATTCAGTAAACATTTCTGGAATTTTTAAGACTAAGTGACAGTCTATCAAAATTGTGATTTTAGAGAGTGAAGGTCTGCATACATTGTTTTGTGCATCTATCACAGGAGTTGTCGGCTCCGCATAACTGATTGGCTTAATCACCTTGTCTTTTTTATAAATGTCCCAAAAGTTCTTTAAGGTATCTACAAATTCTAAGAGGCACACCTCTCGCTATATGACATAGGAAAATGACAATGTCTTTCAGAATAATTTTGTGCTTAAACCATTTTATCTTTGAAGATTTCCTCATGACAGTTAATGTCATCATCAACCATTTACATTTACTTAGGTATTAACGTAACTGAAATGATGATACTGGGCCCCAGTACAACGTCATATGGTCCATCCAGCCCATGATGGTACATCCTCTCATAGCTACATATATTTTAGTGGAATGCACCCTCTGTCTAAACTGAATGGTGCCAACAAAATGTCCTTAGATCTCAAAGTCAAATTCACCAAGTGCTACAGGATTGATATTGGGCACTCTTAAATATTACTTTACGCCTTTTCTCATAATATTGCTTTTTATAAATTATCTTATTCCTACTACTGGTACCGTCCAGACACTCGCCTGCCATATCTTCAACATGAGATGGAACAAACAGCCCATCTCCTCCTTTCTATTGTTCTGCCATTAGGTGTTTTGAAAGACCCCGTAGACATTAAAACACCATCCACCACTAGTTGGGCTTGGTTAAAACTTTGTTGATAACTTGGTGGAGGCATACTCTAATCCCCAGCTCTACACCTGACCACCAACCCATTGCTCCCCCTAACGCAAGAACAACTTGTCCAGCGCTCACTACAGAAACATGGCTTACTTACCATAGTGAATCTCTTCCCCGACGGCCATGCCATCACACACGACATGCTGTCCGCTTCCGGGGTCTCCACTCACATGAACCATTTCATTCTCTAACGTCTACATAACACCTTAGGTGACAGAAGCCCCACAGACCTGATAGCATGTGATGATTTTCCCAATCTGACACTATTATCTCGACCACTGAAAAGTCACATTTGGTTTCTTGGCTTTATCAAGCATGCATCGCTCTGAAACCTAGTACTATAAAAGCCCACCTATCTTGGGAATACAATTTAGGCCAGCCTCTGCTGGATAAGACTTGGTCCTTCTGCTGCACGCAGACTAAACTTCTTTTCTCCAACCACTAACATAAGTTCCTACATTATGAATTTCTCCACCGCGCCTATACTACCCCATAGGGACTGGCAAGAATTGACCCCACCTGCTCTCATAAGGCCCAAAATGTAAATCTATTATTGCTGATTTCCTACACCTCTCTTGGACCTGCCACATGGTTCAATCATACTGGCTCCAGATCCTGATGTTAGTTTCCTCTATGATAGTACTCCAGTTAGAACCAGACTGCCTGCTGACATTACTGTGCTAAGTTAAATCTCTTCCATCCACTTACTGACATTTTACGGTGATAGCATTGATACTGGCAAAACGCCAAATAGCTATATATTGGGGCAGTGATCAGTCACATACTAAAGATGAATGGTTAAAAGATATGATCTATTGCGACACCACTAGTGAAACTTATGCTATGCTCCAACCCCCACCTCATGGCCTAGGGTTATTCGTCACCCTCTGCGCAACTACTTGCCCACTATCGACACCGTAACCTCGGGAAAGATGCTTTTTGAGGCTTCCCTTATATACTCCTCTTGATATGTTTCGGGGGCCCCGTAATATGCTACATCATTTGCCTGCCCCCTCCCCCTTTAATCCTCCTTTAGGCCCTTAAAATCCAGCCCCTCTTCTCGACGCACACTCCTACCCCTGGCTGCCCGCTCCCCTTTTAATGTATTACAACTGCCTCCCCTTTACCTGTCATATGTGTACTTGCAGCTGCAATTATGTGACACAATCCTGGATGTTTTGTTTTTGTAATGTTCTTTTCTAAAACTAAAAATAAAGACTAAAAAAAAATCATCTTATTCAGTGACGCCTAATCAGCCATGAGTTGTAGGTTTATGTTACGAGTTTCTGTATAACAAACAAGATGTATCTTAGATGTATTTGTTACCTGACTATTAATAGTTAACTTCAGTTTCCCCAAATTCACCAAGTGCTACAGGATTGATATTGGGCACTCTTAAATATTACTTTACGCCTTTTCTCATAATATTGCTTTTTATAAATTATCTTATTCCTACTACTGGTACCGTCCAGACACTCGCCTGCCATATCTTCAACATGAGATGGAACAAACAGCCCATCTCCTCCTTTCTATTGTTCTGCCATTAGGTGTTTTGAAAGACCCCGTAGACATTAAAACACCATCCACCACTAGTTGGGCTTGGTTAAAACTTTGTTGATAACTTGGTGGAGGCATACTCTAATCCCCAGCTCTACACCTGACCACCAACCCATTGCTCCCCCTAACGCAAGAACAACTTGTCCAGCGCTCACTACAGAAACATGGCTTACTTACCATAGTGAATCTCTTCCCCGACGGCCATGCCATCACACACGACATGCTGTCCGCTTCCGGGGTCTCCACTCACATGAACCATTTCATTCTCTAACGTCTACATAACACCTTAGGTGACAGAAGCCCCACAGACCTGATAGCATGTGATGATTTTCCCAATCTGACACTATTATCTCGACCACTGAAAAGTCACATTTGGTTTCTTGGCTTTATCAAGCATGCATCGCTCTGAAACCTAGTACTATAAAAGCCCACCTATCTTGGGAATACAATTTAGGCCAGCCTCTGCTGGATAAGACTTGGTCCTTCTGCTGCACGCAGACTAAACTTCTTTTCTCCAACCACTAACATAAGTTCCTACATTATGAATTTCTCCACCGCGCCTATACTACCCCATAGGGACTGGCAAGAATTGACCCCACCTGCTCTCATAAGGCCCAAAATGTAAATCTATTATTGCTGATTTCCTACACCTCTCTTGGACCTGCCACATGGTTCAATCATACTGGCTCCAGATCCTGATGTTAGTTTCCTCTATGATAGTACTCCAGTTAGAACCAGACTGCCTGCTGACATTACTGTGCTAAGTTAAATCTCTTCCATCCACTTACTGACATTTTACGGTGATAGCATTGATACTGGCAAAACGCCAAATAGCTATATATTGGGGCAGTGATCAGTCACATACTAAAGATGAATGGTTAAAAGATATGATCTATTGCGACACCACTAGTGAAACTTATGCTATGCTCCAACCCCCACCTCATGGCCTAGGGTTATTCGTCACCCTCTGCGCAACTACTTGCCCACTATCGACACCGTAACCTCGGGAAAGATGCTTTTTGAGGCTTCCCTTATATACTCCTCTTGATATGTTTCGGGGGCCCCGTAATATGCTACATCATTTGCCTGCCCCCTCCCCCTTTAATCCTCCTTTAGGCCCTTAAAATCCAGCCCCTCTTCTCGACGCACACTCCTACCCCTGGCTGCCCGCTCCCCTTTTAATGTATTACAACTGCCTCCCCTTTACCTGTCATATGTGTACTTGCAGCTGCAATTATGTGACACAATCCTGGATGTTTTGTTTTTGTAATGTTCTTTTCTAAAACTAAAAATAAAGACTAAAAAAAAATCATCTTATTCAGTGACGCCTAATCAGCCATGAGTTGTAGGTTTATGTTACGAGTTTCTGTATAACAAACAAGATGTATCTTAGATGTATTTGTTACCTGACTATTAATAGTTAACTTCAGTTTCCCCACAACAAAATCGTAATTTTTTTCTTACTCTGGAGCAGCACTAACCCAAATAGTTCTAGGGGAATTTTTACACAATTTTGCCAAATGTCCTTTAATTTTTGTATTCATGGTGTTGTTTAGTACTCGTTGCCAAGACATAGGATTGGCAGGATTAAACCTCAGTCTACACCTATATCAGTAAACATTATTTCTAGTAATACATTTTTTATTATCCTTTACATCGTTTTTTCAAACTGGATAGTTTTAACTTCTTGACTGCTTCCTTATGTCTCACTTCTGTCAATTCTTTGATAACACCAGCATAGGTATATCAACACCTTTGGCTAGTGTCATGGTCTTTTCTAACTGTGGATTCTTACAACAAAGCAGTCTTACCTGATTCTTCTGCTGTTTCAATTCACTGTAAGGTGATCTTGCAATTTTTGATGAGTGGGCATTTATCTTTGCATGTCGTTACAATTCTCAGCAATGTCACATAACTGCCAGTGCTTTCAAGCATGTTGTTTGTTTGTTAACACTTGATTGCGTTCCACCACAGTGCTAGGTTTATCATGATAATTGCAACCTGTACGCGGCACCACTTATGTGTACTCATCCTACCTACCTAAGTGTATAATGTGAAGTACTATTTCTGATCAAACATATTAAACCTCTCTGAACCTAATGAGTTGAAAAACAATACTTTGTCCTTTCAATTTTTTCCTCCTAAAGCAATCAGCTAGTTTTCAAATGTACCATTACAATATTTCTATTAGTTTCACTGCCTCATCAGTTTAGTAGGCATTTGCAAGATCTGTGCATGACTGCATTACTATACATGACTGTCCTTCAGTCTCAGCAGAGTTTCAGAGTATCTCAGGAAAGCCATGTTCGCAACACGCGAGACAAAGGTAGGTGGCAGAATAGCTAGCACTGCAGAAGCAAAGTTGCAAGTATGGCACCACTGAAGACAGCGATTGCAGCCCCTGGAACAACAAATAACTGAGCAGCAGGTCCATAGAATAGTGTTGCCAATATCTAAAGATCAATGTAAGGCATATCAAGTGTAAACTTTGGTTTATTGTAAAAGAAAATGACTCCGCAAGGAGAGCATCTGCACACGTCCAACTGTAGTCTCCAGCTGCTGTAACAGTGAAGACTCCAGAAAGTCAAGCACATTGAAGCAGAATGGGATTGCTTTGTCAATAACAGTACAAAAGTGAACAAAATTAAATAATTAGAAATTAACAAATCTAACTCTCAAGCTTTCAATGCGGAACATATGATTCAGGAGTGACCTATTCTGTGACTTCATGAAGCATAAATTACACTTTGTCTCACAGTTATTGTTGTGGTTATCCTAGTGCTTCTAGGATATCTTAAAGGCTTCATTAAACTTTGTTTGAATCAAACATCTGCTCGGCTGGTCCGCCAATGTCACTGGATTTTTTTATTTTTTTTTGGCTCATGGACTTCTCATCTTCTCATTTTGTAATTTCCCTAAAAAGACACTTCATAATCATGTTTTATAGGAATGTTGATTCAGCCTGTGCATTGTTTTCTGTGTCACATCAGTTACAATCTTATTTTGTTGTCTAGTTAGTTCCAAACTTAACCATGCGCTGAGGCATTGCTTTGAGTGCAACTCTTAGAAAATCCGCTAAAAAACCTGCCCACTATTCCCAGAAAAACAGGTCTAGTCTACTTCAGTGCAACATAGGCACAGTAGGATAGAAAATGAAAATAAACAATTTTCCTCCAAAATATAGCCCTCTAGCAATATGGACTTTTTTGGCAATGACTGTTCTACATCCTTGTGTCTGTTCACAACTGTGACCGATTTTTTGATTCTTGCTATCTCATCTTTTTCAGGAATTTCTACAACAAATATTATTTTTCTTCATCTTGGCCTGTAATTTCTAACCATTTCTTTTTGTAAGAAAAGGCCATGCACGGGGGTGGTCGGATTAACGTATATTAATAATAATTACTTTAAGTTAAAAAAAAAAACATAGAAATTCACTGAAAAATCCAAAGGTTACAGGGGTGTTATAGTTAGGAAATAAAATTAAACAAGCTTTTGCACATGCAATAGGTCTCGCATTCACTTGAGTTGGAGCTATTGGCATTGTAAATTTATAACTGGACTTATTTTGCCACATTAATTGGTCAGCCATGCCGCATATTTTGGTCCTTTGTGCCACATAATTCCAGTGGCCCGAACAACCGGGAGCCGAGAAGTCCCACAATGCAACAGCCCAGACCACCCACCCTGGCCGAAAAAGGCACCACAGACCTCCGGCTGGGTGAAAGTACAGATAATATGCCTAGAATGGCCAGAATCAGTGGTTGCCTATGCATCATGGCAACCATAACATGCCCCAGCTGGCCGCAGGCAAACTGAGCAGACCTTGGCCAGGGCGTCCTAGAAGGGCGAAGAGAATAGGCACAGACGCAGCCACCGCAGGCAGTCACACCTCTCTCTCACACCATAAACCTGCTGGCGCCCGCTGTATTCCAAATGGTGTAGAAATCGTCGAAACAAGCCGGCGTGCATACCGCTGAAAAACAGCCCTGTGTGGCCTCCCAAATCCGCCAGCCCGACATGAAAGAAGCAGCTGGAAGTTGGTGGAACAGGTGGACCGCACCGGCTCATTGATCATGTGGAGCACAAACAAGTTGGCGCTCTATGAAACTTCAAACGGGCATGGCCGCCACAGAGCACGGAGAAGCAAAATAAACAATGTGATGAACCTGGTAGTCATGCAGAGCGCTTTAATGCCGCCAATCGAGTTTGCGCTGTATGATACTTCTAAGTGCCATGTCCCCCATGAGCTTGAGGGAGGAGACAAAATAAAGTAGTTCGCCCACAGTAAAACATAGCAGTTGTGTAATTATCCATGTAACAAGGTCAGTCCCCAAGGCGGTAACAAAACGCTCCAAGGCGGGACAAACATAAAGCATTTGCCAACAACATTCAGGGATGTTTGAAAGGCAAGCCCAGGAATGAATGTAAGTGAGTTGGATGTGGTTAAAGCCCACAGAAGAGATTACAACACGTTGGAAAGCAGCGCTTGTGCACTGCTACACTCAACTTAAAAAAACATAGAAATTCACCAAAAATAAACCAAAGGTTACAGGGACTTTATAGTTAGGCTCACATTCTAAATGTGCAAAACCATAGAAATTCAAGGTAACTATAACTCGCGCCCTCGCCATGCACTGCTAATTACCCCACAAATTACGGCACTTGTGACATCTTTGATAACATCATTGATAATATCAATGTAATATTTACAGTAACATTTGTTACGAAAAAATTGTGCATGATGGGGGTGCGAGTTATAGTTACCTTAGGGCACGAGTTATAGTTACTTGAGATGATTCCAACTTTAACAGTCAATTTCTGTGGTTTTGTACCTTTAAAATGTGAGCCTAACTATAACATCCCTGTAACCTTTGTTTTTTTTAAGTGAGGTTGGTGCCTATTTTCTGCTATTTTAAAATCCCGAGTCATGACTCTTGAATCCTGTTAATCATATTTGAATGTTTTAAGAAATGTGATTGGCTAGATAAGGGCTCTACAATGTTTTTACTACCAGCTTGAAACTCAGAAATCAGCACCAACGTGTGAGTTTTATAGTGTTATAAAAAGTATTACACAGGTTATGCCTGGGCCATCTTCAAAGGTGACCAACCCAGGGTAGTGCTCAGGGGTACCCAGAGATGAGAAAACTGAAGGTCAACTAACAGTAAAAAATGCTTTGAAACTGCAGCCATGACTTATAGCGTTAAGCACCTAGAAGCAGCACAGAGCAACAGCAAATCAGGAATTATACTGTGCCATGCTGCTCTTAGACCCCAGTGCTGCCTAAGAAGGCTCGGAAGCAGAATGATATAGCAACCCATCAGCCTTCTAGTGAAGCTCAGCAAGACTCCACAACAAGGGGTGAAGTATTGGACAACACGCCAGCGAAAATCAAATTCGAGAATGGATGAGTCTCCACTCCCCTTACTAAGGAGGACTTTCAGAGTTATCTTGGTGACCTCCACGATAAAATCTAAAATATAGAGACCACACAGATGCAGGCATTGGAAGTCAGATATTGCAGTGAGCAGTCACTGTAACATGTAACACACAACTTCTTGCCCCTCCGATTTCAGCAATGGTAATCTATATCTGATCCCCAGACATGCATGCTCTCATATGTATATTGCCTTCCGAGCAATTCTAGGCTGTATCTTCTCTTTATGACAGAAACCTGACATAATGACTCATCTGTACCAGATATTGCAATGGCTATCCCTGAAGGATATTCCTTGGTGCCCATGGACAGAGCCAACAGGAGAGGCAGGGATGTAGCAATTGCATATAAGGTGGTGCTGCACTGTTCTGCTTTTCAGTTATCTGAATTATAAGGAATTACGAGTCATTTTGCGCATTTGTATACCCATAGTAGTTAAAAGGGAGACCGATGTGCTCTGTTCTCAACAGGAGATGACAAGAAAAAACCCAATTGTCACATTCACTACAGAAGATTTTGTGCTCCGAAAGAGCAACAATACATTCACTTCCATCAAGGTTTTTAGATACATTTTCAAGATGGAACTGCAGAGAAAATTTCACTTCCTTTGCATTGACCAAGAGCAAGAAGTTAGAATGATTTGTAGTGGAGCTTCAACTGGGGCACCTGCTTTGATTATATTTGTAAGTGCTTCCCATTAAGGTTTCTGTGAGTTAAGCGTCCCTGCCAGAATGTATCATGTGTATTTTATGCATCTGAAGTGTTGAATATGCACTATACGTCTTACCCAACGAGGTAGCCCTAATAATTAGCCAGTAGATGGAGTACTTTCTGCTGGCTAATTATTAAGTGCTACCTTGTTGGTTAAAATGTATAGTACATATTCTGCTCTGCAGATGTGCAAGTTACCCCCAAGGTAATGTCCCCAGTGACCTTGGTATCTGTGATTGTGGCATATCATTGTTCCTCGAGCGTCTTCATACTGATAACCATGTGTGCTTTAGTTTGATTGATGGGGACCGCAGAGGAAGCCTCACTGCCCCAGCAGTCACTGCCGGCTCCTCACCTCCAGCGGGAACCAGTATTTCTCTCACATCCAGGAAGCAGCAAAAAATGGTGCTCTGCAAAATTTCCAAGACAGCAGCTGAAGTAAGTGACATACCCGTTTTGAAATTTTTGTGAAGATTCTTCAAACGGCGCCAAAGTTAGTGGGAAAAACATAAATGCTTTTCCTATGGAAACTAGGTCCTAACTAGAACTACCAGTAGGTGTTTTTAATATTCTCTCAGCCAGTAGCTTTGATATATATTGAAAATAAGTGATACACTGTTCCAAACACAGAAAATAGTGACCGGGGTCCTAAATTCTAGGTCCAAGAGGCCTCACACACCCATAGGGTGTCATGCTTCATCATAGGCACTGCTCCTCGTCAGACTGGCGCTGCAATGTCTGACGGGCACCACCCCTGGTGGGGGGGCTCTTTGCCGGAGATCTTAATATATGGAGGTGCTGTGACCCCAAAGGTGACTAAAGTGTCAACGGAGATCAGAAGAGAATGTGGTTAAAATTGACTCTCAGAACCGCCACTGAGACAGTAGATTTTATTGGACCCAATGGACGGTCAGGGCCAAGGTTAAAAAATAGAATCGGAAGAGTGAATAAAGAAGTTAAGATCAATCACTCTTGTAATACAGAGAATATCAAAGAGAGGAGTTTGGGAAATCTCCAAAGTCTACCCTCTCATGGGTCAACATGTTTCGCATCCTGGTGGTCCAAACGGATCCAGTGATGCTTCATCAGGACCTTATGTGACTGTATGTATCTCCTGAATAATGAGGGCCACATATATTTTCAAAGAAATTATACAAGTACCTCTATACCAGCAATTAGTTGGGAGGCGTAATAATCACTTACATGAATATGGAATCAATAATTCCTAACTCGTACCCGTCCTAAAATTGAACCACACTTCGGGAACCACGGACCGGGGTAGGTTTCCGCCTGGCCAGAACTGCTCCAACAAACGTTGCTTAGCGCTGGACTATTGGTCCGTGTATTCCTAGGATGCTCGTCTTCAATTTTAGGACGGGTACGAGTTAGGAATTATTGATTCCATATTCATGTAAGTGATTATTACGCCTCCCAACTAATTGCTGGTCTAGAGGTACTTGTATAATTTCTTTGAAAATATATGTGGCCCTCATTATTCAGGAGATACATACAGTCACATAAGGTCCTGATGAAGCATCACTGGATCCGTTTGGACCACCAGGATGCGAAACATGTTGACCCATGAGAGGGTAGACTTTGGAGATTTCCCAAACTCCTCTCTTTGATATTCTCTGTATTACAAGAGTGATTGATCTTAACTTCTTTATTCACTCTTCCGATTCTATTTTTTAACCTTGGCCCTGACCGTCCATTGGGTCCAATAAAATCTACTGTCTCAGTGGCGGTTCTGAGAGTCAATTTTAACCACATTCTCTTCTGATCTCCGTTGACACTTTAATCACCTTTGGGGTCACGGCACCTCCATATATTAAGATCTCCGGCAAAGAGCCCCCCCACCAGGGGTGGTGCCCGTCAGACATTGCAGCGCCGGTCTGACGAGGAGCAGTGCCTATGATGAAGCATGACACCCTATGGGTGTGTGAGGCCTCTTGCTCCTAGAATTTAGGACCCCGGTCACTATTTTCTGTGTTTGGAACAGTGTATCACTTATTTTCAATGTTTACACCAGGAGGATATACACTGGACCACAACTCCTCCTGATCCCTCCCTTATTCTCAGTGCTTTGATATATATTCACTGAAAAAAATCAAATGTCACAGGGAAGTTATTATTAGGTTGACCTTTTACCCAAACAAAACCATAGAAATTCAGCAGTAATAGTTATACTTATGTTAAGAAACTATAACTTGTTGCCTAAAGTTACTTTCTGGCATGAGTTATAGTCTCTTCATATGAGTGTAACTATAAGTATATAGCAATAAATATAACTGCTGAATGTCTATGGTTTTGTATGGGTAAAACACCAAACCTAACCTCCCTGTTGCCTTCGTTTTTTTTCAAATTTCTATTTTTTTTTCCTTCAAAAAGTAATATCAAATAACCACATGTTAACACACCCACCGCCGCACACGGCTTTCAGGCAGGTGCTGCAGCCAACCTGTCTGCATGTATCCGACCCCACACTGCGCACGGCCTTCGGAGGATGCAGTGGGTGTTATTTTCCCTTTTTCTTTGGATCCGTGGATGCTTTATACGGGGAAGTGGGGGGAGGGCTGCGAATCCGCGCATCAGCCCCCAAAAAAAACAATTGCTACTTTTGTGCCCATGAGGGGTCCCGTGTGTCCTATGGGGGTCAGGAAACCTGTATGCTGACCTCTCATATGTTCTAACACTGTTTTTTTCCACCCTCCAGCCAATGCGGGAAACAAAATGGTAGCTGCAATGTTTCCATCAAGTTGTAGCTAGCCAATCAAGGCCTTGCTTTTCCCCAGGTTCCACGGATCCTTTGCAAGTGGATCTGCGAAGAATCTGTGTCCCTAGATATATGAGTTTTTCCCCTTAATAACCCCAAAACTACTGAACAGATTTATACCAAATCACAAAAAACACAATCTGCAGACCAAGATCTACCTTCCTGCCAAATGTGGTTTAATTCCGTTCAGCAGTTCGGGCTGTAGTGTTGGCAACAGATTGTAAAATCCCCTTGGACACAGAATGGAGAAAAAACATTTTGGGACCCCCTTTTTGCTTGTCCCCGCTTGACGAATCACCCTAAAAGGTTCAAGACACCAGCTGAGCTAGTTGGCTTTCTAGTTTTTACATAGTGGACATAGGAAAGAGTTGGAGTGCAGCTGCTCACTCACATAAAAAGAACCACATTCGACTAACACAATGTGACCTATCAGACTTGAGAAAAGAGAAGAGCAAGCCCAGATTCTGCCTTCCCCTGATTTACAGGTCGGCGAGTTCTACATGGGATAAGAGGCTGTTGAGGTGCTGGGTTTGGAAAAGGAAATGGAAACATGAGGGCACCTGAAAGGTTTACAAATGTCACTGATTCATCTATTGACATGTATATACTAGACCACCAGAAGGGCGATTCCCAACGAGAAAACAGGTGCTTAGACAGGGGAGACAATGTGATAAAAATAATTTGTGTGAGTGACTCAAGTGTGTAGAGTTTTGAGAAAGGACATTACTTTAAATGAACTACCATAGGAGAACATTTGATTGGAGGTATGAAGTAGGGTCAGATACCCAGAAAAATCCCAGACAAAGAGGAAGAGAGGGGTGAATGGTATCCATTGAAAGGGGAGCAGGCAAAGAGAGAGATTGTGTGGCAAACGGTAAAGAGGAGATAAGGCTGATCTACATCAGACCCAAATTGGTGACATGAATGCAAGACACAGAGAATGAGAGAAAAGGGCGTCACCCTCACATCTCAAGGTGACAACAGTGAGGACCAGACAAAGAAAAGAAAAGAACAAAGAATAATGAAGAATGAGGAGAGGTAATATGGTACAGACACCGAGGAATGGTGGCAAGCTTACGGCATGAATGGAAAGCTGGAGAGTGAGAGGCTAGTCCCAAAGGTGGGCTACACAGTGCCCAAAGCAATTAAAGAAGAAATTGAGTAAATGAATACCCAGAGAGACGGTGGGACTTTTGGCTCAATACACACCCCACTGTTGATATCGATTGAAACTAATGTGTAAAAGCCCATTATGATGTCCTGTGAGGATGACTAAATGGAACAAGAGAGTGGGGGTAGGTGATTGGTGCAGGAAAAGTTAAATAAATTAAAGAAGACAGCAGCAATAAATGCAGTTTATTGCATTATCATTTAGAATACTGAACAGGTTATCAGTTGAAGCATTAGGTCTGAATATGTGGCCCATTGCATTGTTAAAGGTTCTGGGTTAAATGGGAAGATGTGTGGGAGGCAGTTGGATTTTCCTGTGATGTGATGGAAGGCAAATGTTCAGAGTAGAGGGTTGTGATACAGGTCCAACTCTTTCTACAGTCATTGAACTAGGACATTGAGGACCATGAGATGGGCTCAGTCTGATACACTTGAGGGAGATCTATGCAATACAGCTGATTGGTCTGAAACTCAAATGACAGATGAAAAGTGCAGAATAAGTGGCTTGAGGTGGATGTTATTTGGACGCAACTGTTTCTATGCTTTTAGTATGTATAAAGAACTGCCTATTCCTTCCATTGACATGACATGCAAACCGGTCAGTAGAGACATGATAGTTTCTGGAAGTTAGTCATTGTTCAGAGAAGATTGGGTGTTCCTGTGGATGGAAATTTTAAAGGTGGTGGCACTTGAGGATCAGTTTATCGGAAAGGACTCTCAAAATGGGCAGCATAACAACTTCTGTTGAATATTTTACTGGATTTTCCTGGAAGACTTTAAAATTGCTTGGCTAAAAAATTTTTTCAAAATGTATGTTTTAGTTACATTAGGGAGTAGAGTCAAAATAGTTTGTGAGTGTTGTTCGTTGTTCCCTAATGCTAATTTCATGAACCAGGAATTTAAGTTTTTCCGATTTCCACTTTCCAGCTTTGAAAATTCGTAGTTATGGCAGATTTAATACAGCCTGTACTCCCCTTTTTAACATGGGGACATTGGAATACCCATGATTGCCATATTTAACTTGCGTAGAAGTCCCTAGTATATGGTATAAAGTGTATGCATGGCCTATAAGTCATTTGTGGACTGCATCACCTACTACAGTGACAGTTCAAACATGACTGCAGGCCTACAATTTGTAGCCTGTATGTTGCCGCTTTAAACTGCAGATTCTGTCTGTCAAAATAACCCTTTTGAATGATCAAAACCATCCTTCATTTATAAGTCACCCTGTAGTCTTACTACGTACAATGCAGGCTGTATGGTATTTAAAAGTAGGACATGTAGAAATTGAATGTTAAACATGTCCATACAGTGCAAAAAGCACAAAATCTATTTTCACTGCAGCAAGGCTGGCTGTTTCATAGAAAACACTGGGTTACATTATTACATTTAATAATGCTATTTTTGGTTAAGACACAGCTAGAAAACTAATTAAACAATTATTTTTAATAGTTATTAAAATCCAAGTCAGTGGTGATGTTGTTTTTTAAAATAAATATTAAGGAAAATGTACCTTTAGAAAGTTACCTTTTCCCAGCAGTCTATTTGCATTTGCTGTCCCACTTCTGCCAGGCAGTAATTGGCAGTTGAATAGATATGAAAATGTGTGAACAATAGGCTAACCTGAATGGGCTGAGATAACCCCTCTGCAACTGATACAGTACGCAGGGTAGGGCTGTGAGCATCTGTTTTGACATTACAGTGTAAAATCCTGCTTTAATGTCACATCTCACTTGGCAGGTCTTCTGGGGCTTTACATATAACACTTGGGGCGCACCTCAGAGGGCAGAAACAGAACGCCAAAACAGTTCTTGTGTATTCGTTGTCTGATTGCTGGCAAACCCTACTTTGATCTACCAGACTTCTGTCTCTGAGTTTGTTTTGGGTACAGTCGGTACCCCAAACTGGATTTAAAGTGTTAGATGTGGTAGGACTCTAGAATTATCATATTAAACTCCCCTTCCACACCCCCAGTCCTCAGAGTGCAGGTTTATGGTGGCTAAAGCCTTCCATCATATTGAAAATGCTCAAAGTGGTAACGTTGGCCCTGGTAACGTTTACCCCATTAGTTAGGGCATGTCCAGGAGTCATTACTACCCACTAGCTTGTGCCAGGCATAAACGTGGCAGCTCCATCCACCCACTTCAGAAAACTCCTGGACCTGAGAACAATCAGAAGAGGACTAACCTGTGGTTCGAGACATGAGAAGAGCCTAGAAGACTAGTCCTGCTCTCTCTTGTGTACCCAGGGCAAAGAAGTAGACTCCAAAGGTCCTAAGGCTGACCTCCTGTTTAAGCTACAGGGACACACCAAGCTACAAGAGACTTTGTCCTGCAACTACCCAGCTGACCAGTGGCACCTGGACTGGACCCTGTTGTTTGACCTGTACAAGACACCCTGCGTGACTTTAAATGCCTCCCCTGAGCTCCTGGGGTCTTTAGAAGTGTACTCCTGTGGTGGACCTAAAAGACTTAAATAGGAAGATAAAATCTTTGACAAGGACTCACCTGCTTGGTATAGCCAACCCTCGCGCCACCGCAGTCAGTGGACTACCACAACCATTGACTATCATTGGCACTTTATGCTTCCTGGCTCTATTCCTTCTTAAAACTTTAAAAATTCAGGTCCCTGTTACAATTTATTGGATTTTTGACATTTTGGTGTCATGTTCTTTATTAAGTTTTACTCTGTTTTTGTAGTTCGGTTTGGCATTTTTATTGTGTTGCATTTCAACTTTATTTCTGCTTTGATACTGTATAAATACTTCACACATTACCTTATGTTAAGCTAGTCTACTCTGTGCCATAGCTACCAGAGGGTTGAGCGCAGGTTAATTTAGTGACTATGAGGGCTCACCCTGACAAGCTTTGTGATTATTCTTTGAGGTTGGTAGTCACCCACCTCAAATAATGATCTATTTTTTTTATACAATATCAAAACCATCTAATCTAATAAGTCTGACCTCTTGCCAGTAGGTATCTTCTAGAATCTTTCCTAATTAGAGACGCCTTGCATAATTTTAATTATTAATAATCTCATACCCCCATTGAAGCTGACTTTTACTTCTTCCCCCTTATTTTCACCAACATTTAGGGCCATATGTACGAACACATTTTCCCATTGACACAGAATGGGAAAAACCCTTTGGTACATCTGGCCCTTACTTCCCTACGGGTACAGTGACAGCACCTTTAATTTCCTGCATTATCACTGTTTGTCTAAAGCATAGGAAAACATTATGTTGAGACAGAAAAGTCCCTCTCATTGTAATGGACGAGTGCCCCTGCTCGGAGTGCACCAGTTACGTTGAAATCTGAATCCTTGGTAGCAATTTTTGGTCGCAGACTAACATGTCATGCTTGTGTGCCATGACCTAAGCCTGTATCATAGATTTCTGTCTTGCTCACACCCAAAGCGCTATTCTCTAGTGATGGAAGGCTGCTGCCTTCACCAGGAGTTAAGTAGCACAAGCACTGTAGTAGCAGCATACCATGGTTTAAGATTTAGTGATCAGTAGAGTGAACATGCTGTTTTCCTGGGTCACATGAGTGGTGGCTCCTGGCCTACTCTGATAAAGTTCCCTCTGCTGTGTACTTAACTCACCCTTGGCCTACATTGGGTTGTATGCGGTGCCAATGTGTGTGCTGGGATGTACCAGTGTCTTGAAGTGGTGTGCTGAGATTTATGTCTGCATGTTAAACGGTTGGATACATGAGAGTTATTGTTTTTGGTTGGATGTGCTTGCTGGGATATGTGTGCCTTTGGAGGGTACAGTACATGGGGTCCTGCCACATGTATATATACATGTGTCAACATCACAAAATAAAATGATGGACGGAGTGTTGAAACTTTTCAAACACTCACCCCCAGTCACAGATCTGGGTTTAATCCATCCTTATTTTGCTTGCAACTTCACCCCAGTTCGGACCCAGCTATATGCAAATCAGTCTTGACCCTGCTCCCAATAGGAGCAGTCCAGCCTGCACTGCCAAGCCAGGTCCTCCCTGGACAGGATTCAAGCATCCTGGGACCGGTTTCAGGGTATTACCCTTCATCAGCCAGGCTAGCTTGAATCCAGTGGTGCAGCAAGCAAGGGACCCACGTCTGGGCATACCCTAGCCACTTAGGGTGCACAAGGCAACATCACAAAATAAAATGATGGACGGAGTGTTGAAACTTTTCAAACACTCACCCCCAGTCACAGATCTGTTTTAATCCATCCTTATTTTGCTTGCCACGTCACCCCAGTTCGGACCCAACTATATGCAAATCAGTCTTGACCCTGCTCCCAATAGGAGCAGTCAAGCCTGCACTGCCAAGCCAGGTCCTCCCTGGACAGGATTCAAGCATCCTGGGACCGGTTTCAGGGTATTACCCTTCATCAGCCAGGCTAGCTTGAATCCAGTGGCGCAGCAAGCAAGGGACCCACGTCTGGGCATACCCTAGCCACTTAGGGCACACAAGGCAACATCACAAAATACAATGATGGACGGAGTGTTGAAACTTTTCAAACACTCACCCCCAGTCGCAGATCTGGGTTTAATCCATCCTTATTTTGCTTGCCAAGGCACCCCAGTTCGGACCCAGCTATATGCAAATCAGTCTTGACCCTGCTCCCAATAGGAGCAGTCCAGCCTGCACTGCCAAGTCAGGTCCTCCCTGGACAGGATTCAAGCATCCTGGGACCAGTTTCAGGGTATTGCCCTTCATCAGCCAGGCTAGCTTGAATCCAGTGGCGCAGCAAGCAAGGGACCCACGTCTGGGCATACCCTAGCCACTTAGGGCGCACAAGGCAACATCACAAAATAAAATAAAATGATGGCCGGAGTGCTGAAACTTTTCAAACACTCGCCCCCAGTCACAGATCTGGGTTTAATCCATCCTTATTTTGCTTGCCACGTCACCCCAGTTCGGACCCAGCTATATGCAAATCAGTCTTGACCCTGCTCCCAATAGGAGCAGTCCAGCCTGCACTGCCAAGCCAGGTCCTCCCTGGACAGGATTCAAGCATCCTGGGACCGGTTTCAGGGTATTACCCTTCATCAGCCAGGCTAGCTTGAACTGGGGTGGCATGGTGAGCAAAAGAACGATGGATTAAGCCCAGATCTGTGACTGGGGGTGAGTGTTTGCATTGTCAGCACTCGGTCCATCATCCTTTTGTGTTACTAATGTTGCCCTAAGTGGGAAGGGTATGCCCAGACGTGGGTCCCTTGTTCACTGTGCCACTGGAATGAAGCTAGCCTGGCTGAAGAAGGGTGATACCCTGAAACCAGTCCCAGGATGCTTGTTTCCGGTCCAGGGAGGACCTGGCCTGGGAGTTCGGGCTGGACAGTTCCCATGAGGAACAGGGTCAAGACTGATTTGCATATGGCTGGGTCTGAACTGGGGTGGCATGGTGAGCAAAAGAACGATGGATTAAACCCAGATCTGTGACTGGGGGTGAGTGTTTGCATTGTCAGCACTCCGTCCATCATCCTTTTGTGTTACTAATGTTGCCCTAAGTGGGAAGCGTGTGCCCAGACGTGGGTCCCTTGCTCACTGTGCCACTGGAATCAAGCTAGCCTGGCTGAAGAAGGGTGATACCCTGAAACCAATCCTAGGATGCTTGTTTTCGGTCCAGGGAGGACCTGGCCTGGAGTTCGGGCTGGACTGTTCCCATGAGGAACAGGGTCAAGACTGATTTGCATATGGCTGGGTCTGAACTGGGGTGGCATGGTGAGCAAAAGAACGATGGATTAAACCCAGATCTGTGACTGGGGGTGAGTGTTTGCATTGTCAGCACTCCGTCCATCATCCTTTTGTTTTACTAATGTTGCCCTAAGTGGGAAGGGTATGCCCAGACGTGGGTCCCTTGCTCACTGTGCCACTGGAATCAAGCTAGCCTGGCTGAAGAAGGATGATACCCTGAAACCGGTCCCAGGATGCTTGTTTCCGGTCCAGGGAGGACCTGGCCTGGCAGTTCGGGCTTGACTGTTCCCATGAGGAACAGGGTCAAGACTGATTTGCATATGGCTGGGTCTGAACTGGGGTGGCATGGTGAGCAAAAGAACGATGGATTAAACCCAGATCTGTGAGTGTTTGCATTGTCAGCACTCTGTCCATCATCCTTTTGTGTTACTAATGTTGCCTTAAGTGGGAAGGGTGTGCCCAGACGTGGGTCCCTTGCTCACTGTGCCACTGGAATCAAGCTAGCCTGGCTGAAGAAGGGTGATACCCTGAAACCGGTCCCAGGATGCTTGTTTCCGGTCCAGGGAGGACCTGGCCTGGCAGTTCGGGCTGGACTGTTCCCATGAGGAACAGGGTCAACACTGATTTGCATATGGCTGGGTCTGAACTGGGGTGGCATGGTGAGCAAAAGAACTAAGAATTAAAGCCAGATCTGTGACTGGGGGTGAGTGTTTGCATTGTCAGCAATCCGTCCATCATCCTGTTGTGTTACTAATGTTGCCCTAAGTGGGAAGGGTATGCCCAGACGTGGGTCCCTTGCTCACTGTGCCACTGGAATCAAGCTAGCCTGGCTGAAGAAGGGTGATACCCTGAAACCGGTCCCAGGCTGCTTGTTTCCGGTCCAGGGAGGACCTGGCCTGGCAGTTCGGGCTGGACTGTTCCCATGAGGAACAGGGTCAAGTCTGATTTGCATATGCCTGGGTCTGAACTGGGGTGGCATGGTGAGCAAAAGAACGATGGATTAAACCCAGATCTGTGACTGGGGGTGAGTGTTTGCATTGTCAGCACTCCGTCCATTATCCTTTTGTGTTACTTATATACATGTGTCTGCTGCAGCTATGTATGCATGCTTATGAAAGGCACAATGCAAAGAAGTCTTTGGGTTGCATTTTGGGAGACCCCAGGCTTGCTGGAGGAACATGTGGAGAAGGAGGATTTTCATAAGATAGCTCACCATTCGTGAGAGTTGGGTGGGCCACATACTGGAGGAATGCTTTTTGTGTACTTCAGAAGGGCTGTTTGATTCTAAGCAAGGTCATTGTTCAAAGGGGCCTAGACACACCTAAGGAACTAAATGGGCTGATAAGGGAATGACAGAGAGTGAGTCTGGAGGCCTTTGGTAAGCTTTTGATGCACATATAATTGAGGCTGACATCCAGGTGTAAACCTTGAGTCACTCACGCAGCCTGTGTTTAGGGCTATCCAATTTGGAGATACTCCTGCTGTGACAGTCTGCACTTTGGAGGAAGGGCACAACAGAAGAATGGACTCTTCAAAGTGGACAACCCCCAGTACATGAATTTCAAAGATATAAGCACTAAATCACAACTGTGTCTGGCATTGGGGAGCTTGAGTCTCCCAAATTGTCAAACTGAAGCTGTAGATCAGTGGGAAGAAACACAGCCTTTAGTATTTAGTATCGGGAGTTGGTGGCAGGCAGCCAATTCCAGAGGGTCTTAGCCCATCTTTTCATAGTTCGTACTAAATCTTTCAGCAATCCCTCAGGCACTGCTTTAAAGTTGAAAGTGGTTTTAAGAAAATGTATTTCATGGACCAATGTCTGGCTCTTCAATTTAAATTTAAATTGAATATGAGCCTGGGAGGTTGTGTCAGACAGACCTAAAACTAACCTATTGGTATGACATTGTGCTGTCAGCCAAATTTTCTTTAGGAGGCCACCAAGCCTAAATTTAGGTTAGACATCAGATTGGCTGCTATAAGTCGAAATAAGGGTTCCATGAATGGGCCTGTTAAATACTTTACTAAGTGCAAGAATGCAAGGTCAATGCTTTTGACCTTAGGAAATCTAGAAGAAACTGGTGCTCACCTCTTTTGCCAATATGTGAATCCCATGTATTTATAGGCAGCATCCTTTTCTAATGGTTTATTGTTCAAGACCCAGTTAACAGATTTTTCAATCGTATGGACAAAGATGATTGTCTTGGTCTTATCAACAATGATTAATTTGTTAGCTCGGTCCATTATGGTGTTATTTTGGGACAGTCCCATAGGATATGTGGGAATGATCCTACAGAGTCCTGCGCTCTCTACGTGACTAACATTGCTTGGACAAGTATGCACTCTTCTGAGTGGCAAATATATAAAGCATGAAGGCCTGCCATGTGTATAAGTAATAATAAAATATTTACTTGAGAAGGGATTGTCCGACATTACTACAGGTGTAGATAAAAGTCCAGCATCATGTTCTGAAACAGTTAATAGACTTCCATATTTAAATGTATACTAAGAAGCTAAATCACTGCCATAATAGAACTTGGTCTTCTATGCAAGTAGATTGTACTTTCCAGCTACTATACCAGGAGATGTAGACATGGCTGATATGCATTAAAAGGAAAAGCGTCAGCACTTCACACCAAGAGCATGTAGTAACGAATAACTAGGGGATGCTATTGATAATCAGTTTGTAAAAAGCAATGGGAATCAAGTGACAATAGTTAGATCTTATTAGGACTTCAAATTCCACTCTGCCAAGTGATGTTTGGATCTTACACTAAGGGCCTGGTTTAGATCTTGGCAGAGGGGTTACTCCGTTGTGACGGATATCCCGTCCACCGAAATCTAAATACCATTGTTTTCTATGGTATTTAAATTTCAGCAGATGGGATATCTGTCACCGTTATGACGGAGTAACCCCCGCCAAGATCTAAATCCAGCCCTTTGATCCTTGTTAGTAAATAAGTTTAAAATTGTTGGCTGAAATCACATTAGGCAAGCTGTATCAGCAAAACATGATAAGCTATAAATTCCACATAAAATCGCTAGTCACCTGGTCTCATTATGCTCCTCAAGGCTCTATTTTACTTTCTCTCATTCCTCCTCATCTTCTAACGTCTGTCCCCACTGCCTCTCTCACCCTTTACCCCACCACTGTCCCTCCTGTTCTCTCTTGCTTTTTACATTTACTCTCCTTTCATTCTCTCCCTCCCCTCTACTTTTCTAGAACCACTTTTCTCTATCTTCTCTGTACTTTTCAATATTTTTATTCTCCCCAGCCCTCTTCTCCATGTGTAGCAACTGAAACTTTCTCTTAGCAACTGAATGTTTCTCCTGGCTGCAAATAGCCAGGAGCAGCAGATGGCACCTTCCTTTGGCCACTGTGCTTTTTGCTGTTCTCCAGTGCCAGAAGCCTATCATCCCTGCAGCTTGTTGTCAATTCTTGTTAACCAGGTCATCAGGCTGCAACGGTTTGGTGGGTTGTAACTGCTTTAGGGCAGAGGACAACCTGTTGCCTTCCATTTCACAACCTTTGCAGTGCAGTGGACTTCAACAGGTTGTCCAAAGTACTGCAAAAGAAAATCCTTCTAATTAAAACACCAGAAACATTTTGTTTTCCAAGGTCAAAGTCCGGATTCAAGGAAAATGCTTCTATGTCTGATTTTTGTTTTGTTTTGCTGCACTGCGTAGCACGCTGTCAGCAAAACAATTATGTCATAGCAGAGCCAAAGTGAAAGCTAACCATGCTATTGTAATCTGTGGGGATCCACAAATGTCCTACCACATGGTGTTCATACTCTTCTCCCAATAACAAAAGTACCCAATTTGTGTGGTTGTGCTATAACCCGTGAGAGGAAAGGCCCCGAATTCAACAAGGAAGCATCATGATTTTGCAAATTGACACTCTTGCAATGTGGGTAGCTTTGGTACTTGGTCCAGGGCTCGGTCAGCACCCACTGAAACCTGCCAAGACCAGACGTCTGAAAAGCAGGCACGTAGGGTAGCCCATGGTAGTGTGGCTTGCGTGAATCCCAGTACTTTTTTTTTTTTTTAGCTCAAATGCTCTGCAGACATCAAACTTTGGCAGATATTCCTCAAATTTCTGTGAAAGAAAATTACATAGTCTGTCAGGATCCATAAAATTCTTACCCCAGCATTCCAACACCTCTCCTAAAAACAGTACCCCAAATGTTCACCCACTATTATGCATTAAGTACATTAATTGCATAGGACCTAATAACAGCAATTTATTGACTATTACCATAAATTAGATGAACATAAAGCAGAATTTCAAAGCAGTCAATTTCTAAAAAGCAGATTCATACTACACAAATCTGAGAGTATAGTATATAAAAATCAGATGTTAGTCAATGTTGTGCACAGATGATGAGAGAAGTCCGTTATAGTACAAATGCTTTCAGCTGCAGATACACTGATTGTGATTTCCACAGTATTTGTTTCAGGGAGATGACTCCTCAGTGTGTTGACCCAGTCAGGGTTATCTTGATATTAAACGATGTTTTGAAAGATAAATAGCCTGTTATTACAGCCTTTTGTGACATGGCAGGTTATATTTTCAGGGTATCTTTAGTACAAAAATTAACCTAACATACTACCTGTCTCCTGCAAAAAAAATGAAAATCTCTGGAGCAGATACATAGCTCACCAGGCTATATTTCACAACAGGCCAGTGCCCCTAGAAAGGTTGTAGGCTAGAACAATATCAGTCAATTTAAGTCACACTTACTTCTGATAACTCTGCTCCAGCAGATAGACTGATCAAAACACTGAGCCATATTGGAATCTAGAGATTTACTGATTGGAAATTGCTTCTGAATGACTGGTAGGTTTAGGTATTGACAGCCACTTAATTATCAGGAATAGGTATGGTTTAAAAGTTCCTGATTTAAAACACCATTGATCAATGTCATGCACAGTTGTGCAACCTTTTAACGCAGCAAATCCCTGTATAACATACCATATTTGAAAGGTGAGAAGGGAGTTTGGCTAATGCCCATTGAATTCCTGGCCTCTCATCTGTGACTGTGAAGTAGCATTGGTACCAGAATTCACATCATTTCCTCACACACACCACTGTGTTGTCCCTTAGGGGTCCATCACATCTCCTCTATTATTTGACAACTACCTAACCCCTTACCAAACCTGATTAAGTCATAGAACCTTGCCTGTTACAACTATGCAGATGAACCCCAAATCACTTTAAAAATGGATTTCATGGAGAACCTCTACAATGTAAAACTTGATGAATGCCTTTGGGCCATAAAGAAATGGACGATAAATAACCATCTAAAGCTCAATATTGCAAAGACAGAGAATATGGCCTGCGGACAATGGCAAGAATACTATCCTATCTCTATATGACCTAAGGAAAAAGTGGTCCCCTCAAGAGAGAAAGAAACCAAGGTGTAACCTTGGATTGAGACTGATATTTATACCACATTTTACAAATGTTAGGTAGAGTGACTGCTACACAATGAAGACTCCATGTTGCGTGTTCCCACACCTTGGATACCAACAGAAGCTGCAAGCCATCATCACACTCGTAATCTCAGAGCTTGGCTGGGTCAACAGCCACTACCTTGATGCACCCACATTCATCATACTCAAAATACAACTCATACAAATTTCTGCTGCAAGACTTCTTTGCTGCCGTCACCCAAGAGAACTATGACTCCAGTCTTGCAATCACTCCACTAACTACCTCTAGCTAGAAGAACAATATTCCAGAAACTTAGCAATGCTTGTCAATATCTCTTTTCACCACCACCAGGCTCAGGTTTCAGAAAAGATGCTTGGCTCATGAGACATCTATGTCCATAGGTATACCAAGGAGGTCATATTTCGGGTCCTCTGGAAAGGACTCCCCCAGTATCCTTTCCAGTTTCCCCAATACCTCGGTCCATTATAGCGTTATGTTGAGACAGTCCCATAGGATATGTGGGAATGATCCTCGTTTCTCCCTGCATCTCATACGGTGTGGGGACTCCGCTCTCAGCACATTGACTTCTTAAGTCAAATCTAGTTTTACCAAACAGGACAGTATTGTCCGCATGTTGTATCATAGGCAAATGTCCAGTGCCAAATTTGGGAGGAAAAACAGTGGTGTTAAGAATTAGAAGACCTAATAGTTTCAAGGCTACAACTTATGTTTGTCATATCATCAGTATTAATTGAAAATGATATGTCTTCCCCTTGAATTACATCAATAATAGGTGTAGCTGTTGGATCTTGCTCATACAGTTCTCTAATAAACTGATTCAATTTCTCAGGCTGTATGGAATCCTCTGTATCTTGAGTTTTCAAGTCAGAGTTGCTTGCAAGCTCCCAGAAATTATGCTGATTATTTTCCTTGCAAAAGCTACAAAGTCAGTCCACTGTTTCTTTTTGCCCCGACGTTTAGTCTGCCACAATGCTTTCTTTTAGTTTGCTGTCAAAATGCTAAGTTTTGCTACCTTTCTGTGGTAATCATTACTACTTTATAATTTTCTGATTTTTCTATCTATTTGCCTTTTAGTGTGGAGTATTTCTTTGGTATACCAGGCATTTTTAGGTCTCAGTAATTGTTCTGTAGAAGCTATTTGATACATCTCCTTAACCACATAGGTCTTTCATTATTAGCATGTCCCCACTCTATTCCCATAGTATCCTGATATTCAGTAAGGTAACTGGAAGGTTACTCACCCAAATAAGGAAGAGATATCTTGTTGGAGTCTACCATTTCATTCAATTCTGTTTTTCATCTCCGATTAGATTACATGTATTTTGCTGAACCTTTAATTCTGGGTTATCACAATTTAAACCGAAACACTATGGAGCGTTATCCCTTTCGAAAAGAGCTAAAATCTCAAAGTTTACAACTTTGTGAAAGAGATGGTCAGGGATAAATGTGTAATCCAAGACTGAATGAAATGGGGAGGAGTGTTGTAAATGAAGCCACTATTTAGGGCCAACAGTGTAATAATGTATCTAGTAATTGTTCTGGAGCCTTGCCTCCTCTTGAGAGTGGGGGCAAATGGGGATCATTATTTGCCATATGTGATGTATCAGTCATTTAGTCATTTAGAATATTTCAGACCCATAGGTTTGAGTTAAAATCATGTATCATTGGGACTTGTATTTTGCCTGTAAGTTCTCTCAAAAAGACCAGAAAACTGAGTTTAATATATTATTTTTCTGCTTAGCAGAAACATTACCATAACTATTGCACTAAATGAAGCCTTTCTCATACTTTTCATTCCTTGGAGTCAACCACAAAAGGGTTGCTAGAATAAGAGGAAGACCAAAGTCGATTTTTGAGACCTAAGGGAAGGTGACATCTAATAAATCCCTTGATGTGCACCTTATTTCGCTACCTGAGTAGAAGGATATGATATTAACTAGAAACTTCCTCTAAAGTGGATTTGATCACCCATGTTTCCTGTGACCATATAATATGAACACTAGAGATCTAATTATGCAGGTGAAAGTAATTCAAAACCTTCTGAATGGCCCCTTTGTTCCACGATAAAATGCTGCATGCGTAGCTTCCTAATAATTCCTAATATTACTTCAAATGAGATCTCCTCGTTTACTGGGATAAGTGTGTGCTGGTTCCATTAGTGGGACATAATTATGATAATTACTTCTTTTAGGATTGTTGGTCAGCTCCAATCATCCTGTTTTCATAGATACAACTAAATTCCATCTCCTGGGGTTGCCTCACAGATAATCCTCAGTTCCGGCTGCCCTAATTTTTCTCGCTGGCTCTATGCCTGGCGTTTTTGAATCATTACCTACTATGTGTAAATTGATCCATTGTTTCATTTGCCATGCTGGTATGCAGCAGGATTTCTGGATAACAGTTTGATTGTACTCTTGCTATCTGAATTCCTCCCATTTATGCAAGTTTTCTCTAGTGTTAAAAACCGTCTCTGGAGCTGTAGCTGTTTTCCAAGCAAAATCTGTGATCTCACTAGGGCCGCTGCCCATTGTGGATTTGAAAGTAATGTTTACTATATCCTTTAAATTCAAGTGCTTAACTGTTTATAGAGTATTCAAAAGAGTAGGGGCCATTTCTACAAATATTAGGAATAGTGATTTCCGAATTGCAGTCTTATTGAATTTCAATTCGGTATTTTACTAAAGAATATATTTTAAAATAGTGATTTCTAGTGGGGTTGCAAATCTACCTACCTCATGAATAATGAGATAGGTTGCAATTTGTGACCCACTAGCAATCACAGAGATGGTGGCATGCTGCGGTCAGCAGACCACCATGTCTATGATCACTTTTAATAAAGCACACTTTATTTCTTTGAAATGCAGCCCGTTTTTCTTAAAAGAAAATGGAATGCATTTCAAAAGAAAATTGACATTTTTAAGGCTCATTTTTCAAGAGTAGGCAATGGTCCAAAATATATTTCTTTGAATTCTCCAAGGAGAAAGGAGTCCCATTGAGACGCCTCTCATCTCTGACTGATTACCATTCCCATCTGTGAATGGTTACCACTACCTTTCAGTAGTCAGTAAAAAATGAATGCTTTGCAAACATAATTTGGTCGCAAAACAATAATAGATACCACTGCAAATTGGTATTTAAAATGGATGCAACCAACTCGCCCCTTCCAATTACCAAATCTCAAACCCAAATTTCAATTCGTTAACAAGTTACCGAATCGCAATTTGGCTTTTGTAAATTTTAATTTCTTTTTGCGACCGCCCAGAAATGTATATACATATGACCCCTAATATAATCTCTCTGTTTGGTATGTCAAATGCCCCTATTTGGAAAATATTCCAGGTAAAATAGTAATTTGTGGTTACTCTGTTACCTGAAAAGATAACAAATACAATAAGTAAATGAAGTTGCTAGTTGACAGAGCGTTTATAGATGATTGGTTGATTTCGGTTTTACCTTGGTTGAGGGGTGTTCAGTTGGGACAAGTCTTTTTCTAAATCGCCTGTTGGGCTCGTACAGCTCTCCACGGTAGTTACTGCGTTCATCGTTTTAGGAGTAATTGTTGTTTGTGTCTTTTAAAATGGGGGAAGCTAGATCATAACCCTTTCCACTTAGGTTGCTGGGTTAGGGATTCTGAAATCGTTCTATTATGGATGGAAGTGGTAGCAGTCAATCTAATACAATCACCGGCTCTAGGTCCAGTTATTACACTGTGTACCCATGGACTCGCATGATTTATGATGCAAGTTTATTGATGGTAATTGCCTTTTTTTTTTTTTAAAGAATGGTTTTGTGGTTACTGGTTTCCCGCTGGCCCAGCAGGAAACAACCCACAACATTGAGCCAGCAAAAACGTTGTGGTGCGTAGGGTTCATCAGCACCTGTTGCGCATTTCACTGTCTGCAAAGCAGACAGTGAAAAGCACTACGGGACTGGCCATAGGGGCCACTGCACTGCCCGTGCCAAGTGCGTGGGCAGTGCAGGGGCCCCGTGCGGCCCCCTGCACCCCATCCCTGCCAGCCTTTACATGGCAGGGCAGCTGCCATGTAAGCGCCAGTGGAGAGGTGGGTTGTAATCCCCAGGGCAGCGCTGATTGGGACCGCTAGCACCGCCAGGCGTCAGGTGGCCGAAAAGTGGCAGTGCTGGTGGTCTGACCGTGGCGCAACCACCAAGGTCGTAATGTGGCTGCCGGACCGCCACATTGGTGGCAGTCCAACCGCCTCCACGCCTTGGCGGTCTAAGGACCACCAGAGTCGTAATGACCGGCATAGTGTACTTGTTTTTCTATTTTAATGAGATCTCAATATCTACTAAGCAGTAGGTTGTTGTCAGCCCTTGATTTAACATCAGCTTCAACGAGGCCGTCATCATCTTAAATAATTAATTAAAAGCTGGATGATTATGCTTGGTCAAAAGGTCAATAATGTAGTGCTCTGATAGTGTTCTGCTTGAAGGTTTTTCAACTTTTGTTTTTTTATGTAAGTCTTGTCATCCTCCAGGTAACCGTCAATAAAATAATTGATTTGGTTGATGGCTATGCGTGAAATGAATAGGGGTTTTGCAGTGTTAAATTCCTTAGGTTAAACAACTTCCGGATGCAGTTCAAAACAATTTTTTTGGCCTTTTCCTAATGTATTGGTGGCCCAACACATTGAACAGGAAAGTCAATTCGCTAAAAAGCCGGGGGTAGCGGAGGTGACATCACGCACCATTTGACCTTTACTTTTACTGACAGATGCTTACACACACACTTTTACACATACACACTCTCTCAAATTCAGCTAATTGTACTTCATTCTTTATTATACTTCATTCTTTATTATACTAATAGTGAATTATATATTGCTCACTATTAGTTCAATTAAACACTGATAGAGAACAAGGAAAATGGCGCTCCAAATGGACGTCTGCAAGGACGAGCTGCCCCTGTGCTCCTGGTACTGATTTTGCCACCGCTGTGGCTAGGGGTCCTTAAAGGCAGTGCCAGGGGCCGCAAGGGGCAAGGCAGGGGTCGCAGTTGCGACCCGTGGCGACCCCTAAATGACTTCCATGGCCTTAAACTGTAGATAAAAGCGAGAACCATTTTTGTTTTGACTGCCGTTAAGATTCTACTAATCACACCCCTGCCATATTTTGGTTCACATCATTTAATTGCTCTGGTGACAATAAAACCTTTATATCGCATGTCTTCTATACAAGGACCCCAGCTTAAGTTCAATACCACCTAGGTATGTCTACTTTTGCACAGACTCAATCATCCAGAGTACCATCAAATTATCGCCTTTTCAAGGAAGGGCTGAAAAAAATACTAATAATGAAAGTATGTGGCTGAACTGAAATGTTGAATTACTATGAATTTGTAACGCTATCGTGTCTGGGCTCTTAATGCTTCTAACTTTCAAGGCACTGATGATAGCCCACCCTCCAATACTAAATAGCTTGCTACAGCAACTGAAGAGAGAAACTGAATTGTGTTATGGGTTTTACAAGCTAGTATTTAGTTTATTGATCGATCGAAGATACAATTTCATCATCAAAAAAGTGCAAAACAGCAAGCATAAATATATCATAAAAGACTATGGGGGTCATTATGACCCCGGCGGTCAGCGCTAATGTGGCAGTAGTACTGCCAACAGGCTGGCGGTACTTACCACCATATTATGACATCGGCGGGTTGGCTTTTGGCTGAAGCCAACCCGCCAATGTACCGCTCTGACCACCATGGTGGTAGCAGCCGCCAGGCTGGAGATAACCATCTCCAGCCCGGCGGCCGCCATTGTGCCGCCGGCGGTATTATGCCCCTGCCTACCTCCATGGTTTTCATGGCATTGGTAACACCACGAAAACCATGGCAGTAGGCCCTATAAGTGACAGGGAATTCCTTCCCTGTCACTGATAGGAGGCCCCCCATACTCCTCCAAACAGTCCCCCCTCCAGATCCACACCCCTCCCATTCACACACACTCATTCATACATACATACACGCATGCATTCATCCATTCACACACACATCCGCGCACACATCAATACATACATGCAGACACTCATTCCAATTTCCATACAAACATGCACTCACACACATTTATACACGCACGCAAACAACACTAAACACACACTCGCATTCACGCACACACTCACACATACATGCACACACACCCACACACACACACAACACCCTCCATGCCCCTCCCCTGTCAGAGACCCGACTTACCTGGATCCAGGGGTCTTCCGGCAGGAGAAGGGACGGGGCACTGCTACTGCCAGCAGCACACCACCAGGCCGTATGATTTGTAATAATACGGCTGCCAGCAGTCTACTGGTGTGGCGCTGCTGGTGGTAGCAGCGCCACCTTAACACCATTTACCAATATGGCCACAGCCAGATTTCCACCCTTCTTGTGGCGGAAATCCGGCTGTGGTCATAATATGGCGGACGGATGGTAGCTGTGGCGACGGTCTTTTGATGGCCGTCGCCGTGGCAGTAGGTGGTTTTTACCACCAATGTCATTATGAGGGCCTATGATTAATTACAGTTTAAACATATAAAATAAAATACATTCATGGATAAAAAAGCTAAAATTATTGAAACAAAGATCAAGAAATGTTCCCCAGACATCAGTTCACTATAGGTTTTGCTATCAGTTTTTGTCTAGCAGATCACGCCTGTAAGGAAATTTAGGGACCGCCACCACTACTACAGACGAGAAATCACTCTTACAAATTCTAAGTGCATGAGTGCGGCTTCTCAAGCATAGACACCGGCATGTCTAGGGCTGGTATATTTGAGGCAAAAGGACAACAAATGTTCCTCTGTTTCCTGGAAAGAAATACAGAAGCTACAGTGCGACTGCCCAGCATTACTGGAATCCCATGTTCCAGTACGTGCAGCAGTTAGTAAAATGCCATATCTAAATTTCAGGAACAATGAGTGTGTGCACACTGAACAAATGTAATCAAGGAACTCCTCTTCCTTTGGCACAGAGTTATGCATTAAGAAACATCTAGTGAGCTTACCCCCATATTTGGACTGTTCATTTTGTGCAGCAATCTTCTCCCACTATCCTGTTTTGATCATTTGAGCCGATTTAGCTCCACCATGCTTTATTCATGTAATTTAGCCCCTTAATCTTATTGGAAGTTTGGAGTCTGATGATATCAATGCAGATCACTAATAGCCCCAATATGCACCCAGTGAAGCAATGGTCTCAAGGCCACCACGTGAGTGATAGGTGTTGACATCAAGGTCAAATGATAATGGCAGCAGGTGGGTTCCTCTCCCTACCGCAGTGAGGGCTCTAATAAGATTCTTTTCTTTGGTTCCCAAGGATACCCAAATTATAGTGGTCCCATAATTCAGCCCCACTTGCATCTTGTAGATTTCCATTTGAGGGAGGATTGGAAACCAAGAAGCACTCTTTGCAAATCAAAGGATTGCCCCTGTCCTATAGGTTACCTTATGTGAGCTTTTATCAGTACCTCAGTACCCAGGAGCCGGAGTAAGCCAGATGGATCCGTAGATAATCAAGTTCTCTGACCTTCTCCAGTACTTCACGTCCAAATTTTACAATACCATTTACCCTCTTCTTCCTAGAATAGATCATCAGTTTGGTCTTGGAAACATTAACTTTGAGACCTTACTCTGTACAGAACAAACTGTAGTTGCCTTTGTCTATGTTAATAAGAGGGTGTCATCAGTGAAGAAGAGAGACAGAACTTTCTGTCCTGCAAGAGTAGAGGAGTCATTAACACAATTGGTCAGGCACCACACACAGTTGTTGAAATGGAGAAGGAAAAGGGTGGGGGCCAGGATACACCCCTGGCGAACACCCTTATCAATGCGAATTGGCTTAGTAAGCTCTCTCTTTGTGCCATATTGGACTCTAGCGAAATTCCCCTCATGGAGGAGTACAATGATCTTAAACAAATCACACAGGATATCTGCCTCATTTAAGACCTCCCATTACTTCTTCCTCGGTAAGAGGTCAAAAGCAATGCAGAGATCGACAAAGGCCACAAAAAGGAGACCCCCCACTAATGTCAACTGTTTTCCACTTGACCAGGAGAGAACAAATGGAAGACCTTTTCAATTGAGCTAGTTTTAGATCTAAAGCATGCTTGCAAATTAGACAAAGTATGGTTGTCGTTAATCCACTCCAGTAATTGCTCAAGGATTTGCTTGCAAAAAGCCTTTTAGTGATTATCCAAAAGGCTAAGTGGGCTGTAGGTGGAGGAAATGCCAGGACTACCCTTCTTGAAAACAGGGTAATCTCTGCCTCCTCTATGTGGGCAATATTTTTACCCCTACTGTAACTGCATTTGCGATGGTGTTAACGTAGGGAGCCCAGATATTGCTGTCTGCTTTGGAGAGGTCAGTGGGGATCTTAACTAATCCCGGTGCCTTTCCTTGTTTCAATTATTTGATCACAAGGGCAATCTCTTCTAGAGAGAACACTATCGGAGTGGAAGCCCAGTTAAAATTGAGTGCATCTTCAAGGTCAGTTGGGACCAGATCAGTACCATGGACTCATGAGTAAGGATTTAAAAAATGGGCAACCCACTCTTACTAACTAATGTTGACTATTCCCAACACTATCAGTATATTTCTTGCCCTTTATTGTTGATATGTAATGCCACTCTAACGTTATCACAAGGAAGTATGTTGGTGTCATAAAAACACCATTATTAATTTAAATAAATACTTTTCTGAAGACAGACTGCCAAAAATGAAACAAAACTTAGATCCCACAGTGATGCTCAACAAGACCATTCTAAGAACCCAAAATCCAGGGCCATCTATCTAGCTTATCCAAAATCATGGAGGAAGAAGTGGTGAAACAGCCTTAAAATTCCTCAATAGTAGGAAACCTCCAGGATATCTGCCAGTTGTGCTTCAGCCTCTCCTTGATCTTCTTACTCTGCTTAAGTAATCTTCAAGCAGCACGTCCTAGCCACATTAGACAAAGCCAATAGGGAGTCCTAAATTCCTCAGAATTCTTGATGACAGTCACCATCATTGACCACAAGTAGCTAGCTCCTTAATTCCCCTACAAAGCTAGACACATTGTTTGTGCTGAGGCTTGTTTTGAATAAAAATCTTTCACTGCAGCATGACACAGCAGTCGGAAATGTGCCCATCTCTCCTAAAGCTGGTGGACATGCTGCTCCGCAGGAGTCGGCACTTTCAAATCACCTATTTAATGTCTGTGTCCAGCCACAGGCTGAAGTTGTGAGAAATTTCATGGTGGTGTACCAAGTGTATGCAGATGGCACTCAGGAAGGAGGCTTGGGTGGGACAGGTCAGAGCTGGATCAGGATCTCTTTATATGTATATTATAATGACATGCGTTGGAGCTACACATGGGTTGTTTTAACATCATGGGATGGCCTTTTTGCCAATAAAATGCATCTAACGGGGTCAAATTAGAAAATGCCCAGTGGTTACCTGAACGGTTATGTAAAATAAACAGGACCAAGTCTGGCAATTGCTGGAGACAATGTGGTGAGGCAAGAAGGAAATTACATATACTATAGACTTGCCCAAAACTCACACAGTTTTGGAATGAGGTCTTATCATGCAAATGATATGTAGAGACATATTTAGGTGCCCTAAGCTGATCATCCAAGCGACACTCGAATTAAGGGAGAATGATATTTCAGCTACTCCTGGTAACTAAATAAGCAATCCTTTCACTGTTGGGCTAGGAAATCTCTCCAGCAAATGCCATGTGCATTCTGAAGCTATGAACACTCTTGGCGCATGAGAAGCTAGCATACGATTAGAAGAAAGACACACCACACAAATTAAGTAGATTGTGGAAACCTGTTGTAGCATACTTAAATTGTGACAACATATGTCTCTATTTTCCAAGGAGACAGAGGGAGTTAAGACTGATGGAGAGTACATCCTCTCCCCCCCCTCCTTCCACACTCACTCAGTGCAGGTGCTGTGCTGAGCCGGCCCCCTGGAGATGCGCTGCAGGGCCTTTGTCACCCCACTGGTGGCAATGCGTGCTTTTTTCTTTTCTTTTTGCCAGTGTTTGTTACAATGGTGAGGGCTTGGCAGCTCCCACAATGATAAAGTGTTACAAAAGCCATGTCAAAACAAGACACGCAGTGACGAAACCAAAAGACTCAAAATAAGTTGGATTGGTTGACTTTGCCAGTGCTTGTTTATTTTCATGCTTTCTATAGTCTTGTTTAAAATGGTTACCCTGATTTTCCTTTAAGAATATCTTTTTGAAATACTAGCATGCATCAACACTTTTACTAAATGACGCTTCAAAGAAATTGCACCTAAAATTTCATTGTAGCAAAGTTTTTTTTTTTTTTTCTAATTGTATTTTTTCTGAGCATTTTATTTTGAAACCAAAGGATCATCACTCTTGCTTACACGCTTCTGCAAACATTTGCATCTAATCAGAGAGCATTCGGGGAGCATTATACTTAGCCTCATATTGTTAAACTTTTCAAACGTGTACATTTTTTAATGTTTTTGCTGGAACCACTGTCAGTAGTGCAGTGTGACCTTAGAACACTTATTTACAACGCTCACTCTAATAATGAAGGCTTTTCATTAATGAGCCATAAATACAAGTTTGAACAGCATTAACATATGGACACAAATATTACCTCCACTGCAGCCAGTTACCTTATTTGTAAACTGGCAGCCAAAGGGTTTGTGCTGCAGGGGTTTGGGCCAACTTGTCTCAAGGACAAAATAAACATGAATACTTGTTGTTCTTGACCCCAAACAATATGGCCCAGGCGTCGGGCAATAGGATTTCCACATCCCTGCCTAATGCAAGCTTTTTCTTTTAGCGTTGCCGTATGAATGAAGACACTGGCGCTGAATACATGCAGCCTTGGCAACTTGGTGAACCTGTTGATGGTGGTGGAGTGGGCGTTGTGCAGGAAAGTATGCACTGTGACTATGTCCCTGGGGATTTTGTGACTTCAATGACCTGGCCATGGCAGACAACAGTCGTAATAGAAGGAGAGCTCATTCAGAAGGTAAGAAGGTACCCTTCAGCAAAAACAATGCATTTTCATAGTTTTCACTTTTTTTTCCCAATGCATAGATGTAGGATAATTTTAAATGATGAAAACACAAACCTTTGTCTTGATATTTAAGTTTTCTGCAGAGAAAAACAAACATGAAATACACACTCTGTGTCTATAAATTCAGAGAGAAAGATAGTAGAAATCCACATAGGGTAAATTGACCTGACCTAAATTCAACTGCCCTTTTGTAATACCTAACCTGAAATCTCGCTGTCTTCATTACAGCTAGCAACAAGCACTGCTCACTGCTATATCCATTCAGAAACTGTTTATATGCCCCAGGACTGTATTCCGTTTGAGCTTTTCAAAATCTCAGTTTGCTTGATATCTTTTATTCTAAATGCCCTTTCTATTAGACTTGTTTTAGCGCTTGGAAAGTAGTAATATACTATGTGAGAAAACTTCCAACAGCATCTTTGAGGTCCTCCTCTTCATTATCTAGGGAAACACAATGATTGCAGTGTGTGAGGTTCTACACTGATTCCCCAATTTATTTACCTACTCTCAAAGTTCCATTATACAGTTCACTGCACATTGCAGGACCTCTGCATGTTGTGCCCAAATGTTGACACCTTGACCAGTCTTTGATTGAGCCAGATCCTGTTTCAACTCTACTTTTGTCTTCCTGGGGTCATGATCCACCCGCTTTGAGTAAGGCTACTATTGCTAAAATATTCTTACTCGCTTTTAGGGAAGCCGGATGTTTTTTTCTTTCATTAGTCCTGCCACATCTGCATCCTCTTGGTCACTGTCCTAGCGTTTGGGTTTGGATGTAGAAGTTCAAGAGTTGAAAATATCCCCTAGCATCTGCTTTTGTTTTCTTTGTGTATTTTACAGCAGCCCTTTTAGTCTGACCTTTCTGTTTTGCTCTACTTCATACATATGGTTTGTTTAGTTTCCCCTTTACCATTGTAAAAGGTGTCTGCAAAAATATATTGAGCGCTAGACAAGGCTATATCCTTTGCTTCAACAGTGAAGTACCACCATCCTTGTTCACCTTCCAGGGGCCGAACCCCTGTGCTGATAGGGGACTAGTTCTCAGAACTAATTGCCATGTGCTCCTACTGGCATGGCTGGGAGCCCTTAAGCTACTCTTGCTGCCTAGCAATTCACCCTGGGCCTGGTGTAGTCAACTTTATATTGTATTCCCTTACTCATATTCTAGTATTTGTTAGGGCTTGAGACCCTCATTTATGAGCTCCAGTTGCAGCTTCTTGCTACCATACCATACAGGGCCTCCCTGCAGCGTGTACCGTGGAACTGACTCACAGTGTGTACGCAAATTGGGTGCAGTGCTCCATATTTGTCTACAGGCTGAGCCACGGGTAATAAAGGGTTTTAATCCAGCTACTGAGCTGTGCCGGTTCTTCCACATTCTTAGACCACTTTTGCGGCTGCCCCATTATCTGCAGCCCTCCTTACCACTAGAATGAAAGGAAAGTGAAGATGAAGTTTCAAGGCCAAGCCACCATCAAAGCACCCAGAGTATGTTTTAATACAGTAAGTATTTCTTTGACAAAGGGGAGGTGGGCTAGAAGAAGACCTTTCTCAATTACTACACCCATCATGGTTTCTTTTTTTAAATAAACAGAGACCTGCATTCTTCATGCAGCTCGTGCCATGGCAAACAACATAGCACATTAATTGAAAGAACAAACCATGGCAAAAAGACAAAATAACATGCATAAATTCACTTTAATTAAAATCTTAATTTTTTTAAATTCCAATTTGTATTTGAAGTGTGTATTTATGTTGTTAGATTAAGTCTTTGGAGATGATTTCAACCTGTACCCTTTCACAGTGACTCTCTAGGTATGTCTATGAACTTTTGTAAATGCATTAGCATTGGCCTAAAGACAATAGATATGCCAACTGACACCCATACACTGCTGTACTACTTTACCTTTGAGCCTTAAGCCCCTGACCTGAAGGGACCGCCATTGAATAATAGGGAGCTTATGCCACACGCTCTTTAAGTGTTTGTTGTATCATGTGAGATCACTTTATGGCATGAGCTGTTGCGTAGAACAAAGTATTTGTGTGGACTGGTCAAAGTCTGAGCTGTAGACATTTGGACTGATGCCAAGCAGATACGGGAGGTGTTAATTCCTTTGCTTGATGGTTGAATTACACTGTTGACTTATGACCTGATTGACAGATGCAATGCAAAACAAGCAGATGTTTGTTCCTCTCCTTTGCAGCTCTCTATAGGAGGCACGGGCCGACAGGTTGGTTCCTCTGAGATTCCGGCTAGAGGAAAGCATGGGAGATTGTACAAGGACTTGAACAAGGTTATATTAACAGCCAAGGAAACAGATGTGTATAGGACTGTGCACGCAGGGTGGCATTTTGGTAATACATTGCAGTTCACTTCACATGCAATGAGAGGTATTTTAGTCAATAAGGATGTCCTTTTGCTGTGAACTCATCTTCTAAGTGGCATCTGAGGTCCCAGTGACCTCAAAGGCAGGTATCCTTTGGCGGAAACAGAACAAATAGGACACTAAACTAATGCAGACTAGGCTCCTAGTGGATCTTAGCTAAAATAATCTCAGGTGAATGATATGTTATACCCTAGAAGCAAGGGCAAAGGATCTGCTAAGTGTGTACACTCCAAATATAATTGATATTACTTTTTCCTCATGTGTTGGATGTGATGAGGCCATGATTAGGCACATCTATATAGTTGGTAGGTGATTACAATTGTATAATGTTGGATCGACTGACAGGATGTCCCTAAGGAGTTATCTATTATTGCAGCTGTCAAAACTTGTTCAAAGTTTTGATATGGTAGACGTGATGGGCAGAGCACCTGAGAGATCAGGTGAATTCTTTTTAACTCACCACCGCATGGTTCATACAGTAGACTAGATTACGTTCGGTTATGCAATCTGAGTTATTTGACAGGTACTCAGAAACAACATACCGTGGTTGAATATTATCTGATATTCACCAGTATACTTTACTGATACTGATTATGGTGTGAGACCACAAATTCCTACTCTGCGACTCAGATTGAAAGCCCCTCTTACCGTAGGATTCAGGCATAGTCTCTCATATGAATTGAAGCATTGTTTCTGGGGCATGGGCTCTTTCAGAGTAAACAAATGGGAGGTAATGAAGGTGGTAGTGAGAGGAGTATGCCTGCGGGTGGTATGGTCTCAGTAGATAACAGAGGATAGCTAGCTGGAAGAGAAGGCATTCCATTGCTTTCGAGATAGTTGGCCTCTGTCATTAACGAACACAAATGCAGATTAGGCGAACTGCATAATGAACGTGATGAATACTATTACACCGCTTGACAACAGAGACTATACAGAAGGGGTGATAAGTCAGCGGAGATGCAGACCTAGTTGCTAATGTTAGAGTCCCTACAAAAGGAAATCCTGCAAATAATGGGTGAAATTTGAACAATATAAACCGTCTCAAGTAGCCATTAATAAAGGTATTGGGTCAAAACCCATGAAACCCGAACTCGTAGATCTCCCTGCCAGACCATGAATGAGTGGCGCTGTTGTGCCGCGCGTCCTGGCGGCGCAGTCGGGTCAGGTCGCGCCGGTGGACGCGGTCCATTTCGCGCACCAGGTGACCCGCCGCACCCCCTTTTTCCGGCCTTGCATCGTCCTTGCCACTGTGGCGGGGACGGGAGCCCGGAATTGGGCTTCTGTTCTCACCGCGCTTTTTTCGCAGCATGGGGAAGATAGATGAGGCCCTCGGGCAACCCCCCGTCGGCCTCTCACTTACCTGGGGTTTCTTCTTTGTCTTTGTCTTTTCTTTCTTCTTCTCTTCTTGTGGGAAGCCATCTTACGGCTTTCCCATCATACCTTTCTCTTCTCTGGTTCCCTGCATGAATGGCTCACCCGGCACAACCCTTACATCAACTGGGAAACCAGGACCATCTCTCTATCCTCCCCCTTCTGCCAACAACATTGTTATTCAGCTGGAACTTATTGGTCCCCAAAGAAAATGGTGTCAAATAAAATAAACTGTTCCATCAGCCTCCTTCAAGGAGTACCCAGTCATTATCTGGAGTATGCTGATGTTTTTCAAAAACCTTATAAACCTATACTTCCGCCTCATAGAGAATATGATTGTGCCATTCACAAAGGATCTAATGCAGTAGTCCCCTTTGTGAGGTTATATTATCTTACTGAGCCTGAGAAGAAGATCCTCAAAGAATACCTAGAAGAGAATATACAGAGCGGTCTGATTGCTCCTTCTTCTTCTCCCGCAGGGGCCCCCCTCTTTTTCGTGCCCAAGAAGATGAAAGACTTGCGCCCCCTGCATAGACTTTCGAGGATTAAATAAAATTACCATAAAAGATCGCTACCCATTGCCCCTCTAGAAGCAGTTCAAGGAGCCAAGAGATTTACCAAATTAGATCTTACGGGAGCCTACCATCGTTTAAGGATAATGCAGAGCGATGAATGAAAGGCAGCCTTCAGAACCCCTTTTGGCCATTTTGAATATTGGGTGATGCCTTTCGGTCTTACCAATGCTCCCTCTATATTTCAGAGATTTATGGACGCCATTTTTTCTGATCTCTTACACCAAACAGTGGTTGTCTATTTAGATGATATACTTATCTTCTCTACTCATCCTGAACAACACACTAAACATGTGCTCCAAGTCTTAAAAAGGCTTAGACAACACCATCTTTTCTGCAAGCCAGAAAAGAGTGAAGTAAGATATTTGGGGTACCATATCAACCAAGTAGGAATTGCTATGGATTCAGACAAGGTTCAAGCCATTCTGGATTGGCCATCTCCATCTTCCATCAAAGAAACCCAGTGTTTTTTATGTCTGGCTAATTTCTATCGTCAGTTCATAGCCGATTTCGCCCTGCAGACCAGTCATATAACTCAAACCCTTAAAAAAGAAGATCTACAGAAAGGTTTTAATTGGACCAAAGAAGCAGAAACAGCCTTCCAAACGTTTAAACATGCCTTCACCCAAGCTCCTAACTTACGGCATCCAGATACTACCAAACAATTCATTGTAGTCACTGATGCCTCAGAAAGAGCCATAGGGGCTGCTCTGCTAAAAAGACAAAACGATGATGGGCTAGAACATCCCGTATTTTACCTCTTACACATACTTTCTGACTCTGAACGTAATTACTCCGTGTTAGAAGGGGAATTACTCGCCTTAGATGGCTTGTACTAAATGGAGACAATTTCTCATGGGATCTAAAGAACCTTTTGAGGCTAGAACTGATAAACGGAAATTGCAGTGTCTAAGAAACTTTCAATGTCACAATAGCCGTCAAGCTCGATGGGCCTTTTTTCTTCAGCCAACAGGATTATAATCACATATATCCCTGGATCCCAAAACATCCTGGCTGATGCTGTATCACGATGCTATCCGGAGTGTAGTGATTCTACCACACAAAACCTAATTGAACCTGATAAGATCATTGGAGTTGTGCAATCCTTTCTTGACAAGGTTCACTCTAAGTATTCCAATATAGGAGAAACCGAAATTAATAAATTACATTCATTATTACGTAAGGATAAGGAATACTATTTTCATAAAAAAGCCTTGTTCCTGCCAACTAAAACAGTCCAAACTGAAGCTTTACGGATGTGCCATGATTCCCCTAGTGCAGGTCATCGCAGAATCAAGACCCCCCAAGATCTCCTTCTGCACTCCTTTTGGTGGCCTACTCTTAAGGCTGATACTGGAAGCTATGGGACTTCTTGCCCTATCTGTGCTCAAGCAAAGACATCCCATAATAAACCAGCGGGATTGCTCCGTCCCTTACCAGTTCTACCATGTCCGTGGCACACGGTATCTACAGACTCATGTGTTCTCTACCTCCCTCAATGGGGAATCGAGTAATAATGGTGATAGTAGATTCATTCACTAAGATGGCACATATTACCGCATTAAAAAAGTTACCCACAGCCAAAGAACTAAGTCAAATCTTTATTCAAGAACTCTTCTGACTTCAGGGACTCCCACAAGTCATCCTCGCAGACCGTGGTCCTCAATTTAACTCACAATTTTGGTGACAATTCTGTAAAACCCTCAAGATCGACGTGGCTCTTTCTTCTGGTTTTCATCCTCAGACGAATGGTCAAACAGAACGGTTAAATCAAGGACTTGAACAGTATTTACAAAGTTTTTGCAATGCTACGCAAAATGACTGGTCCATGTATTTACCTCTTGCTGAATTTTCATATAATAATGCATTACATAGTGCTTCGAAGACTTCCCCATTTTTTTGTTCATATGGATACCATCCTAAAGCCTTTCCTAGTATGCTTAGAGAATCAGTTACACTTCCTGCCATCACAACGTTTGTTTGACTATGCACCATACAACTTGTCATACAGTCTAATCTTCAAGCCACCAAGATACAAATGAAAAGAATGGCGGACAAGAGACGTTGTTAGGCTCCGTCTTATCAAATTAATGATAAGGTCTGGCTTTCCTCCAAGTTTTTACCTTTACGGTTAAACCAAAATAAGTTTAGACCCCGGTACTATGGTCCTTTTCTGGTTCTTCAAAAAATCAATCTTGTTTCGGTCCGTCTCCGTCTGCCCTGGATTTGGGGAATACACCCAGTATTCCATGTTTCTCCACTTAAACCATATATACCTGATCCTTTTCACAGACAATTCTCCTGTCCTCCTCCTCAATTGGTTGACAACGTGTCGGAATATGAGGTCCAGGAGATTTGTAACTCCCAGTATTTCCGTGGACGCCTTCAATATCTCATCCATTGGAAGGGCTATCCTATGAGTGAATGCTCCTGGGAAGATGCCACTTCGGTGCATGCCCCTCTCTTGGTTCATGGTTTTTTCCACCTTTTTCCTCACAAACTTGGGGCCTCGGGGGGGACCTACTGTTGCACTGCGTGTCCCGGTGGCGCAGTCGGGTCGGGTCAGATCGTGGCGGGCCGTGGTCCATTTCGCACACCAGGGGGCCTTTCGCTCCCCCTTTTTCCAGCCTCGCATCGTCCTTGCCACTGCGGCGGGGATGGGAGCCCGGAATTGGGCTTCTGTTTTCACCGCACATTTTTCACGGCATGGGGAAGATAGATGAGGCCCTCGGGCGCCCCCCTCCTTGGCCTCTCACTTTCACCTGGGGTTTCTTCTTGGCCTTTCTTTTTTCTTTCTTCTTCTCTTCTTGTAGGAAGCCTTCTTACGGCTATCCCATCATACCTTTCTCTTCTCTGGTTCCCTGCATGCACCTGTTCCCTTCTTCCTGTGGCATTCTTTCTTTTCTCATTGCGTTGCAACACACTGCTCTGTGGTGATTACGCTCCTGCTGGTTTTCTTGCTGATATCCAGTTTTTTCTCTTGTTTCCCTGTGCTCGGCCTGATTCAAGATTCTGATTTTTCCTTGTGTCTTCCTTTCTTCCAGAGAGTTCCCTTCTGGAGGTTTTTTCCCCTTCTGGGTTTTTCCTCAGGGACTCCTTCTGGAGGGCACGGACTGTATTGGTGTATACTGTCAACAGCACCGTGGCTACTGGAAAGGGTCGCCCCTACCTCAGCCAGAGTTGGACCTGCAAAAACCGAGGCCGCACTCCATCTCCCTCTGGTCTGGATGGTAAGCCAAAGCTTGACAGGCGCATTTCCAATTAGAGCTGAGTTGCCACCATTGACATTTAACTGAGAGAAGAAAAATCTATTCCACTCACCAGGGGAAAATTAGGGAGCACACTTAAAAAACATGCAGTTAACTAAGACCCTGAATATGGACAGCCTGATGCCCACCTCTGCAGGTGTGTGATGGTGTTCTGGAGATGGGACAGTTGCCAGTTACAGACTGACCGGCTGTGATGGCACCAAAGCCCAACAAGGACCTCGTAGATTATAAATCTAGTATATTCTTGTCCAAGATTAATGGACTTTTCAAGAAAGCTTTAATAGGGAGACTAATGAAAGCAACTTCTACATTGATACACAAAGATCAGTGTGGGTTTTGTCCCCCTTTGGAGGACAGTGAAATATATACAGACCTGCTCATGTCCAGCTCTCTCTAGAGATGCGAAGGGGGACTACTTTATGGTACCCTCAACATTGCAAAAGCTTTTGATGCTCTTGGCCCGAGTTTTATGAGTTGGAAGAGGCTGCCATGCTTGCACATGAGTGAAAGAGTGCGGACAGGAAAAGTGGTGACGGAGATAAGAGCAAGATATTAGTACTAGGCAGGGGTGCCCACTGTCGCAGCTCCTCTTTGGTTTGGCTATAGAGCCGGTGTCAGGAGTATTCAGGGGGAAAATGTTTGATTGGGGAATACAAATGGGGTATATGATTTATTTAGTATCATACATGGATGACACATTGGTTTACCTAAGTGACCCTGAAAGATCTATCCTAATTTGACTACAAATACTGGCAGAATAAAGAGAAGCAACTGGTCTAAACTCTAAGTGGTCAAAATTATGACTGTTACCCTTGAGGGCGCTGCCCAGAGGTGCAGCTAACGACCTGTCAAAACTGGGCATGACTTGACAGCCCAGAGCCCTGAAGTGTCTCGGGATTTATGTTGCTCATGCACTGAAGGATCTCATAATGTTGGAAGAGTCCTGGTGGAGGTGAAGTGCTCTATCTCCTTCTGGAACTTACTGCCGCATCCCTTGATTGAAAGGGTTGCTTTGATCAAAATGGTGTTTCACCCTCAGGTGCTTAGGTCTTTCAAGGTGTGATGTGCCTAATTCCGAACAAATGTTTCATAGAGATAGAACATGTGCTGACATTCTTAATATGGCCCACATCGTGTCCATGAATAAAGTTAACCACCTCAAATTCAAAATTTCCATATGAACTGAAGGAGGTTATTCTGACTTCCAGAATTCAAATGATATTATCGATCTTCCGAGCTGCAGCACTTGGTGCAGTGGCTAGACGAGAGGCCAAATATAGATTGATCCTTCCTATTATATATAATATCAGTGCACCTGTGAGAACTCAGTTCATGTCCTGTATTAGGGTTGGCACTAGAGTTACATACTTAGGCCCTCATTACAACCCTTGTTGTTTTGGCGATTGTACCGCCAACAGGCTGGCGATACAAATCGCTATATTATGACCGTGGCGGTAGCGCCGCGGTCACACCGCCGGGACTGGCGGTTTACCCCCAATCGTTGTCCTGGCGGTTAGAATCCACCAGGGCAGGGCTGCATGCAGCCCTGCCCTGGGGATTATGACTCCCCATCCCGCCACTTGGCATGGGCAGTGCAGGGGCCCCCAGGCACAGCCCCACCCTGCACAGCAGACAGTGAAAAGCGCGACGGGTGCAGCTGTGCCCGTCGCACGGCCGCAACACCGCCGGCTCCATCAGGAGCCGGCTGCAATGTTACAGCCGACACCCCCGCTGGGCCGGCGGGCGGAAACTCTGTTTCGGCCCGCCAGCCCAGTGGGGATGTTGTATTGTGGTTTGCGGCCACATAGGCGACCGCTCGGCGGTCCAGCGTTGGTGGGCGGCCTCCGCCACCCGCCAAGGTTGTAATGAGGGCCTTAATGTCTCCAAAGTCTTTGGATTAGTACAGAGTGGTCCACTAAATGATGAACAGTGTTATGTTCTCTAGTGAAGCAGAATTATTAGGTCTACCCCTGTTCTGTGAGTTGTGCAAAGACACAAGCATTACAGAATGGGATTCAGAGGGGCTCCAGGAAGCGGTCCCCCTATAAATGGGGATTAGTTCCTAACCTTTGATGAAGCTAAAACTAAGTTTGGTGTCCGAGCAGGTCATTTCCTGGTGTATGGCATGCTGTCTTGTGAAGCCCAGTTCACCTGGGGGTGATTTCCTGAGACACTGCCTGAATCCAGTACCCTCTTTGAACTCTGCTCCCTGTGAGTGAAGGGAGAATAACATCACCATACGGGGCACTTTGTCAGTACTGCCTACAATCTATTTTCAAATTAAATGGGAACAAGATATTGGGTAGAAATTGTCATGCAAAGAATGGATTATGATGATTATATCCAATGTGCTGGTGATGGCAATGCCTAGATCCACTAAACACAGTATAGGTGGCACAGAGCCTACCTTATATCCATGATATATTTTTTTACTATATCAGGCAGAGTGCAAGGTAAGTCCTCTTAATACGATGTGGGGCACAATGTGGTTTACTGTGATCTCTTGCCGCCATACTTGCTTTAACACACTGAGTTTTTTTTTACCAAAAATGCTTTTCTGTTGATAGGTCATCATGCTATACAACAAGGATTAACCTCCACTGTTGTTACAATCTCCGTGAGAGCCCCAGTTGCCATGTGCACAGCCTTTTCTTGGGCTTCCAGCCCAGTCAGCAGTAAGTGGGCATCAACTGTAAGAGTTAATGTAATTTATCACTCATTTCCAGATCACCAAATGCTGCACTCCAAATGAATGTCAAAGTTCTTCCTTTTAAGACTTCACAGTCTCAGGCTAACAGTGTTGACAAGTCAGGGCTTGCTCAAGGAGGTTGTGTGGAATCAGAAATGCAGAATCTGAGAATTCCGGGTGACACTGTGAATAACGTATATTAAATCTCTCTCTAGGAATACTTTAACTTATGAAGGAAGAAAATTTAATTATTCACAGGTCAACAAAAGAACTGTGTACTACACACAACTGAGCTTTAGCCCCTTAGGGCCAGTCACAATCTAAAACACTATTGTAGCCAGGTAGGGCTAACTACTATACTTTACTGCTGGGAACATTTGTCCCAACACATGGTTCCAGTGAGAGAAGGAGTTTGCAACATACTTAGAGGCCACACAGATTCAGTGGAATGAAAATGGCCCATCATCAGCATAGATTGGGCTCTGAAGGGAAACATAATTTTGGGATCCTGCTCCAGTGGCTGACAGTGAGGTTTGCAGTGTGTCTCAAGAATATGTGGCAAGATTTGTGAATCATTACCTGGACTGGTCATTGCTGGAAACACATTTTATACACTATGTCAAGAAAAGGTTGAGACTGTGGAAGTTTGTTTCTTCACAAAGATCGATTGACATACATGCTTTCCAGCCTGTCTTTGATCAGGTCTTGATTGAGAATGCAGATTCATGGGACATTATTACTGTAATTTGGCTTAAAGAAGCATTGAACCTTGCTAAATCTATAAAAAAATTGATTGAGTAAGTCATAATCCATGCTGAAGAGAAGTGAGCTGCAGCAGTTTCTGTGGTGTCAGAACAATGTGGAATTGCAGTTGAGTGTGTCTGAGGGGAGGGGCAATATGTAGCAGGTGGGTAGTGATTCAATTGATTTTTAGTGTTTAGTAAAGACTTGAATATTAGCTATTTTGCTAATTCATGTATGAATAAGGAAGGAACTGCAACAAAAGCTTGGTAGGAATGGTGAACAGTGTGAATGAGTAGATGTAGACATCTGTCCACCAATGCTAAGGGGGTCATTACGACCCCGGCGGACCCGGACCGCCCTGCTGGCGGTCGTGGTAGTACCGCCAACAGGCAGGCGGTGCCAACCAGCCGTATTATGACCGTGGCGCATTCTCGAAAATCCACCAAGGGGGTTATGAGTCCCCATCTGCCAGCCTGTCCATGGTGGTAAACACTGCCATGGAAAGGCTGGCTGTAATGGGGATTCAGGGTGCCCCTGGGGGCCCCTGCACTGCCCATGCACTAGGCATGGGCAGTGCTGGGGCCCCCAGGCACAGCCCCATTTGCCCGAGTTACGGGCAGTGAAATGCGCAACAGGTGCTGCTGCACCCGCTGCACATCAACATTGCCACGGGCTCGATTACGAGCGGGCATCAATGTTGTTGTGACTTTTCCTCTGGGCCAGCGTGCGGAAACGCTGGCGGTATTGTGGCGCTCGTGGCATCGGCGGTCTTTTCCTGTCAATGTAAGAGGTCTGTCTGAATTAACAATGTATGTTGTTTGGTTCATTCAAGAGCTTTTACATCAGCATTTACAATAAGATTAAGTTAGTGCTGGGTAGGTGATGTTTGAGGTGTACAAAATATGCCCTTAGAAACCTCAAAAGAGATGCAATATTGAGCTACAATGCAACCATATGTCTGTTATGAACACGATTCTGATGTTGGACAACGGTTAACTAGTGTAGGGATGCTAAGAGCAAAATAATTTGCAGATATTTATTTTCAAAACATTTTTATTGATTTTAACAAATTAGTATAAAGTTGTAACACAGTTGGTTTAGCTGTTGCTTTAATTTATATATAAACAAAATCTTTGTGTGCAAGAGGGAACATAATTTAATTTACCTAATCACTATAACAGCTTGATATAATTACTATTCACTTCCACAACAAATGCAGACCTTCATATGTTGTGTATGCTTATGTGTCTGACTAGGATACAGTATGTAGTACTATTCAGGAAGGCAGCTCATCCTCCCTTTTCTTCTTCCCCATTCTCATTGGCTTTTGGCTTTTTGTTGTATAAAAGGGTTAGGGTGTTCCATCCTACTTGTCCTTCTATATGTGTTGTGTAACAACTTGTTGGAGACTTATGATTTTGATGGAAAACACACTAGGCCCACCAGCCTTCATGGGGAGTATGTATGGTGACTGCTGTATTTGTGGTTAATAAAGATGTACTCTTTTATGGAATCTTCATTGATAAACAACTAAGTAGTCCTTTAATTTATACTGTCTAATGACACTGAATTAACAAATCTCTTTACCAAGAGTATATCAGGCTCCCCTCTGGATCCCCCCCTTAGATTGTGAGGCGATTTAGGGTTATCCTATGCCCCATCTATGGGGAGCTTTTTCCACCTCATTTAATTCTGGGATAGTCCCCACTGCTTGGAAAAGGTAAAATGTCACCCCCTTCTCAAGAAGCCTAATGCAGATCCTGAAAACCTTGCTGATTTCAGACCAACATCACTGCTCCCATGGGTCTCTAAGATCATGGAGAAGATTGCTAACAGCCAACTGAAAACGTATTTGAACACCTTTAATTTGCTCCAACCATCACAGTCTGGCTTTTGGGCTCTCCATAGTATGGAGAAAGCGCTTAAGGAAATAACTGATCCCATTAAATTTGTGCTGGATGCTGGTCAGAACGCAGCCCTAATTTTACTCGATCTTTCAGCTGCGATTGACACAGTTTCTCATGAGATCCTGTTGAAAATACTGACCACCATTGGAGTGGAGGGGACTGCACTAGCTTTTTTGAGTTCCTACAGGGAGCATAGGGAACAGGCAGTGTGGTTAAAGCTATTCCACTCAAAAGGTGAAATCCTCCGTTGTGGAGTGCCACAGGATTCGGCCCTTAGCCCCACACTCTTTAATATCTGCCTGATGCCTCTGGCATACCTTGTTGAATCCTTGGGTATCCAAGTGGTGTCATACTCAGATGACACTCAGCTTTTGCTGACCTACGACAATATGATGTCAGATTCCAGGTCTAAATGTTCTGCGTGCATTACAGACCGCAGTAATGGGTTGGCTTAAGTCCAGTCTACTCCCATACAACCTGAGAAGTAGACTGAGGTTTAATTGTTTGGGGCCAAACCTTGCTGGGTTGGCTAGGTGTATGGCCAGCTAGGTGTACCTCTCTGCCCCCTACTACAGAGGTGGCTAAGAATCTTGGGGTGTTTATTGATACGCACCTCCCCTTTAAAGCTCAGATTACGTCTGTGGTTAAAACCTCGTGCTGAAGAAATTCTTGAACTTTCTCCCATGGAATGCCCAGAAAACTGTGGTTCAGGCTCTAATTCTTTCTCGACTGGATTACACCAACATCCAGTACCTAGGAGTTCTGGACTACTTAACTCATCGATTGTAACTGGTACAGAATATGGAAATTAGCCTTATATTTAGGCTTCCATAGTTCTCCTCTCTGTCTTACTACCAGAACAAATTACACTGGCTTCCAGTTAAGAAGAGGATTAGGTTTAAAACACGGACAATTGCTCATGCTACCTACTACAGGAATAGACCCAAGCATTTGTCTAATAGGATTGTGGGTTTGGTCCTAATAGAACCTTACGGTCCCAGTCAGCTAGGCTGTTGACAATCCCAGGTACCAAAAACAAGTGGTGGGGTGGCTTAGCCTGTTCAGTTTTGGTTGCCAAATACTGGAATGATCTCCCTCTTTCTCTTAAAAATATCCCTGAGAAGAATGCCTTCCTTAAGCTCTTGAAAACACCTTTGTTTAAGCTGTGGGCTTGAGGACCCTCCTCTGTCCTTTCTGCCTTAGTGCTGGGTCACTCTAGTGGAATCTGTAGTGATTTACACATCCCCCATTTATTCATTCATTCATTGCTGTGTGAAATCCCCCAGCACACTTTTTAAATCATAAGGATCTTATTTAAAATTGTTTTGCTGGATTTCATTTGTTTTTCTCTTTTGTAAACTGGCTACATGAGACTAAAAATAAAAGCTTGTAGTTAATTTTAGTACCAGATTTTTAAATGGGAACGGTAATGAAAATGGAGCTTAGACTGCAATTTCTCTCTCAAGCTGAAATATGATACCTCTTTAAGGACACCAGTAACCCCATCATGCCTTGATATGTTAGTTGCTTCTGTACATCTTTACAGGAACTAAGAATTCCTTCTTTGTATGTGTTGCCATCCTGATGCTACCACTGGGTATGAAAGAGCGTTATTTCTGGCTTAAACTTCCCAAGGTTGACAGCTAGAATTGCAAGTAAGTAACTTTTTGTTCTCCATCGTGGGATATTCGTTGAGCATTCTAAACACCTGAATAGGGAAGCAAGCATAACGTTATATAATTTAAAGTAGGGATAAGTCAAAAGATGAGATTCCTCAAAGCACTCACTGAGGTATCTGCCCTTCAGTTTGAATCCATAGAGTAGTGCATGGGAATGCATGCATAGATCTCCGTGTGACTGCTTTGGAAATAACATGTGTGGAAACATTCCTTGAAGCTATGTTACCTTTTGTGAAATGAGAAGTGTGATCGCCTGATTAACATGGAAAGCTGAGACTTCTTTGGGGGTAAGGGGATTGATGTTCTTTCATTAGTACTCTTTTGGAATGTAAGACCATGTTTGGTTCTTTTTTAAATATTTTTTGCAGTTTACAAACAATAAAGCACAGAAGTACAACATGCAGACATGATAACAAAAAGCTCTCCTCCAGTCAAGAGAGGTCCTGAAGCTAACAAATAATATAAGAACTTTGGTCTCTGAATTCCAGGAAAGGGGCGCAACCCCCTCCATTGTCCCCTTCACTTTAGAGGAGTCCAGTAGGAGGCATAAGATAGGCTCTGTGCGTGCCAGTGCCAGTTTGTGTAGGGAAGGCCCACATCATTGCAGTCTGCCTTGGCATGCCTGTTCATTCTCCTCCTGTCGACTTGCTGTGTCGTACAGTGTGTGGCAGTAGCTCTGCGAAAAGTTCCATCTGTTCATTACAGTAGGTTAGGAAATTGAGTCACTGCTTCTACTTAGGAGATCTGCTCCTACCCCACCAGCAAGCCACTATGCCTTTCACCTACAGAAGGGCCAAAGCTGTTTAGCGACAAAAAGAGGGGGGCATCCTCTTCCAGTATTCACCTGGGGTCATGTGGTATATTTTGCTCTATTATCTCCAAGAGTGCTACGAGGACCTCCCATTAGAACTCGCTAACGCCATTACACAACCGTGAGAGATTTGGAAAACCTGCATCCTACTGGTCACATCATTCACACCTAGAGTCGGGACACTATCTGAATTTATGAAGATTTGTGGGTGTGTAGTAGGCCCTCTGTAGAATTTTATAATGAATAATAATGTGTAGCCGACTTCTGGCTGATACCATGCCTATTTGGCCATAGCAGAAACTCCACATATTCTCTTCAATATCGAGGCCTAGCTCGGCCTCCCACCCAGGTTTATTGGGTTGAAGAGTCGGGGGGGGGTCCACTAATGCTGTTGCATACAATGGAAATTAATCAAGTCATACTTGGAGCTGATAGGAGTTTGTCCAGGGTGGGACTTAGTGTGAGCTTCTTCATAAAGTCCGGGATAGCCTTACATATGCCTCTCTCTAAGTTGAGCAATCGCTTTTGGCTTGTTATAACATTTAGGAATGGGTGATGATGGAGGGGGAATACAGGAGCTTCTGTCCGTGGGTCTGGACATTCAAGACCAGGCTCTAGCCCTGATGTTCTTTCATTAGTACTCTTGTGGAATAGAAGACCATAATTGTTTTTTTTTTTAAATATGTTTTTCAGTTTACAAACAATAAAGCACAGATGTACAACATGCAGACGTGATAAAAAAAGGTTCCCCGCCAGAGGAGAGAGGTCCTGAAGCTAACAAATAATGTATAGAACTTTGGTCTCTGAATTCCAGGGAAGGGGCGAAAATTCCAGGGAAGGGGCTCCTGCACATGTATGAGAGATCCCACAATAAGCAAATCAAACCACTTGTTCTGGCTGTTTCTAATGTGAGGGAATAGCGGGCTTTGGGGCATCGAGCATCGATGTCAATGGGGATGGATGGTCTATGTCTGTCTCCACTGCTAGATGCGGGAGATATGGAACTGGGTGAAACCAAAAGTGTGCCTGTGTGCATAAATAATACAGCTTTGGTTCCAGGGCCTCAACCCTACCCCCTGTCAAACGGAAGCAAGAGAGTCTCATATCATATTCTTGGATTCTTTGCTACCCTGGTGAGCATACAAACTGCTCTTAAATCTGTCAGAAAAGGGATTGCATTAGTGACAAGGGTATATTAACAAACAGCTACAACAGGCATATGAGCAGCGCCATCTTAAGAAGACATATTCCTGTGCAAGTGACAGAGCATTAGCAATCTTGCAGTCTGTTCGGACATTATGGTCAAGGCTCTGTTATGTGCCCCGAGGAATAGTCACCGGGGGGACAACTGTCAATTGATGCAGATCTTTGCCACAGGGGACGTGCACATAAGACAAATCCAGTCTAGAAATACCCGAGGGAACCCCATTTGAGCCAGAATATTAAATAGGTAGTTCAACTACAGGGAGCTGAAAGCTCAGTATGTATCCAGAAACACCACCACTGCATTGATATTGGGGTCCAGGTCTTGAAGGATGGGGGATAGGGTATGCATATTGTGCACAGTCTAAAACCTGATTGGTCCAGACAGACCAGTTCAGGTAGCAATAGGCAGCGGCGATCGACAATTAATTTGGCCAATATTTTGACTGCATTTGTTTCTTGAGAACTCAAGGTCTGAATTTTACAGATCAGAACAAGCCTATTTAATACCAATAAATGTCACTTTAAAAAAACGAATGTTGTAAAGGAGCTTTACATAGGGGTTTGACTAGGGAGAGGTATCCTCTTTGCTAGGATAGCTAGAAGTCTTTCTAATTGGAGGAAACCCTTTTTAATTCATTCATATCTATCCTTAATCATTGGAAATGTGAAAAATGAACTTTTGTAAGAATTCGTTCTGTGAGCTGAAATCACTACAAAGTGTGTTTTAATGAATGAGAATTGTAGATTCAGCTTGGCCAAATACAGTGAAAATGACAAGACTGCCTCTTTCTGGCCTGTGATTGCGTTGCTGTATTTCCGTACACATCAGATGCACAACCTTTACCATTTAAGCAAGTTTACAGACCTGTTTAGAAGCGTTTCACTTCTTTTAGAATGTGCATGCACTGCTTTGCTAGTTTCAAGTGGACTTTTTGTAGGTATTCCAAGCTCAGTGATGGTTGCCTGCGTTAGTGGATCTTGCCTTGGAGCCAGAAGTGTTTTGGTTTGCTTACTGTGGGGTCGCTCATACATGTTCAGGAGATCAGTGAACCAGTATTGCCTCAGCCACTCTGGTGCCATCAGAAACATTCTGTCTTTGAACTGTCATATCTTAAACAATACCTATAGCATTGTTGGAACTGATGGAAAAGCACAAAGAAATGTCCTTGACCCAAAGGTCATTGCCCTTTGTTGAAGGTTTGTGGCATCTGGATGTGTAACCTGATGATTTCTTTTTTTCTGGTATGGTGAAAAAGGTACGTTTGTGGGAAACCCAAGTCACAAACTACATGTTGAAGTAAGTGGTTGCTCTAATAGATACTATTTTTACGTGTTCCTTATAGGAATCCCTTTCCAGGTCTGATACTTTGTCCAGAAAATGTTGCCACTGTAATAATTCACTAGTTCCAGCTGGAGCGTTTTGACATCTCTTGTTGAGGTGTGCGCCTCTGTAAGGTCAGAGGTATCTATAAGGAGAAAGTGACATAGGTTCCTTTTGCTTCGTATTTTACTGATGCAGAATTTTGATTTATTCAAAAAGTATATTTTCACCAAAAACTCTTTGATTGGCACGTGCCCACCAAAATCTTCAGGCTTTAAGCTCTGTGACAGGAGTCGAAGACAGATGTTCAGGTATAAATTCTCATAAATCCTTTATCAGGTGCGCTGGATCTGTTGCACTAGGGAACATTGTTTGATTTTTTTTGGTGTTATATATTCTGAGGCCATCATGCAGCAGATGTCCATTGTAACCCTGGCTAATTTAAAAAACACATTTCAGACACCATCCAAGCCCTCCCAAAGCCATTCCCTCGAGTGATGCCTTTGGAAACATTTCTCCTTCCCTCTCACACTTACGTAAAAGATCCTGAGAGGACTCCAGGAACACAGACTCTTCTCCAAAAATACAAGCAGTGTAGCCGGGGACCTCACCTGCAAATTTCCTGCTCCCTGGTGCCTTTTTGGCACAGAAAGTGTGCCTTTCAGAGACCAGACCTGGCCATATTTCAGAAAAGTTGCCCTTGTGCAGCTCCGCAGGACTATCAGCAACCATGGCTCCAACTTTGAGGTAGCTCCAACCAGCTACTGTGACTCAGTCAGCTGAATCAACTCTCATCTTTTCAACACAGTCAGAGGCTGCTGCGATGTCGACTGTATCGAGCTCTGCCAAAGTTGGTACCAATGCCAATGGTACATCTCATCCTACACAGTGCATGAAAGTGATGAGCTTAGTAAATACTTGAGGCAGTCTGAATAGCCTCAGATGCCAAGCAAATATTTTTGGATGATATTTTGGATGCCTTGCATTTTTTTAAACTACACACTGTGGAGGATGACATAGAGGCAGTGACAATAAAGCATTGATACCACAAGTCCAAACTAACTCTAGGATCTTAGCAGATTTCCAAAATGCCAATGGACGACATACCTCTCCGGAGGTGGAATAACTTAAATATGAGAGCTTTACCACCACAGAGCTGGCCATATTTCCTGAAATCATTTGTCATGCTGTAGAAATTCTAGTAATTCTAATGAATTACAAAACTCCACAGTTACTCACTTCAAAGTGACTTTGGTTGACAAACATGCTTCAGAGCCAGTTGACCTACAATGAAGATCTGCTTCCATTGATTAAGGAAATCTGGGTGAATCCTTAGTTCATTACTCTTGTATCAAGATCTGCTACCAGAAAGTACAGTCCTGCTCCTTGCAGTCCATCTTACATTGCAACGTCTGGAGGTGCAGGTTTCTTTTTCAAAAATTAAGCATAAGACAGACCCTACGACACCATCACCCGAGTCGAAGAACCTAGCCACCTGAGGGCATAGTCTTTGTGTCAGGCAGGATGACACAAAGACTTTATGCCTTCTTGCCCTACATGCCCGAATGAGAATTACTAGGCAGGTACACACACACACATTATGTGGAATAGACATGCTTACCTTTTCTTCCTGCGCACAGCAAAACTCTTTTATATCTGTGTTCACAGATGAAATAGTGGCTGCCATATAGTCAATGCAAAATGGCCCTGACACTACTAGTGCAGTAGCTTGGTTCATGAGTATCAGGGTCTTTATGCTAGTATTGTATTGTATTAGTACATATCTGTATGAAATGCACTGACTTTTCTGGAGGCATACACTCTTGCTACGTGACAACCAAAAGCTTTTTACTGAGAAAGCAGACCGTTTGTGTGTGAGTGATTCATACAAACAAATGCTATCACAGGTGCTTTTGGAATGTCTTCCCCAACTACAAAATTGTATCAATAGTACAGGGAAGAACAGAGATATTCAGCAGCCCAGATACAACAACCATTTATTTTTCATTTCTGGGGTAAGAGATCTGGTGAAGGCAGACAGAACCAATCCTCGACCTCTTCCTCCACACTTAACCCACCAAGTTCAGGTCTCAAACTTACAAACGGAGGACAGGTGGCAGCCTACCTAAGGAAATGGGAGTCAATAACCTCCGTCCAGTGGGTCCTTCAAATTGTCTGAGGGGTTAGTCCTTGCCTTTCGTCAGCAGGCCTCCACTTGTTACCATCACACCCCACTCCACCATAGAAACATAATGATGTTGAATTAAAAATTCAGGAAGTTTCACCATCTCAGAGGGGCAAGGGCTGCCAACCTTGATACTTCATTGTTCCAAAGTAAAATGGAAGCTTACTCATTAGTATGGATCTATGCTTTGTGAACAAGTCTCTGGTCAAAGATTTGTTTCAGGTAACTACCTTCTGTCATGCCCTGTGCTGACAACATGCAGCTCTCTCCCTTTGCATAAAATCTCCAACACATAGAACAAGTTCACAGCCTACGTGACTGACGTCTCCAACTGAATGAAGACCAACTTTCTCAAGATCAACACCGACAAAACAGATGTCATCTTCAGCAGGAACACCTTGCCATAGGACCCCACCTGGCAGCTTGTCGAACTCGGAACCACACCCACTCCCAGCACCCACACCAAGAATATCTGGAGAGTCATAAACAGGAAATTGGACATGACTGTGCAAGTCGACGCTGTCACAGCATCTTTCTTCCACTCCCTAAAGATACTAAGGAAAATCTTCAAATGGCTCTAAAGCAATACTGACATACCCATCTGCCATGAAATCTGGACTATTATGAGCACTATCTATGTCCGAATCAGCAAACAATTCACCAGAAGTTTGCACCCTCAACCTCCCATGCAGCACTCATATCACGCCGCACCTCAAGGAGGTCTACTGGCTCCTGACACACAAATATGCACAGTTCAAACTCCTTGCGCCTTCAAAGCACTACGCAGCATAGGCCCAAACTACCTTAACAATCGCATCTCGTTTCACAAACTTGCCACACATTTCTGCTCAGCCAGACTCCAAGTTGCACACATCTCATGCATACACAGATCCAGGGGTCGAACCTTTTCCTATATCGTTCCTCGAGCAACCTCCAACTACACATCAGAGCCTCCTCCTCACGTCTTGAGTTTTGCAATAAGCTGACAACCTTGCTTTTTGAATAGCTACTCTGCCTGCCTTTGTCGAGGCTAGACCCTCCTTCTCAGTGCGAGGATACCCTTCCAGGTGATTGTGCTCTCTACAAATCAACATAACGCAGAACACAAAACATAACACATAACATAGCACAAAACATAACATGACACATAACATAAAACATAACGTACTCCATGTCCTGCACCTAAACAACTGGATGGTGTTGCGCAATTTACAAGATGTGTACTATAATTTTCTTTATTTTTTCTAGGGAAAAAACATTACCAGCTTGCAGTGCTCCAGTTCAGCCTTTTTTCGGCCCCATGGGTCATGAAAGCGATGGCTTTTGCATTCACTAATTTCTTTCATCAGAGCGTTCATTCATATCTGTACCTCTACATTGTTGTGGAAAATATTCACCCCAAGTTTACCATTCCACACCTAAGCACTATAAACCCCCTTTTACAGGAAATTAAGTTTAGAAGCCATACCTGACACTGACTCAACATATTCACTTCATTAGATCTATTTTGTACACCTAGCTCATTCATGTCTTTTCCACCACAGGAGAGGGCGTCTCACCTATCGCAGATTGTTATGTTAATGAACAGTTCCAAATATGACTTCTTAACCAACAAATGCATTATTGAACTTGCTAGTCTAGATTCCGTGTGCTCTAATTTATCAGACCACTTCAGTGGGTTTAAAGGGGTAAGTAGAATGGGTTGTTTGGGCATCTGTAAAATAAGGTGGAGAATTCCATCTTGCCTGTTGCTATTCTGGACTGGTGGATCTGTTGTCAGTATTCTTCATTGTGAATCATTCTACTTGCCCTAGCCACTGGCAACATTTGTAAAAGAAACCTCTTGCTTGGAATGGGGGCACATCTGGGATGCATAGCCACCAACTGCCATTGATCTCAACAGGAAAACAATTCATCCCCTTTTTGAAGTTAAGAGCAATCAGATTGGCACTTAAATAATAACTTACCCAGATCTGGCTAACTTAAGATTCAGTTTTTGACAGGCAGCCCAACAACCATGGCTTGTGTAAATAAAGAAGGAGGCATCTCTTCCAGACCATTGTTTGGAGGGGCCATTCGCAGACCTAGGAATTAGGCTCCCAGCAGCTTATCTGCCAAAGAATATGGAGGTTGAGTGCCTCAGTGAACTTTTGTCATAGGTCATTGAATGATAATTGCATCCTGAAGTACTGACTAACCTCTCGTACAAGTGGGAAGTTACACAAATAGACTTCTTTGGGACACAGTTCATCTAACACTGTTGCAAGTACTACTTCATTAAGCACTCGCACCAATTGGAAATGCTCTGTCTGACTTCCACATTACTGGCTTCAGTACACCTTCCCACCTATACCTCTATTTCATATTGTCATCCACAAGAGAAAGTGTCACAGGGACATGTAATTTTCTTTGCACTGGATTTGGGACGGCTGGCATGGCACCCTGACATCCTGCTCCTGAGCTGCAAACTTCTGTCTTCCATTTGTGAGGCTTTTCTCTCTCATCTTAAAGGGCACCTTCTTCACAAATCTCTCACTAAACTCAGTCATCTTTAATTGAATTTGAAAGGCTGATTTTAGCGTCTTCTGATCTTTTTTAGTGAGTGCTGGGTGTTCCTCTAAGTGCCAGGCACCCTTTCACCAGGACTGTGTAGTCCATTTGATGATCACTGTTTACGTTGTGGCAGCAGCAGAGAGATATTATTCCCTTACAAGCTGGAAGCCAGCAGGTTTTTCAATTTACGATTTTGCTTGCAGTGAGAGGTTTTACTACTGGGATGTTTGGCAGACATTTTGCATTATACCTTCTCACCTGATCAAAGTTCATTGCTTTTGTTCTTTATTATGCCCAGGTTCCTTAAGGGTCTTGTGATACCCTCCAATAGGAGCGCAGTATGGTGATGACCTTTGATATTGACTCCCCGTCTCTCAAGTCTACTCAGTCTTACTCATTGAAGTTCTGGACATGTAAAACAGTTTTCTTGATGTTGATTACTTTAGCCACAAGAGTAGGGGAATGACAGGCTTATTCTGTTTCACCTCCCTTTACAATTTAAGATATAGTTCCCAGGCAGGTGAAACTGTCTTTCCTGCCTAAGGTAGTCTCTAATTTCCAGTTGTCTCAGTCACTGTCTTTTTACCGTACACAACATATTTCCAAGGATCATGGTGAGTCTTCATCAGTCAAACCATGAACATGCACTAAGCCATTACAGCCACGTAACCAAAGTTTTGTCGTTTGATGGCAACCTTGTATGAATTTTTATGGATCTCTTGCAGGAAAGGCAATTAGGAAACAAACTTATGCAAAGAGACCAAATTTGTATGCATAAATCAGCGCTACAAGCGGATTTGTAAAGATTCACCAGAGCGTGTCTATGTCCTTTTATTTAGATGCAAAGCAGTGACTTCAATTGTTCCAGGGAATATGCTTCCTATCTATCTAGTGACAAATTGCTTGCCTCGACATTCCATTGATAAAAAATACTGTTTGACTGAGCAGGACGGGGCTCATTCCAAATTGGTGGGAGCTGTCCTTCAACTTTTTGTGGCATAAATTTGGGATGGATCCTTAACCCTCCTCCTTCAGAGTTGCTTCAGATCAGGTGCCTGATAAGTGAACATGTACAGATAATGTACTATGTAAGAAGGACCCTACGCCCCAGCACCCCGAAACACTCACAGGCACTGAGGACGCTGCCTCACCTGGCCCGGTACACAGATCGGGAGCCGAGTGACCACAAGGTTGCATGGCGACCAGGACTTGTGGCTAAGGGGAAACCACGGGCCCCAGAGGAGAGTTACAAGAACGCTCTAGCCGCCAAACTGCTCTCTCCAGTGTAGGTGGCCCCAGTGCATGGAGTACAGACTGCGAAACACTACATAATCCCCCAAAGCGAGGTTGTGTCTGTGGAGAGGCCCGGCTCGATGGACTATGCTAGACCCGCAAATGCTGCGATTGCGGCGGGGAGGCAAACGGCAGCAGACATTCCCCTATCAAAACAAACCCACCCCCTAACATCCACCAAAGTACCCTATCGAGCACGAAAAGCTCTGATTGCTGCAAATTGCAAATAGACGGTGACAGACCTAATGCTAACCCATCCTGTAGAAATTGTGGAATCTGGGTAAGAGAAGCAGACAGAAGACTAAGTTGCAGCTTCCTACACCATTTACCAAAAGACACCCAGTACCTAGCATAGGAGGTCTCCTAGAGGCCTTGAATATAAGATGACACAGAGCAACCCAAAGCCATCAAACCTGACCGCTCAGTCTCTGGACCGTCAGGTGTAGATGAACCAGAGACTACTTCTGAAGAACCAGGAAACTCTGAGACAAAGGGAATGTTGGCAGCAACCACTCCCTGGCCCTCTTCATCCTCATCAGAAGATGAAACCAAGAAGAGCTGCCCCAAGCCAGAGCAACCAGGACTACTTGGGCTCCCTTTCTCCTCACTCTGAACAGAAGCCTCTGGATCAAAGGAAAAGGAGGGAAAGGAAACTGCAGACCCAGAGCCCAAAGACGGGACAGGGCAGCTATCCCCCAAGCAAACCACTCCCTCCTCTGGGAACAAGAGCGAGAAAAAAGAGTATTGTGGGCATCCACAAACGATCCACCACTGGAAGCTCCCACCTCTGACAAATCTGACTGAACAGTTGTGGACAGAGACAAAAATCATGAGATGAGGGAATCACCCTGTTCAACACATCCGGCTTGGAATTCATAATACCCTGAATATGAATTGCAGTCAGAGCCAGGAGATGAAACTGTCTCCAACAAATAATGTGATCCAATATGAGCGACTGGGACTGAGACTTGGTCCCTCCTGCCGGTTGATGTAGAATTTTGCTATTGTATTGTCTATCCTGACCAAAACAGCACTGCACTGAATCCAAGGAGAGAAAGCCAAACAAATTGCCTCAAGTTTCCGCCAGATCGCTGACCTGGCACTCTGAGAAGTTGTCTACAGGCATGATGACAGCATGATGAGGTCACCCAAGGCCCCCTCCCCTTCATGCTGGCATCTGTGACCACCACCAGGGGGGAAGAGACAAAGGAACCTCCCTTTAAAGAGTCAGTGGATCCAGCCACATTGCAAGTTTCTAGGTCTGAAGCAGGAAGCTCACAAAAAATGTGTAGATGAAAGAGGGCCCAAGATACCAAAACACAGTGGCTGGCAGATCCCGTTGAACCTTCAACCAGTCTGCCGGTCTCTGAGGAGGGGATCACTGAAGGGCCAAGATGTGCTACTGAATTATGTCAACTCTGCGGTCCGGAAGAGTTACCACTCCTTGGTCTGAGCGAAACCTGGCTGTGATAAATACACAATCCTGTGTCAGAACCAGTTGTGATTTCTGGGAGCTGATCAGAAACCCATGACACATCAATACCTCAGTCACCTGGCTGATGTGATCTGCCACCTGGATGGTCAGTTCCGCCTAGATCAAACAGTCGTCTAGACAGAGCTGGACACAAATCCTTCGCTGATGAAGGTCTGTTAGTGGAACCAGAACTTTTGTGAACACTTGTGGGGCAAACTTCAACATGAACGGGAGGACACAAAATTAAAATTGAGCTCCTTCTACTCAAACTGAAGAAACATTTGGTGTGCAAATTGAATAGGAACGTGCAAATAATCGTCCTGCAAATTGAAGGCCAAGAAGTCGTGCACAGAGACTAGAGGGATGAAGGTCTGTAAAGTTACCATCTGAAAGGACACCGTCTTCATCCCCAGGTTGAGACATTTCAAGTCGAGCACAGGACGAAAACCTCTGTACACCTTTTGCACTAAGAACAGAATGTAGTACACCCCTTGTCAGCGTAATAATGTTGAAATTCCAGCCCGCAAGGCCTGCTTTCGAAGATGGCTCCTGGGGACTGGAGTACAGATGTACACTGAGTCTGGAGGAGGAGAACTGAACTTAGTAAAGTAACTGTTCTGAACGATGTTCGGAAACCCTTAGCCCAGAGTTCAAGGAATCTGTTGAAAGAGGACTTATAAGACCAGGAGTGCTTCTTGTCTTTGAATGACTTCCTCATCATGTCATGCAGCCGATCGCCAAAGAGCTTCTGACCCTCGAATGGAAGCTTCATTAGGGTCGATTTCTCAGCAAACTCAGCCTTCCGATCCCAAAGCCAAACATGACGGCAGGCCATCACACAACCAAGCTAGAAGCTACAGAGCCTGCATTGATAATATCTGCTGAGATGACTGCCAGAAATTTGGATTGTTGCTCCATATGGAGTACGAGATCTGAAACATCCACACACTCCTGCATCAGTTCTGCCAATTAATCAAAATCCTTAACCAAGGACTGAAAGGTCGAGGCAGCATAGGAAGCAGCACCCAGAGGCAGGTTAGTTGCCCCAAATGCCGTTTCAGACCAGCATCAACCTTTTTATGAACAGGATTCAAAGACCTGCCGAGCAAAGGAGCCAAAATCGAGTCAAACAATGTTTTTGGGGCAACGGATAGGATTTTTGCGTAAAATGTAAAATCTGAAATTGATCTGGCTCCTTCCTGTCCCCAAATATTGCCTCCTTAATTTTGTGGTGAAATGGAAGAGACACTGGGGTCGCGTTGGCAAACTGAGGAAACAAGCCATCCACATTTTCCTCTACGCCGGGAGGATCCACACCAAAATTCTCATGTATGTGCAACATGATGGTGCCCAACTCGTCCCTGAAAATAAACTTGCCTCCAGGGGACCCAGGTCTGTCAGACAGAGAATCACTGTCCAAACCAGGAGAAATGTCCAAAGCCTTCATTTTCTTGTTGTGAGAAGATCTGGCAGTCAAAACCCTGGCCACCACCTCATCAGTCATGATCTGCATATGCCTGGCCGTTAGTCTATCCTCTACATCAGGACAGCGATTGGAAAGTTGAGCAGATACTTCCCCCTCCTCCTCCTTCGAAGTGGGACAAGGTGAACCATTCCTCTTCTCACTACGCTTGCCCTCCATAATGATACAGTGCAGAAGTAGCAAAAAAACATTGTTTAAATAGCATGTCACCTGCAAAACTGACCAGTAGGGAAGACACACACAGGTCCCTCCCCCCATAAGGTCACAGAGAAACATCAGAAGCATAGCTGCAGCCCCTTAATAAAGCTCCTCTTACCTGGTTCTGAGTATGAAAGTGGGCCAGGCCCAGCAATCACCAGCTGCAGACAGGTAGACCCATCCAAGAGAGGCACAAAACTCTCCAATAGGGGCTGGTGTCCACCACGCAAGCGAAGCCACTAGCAGCTGCTGGGAAATCCAAAAGCAATGCCAGTTATGCAGGCGCCACAGGAGGATCCACAGGAAATCTCTCAATGTCCAAGCAGCACATGCCATCAGTTCAAAGCCATTCCTCTGTGGCAGCCGTAAACACCAATATCCCGAAAAGTGCCATGTAGTGTGAATTCAAATTCCCCCAGAGCCCGCCATCAGAAAAGTCGTAGGTACGCATCCCACGTGCTGGAGCGGGTGCATTGCACACACCTGTCATTGGAGACGATGGAAGAAAAGTAATAAGGGGATTGTATTTTGTTAGGGAGAGTGTCAGTGGAGGCGTGGGGACCTCATACTGTTAAGGAAGACATGTGAGAGGGAGAAGGAAGTAATGGAGCGCTGCTGGATTAGATGCCTGCAGAAAACGAGAACACGCTTCCCATACTCACTGGATTTGCCCTTGGGTATTTTGCACTTACTGCCACATGCAGGGTACTGGCAGGGCGTATCGAACTAGAGTGCCACCTATATAGTCAGGTGGAGCTACTTCCAATTGAGGAACTTCTCCAGGAATTCGACCTCCAACAGCGGCACTTCTTGGTTGAGGGTGCAGTAACGGCGACAATCAAGAAACACTGGGTAGCGGGCATGATGGAGCCTCCGAACAACAGGTGTCTGTCAGTACATGATGACGAGCTGTGATACTTTTAAGGCAGTCACCTGCTTATACAGAGCAATCAGAACAGATTTGGTGACACCATTGAAAGGGGCCCGAGCAAAATGGGAAGGAGATCTGGGAGTCCCAATCCCAGAGGCAAACTAGATCATGGAACAGTCCTCCAAAGTATCTAGAAATTTCAATTTCAAATTGATTAACTTCTGTATTCTCAATAGGGCATACCTTACTTCATGCAAAGTGAACAAGTTCTTTAACACAGTGGGAGCCGCCTGTCCGAGGTGCAAAGAGGTAGAAGATGAAGTGTCCCATATGTTATGGTCATGGCTGGCCCTAACTGAATTCTGGGAGGAGGTCACGTGCACAGTTTCTGATACAACAGAGAAGAGGTTGCCTGTTCGCTAGGGTATTGCTTATTGAGCTAGTTTCCACACACTGCCAAAACCAAAGTCATAAGCAGGTACCAAGACATGGCCCTACTGTTAGCAAAGAGTGAAATTACAAGGAATCAGAAAGCAGTTAGAGGACCCTAGGTGGCAGTTTGACACAGAGAATTAGGACAGTGGGCCGAGAATGAGGTGGTGTTCCAGGAGGCAAGGAGAAGCCTGGATCACTGGAAGAGGCCAGACACTGGGAGGCATTAGTGGAAGATATGATGGATCCAGACCATCAATCGCCAGTGACCTCTCCCGTTAATTCCCCAGCACAGATACAGGCCCAGATGGATTGAGGGGTATGGCTTGTCCTATCCTGGGAGACCTCAAGGTGCTGGAGTCTGTTAGCACGATGAGTGTGGGTGCGCAGATGCAGGATCAAACTGAGGTGCTGAATGAGTCCTGCATTATGTGCCCTATATCGCGGCTCGAGTGGGGGGGAAAGGGGGGTATATGTGGGAGGAGAGTACTGGGATGGCCAGTTGATTAAATAATATGACTCCACTACTGTGCTGTATTGCGAAATGTTTTGTGCTGTGCCAGTGTTTATTAAACCCAATAAAAGTCTGTTTACAGAAAAAGATCATTTTAAAAGACAAAAAGACTTTGGGGATAACTTCTATGGTTTTAAAGATTGCTTTAAGCCAGAAGATCTAAGCCTTCTGGAAAATTTGCAACGAGGCTAAGGCTGCAATGACAGCTTGGCTTTTCACATATATCTAACTGAACTGTATTTTTTTTCTTTATTAGGTTTCACATTTTCAAACATAACATTACATTCAGACTTATTTGTAAACAGTAGGCATCAGATCTTCAAGCGTACATTACATTATGTGTTGTATAAACATGAATTTTACAGGCGATCCTTCCACAACAACCATATGTCCATCTAGTGGTTCCAACGTAGCAGACATCATAATTAATCTCATTTGTTTGGCAAAATGCTCTATTGGGGCGCACTGTAGTATTGAACCTTTTCCTGAGCCCAGTGCACTTCCACATACACCTAGATTTTGATTGAGTCCTCCAAAGAAGTAAATCCTGGACCCACTGTACATTGGGTGAGTACAGAAAAACAGTTTTCTAAAATATGCATCAAATTAAAAACAGTATTGGTGAAGTTGCCTGCAAGTTGATACTCTAATGCTCGTTTATTCTTACTCAAAAATATGCTTTTTGTCAGCTTGACAGTCAACTTGTAGATGGACATCTCTCTTACTTCCTTGGTGCAGTCGGCATGCCAGGCCTAACAGCGTTGCTTGGAGTAAAGGAGAAGGGACATGTGACGCAAGGAGCCAATCAGACAATGGTAGTCAGTGGAGCTGCTGGTGCATGTGGGTCATTAGCAGGTCAGGTAAGCATTTAACACTAAAGATGAAGCAAATACATTATATGTAGGTTTATATTCGCATATGAAGAGTTACACATATGATTTTGAGGTATGATTCTTCTTGTTAAAAGTGTCAAGTTCCCTTGCCCTTGATTAACAATAACCCTTTAACCTTATGAAGTTTAAACAAGGTTGGCCGAAAACTAGCTAGTTAGAGTATTTTTGGGGAGTTCTTTTAAATAACTAATCTATTTGGTGGCAAGGACCAAGCTTACATGGTTCTCCTTCAAGTAATTAAGTAGTTAAAGACTCGTTGATGGGCAGATTAACACAAGTTGACCTGCAGAAGTAAAGTTTGGGTGAAACTAAAACTCAGTTTATTAAACAGGAGAAACTTGAGGAAAGGGTGTTGGTTCCAAACTGGAGACAGAGATCAGGTTCAAGAAAAAACATACAAAGAAATTCTTATTTTCTTTGCTGTTAGAAGAGGACATTCCATTTAGGAAATTGCTTGGCTGTCAGTAGAAAGTTAAACGTCTGTGCATATTTGCACAAGAAATCCACCTAACACATCCACAAAAAGTCATTTTAATGAGTATCAGTGTTGTTTTATTACATGCACAGTTAATATGCAGGATTGAATTGGAATTGATGTGAGGAATTTGATAGTCCAGCAAAAGGTAGGTATTAAGGAGACAAGAGGGTGGTGCCTTGGGTAACCTAAAGCTGTATCAGAGAGGTAAATTAGGATTTCAGGCTCAAAGAATAATAACATACTTGTGCCCTGATTTCACTAGGATGGGCCTCAGCTTGTTTTTTATGTGGCTCCGAAAGGCAGGTAAAACTTCACACAGAAATGAAATAAAATAACTTTTCAAAACAGCCACAGGTCTTATGAGTGAAAATTCTCTTTAAAGAGATGAATTACTACAAAACATAGTGTGACCACTCTGCTCTGTTTTTCAGAAACTAATCTGTTTTAGGAGAACAGATGCAGACATAATACTTTACTTAGCTTCACAACATTCCTAAGCTAAAGCTGGTATATGGTTCTCCCTGCTTCTGTTCAGAATGCTACTTTCTGATGAATGAAAGCTGGTATACTGCCCAACAAGGGTATCCTGACACTGTGGAAATCTTAACTGTGGAAAATAGGGCTATTCTGCATTGCCAGAATACCCAAGTTTTCCAATACTTGCAAAAAGATATATGATTAGGATCCGAGTTAATGCAGACAGGATGATTGTCCCACTGTTTGGCAGCTAGAAAGGAGAATGAACGGGACATAGAAGTTTCAAGATCAATGGGATCCTTATGTGGTATGCAACCAGCAACCGCCATGACCTGGGAGGGACATAGCGTGAAAGGTAAGTCTATAAAAGTGAAGGACCTGTCACTAGAAGTGCTTTCTTACTGATGCATAGAGTCTCAAAGATAATACGCTTTGTCACAGACAGACAGTGTAGTGTGTTAAGACGGTATGACACAGAGGTGCAGGTGGAGGTGGCCAACAATGTTCAAGTATTCGTACTTTCAGTAGGTTGAAGCCTTTGGATGGAATACTTTGGTCAGCCAAGATACAAGGAATTGCAGTTATGAATTCTAGTCAGAATGATAAACTGAACTACCGTTTTACAGCAGTGAAGAAGGAGTAGAGGAATAACCTTTCTTGGCCTGTGAATATAAAAGAAGTAGGCAAAAGCGATCTTGTTAATCTAGCTCAATCTGGAGTGCAGGATAATGAAAAGGGATGCACTTGGCAAAGCAGAAAATGATTTGTGGCTGGAAACTGAAGGAAACAAATGTCAGTGCATGGAATAGCCTTAGAGATGATTTGGCCTAGAAGTATACACTTCATTCAGAAATATAGTGCCAACAGAGTCTAAGACCGTATGCATAAGGCATTGGTGTAACAAACATTGCGGAAGGCCTTGGGAACAATCCGCCTTCATGTTGACCTTTTGAAGCTGCTCCAGTATTGTGCTCCGTACAGACACAATTTTGAAACTAAGGAAGTCTTGAAGACATACTGTGGAGGTTCCAGTTTTTAAGGAAGACACCGATTCAGAAATAGCTTGGGACTACCCCATAACTTTCTTTGACGCCCACTTCAAGATACATGCCTGGCACTTATTGTATCATTTTAGATCGAACAGAGGGCTTGATGGTGTATTCACAGGCTGTTTTCAGAGAGGAATTTGGGCTCAAAAAGAGTGGGCTTCTTCACTTAGTAGCAGATTCACTGCCTGGAAAAAGGGGAGCTTGGCTGGTGGCAGTTATACACTAACAACACCCCTTGATTTGATAGTACAGCTCTGTTATGGCAGAGGCTTTGCCTAACTAGGATTGATTAAAGCCATCTTTATTTATTTACATCCAACCCTCATATTGGGGCCTAAGGATCCAACATCCTTAGAGACCGCTTGGAAAAAAACACCAGGTGACAGATAGCCTCCCACTACTATATTGTAAAGCAAGTTCATGTCCTCATCCCTTCACGTTTTACATGAAATAAATGGCTTAAACAATGAGCTCCAATGCACAGCACTTACATTTCAGCAGTGGGTGGAGTATCATTTCCCCTTCTCCTCGCTCTTTGTAGGCAACAAAGCTATTATGATCAAGTGTCAGGTTCTGGGTTGGAATGAAGCTTGTGTCTTGACTTCAGTGCTACCTCATGCAAGCACAATTCCTCCCTGTTGCCACGATGCCATCTATACAGATTAACAATTCATGGTACACAAATGTCCTCAGAAGTCACAAGGGAGAGAAAAACCCTGAAGTTGAAGAATTCCAGAGTCAGATAGAAGAAGACCTTCAGAGAAATAGATCATGGAATGATGGAAATCAAGATGCTAAACTACCTGGAAGAGAGTCAAGAAGAATCCAAAATCAGGAGATCTGCAAAAGATCCTTGAATTCAAGGAAAATTCAGAGGAAAAACAATTGACCAAAAATCATGAATTGGGAAGTAGTCGTAAGAATCTACTGCACCCACCATCCTGGATTGGGTATAATAATGCAGCCCAATTCTGCCTATTCCATGAGAACTATGGAAAATTTCAGAAAACAAGAAGTGACCTTACAGGAAGTATAGGAGCCAATATTTGTTTGGGAAGTAGTGTAAGAATTCATTGTGCCCATAATCTACAATTGAGTACGATGATGTAGCTCCTTAGAGCCTCTGGGACATAGAAGGCAACATAGAGGAACCTAGAAGGTAAGTAAATGGCTTCATGAAATCAAGAAGATTTCCCAAACACCTTTTCCTCCTAAGATGTTCCTTGCAGAGGCTTAGGTTTGCAGGGTCAAAATTGGATTGATTTCCAAACTCAAAATGGTGTTACTGTGTTCTCTGCATCCTCTAGGGACTATCTCAAGAGGCCCATTGCACAATAGTGTGTGGAAGGCTTTCTCTCCACTACCACCTCAGGACACAGGTAACGAAAGACACATTAGTCCTCTCAGTGGTATAAAAGGGCTATGCTCAATATCCCGTACCTTCCGCCACTCCTCCTGCCACAGTCAACATCCCAGGAGCTTTTGGAGGATTTACAGACTCCTATCCTTAAGAGCATTTGTGCTTATCCCACCTCCAGAAAGTTGGCAGGCACATCCAGTACTTTTTGAATGAAAAATGTAAGGGAGCTTTGGCTCCATTCTAGATTTTTACGATTTGACCCAATTTTTCTGGCTGCAAAAGTTTAAGATGTTAATATTGGATCGCAGTCTGTCAGCTGCACACAGTGATGACTGGATGTTCTCTTTAACTTCAGGATGTCCATTTTCATGTGCCCATCCTCAAAAATCACAAAAATACCTCTGGTTCAAAGTGGGAAGCCAGCATTATTGTAGCGTTTTATAAAAGCCAAAGCAGCAGACCATCGACCAATTTGGGTTGGGGTATTCATAGTTATGGACTACAGTTTCGAAAAAGGTTTTTAGTTTCTATACATACATACAGCTCAGTCTGTAGAACGACCATACAAACTAGAGTTCATAGAAATGTTGCTCTGCAAAGAAACTTCTGAAATGTATTTTCACTACGGTAAGGATGTCAACAACCTGTTCTCGACATTAAGATTGTGAACTCGAGGAACGGCCGCGTAGGAGCTCCCGTCATGCTCCGCGGCTAACCATAGGCTCAGGGAAGGACGCGCTTCAGGAATCGGACGCGCTTATGGTGGCGCCGCGTTTCTGAACGCAGAAAAATAATTTGGAGTTCACCAGGAGACTACGCCCCCCTTGTTTTTCGTCATCTGGAGTGGACTTGGAGCACTGTCCCTCTGCTATTTCGACCTATGTGATTTCTGCTGCGGGTGGAATCCGCTTCTTGCCCTAAAGAGGCTTGGCAAGTGCGTGTTTGGAATCCTGCCCTGAGGAGAGGATGACTTGTCTCTCTAAAGGAAAGGGAGGTGAGGTGGGGGCTACGGTGGGGGCTATGGACTACAATATTCTCTGTCAGTGGGGGAAGGTTTTTTTTTTTTCTTCTTTTCAAACCTTGCATCTGAATAAGTTATACTGCTGCGGACACTGTCTGGTGAGCTCCTGGTGCAGTGCATTTTGAGCACATTGTGAGTCCTGGAAAGTTGTTAAAAAGACACTGTCCCCCGCAAAACATTTCAGTGCAAATTTGGTACGAGGCCAGTTTCTTTTCCAGAGTCAGCTGCATGGGGGGGAGAGGGAGGGGGCTCATGTCACTTGTTAGGGCAAGGAGCAGCGCTATATAATGCCCCGATCTCCACACTATCTCAAGGGAAAGGGACGCCCTGCCTCTAGGGCTCCTAAAACTGCATGCACTGTTAAAACAAAGCACCTACCCCATCCGACAATCACCTGAATATGGATCTATCTTTAAATACCTCCCCTCCGCCAACCACTGACTTAGCTCTTAGGAATACTTCTCCTCACAGCTTACCGCCCTCTATGACTTGCTCGGTGGGCCACAATTCTGGCTCTGACTCTCTGCTTGAAGAGGCTAGAAACCCGGACCTGGATTTAAATTTGCAGTTAATTAATAAAGTTAGCCCACCTCTGAACCAATCAGCCTCGAGCTGTAACTCTGAAGTTAATCACAGCCAGGCTCTGGATATGGGCGCAGGCCCCAATCTACTGTATCCTCTGTTTGGTGGACTGGTGAAGGGCCAAAAGGGTGTTGTTCCCCCACTGACTAGTGACTCTGCATCTATCCCGCAAGTCCCTTGAGTCAATTTCTGCATCAGGGATAAGTACTACAGCCAGGCCCCCCCCGAACTCCTCTGTAAATGGTCCCTCTGAATTGGCCCAAATTCAGCTGAACTTACAAGTGGGATTTTTTTCTCATGCACCTAGAGACAAGGCAAGCTCCGATATCCCTTCAGAAATTTGCTCCTTCAGATCTTAACTGAGATAAAAGCTTTGAAATTTTCACAAAATGAGGCAAACCAGAACAGAATTCCAATTGAATTTAATTTCTAGTAATATACAGCAACTTAACTAATGTATCAAGGAGATCGAACAGCGAGTATCTGATCTGGAGGATGCCCACGTCTCCGTGGAACCGTCTGTTAGACCTCTGTTAGACTTACAGATTCGGCTAGATGATGCGGAGAATCGCTCACACAGATCTAATTTGAGATTTACAGGAATTCCTGAAGGGCGGGAAAATGGGCAGACTGTCACAAATTTGATCACGGATCTTATCCTGCATCATGTTCTTTCAGAACCAGCGGATAAACATTTGGATCTTACCATCATGCGGGCCCATCGGGTCACCGCAGTACAGCCACCCCATGCAAAGTATCCTCAAACTATTCTCGTAAATTTTGCTGACTTTCGTGTCAAGGAACGCATCCTTCTACAAGTGATTAAGAGTAAAATACATCAGGTTACTGGCGATTTTGCCTTCAAAAGTTTCTCAGATATGTCGGTGGCGGCTGCTCATCAGAGGAGAGAATTGAAAGGGATGATTCCGGCATTCCAAAAAGCCGGTGCTCTGGGCAGGACTTGTACAGCAATCTAAACGTAAAGTGTTTTTTCAGGGACATTCTAATCTAATTCATACAGTTGATGCTGCTAAGACTTTGTTGCATTCAATTCAAAAGCAGTCTGGGCATGGAGGAGGGTGGGGGGGAATATGAATAGGAGAGGAGGACAGATTATGCACTGGGAGGGGGAATGTTGCTTGAGAAAGGTGGACTTCACAGAGTGTAAATCTAATGCGTCACTATGGCACTTATATTCCAGTCCTTTTCGGAGCCTATGGTATAGGGCGCCATGTCAAGGCACCCGATTAGGGAAGGATGGGGTCAGGGGGTAGGGGGTGGCCCCGGATTGCTCATTCAGGAAGGCCCCAGGTCTCGGCCACCTAAGGGCCGGGGTGGGGTGGTTGGGACGGGTGTTGGGAGGGCTGGCAAGGGGTACAGGATCTTGGTTTTCCACACTAAATCGTAGCTACGCGCAATTAGGAATGATTAAGGTTATAAAGTGGGTGATATTATTTGGACCAGGCCAAGACTCGAATTCCCTGGTGGGTTCAGATCACTTACTTCTTCTGCAATTTTTTATGAGAATTCAATGGCAAGGTTGAATTTCTCATTAAGAATAGTTTCCTGGAATGTCAACGGGTTAAATAATTGAAGGAAAAGGTCTGTAATTGGAGAGAGGGTAACTGCCCTAAATCCCTCGGTTATTCTATTACAGGAAACTCATATCCCAGCTAAAATAGTTGCAGGCTTCCACATGTTCAAAAAGTTTGCTGATTTTAAGGTAGTTGCCACAGCCCCAGCAGCCCATAGAGGCATGGCGGGCTTTTTAGCTAGAGGCCTCAATGCTCGGGCACTTGACTTTCTCTGCGATCCCGAAGGACGATGGTGCTGGGTGCACTGTTTAATTGCTAAAGAAAGATTTATCTTCATTAGTTTTCATGCACCCTTGCTAGATGACCCAGCCTCTTATGTAGGACTGTTTCAATCCCTTTTGCAACTATCAGGTAAAATTATTATTGGTGGGGATTTTAATTTTCTTCAGGATCCAATCTTGGACACCACTGTTAGGGGTAAGAAACAACATAAGCCTAGAGTTGCCAAAATCTTTAAAGACTATGCCAAAGTGTTGATGCTCTGTGATCCTTGGAGAATGAGTACCCCAAACGAGAGAGAGTATACCTGCATCTCAACCCGGTTTAAAAGCGCCTCCCGCATTGATTTTTTTCTGATGTCTAAAACATTGCGTTTTAAGACTCAGTCAGTGCAGCACTCTGGCTTATCTGACCATGCCTCCCTGATGCTGGAAGTGTCTCTTTTTTCAGAAGTCTCCAAGCCTCAGCCTAGAAGGTGGGTCTTTAACCAACAACTCCTTCAAGATGAGGGATGGGTACAGCTCTCTAAGGAAAAAATAAGTGATTTTTTCAAACGTAATCAGGGATCATAAACTCCGGCTAAAGTCTGGGATTCGTTTACGGCCTATTTCAGGGGCTTGGTAATCGCCAAGGAAGCAGCAGACAAATCTTCCCAGAGACAACAAGCCAGGGCTCTGGAAGAGGCAGTGCAAAGGTGTTTAACTACTTACCTACATGCCCCCATAGAAAACAATAGACAGTCTTTTGAATTAGCTAAAAAGGCACTGGCCAACACATTTTTTAAGAAGGTTGATATAGGATATCAGACTTATAGATAAAAGGTATATGAAGAGAGTAATTTCACAGGCAAATTCTTGGCATGGCAAGCTCGGTATTGAATTGCTGGCAATATGATACATGCATTGAGATGCCCTGTCACTGGGTTTAGGCATACTGACCCCAGAGTTGTGGAGGAAATTATGCTAGAACATTATAGGTGAATTTACAGCCATGCTTCGGATATTGACCCTAGGACCATTAAGGAATTCCTGGGGAAACTGGATATTCCTAGTCTTACAGAAGAAGACAGCGATGCTCTAATACAGCCATTTAAGAAGTTGTCAAGAACCTCCCCATGGGGAAGGCTTGTGGACCTGATGGCTTTCCGGCTGAATTTCATAAAGGTTTCATGAAAGTATTAATTGACGATTTTTTGCCTTTAATTAATGGCCTGCTTAAGGGCGAACAGATTCCCAATTCTTGGCACTCAGGGAATGTGGTTAGCTTTCCCAAAAAGAATAAGGACAGGGAAGATCCTAATGCATATCGTCCAATCTCTTTGCTAAATACAGATTATAAAATTATTACAAAACTTCTGGCTAATAGGCTCAATGGGGTTGTCAGTGATCTGGTGCACCCCGATCAGAACGGGTTTATTGCTGGTCGGCAACTTGCTTTTAATAAAATTTCTGCCATCATCCTCTTATTAGATGTGGAAAAAGCATTTGATTTTGTTGTGTGGGATACACTTTGCAATATTGTCTAGCTATAAGATGCCCTTTCAGGTCTCTGTATTAATTCAAAGGTTGTATTCAAACTCTGAAGCCAATATTATTATCAATCCCGCTTGTGTTGGTCAATTCAAGTACAACGTGGGACTCGGTAAGGTTGCCCTCTATCCCCTATACTCTTTGCTCTCTTCATTGAGCCTTTAGCCATTAAAATCAGACAAAATAATCTGATTCATTCCCCCTTGAAGTCAATGGGGAAGACCAAACTGTATGCTGATGATATCATTATGTTTTTAGATGAAGAGCGAACCTCCCAGGAAGCGGCTTTTAATGTGTTTGCCGAATTTTAGCAAATTGGTGGCTACAAGATTAACATGAGTAAGACCGATATCATTCTGTGTGGCACTTCTTCTATTAAACTGCTTCCCGAATTAAGGCATTGTGTGAATGCTAGGCCAAAGAGATACCTTGGGATTAACTTTTCAGCTGACATAGGAGACCTATATGACCTTAATTACGCCCGTTAATCTCGAAAACTCGGGCTCTGCTTGCTTGATGGGGGTCTCTCCCCCTTTCTATATTAGGTCGAATTGCATTGATCAAAATGTCAGTATTACCATTATTTAACTTTCCGTTCTCGGCCATCCCTTCTGGATTAACATCAATTTTTTTTTTTAAACTGGAGTCTATGTTTCGCCCATTTATTTGGCAAAATCAGAAGGCACGGGCTGCATTAAGCACATTATACGTGGATAGAGAAAAGAGGGGTTTAGCATTACCCAATTTTAAAGATTATTACTTTGCCTTTTTTTGCGAATTATTTCACTAATTTTAAAGCAGATCAATCTGTAGGCTGTTTATTCACTAATGACTTTTGTGATTTAATATGCAGGGAGCACGATATTCCGAATCCAGCACTTTTGGTGAAATCTCCCAAAAAAGTTTGCTATAAGATTCTTAAATGGCTCTCTAAAAGAAAATCAGATTTTTTTCGAAGATATTCAATCCCATATTTGCATTTTTACACTCCTCTCACACAGTTTAAACTACACTCTGGTGCTCAGCTCAATTCAGACTTATTAAGGAGATGGGATCATGCAGGATTTAGTAAAATTGGGATTTACTCACCAATGACAACTGGGAAACTCCCTTAAACATCCAGATGGTTGTCCAAAATGATTTTCTTTTGGTGGGATCCTATAATACTATGCTTCACAGTTTAAAGGGATTTGGATATCGATTTAATCATTAATACTCAGGCGTTAGTTGCCGAATTGGTTGACCCTCCTGGGATAAGGCGTGCGGGTGCATGGAGAAGGCTTCTTCTAGAGCAGGATAAGGTTGATCTCAGGGCAAAGGCAGCACGAAAATGGGCCCGCCAGGAGGGCCTTGACCTGTCAAGAGAGTGCTGGGAGAGGATTAATCATTTAAATTTTACAGTACTTAGAGGTGCGAATTGGCATTGGATGATATTTTTTAGTAAATGGCTATTATATCGAACCCCGCAAGCCTTATCCCGTGTGGTGCCCAGCTGTCCTGATCTCTGCTTTCCCTATAAGGCAGTAGGGGAGGCGGGTTGGATACATGTGACTAGGACATGTCGATTTATACAGGAATACTGGGATGGAATATTCAAAATGCTAACAACTATGGCTCAGGTTATTATAACTCCCAGTATTCGGTTGATGTGCTTGGGTTTCGACCCCCGATGCAAGGCTCCCATCTAAGTGGGAGAAACTCATTTTTATCACCACTGTGGTTGCCAGATCCCTCCTGTTAAGAAACTGGTGATCTGAGTTATCTCCCACCCCTCAAGAATGACTGAGCAAAATGATGCAAGTCAGAAATCAGGAAATGAGAAATGCTAGGCGAATAGGAAGTGGTAAAAAGATTTCCCTGATCTGGGGCGAATTCTTTTTAGACAATCATGGGTAAATTTGTTCTATGTTAAATGACCTAATGAATTTGCCTAGCTACCTAGTCTGATTCTATCTGTCTAGAGCTTTCTTTCTGGAAGCCATTGGGGAAGTTATTCCAGACAAGGTATGGAATTGCAATGTTTTTTTTTTGTTATCTTGGTAGATCCTGATAAAAATTCAATAAAAAGAAATACAAAAAAAAAATATATATTCTTCCTATGTGAATAAATGGGTCATTATCAGGACTGCAATGTCAAGTTTCATAAAGTGATGAATACCGATTTATCGATACACCAGATGAGCAAGGTTTGCTTTTAGCCCAAATTCCCTGGGGTGAGAACTGACAATGAACATCTGAACTCCTAAGCGTTCCTCAGATGATCAGGGAGAGCCTTAAGTGCCTAGTGATCCTGTTGGCTCCAGTTGGGTTTGGTACTCAGATTAACTCCACCTCCTCGAGAGGAGAGATGTCCTATCTGAGTTCCATCACACATCTGTAAAAAATTGATTTTCAGTGGCAGCCAGAATATCCTGAACCATCAGCACCGATTGAATCAATTGCATTAATAGATCGAAAACCCTAAAAAATTATTCATTTTTAAAAGGACTATCCACATCTGGATTATGGTATCCATGGTGAGATGGAATAATTTGGCAAAGCTAGGATGGGGATGGTATATTACGAGTAGGCTAATTCCAAAATTTCCACAGTGTGTTACTGACTTTCCCATTGGAAGGGCTATTTTTTAAATTACAACAGTCTACAGTGCTTGAGTCCCTCTGTTTTCCCCAATGGCAACATAGGTCACGTTTAATTAGGGTGGTCTGTTTAAACCATAAATCCTGTTTAATCACCCCCTAAATCACGTTAAGAATGACATTCTGCCTCACAAGCTAATATTATACCTCAACATCTAGTAGGGCTGTTATGCTTCTCAGAATAACAACCTCTCTCATCGCCAGGGGTAGTCACTCTGTTCTAAATCTATAGAAAATCTCTATACTCAGAAACATCCCAACATTCTTGTAACTTTTCACCCACCTGACCAGCAAACATAAAATACAAAAAAGTACTGGCAAAGCCAAGATGTCTCACCTTTGGAACCTATAGACTTTGATGTGTAGCATGGCCAAATAAAAGTCTGCAGCAGGCCACCATCCCTGTGAGGGCCGCCGTTCGCAAGGGGGTTGCAAATTGCGACCCAACTCATGATTATTCATGAGGTGGGCATTTGCGACCCCCTGGCGAATCGCAGATGGTGTCAGGGACACCATCCTACATTTGGATTTGCGAGTCGCTCTGACTCGCAATTTGCGAGTCGCTCTGACTCGCAATTTGCGGGTCGCAAATCCGAAATTTCAAACATGTGGCCCATAGTGTCTTCCTTTGGTTGTATGGGCACCAGAAGAAAATGTGGGAACTTTGAACAAACATTTGCTACAGAGCCTCAGCACGTACCTGCCTCAAAAAGTATCCCACTGGCAGTTCCACAGCATGGATTGAATTTCAGCTTTGTCCCGAGGGGAGATCTCTACACCTCCAAAAATACAACAAAGTCCCTTCCTGTGTTGGGAATTTTTTCAGCCAAAAACTAAAAAGCTCTGGAGTGTTAGGCGGACCAGTCTGCTTCCAGTTCTGACCTGCGGGTCCATGGTTACAGCTACAGTTTTAGCTTCAACCCGCATGTATAGAATTTTCAAGTAAAAAAAGTCACTAACTCTCTTTTTTAATTAGGGCTTGGACTTCCACATTTTTAGTGAGACTGCTCCACTTGTATGTTCCTAGGGCTCTGTCGCAGTCAGCCTCAAATTCCTGTCTACCATAACCATTAACTACTACTGGCACTTTGCACGTTTTGGTTCTATTTTCATTTAAATCTTTAAAAAACACATTTTTGGTTTCCTTTCTTGGAGTTCTGTCATTGTTGTATCACATTGCTTATTACATTTTTCTGTAGTTTTTATAAATTGGAGTGGGATTTCAACTGTGCTCTGTCTTTGACCTTTTACCTGGTTTGGTACTTCTAAATGCTACACACATTTTATCTGTGTTAATCCTGTTTGTTCTGTGCCACAGCTACCTGGAGTTGAGCTCAGGTGTAAACAACTAAAATCTTTGGCTGGACCTAAAAAGATGTCTTTACTACTTGTTGTGGACACCAATTCCCCTCAACTAATAAACCACTTTCTCACTATATGCATTGTTCAGGACATTGTCTCCGTGTTGCATTGGGCATAAGTTAAATACTTTCCTGCATTAGACCTGTTTGAATAGGCCTATTGCTTTAATCAACATAATTATGACTTCAATTATATCTAGGGAGCTACTATCGCTCATATTATTCTACATTTATTTTAACATGTTTTCCCCTTGTTTGGCAAGATTTACACCTAGACCATTGCTTCTATTTTTATCAGGCAGAATGTCTGAAAAACTTGGGACCCCTGGTGTTCCATGAATCTTGTAATGACCACAGGGCAGTAACTCCTGTTTAGGGGCATTTGTAAAGTCCTCCATTCTGCTATCAAGTACCCACAGATGTTTAATTATATAGACATGTTTAGAGTTCAGATTGACTGGGCAAGTGGTGATGATGTCGGTGGGGTTGACAATATGCAGCGTTTTGACAAATCTTTGGTTTATGTGGTCTCATGTTTCTCACAGATTGGCCACCTGGAGGGCTGTAGCAGAGTGGTTGGCATCTGTGGCACAGATGAGAAGTGCTCCATTTTAGTTAAAGAACTAGGTTTTGACTCTGCAGTGAATTATAAGAAGGAGACGGTGGAGGAGGATCTGCGTAGCTGTTGCCCCGATGGCGTGGATGTCTACTTTGACAACGTTGGAGGACAGATCAGCGACATTGTGATAAGTCAGGTTATTCAAGCTTTTCCTGCTTTCTTGGTGAACAGTTTGTCACACTCAACTGGAATTCTACTGTGCTGGAGCTTTAAATGCCTTGATTTTTTTATCTGGTATAAAACTAAATAGCACACGCACAGACTGGTATGTTTTATAACTCAGTGGACAATTTTAGTAAGCATAGCAATCTGTATTAACTCTCGTTTTCAATGGGACTTGTATTGAGCTAGCCACATATGAAATTTAAAGTACAAGATTTTAAATATCCCATTTGCTGCTTCCCTGACCTTTAACAAGATGTTGCCATTTTGAGAGAATAACGCACTGTATGAGCTATTTGTTTCTTGCAGCCTTTTAAACAACCTACAGAGTCCCAATATTTGCAGAGAAAACACAGAACTGGTTCTGGTTCCATTCTCAACAGTGGGAGAGGCAAAGGGTGCTTTTTTGGGTACTTTTTTCACAAGGCTGGTTGCACATATATAAATGGCATTATTTGAAAAATGTGCATGCTGATATAAGGACATCTCCTTCCCTTACACAGCTGAAAATATGAAATCCTAAAGAGTTACATATTACTTTTGATCTGCATTTGTAGTGATGAAGTAATGATGCCAGTGTTTGGGTGGGATTTGGAAAGAGGAACAAAACCGGTTTGGTCAAAAAGTTTAAACAAAGCAAATATGGGCAGCTCATAAGCAATGAAAATACAGTTTCCGCTTGTTCCCTCCATTCCATCCCTTTGAACCCTGAACTGGATGGATAGTGACTTAATGTAACATAGATGTGAACAAGCAAGAAGAACTAAGAGTCAGCTTTAGACTTAAATCATCTCATTGGTGGTTAAGTAAAACACATACTTTCCCCCCTCATTCTTAGGACAGAATGAAAATGTGTGACAAGATCAATGTCTCTTTTATACAGAGCTGATGGTGAGGGTGGCAGGCTACACATCTGGAATGTTATCAATACAGCGAGGGACCTGCCACGGTTGTCCTATCTCCCCATTGTTGTTGGCCGTTTGGGTCAGAATAGGAGCCCGATGCAGGGCTTTGAATGGAGCCCGTAGTGCTCAGACCGCATAGTGTTATACGCTGATGACATTTTATTTTTCTTTACTGAACCAGATGCTTCAGGCCCACACAATCTCCAGATCACGCAAATGTTTGGCAAAACATCTGGTCTTATACTGAATACCTCAGAATCGGTAATCTTCCCTCTCACTGGATATGCCAGGCCTGCTATTTGGCCGCTTGGTATACAATCGGCGGTGAGAGGATTTAGATACCTGGGAGTGAATAGATAACCAGATATGGAATGGTCCTGGCAACGATGGAGCCCACCAAATCACATTTGCCACATGCGTTCAATCTTCCTATCGGGGGCATTGCGACTGTAGAAATGTGCTCCTGCTACTCATCCTCACATATAATGATTATAAATGAGTAGTGGCATGATCACCACCGAGACCCAGCATATATGGCTGAGAAATGGGTGATGGGCAATACTCACATGTTGGATTACCTCTACGTGGAGGCAGGGACAACCTATCTCCCCCAGAGACATGTGTGGTCCTTCGGTTATGACGAATCACCTTGCACCGCATGGGATGGTGGGGTAGGTTGATGGAATGGATGCCACTATGGTGCAGCACAGTGCTGCATTAGGTAGCCCGTCTGATGGGTTTCGGTAGATGTGACTTCATAGGCATTTCAACACTGGGCGATGTCATGTGTGGCACAGTGCTGAAATGCTTCCAAGACCTTCAGCAAGACTTTCAGATGAATCGCAGTCAGTTCCACCTACAACTCAGGCATGCCATTACCTCCTAGATTAGACGCATAGACACGCTTCTATGCACAACTCACTAAAGGGTATGCTCCTTTCCGATGCCCTAGGAGCCCACAAAATATCCTAGATATATTGCACCTTTGTGCTACACAGCACTCACACCCTTTCGGCTCTCAAGAGCTCCTGGGAGGCAGGTTTAGACACATTAGATGATGAGGACTGGTCAGATGCACTATGCGCCCCGGCAAAGCAGCCATTTCTGACCACCATCTCCTTATGCAACTAAAATACCTACATAGAGTGTATTACACGCAACATCACTTATGGTGCGCTAGCCTTGTGGCCTCCCCACTATGCCTATGGTGTCAGTCTGAAGACAGCACCTTCCTCCATACGGTCTGGAGCTGCACCATGCTGGACCGCTTCTAGAGGGGATCATCTCCTGTCTGATTGAGGCACTAGCCTGGACCATTACCCTAGATCTCAGGTTGACCCTTCTCCGTATCATGGACGGTCTTGGTGCCAAAAGATAGAAGACAGCTCTGTAGAGCTCTATTATTCCTTAGGCTGATCTTAGCTAAAAGGGATATATCAAAGGTATGGAAGGCAGAATGAGCTCCCTCCCTGGCGGTATGGAAACAAGGTGTAAATTATTGCAAGGTAATGGCGATAGCTGTGTTTCAGACAAGGGGATGCCCACAGAAACACCCCAAGATTTGGCAAAGATGGGCAGGTTACAGAGGTAGCACCTTAGAGTCTGTCCGAACCTCCACATCTGTTTTGGATGATGACATTGAAAGATATGGAACGTCCTGCCAGTGATTTAACACACAGCCCTAATCTATTTATCACTCAGACTTCATGGACTAGTCATGGGACAGGGTGGGTAGGTGGGGATTTATATGTGCTATTTTATGTTATTGTTTTCCTTTTGTACCATGTTGTTGATATCCTTCTGGTCACCATGGCCGGGTTAATCTGGGAAAAACTCAATAAGATTTGTCTTAAAAAAGTAAATTGACTAGAACGTTGAAGTTAGGGTATTTAAGAATGAAAGGGGAATGGTCTTCTGGTAGCAGCTGCCTGCAGGTCCTGGAGGACGATAAATCAGTGCACTAGACAAAGTCAAATTATTGGATAGGCACAGGGAGAACAATATAGACTAACAGGCGGAAATTGAAAGATTTTGCATTGGTATTGGGCTTAAAAAACAATCACAATCCCACTGGCTTTCCTGTGTAAAAGACCAAGTCTAATCATACGATAAGTTGTTGGAAGCATAGCAATGATGTTTGGAGTGGAGGTGGCATTGAGCCAGGTTTAAGTTAGAAACCAGGCATCCGGCAGGTTATCAATTAAGAAATGTAATACTTCTAATTGGTATTTGGCTAGGGAGCAACGATTGATATTAAAAAAAAGCAATAGGAAGCAAGTTTATGTTCTATAAAGGCAGAAGCCTTAAAAGTGGGGGGGTGTGAAAGAGAATTAGCCGTCTTATTACTGGATTCTAGAGTTGCAGGCTGAGTTGAAGTCTGAAAATCACAATGGTGACAACTTAAGGTACCAGTGGTCAAGTTCATAGATGAAAGACATAATTTCAAAGTTGTACGACAAAGCACTCTTAGCTGAGCTCAGAGTTATTCCACTGCCTACCTGTTCAGACCAATCCACATCTTCATCTGCTCTGGTGTTTACACCTTTGTTTGTTTGTTTGTGGGATATGAGTAAGATTTCAGGTGAATTCTGGCAGTCAGCGGCTAGCGGCCTAAGCCTTTAATCAAGCCTGCAACATATTCTCCCCCTCTGGGAACTCTCTGTAGGTGATTGCTATGTCACTCCGCTCAGGCATCTGCCCTATCCGAGTCACTGGAACAGTGGAAAGGGCATCTCATAGGAAGCAGGCCAGTGCTGTGCTGCTTATCAACGGAGATAAGTCTTTCCGGCCATGTGCCCTCATCGTCGTCTTGCTGATGCATCCTCACAGACTCACCACTGTGCTGCGGGTCCTTCGGATTCAGAATGCTGAGCTGGTTAGGGCCTGCGGTCCTGATTGCCTCTCCTCGGGTCCACTAGGCTGCTGTATCTTCTCTTCACTCCAAGCATAGTGACAAGTGTGACTCCAAAGCTCTAGCTTTGGGGTGTGGATTACCTAATCTTCAAGGATCAAGACTAGACCATGCCTGCTTCTGCCCTGAATCATGTCTGTCACACAAAATCAATGACAAGTGTGAAACAACCTGTGGTGATTGCAATATGTTTGAATGAACAGTGTAGAAGTGAAGAGCTGAGATGGCGCGACTACTACGTTTCGCTGCGTCTCCCATCAGGGGAGTTTAACTTCCCATCAACTTGTATTGGTGTGCAAGAAATTTTAATTGGAAATAACATTTTATAATTGTTTCTTAAAATGAGAAGTCTGCTCCTGTCTCACAAATATGAAATGTTGGCATGGATGAAATGAGAGAAAGGGACTCTAGTAGGAAGCACAGTGCAGTTTCGCTCTAATAAGCACAGCAGCACCAGATAAATACTGCTACACCACCAGAAATTCACTAACCTCTAAGCAACCAAACAATCCATTTTCCAAAGAAAGATGTAGGACGGATTTTACTTAGTATTGAGGTAGGACGGGAAACATATTATAACACAAAACTTAGGAGGAAGGCAGAGTCCTTGGTATAACTGCTCATTTTGCCACCTAACAAATGTGAGGACATCATTGTTCAAAAGATTAAAACAAGGTTACGGTTCTTTGGTAGTTCAGGACCACCAAACCTCTGACACACTGCCCCACTAAACCTCAGAGCTCAGTCAATCGATTTACCCTTAATGAAACTTCTACAACTGAGCTACTAGAACAAAGGTATAATTCAGACCAAGAGGCTAACACAACAGCCGGTAATGCGGGATGCCCGGTACCTACTTCGTCGACTTGACACCTTCATCTCCAATTGTATTCCACACACCACACACTCTCAACCTGTCTTCCTTCTTATGGTTCATTGACAACCACACAACCACTGGCATCTAGTCCTCTTTGTACATTGACAATACTAACTACTCCGTGCACACCCATTTAACTTTTTCCATTGTATTCGATTGTATTCATGGTACTCTGAAGGAGCCTGAAGGCAGCATGCTTTGGCAATATAAAACAAGGGAGTAAAAGCAAACCGCCAGTTTCTGTGTGTTCTGTTCTTTGCTAGAATCAGCTGTAATCTGTTTTGTATACAGATGAAGCCAAACAGCCATGTCATCCTTTGTGGTCAGATTTCCCAGTACAACAAGATGGTACCTTACCCGCCTCCATTGCCTGCGGCGACTGAAGCAGTACTGAAGGAACGGAACATCACAAGGTAGGGCCTGTACCTTAGTGTCTGATTTTTGATTGCAGACAAAAATTCAACCATGTCATGCCATCCCACGCTTCTTCGGGGCATACCGATTGTGAGCTTTAATAACAATCTTCACACACAGAAAATCTCTTTCTACAAGAGATTACTTTTTGTTTCTAACATTTGGTATTGCCAAGAACATTAATTCTGAAAAAAGTATTTTGAAAAAGAAATTAAATTACCTAAACGGGAGATCTACTAAAAATCGAGATCTCTTGCCTTGAATTCATTTAATCTACAATAACAGCTTTATGTAAAGTAAGCACTTATTCACTCTTTATTTATACGAAAAGTGAGTGCACCTTAAGATGCCATCTGCTCCCTAACTTAAAAAAATGAATTTTCCTTCAACCCCAGTATTAATTCCTGTCTATAACTTTGCCGAATGAGGCATCAGGGGCTAGCTTGGCTGCCTTCAAACAAGTGATTTTGAGGGCTCTGGGCCAAACTTGTTTTGGGGGCCCCTGTTCGGAACAGCTTTGAATTTATGACACAATTTGAAAATTTTCAAGCCATTTTTGGCTAAGTCACTGACAGTCTCTAGGCACACTCCTCCAATTCTAAATGTGTTTCCATCTAACATTCAGGAACAGTAACCTATTGTAACATAGCAGCGTCTCACTAAAATTATTGAAAATAATCTCTGTGACGCCCTGCCATTGCTCACACTGAGGTCTTGTTTTGATCTAAAATAATTTTTTTATGGATGTTGCATGAAACAAACACAACATTTCTCTGCAAAATGTCTGTAAAAGACTCCCACACATCACCCACATTAAAAATAAATTAAAGGAAAACAGTACTTAAAACAATCTGAATTGTTAAATGTCATCAGGGCAAGGCTCTCTGCAGAACAGAGTTTGCTCTATCAGGAACACCTGCGACCCCCCCCATGGCTGGGGCTCTGGACAGAGCCCACTTTGCCCATACCTTAAAACGTCTCTGCTCCAAACTGCAGTTCATTCCACCACCAACATCAAAAATTAAAGTCTCCTTCTGCATCCTAGAAACAAGAAAGCCACTAACTAGCAGGTTTGCTGACCTTTCCTTAATGCAAGCGACTGAGTGGCGTAGTTTAGCCAAGTGGATTGAATGCAACAGAAGTATTGCGCAATATGGAGGCCAAAAGCTGGACTAGGAAGCTTGGCTTTGCCCGGGTGTGGGTCACAATACTCTCGACCTTTGGCGGGGGTGAAGATGAAAGCGACCCACCTTAGCACTGTGATGGATGCATATTATTTGACGACAGGGACCCCAGAACAGCTAGTTTGACGGTGTGTGAACAGAAATTGATGGGTAAGAGTAGCAGTGAATCAGGACTGAGCTCCAGATGCACCTGAGCTGTGACTTTGATGCTGGCCAATACTGGATCAAACACTTCTACCCTGACCCAGGCTATCGCAGTTTCAGTTCACATGTATTAGACATGTGCAGGCGCACTGTCCTAGCTGTTCATAAGAATTGTAACTGGGATATGGGCTGGTAATGTGAATGCTTTGGCCATGAGTCCCAGTAATGACTGGTGTATGTGCTTACATTGTGAGTTAACCGAATATTCAAAGGAAACCATAAACAATCAATATGACAGGAGAATAACCAGCATAAATAAATGCACAGGTAAGTTTTGTGGTGAGCATAGGTATTGGGGATTGTGCCCATATTGCCTGAGTATTGGGGATGGTGTCCATATTGCTTGGGTATTGGGGATGGTGTCCATATTGCTTTTGATATTGTGAACTTTATTATTGTTATTTTTTTTACAGGGATAGATTTTTGGTGTTAAACTATCCAGACAAAAACAGGCCTGGAATTCTTCAGCTCAGTCAGTGGGTGAAAGAGGGAAAGCTGAAGGTAGGAGTTCAAACTAAAAATAATACTTAATGACAGAAACTTTCTTTTGGGCTGTGCACAGGTTCTAATTTATGTTGATGCTTTTTATCTTAATTTTTTCTCTATTGTCCTTCAAAAACACAAAGTTTTGCATGTTTGCACTGATTTCATCCGCAGAAATACAAGGGACTTAAATTAAATTACATTTCCATTCAGTTTAGGCATTAGTACAATAAATCTGATTGGCAAAACCAGGACTTTATGGTGACATGACGTGTTTTGATTCAGTAATTACAAAAAACAATATCTGATCTTATACTTTGGACTTACAATAACACATTATTAAGTATATTTTTAGTGAAGTCGTATAAGTGATGAACATGTATAATTTAGTATCTTGCTGATAAAAATGTCTACCTAGTGCTCAGTGGGAAATGAGGCCCGTGTCAAAACCTTGGTAGACCTCGCTGGTTATTCAAGATTATTCAAAACCCTTCTACTTAAATGTAATGCTTGTTCCATTATATGGTGGCATGACCTGTAAATTGGCAGGTAAGCATGCCTACTATAGATTGTGGCTAGTCCAGTTGCAGAGGTAACCGGGTGACCATAGGCAGTGACTGGGGATTGGGATGCCACAGTGACCCTGGCCCGGGGCACCAATCCTCACAAAGTTCTCTGTGGCTCTGCAGTTCATATGACTTTCTTGTGCTGCTTCCCAGGAAAGTCGGACACTCAAAAGGAACCTTTAGATCCATTGTTAACTATGAAAGTCTTGTAGCACTATGTGAGACCTCTGTCTAAGTAAAGGGGATACCCTAGTTCAACATAGCCTGAACTCTGCCTTGCGAGGTCACTTTGTCCCACTCCTTACCTAGTGTGCAAGGTACACAGCCGATGACTGGGCGATCTGGACCTTGGCTGATTTGATGGTCAGCATGGCCTTCTGCTGCCAGCATCCTGTAAAGGTGTCCCAAAACGTTATTCCTACACTCACTGAAGGCAGCTTCTGTGGTTTTTTTTTGCCTGGATTAGCTAAACATGCTCAGGATTGTTTCTTCGTGCAGCTATCCATCGTGCATGTCCAGGTAAAATGCCTTGTTTAATTTGTATTATTGCCATAAGCCGTTGCTTACAAATGCAAAATTGACGTATATCTGAGTGATGTATCTAACGGCAGTGTTGACCTATGACTATACAGTACGTATCATATTTGATTATTTTACACAGAGTTGAGAAAACATGCTCAGGAATATAGCTGCACCTAACTTATCCAGAAGCATGAAAAGTTGAGGTATCTTAACTCTTGGTAACAATGTTGAGGCCCTAATAGTCCACTCAGAAGCACAGCCATGTGCCTCTTTTCAGCCTGAAATGGTTGCTGTTGGGAGATTTCTGAAAGACAGATGAGGCAACAGCAGAAACACATTTAGAGCAACCACCAAACCTTCATTGGCAAGTCACTCCAGTTTCCCTCTGACAAAATGCAAACAATGATTTTGAAGGCTGCAAAATGGTATTTGCAGTGGAAAAATGATAGGAGTAAAATATCATACCCTTTCAGCTTTCAGTAAGATGATAAGTAGCACCCATGTGCACATTAGAGCCACATGTATAATAATCAGGCGCAAACTGTATTGCTCGTCATCCACAAACTGTAGCTGGTCCCTGTTTTGATAGGTAGATACATATAGTATGTGTTGAGTTGTATGATACCCCAGACAGTTTCTTATGGCTGCTTTTATTGCCAGAAGACTAGCACTACCCAGTTCGGACTGTTCATTCCAGTGACAGTCTGCAAAAAGAAATAGGAGATGTTGATAAGGTATTCTCTTTCGGATTTATATGTTCGATGGCATGTGTAGCTGCAGATACACATGCTGTGCATTATCCTCCCATCTAGTGTTGGGCTCGGAGTGTTACAAGTTGTTTTTCTTCAAAGAAGTCTTTTCGAGTCACGAGACCGACGGACTTCTCCCTTTCGGCTCCATTGCGCATGAGCGTCGACTCCATCTTAGATTGTTTTCTTCCGTACCATTGTTTGCGCTCGGTACCGGGTTAGTGCTAGCACATCGACACCGAAGAAAGAAGCGCTCCGGCGGCCCTTCGGGGCTTCCACTCCTCGGCGGGCCTGGCCGGACCGACTGCGTCCATCTTCAAACCTCATGGACCGGACCCCCTTCCGCTTCTGCCCCAACTGCCATGCAAAGTATCCTTATACAGACCAACACTTGGTCAGTAATCTGTGTTTGTCTCCCGAACACAAAGAAGAAACTTGCGAGGCCTGTCGGGCATTTCGATCCAAGAAAACACTGCAGGATCGAAGAGCTCGAAGACTCCAGATGGCGTCAACACCGACCGGGCCCGTCGACGTCGAAGAAGAGGAGAGATCCTCCATTCGAGATTCGGACTCGGACGAGTCCGAGAGTGAGCAGCCGAAGACGCAACAAACCGCGAGTAAACCAGCCCGGTAAAAACTCACACCAAAATAATGAAGGCCAAGGGGACGCCACCGCCATGGCTTAACCCGAAAACACGGTGACCAAACATCAGCACCGAAAAAGGCCTCCCAGTAGCCGAAGACATCAGACTCCAGTCGAGATGTCGGCATCGAGAGTTCGGCACCCCGAAAGTCAAAAAGGTTTCATCGGAGCCAAAAATTACAAGGTCACAGATTTGAACAAGAACTGGGCATGGGAGAGCCAGACCATACCCAGAGAGAGGAGGCTGCATATACAAAAAGACACGGGGAGAATCAGAACTCTTCCTAAAATAAAGATGAAACGCAAGCTCACATTCCACGAGGCGGAAATGCAGCCAAAAGCAAAAGTGGCTAAAGAAAAGACACCACCACGGTTCTCGCCACAGCAATCGCAAGCACATTCGCCACATCTGTCCCCAGTAGCAACACCCCCAATGATGCAGTCACCAACACACACAGGGATGAGCCAAGATGACCCGAATGCATGGGATTTGTATGATGCACCGGTCTCAGACAATAGTCCTGATTGCTACCCGGCAAGGCCGTCACCACCTGAGAACAGTACTGCATACATGCAAGTGGTTTCAAGGGCAGCTACATTCCATAATGTAGCATTGCATGCAGAGCCCATAGAGGACGACTTTTTGTTCAACACCCTGTCATCTACGCACAGCCAATACCAAAGCTTGCCAATGCTGCCAGGCATGTTAAAACACGCCAAACAGGTGTTTCAGGACCCAGTAAAAGGCAGAGCCATCACGCCTAGGGTGGAGAAGAAATATAAACCTCCCTCTACTGACCCTGTATATATCACACAACAGTTAACTCCTGATTCGGTGGTAGCAGGAGCAGCCCGGAAAAGGGCAAACTCACAAACTTCTGGAGACGCACCACCGCCCGACAAAGAAAGTCGGAAATTCGATGCAGCAGGCAAGAGGGTGGCAGCACAGGCAGCCAATCAATGGCGAATTGCCAATTCTCAAGCTCTACTGGCACGATACGACAGGGCACATTGGGATGAAATGCAACATCGGATTCAACACCTCCCCAAAGAGTTCCAGAAACGTGCCCAACAGATTGTTGAGGAGGGCCAAACTATCTCCAACAACCAAATAAGTTTGGCTATGGACTCAGCAGATATGGCGGCCAGGACAGTAAACACAGCGGTAACCATTCGGAGACACGCATGGCTACGGACCACCGGATTCAAGCCAGAAATTCAGCAGGCTGTGCTGAATATGCCTTTCAATGAACAACAGTTATTTGGGCCGGAGGTGGATACGGCAATAGAAAAACTGAAAAAAGACACGGCCACGGCCAAAGCCTTGGGCGCGCTCTACTCCCCACATAGAAGAGGCACTTTTAGGAAGCCGCACTTTAGAGGGGGGTTTCGTGCCCAAACCACAGAGCCTTCCACCTCACAAGTCAGACCCACATATCAAGGCCAGTATCAGAGAGGAGGGTTTCGAGGACAACATAGGGGTGGACAGTTCCCTAAACCAAGAGGGAAATTCCAGAGCCCAAAAACCCCACAAACTAAACAGTGACTTCAATGTCACAAACCCCCACCACGCAACACCAGTGGGGGGGAGACTTACAGAATATTACCACAACTGGGAACACATAACTTCGGATGCGTGGGTCCTAGCCATTATCCAACATGGTTATTGCATAGAATTCCTACATTTGCCACCAGATGTTGCCTCCAAGAGCACACAATATGTCCAAACAACACTTAGACCTGTTACAACTAGAAGTCCAAGCATTGTTACAAAAAGAAGCAATAGAACTAGTACCAAACCATCAAAAAGGAACAGGTGTATACTCCCTGTATTTCCTAATTCCAAAGAAAGACAAAACACTGAGACCCATATTAGACCACAGAACACTGAATCTTTAAATCAAATCAGATCACTTTCACATGGTGACAAGACGTGATTCCCTTGCTCAAACAACAGAACTACATGTCAACATTAGATCTCAAGGATGCTTATTTCCACATACCCTTACATCCTTCACACAGGAAATACTTAAGGTTTGTAATCCAAGGTGTGCATTACCAATTCAAAGTATTACCATTCGGCATAACAGCCCCAAGAGTATTCACAAAATGCCTTGCAGTAGTAGCCGCTCACATCAGGAGGCAGCACATGCACGTATTCCCTTACTTAGACGATTGGTTAATAAAAACCAGCACTCAGCAACAGTGTCTTCTACACACAAAATACGTCATAGAAAACCTGCACAAACTAGGGTTCTCTCTAAACTACCAAAAATCACATCTACAACCGTGTCAAATACAACAATACTTAGGAGCAACAATCAACACACAAAAGGGGATTGCCACTCCAAGTCCACAAAGGGTACAAGCCTTCCAAAATGTGATATTAAACATGTACCCAAACCAACACTATCAAGTGAGGTTTGTAATGAAACTCCTAGGCATGATGTCTTCATGCATAGCCATTGTCCCAAACGCAAGACTACACATGCGGCCCTTACAACAGTGCCTAGCTACACAATGGAATCAAGCACAGGGTCAACTTCAAGATCTAGTGTTGATATACCACCAAACACACTTCTCGCTCCAATGGTGGAATCCTATAAATTTAAACCAAGGGCGGCCATTCCAAGACCCAGTGCCTCAATACGTGATCACAACAGATGCTTCCATGATGGGGTGGGGAGCACACCTCAAACAGCACAGTATACAGGGACAATGGGACGTTCAACAAAGACAACTGCATATAAATCATTTAGAACTGTTAGCAGTGTTTCTAGCATTGAAAGCATTTCAACCGCTAATAGCCCACAAACACATTCTTGTCAAAACAAACAACATGGCAACAGTGTATTACCTAAACAAACAAGGAGGGACACACTCATCACAACTGTGTCTCTTAGCACAAAAGATTTGGCAGTGGGCGATTCACAATCACATTCGCCTAATAGCACAGTACATCCCAGGGATTCAAAACCAGTTGGCCGACAATCTCAGTCGAGATCACCAACAAACACACGAATGGGAAATTCACCCCCAGATACTAGAAACGTACTTTCTACACTGGGGAACACCAGAAATAGACCTATTTGCAACAAAAGAAAACGCAAAATGCCAAAACTTTGCGTCCAGGTATCCACACCCTTAGTACAAGGGCAATGCGTTATGGATGAGTTGGTCAGGGATATTTGCTTACGCTTTTCCCCCTCTCCCACTCCTTCCTTATCTAATAAACAAATTGAGTCAAAACAAACTCAAACTAATACTAATAGCACCAACCTGGGCCCGTCAGCCATGGCATACACCATTACTGGACATGTCAGTAGTACCTCATATCAAACTACCAAACAGACCAGATCTCTTAACTCAACACAAACAACAGATCAGACACCCCAATCCAGCATTGCTCAATCTAGCAATCTGGCTCCTGAAGTCTTAGAATTTGGACATTTAGACCTTACACAAGAATGTATGGAGGTCATTAAACAAGCTAGAAAACCTACTACAAGACATTGTTACGCAAACAAATGGAAAAGATTTGTTTATTACTGCAATAATAATCAAATTCAACCACTACATACTTCCGCCAAAAACATTGTAGGCTACTTATTACACTTACAAAAATCTAAACTAGCATTTTCCCTTATTAAAATACATATCACAGCAATATCTGCCTACCTGCAGATTACACATTCAACATCACTCTTTAGAATCCCAGTCATCAAAGCATTTATGGAGGGTTTAAAAAGTATCATACCCCCGAGAACACCACCTGTTCCCTCGTGGAACATCAATATTGTATTAACACGACTCATGGGGTCCACCATTTGAACCCATGCACTCTTGTGAGATGCAATACTTAACCTGGATAGTAGCCTTCCTGATAGCTATCACATCTCTTAGAAGAGTAAGTGAAATACAAGCATTTACTATACAAGAACCCTTTATACAAATACATAAACATAAAGTGGTTCTCTGTACAAATCCCAAATTTTTACCAAAAGTTATATCACCATTCCCCCTAAACCAAACAGTGGAACTCCCAGTCTTTTTTCCACAACCAGACTCAGTAGCTGAAAGAGCCTTACATACGTTAGACATTAAAAGAGCACTAATGCATTACATTGACAGAACAAAACAGTTTCGCAAAACAAAGCAATTGTTTGTAGCCTTCCAAAAACCTCATGCAGGAAATCCAATATCCAAACAAGGCATTGCCAGATGGATAGTGAAATGTATTCAGACCTGCTATATTAAAGCAAAAAGAGACCTACCTATTGCGCCAAAGGCGCACTCTACTAGGAAGAAAGGCGCCACAATGGCCTTTCTAGGAAATATACCTATGGCAGAAATCTGTAAGGCAGCCACATGGTCTACGCCTCATACATTCACAAAACATTACTGCGTAGATGTGTTAACAACACAACAAGCCACAGTAGGACAGGCTGTATTACGAACAATATTTCAGACAACTTCAACTCCTACAGGCTAAGCCACCGCTTTTGGGGAGATAACTGCTTACTAGTCTATGCACAGCATGTGTATCTGCAGCTACACATGTCATCGAACGGAAAATGTCACTTACCCAATGTACATCTGTTCATGGCATGGGACGCTGCAGATTTACATGCGCCCTCCCGCCTCCCCGGGAGCCTGTAGCTGTTATAAGTTGATGAAACTTTACATTTGTAAATTTGTAAATATAGACTATTTTTATATACATTATGTACATACATACTTACTCCACTGCATGGGCACCTTTACTATATACACAACTCCTACCTCACCCTCTGCGGGCAAAACAATCTAAGATGGAGTCGACGCCCATGCGCAATGGAGTCGAAAGGTAGGAGTCCCTCGGTCTCGTGACTCGAAAAGACTTCTTCGAAGAAAAACAACTTGTAACACTCCAAGACCAACACTAGATGGCAGGATAATGCACAGCATATGACTCTGCAGCGTCCCATGCCACGAACAGATGTACACTGGGTAAGTGACATTTTACATTTACCTTATTTTTGCTTGAGTATCTTTGCGATTATTTTCAAATATTGATTACATTTATTTTTTATTAGCATTGTTTTTAATTTTTGTTTTGTTTACTTAGACTTTTTTCAGTGGTGAAATCTTCGTGCACAGCTTTGTTTTCACCTTCACACACCCTCTTATCTGTACTCCTTCTAAAAGGTCCTTGTGCCGTTTTGCTTTGATTTATCTGCCTCATCCAGTTCTTACGTGCTGGCTTGCTTGCCTAGTTATTATCTGTATCTACCATTCTGTATCCATCCCATTTTTCCACTGCCACGCTTGAGATGTCAACACAGGCTCCATGATTCCACATTCTTTTTACAGTGTCTAGTGAAAATGGTAATAGACACTGTGGAAGGACTGATGTTGAGTAGACTTTCTAGATTGCCTACCAGAAGAGAAAATAGACATAATGCTTAGTAGACAGGAGGAAAGACTGTCTTCTGGTTGCAGGATAATCTAGTAATCCCGGAAAAGGACAAATAAGACAAAGGGGCTCCCATATGTATGCGCTAATTGTATGTGGTCTGGTTCTCCTTGCAATCTCAGCAAAACAAAAGTTGATCTACATATCTAGGCCAACTGATGTGAAAATAACTACATGTGTCAGAGTGAGATAATATTAAACATATACAATTGAGATGCTAGAAATCTGGTGAAACTTCGAAGGCTAACAGTGGCTAAACTACCTTTCTTCCCTTGAGCATCGCTTCCCAGTATGAGTTCTGGTTGGGATTGCGCTTGTGAATTTAGAAGTGTCCTTTAGCTAGCAGTATGAAGTATCAGGCAATGCCCATATGATTGGCTTGCCGTTATGTACTGTGTTTTGGTTAGCATGAAAGTTAGTGTTGTGCTAGTCAGTTAGAGATTCTAGTGAGATAAGAAGTTAGTCAAGTGCCAATGGATTTTCCCAGCAATGCACCCCTCATGGGTGATCTGAATATCGAATAGCTGAGTGACAGTAATGTCACCTGCTATTTTGAACCGACCATGATTTCACCCTTGGAATAAAGTTACACCACTCTCTGTCTAAAGTAACAGCAACTTATATTTCTCCCAGCAATATATGAGTTGCCACTCACTGTCGCAAGTAAAAAAGGCATAAGACCAGTTAGTGAAGGACAAAGTCAGGTATGCATGAACGTTGACCAGACAACAATGTGCATGCTTTTGCTATGACAGTCTTCCACCAAGAAGAGAAAAGTGGATGATGCCAGAGGTAACTCCAGGAGAAGACTGCATTAGGTGAATCTCCTCTGCAGTAGAACAATATCACTAGATGCAATTCTGATTTCAAACAAAGATAATTGAACAACAGTAGTGGTTTCAGTCATGAGCACAGCTGCATTTATTCCTGACTGCTTCTTTCTCCCTCTGGAGAAAAGGTGGGCAAGGGTTTCTTATTCCATGTGAATTCAGGACTTGTTTTCATTCACACACAACAGGTCGGAGTTTTGGAGGATTGGAAGGCCAAGACTTGTATTTATCCAGGTAGCATGTTTAAGAGCACCATTTCCATTGGTTGCTTGATGCATTTGTTAACTGATATTCAGGCCAAAGTAGTGCCATCCTTAGCAATGGCCTTCGGTCTGTCGGCTTATGTTTAGAGACACTATGGACACTTTTTCTGACACAACAGCATTCAACGACATGAATATGTCTGATCACTATGTCAAGAACCCATGCACCAGTCTCTGGTGTGGCAATCCGTACCCTAGGTATCACAGCCAGACTACCCTCTACCACAAACACCTGCACTAGTAACCATGATAAACACTTTAATGTTTCCTTTAGCCCCTTCTGACAATGTTTCCTGCAACATTCAACAGCCCATCTTTTTCTGTCACAATGAAATGACATTTCTTTTGCACACCAGCAGCCTTTCCAACAGCTGTGATCACGGTGGCTTTTATCCTATTTTATTTGGCAGGATGCGCTGAGTCTTTGTCCAGCCAAGTATTCAGCTGAATAAGTTCCTGCTTCATACGTTTAGGCAGGGTTTCAGAGAACTTTTGTCCGAGGAGGTATAACTGTCGTTAGATAATGAGGTTCTAAAGTTATGATAAGGGAATGAGGACTTACTACAACATCTGACACATGTTAACTGACTGATAGAGTTGGAATGGCTAGAGCAAAAAAAAAAAAAAGCAGGCTCACTATTCTGCTAAGGACTTCATGGTGATCTAAATGGTGGATTAGAACGCTCTGGAACTCACAGACCATGTCCTTCAGTTAGATCTGTCTCTCTCACAACTAATGGTTGATCATTTAAAAAAAATGAAAGTAGAACCCGCCTCTTAGTTAGAATCAAAAGCCAAAACCAGAGGCATATTACCAGAGACGATTCAAATCAGTGAAGTCTGGGGGGCACATGGTAAAAAAGGGAGAGAACAGACAATCACATAACTACTGCATATATGGTGGCAAGGAAAGATAATTCATTATGGAATGCCCGGAAAAGCCCGAGATCCCTTGGAAGGAAAGCGTGACTACCCACCAGAACGTAGCAGTCCAATTACCAAGCAGAAAAGGTCCTGCCAGGCCCATTTGTTGCCAACACCCTGCAGATGTCCAGAGGTCGTTTACCCTTGATAATTTGCCTTACCTCTGCTAAAAATGTATTTGAAAATGTTTGTGTTTCTGGATTCTGGGACAATGAGGGATTTTTCGATCTCAACTACAATGCTTTTTGGACATAGTCACCATCCTGAAGGAAATAATTGAACAATTTTCGGTGGTTGATGCTACATATCTTTCTTCATGGCTCATAATCAGTAATAAGGATAAAATAACATTTTCCATTTGGAAGGGCCTTTCTGTGGAACACAATTATGAGCTTATAGAAGGGTCATAGCTGTGAATTGTTCTTGTTATGCCTTAGCGTATCCTATCCAATGTGTTTGTGTTTCTTAATGGACACTGCGTTCATTTCCTCACCAGCATCACAAGACATATTCAGCCTCAAACCAATTTATCTAGCCTGTGGAGATTGGAAACATTTTATAAAAGTTAGAGAAAAGGAGTTGCCCAAAGTAATACATCGATCTTTCAGTTCTCTTTGATTAAAAACAGGTGAATCATCTTCATTGGCCTCTTCGTTGTCATTTGACAGTAAAAGAACGTCCTATGTTCCATTGCAGCAAGATTTACCTCATTATGAAAAGTGAAACTCACCATTTAAATAAGTGCTGTGAGAAGAACTCAGTGAATGGCTTTATTAGTCAACCTAAGTTTCCAGCAAATTCACAACAGTTCTTTATCCCTAGAAAAATGAGAAGTTATTAACATGTGTTGATTATCAAAAAAGAAGTAATAAACGTGGATTATCAATAAAATTACCTAAAAGAATGTACCTGTTAAAAAAGGATCCATGAACGATGAGGCATAGGTGGGGGGAATGAGAATAATAATTATTTAGGTTTGATCCAAGCAAGCGGCACCGACAGACCCAGCACCGCTGCCTCCAACTGTCCACCGTTAAACGCTGACGCGTGCCACATTCCATTGCCGAATTCCTACGTATTGTCACACATCCCCCTCTCAACAAAGAAAATTTACAACAAAAAAACATAATAACTACGGCGCAAACTAATCTAACAATAAATTAGAAATATATAGCATATAATGAATATCACATAATAAGGCAAAAACAAAGAAAAACATTTCACTTGTGGATTACATAGTCCTTTCGATATGTAGGCATTTTCTTATTCCTCTCACTACGGCGTGGCACTTCACACTCATTGTCATAATCACTATGACACCCAGACTCACCCACGCCAGTAAGATCACTTCCAAATAAATATCCACTGCATTCCTCTCTGCACTCTGCATCCTGTATCACAACATTAGGCTCTCCTCTACATATAGACACACGCCTTACATTCCAAACTTTGCCATCATCCAATTTCACCGCATTCCTCAAGACTCTCACAATCTTCTTCGGTTCGGACCATTGAGATTTTCCTTTTTCCACAAATCCAGGTAACTTAACTCGAACACTTTGTCCCACTTTGAGTGCACCAATACTGGATCTAACATTATGGCTCAACTTAACCTGAGATTGCAACACCCTATTCTTCATCTCCACATCACAAACTACCTTAAACTTCTCACGATTTCTTTCCATCAACCACCAAGGAACTAAACCAGTAGAAGGCTTCCTTCCCCTTAACAATTCAAAAGGCATTTTCCCTGTCACAGAATGTGGCGATGCCCTGTAGGAAGAAAGCATCTTTCTTACTGCTTCCTTCCATGGAACTCCAGACTTTAAAGCTAGTTGAATAGTTTCCTTAACAACCCTGTTAAATCGTTCAACTAATCCACTAGAAGAAGGATTATACAAAGCTACCCTGACATGCTTAATGCCATTTCTTTTTTAAAATGCTGCCATTTTTGTAGAGGTAAACTGCACACCATTATCGGATACTAATGTCTCTGGAACCCCTTCTCTAGCAAAAACATTCTCCAAAAACTCTATGACAACCTCAGTTGAAATTTTGCTCACAAACTCAACCTCAGGCCATTTGGAAAAATAATCCATCAAAACAACAGCGTAAGCTTCTCTTGCAGGTAACATGGAGAACGGACCAATTAAATCAATAGCCAATTTCCTCCAAGGCCTTTCAGGTAGTTCAACTGGCAATATCGGTGCAAAACAAGGTTTAGCACTCTTATCACTTTGGGCACAAGCAACACAATTTCGCACAAATCTGTCAACCATTGCATCTACTCCTGGCCACCATAAAAATTCCTTTACCTGCCGTTTATTCCGAGACATTCCACTGTGACCAACATTACTTCTTTGCACAATCGCATCACGTACTCCCTTTGGAGGAATTATTCTGTCGCCACGCATGATTATACCATTTTCTAAACTAAGTTCATTTTGCAATTTCCATAGCACTGCACTCTCACCTCTCATAGATCTCTCACTAGGCCACCCACCGCTTATATATTTTTTTATCAATTGCATTTCATTATCTTTCATCATTTCCCGTTCCCATACTTGTTCAGTTAGTAGTGTTTGTTCCGTCTCACTATTTATCTCAGAACCAGAGATTACATCAGCATACGTGTATACAACATCACATTCTAAGTCATCATGCGCATCTTGAATAGGTAATCTAGACAATCCACCAGCAATAAAATTATTTCTACTGGGTACATACTCTATATCAAAGAAATACATTTGCAATTTGGAAGCAAGTCTTGCTAATCTTGAAGACAAATTCCGTCAAACTAAAGGTTTGTGATCTGTACGCAATTTAAATTTTCTTCCCCACACATACATTCGAAATCTTTCTAGAGCCCACGAAGCTGCCAACAATTCTTTCTCAATTACTGAGTAATTTCTTTCAGATTGAGATAAAGTACGTGAGGCATAAGATACAATCCAATTCTCACCATTACTTTTCTGCGATAAAACAGCCCCAATGCCATAATTGCTTGCATCAACTGCAATTATACAATCAGCATTCGTTACAAATGGCTTCAGACATGGTGAATTCACAATTTCTCGTTTGATACAATCAAAACATTCTGACTGTTCTTGCTCCCACACAAATTGAACATTTTTCTTTAAAATTTTCCTTAAATTCTCCACCTTGGTTGCATAATTCTCTATGAACCGAGAATAAAATTCAGTAAGACCCAAAAACGACATTAATTGTTTTTTACACTCTGGTATAGGTGCGTCCGCTATAGCTTTTACATGACTTACTTTGGGGCGGATACCTTCAGATGAAATTACATGTCCTAAATATTCTACCTGGGACTGGCCAAAACTACATTTATCTTTCCTTACAGTTAAGCCATTTTTGTCAAGCAATGTTAAAACATGCTTGAGACCTTTGTCATGTTCCGCCTTATTCTTGCCATATATCAATATGTCGTCCTGGAACACTCTTGCATTACTCACGTCACAAAAAATCTTGCTCATCTCTCTTTGAAATACTGCGGATGCACTAGCAAGACCAAGGGCATTCTTATGTACTGAAACGCACCTTCCGTCGTTACAAATGCTGTATAATGCCGTGAAGATTGATCCAGCTCAATTTGATGATATGCGCTGGATAAATCAATAGTAGAAAAGATTGAAGCTTGGCACACAGATGAAACCAGTTCTTGCAGATTCGGTAACGGAAATGTATCAACCCAGATCACTTCATTTAAGGATCTTAAGTCGACACATAGTCTGAGATCCCCATTTTTCTTGAGAGATAAAACCACTGGTGATATCCAATCAGAGCTCTCAATCGGTTCAATAATATTTTTCTTGCACAAATCCTTCAACAATTCTTTCAATTTAGGTCTATAATTTATCGGAACATTTCGTACTTTGTGCCTCACAGGGCTGGCATTTTCCTGTAATACAATTTTATGTTTAAATCCTACTAATTTACCTAAAGACTTCGAAAACACTGTAGGATACCATTCTTCTAATTTGTCATATTGCAGCTCTCCCAGGGAATCATGATTCAACACTGCATACACAGGATGAGATTTCGTAGAATCAATCTTAATCCCTAATTTCTTTATGTGTGGCCATCCTAAAATTGCTTGACCCCTTTCAGCTACATATAGCTTGCCTGCACACAATCTTCTCCCAAACTCCATGTGCACGATGACGTAACCTACAATAGGAATTTTGTGCCCTGTGTAACTCCCAGGATTCACATCTGATGGTATCAACTTTCTACCAGGCCACAAACTCTTAAATTTACCCAAACTCATGATCGTGAACCAGGCACATGAGTCAACCATGGCAGTAACCACCACACCATCTATGCGCAAGTCACAAGTGGGTAAACCAGCAAACCGGCCTTGAGACGTACGATCATCATTAGGTAATACACTCAACACGACTTCATGCACTCCTACACAATCGAGATCTTCTTGCCTAGAAACATAACTGACCCCTTTCATACTTTTACACACTTTGCTAAAGTGTCCCATCTTCTTACATAAATTGCAACACTTGTTAGTCGCTGGACACTTCTTATAATTTTCTAAATGGTCAGCAGCACCACATCTGTAACAATTCCTAGTAGCACTCTTCTTCCATTCAATTTTTTTTTCAACACCTTTCGAGTCTTTAGAGATAGCACTAACATCAACCACACCATGTTCAGTATCATTCATATCCTTCCTTACAGTTTGAATACATTTTTCAGACACTTACATTGTTCGTGCTACATCGATTGCATGGTTCAAGGACAAGTCACTCCCACACGACCACAATTTCTTTTGAATTTTGCGAGATTTAGTTTTCATCAGAATCTGATCCCACAAAACTTGGTCATACGACATTTGTTCAAATTTGCAAGTAATAGCTAAACCTCTAAGAGCAGCTACGAATTGATCAATGGATTCTTCGTTCTGTTGAGATCTTGAATAAAATTTGTAGCGTTCCAATACTACATTTATTTTTCTACCATAACGTTCCTGAAGTTGTTTCTTAGCAAGTTCATATATGTTAAAATTTCCAACGTTCTCAACAGGTGGCAAGTTCTTAAATACTCTTAATCCGATAGCGCCCAATCTGTGCTTCAATAACGCGAAATGTCTTTCAGGAGGACACTCCTGCTCTTCCAAAACTTCCACATAAGCTTCAAATAAGTCTATCCATAGTTCCCATTAGATACGAGGTTCACCAGGTTCAGCAAGAAAAAATGGTGGAGGATGGATATTTGACATACTATAAATCCAAAATTCCAAAATAGCAAAGAAGTATATGTAGGAAAAACGACGAGTCAAAACGATGATGCGTTATAACCCAGCATCATAATGTACATGCATAAAAATATCCACTTTGGATTAACATGCACTGTCTGAGTAGTAAATTAAAATTGAAGAATTAAGTCAAGAATTAATTCAAGGTGGCTGCTGCTGCTTCGTCGTACATGTACCAGAAAATAAGCACAATTTCAGTGTACTGATTTTACCTCAAGATGGCCGCCGTAATTTCTATTTCCCTTTATTTTGAAAGACGCGCTCTAGCTTTTAAATGTACACACCCCTAGGCTCACAGTTGCCAATAAGCAGCAAATAAATGAATGTTTTGTCAGGAATGTCAGGAAAACGGCAGTTCATCGAAGACAGCAATCTGAGAAAACATCAAATAACGTCCTGAAACGCCGGTAAAATGAAGATCAGAAATACTAACAGACGCGTCTTGTCGATAAAACGATGGCTTCGGTGCCACTAACTGTTCTCCCACGTCGCCAATGTTAAAAAAGGATCCATGAATGATGAGGCATAGGTGGGGGGAATGAGAATAATATTTATTTAGGTTTGATCCAAGCAAGCAGCACCCACAGACCCAGCACCGCCACCTCCAACTGTCCGCCGTTAAACGCTGACGCGTGCCACATTCCATTGCCGAATTCCTACGTATTGTTACAGTACCCTTTGCCACTTAGTCAGTTTCAATTACTTTGTTTTGGTACGGGTTTGTAAAGTCATTGAATGGTTATGTTATGTTATGTTATAATTGATTGTATAGCGCTTAAACTGCCCGAAGGCCTCGTAGCGCTCATGCTGCAACTCAGAATCACAATAGTACACAACATCATATGAATTTCAGGCTCTGAAGAGCCATGTTTTTAGGGCTTTCCGAAATGAGGTTTCTTGAGATCTTGATCTGAGATTATGTGGCAGACTGTTCCAGAGTTTAGCTCCTAGAAAGGTCAACGACCTTCCTCCACATCTTGTCTTTTTCACCTTTGGGACTATAACTAACATAGCTGAGGAGGATCTAAGTGATCTGCTCGGTATATAGAACGAAGCTAATGTTCTCAGCATATCAGGACCTTGATTATTTAGTGCTCTATGTACGTGACATATGGGAAAAGGTTTTCACGATGAAATTCAGCTTAAGTGACTACTATGCCTTGCCATTTACCCTTTGCAATGTCCCCAGCAGCATTGTTTTTTGTGAGTGAGGTCTTACAGAATGTATCTCGTAGATGTCCCTATTGACATATAAACATACCATAAAAAGGTGTAGCATGCATTCAAGCTACCCTAGCCACGGTCACCGAACTCGATGCACTCAAAACATGGGCCACCATAGCACTAGGCCTATTTCCCCGTCTTAAGCAACAAACATTAAGAGCCCACTTCGCCAATCTGCCACCTCTTTTGGCCAAGTGCCTTCTGGCACTGCACTGGAAGGCTTTGCACCACTCCCCCCGCCCTGACTGTCTCAATGGCATGCAGCGCTCACACTGGGGCGAGGTGGAAAGTTTCCCATTACATTGGGAAGAAGCCTGACACATACGGCAACGCCTTATAGCGGCTGGATGTGACACCATGCTTCTGCAATTCAAAATGCTCACAACTGATAATTCCCCTTACAGCTCCCCACCCCACTAATTCGAAGATACCCCAGATTCTGAAGTACCCACCCTCAAATCCCATCAGACACCTCAAATTATCTAACCCCACTGCATCGCTGAGACAGCCCTCCCTCCCTTCTTATTGACCACCCTGACGATTGCCCTCAACATCTCTTGACGAGGCGCAGTATTATTGCCTGCCGTCAGTTCTCCGTTCATACCCCCCCAGGCCCTCAGTTCATCAACCCTACTCTTACGCAGCCTGTTTTACACCACACAAGCCACAGACCTCCTTTCAATCTGCACAGCATGCAGTAGACAGTTCATGCCTGACTATCCCACGTAGCCACTGTTACCATCCCCTGCATTATCATTGCACCTTATATCTTTGGGTCTGATTATTGTCTTTTGCAAACTCTGTATAGAGGCAAAGTGGTTGTATAATGAAAAACTCAATATTTTTTTTATTTTTTTATTTAAGTTGTAGCCTGTACATCAGGTGTCTCTATCAAGCCAACCATGATGTACTGGTAGCTCACTGACACTTTCAGAATAGCTTGCAGCCTCAAGTTCATTTTTAAATAAGGCCAGGTCAATAAAGTTTTTTTGTCTACCTGTAGCATTTTCCTTTTGAAGTAAATGAAGCCTGTGTTTATTTTAGTCAGGCAGCAGGACTTGATAATGATCAGTGCCCGACTCTTCTTTATGACCATCAAGGGGCACAGAGGTGAAGGACTGATGTATTTAACTCTTAAATAAAAGTTGATGTTAAGTCAATATTGGAGCGTTAGAACAGAATGTTTATGAATGATTGTAGGAAAATGGCTCCCTGTTGCAGTTACCCCCTCCCACTTTTTGCCTGATATTGATGCTGACTTGACTGAGAAGTATGCTGAGACCCTGCTAACCAGGCCCCAGCACCAGTGTTCTTTCACTTAAAATGTACCATTGTTTCCACAATTGGCACACCCCTGGCACACAGATAAGTCCCTTGTAAAAGGTACCAGTGGTACCCCTCACCTAACACATGCACACTTCCATTGCAGATTGTGTGTGTTGGTGGGAAGAAAAAGGCAAAGTTGACATGGCATCCCTCTCAGGATGCCATGCACACAAAATACTGCCTGTGGCATAGGTAAGTCACCCCTCTAGCAGGCCTTACAGCCCTAAGGCAGGGTGCACTATACCACAGGTGAGGGCATAGCTGCATGAGCAATATGCCCCTCCAGTGTCTAAGTCCATTCTTAGATATTGTAAGTACCGGTTGGCCATATTAAGTATATGGTCTGAGAGTTTGTCAAAACAAACTCTACAACTCCATACTGGCTACATTGAATACTGGTAAGTTTGGTATCAATACTTCTCAGAATAATAAACCCACACTAATGCCAGTGCTGGATTTATTACAAAATGCACACAGAGGGCATCTTAGAGATGCCCCCTGTATTTTACCCAATCCTTCAGTGCAGGCTTGACTGATCTGTGCCAGCCTGCCACTGAGACAAGTTTCTAACCCCAGGGGTGAGATCCTTTGTGCTCTCTGAGGCCAGAAACAATGCCTGCAGTGGGTGAAGGTGCTTAACACCTCCACTCTGCAGGAACAGTAACACCTAGCAGTGAGCCTCAAAGGCTCCGGCTTCGTGTTAAAATTCCCCAGGGCACTCCAGCTAGTGGAGATGCCCGCTCCCTGGACACAGCTCCCACTTTTGGCAGCAAGTCCAGAGGAGATAATGAGAAAAACAAGGAGGAGTCACCCTCCAGTCAGAACAGCCCCTAAGGCGGAGGTCTTCAAACTGGGGGGCGGGCCCCCATAGGGGGTCCTCGAGTGATCCCAGGGGGGGGCCCAGACTCTGGCCAAAATAAATATTATACAGATAACAGGCTTTTTTTTTAAGCAGAAGCATGTTATTGCAGTTTAAAAAAGGTAACAGTACTTAACTGCAATGTTTTAATAGGTTTAGGCATATTTAAACATTGCCATGTTTAAAAAATAATTGTGAAAAAGTCTGAGGGGGGCCCAATGATTTTTATTTTTCAACTGGGGGGGCGCGGCATTAAAAAGTTTGGAGACCTCTGCCCTAAGGTGTCCTGAGCTGAGATGACCCCTGTCTTAAGAAATCCTCCATCTTGGTTTTGGAGGATTTCCCCAATAGGAATAGGGATGTGCCACCCACCAGGGCAGTAGCCATTGGCTACTGCCTCCCAGACCTAAACAGACTCCTAAATTCAGTATTTAGTGGTGACCCTGACCCAGGAAATCAGATTCCTGCAACCTGAAGAAAGAAGGACTACTGACCTGAAAGCCCCACAGAGACGACTGAGACAACAACTGAATTGGCCCCAGCCCTACCTGCACAGCGACGCATCCAGCAGGAACAGCAACCTCTGAGGACTCAGAGGACTGGCCTGCACCTGAAGGGCCAAGAACCTCCCGAGGACAGGTGGCTCTGTCCAGGAATAACAACAAAGCAAGCAACTTTAAAGAGACTCTAACTTCCCACCAGAAGCGTGATTCTTCACACTCTGCATCCGACGACGACGGCTCGAGTTCAGGGCAACCAACACTGCAGAGAGGACTCCCATGCGACTCCAATGACATGGACACCCTGAGTCGACCTCCCTGCACCCCCACAGCGACGCCTGCAGAGAGGATCTTGAGGCTCTCCCTGGCCGCGACTGCCTGGTAACAAAGGAACCCGACACCTGGACCAAGCACTGCCCCGCAGCCCCCAGGACCAAGAGAAACCACCTACCAGTGCAGGAGTGACCAGCAGACCGCCCTCATCCTAGCCCAGTCGGTGGCTGGCCTGAGAAGCCCCCCTGTGCTCTGCCTGCATTGCCAGAGAGACCCCAAGGGTCCCTCCCTTGTTTTCAATACAAAACCCGACGCCTACTTTGCACACTGCACCCGGACGCCCCTCTGCTGCTGAGGGTGTGTTTTGTGTGTCCCCCCCAGTGCTCTACAAAACACCCCTGGTCCGCTCCCCGAGGATGCAGGTACTTACCTGCTAGCAGACTGGAACCAGAGCACCCCTACAGGCACCTATGTGTTTTGGGCCCTCCTTTGACCTCTGCACCTGACCGGCCCTGTGTTGCTGGTGCAGTGGCTTTGGGGTTGCCTTTAACCCCCAACGGTGGGCTACCTATGCACAGGAGACTGACTGTGTAAGTGCTTTACTTACCTGAAAAACTAACTATTACTTACCTCCCCCAGGAACTGTTGATTTTTGCTCTGTGTCCACTCTGTGCACACTATCGCTGACTTTGAGATAGTAGATACAGAGCCAACTTCCTACAATGATTTTAAATGGGGAAAATTAGAATGAAGAGTTAACCTAATGCTTGAGTTAACCCTTCATTTTAATTTTCTCCAATTCCAAAGTGTTGCATTTACATACAGCAGGCATCTTGCTGCCACTGGCTGATGGACACCACATATTAATAACTGAAAAATATAGTTATTTTTTAATTGGGAGAAATATAAAGTGCAGTAAAATGCCACATATTATGGAACATTGTTCTACACTTTAAAATTTCTCCCATTTCAAATAAATAGTATGTTTGTGTTATACATGTAACAGTGCCACAAGTACATATGATAACATTGCCACAGACCATGCTCTCATTGACACACATAACATCCCTTTCATAGTGCCCCTATTCGAAGTATATTGTTCAAACCATAGTATCTAGCTTTATGGACATTTAGCTCAAATCCAATTAAGCTGATCGTGAGGGTGTCTGGTAACAATGCACAAGTTGCTTGGCTTTTAGTAGTTCATAGTGATTTTGACTGATCAGAAGTAGCTCACAGCACAGAGAAGGTTGGATACCCTTGAAGTACACCCTTAAAACCAGTACTTAATGTGAGCTGGTGCCAGTGCCTGGCAGTCAGAAGGTCAAAAGTACCTGTTAATCGAATTTCACCTGAGCAGAAGCTGGACCAATATCCACACTGACAATAATAGCGACCGTCAGTATGAAATAACAGCGGAGGGGGATAGAGAAATAAGAGAGACCACCTTTCTGGGGGTGACTTCACCTCTATTTTTGAGCCCAACTTGTCTTTTCTCTACTATATGTAGTGGTATCTAATACCTGCAGATCAGAGCTAAATCACATATACAGTTTGCATGTTTCATTCCCTAATTCTCTATATCATCATAAACATATTTACAAATACATTAATTTAATTACCCAGTTATAACTAGACGTGCAATTTTATTACTCTTTTATTGAATAAATACTGCTGAAAGGTTGAGGATTCCTATATTGAGATTGGGGCTAGATTGGGCTATGAAATAAGTATTTTATCTGCAAACAATTCTTTTGACAACTCATGAGGGTTCACTTCTTCTCTCAGAATTAATAGTCTTGAAGTCTCCAAAAAGGTATAAATTATATATATATAAATATATATATATATATATATATATATATATATATATATATACACACACACACATATATATGTAGATATGAAGCTGACTCTGTATATACAATTTTCAAAATGAGATATAGGTGGTCATTATGACCTTGGTGGTCCTGCCACGTCTACAGTTGCAGTCAGACCGCCGACAGCGTGGCGGTGTAGGACTGCCAAATTATGACTGCGGCAGTTCACCGCCTGTACCGCTAGGGCGGTCAGACCGGCTGACCGAATGTTGACCTCCTTCGACCCAGTGGTGCACCTAACACCGCCTGCGGTATTAGGAGTATCCTTACAGCCAGGGATTCTGTGGTGGCATGCCAGCCACAAAATCCCTGGCAGTAAGGATACTGGTGAGAGGAATACTAATTCCTGTGGACACAACAGGACTCCCCAACCCCCTCCATGTAGGAGGCCCCCTCCACCCCTGACCCCCATAAAGCAGTGACTCTCCTCCCCGTACTGAGCCCCCACCACCTGATCCCTGTACTGACTCCCTCGTACTTACTCCCCCTGCCCCCCAATCCCTGTACTGGCCCCCACAATCCCCATACTTACCCCACCCCCCAATCCACGCAGACATCACGCTTACATACATCCACGCGTACATCTACGCCCACTCATCCGCAAGCACTGCCACGACCCCACCCCGCATACAGGCATTCACACAGGCACACAGACACTTGCACACAAACACACACAGCACCCTCCCTACCCCCCTCCATTCACACACACTGCCCCCAAATTCATGCACACGACAATCAAGCCCGCCCCCTTGTTGGACGATCACCTTACCCGGTGGTCACTGCAGCTCTGGTCATCTTAGGGGTGGTCCCAGATGAAATGGCCACTCATCCTTGTTTTTCCTAAGTTTCCCACCGAACTTGCTGCCAAAGTGGAGCTTTGTCTGGGGGCGGGCATCTCCACTAGCTGGAGTGCCATAGGGGCACTGAAACATGAGGCCTGAGCCTTTGAGGCTCACCGCCAGGTGGTACAGTTCCTGTAGGGGTGGTGTGAAGCACCTCCACTCAGAGCAGGCTTTGTTTCTGGCCTCAGAAAGCACAAAGGCCTTCAACCCATGAGGTCAGAAACATGTTTGCTAGTAGCAGCCTGGCACAGACCAGTCAGACCTACACTAGAGAATTGGGTAACATACAGAGGACATCTCTAAGATGCCCTCTGTGTGCTTTTTTAAAAATATCCAACACCGGCATCCGTGTGGGTTTATTGTGCTGAGAAGTTTGATTCCAAACTTTCCAGTACTCAGTGAAGCCATTATTTAACTGTGGAGCTCGTAATGAGAAACTCCCAGACCATATACGTAATAGGGCCACAATGCATTTACAATGTCTAAGAATGGACTTACACTGTAGGGGCATATTGCTCATTGAGCTATGCTCTCACTTGTGGTATAGTGCACCCTGCCTTCGGGCTGTAAAGCCTGCTATAGGGGTGACTTACCTATGCCACAGGCAGTGTTTTGTGTGCATGGCATCCTAAGAGGGACGCCATGTAGATTTTGCCTTTTCTCCCCACCAACACACAATCTGCAATGGCAGTGTGCATGTGTTTGGTAAGGGGTCCCTTAGGGTGGCACAACACATGCCGTAGCCCTTAGGGACCCTCCCTGGTCACAGGGCCCTTGGTACCTTTTACAAGGGCCTTACCTGTATACCAGAGGTGTGCCAGTTGTGGAAATAATGGTACATTTTTAGGGAAAGAACTCTGGTGCTGGGGCCTGGTTAGCAGGATCCCAGCACACTCTCAGTCAAGTTACCATCAATATCAGGGAAAGTGGGGGTAACTGCAACAATGGCCAGTTTCCTACAAAATATATATATATATACACACACGTACACACACACACACACACACATATATTTTTTTTTTACTGAAAAAAGGTTACAGAGATGTTATAGCTAGGCTCACATTTCACTCTTACACAGCCATAGAAATTCAGTAGTTATAGTTACCTCAGCTAATCGTAACTGACAATCATAACTTGCGCCCCGTAATGCACTGGTTATGACCTCACATATTTCAACCCTCATGACGTGGTCAGTGACATCACTCATGACATCACTGATGGCATCTCAAATAACATCACATCATCCAGTGAGTGTGATTGCTTGTATGGATGTCTGAGTGGGTGTGTCAGTGGCTTTAGAGGTACGTAAGTGTGTGTTTGCTTATGTGGCTGAGTGACAGAGTGTGTTTGTGACTGCAGGAGTGAGTGGGTGAGTCAATGTGTCTAGAGGTTAATAAGTTGATGTATCACTAGCTTATTGCATGATTATGTGGATGTGTCTCTATGGCTGACTGCTAGATGTGTCAGAACTGTACTGGTGAGTGAGTGAGTGAGTTGATGTGGTAGTTGTACAGAGGAGTTCCTTTGTGTGTAACGGTCCGTATCGGAGATTGAGTAGCTGTGTCTGTCACTTGCTACCTGAGTGTGTGACTGCTTGTATGGGTGAGTAAGTGTGTATATTAGTGGCTGTGTATGTTTGTTATTTGTGTTTGTGAGTGGTTGCATAAGTGTATGAGTTGGTGTCTGAGTGCCTATACAGGGAGTGCAGAATTATTAGGCAAATGAGTATTTTGACCACATCATCCTCTTTATGCATGTTGTCTTACTCCAAGCTGTATAGGCTCGAAAGCCTACTACCAATTAAGCATATTAGGTGATGTGCATCTCTGTAATGAGAAGGGGTGTGGTCTAATGACATCAACACCCTATATCAGGTGTGCATAATTATTAGGCAACTTCCTTTCCTTTGGCAAAATGGGTCAAAAGAAGGACTTGACAGGCTCAGAAAAGTAAAAGATAGTGAGATATCTTGCAGAGGGATGCAGCACTCTTAAAATTGCAAAGCTTCTGAAGCGTGATCATCGAACAATCAAGCGTTTCATTCAAAATAGTCAACAGGGTCGCAAGAAGCGTGTGGAAAAACCAAGGCGCAAAATAACTGCCCATGAACTGAGAAAAGTCAAGCGTGCAGCTGCCACGATGCCACTTGCCACCAGTTTGGCCATATTTCAGAGCTGCAACATCACTGGAGTGCCCAAAAGCACAAGGTGTGCAATACTCAGAGACATGGCCAAGGTAAGAAAGGCTGAAAGACGACCACCACTGAACAAGACACACAAGCTGAAACGTCAAGACTGGGCCAAGAAATATCTCAAGACTGATTTTTATAAGGTTTTATGGACTGATGAAATGAGAGTGAGTCTTGATGGGCCAGATGGATGGGCCCGTGGCTGGATTGGTAAAGGGCAGAGAGCTCCAGTCCGACTCAGACGCCAGCAAGGTGGAGGTGGAGTACTGGTTTGGGCTGGTATCATCAAAGATGAGCTTGTGGGGCCTTTTCGGGTTGAGGATGGAGTCAAGCTCAACTCCCAGTCCTACTGCCAGTTCCTGGAAGACACCTTCTGCAAGCAGTGGTACAGGAAGAAGTCTGCATCCTTCAAGAAAAACATGATTTTCATGCAGGACAATGCTCCATCACACGCGTCCAAGTACTCCACAGCGTGGCTGGCAAGAAAGGGTATAAAAGAAGGAAATCTAATGACATGGCCTCCTTGTTCACCTGATCTGAACCCCATTGAGAAGCTGTGGTCCATCATCAAATGTGAGATTTACAAGGAGGGAAAACAGTACACCTCTCTGAACAGTGTCTGGGAGGCTGTGGTTGCTGCTGCACGCAATGTTGATGGTGAACAGATCAAAACACTGACAGAATCCATGGATGGCAGGCTTTTGAGTGTCCTTGCAAAGAAAGGTGGCTATATTGGTCACTGATTTGTTTTTGTTTTGTTTTTGAATGTCAGAAATGTATATTTGTGAATGTTGAGATGTTATATTGGTTTCACTGGTAATAATAAATAATTGAAATGGGTATATATTTTTTTTTGTTAAGTTGCCTAATAATTATGCACAGTAATAGTCACCTGCACACACAGATATCCCCCTAACATAGCTAAAACTAAAAACAAACTAAAAACTACTTCCAAAAATATTCAGCTTTGATATTAATGAGTTTTTTGGGTTCATTGAGAACATGGTTGTTGTTCAATAATAAAATTAATCCTCAAAAATACAACTTGCCTAATAATTCTGCACTCCCTGTATGAGTGTCTGAGTGGGTGTCGGACTAGCTCTGTAGCTGTATGAATAGCTCTCTTTGTAATGTATGATAACTGAGTCATTGTGTTAGTGGCTGTGTGAGTGAGTCTGTGTCTGTCAGAGGTGTTATAGGTGTATGATTAAGTGTGTGAGTAATTGTGTGTGTGTGTCGATGTACAGTTGTATGTACAGAGGTATGACTAGATGTTTGAGTTTTTTGTGGATGATGTGATCAGTGATGTCATTTGAGATGTTGTCAATGATGTCACTGACCATGTCATGAGTGATGTATTATGTGAGGTCATAAGCAGTACATTACGGGGGTGCAAGTTTTAGTTAGCTGGGGTATCTATAACTGCTGAATTTCTATGGTTTTATACATGTGGAATGTGAGCCTAACTATAAAGTCTCTGTAGCCTTTGTTTTTTTTCAGTGAATTTCTATGTTTTTTTTAATGATGTTCTCCTAACTATAACGCCCCTTTAACAGCTGTTTTTTTAGTGAATTTATATTTTTTTTGTAAATTCCATTTACTAACTATAACGTTTCCTTTAACCATTTGTTTTATCTAGAAATGTGTATAGTTTTGTGAAAGTAATGTCCTAACTCTAGCATCCCTATAAACCTTTATGTTTTATATTCTTTCTTTTTTCCATTACCAATTAATGATTTTACTGCCTGTGAATTAAATACTGGTTTGAGTTGGATTATGGTGTCAGCAGCACTGAGTGTCACCATAATGTGTCTTGTAGCGTAAGCATTTAGCAAAACCCATGTAACATACACCCTTGCATTATTTTGAGAAATAAATTGAGTACAGGACTGTTATTTTAAACAAGCATTGGTAAATGCGTTAGGTTACACCTATGTGAGTAATATTGTTTTTTTAATAAGATTTAGCTTGGTGAGCAGTTGTGCAATATAAGTTACTGAAACTCCATACAAGTGTTATGACTTGTTTATTGAGAAAGTAACTGGTGGTAATATAATGCGGGGAGATTAGGTATATGGCGGATGACAAAGAAAACAAAATACAGCGGCCAAGCACATTTGATATGCATGTCATAATTGAGGAAGCTCATGAACTAAACTTGCAAAAAGCTCTGAAATGCTCTCACTCTGCCCCAAAAAGAGATTTTGAAAAAAGAGTAAAGAATATAAGACATACAATATCCCATACAATGAACTGGGTCACCTGTAAGTAACTGTGCAAGTTATAGTGCAGCAGATTTCAAAGCTCTGGAACAGAGGATAAAAGCCAGTGCGAATATCTCACAGTGCCTGTCTTTGGGGCAGGGCACAAAGGTGCTCAAAATGCATGCTCATCCACTCCTTGGCGAGACAGCTAGGTCTCTGCAGAGTACAGGAAGAGGCAAGCCCGAAGTGCTCCAAAAAGCCTGGCTTCACTGGGAGAAAGAGTACTGTAACTGATTGGTGGAGTTGTTTTCGGACCTTAGAGGGAACGGGGTGTCAGGCAATGCAGAGAGGCTGACATTGCAGCTCTGTGTGCCCCTGCAAAATGTTCTCTGTCAGCTTCTACTCCCATCTCCAACAGAATAACATGCCCGCACTACCCATCTGACAGATGTAAACATGGAGAAAGGACAGTGGAAGACGTTTCCTCCGAGTGACAGTAACTAAGGCCACGGTCGTAAAATGTTGTTCCTAGTTTTCTAGTCTTCAGTAGTGCCCTGAGTGTAGCATTTGTTGGTGCCCACTATCTCTTTAGCATTTACAGTTCATTAAGTTACAAAATATTACTTTTTATTTTAAATAGATGTGTTTCTTATTCTCAATTGTTTAAAAGTAATATTTAAGCATTATTCAGAATGCACGCACGTCATAGGGACGTTTAAAGAAAGCCTAGAGTGAAAACGGTTCTGCTGCAAAGGCCGTGTGAGTGCAACGAAAAGAAGACAAAAATGGTTAACTCGCAAAATCGAAATGGCAGTGAGAAACTGCACACACTGGCTCTGCAATGGCAGGCCTTAGACATGGTTACAGGCCTACTTAAGTGGGTGGCACAATCAGTGCTGCAGGCCCACAAGCAGCATTTAATGTACAGGCCCGGGGTGCATGTAGTGCACTTTACTAGGGATTTATAAGTAAATTAAATATGCCAGTTGGGTTTAAGCCAATGTTACCATGTTTTATGGGAGAGAGCACAAGCACTTTAGCACTGGTTTGCAGTGGTAAAGTGCACAGACTCCTAAAGCCAGCAAAAACAAGGTGAGAAAAGTGGAGAATGTAGGCAAAAAGTTGGGGCGAAGACCACCCTAAGTCCGTCAGGTCTAACATATTATTTGTATACAACCTCACCAACTATTATTTATAACTGTTGCTTACCATCCCATAAGCACACTGGCACAGGAATGTAGACAAAACCTGTCCTAAAGCAAAGGCCCTACATCTGTAGAAAGACAACAGGATGCAGTGCAATATGTGCAAGCAAGTGGCAAAGCAGTCAACAGAGTCCAGTGAAAGCTTCGACAATTCTCTTTTCATTTGCCTCATTCCCATCCCAAAACAAATGAAACATGGGGTTACATTGTACATGGAGAATAATGATCCTACCTACTCAATGACAGAATCCTCTTAATTTCATACTGCAAAGGCCTTAATGAAAAAAACTATTGACCTCTGACCTATTTATAGAATTGTGTCACTTTGTCAGAGAGGAAGCCCGATAAGCAGAAGAAAATGCAGTAGGAATGACAACAGGTGTAGTTTTAATAGGCAAAGTCATGCAAACCCGGCCATGTTCAAATACACACATGCACATCTGTGTTTCCATGCGTTAGCCCATTAAAGCCAGGCTTGTTGTCGTCACCAAGAATGGACAAGATCATAGGAAAGTGAAAATCGGAACGCCTTTTTAGCAACGTGTTTTTTCACTTTTCATAGATCTGAATACATGACAGCGTTGGTTTTATTGCTCGTGTTACCGAATGTAGTCAGGCAACGTTTTTGTTTAACATGACTGTTAATGCAAAAAAGCTAAATGGCCTAGTTTATGCAGATTGACAACACCGAGTCTGACACACCCACCAGCATAATGCACTACAATAAACAAAATAAGAATATGAAAGTTCAAATATATACTGTATGTTACTCTTGTATTAAAATAGCTCATTTGTTATGAGTTATCTTCCTGTCGCCTTTCAGGAAAAAAATTGCCATTTATTCTAAATTCAAACTCAACAGTCCCCTTATTTCCAATGCAGATATAAATAAATAGTTAGCCCCCCCAGAGAGTGAAGGCTATTCGCTCTGTACATGCTGGCGCTCCTAGGAGATTTCTCAGTTGAAATAAATCACAAAGATGAGGTTTGTGGAATCGCATCTTAACGAGCTAGGCAAGGCACTAGGCTTCAGGTCTGAGCACATTTACTGTGAACATTGTATCGTTGCCTTTAATGTGCTTCCAGCCCAGATCGGGTCAAGGATACACCCTGAAATCTCTCGCGCAGGTTCACTAATTCTTCATGCACAAAATCTTTCCTGTGACTGGAGGAAATACGCATCTCGGATTTCCAGCTCTGGCAGTGGACCACCAAGCGAGCTCACGCTGTGAAGTGCCTAATGAGGACAATGCAGGGGTCTGCCATTGGTTGTGAATCATTTGTATGAGGCTCTTGTTGCCTCCACTGTGAGCGTTTCAAACAACAAGCACAGTGCTGTACTTCTTTACCTTATCTCCCCTTGGCTGCACTTATTTCAAGTGTGCGTGTTAAATGGAATCTTGAAATGTGTGCAGCCACGGGCAGATCTAGTAAACAAGCACAGCTTAAAAAGAAAAATAAGCACAGCTCTATGCAGGGTATGGAACAATAAAGGAGCAAAGCAAGCGCGCTGTGCAGACACAACAGCTTGATAACAAAAATGGTCCAGGAAGTGGAACTAAACAGTGTTTAGGCCCTCAGGAAACTAATAAGCGTGAACACACGAGAAACGAGCATTGGTAAAAGCAGGAAATATGCTACAGCCAATGGAAACTCAGGAACAGTAAGTGCAAGCACAGGAACCAATGAAAAACAAGAGCGGGATGGAAGCCCTTTTTAAGATTTATATTGAATACAAAAGACTTCACAAGCACAGTGCAAGCGATCTGCAGGTGAAACATAAAAACGAGAACCTCAGTTTTTCCCGTCATTTTATTATGTTAACCACAGTGTGTACTTTGTAAATCAGCTCCCATGTAAAATACCAATTGAAATCTAACTTGCCACAACATAAACTTAAACAAAATATATATATATGGGAAGTGACATTAGGGGAATGAGTAATAGCTTGGTGCTAATTAGTCCTGCATCATATATGAATTAATAATAATATATTTCTGCTATGGGTCTTCATGCTGAATTAGTAGTTTATCCACTACTATTAATAACGTATTTTTTCATAAGAAATTTAAGAGTCGTGTACCGTACGTGAATCTTCGCGCATGAGGCACAACTCTAGTGTAAATCACGTTTGTAAGATACACATATATGTAATATATTAAAAGTGAGTTTTACGTGGCTAGGTTAATATTGTTGCCGTTTCACCTTCATAGTAGTATTTGAGAATTGTTTTGAACGTGTTTGTAGCACTATTTTTAAAGTTGCGACGGCGTCGCGCACTGTTCCTGCACATATTTCCAGATTCGCTCATGGTACACGACTCCTGCGTTTTTGATAAGCATGTTATACACATATATACTCTTATTTAATGTTTGTATTTTATATAGAGGTTTGCTACCATGTCCTTAAAACTAGTGTTTCCACCCAACAAATACGTTTTAGCTATATTTTAATGTTTTTCGAGGAGTCGCGCCTACGTCACAGTGGTGCCGCACATCCCTTGTGACCAAGAAAAAAATAATTCTATTGGCTAAGATCATTTACATCTCTTATAGTGTGACAGGTCCCCCCACTGCAATTTACCCTGGGAGTGGCTGTGTGATTTCATACTTCTCTGGCACACCCACAGTTCATACTTCTGGATTTGTACACCTGCTTCTCTCCTTGGAAGACCATGGCAGCTTCACAACAGGAGGTGGAGTATCCAATATTATTGGAGGAAGAAGAGGAGGTTCCCCCAAAAAGAAAGAAATTATTGTTTGGTAATTTTTTACGATTCATGAGGGGAAAAAGATGACCTGCAGCCTCTGCAAGAGGATTCTGTCTCGAAGGTGTGAGCGTAAGGACCCTTGCGATCCTTCAAGCATGTATAAGCATCTTAGTACAATGCACTCTACTCGGTTGGCTCACGTAGAAATGCAGAGATTGGAAAATGAAGGTGGTGCTACTACTTCCAGAGTACAAGCTGGACCATCAACTGTTGGATGTGTGCTTTCTCAAATTCCTCCAACTATTTGTGATTTTGGGGAAGGAGGCATTTTCTGTGAGAAATGCAATAAAGTGTTAAGTGTTGGAGAACAAGTTTCCATTCCGAAGACAACAATCAGCATGCACAAATATTGATTTTATTTAAAATTATTATTTTGGTTACTTGAGACAGAAAGTGTTGCACTTGCTGTTGCAAGTAATGTTCATTTTAAAAAAACAAAAAATGAAAGCACAAGAAAATGTAAAAACCGTTAAACACAAAAAAAAACAGAAAACTTACAAAAAACTGTTCTTTTTAGGATCACATCTTTATTGTTAAAATATAAATGTGATGACTGGTTTCAACGGTGACTATGTGAGTATGTATGCTAGTTTCTGATTACATGACTGATAGGGTGCACTACTCCTTGTATGGGTGAGTGACTGGGTGCATGAGTGCCTGAATGGGTATGTGACTGGGTGTGTGAGTGGCTCCACAGGTGAGTGACTGTGTGTGTAAGCAGCTGTATGGGTGAGTGACTGGATGCATCGTTGACTGACTGGGCGCATGACTTTATGGTTGACTGACTGCATGTGTCACTGGCTGTAAGGGTGAGTGATTGAGAGCATGAGTGTATGAATGGGTGAGTGACTGGTTGTAGAGGTGAGTGACTGGATGCATGAGTGCCAGAATGGCCGAGTGACTGGGTGTGTCAGTGGCTCCACGGGTGAGTGGCTGGGTGTGTAAGTAGCTGTATGAGTGAGTGACTGGATGCATGAGTGTGTGCATGGGTGACTGACTGGGTGCATGACTGTCCGTATGGTTGACTGACTGCATGCGTCAGTGGCTGTATGGGTGAGTGACTGGGTGCATGAGTGGCTGAATGGGTGAGTGACTGGCTGTGAGAGTGGCTGCAGAGGTGAGTGACTGGGCGCATGAGTGCCAGATTGGGTGAGTGAATGCATGTGTAAGTAGCTGTATGGATGAGAGAGTGGATGTATCAGTGTGAGCATGGGTGACTGACTGGATGCATGACTGTCCATATGGGTGACTGCATGTGTGAGTGACCAGTATGGGTGAGTGACTGGGTGCATGAGTGGCTGAATGGAGGAGTGTCTGGGTATGTGAGTGCCTGTATAGGTGAGTGACTAGATGTGTCAGAAGCTGTATGGGTCAGTGACTGGGTGCATGTGTGAGTAGGTGTATGGATGAGTCACTGGCTACTTGTGTGGCTGTATGGGTGAGTGACTGGGTGCATGACTGTATGGTTGACTGACTGCATGTGTGAGTGCCTATATGACTGAGTGACTGGGTGCATGTGTGGCTGTATGGGTGAGTGACTGGGTGCGTGAGTGGCTGAATGGATGAGTGACTGGGTGTGTGATTGGCTCCACAGGTGACTGACCGGGTGTGTAAGTAGTTGGATGTATTAGTGAGTGGATGCATCAGTGTGTGCATGGGTGAGTGACTTGGTGCATGACTGTCTGTATGTTTGTCCGACTGCATGCATGAGTGGCTGTAGGTGTCAGTGACTGGGTGCATGAGTGGCTGAATGGGTGAGTGTGTGGGTGTGAGAGTAGCTGTAGAGGTGAGTAAATGGGTGTGTGACTACCTGTATGGGTAAATGTCTGGTTTCATCAGTGTGTGCATGAGTGCGTGACTGCGTGCATGTTTGTCAGTATGGTGGACTGACTGCATGTGTGAGTGGTTGTATGGGTGAGTGACTGGGTCCATGAGTGGCTGTATGAGTGAGTGACTGGGTGTGTGAGTGGCTTAATGGATGACTGACTGACTTTGCGAGTGGTTCCATAGGTGAGTGACTGGGTGTGTAAGTAAGCTTATGGGTGAGTGACTGAATGCATCGGTGTCTGCATGGGTGAGTGACTGGGTGCATGAGTGGCTGAATGGGTGAGTGTCTGTGTGTAAGAGTGGCTGTAGAGGCGAGTGAATGGGTCGTGAGTGACTGTGTGGGTGACTGACTGTATGTGAGTGGATGTATAAGTGAGTGATTGGCTGCATACGTGGCTGTGAGGGTGAGTGGTTGTGCGCATGTCTGTATGGGTGAGTCACTGGGTGCAGAATGGCTTTATGGGTGAGTGACTGGCTGTGTGCATGGGTGTAAGGGGGACCGACTGGCTTCATGACTGGCTGTATGGGTTAGTCACTTGCTGCGTCCATGACTGTGTGGGTCAGTGATGGGGTGCACCAGTGCCAGAATGGGTGAGTGACTGGGTGTGTTAGTGGCTCCACAGTTGTGTGCCTGGGTGTGTAAGTAGCTGTATACATGAGTGACTGGATGCATCACTGTTTGCATGGGTGAGTGACTGGATGCATGAGCGGCAGTACAGTTGAATGCCTGCATGTGAGTGGCTGTATGGATGAGTGACCGGCTGCATGAGTAGCTGAACGGGTGAGTGTCTAGGTGTAGGAGTGGATGTAGAGGTGAGTGAATGGGTACATAAGTATCTGTATCAGCGAGGCAGTAGCTGCATGACTGGCTGTATAGGTGACTGAATGCGTAAATGAGTAACTGTACGGATTACTGACTGGGTTCATTTATGTATTAGTGAAGCAGCACATAATTACTTACCTTCATTACTTCAAAAACATGGTACTTTTATCTGTATTAAAAAGAAAGAAGAGGAATAATAGTTTGATATAATCATTATAGGTATTAAAACTAGTAACCTGCAATATAAAATATATAATTATTAACAAAACACAATCATCTTTATTCATAGATCCACTATATTAATCAACTAGTTCTCATATTCCTGAAGTAAATTTGTATTAGAGTTCTGTTTCGAGATAACCAATGAACGCTATTAAAAAGTGCTCCACACAGTGTGTTCCATGATTTTTCTTTGATTGCATTTACTACATGTGGTAGATGGAATAGAACATTGAGAAGAACATTAGCATAGCAGTTAACACAACTAATGTTATCAAACTGATATCAAATAATATCTCCATCTTTTTCCACTTCGATTCTTCACACCTTCTGCTTTACCTGTGCTTTCTGTCTTTGGTAGAATGTTTTTTGATTGTTTTGTGAATTTTCACTTAGGGCATAATAACTTATTTTTCATAAACAGGATACTGTCCTAAATGAGGAGCATATATGCTTCTTAGTCTGTTGTACTCTCACCCAGTTTGCATCTGCACTAAGCTTGTTCTCATCAAAATCAACCAGAAACAAACCAGATAGCGTCCAAAATCGTGACAATGCTACACAACATTCCCTCTTTAAAAACTGTACTTCTGATATTATGAATGCATCATCGACACTTAAACCTTGAGACTTGTGGATCGTTAAAGCATATGCAAGACAAACTGGAAACTGTTTTCTTCGCACATACAAATCTTTTGCGAGCAAATAGCGTACAAACCATCATCAGTTTGTTTCACACCATCAACCTAATCAAACTTTATAGCTACGAATTCAACCTGATCAGGGTTAGGAAATTTAATGAAATCAGCAACTTTACCCATTGAACCATTTACCAATCCTTCTTCCACATTCAAATTACTTCTTAAAATGACTCTGCATTTTTCACAAATACGTAAATGTTTCTCTAGTCCAGCAGTCCTGGATACAGATTTTTCCAAAGAGTTTAAATTATCTTGTAATTTTTCACTCACAACTACTGTTACTCCTTGATGTTACATTTTCTCAATTGCCGTAATCTCCAACATGTCTTCATTCTCAAGTTTTAGTAATACCTCATTAAATGCAGCACACTGTTGAATGGTAGGCATCAAATAAACTATCTGTTTACCCTCTTTACAAAAGTTATACATTAGCTCTGCTGCTGTGTTGTTAGAGGAAAACAGTTTTTTAATAAGTGGACTTTCCAACATAAGTTTTCTCTCTTCTGTCAGAAAACCTACTCTAATGTCCTTTAAAATGTTTCCATACTCCATGCCAGAGGCTTGATGCATATTTTTCACAAGTTCTTTGTATTGAAAATATTGCCAAATGTTGACATTACCAATACTTCCCAGTGAGTTTTGAGTCTCTTCATGTGAATGAGTTTTGAAAACAGGCTGTCCTTTTACTGGAGTAAGTTGTAATAGGTGTCCAAAAACAATCAAATGCTTTCCTACAAACAAGACTTTGTATTCAGTTTTTAAAATCTCTTGCATTCCAAGGTGGACAGAGGCAAGCATTATATTTGAAACCATGCTTACCTCATCAATGATCAAAAGCTTCATTTTCTTCAGTACTCTTGCTACCTCATGACCGGCTTCACCTGATAACTTCTGGTATCCTCGTTTGTTATCATGTTTAACTTTAGCATTAGTAGTCTATGTAAGGTGATTCCTTTGATATTGTGTGCAGCTAGTCCAGTAGGTGCTGTTACCACACACGATAAGTTAGAATCAGTAGTTAAGTAGAGATAACTTTAATTAAAAAGCTTTTTTCCGGTGCCAGCTTGACCACTAATATGTAATAGAATTGGCTTGAAAGATGAGCAATTGCATTCCTTCTTCTCATGTTGTAATCCATGTTCTATTTTACCTTTCACTTCAATATAAATCTCATTCTGCTTGTTGTTCAGTTGACCAACTAACTGTTCCAGATCTACTGATTCTTGTCTATCTTGTTCCATTGCATTTTCCACTTCATTCATAGCTATTGCAGCTTCATGTTCAAAAATAGGTTTTCCAAGAGGATCCTGACTTGAAGGTGCTGAGCCTTGGCTGCTTTGAGAGCTATCCTTAGCTACCTCAGCAGCAACCATTTCTTCCTGTTTTATCTCACCATTAACATTTTCAAGTAGTTATTGAACATGGGACACTGAATACTATCATTGACAGCATTAAAATAATCTTCATATCAGTCGTAATCTCCAAATTATTCCAATTCACTACGCCAAGGTTTGAACAATTGAAGGAGTGCTAAATTTAAAATAAATCTTTTTTTCATAAGGTTGAAAGGTCAATTTCCATTGGTTAATTACATTTTGTGTTTCATGTTTCACTAAGCATCCATCACATCCACGAACTGCATATTTTCCTTCTTCTGTGTTCTCACTTACATTACTTTTATAGCTGTAGTTTTGAAGAATTTGGTTGACATTTGTCTTCTAGATGTGAACTTCTTCTTAGATAGTATGTATTCAACATATTTGATTTTACAATGTCTATACTTTCTAGGTCAAATTCTGACAGGTACTGAATTTAAGGAAAATACTTCAATGCTCTGTTTATTGTAGTACACAGACCAAGACTAACCCACACAATTCCCTTGGATTTTGAGTACAAACTTGCTGAACATATCCTGTCACAGGCCTAGCAACTTCCCATTTCCCTGTGGGAAAGCATTTTCAAGCTGAACAAATACAATTTCTTGCTGAATGCCTTCTCTGCAGAAATCTCCTCCCACATCTCCTTCATCTCAGTTTTTTCAGATTTTGTGATGTACAATGTGACGTACCGAGCCATAGCAATGGAGTTGTCTATAACAAATTTAATGTCCATGTTAGCATTCCACATTTTTAAAATCACAGGATAGTAGTGTAGGAAGTTGGCTCTGTATATACTATCTCAAAGGAGGGATAGTCTGCACAGAGTCCAAAGGTTCTCCTTAGAGGTAAGATAGTGGCAAAATTAGATAATTCTAATACTCTATTTTGTGGTAGTGTGGTCGAGCAGTAGGCTTATTAGAGGGTAGTGTTAAGCATTTGTGGTACACATACAGGCAATAAATGAGGAAGACACACTCAAAGACTTAACTCCAGGCCAATGGTTTTTATATAGAAAATATATTTTCTTAATTTATTTTTAGAACCACAAGTTCGAGATTTGACGTAAATACATAAAATGCAAGGTACTCCACATAGGTAAGTTAGGAACTTTGGATTAGAGCAGTAACATACACAGTTTTAGTTGAAATGGCAATAAGCTATTTTAAAAGTGGACACAGCGCAAAAATCAACAGTTCCTGGGGAGGTAAGTAATGGTTAGTTTGTCAGGTAAGTAAGACACTTACAAGTTCAAGTTCCTGGGCATAGGCAGCCCACCGTTGGGGGTTCAAGGCAACCCCAAAGTTACCGCACCAGCAACACAGGGCCGGTTAGGTGCAGAGGTCAAAGAAGGGCCCAAAACACATAGGCACCTATGAAGAACAGGGGTACTCCGGTTCCAGTCTGCCAACAGGAAAGTACCTGCGTCTTCGGAGGGCAGACCAGGGGGGTTTTGTAGGTAACGGGGGGGACACAAGTAGGCACACAAAACACACCCTCAGCAGCACAGGGGCGGCCGGGTGCAGTGTGCAGAGCAGGCATCGGGTTTCTAATAGAAATCAATGGAGGGACCTAGGGGTCACTCTAGCGGTGCAGGCAGGGCACAGGGGGGCTTCTCGGGCCAGTCACCGACTGGGCTAGGCAGAGGGTCGCCTGATGGTCACTCCTGCACTGAAGTTCAGTTCCTTCTGGTCCTGGGGGCTGCGGGTGCAGTGCTTGGTCCAGGCGTCGGGTTCCTTGTTACAGGCAGTCGCGGTCAGGGGAGCCTCTGGATTCTCTCTGCATGTGTCGCTGTGGGGGTCCAGGGGGGTTGTCTCGGTTTTCTTACGAGGTTGCAGTCGCCTGGGAGTCCTCAAAGTAGTGTTGGTTCTCTTAAGCTCGAGCCGGGGGTGTCACGCGCAGAGGGCGAAGTCTCACGATTCCGGCGGGAAGAGTGAGTTCTCTAAAAGTTGCTTCTTTGTTGGAAAGATGTTGCTGTGGGTGAACAGTGCCGCTGTTCTCAGGAGTTTCTTGGTCCTCTGGGTTTCAGGGCAGTCCTCTGAAACATCAGAGGTCGCTGGTCCCTGTCGGATGCGTCGCTGTGTAGTTTTCCTTTGAGTCAGGAGACAGGCCAGTAGGGCTGGGGCCAAAGCAGTTGGCGTCTCCATAGTTTCTGCAGGGCTTTCAGGTCAGCAGTCCTTCTTGTTTCAGGATGCAGGAATCTGATTTCCTGGGTTCTGGGGTACCCCTAAGTACTGAATTTAGGGTGTGTTTAGGTCAGGAGGACAGTAGCCAATGGCTACTGTCCTGGAGGGTGGCTACACCCTCTTTGTGCCTCCTCCCTGAGGGGAGGGAGGCCCATCCCTAACCCTATTGGGGGAATCCTCCAATCTCAATATGGAGGATTTCTAAAGGCAGGGGTCACCTCAGCTCAGGACACCTTAGGGGCTGTCCTGACTGGTGGGTAACTCCTTGTTTTTCTCATTATCTCCTCCAGCCTTGCCGCCAAAAGTGGGGCAGTGGACGGAGGGGCGGGCATCTCCACTAGCTTGGATGCCCCAGGGTGCATGTAACAAAAGGCATGAGCCTTTGAGGCTCACCGCCAGGTGTTACAGTCCCTGCAGGGGGAGGTGAGAAGCACCTCCACCCAGTACAGGTTTTGTTCCTGGACATAGAGTGACAAAGGCACTCTCCCCATGTGGCCAGCAACTAGTCTGGTTGTGACAGGCTGGCAGAAAGCTGGTCAGCCTAGCACTAGGAGTCGAACTGGTATTCAGGGGGCATCTCTAAGATGCCCTCTGGGTGCATTTTACAAGAAATTCCACACTGGCATCAGTGTGCATTTATTGTGCTGAGAAGTTTGATACCAAACTTCCCAGATTTCAGTGTAGCCATTATGGAACTGTGGAGTTTGTGTTTGACAAACTCCCAGGCCGTATACTCTTTATGGCTACCCTGCACTTACAATGTCTAAGATTTTCCTTAGACACTGTAGGGGCATAGTGCTCATGCACAAATGCCCTCACTTGTGGTATAGTGCACCCTGCCTTAGGGCTGTAAGGCCTTCTAGAGGGGTGACTTACCTATGCCACAGGCAGTGTGAGGTTGGCATGGCACTCTGAGGGGAGTGCCATATCGACTTAGTCATTTTCTCCCCACCAGCACACACAAGCTGTGAGGCAGTGTGCATGTGCTGAGTGAGGGGTCCCCAGGGTGGCATAAGACATGCTGCAGCTCTTAGAGACCTTCCCTGGCATCAGGGCCCTTGGTACCAGGGGTACCATTTACAAGGGACTTATCTGAGTGCCAGGGCTGTGCCAATTGTGAGAACAGAGGAACAGTTTAGGGAAAGAACACTTATGCTGGGGCCTGGTTAGCAGGGTCCCAGCACACTTTCAGTCATAACTGGCATCAAAAAAAGGCAAAATGTCGGGGGTTAACCATGCAAAGGAGGCATTACCTTACAATAAGTTATTAATATATTTGGAATCCTCACTTCCTTTTAAGTTATATGTGTTCTTTTGTGATTTCCATGTTAGTGTATGTTTCACTGAAGACAAGAAGCTGCCTACTCCTTCTTTTGAAATGGCAGGTCATGGAAATCCAAATCGACATCATGTATAAACTTTTTTTGGGACCTTTATTTTTAACAATACGTCCCACATCTATGTGTTTGAAAACACAAAAATTGTTCTCTGAGACATTTGTCAGCAGTGTCTTGGGGTATAGTCCATGTGACATACTGCTCTATAAAAGACAAGACAGAGTCATCATTTCCAAATTTAGGTGCATCTTTTATCCATAGTACCATGTGAATGTGAGGAGCACCTCTTGCCTGGTACTCTTTCTGCCAAAAAACATAATTTACTTCGCCGAGAGTAGGATTGGTTTTGTTGCAGATAAAAGCAAGCATAGCTTGGAACCTGTGGATATGATTCACTACATATGAGAGTCCAGACAAGTCTCAAATAGAAGGTGAAATATGTATGTAATACACTATCTAAATCTTAGGTCCTCTGAGTTTAATCTTGTTGATCCGTATTTAGCTTCTGGTATTTGCATAGGCCAATAATAATACTGAGCCTCCTACTCCTGTGGGAAACAAGTTTTGGAAGCAGTGACCCTCTAAACTCTTTTCCCACACACTCATGGGATCTCCCTTAGCTTGCTTTATCTGGTAAAGGTCTGTAGCATCACCAAAGACTTCTTTGGAATGTCATGGATGGATGCTGTAGTGCTCATAGATTTTTTCTGATCGGGATGAATCTACTTTTTCTATTTGTCCCCTTGGAGGCAAACTCTCATCATCAGCATTTTCTATATCATTCTGAACATCAACATTTTTATAATTAAACATTATTTTGTCCCAGGTATATTGTGGCTTGTTTAACTTTATTAACATCAACCAACTCTTGCCAAATTGTCTTATTCATAGTAGGTACACCATTTACCAAAATAATAAGAGTTTTTTCATTATCTTTCTCTACTCCTATAGTTTAAAAAAAAATGTATAGTCTAATGGCAAATACACTACTCTTCCTTTAAGGCCTTTCAATAACTCTGTTTGATGCATTTTGCCTGTCTTTAGTTCCGAGCGTATAATTGCTTGAAATGGATGTACAGATTGTATAAGGATAGATTCATACACATTTAAATCTTGTAGTTCTTCTGGGATAGTTATAAGTTCTAACCCATTATACACTGCTTTAGCTGGTGTTCTCTGATCCTCTGATTTGTCATAGCAGTATGTACAAATTACTTGTTGAATTGACAAATCGAAACGTTCTTCTGCATGCAAATAAGCATCAAGTTCTACATTTCGTGTTTGTATCTTATAGTGAGTGCGTCTACAGAAAATGCAAACATAGTTTGGCTTGTCAGAACTAGCTGTATTGCATTTTCTAATCTCTTCCCGGAAGTTCTCAATCCCAATTCCAGAACTCTTTTCTACAATACCTATACCCACAAATTCCTCATTCGCATTACAATCCTCTTCAGGACCAAAGAACTGAAACTAGACATCCTCACGAACATTTTCTAGCTCTTGTACAGTGCCATGCAAAAGTACTCTATTCATGTTCCTTAAACATACCGCTGGAGTCTTCACATAGTAAAGTCTCCTAACTCAATTTCTTATTTTTGAATGATGAACTGCTGACATTCTTAAGTGATGAAAGGTGCTCTGGCACACTTTCCTAGATAAATATGCTAAAGAATGTCTTTGTAAATGTGTTAGGTTTCTTACTTTGCAAGGATCCAACCCTTGCAAAATTGAACTGAGAGTTCTACTTGGAAATTTGCATTCAAAAGCTTGCAATAAATCAATAGATTGTTGCCGAATGGTACAAATACTGTTACACGCCCACTGGTAAAAAGGGCCCTGTGTACGTCTTCCCTGACCTTCAGCTATCAACTCTTACTTATCTCTAGGAACAATCTTCTCTTTTTTCAATTGGACTCCCTTCCTTAATTCCATAACATCAACCAGTTGAATCCACTGTGTGTACTGATGTGTTCTCTTGCAAATAAGCTTCTTCATTAAAGCAGGGTTCTGTGCTGGAAGTATGCTTCCATTCACCTCTAAATATTTTACAAAAATTACTTTTATGAACAAGTCTTTTCCTTTGGCTGCATCTTTTCATACCCAACACCATTTTTTCCAAGGCTCTCATCCTATTGATTGTCAAAATGAAACATTTCCTCTTCAAGGCAGATGCCTTATCAACTATATCCTGAACATTTTTTTTGTTTCAATACTTTTGTTCTCCTTCTGCATTTCTTCATATTTTTAATAAGATTCTGAATTACTCTAGCACAAAACATTCTCACTCTAATTTCCTTTAACTGTTGTTGTCTTCTGGTTGAGCTTTTGGCTTTCTTGTTTGTATAATCACATTTGTGCTTTGTACAACTGATTTAGAATCTGCTCTTCTCCCCCCTCAACACTGAATGTCCACAGGTGCCATAACAACCTCCTCAAGACCACTGTACTATACCAGGAGTTCAAAAGTTCACAATATTTATTGCTAGCAGCAATCTAGCTTTACTGTGTGCTGTAGCAGGTGTGGTCTACAACTATTAAATGTAAGCATATCCAAAATGTGATTACTGTTGTTAAAAAATCAGAACCAATCACAAACTGACTAATTTCTATTTGTTATTCACAACCTACTTTTATCTGTATCTCTTTTTACAACATCCAATCAAATACATGTATTTTGTTGTCAATGTGCAACTCCCTCCATTTTAACCACCTTACATTTTCAAAAGTCCTTCATTCAGCTGCACTCTTCTCCTGTGTGCTACTGCTCCTTCCCTCCAAAATATTCAGATTCTGGATTATAGGTCACAGCTATGTTTATTGGGCTAGTGAGTATGCTAGAAAAAATGGCATTGGCCAGAGAGGATTAAGGTGGCAGCAATTGATTCCATTGGATGAAAGCATTAGAGATAGCCAGTCCCTTCACCTCATCATTGTGCGCTGTGGTGGTAATGATCTGGGCACACTGACAGGCGTAGGACTGGAAATACTAATGAAGGATACCTTCGTCCTATTAATGCACCTTTTCCCTCACACTGGCTTTGTGTTCTCTAATATATGCCAGAGGCAGAAATGGGAGTGGTCAACTGAATTCTGTCCTCAAATAGACAAAGCCAGGACACATGTTAATAAAACTGTTTCAGCATTTCTCAGAGACCATAACATGGGCTCAGTGTACAATAAAAACCTCCAGTTTGACATGGATGCGATATACAGAAGAGATGGTGTGCTTTTTACAGATGAGGGTGACAGAGTATTTCTGAGTAACTTAAAACTGTGTGTTCGCTCATATATGTACTAATCATATACACCCAACAAACACAAAGGCTCTTCTTTGAGCCACCTTACATTCCAAACATGTTTCACATTTAAAAGCAATTCTGATTTTTTTATTTTTTTTATTTATAGTTGCTACTCCATTGCGGATTTGCAAACTAAAAGCACAGTTCAATGCACAATGGCCAACATATTTTTCGTATATTTTTATTTTCAATCTATATGTAACAGTACACTTTGGAATACCTCACAGGAAATAAAATTACTTTTTATTACTCAGTGGACAAGTAGAAAAGTAGAACTTTGAGTGTTTGTATGACTGTCAGTGCGTCTGTGATTCGGTGCATCTCTGTCTTACTGGGTGTGTGAGTGATTGAATAAGTACCACTGGGTCTGTGAGTAGAAGTGTTAGTTAGTGGGGCTGTAAGTGGATGCATAAGTGTCTAACTAGGTCTGTGAGTGGGTGTTTGAATGTCTGACGGGTTGTGTTACTGGATGTGTAACTGTCTAAGGGCCTAATTATGACTTCAGCGGACGGTTTTCACCGTCCGCCGAAGTCCTGCGGTCAGGTTGCAGACAGTGCGATCGCCTTCCCGCAGGCCCCATTAAGAGTTTCCCGTTGGCCCAGCGGAAAACGGTCTACAACAGTGACACCGGCTCATAATAGAGCCAGCGGCAATGCTGTAGTGCGTAGGGCGCACCAGCACCCATTGCGATGTTCACTGTCTGCAAATCAAAGCAGACAGTGAACATCGTGACTGGGCTGGCCACGGGGTCCCTGCACTGCCCATGCCAAGTGCATGGATAGTACAGGTGCCCCCCTGGGGCCCCCTGCACCCCGTCTCGACAGCAGTCGCATGGTGGTTCTACCGCCATGTTACCTCTGCCAGAGAAGGGACTCGTAATCCCAAGGGCAGTGCTGCATACAGCGCTGCCCTAGCAGATTAGGACCGTCAGTCTCTCCTGTGGAGGAAAACAGTTGGTGCTGGCTGTCCGACCGTGGTGCTACCGCCACGGTCGTAATGTGGCTGTCGGGCCGCCACATTGGCAGCGGTCCGAACGCCACCACCACCCTGGCCGTCTTCGTAATGAGCCCCTAAGTGTCCCTGTGAGTGGGTGTATAAGTGTCACTAGCTATCTGAGTGAGTGCTTGAGGGTCTCACTAGGTTTGTGAGTCAGTGTATAACTGTCAGTAGCTCTTTGACTCGGCACATCAGGGTATAATTGGATCTGTGAGTGGGTGTGTGAGTGGCTGTGTAAGTGTCTCAGTGCATCTGTGATTCGGGTATGAGTATCACTGAGTCTGTGAGTGCGTGCTAGAGACTATGACTGGGTCTGTGAGGGTGTGCAGTAGGGTCTCAGTGAGTATGTGAGCAGATGCATAAAGGTCTCAGTGGGTCTGTGTGGTCGAACGAGGGTCAGTGGGCCTGTGACTGGGTGTATGAGTGTGTAACTCAGTCTGTAAGTCGGTATCTGACTGTCTGAGTTGGTCTGTGAGTGGGTGCTTGATGGCTTGAGTGAGTCTAGGAGTGGGTGCATTACTGTGACTGGGTCTGTGTGTGGGTGTGTGAGTGGCCAAGTGGGTCTTTGATTGGGTGTGTGAATGTAAGAGTACGTTTGTGAGTGGGTGGATGAAGGTCTCATTGGGTCTGTCAGTGATTGCATGAGTCTTTGAGTGGGAATGTGATTGGGTGTGTCATTGTCGAGTGGGTCTGTGAGTGGATGCATGCGTTTCCAAGTGGGTCTGTGAGTGGCTACAAGAGTGTCTCAGTGGGTATTTGAGTGGATGCATGAGGGTCTCAGTGGGTCTTTGAGTCGGTGCATGACTGACAGGGTTTGTGAGTGGGTGCAAGAGTCTCTGAGTGAGTCTGTGAGTGTCTGAGTAGGTCTGTGAGTGGCTGCATGAAGGTCTGTGTGGGTCTGTGAGTGGGTGCATGAGGGTTTGAGTGAATCTGTGTGTGCATCAGGCTCTAAGAAGGTCCGTGAGTGGGTCTGTGTGGGCTGAGCCTCTGAGTGGGTCTGTGAGTGGGTACATAAGTCTCTGAGTGGGTTTGTGAGGGGGTAAATGACTGGGTGCATGAGGGTGTGAGTTGATCTTTGTGTGCATGAAAGTCTGAGTTGGTCTGTGAGTGGGTGGGAGATTCTCTGAGGGTGTCTGAGTGGGTGCATCAGCATCTCAGTGGGTCTGTGAGTGGGTGTGTAAGGGTCTCAGTGGGTCTCTAGGTGGGTGCCTTAGGGGTCGCGTGTCTCTGTAAGGGGGTAAGTTAGTGTCTCAGTGGGTCTGTGAGTGGGTGCATAAATGTGTGAGTGGGTCTGAGAGTGGGTGAGTCAGTCCGTGACTGGTTTTGTGAGTGGCTATGTGAGCGTCTAACTGGGGTTGTAAGTGGGTCTGTGAGTGGGTGTGACAGTGTGTGTGACAGTATGTGTGTAAATATATATTTTTTTCTTTCATTGGCAGGGTTTGCGACTCCATCACGATGGTACATGAGGGGGCCATGCTCAGGACTCCATTATCGTGGAAAAAAAGGTGTTTCACGTATTTTATTATAATTAATCCATCAGTAGCTTATTCATTTCACTTTTGGGGTCAGAGTACAGAATTGCGACCTATTCATTCCACCGTTGGGGTCAGAGTACTTCTACTCAGACCGCTTGTATTTTTTTTGCTGAAAAATCAATCTCCCAGGACGTTGGATCAAGTGGAGGCCCGCAACTTTCTGAAAAGCTTGTGGCCAGCCAATCACACTGCTCCGTGTGGCTCACGGATTTGCGGCACTCCGTATCGGAGACGTGACAGATACGCGTCCCTATATACACACATTTATATTCCAGTTAATTTCTCAAAAAGTACTTAATGAATTTACACCAAAACAAAAAAAGGTTGCTTTCTGGACCAGGGCCTACCTTTCTGCAAATTTGCTGTAATGCCGACCAGTAGTTTCGGCGATATAGCTGTTCAAAATCCCTATGGAGACATGAGTGAAAAAAAAAGTGTTTTGGGACCCCCACTTTTTCTCACCCCCCCACCACCCACCCTCCCCCCCCCCCCCCCCAGACGGATCACCCCAAAACTTTCCAGACAGCAGCTGACGTGACTGGCAAATTTTTGGGGAAAGTTTTGTGAAGATTTGTCAAGCGCTTTTAATATAGAAACTGCGTCCCAACTATAACTACCTAGTGGCGACTACCACTAGGTTTTATTATATATATATATATATATATATATATATATATATATATATATATATATATATATATATATACAGATAGATATATATGTGTGTGTGTGTATATATATATGTGTGTGTGTACATATATGTATGTATATACTTATTTAAGGTAGGTGAGTCAATATATATCCTTATTGCTTACAACGGTATTTACACAAATGCTCAAAGGCTCTTGAGAACTACTTGTTCTGAGTGGAAAAACTCTTCAGACGTTGAAGCAATTGAGGAGAACTGTCTTACAGAGAAATATGATGAGACACTGCTCTCCAAAGAGAAGAATATGATAGCTGACTTGAGGATTGGAAGAAGGCGAGACACTACTCCTTTTACATTAGCAAAACAAAATGATGATGGACGGAGTGCTGACAATGCAAACACTCACCCCCAGTCACAGATCTGGGTTTAATCCATTGTTTTTTTGCTGCCCATGCCATTCCAGTTTGGACCCAGCCATATGCAAATCAGTCTTGACCCTGTTACAAACTGCTTATTTTCAGAAATAAAAGAAAACGATGAGGGAAATAGCTTAACACAGGTTCTGCACACAAGTAATGCTGAGACACTGTTCTAGGAGCACTGCACAAGCGTTGAGATGAGATACTACTTCTAAGTGAAATTCTGCCTGGAAAGCTAAAGAATGATGCATGAAGAGGAGACGCTGCCTGCACCTCAAGGATTCAGTTGACGTGAGACATTTTTCTTTCTGAGCATGCGAATAGTAAGCACTGTACACTGCTCACACTCAGAACTAGACTGCTGACCTCTTCTGCAAACTAGGCATCCGCCATCTTGAAAATCAGGACTGGTAGGGATAGACAGCAAGTGAATGAAGGTTCTCAGTTACAATTTTGCTGACGGCTTTGTGTTTCTAATGTGGATATTTTCAAGCTCTTGCAAATCCGAAGCCCATTTATGTCTTTGGTGAGTAAACACTAGCTCTTACCACCATGTTCCTGACACTGGCACCAGCGCTTAATTGTCCACAATGCACTTATGACAGTTTGTCACATGGCGGTACTGTTTGTCTAATTTAGAGATGAGCACATCAACAATAATTCAATATACATTAAACATGACCAGTATCTGCAGCTCAAACTATTCTTAAAACTTTGAGGGCCTAGTATTGTTTGATTTGTTAGACTAGTATGAGGGTGATGGTTAGTTGTATAGGTACTGTCATTGGCAACGCTGGCAGGGGCAATAGGTGGTGCAAGCTGGCCTCCTAACGAGGACCCAGACACATTTTTGGTACAAAATAAGCACTGCTTATAACATATGCATATGTGCAACTTCCATGCTACCATTCTGGAATTCCCTGGCCTCATTATTTTTGCAAACAAAAATAATATTCATGCCAAGTTGAATCAGTAAGGTACAAACCACTGAACACAGGAGCAGAAGACTTTAACAGGTGCAATTAAGCATGTGTTATGCAATACACTGTTTTTCTGACTGTAATCAGGTCTTTTCAATATAGACCCATAATTCCAACAAGAAAGTAGAGAATGTGTTTGATTTTCCGTGAGACAGGAATGGAGATGTTGGTGACCTCTATCAAGTACAAAAAATGGGCTGAGATTGGGGAATAATGTTTCATTGTCTGGGGACAAGCTCTCTTAGATGTATGTGTATGGGACCTATATTACAACTATGATGCACTATCAACCCCTCAAGTGGCTGATGGCAGTGAGGGGCAACAACCCACAGCTTATAAGGTGTCCATTTGCTGGGGTGAACCATGAAAAACAAAGCAGATACACCACTCAAGAATGCTGAGTAATATCCCTGTGGGCTTTCCATTGGAGTCACAATGAGGTTAAAGCAGTTCTTCTTGATAGTAGTGGGCTTTAGATTCTAGTCAGGCAGGGGCTTGTCGTAGGGATGAAAGTATTTGCATGATAGATAAAGCAATGCCTCCCTGCCCCTTTCTGGTCTGCCCTTTCTTTTCCAATAGTCTACTGGACAAATCTTCAAGTCCACAGGTGAGGGTCCTTGATTTTGCTGAAATTTGACGCTGAGTCCTAAATTCTGGTGGACAAATAACTCTCCTCGCAAGGTGTACCACCACCCATAGTGGAGAATGGCCTCTGGCATCTAATAATAGGCTGGGGGGGAGTGTGGCCAAGGAGGGCAAGATGGTGGTCGAGCCTTAACAGAGCTCCCGTAGCCAGAGCTGCATCTACTCACATCCTGCCTGACAGCACTCGTTTGCACCCCTTTCCTTGGTCCCCACCTAATAGCTACACTCTGAAGATCCTCCTCCTGTCCCAGCCCAGGGAGTCAGCGGAGCCCCGGGGGGCCTTGCCGCAGATGTGTCACGTGGGGTGAAGCAAGAGGAAAATGGCAGCCGTATCGTCCCTGCTCCGTGGCCACAGTACGACCTGCTGGTGGCTTCGGCAAACACCCCTTTTTGCCTGAGGGCCCTGCTGAGAACAGGTAGGGCCGTACACACTCGGAGAGCTGTTCTGACCCCGCAGCTGACGCCACGGGTGACGGGGGCCCTCCCTCACCTGGAGACCGCTGTGATCGGGTGCCCAAGACTTCTTCCTGCAGCAGGTAAGGCGGGTAGTGGGGACCTTGGGGCCTCCATCCCCCCTTGCAAACTTGAGCCTGCAGTCCCCTCTGAGGATACTAGATCAGCAGCTGTGGCCCTTGCCTGTGTGCGGCTGGGGTCGGGTGCCTCCGACTGCCTGGTGTAATGACAGGGCCCTTACCACCCCGATTACATTGTGCTTGATTTTGATGGACCCCTGTGCCCAGGCGACAGTGACTCCATTGTGGGACCTGCAATACAGGAGCCTGCCAGAATCTACACCAGAGGGAGGTGATTGCTGGCATTGTAGCGCCATCTATTCTGCATTCTCTACTACTGGGGTGTGGCGTGTGATGTGTCCTGGCTGGCTGTGGCATGCCATGATGCGGAACTTGCAAATGTGGCTGTACTACGCTGGGTGGTAGAGAGTCCTGCTCACATGGGACAATGCCACTTTGTAGTCTGCAGGGTGAGCAGTTGGAGGCATTCCCCGCACACCTGAAGTGGTGGTGGCCCAGGCATGGCAACTCGTGGACCTGGAGGAGGGTATTGCGCAGCCCAACTTGTGTTGGATGGCACAGTAATCATTGGCTCCCTCTCCCTGAAAGGTAATCTCCTGCTCCTAGTCTCCTGTCGGTGTTACTGCTACTTCCCTCGCGGATGAACTGCTGTAACTCCGTGCCCTTTTGCGGACTCTGAGGTGTATCTTCAATGATTATTATGCCTGGATTGGAAGGGGAGTCACATTCATATCCTCTGCAGCCCTCCACATAGTAGTCTCCCCCTTTGCTCGCCTTTATCTTGCACTCCCACGACAAACTCAGTCCGTGCCTAGAGTGCCGTGCCCTCTTCTGTCCCTGAGCTGAAAGCACCCGGCTGCCCTCTAAAGCCTAGGACAGTGGTGATGCCCTGGGGTCCTTCCTGACTCCTCAGCTATCCTGTGAGCTCAAAAAGGGACACCTATGTTGCCATCCAGCTATGTTTCCCTGTACTAAAAAGATTCAGACCATGCTCTCTTCACTTGGACACTCCCAGCTGCTCGTGCTGCCCTTGGGGAAGCGGGTCTGTGAGTTTGGGCCTCGTGTAGCCCACGTCTGGACATCCCTCCTCTGTTGGACCAAACAGGGTGTGGTGGTGAGCAAGCAATAGCAGTTTGGCCCACCTGGGACTGGGCAGTTTGTGCTGCCCTGGGGCAAGCGGGCCCACCATCATCAACATTTCAGTCTCTTGCCCCTTGCCGTGGCTCCTTCACCCCCTTTTCAGAGATGAGATGCGGTAAGCCACCACCTCCGACAATGTCCCAAACTAAAAAAAAAACCAATTTACTGTCCCGCCTCCCAAAAGTAAGGAAGCAGCTGAAGCCCCCCGCCTGCAAATTTCCCCCTACCGCCTGCGGATTTGAACACAATCCTTAGGGTTGAAAGCAAGGTGGATGGCCTCCGAGTAGACCCATAACTATTGCGCCAAGATCTACGCAAAGTGGCTGAGAGAGTGACTGAAACCGAGATGAGGGTTTGCACAACTGAAGACAAAGTAGTGACTCTTAAAAGTTAAGTATTCAAACTTGACAGCTTGTGTGGCAGCCCTGGATGAAAAAGCAGAAGATGCTGAGAATCGTTTTAGGTGCAATAACCTGTGCCTAGTTGGGCTTATAGAGGCTGTGGAAAGCCCAGAATTGGGCGTGATCCTTGAAACCTGGTTTAGATCCTGGGTCCTGGTAGATAAACTGTCCAACTTTTTTGTTATTGAAAGAGCATACGGGCCATGACCAAGAAGCCTTCACCAGGAGCCCCACCTCGCTCAGTGATACTATGCATCCTTAATTTCTGTAAATGCGACTCCATCCTTCGAGAGACCTACATTCATCAAGATCTTCAACACAAGTACTCTAGGATACTGATCTTTCTGGACTACACAAGGGTAGTCCAGTAGAAGCTTTGCTCCTTCGAGGAAGTTAAACAGAAACTTCGAGCTCTCAATCTTCACCAAATGCTTCTCTTCCCAGCTTGCCTCAAGCTAATCTTCCAGTCCTCGACCTACTTCTTTCAAATTCCAGCACATGCTTGGGAATCAGTTGTGGAGAGACCCTCATTGTGTCCTCCTGTACTGGTGGGCCAGGGTGACATGCAGCTGCTGGACCGTTCCCCTCCCCTTCCCACCCAGGGGCCATGGAGGAAGCACTCTAGAAACCCGGGCCCACTCAGCAGGAGGTTGGAACCTCGGCGAGTCTGTCCCTGGTGGCGGAAGACCAAGCTGCTGGGGACCATGACGATGCCTTGCTACGCCGTGGCTGTTTGGCTCCCTGGCCAGTGTTCCTGATTCCTTGGCTTAACCATTCCTTCCCCGCCTCCACACTTTAATGAGAATGGGGGATCGTGGTGAAGTTACACTGACTGAAGACTCCTGATGCTGTACTGTATTGTTTAGCTCTGTGGCTACAAGGGGTGGAAGAGGGCGGGCAGCTGGTGATGTGTACCACTCTCATAAGACTATGTGACTCTGTTGAATCATTGTATAACTGTCTGTTTGGCACTTGTACTTAGCTATTTGTAACATTGCTGTCAGGCATGAGATCTCATCTATGGGTGACATTACTTGCCGTCACTTCCCCCCAAGTTTTCTGTGTTTTTATTGTTTTTCTGTGACTCATGTTTTGTTTGGGGAGAGAGATGCTTCGAGGTTAGAAGTATAAGGTGGGGGAGCTGGGGAGGGGGGCAATTTCGCTGGCGTGTGGAGGTTTGCTCTACTGTTCTTAATTTGTTTTTGCCTTCTAGGTTCTTTTCTCACGAGTTTTCCAACGAGTCACTCTTGAGTTCTTGACACAACTCTGGGCCCTTATGTGCAATCCGTCTCCCTCCAATGGGTCCCTATTCACAATGTTTTTTTCACATTTCCACACCACCATGATTGCCAGCATCTCCCAGAATGTTAATGGTCTTCTTCACTGTATAAAGAGATCTGCAGTTTTGTTCTACGTTAAACCTTGCAGCCCCGCCGACGTCCTGCTCCAGGAAACACATCTTCTGGGCTCCCAGTGTTCCTTTTTGGGAAGTTTTTAGTACAACTGGGTCTTTCACTCCTTCTTTGCCAGAGGGTTGAAGAGGGGGAGTCACCGTTCTCCTACATAGACCTTTTCCTATGACGGTCACCGAGGTGCATGTTGACTCACTCAGGAAGTACGTGGGGATCAAGGGACTCTTGGCCACACATCACTACAATTTAATTTCCTCCTCCACTACTGCAGCCTACCTTACAGGCCCTCTGTTCTCTATTGGTGCCCCTTCCCCTTTCCCCAGGCACTACTCATGTGGGGGTGGACTTCAGCGTGGTCTCAGGCCCTGGATGTGATATCTCAGGCACCACCGCACTCCGAGAGCTGGGCGCTTTTGACGTGTCTAGTAATTAGGGCAGACTCCTTAGACCTTTGAGATGCGTGGCTTTCATGGCACCCCTCACAGTGCTCATATATACACCAGTGGGCTGCCCACAACGACTTATGCATTGACCTGCTTGGGATGCCAGCAGCAGACCTCCTGTTGTTGCAGTCTGTTCAGATTCTCCCCTGCAGCATATGCAATCACTCCCCTCTCCTTACTGCGTGGGACACTCCACAGCAGTCTCATTGCCCAATCAAGAGATTTCATGTCTGGCATCTCATGGACCCAGTATGCACTGTTTTTCTAGAAAGGTAACTGCAAGCATTTTTCCATACAAACTCAGACTCTGGTCCTTTCGCAGCCACATTGTGGGCAACCGGTAAACCTCCTCTGTAGGAAGTTGGCTTTGTATATACTATTTCAAAGTAAGAAATAGTGTGCACAGAGTCCAAGGGTTCCCCTTAGAGGTAAGATAGTGGCAAAAGCAGATCATTCTAATGCTCTATTTTGTGGTCGAGCAGTAGGCTTATCAGAGGGTAGTGTTAAGCATGGAACACACACTTCCAGGCCAATAGGTTTTTATATTGAAAAATATATTTTCTTAGTTTATTTTAAGAACCACAGGTTCAAGATTTACAAGTAATACTTCAAATGAAAGGTATTTCACTCAGGTATTCTAGGAACTTTGAATAATCACAATATCATGTACAGTCTTTGTATAAATGGCAATAAGCTATTTTAAAAGGTGGCACAGTGCAAAAATCAATAGTTCCTGGGGAAGGTAAGTAAAGGTTAAGTTCACAGGTAAGTAAAACACTTACAAGTCTCAAAGTTGGGTCCAAGGTAGCCCACCGTTGGGGTTTCAAGGCGACCACAAAGTTACCATACCAGCAGCTCAGGGCCGGTCAGGTGCAGAGGTCAAAGAGGTGCCCAAAACACATAGGCTTCAATGGAGAACAGGGGTGCCCGGTTCCAGTCTGCCAGCAGGTAAGTACCCGCGTCCTCTGAGGGCAGACCAGGGGGTTTTGTAGGGCACTGGGGGAGACACAAGCAGGCACAGAAAGAACACCCTCAGCGGCACAGGGGCGGCCGGGTGCAGAGTGCAAACAGGCGTCAGGTTTCAGATAGGAAGTAATGGGGAGACCCGGGGGTCTCTTCAACGATGCAGGCAGGCACAGGGGGGGTTCCTTGGGGTAGCCACCACCTGGGCTAGGCAGAGGGTCACCTGGGAGTCGCTCCTGCACTGGAGTTCGGTTCCTTCAGGTCCTGGGGGCTGCAGGTGCAGTGTTGGTTCCAGGCGTTGGGTCCCTTGTTACAGGCAGTCGCGGTCAGGGGGAGCCTCTGGATTTCCTCTGCAGGCGTCAATGGGGGGGCTCAGGGGGGGTCGTCTCTGGCTACTCACGGGTTCGCAGTTGCCGGGGAGTCCTCCCTGTAGTGTTGGTTTTCCGCAGGTCGAGCTGGGGGCGTCTGGTGCAGAGTGGAAAGTCTCACGCTTCCGGCGGGAAATGTGAAGTCTTTAACGTTGTTTCTTTGTTGCAAGAAAATTGCAGGTTGTTGAACAGGGCCGCTGTTCACGAGAGTTTCTTGGTCCTTGGTTGCAGGGAAGTCCTCTGAGGCTTCAGAGGTCGCTGGTCTCTGTTGGATGCGTCGCGGTTGCAGTTTTCTTCGAAGTTGGGAGAGAGGCCGGTAGGGCTGGGGCCAAAGCAGTTGTCGTCTCCGTCTTCACTGCAGGGCTTCAGGTCAGCAGTCCTTCTTCTTGTTAATGTTGCAGGAATATAGTTTCCTAGGTTCTGGGGAGCCCCTAAATATTGAATTTAGGTGTGTGTTTAGGTCTGGGAGGGCAGTAGCTAATGGCTACTGTCCTTGAGGGTGGCTACACACTCTTTGTGCCTCCTCCCTGTGGGGAGGGGGGCACATCCCTAATCCTATTGGGGGAATCCTCTATCCACAAGATGGAGGGTTTCTAAAGTAAGTAAGGGTCACCTCAGCTCAAGACACCTTAGGGGCTGTCCTGACTGGTGGGTGACTCCTCCTTGTTTTTCTCATTATCTCCTCCAGCCTTGCCGCCAAAAGTGGGGGCAGTGGCCGGAGGGGCGGGTATCTCCACTAGCTGGGATGCCCTGTGGCGCTGTAACAAAAGGGGTGAGCCTTTGAGGCTCACCGCCAGGTGTTACAGTTCCTGCAGGGGGAGGTTAGAAGCACCTCCACCCAGTACAGGCTTTGTTCCTGGCCACAGAGTGACAAAGGCACTCTCCCCATGTGGCCAGCAACATGTCTGGTATGTGGCAGGCTGGCAGAAACTAGTCAGCCTACACTGGAAGGCGGGTATGTTTTCCCAGGGCATCCCTAAAATGCCCTCTGGGTGTATCTTACAATAAATTGCACACTGGCATCACTGTGCATTTATTGTGCTGAGAAGTTTGATACCAAACTTCCCAGTTTTCAGTGTAGCCATTATGGTACTGTGGAGTTCGTGTTTGACAAACTCCCAGACCATATCCTCTTATGGCTACCCTGAACTTACAATGTCTAAGGTTTTGCTTAGGCACTGTAGGGGCATAGTGCTCATGCACCTATGCCCTCACCTGTGGTATAGTGCACCCTGCCTTAGGGCTGTAAGGCCTGCTAGAGGGGTGACTTACCTATACCACAGGCAGTGTGAGGTTGGCATGGCACTCTGAGGGGAGTGCCCTGTCGACTTAGTCATTTTCTCCCCACCAGCACACACAAGCTGTGAAGCAGTGTGCATGTGCTGAGTGAGGGGTCCCTATGGTGGCATTAGACATGCTGCAGCCCTTAGAGACCTTCCCTGGCATCAGGGCCCTTGGTACCAGGGGTACCAGTTACAAGGGACTTATCTGAGTGCCAGGGCTGTGCCAATTGTGGAGACAAGGTACAGTTTAGGGAAATAACAGTGGCGCTGGGGCCTGGTTAGCAGGGTCCCAGCACACTTTCAAATCATAACTTAGCACCAGCAAAGGCAAAAAGTCAGGGGGTAACCATGCCAAGGAGGCATTTCCTTACATCCTCTCAGTAGCATACTCAAGGGCTACGTGTGCCGACAGGACTCACTTCGACAGGCGCAGGTGATGGATCTGAAGGTCCAGGTCCTCGTCTTGGAACGTGGAGTCAGCGGTCCAGACACAGAGGAGATGAAACGTTCCCTGGCAATAGCTTGATCTGGGTTGAGGGAGGTCTCGCTTAAGGAGGCAAAGCAATTCTTGGGGGCCATGACCCAGAAAGTCTATGAACTAGGAGCCAGATGTATCACACATTTTTGCAATTGGGCCGTTTGCGATTGCAAAAATGCATTTTGGTATGTATGAATCCCAATTTGCGATTTAGGGCCAGATGTAGCAACCAGTTTGTGACTCGCAAACGGCAGAAATCGCCGTTTGCGAGTCGCAAACCGGAGTTTGCTATTCAGAAATGCATTTTGCGAGTTGGGACCGACTCGCAAAATGCATTTCGGAGTCGCAAATAGGAAGGGGTGTTCCCTTCCTATTTGCGAGTCGCAGTGGTATGCAACTCCATTTGCGACCGCGAGTCGCAGTTACCATCCGCTTGAAGTGGATGGTAACCCACTCGCAAACGGACCCCTTCCCCTTTGTGACTGGACCCCATATTATTTTTTCAGGGCACGTAGTGGTCCAAAACGAGCTGAACAAGGTTTCGGATTTTTTTTTTAAGTGCAGCTCGTTTTCCTTTAAGGAAAACGGGCTACACTTGAAAAAAAAAAAACTGCTTTATTTACAAGCAGTCACGGACATGGAGGTCTGCTGACTACAGCAGGCCTCCATATCAGTGAGTGCCCATAGTCGCTTTGGGGCCGCAATTTGCGACCCACCTCATTAATATTAATGAGGTGGGTCTTTGCGACCCCATAGCGACTCGCAGAAGGTGTCTGAGACACCTTTCTGCATATGGTTTTGCGAGTCGGAAATTGCGAGTCGCTCGGAATCGCAATTTCCGAGTCGGAAAACCAAGTTTTGCTACATCTGGCCCTTAGTAACTTGTTACCGAATCGCAAATTGGAATTGCGACTACATACCGGTTCCGTATTAGGAAGTGGCCTACTTTGCGGCCTGGACGAGTGAGGCGGGCTGCCGGCGTGCTTCAGCGGTCACCGGGAGCAGTGTGCTGTGCCGGCGGAGGCGCGTCTGAGGCCGGGGCCGGTGCGTGCCCCAATCAGCCATTTCGCCGGCGGCGAAGAAAACGTGTGGTGCCCGGACCCTCGAGGCCGCGGCCTGGCACCCGGGGTGCGGGGCAAGGGGCAAGATCTCGACGGCGGTGGGGGGGGGCCTGTGCCTCCCCGAATTTGATAGCGTGGAAGGAGTGGCGGCCGGTGGGGCCCACGACTGGCAGTGACAGTGGGCCCCGCCTGGGGGAGAGGGTCGGGGTAGCAGGTAATGGCCAACGCTGCAGCTGAGGTGGTTGGTCCCAGTTGGGCCTAGGAGGCCCTGGCTTGAACGGGACGCGTGGGCCGGGAGCACCCTGAGAGGGGTCCCGTGGACTTTAGGAGGTGGGCCCAGTGACCCCTGTCCATTCCCCCTCCCCCAAACCATCCCCCCGCGGCGGGTACTGGGGCTGCCTGCGAATAGTTGGCGGCGGCCCGGGGGTTGCCGCAATTTGGAGACTGGGGCCCTCGAGGAGCGGAGCGGCCTGTGGCAGGGTGACTGGGCCCCAGAGGAGAACGAAGATTGAGAGAGAAGGTACATGAAGGGGGGAGCCACCGGCTGCTGGTGAGACCCAGACACTGGTCGGACGTGGGCAGGACCAGGCCGAGGGGTCATTGTGCGAAGGAGCCGGAGTGGCCCTGGGTGCCGCAGGTCGAGACGGTCGGGCCCGCTTGCCCGCCGGAAGGTACTCCCCAGAGTCTGGAGTGTGCTGCTGAGGATCCTCCACGGGTCCCTTTGGTGACTGGATCGTTGGAGGGGGTCCGGTGGCGTCAACGCAGCCCCGGTCTAGTACCCGCTGTGGGGAAGGACAAAACAAGTAAGCAGCCTCCGGCGTCAAGGCAGCACATTCATCAATTCGCCAAGCAGGCTGCCTCCCGAGCGGCAGGAGATCCGGGGCCGGAGGCTTCCGCGGCGGAGGGGGTGAATACGATCCTCCAGGCCATCCAATCCTTGCAGCTGGCAGTGGAGACCAAGGTCGGTAAGGGAGGATGTGGGCTTGTTGAGACAGGATCTGCGGAAAGCAGTGGGCCGCATCAAAGAATTTGAGGATCGGGTCTCCCAGGCAGAGGATGAGATCGCAGAGCTCAAGGCCAAGGTCGCCCGGCTGCAGACTCGCACAGGTGAACTGCACCATATAGCAGAAGACGCGAAAAAAAGTTCCAGGCGCAACAACCTGTGTTTCGTGGGATTCCCGGAAGGTGTGGAGACGAGCTCTGCAGTTGACTGGAGCGCTGGGTTAGATCGTGGGACCCGGATCAGCGGCTCTCCTCCTGGTTAGCCATAGAGCATGCCCACAGGGCTCTGGCACCCCGGCCCCTGCCGGGTGGGCCCCGGCAGCCGATGATTGCAAGGTTCCTCAACTTTAAAGACCATGATGTCGTTCTTTGAGAGGCAAGAGCCCACCCGGACCTTCGCTGGGATAACCAGAGGATCCTAATATTTCCAGACTATACCTGTGAGGTGCAGGCCAGGCGCCGCTCGTACGAGGCAGTCAAGCAGAAGCTACGGGCAATGTAACTGATGTACATCTCCTCTTTCCCGCGCAGCTCAAGTCCTTATGGACGGTAAATCCTTCTTTTTTGACTCACCGGTGTGCGTGTATGTTTGAATGTGGGTGTGCGTGTATGACTGTGTGTGTGGATGTAGGCATGTATGTCGGCATGTGCGCGTGTAAGTATGTAGGTGGTGCCTGCGTGCGTGTCGTGTGGGTATGGGTGAAGTGATGTTGGGGGTCGGGGTGGGGAGGGGGGCCCTGCCACCTTTGGGGGGTGGCAGGGGTGGTGGGGGGGGGTAGGGGAGGGAGTCGGGGTGGGGGAGACCCCTATCAGTGCCGGGGAAGGAATTCCCTGGCACTGATAGTGCTTACCGCCATGGATTTCATGGCAGTTCAAACCGCTGGAAATCCACGGCGGTAAGCCGAGTCCAAATACCGCCGGCGGTATAGTGACGGCCGCCGGGCTGGAGACCCATGTCTCCAGTCCGGCGGTCGTCTCCGCCCTTGCGGGCAGAACGGAGAACCAGCGGGTGACCATGGCGGTAACCGCCATGGTCATAATTCCACAAAGTAAGACTGCCAGCCTGTTGGCGGTCTTACCGCCGGTTCTCCGCCTTCCGCCAGGGTCATAATGACCCCCTTTGTTTCTACAGTTTAGGGCGACAGATGCTTCTGGGGTGGAAGTATGGGGAGGGGGCAGTTGCAGGGGTTCAGGGGGTTGTTCATCTGTAGTTTTTTATGGTTGAGTTTGTGTTATGCTCTCCAGGGTTGGTTTAGTGGGTCACGAGGGGGATGTCAGACAGGCACACAGCGCACACTACTACTGATTTCTTACTCATGCCAGAGCTGGCCAAGCGGGTCCTCTCCTGGAACGTAAATGGTCTCCTGGATAAAATTAAACGATTAGCATTTTTTGTACCCTCTGCCGATTTGCTCCGTCTGTGGTCTTACTCCAGGAGACCCATCTGCTTGGTACTCAATGTCCTATGCTCATGAGGGGGGATATGACAGGGTCTACCACGCTGGTTTCTCCTGGGGCTCGTGGGGGTGGCCATCTTATTTCACCGTTCTTTACCAATGGTGATTGCTGACTCCCGGTCGGATCCGCAGGGCCGGTACGTGGTGGTCTCCGGACTGCTCAGGGGGCACCCCATCAATATCCTCAGCGTCTACCCTCCTCCGAGGGCACTGCAGTGTTTTCTTGTGACCCTAAGGGACGTAGTGGCAGAGCTTCCCCAGAGGCTAACCATTTTGGGGGGAGATTTCAACTCTGTAATGAACCCGGAGTTGGATACCACCCGGCCTTTATCCTCGAGTCGGGCTACCAGGGGGTCGGGGTTGCTCAGATGGGTGGAGGGCCACGGTGTCTGTGATGTGTGGCGGGTATGGCACCCCTACTTGCGACAATACACCCACACGCCAGCGGCGTATCACACCCATGCCAGGATAGACCTCCTTCTTGTGCCAGCCCTTGATGTACCCTGGGTTACGGGGGTGGAGATGCTCCCACATGGGGTCTCGGACCATGCACCACTCCTGCTTTGGTTGGATGATATCGATGCAGTCAGGCACCCATTGTGGCGGCTCAATGCCTGGTATCTTCAGGATAGCGAATACACTCAGGCCATTGGGGACCGGCTCGCAGACTACTTTTCTTTTAATCTTGGTTCGGTGCTGTCTCCGGGTACAATCTGGACTGCTTTCAAGGCCACTCTTATGGGACATGCCAGGCATCTCCTTCGTGTGCGGGAGCGAGTGCGTAACCAGAAAGTGTTGGCGCTGGAGGCCCAGGCAGTGCATCTGGTTGGCCAACTCAATGATGCCACGAACGTCGCTGTCACATGGCAGTTCGATTTGGTCAGGCAAGAGATTAGGCATGCCACTCTTGAGACGGCGAAGCACATGTGGCGGGCCTCCACGGCCCATGTATACGGATGTGGGATAAAAACGGCAAGCTTTTGCACTGGCTTGCAACGGGCCCGATGGCAGGCAGAGTCGTTCCGGAGATCGTTGACGAGTCGGGAGCGGTTTCCTGGTCGCCTTGCGAGATTGTGCAGAGTTTCGCCACCTATTATGCAAGGCTATATGAGGAGCGCCCTAGGTCCCAGGTGGAGAGGGAGGCCCCTTTGCTAAAGGAAGCATCCTTCCCAAGAATCTCAGTGGCGGACAGACGGGACCTTGATGAGCCCATAGGCCTCAAGGAAATTGGGGCCGCTATATCCTAGTTGGCCGCGGGTAAGACCCCAGGCCCTGATGGGTTCCCGGTGGAGTTCTACAGCAAGTTTTGTGATACCCTCGCTCCCCATTTGCTTGCTATGTTTGAGGAGGCGGAAAGGACTGAGATCAAGATACAGTTCTGGCCGCTAGGTTGAGGAGAGCGTTGACCTCACTTATACACCAGAATCAATGTGGTTTTATGCCAGCTAGGAGTACCAGGCATTGTATTAGGTGACTGCATGTAGCTCTGGCCAACCGGGCCCTCTTGACTTTTCCGTTGGCACTCCTCCTCGTGAACTTCGAAAAGGCGTTCGACGCGGTGGACTGGTCCTACCTTCGGGGGGTGCTAACGAGTGCTGGGTTTGGTCCGCGGTTCCGTGCGCTGGTGGAGCTCCTCTAATCCCTCACCCCGGGTGCAGGTGAACAGGGCGGTGTCGGATCGGTTTCCCATCCGCAGGGGAACCCACCAGGGCTGCCCGCTGTCCCCGCTTCTGTTCGCGCTAGCGATGGAATTGTTGGCAAAGCAAATAAGGGAGGACCCCCTGATTGACAGTTGGGCTTGGCCCACTGGGACGGAGGACCGCATCGCGTTATACGCAGACGATGTACTTGTGTTCTTAGCTAATCCGGCCAGCTGTGGATCTCCAGTGATGTAGCTCTTGGGGCTGTTCGCCGAGGCGTCAGGTCTAATAATTAACCCCAGTAAATCTCTCTTGGTTCTGTTGAGCCCGCCGGGGACTGCTATGATTGGCAGCACACTATTCCCATCGGACGCAATAGTTTCCAGTATCTCTGGGTACACATAACGCTATTACCCGAGCTGGCATGGTCTCTTAATGTGGTGCCCTTAACTCGAAGAGTCAGGGAGGACCTCCAGCATTGGCGGTCACTGCCTCTCAACATCCTGGGCTGGATTGCGCTGTATAAAATGATGGTGCTTCCCCGGTTCCTTTATATGCTTCAGAACTTTCCCTACCGTATCCCCAGGCGGTGGTTCAGGGAGATGGAGGCGGTTGCGCGGCAATTCCTCTGGGGCAGCTCACGCCCCCGGCTGGCTGTCCGTACCTGTCAGGGTGATGTCTACGAGGGTGGTCTGGGGATGTCTAACCTCTATCTTTACCACCTCGCAATGCATATATTGATTGTTAATGACTGGTGGGGTGGGGGTTGGTCGGATCCCGCATATCAGTTGGAACTCTTGACTATGGGCTTCCCTGGCCTGCTGGGGATGCTGTACGGTGACCCCCTGCCTTGTAAAATCCCAGAAGTGACTAGGGGGGTGATGGCGGTGTGGGGGGCTGCGCTGCGGGTGACGGGGTGGTGGCGCCACCTCACTCAACAGACGCCGCTGTGTCAGGGACTGTGGCTGGGGGAGGTCTCAGCGCTTCAGGGGTTCCACAAATGGGACCTCATAGGTATTTCGCTGCTGGGTGATGTCTGGGGGGGTTCCCACATGCGGTCCTTCCAGGGGTTTCCGCATCAGTTCGCGCTCAATCAGTCCCAGTTTCATAAATATCTACAACTCTGACACGCCTTGCAGGTGTACATTCAGGCAGGGACTGTTCTCCCTAAGTTTAGCCCTGTTGAGGCCAAGATAATGATGGGCGCTCTGGGTAAAGGGGAGGTGTCGCATACCTATCGCTCATAAATCACTAACACAACTCAGACGCTTGACAAGCTCCAAGACGATGGGAGCGGTGGGTGGGTCCGATGGAGGATGGGGACTGGAGGGATGCGTTGATGGTCCCGCGGACACTGACCATGACCTCCCGTCTCCGGGTCGTGCAGACCTACTTTCTCTGCACGGCATACCTCACTCCCGACAAGTTGCATAGAGCGGGCCTCTGGCGCCAGGCTAACTGCCCTCGTTGTGCAAGCCCCAGTGCAGACATTTTTCACATGGTGTGGACTTGCCCCCACATAGCCACTTACTGGCGGGCGGTGGTAAAAGAGATCTCCAGAGTTATACAGGCAGAAGTTGAGATTTCCCCGCTACCTATTTTACTGGGAGTGCTTGAGGGGGTAGGCTCCAACAGAGTGGACCAGTCATTTGTGGGGACGGCCTGCTTAGTGGCCAAAAGAGATATTGCAGCGAATTGGAAGATGGAGACTGCCCCCACGATGGCGAAGTGGTGCCGAGGGGTAAACTGGTGCCCCCAGCAAGAGAAATTGGTTTACGAAGCGAGGGGCTATCCAGCCAAGTATAAAACAGTGTGAGGGAGCTGGATGGAGACTTGGGAAGACAGTGCAGTTGGCATTGCTTCATTATAGGGAAGATGTACGCCTTGTCTTTGACTATCATGATGGTTCCTGAACGTATGCCAGCGTTATATGCTTTGGACCTGTGCAGTTCGTTCTGCTAATTGTAATCATGACCTGTTGGGTTTTATGTTGTTTTATATAAAACTAATAAAAATGGTTTATAAAACTTTTAATTTTTCTTTTTTAAACACATCCCGTTTTCCTTTAAGTAAAACGTGCTGCATTTAAAAAAAAAAAAAAAAGATTGCTTTACTTAAAATCAATCACAGACATGGTGGTCTCCTGAGCCCAGCAGGCCACCATCCCTGTGATTGTAGCCATTCACAATGGATCACAAATTGCGACCTACCTCATGAATATTAATGAGGTAGGTCGATTTGCGACCCGTTGGGAATTGTTAAATTAAACTCCTGGAGTTTCATACATCCAAATACCAATTACATAATTGCGATTCACCACAAAACGCAATTAGGTAATTGCTATAGGGAAAATTGATACATCTGGCCCTTGGTGACAAATCGGGTAAAATTGGTATACTGGTTGGCGACCCACAATATCTCCACTAGAATCGCACTAGCCATCAGAGATGCAACAGGCCTCCTTCGGGAGGACCTGATGGAAATAACTCACGCTTCATGGCCTTCTATCATGATCTTTATGAAATGCGCCCACCCTCATCAGAGATTTAGCATCCTCTCCTCCGAGACATCCCTCTGCCCTTCTGTCCCGGGTTCCCTGGCTCGCAAGCTTGACCTGGCCCTAACAGCTGAAGAGAAGCCATCTTGGGGCTCTGATCAGGGACAACCCCTGGTCTAGATGGCTTTTCCATCGAATATTATAAGAGGTTCCCATCTATTTTGACACTGCACCTATTAGCCCTCTATGTGGAAGCGATATGACGGGTCGTTCCACTCCGATCTGGACTATGCCCCCATAGTTGTTCGTCTAAAAGCGGAACTTCTTGCAAATCAGTGCTCTTATTGTCTGATCTCTCTCATCAACGTCAACATTAAGAATTTTGTCAAACTCTTGCCGAACAGGTTACAACTCATCTTTCCTCATTTTATTCATCCGGACCAGCGTGGCTTTATGCCAGGAAGAAAGTCCGGTCATTGTATCTGCTGTGTGCAACTAGCCCTCTCTCAGTCACAGCATCTGGATCGTAACTTATCCCTTCTTTTATCAGATTTCCGCATGACCTTTGTTACGGTTTCCAGGCCCTTTTTAGATGCTGCCCTCAAATGGGCAGTTATCAGCCATTTTGTTCAGCAGAATGGTGTGGCTCCTCTGTAATTCTCCAACATCCCGGGTCTGTGTCAATGGAGTTCTCTCCCCCTCCTTTCCGATCCGATGGGGTACACAACAGGGTTTCCCCCTGTCCCTGTTACTATTTACTTTAGCTATCAAGCTGTTGGACTGTCCCAATCCAAGCGCTCTCTACGCTGACGCCATTCTTCTCTTTCTTGCTGATCTTTCATCCTCTGGTCCTTGCTGCCTGGAGATCTTTACCTTTAGGGAGTGTGTCTCCCCTCCCTGACCTGGCTTGGACCCTTAATTTTCAGGCCCTGGCGGCACCCTTAGACTATGACCTCAACCCCTTGGGTTGCATCACCTTTTTTAAAATGATATCCATCCCTCGTTACTTATACATTCAATCTAACTATCCCGACCTGGTCCCCCGAGGGTGGTTCTTTTCCCTGACCTCTAAACCTACGTCCTTTAAATGGGCCAGTGGACGCCACCATGTGGCCTTTGACTTGGCACATAAGTCTCACTTTGATGGCAGACTGGGTTTGTCAGACATCTATGCTTATTACCTGGTAGCACATTTAGGGGGTCATTCCGACCCCCGCGGGTGGCAGGGGCCGCCCGCCGGGCGGAAACCGCCAAAAGACCGCACCACGGTCAAATGACCGCGGCGGTCATTCTAACTTTCCCGCTGGGCCGGCGGGCGATCTCCAAAAGATCACCCGCCGGCCCAGCGGGAAAGCCCCTGCAAAGAGGAAGCCGGCTCCGAATGGATTTGCAGAGGTGCGACGGGTGCAGTGGCACCCGTCGTGATTTTCAGTGTCTGCAAAGCAGACACTGAAAATCTTTGTGGGGCCCTGTTAGGGGGCCCCACGACACCCGTTCCCGCCAGCCTGGTTCTGGCGGTGTAAACAGGCTGGCGGGAAGGGGGTCGGAATCCCCATGGCGGCGCTGCAAGCAGCACCGCCATGGAGGATTCCCTGGGCCAGGGGTAAACCGGCGGGAAACCGCCAGTTCCCCTTTTCTGACCGCGGCTTTACCGCCGCGGTCAGAATGGCCCAGGAAGCACCGCCAGCCTGTTGGCTGTGCTTCCTCTGCCCTCCACCCAGGCGGTTTCAAACCGCCAGGGTCGGAATGAGGGCCTTAGTCCCTATAAACAAATTGTTTAAAGGGGATTGGGACGATCCTGCATACCACCTAGAGCTCTATCTTCTAGGCTTTGAAGGACTCCTTGGTCTGCTATATGGCGGTCGAATGACCCTAACCACTCCATTGTGTACCCATGTAGCGGTCCTGTGCTGGAGGGCGGCGTTGAGATTCATCTGCTGGAACCACTGTTTGATAGCCTTAACTTTCCTTTGGTGGGGCACCTAGCTTCAGCAGGTGTCTAGCCTCCAAGGCTTCGTCCATTGGTACCCCATTGAAATCACATACTTGGGGGATGTATTGCAAGGGGCACCTTGATGTACATTTAGGAACTGCAAGACCAGTAAGCCCTGTCGCACATGCAGTTCTACCACTTCCTTCAGCTGCGCCATGCTTTGCAAGCTCATCTTCCTCCAACGACTCAGCTTCCTGAATTAATAATCCACTTGAAGCCAAAATCCTTATGGGCCGCATGGGCAAGGGAGTGGTTTCAGTGCTCCTTGATTATTAATGCCCCTGATGGCTTCCTCACCCTGAAACAGAGCTGGGAGATCTGGGTGGGTGAACTGGACGACGACGACTGGAGGGAGACTTGCCTAGCCCCCAGGAGCAGGCAATCTCTTTCCACCTGCTATGATCCAAATCAATTACATGCATGCAACCTACTTGTCCCCCAACCGTATACTACGAATGATCCTATCTACACGCGCAACCTGCACCCTACCTGCTGATGATTTTTAGCACATGGCATGGAGTTGTCCTGTGTTATGCTTCTTCTGGGATGGAGTTGGTCGTGAGCTATCAGCAGTTATGGGACGCTCCATTGTCCTGGACGTCAAGGAGGTACTGTTGGATCTTTTGGAGGTACTGGGGGACCTTGCCCAGAGCACCTTCATGGGGATGGTGTGTATGGTAGCCAAAAGAGGTGTTGTTTTTTGCGTAAACACCCCTTGCTCCCCTCTTTGCAACTATGGCGCAAGGGAGTCGACTGATGTGCTTGTCAAGAGAAACCGATATACAAGACACCTGGCTGTCCTCAGCAACGCTATAAAATATGGTGGAAATGGTGGGCTTATTATGGACTACCACAGTGATGCTTTTATGGTTTGATGTGTTTGGTCTATGTTCTGCCATTTTAGAGTTGCTTTGTCATTGTCGTGTGTCATGTGTTGAGTTGGATGACACTCGTTTTCTAAAACTCAGTAAAATGTACTTATCAAATAATAATAGGCGTTTGGGATACTCATGGTTGGCGGCAGCTGATTACATATATGGGGCAAATGTTTTTTTACTTTTCGCCAATGGCGAAGCCCAATCCCCTCGTTTTCTTTGTTTGCTGGATTTATGAAGGTTCCCAACCAAGGAGATCATGTGTTTCCTGTCTGGATGTTATTGCCACCGGCTTCTATTTTTTAGTTATCCTGAAAGATGGAAATGGTGTGTTTCTGATAAGCATCTCATTCTCTTTTCCTAGCTGCTTTCAATATTTCATCTAGGCAAAACAAATGCACGCCGTCCCACACACATGGGGATAAACTTTGCTGGCTACTCAGCATTTAACTAAAAAGACAAGTAGAGCAAATCTGTTTCCAAATAAGAAATGGGTCCAGAGCGTTGGCGGCCAGTGATGGGAGCTGGGGGCTCCTACTAATACCACCTGCGCCAAAAAACCTCTGGGAGGCCAGAAGTGGGCACAGAGCGGTGCCTTGTGAGTTCCGCAGCAGACAGCTCTGGCTAAAGTCACCTGCTTCCCAATTAGCCTAATGATCTTTCAATATCCCACAGACTCCACAGAAGAGTGAAACACTTTTCGAGAGAACATCTTTTAGCCCTTGTGCTGTGAACCTTTATTTTCAAGTGGTCTCGTTAAAGTGGGAGAGTTTAAGAAACACTGTGGAGCCCCCAGTGAAGCACATGGTTTGACTTTAGCAGTGTGTGCATAAAGGTTGTATTTGTTTAGTGCTTGTTGCGCCTTTCAAGGCACCACAACTCTTTCTGGATGAACAAGTTAAATAGCCACTTAGTTTGGCCCTGCTTGGTGGTGTGTCAGTTTATAGGTGTAGCCTTTGTGTACCATATTTGGTGTGGTGCATGGTGTTTATTGGGGTGCTGTTACCCATATTGTAGCTGGCTTGTAGTAGCACAAATGCATTAAGAAGAATGCAAATCTGAAAGAGATACGGTATTGCAGGCTGGTTATGCATCCCATTACGACTTGCAATCTGCCTGTTATAGAGCATGTTTTAGGAAACAGACATTTATTAACCATGGGATTGTCTTTGTTATTCATGTAATTTAGAATCTCTCTACGCATGTGCAAAATCCCAGAGCCCAACTTTTAAAAGTCTTTAGTATTTTCAAATTAGACAAATAAGTAAAAATCATGCCCAAACAGGTAATCGTCATGTGTTTTTTAATGAAGCCAATTTACTAATCACACAGTACATTTGGCTGAGACACCACATAGAAAAGAGAGCACTTAAAAAAATGAAAGTGGAATGCTGCCCCATTGTAAACACATTTTAACATACCGAAAATCTGAGCCTGCTCCTTTAAGATTATTGGAAGCTGCATTATCCCATCATACCCAGTGGAGTGCCAGGTTCTGTATTTTTGGCTTCGTTAGGAAGATTCTGGACTCAACCTTATTTTGTAGAAAGCTCTTTTTGGACAGGAACACTGAATTCTTTGGGATTATAAACTTTCACTTGAAATCTTGTGAAATTCAGATTAGTTTTTTTAACATTTTGGCAGAAACAGTGTTTCCTCGTATTTTTTTTAAGTGTTTTCAAATGTCTTGTTTCATCAGATCCTCTGGAGAAAGAGAGGAGTTGGGACTCTTCTACTATTTCAGCTGCAATGAGTAAATACCCGCGGAAGTCTATAAACCAGTTCCTGGTTTTTCTTCCCAGAATACATAGAGATTTCCTTGTAATTTTAAAGCAAAGGATGATCACTTTGGATAACCCATCTGGTGTGGCCTGGATACTTCTGACTTGGTCACTGATTATATTGGCTATTGTGTCTCTAGCAGGCATTCGTCTTAATGCCATGTGCTCAAAAGACAGCGTGGGCACTGCGTCTTACAATTGATCATTCCTTGTTAGAAACACAGGCAGACAAGGAGAAGCAGATCCAAAAAAGTAAAATAGAGGCATAGACATTAAAATCAGTTGGTCTGAAAAGAAGAGTTTCCTCACATTAATTTCAAAAGATCTGTAAAAGATAAGCACCATATCCACATCCTTTTGTGAAAAAGATAGCTTCAACAGCAAAACCTGCAGCAGTTCTTTCAGCAGCAGAAATCCACCTGCAAAAGAGGAACTCGTGAGCAGGCTTCCACAGGTGAGGAGGAAGGCCCAGGTAAAGCAATGATTCTTTTTTCCTGCCCCCGCTGTTCGGCATCCCAGGGAAGTATTTACAGCTATTTCTGACCTTGACAGGAAATTACAAAGGAACCATGGGTTCTAGATATTATGCACAATCGGTACAAAATAAGATTTTCAATTTTTTTTCCACTTCACATTCCAGTGAAGGGAAATAACTTTCTAAGTTTCTGGACAGTCTAATTCAGAAAACAAAACTGCAGGTGAAGAAGCCTGCAATTTAGCATGTTCCCATCAACAGTGGAACAGAGGTGCCTATTAGCACTATATCCTAATCAAAAAGAAGGGTCCCAAGAAGGAATTCTGTCCAGTGCTAGACATCACAAAGACAAATAGAGGGAGTAAAGAGAAGAAATTCAGGATTCGCTCTTCTTCACTTACCAGAAGACAATTGAATGTGTGCTTTATAACTTCAAGACGCCTACCTTCTTGTTCCCATCTGTGCCACACACAGAAACGTTCCTGTGCTTTAAAGCACGTGAAAACAGATTACCAGAGTGTACTTCTACTTGATTTGAAGGGTGTCTCTAGAGGTTTCTAGAAGGTCATGGCAGTTGCTCTGTTGTCTCTGCACAGGAAAGGTGTATTCATTTACCCTTATTTGGCTGACTGTCTGATGAAAGCATCTCGTCAAAGGTTCTTCAAAACCTTCAGTTGGTTTGAGACTTTCTATTCAAGTTGGGGCTTCAATTCCGTTTAAAAAAAACAACACTGGTTTAAACACAAATAATTCAATAATTATCTGCACGACTACACAGAAAAAAGAAAAGTATTTCATTCACAAGATAGATTTCTTTCTATCCCTCACAATTTAATTAAATTCTAGATGATTCCGTTCGTCAGTTGTCCCCTCTTCTGTGGTCTGTGACCTCTTGTGTCCACTATGCAAGGAAGCAAGGACTCATATGAGACTTCTACAGGAATCTTAAGAGGATCAGTGGTGTCAGAAGTCAGGAATTTGGTATGTCACTTGTCTTCAGTAGCCCTAAAGTTCCTGCATTGGTGATGCCTGAGGAAAAGTCTGCTCTTAGGAGGTTTATCCTTTGGCCTCTTCCCAGACATTTTTCAAAGATTACTCTGGAGAGCAGGGTTGATCAAATAAATGATGTTTGGGGTTTGCAGTCTTTAGTGGAAAGGGTCATCACATTAATGTAAAGGAACTGTAAACAGTTCGTCTTGCTCTGAAATCTTTCTTGCCAAAAATAAAGATTGGTCCTTTTTGGCTGCAGATGAGTAGTAAGTCAACCATGTACTGTTTATAACCACATGGTTGGACAAAGTCAAGAATGCTGTCTCAGGAAGCTCGAACTGTTTCTCAATGGATGCTGGCAAACCGCATTCAACAGCGCTTTGAGTTACAAAATTTTAAAGTCAAACAAGTCGCCATTTGCTAGAACAACGTGGAAGTTTCTTAAAACAACGAAGTGCTAATAGTCAGATCGCATGAGACAAAATTTGACCTGACCACTAGGATCACAAAGAGAGTATGTCCATTCACTACATTACAGACAGTTAGGAAGCATACAATTGCTTATCCTATTGAAATGGGGGACTATTTTTGCAAAATGAAACTCTTAACTCGTTGCCACCTGACTGCATCCCGGTCTGTTCTGTTTTTTACGGATACAGTATTCAGGGCCTGATGTAAATGTTTGGTAAGGATACTCCATCCTAAAATAAACTAATGATTTGCCTGCTAAATTTTAATGCGGGCAGACTTTTGGTGTAACCGTGGAGGAGACTACTTTGTCTCCGCCATGGTTAGACCCTTCCGACAGCCTGACGGAGTAAAGAATGGTGGAGGTTGACTTCTGTGTCCGCCCACCAGAAAAACCCTTGTATTAATGGGCAGTGAAAACTGTCTAATGCCGCTATCGTCATGGGAGAATACTCCCTTGGCGAGGTGGGGGGGGGGGGTCATTTTGTTTTTATTATTATTATTTTTTAAAACAAAAATGCTGTGTTTTTTTAAATTAGAAAAAAGTTTTCTTTGCCGTATGGCTCCATCATGTTTAATTGCGGTTCCTGTCAATGCTAGAAATATCCATCAACGTGACAGACATTTCCAAATTAGGCTGTTGAGGGCCCCACAAGTGTGATGGAGTAGAATAATCCTTCGCACAAAAATTAAACGGGGGCTTTAGTTTTTACAAACAAAAAAATCCAGTAACCACATTTATTTATATGAGCATGCGGTACTGCTGACCACTTGACAGATGGTCTCCACAAGTCGCTGATATTTAACCACTATTTTTCACCACCTTCTTCCTAGACCACTAGAAGACAATTTTTCTGAGGACTTGCTAGACTATTTAATACATTGTGCAAGGGGTTAAGACCATTCTTTGGGATATTTTTTCATAATTTCCCCTCCATAATAATTAATTAACTCGCCACTGCACAAACCTTTTTGATACTCCCACCACATAATTTCTACACAGAGTCTTGCTCCAAGTACACGTTCAGTGTAGTGTTTGGTTTTATTCATATTTACAGTGGACAGTATTGTGAAGCATCTGAATGTTTAGAACTGGACTCGCCTGACAGTTTCTCTAACTTTCTGTAAATAGTCTTCAATTTTTTCATATTTTTATTTTTTATTTCATTTTTTATTCGTCTCAATATTATTATTTTTTAGCATTGAAAAGGCCCCAGGCGTGCGTGCCATGATGGGGCAAAACATGTGTTGCCTGTTTCTCTTTCTGATGGCTGTTTGTTCTCTGATAAGACTAAGGGAATAGAAATGTATCATCTCTAGATCACTGATATCTACCTCACATTTAATTGTGTCCAATTCACCTGAACTTATTTTTATACTTATGGAATTGAATGTAACATAGGACTGATGTCATTGATTTAATTTTAAATGCCCTCGAAACTTAATATGATTTTCACCAAACCAGTGGGCATGGCCAACTGCCGAAGATGGCGGCCGCATAATCCCTAGGCCGCCGAGCCCAGGACTGGCAATCGTTATTAGTCAACCATTTGGGGACACATCTGCCAGTACTGTAGTGCCCCACATTCCAAATTAAGCAGAGATGAGTTAATCCTGCTGATTCTGTGCACAGCATGTTTACCAAACACAAAATGGCTTTTCCGGATCTGCCCACATGCTGATGATGGCAGACCTGGGACTCGAATATAAAGACCTGTGGAGCTGCGGCCCTACACTGCCTTCCTGAGGGAGCACAGTTAAGCTGGGGCAGTGACACCCAATCATCCACTGTCCTTCCCTGGGGTGGCTCTGCGTTGCAGAGCTGCAAAGGAGGGGATTAAAGAGACTGTTGATGTTGGGGCCTGACATTGTGGGTCGGCACAGACAGTAAACCGAGATCAGCAATAGCTTATCAGCCCGGAGTCTCGTCAGAGGTCGAGTGAATGCCTGGGTGCGCAACATACAGAGTGAGGGTTAGGACTCTGGTGCCAACAGTGCAGCGGTAGCGGCGACGCCAGTGGAACTGAATGAAGTTGCATGCCTGAAGCTGCTGCAGTGAACCCGTGTGGCTGACCTGCAGAAGCCACAACCGCCTGGAGCAAGGGAGAGGTAGGAATACTTATCTCCCTCCCACGGGTGCACATGGAGAAGCATTGCTGTACAGGAGTAGCAGATTGGGGGCTTTCCGAGGGTCCCTGGGAGGAGAGTGAAGCCTTGAAGGGGCCATGTTCTGGCCAGAGCTGGTGGAGACCTGGTGAGGGGGGGGGGTGCTGACTGTAGCGGGTGACCCTAGCAACACAGGGGTTTCAACCACACACTGCCTGCCCTGCGCCTCCGTGCCCCCTATGTTCACTGGGCCGCTATTGAGGAAATGCCAATCTGCGCATAACTACCGGGAGGGCCCAGCTACAGCACGCCCTACTGCCAGCATGATGTAGCCCTCATGAGGCCTACTAACACTGCTAAAAGGTTGATTGCACCCAACGTGGCAACCGAAGGAACATAATAAACTGAAGTGATTGACAGTAGGGAAGACAGCAGCATGGAACAGATGTCTCTTCCATTTTACTGTGATGTACTTGCTGACGTCCTTTGTACATCCCTCCTGATACGCACCATTTTGGATAAGTACTCCAGGGCCTTTACTGGTGGCAGCACTTTACCAGAATTAAATTCTTCCCTTCCTCCGAGAGGTGCAATACTGCTGCAGGGAGAGCTAAAAAGGGTGTACCTGTGGACACTGTTGAAGATCCCCCTGGTGTTGCCCCCTTGACAATATTGCTGCACAACTGTCCCCTATCACGTGCTCTCATCTGCTCCTCACGAGCACGGATCTTGGCGGCGCCCCTGCCCTGACTGATCGCTACTCAGGAATTGAGCTGTTTGGTGACCATAATACCCGTTTGCCGTTACTTGCCACCAAGATCACAGACTCCTCACCATAGACCACATGAGAGGCAAGTCCGCTGATGTCCGAGTCTAAACTGGGTCCCATTCGACCTGTTTAGGCAGCCCCCCTGCGATGTTAATGGAGGATTGAATACCCCCAACAATAATGCCTCCCCCCTACAAGATAAGCTGGGCGTTATATTGCAGTAAATATGCGAGTCCAGAACAGCAACTGAACAGAGGTTGGGGACAATTACCACAGTTACCATGGATCTCTTTCTCCTCAAGGATGATGTAATAAAGATGCAGAATTCAATACAGTTGAATAGATTCTTTATTGGAGAACATCTCATCCATCAATCCAGCTTCACAGCATTATCCAAGTGTCCTCAAACTCCAGCAGAACTTCCAGAATCCGGAACATGCCATCATTCTACATTTTCCCTTCCCTGTCATTTGAACACTAAACTACTCTAAATTAAGATGATAATATTTACAAGATATCACACATCTTCCTCTTTTACCACAGATGCAACTATCAAGAGAATAAGGGGGTCATTACGACCTTGGCGGATGGCGGTAATTTGGGGAAAGGTACTGCCAACAGGCTGGCGGTACCTTTTCCCAAATTATGACATTGGCGGTTTGGCTCAAGCCAAACCGCTAATGCACCACTCCACCTGCCAGGGTGGTAACAGCCTCGGGATTATTACCCAACCTACCGCCATGGTTTTCGTGGCAATGTTACCATGGTGGTAGGCACGAACAGTGCCAGGGAATTCCTTCCCTGGCACTGATAGGGGTCTCCCCTGCCCCCCTTCCCCCCCATTTCCCCCATTCCTCCCCCTCCCGACCCCCCCAACATCCACACACCCATACGCCACACATACACACTCATACACACACGCATACCCACATCCACCCACGCATGCACACATACATACCCACACACTGCCATACTAACATACATTGTCGCACACACGTATTCACAACACACAACAGACACGTACACTAACATTCAGTCATACACTCACGCATTCCACGCCACTCACACCTGCATGCATGCATACAAACACACACACACACCCACAGTCACACCCCCCCACACACATGCACAGAACAACCCCCAGCCGCCTCTCCTGTTGGAGAACCTGACTTACCTGCTTGCAGGGGGTCCTCCGGCAGGAGACGGGACGCAGCGCTGCTGCCAGCAGCAGCGTCCTCCAGCAAACACCGCCAGGTCGTATCATGGAACATGATACGGTCAGCGGTGTTTTACTGGCTGGGCACTGCTGCTGCCAGCAGCGCCCCCTTACTGCCGTCCGGTGCCATGACTGTCGACGGAATTCCGCCAGCCTTCTGGCAGTATTCCATCTACGGTCATAATGCAGTTGGCGCCTGGTAGCCACGGCAACAGTATGTTGGCGGCAGTCGCCATGGCGGTAGGCGGCAGTTGCCGCCACTGTCATAATGAAGGCGTAAATGTGGATAGACTGAGAACGCACTTAACAAAAAAAAAATAGAACAACAAAGACGAAAAAACAAATTACACTTCTTTTTTTAAACTCACAGCTCTATTAAGATTCCAGATCCTCCCATCTTCCGCTTTTATGGCATTGCAGAAAAGTTTACTAATGTTTTGTGGACTTATTAACTTTGACTTATTGTTAGCTGACACAGGTTTAGTTATCAATACTAAATCTCCAACTTTAACAATCACACTCTTTGCACCCTTGCGGGAATCATAATACCATTTTCTTTTCTCAACACTTCTCTTCTCCTTCTCATTTCCCCCACTCATTGACTCCCATGAGACGCCTTCACTCTTGCCCCAATGTAACCATCCTGGAGACAAAATTGTGTTAGGTTTTCTCCCTCTGAATATTTCAAATGGAACTTCCCCCAGTAGCCACATGTGGAGTAAACCTATAAGCTCTTAAACAATTCTTCAAACCTTCCTTCCAACTCCTTCCCGCACTCATCTCTAACGAGATACATTCCTCAACACCCTTATTAAATCTTTAAGTAGTGCCATTCCCTTCTGGATGGTACAGTGAACACCTCTTGTGAATAATTCCATGCATACACAAGAAATGTCCCATCTCTGATGATACAAATTTAGGACCATTATCTGTCAAAATCGTTTTGGGTAGATCCTCCCAGTTAAATATCTCACTTAAAAATTCAGTTATTTCCCTTGTTTCAACACTAGTAACAATACCTATTTCCGCCCACCTGGAAAATTGGTCAATCAATGTTATTAAATAATTAGTACTTCCCTTAGAATGCACTGGCCTAACTATATCAACAGCAGTCACATCTCATTGTCTAGAAGGAAAATGTCTACAAGCCATAGTCGGAGTCCTCACTTTATGTACCTTGTCACTATAACAACATTCTGTGCAATCTCTGATCAGTCTCTCAATCATCAAGTCCATACCAGGCAACCAATAACTAAATCAAATTCTTGCCTTAATCTTGCTCATAACTTGATGTCCTTCGTGTCCCAAATTCATAATTTTTCCCCTTAACTCTGCAGGCACACCAAGTCTAAAAGAATTCCACCATCATTAGATAATTCATCCCTGACTTTCCAATAACTGACTAGTTGTTGATCTTTTTTCATTTCAGATTTCCACCCATTCTGCGTAGCTTCATTTACACGTTGCAGAAGAGAATCTGCAACAGCTGTAAACCATTCTTCTTGAGGTACACATCCTTCAGTAATACTGCAAACTTTCAATTTATCTTCGTCTAGGCTCACTTCCTCTATTACAGTACTGAGTCTCAACAGACAATCAGCAACATTATTACGTGGACCCGGAACATAATGTACTCTAAAACAAAAATCCTGCAACCCTACAATCGATCTGTAAATGTGCATCGAAATCATGTAAGCACTTTCTTAGTAAAAACTTCCTCCAAACTTTTGTGATCCTTATAAACAGTAAACTCCCTACACCACAGGAAGTTCTTAAGTTTCTTGATAGCCCAAAAAACACTGTAAGCTTCTCTTTCAATTGTGGAATTCCTTTCCTCAGCTTCACGTAAAGATCTTGATATATATACAACTGGTCTAAGTTCAGAATATCTGCAACAAATACCACCCAGTCATCTAGTGCTGGTATCTGTCATCATAAAACAATCTTTCTTTGGATCAAAACATTTCAGGGTTTCCACAATAGCTAGCTCTTGCTTAATTTCTGAAAATTCTATTTCACACTCCTTGTCCCACATAAACTCAACCTTTTTTTTTTTTTTTTGTAATTTTCTTATCCCAAGAGTTTTAGAAGCTAAGTTGGGTAAGAATTTTGCATGAAATTCAACCATTCCCAAAAATGAAAGTAAATCATCTTTTGACTCTGGAGTATGCAATCGTAATATACCCTCAACAAATTATTTTTTTTAAACATTCCTTCAGCATTTACTTTGTGACCCAAATATTCAATCTCATTCTGTCCAAAAGAACATTTGTTCAGCTTGAGAGTCAATCCACTTTCCTTTAGTTTATCTGAAATTTGTCGGACTCTCTCATCATGTATCTCTATAGTATCACCATAAATTAAAAAATTGTCCTGAAAGCATTTGACTCCTGGCATGCTTCCGAACAACCTATACATGATCTGCTGAAAAACAGCAGCTGCTGACACCAGGCCAATAGGCATACGCACAAAACTATAGGTACCATAAGGAGTCACAAACGTAGTATAATCCTTGGAATCAGGATGTAATCTCATTTGAAGGTAAGCAGCACTTAAATCCAAGGTGGTGAAATATTTGGCACCATTTAACAAGGAAACCATTTCCGAAATATTGGGTAGAGGGAAAAGGTCACTTATCACACACTTCTTGAGGGCTCTAAAATCAACACACAATCAGATCTCACCTGAATGCTTCCATGCGACCACGATCGGTGCCACCCACTCTGAACTTTCTACATGTTTAATAACCCCAAGCTTACATAATCTCTTAACCTCAGACTCTAGAGCTTCTCTCAACGATAAGGGAACCGGGCAAACTTTCGCCACCGCTGGTATTACTGCATACTTCAAATTCATTTGATGTACATAACCTTTCAGACAACCCATTTTTCCACTAAATACTTCAGGAACTTATTTTCAAAATTCTGAATAGCTATGTTGTAGTTGAATTTTCAGTTCATGCATACCATTTAATTCTCTCATATACTCCTCTTTGAGCATTACAGGAGTAGGCAAATTAGGATCAAGAATGATGAAAGAAAGATCCCTTTGATGAGGCAAACTTATTACACTGTCTCCTTTCACAGGAACATCAACGTTACCATAGATAGTCTTGTTCTTAAAACTTAATTCTGACTCAAAGGAACCTTTGAGATCTATTGACTGTCCACTGTAGGATCCTGGTATTACATCAGGTTCTCTTAAGTCTATCTTGTGGCTCAGTTCTTTGTCATACACTTCGTTAGATATTAGCGTAAGCCAAGCTCCTGAATCAAATAACATTTCAACTCCCAAATCACCCACTATAACTTGATCTTTGGGATGTTTCTGAGATCCGTGTTTGGAAACCACAGATAACATGTAGTCATCTCCTTATTTCACAAGTTCTTACTTGCAAATCATTGATGATCTGCAACCTCTAGCAAGATGTCCCTTCTTTTGCAGACTCCACATGTTACATTCAATGCAGGACAGTTTTTGAATGATGCATTTCTACACCTGTAGCACAACACCGTTCTTTACCTTAATGGATTGGTTTTGTGTGTTTTTATTCTTTTCAATGTCTTTGCTTTTATTTTCATCAACCTTCACACCTACTTAACTGACAGTGGTGCTTTTATTTTTCTCCAATTCTTCCACACATTCTAGTGTGTGTTCTATCCTTTTCACAAAGGAAATAGCTTCATGTGAAGATGGATCATCTTTGGTCCACATCTCATGCCTAATTTTTTCACTAGGACACCTTAACATGAACTGATCCCTAATCCCCTCTTCCAAGGCAGTACCAACTTCCTCAAACATGTAACATATTGCTCAAGTATGGTGCTGACCTTTAGAAGATAGTGCAAATCCAGTTTTTCTAAACACATATCAAATTCATTTAGATCAGTTGTGTCATCTCCCACATCTGGAAGATTTTTCAAAAACTTCCTGACCCTCACTCCCCAGACAATGTAACAGTAGCAAAGTGTTCCTTTCACTAGAAAGATTTGTTCCACAAACTCTTGCATAATGTAAAAATCTATTTTTCCATTTTGCCCACCTAATAGGAGGATCACCCAGAAGGGTAAGGAAAAAAGGAGGAGTAACATTTTGCATAGGTCGTTATGATAATGTTTTTTAAAAATACGACTTATGTTCCTTCGCCTGGGAAATAACACAAGAGTAGAACTCAGCAAGTCAAAATGAATGAGAAGAAGGTAACTTGGCGCGATGAAGTGTAAAGATAAACACGCGTGTTTATCGATGTACAGTTGGTTCATTGTGAAGGTGTGTTTATCGCTGTGGGAAGTAGATAAACACAGGTGTGATTATCGCCAAAGCAAGACGGTAAATATGCAGCCAAACAAAGCCGGTGAATATGCAGCCAAACAAAGCCGGTCAGGCTTGTTTTGCCGTTACTGGGCAACAGTGCCCGTGATCCGTGCTAAGGCAGAGTGTCAGAGTGACGTTGCGGTTGCTGGGCAAAATCTTGGTTATGCAGCCAAAGAAAGTCGTCTGAAGGCAGTGGGTTTGTTTTTATACCTGGTCGGGCTTTTGGTGCAGCTGCTTGGCAACAGTGACATTGCTGCGCGCTAAGGTGGAGTGATGTTGCAGTTACTGGGCAACCTGCCAGGTTGCAGAGACGATCGGAATGTATTCGCGAGGACAGTATACATTAAATTTAAATAACTTTGTATATGAAAAATAGCTTCTAAATCCTACGCAAGACTGTACATGTAAATTCCAACTTGTATAGTCGCTTACTTGTATCGTCATATTGCTTGTATTGTCATTGTTGGACCAGGCCCTTTTTGCAGGGTCATCCCCAAACTTTTTGCCTCCTTCCTCCTATTATTTTCTGGCCGGTTTAGGACACTGGGCACTTTAAAGTGCAAATGCTGTCTGTGTGAACTATATTGGTATTGGTGATTGGTTTATCCTTGATTGGCATATTTGATTTACTATTAAGTCCCCAGGGAAAGTGACTAGAGGTGCATGTAAATGAAATGATATTAGTGGGCCTGCAGCACTGATTGTGTCACCCACATGAGTAGCCCTCTAAATGTGGCTCAAACCTGCCACTGTGCTGCCTGTGTGTGCAGTTTTAACCTGCCAATTCGACCTGGCAAGTGTTCCCACTTGCCAGGCCTAATTCTTCCTGTTTTGTTCATGTAAGGCACCCCTAAGGTAGGCCCTAGGTATCCCCCTGTGCAGGATGCAGCATATGGTAAAGGTGGGACATGTTCTGATGTGTTTTACATGTCCTAGCAGTGAAATACTCCCAAATTAGTTTTTTTCACTGTTGCAAGGCTATCTCTCTCATAGGTTAGATAACTTTTAAGTGCAGTTTTCCTTTGGGAGCAGATAGAGGACTGGAGTTTGGGGTGTCGGAACTCACAATTTAAAAATTCATCCCACACTGAATCTCTCCTGCGCCTTCCTGCTTCCAGCTAGACTCAAGGTAATCCACAAACAAAGGAGTAATTTCTTTGAATCTCCTGAGACTGCCTAGGACTGGTTGGAACAAACCTTCTTGGGAACTCACAAACCTGGGATCTAGCAATCTCCTCCACCCAAGACGCAGCACATCCCCAAACTGTCTTCTACAGTAGGGAATGAGGGACAGCTCAATCGATGATTGTAGACCACGCTAGCTAATGATTTCCCGTATAACTCATACTACTCTGGGGTCTCCTTCATGGCCCAGGACACTAGGATGGACACAGGGTTGGCCACTAACAGACATCTGGCATAGTCGCAATAAAGGAATGAAAGAATATTCTGTCCGCCCCCCCCCCTGCCACATGCCCTGCATGTGCTTCTGGGTCGAATCCTTTGCACTACATCGCTTCTCAATAATACTACCTACACTACAAACTTAGGGAAAATCCTATCTGACCATAACCCACTGGAACTGACACTGTCCTGGGCTGAGAACCGCCTCCTGTACCCACATGGCACCTACCGCCCAGGTTACTAGAGGATGGCACACTCCACAACACTCTGGCAAATAACAACTACTTTGCCAAGAATACCAATGCAGCCTCCTCCCTACCGTGGAGTGGGAAGCATTTAAAGTAGTGGTTCAGGGGACATCCATAAGGTCATCTGTAGAGGCTCACCAGACAATTCACTGTGAGCTTGCTCATATTGAAAAGGAAATTGGTCTCCGAGAGAAAGTAAGCACAACGGACCCGTCTCACCTGCCTGAGCTACAGACAGCTGGGATCAACTACGCTGACTTCTTAGAGCATCTCTGTGTTATAGACTGCAGAGCTTGCCTACAGAAATCTTACTCTGAAGTGGATGAATCGGGCCCGCTATTGGCCCAGATGATTAAATAGACACCCTCTCCCATTCCATTACCAACATCATTACCCCCCCAGATGACCCATGCCATCACACAACTTGAAATCATCACCACCTTCCGCAATTATTTTGCTGATCTTTATTCCCCTCCTGCACCCCGCTCCCCGGCAGGGGCTGTGGCAATACACTCTTTCCTGCATGGCCTGTCACTGCCCAACTAAACACAGCTGACAGGGAAGGCATAGGAGCTTCTTTAGCCGCTGGCAAAATCCACCTGGCCATTATGGATTTACCTTGTAGCAAAACCCCAGGAACAGACTGACTCCCACTGGAATTTTACATTATTTACATTAACCGTCTGATACCACAATTGGAACACCTATATAAATCCTCCTTAGAGGAGGATGCGCTACGTTCTACTGCTAGACAAGCCTTGGCGACATCTTTATTGAAACCTGGCAGAGCCCCATCCGATATGTCGTCCTACATACTACCATCACTACTTATTACGGAATATAAGATTCTGAGTAAGGTCTTGGCACACAGGCTCCTTTTCCTGCTCATTAAAATAATGCACACAGACCAAATTGGCTTCATCCCCAAACATAATACTTCTCTGAATATACTGCGAGTGTACCATATTATGGACGGTCCACGAGTTCACCACGCTTGCCTATCATTAGATCTATGGCAGTCATTCAACACCCCAGGGTGGGACTATGTGCTGTTTGCCCTTTAGCAATTTGGGATCCCTCCCAAGTATATACGATGGGTCAGACTGTTATACACCTCTCCAACTGCGAGGGCGCTGGCGGGTGCGCACATCTCAGACACATACCCTATTTTCCATGGCACTAGGCAGGTCTGCCCCCTGTTCTCTATGCTGTTCGTGATAGCACTGGAACTGCTGGCACAGAGACTTCGTCAAGGGGCACATGACTAGGGGATACCAATTGGACGCACACTCCATGCAACTTCTTTGTATGCAGATGACATGGTACTTTACTTCATAGATCTTCACATGAAGCTCCCCATGGTCGCTCGGACATTCACCGATTTTGCAGCACTTTCAGGATTCTACATAAACTTTGATAAGCCATATGCATTTCTATTGCAGTTACAGAGATTGGACAGACCATACCCTTTGGTGATAAAACCATACAGTTGGTGTGCACTACATTTAAATACTTAGGCATACAGGTATGTAGAGAACCAATAGATTTAATGGAAGGCAACCTGCACATCTCCCAGGCCACAGATCACCTTCTGGAGCACATTGCCATTGTTCTTGGCAGGCTAGCTTGTGCTTGCCAAAATGGTGATGCCCCTGCGCCTGCTTTATTATTTTGTGAATTTACCAGTGGTGAGTCCGGCTGTTTTTTTCAATTTTTTTTTAACAGTCTCCTAATAGATCTGGCGTGGGGCAATGGCAGGAGGAGAGTAAGTCTTGCTAAGGTACAGCTCCCTTCGGGCGGCAGTGCAACGGGGTCCCCAGACTTTAAATCATACTACCTAGCAGCCCAACTGCAGTGGCTTTCCTATTGGCTAACCGGGTGCAACCTTAATGAAATTAATTACACACAAGTTATGCTGGACCACAGTAAACTGCACAGACTGATTTGCACGGATAGAAAGGCCCCACCTCCCCAAGCCACTCTGTTATTATGAGTTTCTTTGACGTACTGGAGGATCATTATGAAATGCACTGCACCGGTAACACCAAATGCTCCAAATATACCACTGCTAAGTCTTCCTACGTCAGGTGGTACACTAATGAAACAGCGCTTATACATTTGGGAGCAGGGTGGAGTCGCAATAGTCGTGGCATTGTTAGACGGTTTCCTTTTGTAGCATGGCGATTTTACTTATGTGCAGGGACTCTATATCCCTAACTCATGCTAATATCAGGAGATGTATAAAAAAAAAGTATTGGGCCCCCAAAGAGGCAGAGCCGCTGACACACAAACTAGTGCAGGCCACGCACACAATGGGCCTTGGTAGAAATCTGATTAGATAGTTATACCGAGGATTCCGGACACATCTATTGACCTCACTGACCCCCTTTCGGATGTGATAGGAGGAGGACCTGTGTCGAGAGCTCAGGGACAAGGAATGGTCCTCACTTTTTGGATACCCTACAAGAATTTCTCACAACTCAAGGTTCAAATTTATCCAGTTCTCTATATTACACCATGCATATCTCACACCACACAGGCTTCATACAATATTCACCACTGTCTCATCTGCATGTCCTCGATGTCAAATCAAATCAAATCAAATCATTAACATTTATAAAGCGCGCTACTCACCCGTGCGGGTCTCAAGGCGCTAGGGGGGAAAGGGGGGGTTATCGCTGCTCGAACAGCCAAGTCTTTAGGAGTCTCCGGAAAGCGGAGTGGTCCTGGGTGGTCCTGAGGCTGGTGGGGAGGGAGTTCCAGGTCTTGGCCGCCAGGAAGGAGAAAGATCTCCCACCCGCCGTGGAGTGGCGGGTGCGAGGGACGGCAGCAAGTGCGAGGCCAGCGGAGCGGAGGGGGCGGGTGGGGACGTAGAAGCTGAGGCGTCTGTTGAGGTATTCCGGTCCCTTGTTGTGGAGGGCTTTGTGTGCGTGGGTGAGAAGACGGAAGGTGATCCTTTTGCTGACTGGGAGCCAATGCAGGTGTCTCAGGTGTGCGGAGATGTGGCTGTTGCGGGGTACGTCGAGGATGAGGCGGGCCGAGGCGTTTTGGATGCGTTGCAGGCGGTTTTGGAGTTTGGCTGTGGTCCCGGCGTAGAGGGTGTTGCCGTAGTCCAGGCGGCTCGTGACGAGGGCGTGGGTCACGGTTTTTCTGGTGTCGGCGGGGATCCAGCGGAAGATCTTACGGAGCATGCGGAGAGTGAGGAAGCAGGCGGAGGACACGGCGTTGACTTGCTTGGTCATGGTGAGAAGAGGGTCCAAGATGAAGCCGAGGTTGCGGGCGTGGTCTGCGGGGGTCGGTGGGGTGCCGAGGGCCGTGGGCCACCAGGAGTCGTCCCAGGCGGACGGGGTGTTGCCGAGGATGAGGACTTCCGTTTTTTCAGAGTTCAGCTTTAGGCGGCTGAGCCTCATCCAATCTGCGACGTCCTTCATACCCTCTTGTAGGTTGGTCTTGGTGCTGGCGGGCTCCTTGGTGAGGGAGAGTACAAGTTGGGTGTCGTCGGCGTAGGAGGTGATGATGATGTCGTGCTTGCGTACGATGTCGGCGAGGGGGCTCATGTAGACATTGAAGAGTGTCGGGCTGAGCGATGAGCCTTGAGGTACGCCGCAGATGATCTTGGTGGGTTCTGAGCGAAACGGAGGGAGGTAAACTCTTTGGGAGCGGTTAGTGAGGAAGGAGGCGATCCAGTCCAGGGCCTGGCCTTGGATCCCGGTGGAGCGTAGGCGGGTGATTAGGGTGCGGTGACAGACGGTGTCAAAGGCAGCCGAGAGGTCGAGGAGAATGAGGGCGACTGTTTCACCGTTGTCCATCAGGGTTCTGATGTCGTCTGTGACTGAGATGAGGGCGGTTTCCGTGCTGTGGTTGGTTCGGAATCCGGTTTGTGAAGGGTCGAGCAGGTTGTTGTCTTCCAGGAAGGTGGTCAGCTGTTTGTTGACGGTCTTTTCTATTACCTTGGCTGGGAAAGGTAGAAGAGAGATGGGGCGGAAGTTTTTCAGGTCGCTTGGGTCAGCCGTAGGTTTCTTTAGTAGGGCGTTGACTTCAGCGTGCTTCCAGCATTCGGGGAAGGTAGCAGAAGAAAAAGAAGAGTTGATGACGGTCTGGAGGTGCGGGGCGATGATGTCGTCGGCTTTGTTAAAGATGAAGTGCGGGCAGGGGTCCGAAGGGGCGCCGGAGTGGATAGAGTTCATGATGGATTTGGTTTCTTCCGTGTTGATGTGGGACCAGTTGTTGAGGGTGATGTCCGGGGAAGCGGGTTCAGTGGTGTATGGTTGGGTCTGGTGTCCGAAGCTGTCGTGGAGGTCGCTGATCTTGCGATGGAAGAAAGTGGCGAGGGATTCGCACAAATCCTTTGAGGGCGTGACGGCGTTGGCGCTGGCGCTGGGGTTGGAGAACTCTTTGACGATGCTGAAGAGTTCTCTGCTGTTGTAGCTGTTTTTGTCTAGTCTGTCGGTGAAAAAGTTCCTTTTGGCAGTGCGGATCAGGTGGTGGTGTTCGCGTGTAGCGTTCTTGAGGGCGGTCATGTTGTCAGCGGTGTGGTCCTTGCGCCAGGCCTTCTCAAGGGCACGACAAGTTTTCTTTGATTCTTTGAGGGTGTCAGAGAACCAGAGAGGTTTTTTGGTGTTGGTCTGTCGATGCGTGCGTTTGAGGGGAGCAAGGTTGTCAGCGCAGTTGGAGATCCAGTTTGTGAGGTTGAGAGCTGCGTCGTTGGGGTCGGTGGTGAGGGTGGGTTGGTTGGCGGCGAGAGCGGAGAAGAGTTGCTCTTCAGGGATCTTGTTCCACTGTCGATGAGGGATGGGTTGAGTGCGGAGGTGGGAGGTCTCGCGTCGGAATGTGAAGTGGACGCAGCTGTGGTCGGTCCAGTGTAGGGCAGAGGTGTGGCTGAAGAAGACGTGTTTGCTGGCGGAGAAGATAGGGTCGAGCGTGTGTCCGGCGATGTGGGTGGCGGTGTTCACCAGTTGTTTAAGGCCGAGGTTGGCGAGGTTGTCGAGCAGGGTGGTGGTGTTGGGGTCGTTGTTTTGTTCCAGATGGAAGTTGAGGTCGCCTAGGAGGATGTAGTCCGGTGAGGCGAGGGCGTGCGGGGAGATGAAGTCGGCGATGGCGTCGCTGAAAGAGGCGCGAGGTCCGGGAGGACGGTAGACGAGGGATCCTCTGAGGGTGGTCCTTGGGTTGGTGCGAATCTGAAAATGCAGGTGTTCAGCGGCGAGGGGGGGGTCTTCGGTGGAGGTGGTGACGCTGATGGAGTCTTTGAAGATGATGGCGACACCTCCTCCTACTTGGTTGGTGCGGTCTTTTCTGGAGATCTTGTAGCCTTCGGGGATGGCGGGTAGCGATGTCTGGAGCAGAGGAGGCGTTCATCCATGTCTCCGTGATGAAGGCGACGTCCGGGGCTGTGGAGTCCAGGAGGTCCCAAAGTTCAACGGCGTGCTTGTGGACGGAACGAGCGTTGATCAGGATGCACTTGAGGTGGTTGATGGCGCGTGGGCTTGTGGTCGTGGTAGTTGCGTGGTGGAAGATGCGTTTGCAGGAGTTGCAGGCGAAGGGTCCATGGGTGCGTTTGGGGTGAGCTAGGAAGCAGGTTTTGGAGCGCCCTGGGTTGAGGGCGTGGAGGGTGGTGGGGTCGTAGCGGATCAGCGGGGCTTGGGGGAGCTGGGGACCAGGGGTCGTGGCGCTGGGCGCGGGCCAGGCGCGGACGGGCGCAGACGGGCTTGCCTCTGGCGCGCCTCCGGCGCGCCAGCGGCGTGCCCGCTGCGCGCAGCGGCCGCCATAAGAGGTAGGAGGGGGGGGGAGGGGTCAGCTGGGGGCGAATGGGAGCTGGGGGGCGGGGGCGTGCAGGAGGTCGCGGCGGGAAAGCGCGAGGGAGGGGGGGGACAGGTAGAGTGAGAGGAGCTGGGGGAGGGGGTTTAGGGTGGAGGAGGGTGAGTGTTAGGAGGTTTGGAGATTAGGGAGAGAGATAGGAGTAGGGTTGTGAAGATAGGGGAGGGGGGGTTGTAGAGGTGGGTGAGGGAGAGAGGTAGAGTGAGAGGATAGGGAGATAGGTAGTAGAGGGGGTGGCGGGAGGGGGGGAGAGATAGAGAAATAGATAGAGAAAGTAGATAGAGAAGTCGATAGATAGGGAAATAGATAGATAGACAGATAGGTAGGTAGGAGGAGGTGGAGAGTGGGGGAGTTAGATAGTGAGATAGGGAGCTAGAGAGATAGGAAGATAGGAGGAGTGAGGGAGGTAGATAGCGAACGGGTTAGCTAGGGGTGAGAGAGGGGGAGGCGAGTGAGGGAGGGGGATGAGGAAGGAGCAGGAGGGCAGGCTCGGGGGAAGAAGACGGAGGAGGTAGAAGAGCCGAAGACAGGAGAACAGAAGACAGAAGAACAGAAGACAGAAGAACAGAAGACCGGAAGAGCAGAAGAATAGAAGAACAGAAGACCGGAAGACCGGAAGAGCAGAAGACAGAAGAACAGAAGAACAGAAGAACAGAGAAGAACAGAGAAGAACACAGAAGCACCGAGAAGAACAGAGAAGAAGAACACAGAAGACCGGAAGAACACAGAAGAACAGAAGGGAAGAACAGAAGAACAGAAGAGAAGAACAGAAGAACACAGAAGAAGATTGCAGAGGGGGGGCGAGGAGGAAGAGACAGAGAGGAGGAAAAGAAGCAGGAGCAGGAGAGAAGGTGAGTGGCGCGGGGCAGGGCGAGGGGCTGGGAGGAGGGGGGTACTTACAGTTAGGTGGGTCTCAGGAACACAGGAACTCGGGAACTTGGAGGAGCTGCAGCGGCAGGGGGAGCGACCTACCCTTGGGTCAAGGGTCGCTACCACTGTCGCGCAGCGGCCGCCATAAGAGGTAGGAGGGGGGGGGGGAGGGGTCAGCTGGGGGCGAATGGGAGCTGGGGGGCGGGGGCGTGCAGGAGGTCGCGGCGGGAAAGCGCGAGGGAGGGGGGGGACAGGTAGAGTGAGAGGAGCTGGGGGAGGGGGTTTAGGGTGGAGGAGGGTGAGTGTTAGGAGGTTTGGAGATTAGGGAGAGAGATAGGAGTAGGGTTGTGAAGATAGGGGAGGGGGGGTTGTAGAGGTGGGTGAGGGAGAGAGGTAGAGTGAGAGGATAGGGAGATAGGTAGTAGAGGGGGTGGCGGGAGGGGGGGAGAGATAGAGAAATAGATAGAGAAAGTAGATAGAGAAGTCGATAGATAGGGAAATAGATAGATAGACAGATAGGTAGGTAGGAGGAGGTGGAGAGTGGGGGAGTTAGATAGTGAGATAGGGAGCTAGAGAGATAGGAAGATAGGAGGAGTGAGGGAGGTAGATAGCGAACGGGTTAGCTAGGGGTGAGAGAGGGGGAGGCGAGTGAGGGAGGGGGATGAGGAAGGAGCAGGAGGGCAGGCTCGGGGGAAGAAGACGGAGGAGGTAGAAGAGCCGAAGACAGGAGAACAGAAGACAGAAGAACAGAAGACAGAAGAACAGAAGACCGGAAGAGCAGAAGAATAGAAGAACAGAAGACCGGAAGAGCAGAAGACAGAAGAACAGAAGAACAGAAGAACAGAGAAGAACACAGAAGAACACAGAAGCACCGAGAAGAACAGAGAAGAAGAACACAGAAGACCGGAAGAACACAGAAGAACAGAAGGGAAGAACAGAAGAACAGAAGAGAAGAACAGAAGAACACAGAAGAAGATTGCAGAGGGGGGGCGAGGAGGAAGAGACAGAGAGGAGGAAAAGAAGCAGGAGCAGGAGAGAAGGTGAGTGGCGCGGGGCAGGGCGAGGGGCTGGGAGGAGGGGGGTACTTACAGTTAGGTGGGTCTCAGGAACACAGGAACTCGGGAACTTGGAGGAGCTGCAGCGGCAGGGGGAGCGACCTACCCTTGGGTCAAGGGTCGCTACCACTGTCGCGCAGCGGCCGCCATAAGAGGTAGGAGGGGGGGGGGAGGGGTCAGCTGGGGGCGAATGGGAGCTGGGGGGCGGGGGCGTGCAGGAGGTCGCGGCGGGAAAGCGCGAGGGAGGGGGGGGGACAGGTAGAGTGAGAGGAGCTGGGGGAGGGGGTTTAGGGTGGAGGAGGGTGAGTGTTAGGAGGTTTGGAGATTAGGGAGAGAGATAGGAGTAGGGTTGTGAAGATAGGGGAGGGGGGGTTGTAGAGGTGGGTGAGGGAGAGAGGTAGAGTGAGAGGATAGGGAGATAGGTAGTAGAGGGGGTGGCGGGAGGGGGGGAGAGATAGAGAAATAGATAGAGAAAGTAGATAGAGAAGTCGATAGATAGGGAAATAGATAGATAGACAGATAGGTAGGTAGGAGGAGGTGGAGAGTGGGGGAGTTAGATAGTGAGATAGGGAGCTAGAGAGATAGGAAGATAGGAGGAGTGAGGGAGGTAGATAGCGAACGGGTTAGCTAGGGGTGAGAGAGGGGGAGGCGAGTGAGGGAGGGGGATGAGGAAGGAGCAGGAGGGCAGGCTCGGGGGAAGAAGACGGAGGAGGTAGAAGAGCCGAAGACAGGAGAACAGAAGACAGAAGAACAGAAGACAGAAGAACAGAAGACCGGAAGAGCAGAAGAATAGAAGAACAGAAGACCGGAAGAGCAGAAGACAGAAGAACAGAAGAACAGAAGAACAGAAGAACAGAGAAGAACAGAGAAGAACACAGAAGCACCGAGAAGAACAGAGAAGAAGAACACAGAAGACCGGAAGAACACAGAAGAACAGAAGGGAAGAACAGAAGAACAGAAGAACACAGAAGAAGATTGCAGAGGGGGGGCGAGGAGGAAGAGACAGAGAGGAGGAAAAGAAGCAGGAGCAGGAGAGAAGGTGAGTGGCGCGGGGCAGGGCGAGGGGCTGGGAGGAGGGGGGTACTTACAGTTAGGTGGGTCTCAGGAACACAGGAACTCGGGAACTTGGAGGAGCTGCAGCGGCAGGGGGAGCGACCTACCCTTGGGTCAAGGGTCGCTACCACTGTCGCGCAGCGGCCGCCATAAGAGGTAGGAGGGGGGGGGAGGGGTCAGCTGGGGGCGAATGGGAGCTGGGGGGCGGGGGCGTGCAGGAGGTCGCGGCGGGAAAGCGCGAGGGAGGGGGGGGGACAGGTAGAGTGAGAGGAGCTGGGGGAGGGGGTTTAGGGTGGAGGAGGGTGAGTGTTAGGAGGTTTGGAGATTAGGGAGAGAGATAGGAGTAGGGTTGTGAAGATAGGGGAGGGGGGGTTGTAGAGGTGGGTGAGGGAGAGAGGTAGAGTGAGAGGATAGGGAGATAGGTAGTAGAGGGGGTGGCGGGAGGGGGGGAGAGATAGAGAAATAGATAGAGAAAGTAGATAGAGAAGTCGATAGATAGGGAAATAGATAGATAGACAGATAGGTAGGTAGGAGGAGGTGGAGAGTGGGGGAGTTAGATAGTGAGATAGGGAGCTAGAGAGATAGGAAGATAGGAGGAGTGAGGGAGGTAGATAGCGAACGGGTTAGCTAGGGGTGAGAGAGGGGGAGGCGAGTGAGGGAGGGGGATGAGGAAGGAGCAGGAGGGCAGGCTCGGGGGAAGAAGACGGAGGAGGTAGAAGAGCCGAAGACAGGAGAACAGAAGACAGAAGAACAGAAGACAGAAGAACAGAAGACCGGAAAAGCAGAAGAATAGAAGAACAGAAGACCGGAAGAGCAGAAGACAGAAGAACAGAAGAACAGAAGAACAGACCCAGATGCTGACTTGTTCCACATGTTGTGGTCCTGTCCTGTCTTATCCTCATATTGGACACAGATCTGAACCACCGTAGTAGAACTCGCTGAATGGGATGATTGGCGACTGTTTGAGAATTTTATACTGGGTTTGTATCCTTGCCCTAAAGGTGATGACACATTTTGCAGATTTGGCTCTAGTGCTAGCTATATGGCTCCTGACCATGAGATGGCTATCCTCCACAGCACCTACTGTGGCCCAGTGGAGGGAGGAGGTAGAGAGATGGGGTCTGGTGGAGAGTGATGCATTCCCCCGCGAGGAGTACAGGGGATTACAAAGACAGCTGATAGCACTCGAATGGGACGCACTTTTGGAGTCATTTAAAACCCAAGGATCGTCTCCAGATGTCCCTTCTGCCACGTAAGAGACTTCCATTCAGGATGCCTGATAGAATCCTCCGTTCCTGCCTTCCATTGTTGAATTTGACTGACTGGCTCCTGAGGTCTTGCAGTATGACACCTGTAGTTGCCAGGTTATTTTATGACAATTCTAAGAAAGGAGATACATCCTTCCACAAGATCTTTATATGCACTCGCGTGGAAGAGGTTTCTGCACATGATATTTCAGGCAGACCCGCAAACATGCTAAGAAGAGCCAGTATGACCTTATCTTATTTACTGTGAAAGACTAGTTTAGAGTTGTGTTTTAGTTGAGCAGATATCCCCAACAAGTAACTTGGGAGCTACTAGTATCTCTTCAGTGTTAGCGCTTTTTTAATCAAAAGGGCAAGAATCGAGGAACATCTGTCATAAAGACTACTCAGTAAGGCAAGAGAAGAAAACTGAAATTATTTTAAGTGCTTACGAAAATAAGGCTTTGACATGAAGTGTGCCTATAAGGAAAGGAGAACTTTGATTTTTCTCTCAAATGCCAGGTTTATATACAGTTTTAGGCTAAGAAACTGTGAGGTCACTTGGTGCGACAAAGGTACACTACTTGAGCCAATGGTAGAACAGCAAACACATCACATGGTATTGATAACCTCTGCTCTATAACTAATGAATATACGGTACTATGCCTTACACAGAAAACAATACTACATTCAGAGCATAGAAGCACATGCATTCAGCAAAAAGAAATGGGCTTCAATTTGTATACAATTGTAAGTCTTAGGAACACAAAACCTTGCATTTTGTAGATGCTACAGAGCAAAAAAGACCTTTGAATGAACAGAATTTCATATAAATAATAAACAGTGAAGGCCACAACTTCATCTCTGCAGAGCACAAATTGGGAGAGGGAAGACAAGTTGGTGACATGCTCTACAAATAACACGCATCTAAAATCTGCAAACTAAAAAACACAAGTAGGCCTAAACCAAACTCAAGTCAAGTTAAGAGAACTACTTCATATAAAACATAGTAAAGACATTGTATTTGGGACTTTCAAGTATCAGATGATATGCAGAATTGTTACCTATGGAATCTGCCCCCACTTGAGCTACCTGTGAATAGCTCTTCTATGTGTTAACCCACCAAGTAAATTAAACGTTTTTGTTTAATGGAATTAGGTATGTCTTAAAAGTAAAATGTGTGTATTTTTAGAATTAATAAGCTGATGTTTACATAAGATAATATTTAAGCCTGAGATATTTAAAGGGTAATTCGTAGCGTGTTAGGGAGTCTTACTATTGATATTCTTTCTTAGGTGCCAGAGGGCACTGCATACATAACTGCTATGCTCTACCTAGAGGCATTCAGAATAAAAACTTGCACAACTTCTTTTTTTTTTTTTACATTATTGCTGTGTCAATGTTAGTAATCCTGCACATAGTTGCCACCAATTGAATCTTGTCTGAAGTGCTCACAATTAATACTCAGGATGATTTTTATTGAACATAAGTATCATTATCATTCATAGATTAGAGTGTATTCTCAGGAATCTTTCTTATCTAGTGATGATTACGCTTTTCCTGGAGGGTCTTAAGAAGGTGTTTCTCTCAATTAGAGGGCCTCTGTATCTGTACAAGGCAGATTTGCAGCATCCTTCCTGGAACATTGTCTTTTTGGGAGTTAATACATGTGCCAGGATGGTGAGTGAACTTCAGGCTGTGTGTGTTGGTGAACCATACATGGTTTTCCATCGTAACAGAGTGTCATTAAGAACTCATCCTTCTTCCAACAGTGGTATCTGATTTTCAAATTAATCAAACTATTTCCTTACCTACTTTTTTGTAATCAATCGTCCCTGGAAGAGAGACTGTTTGATAGCCTCATTATCAAAAGGTCATTATTTAATTATTTAGATAAGGCTAAAGAGATTTGCATAGTAAAAACAGCAGCTTCTTTTTAATTATGGTGTAGTTCTGACAGGTCTAGCTTTTTCTAAATGCACTGTAGCCATGTGGATTGTTTCTCGCAGTATTATCTGTTAAGAAAAAGCTAATATGCACTTATTTGGAAAAGCCTGGGGCCCATTCCTCAAGTATGAATGGGGCTATTGCCTCTTGTACAAGAAATGCCCATATTACTGCCATTTGTTAAGCTGGTTCTTGGTGGTTATAACATACCTTCGCCTGACATTAATGCCCGGACTCTGACACCAGGACAGACACTTTAGTGGTCAAACAGCTCTTCTTAACTTATTTGCTTTAGTAGTTCAAATCTGTGGTCCTGATCACACTTTCAGGATGGAGTAGCTTGAAGCTCTAGTCTAACTTTCATGTCTATCAAAAGGAATCCCATGTGAAGAAGGAAATGTTACTTACTTGTAATCCTAATTCTTCACCATTGTATGCCTGCTGAATTTATAAAAGCCCCACCCATCCCTCTGCTTTCAGGGCCACAGATATTAAACAGTTCAAGGAATGTAAATGTCTTATTTTTGCTGCTTTGAAAAACAGAATGCCTGTCATCCTGTTTGGCATGATTTGATAGTGCAGCTTCTACTGAAGCACTCGGGTCAGCTTTCACTATGTATGCAGTGGCGGCTCCTCCGCCTGCCCACCACCCCTGCAAGCAGCAGCAGCTCCAAACATTTTACTACAAAATGATAATAAACTATGTGTATTATCATGTTATAGTAGAAGGGGTGGGCATTGGGGATGGCAGCCATGGAGGGCAGTGCACAGAGCACTCCCCTCAGTGTACATGTATGTTTGGCTAGCCGTCTCTGGCCGGCCAAACACACATGCGCACTGTGCTCTCTCCAGCCTGGCACTGCATTGCTCTGAGCAGCATCAGGATCAGCCAAAGAGCACGCTAGGAGCCTGTGCCTGCCTGCTGAGGAGAGAGAGGGGGGGCGGAGCAGAGGTAATTATAATTTTTGTTTTTTTTGTTTTATTAATATTCCACCTCCCATTTCTCCCACCCACTCCCCCTTTGCGCTGCCCCGACCCTGTAACACCAGTGAGCCATGACTGTATGTACTTGCTGTACAATTTCACCTGCGCAAATGCCATCACCTTTGTTTCCTGCCTCCATATTTGTCTATTTTTATCCATAAGGAATATATTTGCCTTGCAGAGCCACCCTTCCCTTACAACCCCACAAATGTTGGAGGTGTTCTCTTTCCAACCATAAAACAGGTTTTCTCCTGCTATTGGAAGAACAAGAAGGAGACAGAAAAGAGTATCACAATACCCACAATCTTTTCCGTTTCTCGGTGTTCTTAAACCTTACTCAGACAAATCACGTGAGATTTGCCATCACTAGCGAAATTTACTAATGCACGATATTACTTCATTGCGTGGTTATATTGTAGCAAAGTCATCTTTTTGAATACCCGAATCTTTTGTGTTTGTAAGTAAGTCATACATGCACAAATGGCCAAGTGAATTGGTGAGTAAACGGCAAAATATAAAATAGATTATTTAAGGCTGAAAATACTCATGTGCAAGCAAAGTTTATGGAAGCTGATCTCGCTGAGCATGGCAGCGGTGCGAATTAGAAAATAATTGCACATGTACTATGTGTTTTTTTTTTTTTTTTTTAAATGCATTTTTCTTTTTTTTTGTAAAATGCATTCAAGAATATCTTAAATAAATGCAAGCCGCCTCTTTTCTCCATCACTAAAGTAAGTTAGCACAGTTGACCCTCTGCTTGCACGCAAAATAATCAAATTCTTTATTGATCTGGCAGGTACGAGAGACGGTGGTTAAAGGTCTAGAAAACACTGGAGGTAAGAGTTGTTCTGCTGTTTTTTCTTTTGGTATAGGGAGATTTGCCTTGAAACCCAGGCATAGTTTTGTCTTGTATTAAAAAAGAACTACCCTATAACCTACTGAAATTTAAATTTGTAGGCTGAAACTGTTAGATGTGCAAGTCTAATATAGCTGTCCTTTGGGAGTTGCATTCCTGTCTGTAATTCTGAAGTTCCAAACATCGATTGTCATGTGAGAGCAGACTTTCTAAAAACGCTTCTAAAAAGCTTAATGTACTGTGAAAACAGGGTCAGCTTTAGCGCTGGTGGCGCCCAGTACGACAGACTTTTTTGGCGCCACCCACCCCATGACCACCTCCTCGGATTTCTTCACTACCACCCAGCAAATGTACCCTTCATCTCTCCCTGGCCCCCCTTTCACATGCATTCATTTGTTTTAAGTGCTTGTGAAGGCTGGCTTTACAACTCCACTCAGCTATCCACATAAAATATAGTTCTGTTCTTTACAGCAGGCATATTAACCCTGTACGCCACTTTATGGCAAGTCAAAGCTGTGCTAGACAAAACTCCCATCTCTCTCCCTGGCAGGAACATTAATCAAAAGAGGTATCTTGACATTTTAATTGCTTCCTGAAGGCTGGACACAAAAGGAACTTTTCAGCAGATGCTTTTAAATGGCAAGTTTGTAAGTTATTGTGCCCCCCCCTAAATCGCCACTGCCCCCCCCCCCCCCCAGGTCAAAGTCCCCTAATTCAGGTCAGTGCCCTGTGTGAAAATCATCAGTGTCGCACTGCATGAATAGTGTAGTGCCGTATTTTCAAAGCAGCATGCACTGAGGGTGTCATTGGCGACTCATAGGCAAATAATGCTGCGCTTGTGTGAATATTAAACAGTATTTATTGATGCGTGAATGTACTCAGGCAGAATAGTTGATAACAAGCATTAGTTTCTGTGATTTATGTATTCTAGTCTGCCCTGTAGAAATTATTCTCATGCAGACAACAGCCCCAGATTAAAACATGCAGGTTTACAAACATTTTGAGCTAGGTTTGCATCACAAAAGTGACACAAAGCTCTGCATTTGTTTTTTATGTAACTTGTTTTGCACAATAAAGTTGCCTGAAAGTAATGCAAAGCAGTGCAAAGCGCTGCATTGTGTTATTCTGCATTAAGGGGGCTTTCCATAGGTGGTACATGGGAGTTCCCATGCCCCACCCATGTTTTTTGACACAAAACCCTAACTTCTAACAATGGTAGACAGGTTTTACACCAAAAAATGATGCCATCTGAAAGCAGGCATTAAAAGGAGAACTCCTTTTGTTTCTCCTATCTGTTCCCACTATGCATGTCTGTTACACTGTACAGCGCACATCCAATGTGAGAAAAGTTTTAAACTTAGTCTGAGCATAATATTTTTTTAACTGGAAGGCTATCGTTCCAGTACAGAATCTATGCAAGACTTACACAGACACTTAACCTGAATTACTTTCTACATGTGGCAGATTCATGTGAGGTGCGTCTGCATGCGAAAGTTGATCGACTGTTGCTTAGCATCACATGGCTTCTTTTTGCATTTCATGAGTGCCCAGGCAAACGTTTTAGTAAATCGGAGCCTTAGTTTCTGAATTTAGCTCTACATATTGGAAGAGAATGATACCCATAAAATGAAGAGGATTCGTTGTTATAGACGTTCAACCACAATGGAAATATTTTTTGTATAATTACTTTGCATGGGCAACTTTATTCTGGGCCAGTCACCAAGCTTAAACTTTGTTGTTTACATACTAATTTTTAGGACCACAGCCCATTTGCTTCAGATTGTGCTACCACATCTCTCTAGCAGTTTACTTGTTTGCTTGAGCTTTACCCTTTGTTATTAAGTGGTTCTTGGGAACTGACACATACATTAAAAGTACCTTCATACCTATTAGTTCAATTTGTTTATTTATATGCCTTAATTTTTTTATGTAAAGAAAAGACAGTAGTCCAGTCTTTGGTCATTTGAAGGCCGGACAATGGTAATGCTTTTTACTTAGGAGTGGCGCAGACCCGGTTGATGAGACTCCTGCGGGTACAAAATGCATCAGCATGTCTACTCCTGAATATCCCTAGGTGGTCATCTCTGGGATCGGCTTGGTCAAAATTGCAGTGGCTGCCTCTCAAAACACAACTTACTTTTAAAGCTATGTGCCTCTGTCACAGGATCCTGAGAAATAAAGTGTCCTCGCTACTTGCATCCTTTCTTCAAGCCTCACGTTCCTGCGAGGAACCTAAGATCTTCCGGTTCTTTTCTAGCAGTGGTGCCCATAGTTAAAAAGGCATGGATTAGAGGCTGTTCGTTCAGCTTCCTAGCCGCAAAGGAACTCCTCACCCCTAAAAACCTGGCTGTTTAGGTCAGTTCAGTAGGCCAGCTACTCTGTCATAGGTTTCTCTGCTTCAGGCTCTTGACTCATTCTCACCTAGCTCTGGAACACTTTGGTCGGAGTAGCCATGCACTTTTATAAAATTATTATTATTATTGTTATTATGTATTTACTACACTGCAAGGGCTATGGGTGCTTTACACAAAAGAGGTGAACAATGGAAAATAAGCCAATCCTTAAATAGCAACTCATAAAAAAGGGAGGGAAATATGTTATTGGAATACAAGATGAAAGGGTTTGATGGGGAGAATGCAGTGCCATGAGAATGTGAAAATGTAACCATTAAATGCCCTAATCGTGAGTCGGGTGGAGCAGAGTGCTGTAATGATGCAACCATTATGTCATCTTCTTGCAAGTGGAGATGATCCAATCAGTCTTTCAGGAATCTGTGGAAGAGTAAAGGTAGTTGATTCGCTTAAGTATTAATATCAAGAGACAATAAGCTCCAGATTGAGACTGCTTAGTCTATGGTTGACTATTTCTTCTACACACTGGTATGACATATATGGATTCATGCAACTACGTCCATGAAATCCAGGATCACTTTAACCATTCTTTTTTGGTAGAATATCCTGAAAATTATGTTGCAGGTACTTGGGTAAAGTTTCTAACCCAACAGCTCCCCGGAGAAAATAGGGGAAGGCAGGTTTGATTGGCATCAGTTTTCGATGCTACACAATGCTTTTGCTTGAGGGATTAGAGGGAAAATGAGAGACAGGTAGTTGGTGTTTCAATACTAAATGAATTGGATCACAGACTCCCCTCTTCCCTCATGTGCAGATCATTACGTACATACAAGCGAAAAAAGAACATGGGTGGAACATCTCTGTTCAAGCAGCCAAACTATGGAACTCTCTACCCACAAACATAAGATCCACAGAAAACCATATCCACTTTAGAAGATTACCCAAGGTCTGGCTCTTTGCCACATGACCACTATTCTCACAACTCAAGAATGTACCACCACAGTATACTCAGACATGAAAAGTATACTTCTCACACTATGGACAAGAGCTGTTGTTATACAACTATTCCTCCTGTTATAGGCAGATACCTTTATGTTAGTAGAAAATTATATTTTACACCAGTAGATACATGTCTATATAATAGTGTGTCAAAATTCCAGCATCTACGAACATATAAGTGTATAAAAAAGAGGCCTATACCTGCTACTAATAGCTACAATAAGTGGTATGTGTATATTTATGTATTTAAGTTAATTACTGTTGTTTGGAACCATAAAAAAGTACCATAAAATGAATGTGGACATCAGACCATGTAAATATTGCCACTTCAATGTACATATGGTTCTTTATATATTGGTGTTTAATCAAGCACACAAAACCTTATCAAGAATCGTGTGTGTGTGTATATGTGTGTGTTTGTGAGTTGTGCTCGTGAGTACTTGTCAGCTGGGTGGCAGGAGGGGTAAAGGTTTGAGAAGGATGTTTGGGAGTTTATAGTAGTCAGTATCAGGATGAGTCAGAGGGAGGAGAGATGGGAAGTATGGATATATATATATATATATATACATACATACATACATATAACTGAAAAAAACATCAACAAATGTGCTTACCAACTTTGCAAGAGTTATCCTTAAATTCAACAATTTTATCTTCAATGGTAAACACTATCTGCAGATACAAGGGACTTCCATGGGTACTCGGATAGCTCCTTCCTGTGCAAATATCTTCATGGGCAAACTGGAGGACTATATACTTGTGAGTTCTAGCATCAAACCACTAGTATGGCTATGATACATTGCTGACATATTTATAATATGGAATGCAGAAAGCAGAACATTGAAGTAATTTACAGCTTTTATCAACAGTATCCATCCTACCATCAAATTCACCGGCTGCAATACTAAACAGAAATGTCATCTCCCTTTTCTGGATGTGTTACTCACCATTCATGAACAAAAAATTATAACTGATCTCTACCACAAGCCTACAGATGCTCATCTGTATCTAAACTGGACTTCATGTCACACACGCCACACTAAACTCAGCATCATCTACAGCCAAGCACTCTGAATAAGACGCATCTGCAGCAATGAAGACACCTGTAAAGACCATCTACAGGAGCTTGCTACATTATTTAAAAAGCGAGGCTATCCTCTGCATATCATTCTGCAACAAATGGACAAGTCTGTGCAGTTACCCAGGGAAGCACTTATTTGGAATACCAACAGAAGAAACAGAAGTGACAGAATCCCATTTGTGGTTGACTGTCATCCATCAGCTCCCAACTACAGAAATATAATGCAAACAGCTTTTCTCTTGCTATCCACTTGTGAAAAATTGCAAAAGCTTTTTACAAAACCGCCAGTCATTGCTTACTGCAGAGCTCCCAATTTATGATCACTTACTGTGAGAGCTGAACTTAAGCAAGCTGTAACAAATGCAGGAGTTTATTGCTGTGCTTGTAAAAGGTGCATCACATGTGAATGCCTTTTACAAACATCATCAGTAACTAGCTCTGTTACAAGAAGGACATATGGAATAAGACAGTATCTTACATGTCGCTCAACATGCATTATTTATGTGATTCATTACCATAGTCAAAACTGTAAAAAAACAATATTTAGGCCAAACGATGAATTACCTCCATACACGATTCAGGAACCACAAATCAGCAATAATTAACAAGAAACTTGACCAGCCTGTAGCCAATCATTTTAACCTTGTGGACCATTTTCTAATAGATGTGAAGATTTTCCCTGTGGAACATGTCTTAGAGGAAGAACTACTGGACATCTGAGAAAACATCTGGATGTACCATTTAAAATCACTGCATCCAGATGGACGGAACGTCACTGACAATACCACTTGATTTCTGCATATCTGAAGAGTTCTCAGGACTGCATTGATTCCACATTCCAATCGGAATCTTCACTCCTGATGCTTTTTGAAAATCCAGCAGTGTCAGCTGTGCAGCCAATGAGCAAACCATCTTGTACTGCCTGAGGAAGGTGGAAACGTTGTAGTGGAAATATATTTTTGTTCATTGGTGAGGCCATCTGTTTGAGTCACTTCCTTTATTTATTTATATGTTTATAAAAAAATATATATATGTATATATATATTTTTTTTTTTTGCCCTTTGTCCTTCCTATCCCTCTGACTCATCCCAAACCTTTCTGTTATGAACTTGAAAAGTGCCTTGAGTCCTGAGCATGGAACAAATTACTTACGCTCATGTCCCTGAAACCCACAGTGCACTATGACAGACTCCACCTCAGATTGTCTGCATTTTGTTCTCCATCGAGAATGTTTCTGAGTTCACAGTGTAGCTGAATCAGTTGAATTCCTTCAGCTGTCCTGTATCTGGGGAGGATGGAGGGCACATACGAATCTCCTAAACTGCAAGCTAAAACCCAGTTCTTGCAGGTAGGCATTACATTCTGTTTACAGCTTGTGATTATGTAGGTCAAGTGCATTGAATCAAAGTAGTGGAACATCCCTATAAAGCAGTGACTTTCAGGAAGTGTTTTAGTACTGTCTTCCCAACATACACTTCCTTTCATGCTTGTATATAGACTCAGTATGGCCTTCGTAATTGTGAACTGATGACTTTGTGGCTGTTTTGCAATCACTGCCTAAGTAGGCCTTTGTGAGCCATAAGGATGCTATGGAGTATGCGCTTAGCTTCAGCCAAACAAACCTGAATACCTTTAACGATCCATCCTAAAACAGCAGTAAAGGTCGGTGAGTCTTTCTAATGGTGCATGCACACTCTACATAGAATAGGTTCTTATTTCACATCTAGTGAGTGCACAGTGTTGTTGTCCGGTATTTGTATGTAATAATTAACTATCTTGTTTTAATTTTTTCAGCTGCTTTTCTATCAATGATGAAGGGTGGCAACATCGGCAAACAGATTGTACAAGTTTCTGAATAAAGGTCTGTCAGTTTTGTTGGATAAAATGAAGCAAAACACCCCTTTTTCATTCAAAACATGGACGTTTCCTGCACCACATTTGGAGCTAAAAGACAGTGCTCTCATAAGGAAGTTCCTGGAAGTGACAACTGCATTTCTATATCGGTGTATTTACAACATTTCAAGTTCAGTAAAGTTGAATGTAAACCCGTTGCAGGTGTATGATTTATATCTGAATCCTAGAAGAGGAGCTGGGTAACCCTGGTTCTCTGCAAGCAGTAAGTGGTTTGGGTTCTAAGGACGGTAGTTTTTGTTTCTGATTCTGTTAGGAAGCCAGCATGCAAAGCGCATCCTAAACGAGACGATGAATCCCTGTCAAGGGAATAAATGTTTAGCATAGCAGTCCAATTGAAAATTGCGATGCAGAAAATACCAAGGTAAGGAATGTAAAGGTTAAACATTTGGTAAAATTAATTAACATAAAAATCGTATTTAAGAAATATTCAGTAGAAATACACACTTATATTGTAAAAGGTTTATAAATTGCCTCTCCACCCCCCACAATCGGGCTGTATTTGTAGTATCCTGAAAAATAAGGACAAGCTTTGCAGATCAGATTCCAGAAAGTATCTTATGTCGATTTATTTTCACAAGAATTTTCCCAAAGCTTGTTAGTCAAAAGTGTGTTTTGATTGTGCTTTGTTCCTGTCCGTACCTCAATATTTAATAAAGGTTGTTTTTCTCCCATAGAAAATAATTGACAGATTTCCACGTTTTAGGAGTTAGATTAAAAGTGTTGGCTAATGATTATACCATATAGGTACATTTTTAGTATGATACCTACAGTTTAGGAAAAGTGTGGAATCAGCTTAGTACTAACAATCATCGTGCAGTCTGCAACCCTTTCTTCCCCTTTCCATGCAAATTCGAACTATTCAGTGGTCTGATGGAATATGAAAGTCACTTTGATAATTCAGGTTCTGCATTCCGAGGTTCTTTTTTCTTTAAAAAAGCGCTCAATATTTGCATTGTAAAGCTATAGGAACTGGTCATACTAACGCTTCATGGCATCTGCAGAATAATGATATGTCAGAGTATTCTCAAGTCATACTCAATAGAAGTGATCAGTGGCACCAAGTGGATTACATTGGGCGTCAGATGGGCATGTAGAGCGATGAGTATTAATATGATGCCTGGTACGCAAGTGCAAATGTCCATCCAGATCCACAGAGATTAGTAAAAGTCCAAATGTTCGTTTCACTTTGGTGTTAAAGACTAATGTAGAAGAGTTTTTGGAGAGTCCTCCATTTCATTACAGAATGCAAAGTATTTAGGATATATATCTGTAGTGGAGGGAGAGGTACAGTGTACAAGTAATTGGCAAATCACCTTTTTGCTAACAATATAATAAGACCTAGACCTTTGATGATTTTATTAATAAATACTAGCTACGAAACTAGCAAAACCTATTTTAGGGGAAGGGAGATCAGGTTGCCAACAAAGTGGTCTACTGCAAACCAGTATGTTTGTATTGAGGGACATACATATTTATTTTTATAGCACAGAGAGGAAGCTTTAGTTTGTGTGTACTATGGGCTGTTCCTTGGTCATCTGCTGTTGGTTTGCAAAGATTTCATTTCCATAACTACTGCACATCCAACTGTTGGTAGTGCTAGTTTCCATAGATATCAAATATCAACCAGATATTAGGCCAGTGGTTAACGTTTAGGCTAAACAAAAACACTGAAATCCTTCAGTTATGGTGTAATAAACTAAATATTACTTGTGCCTCCATCATGCACTGCTTGTGACCTCACATATTATATCACTCATGACATTTGCCCTCAAAACTGGTGCACTGCACAGTGTCGTCTTAGGTCATCAAAGATTTCTGACCCTCCTTAGTCCTGATTACTTTCCATAGTTGTTTTTGGACGTCAGAGCAGTCAAGGGGGAAACTGTGGTCCATATTTTGCCACAAAGTTCTTGTAGTATCCAGTGACGTCAAGAAAAGCTCTTTCCTGGATCTTAGTTACGTGACCTTCCTAATTCAGTACTGCTTGCTCTTTTGCCTCTGAAGGGTAAAATATTTTCAATCGCCACACTGTATCTGAGATGGACCACAAAGAGCTGCCCCACTGTGCACTTTGCTGTCTTAATGGACAACTTGGCTCCCTGCATCTTTGTTAACTCCTGCTCTAGGTGATTCATGTTGTCCACTGGCCCTCCCATAAACCGCTAAATATACCAGTATCATCCAGGTAAGCCACGCAGAACTTTGCCAGTCCAAACACACATAGTTGACCAGGAACTGGAAAACGGCAGGAAGATTGTTTAACCCACAGGACATACCTATCCTTAAAGTGATTGAGGCCTTTAGGGGGTAGAAAAAAATCCAGGGAAGAAATGTTTGATATTATAGTCTTAGAGCAATACCTGGATGCATTACCATCTGCTACTCGCAACTGGGTACGGCAACATCCCGGTCTCACAAATGAAACGGCTGTGGATCTAGCCTGTGCTTATCGTAGGGGTCCGGACTTCAGTGCTACCGGAAGAAGAGCTCCTCCCCCTCCTATCCGACCAGGTGTATCTAGAACTGTCACCCATCGACCGGTGGCGATCCATGGCCCTGACCGCACTCAACCTATGGGCCCGGTCGTTTCCGGATACCCCGGCACCGGTCCTCAATGTTACAACTGCTCTGAATGGGGCCACATTGCCAGGTATTGCCCTCAAAGAAAAGACGCAGAAGAACCCATGGAGATAGGTCTGACAAAAGGGAGAGTATTTTGGACCGGAGGTGAAAAACCCAAATATACCCTCCTCATCCTTGTCAATGGTAAAGAAAGAATAGCTCTAATTGATTCAGGTTGCAGCTAGAGTGTTATAAGAGAGAATCTGGTATTACCAGGCCAGGCCAGGAAGATCTGGAAACTCAAGTCCTCATCGCCTGTGTACACGGTGATCGACAATACTACCCCCTTGCCACTATATGGTTGAGATGGAGTGACCGAACTGAGAAGTTACAGATCGGGGTACTCTCTAAGTTCGAGGAAGACATTATACTAGGGACCGACTATGAGGGTTTTCCTTCTTTATTAGAAAAGGCTGGACAAGAGCACTTGTTTAGGGACTGGTGGAAAGAGGCGCCCAGTGGGGTAGTTATAGAGGACCTCAAACCCGTACGGAATACCCTCAGTAGGAGACAAAAAAGGGAGCAAAGGCGTTCTTATGGGCAGAATATCTCCTCCCCAGATAAACTTATAAACGCTGGAAAGGTTTGCACGGTCACAGGGGACTTCCGACGGAGTCAGAATGAAGTCCCCACGTTGAAGCATGAATGGCAACAGGCAGCATCCGGGGCAGCACAAGGGGTAGGTCCCAGATTCCTGATCCAAAATAATCTATTGTATAGGAAACCCACCAACTCAAGAGGAAATGCCCTTCAATTAGTGGTCCCCAGAAGCCACCGCCAACAGGTGTTACAGTTAGCACATGGGGATAATGGAGAAGGCCACCTAGGAAGAGAGAAAACAGAGGAAGCCGTACATAGACGGTTCTATTGGCCGGGGGTTTATGGAGAGGTTCGTAGACATTGTTCAGAGTGTACAAAATGCCAGCTATACAATCCCTCTAATACAAGACCTGTTCCCTTACAACCACTTCCAGTTATCGATATTCCCTTTACCAGAGTTGGAATGGATATCATTGGTCCTCTCACCCCTTCTACCCGAGGTAGGCAATATGTATTAGTATTAGTGGATTATGCCACGAGATATCCAGAAGCCATTGCCCTCCCCAGTATGCATACGAAAGTGGTTGCCCAGGCAATGATAGAGTTTTTCTCAAGGGTGGAATTCCCGAATGAAATATTAACGGATCAGGGGACTCCTTTTATGTCCAGACTGATGGCTGAGGTTTGTCGATTGCTAGGGGTGAAACAAATCCGTACTTCAGTATACCACCCCCAAACAGACGGACTAGAGGAAAGATACAACAAAACCATTAAGTCTCTCTTACGGAAAAGTATATCTGAGGCAGGTAAAGATTGGGAAAAGAAACTTCCTCTGGTTCTATACGCTATCCGTACCCACATGCAATCCTCTTTAGGTCATAGCCCTTTTGAAATGTTGTTCGCCCGACAACCTCGTACGTTGCTAGATATGTTATCAGAACAATGGGAAGACACCGAAGAAAAGGTCAAAGATTTGTTAACATACAGCCGAAATTTGCGAGAAAACCTCCATACCGTATGGGAAGAAGCCCACACTGCTTTGCGTGAAGCCCAGCATAAGCTGAAGCAGATATGACACCCACAGTGCTGTTCGATCATTAGCAGTAGGAGATAAAGCATTGGTCTTACTCCCTAGCACTGAAAACAAATTATTTGATAGATGGCAGGGTCCCTTTGAAGTAAGTGCCCAAATAAACCCAACCACTTATAGGTTAGCCATGCCCCAAAATGGCGGAAGAGAACAGATATATCATATCAACCTTCTTAAGAAATGGGTAGAACCCACTGGTGGACAAACCATCCATTATGTCACCTCCGATGTAAATGAGGACATTCCGTATCCAATACTTTCACCCCACAATGTATCCAACCCAGGAAAGCCCTGGATCAAACCTAACCTTACACGGCCGTACCTAAGCCAGTTACATCACTTGGTGACCCAAAACCAAATGTATTTTCTAAATATCCGGGAAGAACCTCCTTGATCCAGCATCCCATTCGCCTCAAAGAAAATACGGTATCCCGACAGAGACCTTACCGTATCCCTGAAGCCAAACAGAAAATTATAGAAAATGAAGTCCAAGCCATGTTAGCAGCCGGTATTATAGAGCCCTCAACCAGCCCTTGGTGCTCGCCGGTCGTATTAGTTCACAAACCTGACGGCAGCACCCGATTTTGTGTTTATTATAGGGGTGTCAATAATTTAACATACTTTGATGCCTATCCTATGCCTAGAATTGACGAGCTGGTTGAAAGATTAGGTCAAGCCAGATATCTAACCACGCTAGACGTCACGAAGGGATATTGGCAAATACCCTTGAGGGAGGAGGATAAAGAAAAAATAGCCTTTGCCACCCCTTCGGGCTTATACCACTTCACTGTCCTACCGTTTGGGCTGCACGGGGCCCCCTGCCACCTTCCAAAGACTCATGGATGAAATTTTACGACAATACAGGCAGTATGCAGCAGCCTATCTTGATGACATCGTTATCTATAGCAAAACGTGGGCGGAACATATGTCCCACCTAGAGGCCGTTTTAGGTGCCCTTAGGAAAGCTCAGTTAACCGCCAATACAGAGAAATGTCGGCTGGGACAAACTAGTATTAAATACCTGGGCTACATTGTCGGAGGTGGTAAAATAAGGCCCCAAGTAGAGAAACTAGAGCCTATTTCCCAGATGTCCTATCTGAAGATAAAAAAAAGATATCAGGGCGTTTTTGGGGCTTGTTGGCTATTACAGACGCTTTATTCCCCATTTTTCCACGATCGCTGAACCCCTTTCTAACATGTTGCGAAAGACGTGTCCCAATACTCTTAGTCCTCCTTCAGTCTCCGAGTTGGGTAGCTTTGACAAACTCAAGCCCACTCTCCCTTCTGCACCAGTCCTCTGTTGTCCTAATTTTGATAAACCTTTTGTACTATTGACTGACGCCTCTGAGGTGGGCCTTGGGGCTGTGCTATCGCAACCGCAGGAAGATGGTTCTCTCCACCCCCTTTTGTACATCAGCCTGAAACTTCTTCTGCGTGAACGACATTATCTGGCTATGTAGAAGGAGTGTTTGGCCATTAAGTGGGCTATTGAATCACTTAGATATTATCTATCTGGCAGAACATTTACCCTGGTTACCGATCATGCTCCTCTCACCTGGATCGCCCATAATAAGGACACCAATTCCCGTGTTCTGCGCTGGTTCCTTTCCTTACAACCTTTTTCGTTTCAGATCCGGCATCTCCCGGGTAGCCAAATGGTGACTGCGGATTTTCTGTCCCAGTATCCTGCCTCTCAGTGTCTCGACAGGCCACTCTCTAGGGGGAGTGTTTGTGACAGGCTGACTTGCGATCACCCGCACACATCCAGGACCTGTGCTGACTCTGCCCCTTGTGATCGTTGCCCGACCCGCCTCTCGTCCCGTGATTGGTGGGATGGTCAGGAATGGCGGCCGCTGACAGGTCAAAACTGCCTCTGGCAGCACTCGCGGACGTCGATGGTTTGAAGGAAGCGAACGAACGACCACAGGAGGAGGAGGAAATCCCTCAACCCCAAGAGGAGAAGGAAATCGTGCATCCGCAGGACGAAGGAGAGGGAGAGTGGTGGTGCCTCAAGACCCTGACACAGCAACTCCCCACTGCAGCTCGAAAACCCAACCAGAGGCATCTGACAGGTTCCGCTGAGACAGGCAACCGGAAGGACGAAATGCTATCGCCCGCCACGCTTCTGGAGAAGAGTGGCAACCCCAGGTGCGTGGGATCACATACCTGTGAGAAAACGAGAGAGAGAAAGAGAGAGAGCGAGAGAGAACTGTATGGGGGAAAAGGAGGTGAAGGAAGGAAGGCAATAACGGGGGAAAAAGGAACAAAAACGATCACGGGAAAGAGGGGGGGGGGAATATAACCGACACACCACCAATTGAGCACCCAAAAGCACTTTTGTTTAGACAATGGCACTTTAACTGCACTGCACCTAAAAACCGTAGAGGCACAAAGAGAAGGGAAAGAGACACTAAGCACTGTAAGAAGATCACAAGAACCATTCCAGGACAAGCGCAGAGGAGAGGCAGCAAGCAGAAGAGAGACAGAGATAACATAGCCTTTGTTCAGAAGGAGAAAGACAGGAAGAGAATAGAAAAGATAAAAGAAAGATCAAAACCCAAAAGCGACCTAACCACTTACCATATTTCCTCTGTTCTCTTCACATGTAATTCCCGGGGACACCTGTACGCCAAGGAAACAAAAGAGAAAGACGAGCGAAAAACTACCACAACAAGAAAACCACCAGTTCGCCCAACGCCCAAAGAAGAAAACCTTAAAACATACCTGCACCGTACCTCACCAAATACCATCTTACTCTAATAAAGCACTGGTACACTGGAACAACGCGTTTGAGTATTCCTTCCACACGGGAACCGGTCACAGGCATCAACAAAGGGTTTGCGGTGCTAAAATCACAATTTTCCCAGCTTTCAGGAACAGGCAGACTTGAATCAGAAAACCACATTATTCAACACAATTTTGGCATTTTACTGGGGCATACCCCATTTTCAAAAGATTTTGTGCTTTCAGCCTCCTTCCAGTTAGTGACAGAAACCAGTGCTGGATCTCGGACAGCTAAACATGACTGAAAAGTATACAAAATTGTGAATTTAGCAAGGGGTCATTTGTGTAGATCCTTCAAGGTTTTCCTACAGAAAGTAACAGCTAAGAAAAAAATATATTGAAATTGAGGTGAAAAAAGAGCCATTTCCAGACATGTTATCTTCTATAACTTTTTCCAGCTATGGCAGATTTTTTAAAGCAATATACTGTTACGTCTGCTGGACTCTTCTGGTTGGGGGGGATATATAGGGCTTGTAGGTTCATCAAGAACCTTAGGTACCCAAAGCCAGTAAATGAGCTGCACCTTGTAATGGGTTTTCATTGTATACCAGGTATCAAGGAAACCTTTGTATTTCCAAAATGGCCACAAGATAAGGTGTTGAGAAGCAGTTGTTATTTGCACATCTCTGAATTCCGGGGTCCCTGTAGGAGGCTGGCTTGGCTTATAGTGGGTACCTTGTGGTACTTACACCTTGTGCCAGGTCCGGTTATCCCTTATTAGTAGATTAGAGGTGTTCTAGCAGCTTAGGCTGATAGAGGTAGCTATAGCAGAGCAGCTTAGGCTGAACTAGGAGACATGCAAAGCTCCTACTATACCACTTATATCACTTAGCACTATATCATAAGAAACACAATACTCAGAGTTACTAAAAATAAAGGTACTTTATTTTAGTGACAATATGCCAAAGGTATCTCAGAGGATATACTCCCTTAGGAGGTAAGTAATATACACAAAATATACACACAAACCAAAATCAGGTAAGTAAACAGTTAGAAAAGTAGTGCAAACACTGTAGAACACAATAGAATGTAATAGGAGACAATAGGCCTAGGGGAACACAAACCATATACTCCAAAAGTGGAATGTGAACCACGAATGGACCCCAGGCCTAGTGTAGTGTGTAGAGGATCACTGGGAGTGTAAGAAAACACTAAGGGTGTCCATGATACCCCCACCCCAAGACCCTGAAAAGTAGGAGTAAAGTTACCCTACTACCCCAGAGAGACAGTAAAGTCGAGATAGGGGATTCTGCAAGGACAACAACCGACTGCAAAGCACTGAAGTTGGATTCCTGGACCTGAGGACCTGCAAAGGAAGGGGACCAAGTCCAAGAGTCCTGCAAGTGTCCAGGGGGGGCAGGAGCCCACTAAACCCCGGATGAAGGTGCAAAAGGCTGCGTCTGGGTGGAAGAAGCCAAAGATTCTGCATCAACAGGAGATTTCTTCTTGGCTTCCAGTGCAGGGTGAAGGCAGACAGCCCTCAGAGCATGCACCACCAGGAAACAATTGAGAAAGGCAGCAGGATGAGGCGCTACAATGTTGCTGGTAGTCTTCTTGCTACTTTGTTGCAGTTTTTCAGGCGTCCTGGAGCAGTCAGCGGTCGATCCTTGGCAGAAGTCAAAGAGGGAAGTGCAGAGGAACTCTGGTGAGCTCTTGCATTCGTTATCTGGTGATATACCCACAGGAGAGACTCTAAATAGCCCTCTGAGGAGGATTGGCTACAGAGAAAGGTAAGCACCTATCAGGAGGGGTCTTTGACGTCACCTGCTGGCATTGGCCACTCAGAGGTCTCCATTGTGCCCTCACACCTCTGCATTCAAGATGGCAGAGGTCTGGGACACACTGGAAGAGCTCTGGGCACCTCCCCTTGGGAAGTGCTGGTCAGGGGAGTGGTCACTCCCCTTTCCTTTGTCCAGTTTCGCGCCAGAGCAGGGCTGGGGGATCCCTGAACCAGTGTAGGCTGGCTTATGCAGGGAGCGCACCATCTGTGCCCTTCAAAGCATTTCCAGAGGCCAGGGGAGGCAACTCCTCTCAGGCCCTTGACACCTATTTCCAAAGGGAGAGAGGATGTGACACCCTCTCTCAGAGGAAATCCTTTGTCCTGCCTTCCCGGGACTGGGCTGCCCAGGCCCCAGGGGGCAGAAACCTGTCTGAGGGTTGGCAGCAGCAGTAGCTGCAGAGAAAACCACGGAAAGTTACTTTGGCAGTACCCGGGCTCTATGCTGGAGCCCTGGGGATGCATGGAATTGTCCCCCCAATACCAGAATGGTATTGGGGTGACAATTCCATGATCCTCGACATGTTACATGGCCATGTTCAGAGTTACCATGGTGACGCTACATACAGGTATTGACCTATATGTAGTCCACACGTGTAATGGTGACCCCGCACTCACAAAGTCCGGGGAAATTGCCCTGAACAGTGTGGGGGCACCTTGGCTAGTGCCAGGGTGCCCTCACACTAAGTAACTTTGCACCTAACGTTCACTAAGTGTGGGTTAGACATATAGGTGACTTATAAGTTACTTAAGTGCCGTGTAAAATGGCTGTGAAATAACATGGACGTTATTTCACTCAGGGTGTAGTGGCAGTTCTGTGTAAGAATTGTCTGAGCTCCCTATGGGTGGCAAAAGAAAAGCTGCAGGCTATATGGATCTCCTGGAACCCCAATACCCTGGGTACCTTGGTACCATATTCTAGGGAATTATAAGGGTGTTCCAGTGTGTCAATCAGAATTGGTAAAATTAGTCACTAGCCTGCAGTGACAATTTTAAAAGTAGAGAGAGCATAAACACTGAGGTTCTGGTTAGCAGAGCCTTGGTGATAGTTAGGCACCACACAGGGAACACATACAGGGCATACTTTATGAGCACTGGGGTCCTGGCTAGCAGGATCCCAGTGACACAGGCAAAAACAAACATAAATGCAAGTAAAACTGGGGGTAACATGCCAGGCAAGATGGTACTTACCTACAGTCCCCATACTAGCATGTGAATTACAGGGCATTTGTCAAATAGACTTCTTTTTTACACACTGTCTTACATTTGGAAGAAAAAAAGTAGAGAAAGACAAGGGGCAATAACACTTGTTCTAATCTGTGTTCCCCCAAGTCTCCAGATAAAAATGGTATCTCACTTGTGTGGTTAAGCCTAGTGCCCGCAACAGGAAATGCCCCAAAACACAACGTGGACACATCACATTTTTACATTGAAATCTGACGTATTTTCTGGAAAGTGCCTAGCTGTGGATTTTGGCCTCTAGCTCAGCCGGCATCTAGGGAAATCTACCAAACCTGTGCATTTTTGAAAACTACACACCTAGGGGAATTCAGAATGGGGTGATTTGTGGGGCTCTCACCAGGTTCTGTTACCCAGAATCCATTGCAAACCTCAAAATGTGGCAAAAAAATACTTTTTCCTCAGACTTTGGTGCTGCAAAGTTCTGGTATCTGAGAAGAGCCACAAATTTCCTTCCAACCAGCATTCCCCCATGTCTCCTGATAAAAATGGTACCTCACTTGTGTGGGTAGGTCTAGTGCCCGTGTCAGGAACAGGTGTCTGCATGTATGCGGAGGGGGGAGTCAGGGTGCGAGTGATTAGTTGTGTGTATATGTGCATATGTGCAAGCCTGCGTGTGAGTGGGGGTTTCTGTGTATTTGTGCGAGTGAGTGGGGGTGTCTGAGTGGGGGTTTCTGTGTATTTGTGCGAGTGAGTGGGGGTGTCTGTGTGTATGCATGCAGATATGGGGGTGTTTTTATAGAAGTGTGCGTATGAGGGGGTGTTTTTTATGGAAGTGTGCGGATAGGGGTGTGAATGTATGCGTGTGTGGAGGAGGTGGGGGTGTGCATGAATGTGGAGGGGTGGGGGTGTGAATGATTGCAGAGGGGACGCGCATGTGTGAGTGGGGGTGTGTGTATGTCAGTGCAAGAGCAGGTGGGGGTGTTAGTATGGATGTGTTTGGTTGCGTGGGCGGGCGGGTTTTTGGAAGTGTGTGGACGGGTGGGGGTGTGTGTGCATGAGTGTGGACATGTGGGGGGTGCATGTGCTGGCAACAGGAATCCCTGTTACCGCCAGGGTTTTCGTGGGAGGGGGTGACCTCCGCGAAAAGCCTGGCAGTATGATGCCTCCTATTACGGCCGGCAGTCTGAGGCCTGCCGCCAGCCCAGAGGAGCTCACTGCCGACCATGTCAGTGCGACTGCACCGGCGGCCCGGGTGGCATTGTCGATGTTTGACTTCAGCCAAACTGGCCTACTTGTAATGTGGCGGTCTTTACCGGCGGGTCCACGGCGGTAAGACCGCCACACTCATAATGAGGTACTTTATGATGTATGGAATTATTTAAATGCATATTAGTTGTATTTTAATAAAATAAATGTTACATTAGTTTTAAATTCGTAAAATATTATTTATTTATTCATTTATTTACTTTTTACTTTCATTTAACCGGTTCTGTGCCTTGGACGAGATCATCTCGTCCATGGCACAGGGGAACTTGGGGGCGCACCCCCCTCCCCCCCCCCCCAAGTCGGGATGGAAGGGGAAGACCTTCCCCTTCCACCCCCGACCCCCCGTCCACCCCCCCGTGACGTCAGCGCGCGAGCACGCGCTGATTTGTCACAGGGGCCTCCCTAGTCCTAGCAGAGCTTCCAGCGCGATTGAAAAAGAAATGCTAAAGCATTTCTTTTTCAATCACTTGGGAGGCCCGGAGGGGCTTCAAAGGGAAGGAAAAGTATTTCCTTCCCTTTGAAGTCCCTCCGAGGGTTTCAAAAGCAGGATTGCTTGCAATCCGGCTTTTGAAACCCCACTAGACACCAGGGATTTTTTTTTTTTATTGAAACTGACAAAAGGGAGCGACCCCTTGGGCAAGGGTCGCTCCCAGGGGGGGGCATTTTTTTGAGAAGGCCTTTTCTGCCCCCCCTGGGGGCAGAAACCTCTAGGCACCAGGGACCATTTTTTTTATTTTTATGTTTCATTTCTTTTTTTTTTGGTGGGGAGCGACCCCTTAGGCAAGGGTCGCTCCCCTTGGGGGAAAATTATATTTTGGCCATTTCTGACCCCCTTGGGGGCAGATTGGCCTATTTTGATGAGGCCAATCTGCCCCCAAGGGGGGTAGAAACCACTAGACACCAGGGAGTTTTTTCTTTGCGTGAATTTCACGCAAAGGGAGTGACCCCTTAGGCAAGGGTCGCTCCCTGGGGGGGAGGGCAATTTATTTTAGGCCATTTCTGCCCCCCCTGGGGGCAGAAACCTCTAGGCGCCAGGGCAAATTTTTTTTTTGTGTTTTATTTTTTTTTGTTCTTTCTTTTTTTAGAGATGGGGAGCGACCCATCAGGCAAGGGTCGCTCCCCTGGGGGGCATATTGTATTTAGGCCATTTCTGCCCCCCTGGGGGCAGATTGGCCGATTTTAGGTCAATCTGCCCCCAAGGGGGCAGAAACCACTAGGCACCGGGGATTTGTTTTTTGGCGCCAATGTCACGCAGGGGGAGCGACCCCGTAGGCAAGGGTCGCTCCCGGGGGCGGGGGTGGGGGCTGGGGGGGCGAAATTTATTTTAGGCCATTTCTGCCCCCCCTGGGGGCAGTTCGGCCTATTATTAGGCCGAACTGCCCCCGGGGGGGGGGCAGAACCCTCAGGGCACCAGGGCAAATTTTTTTGTTGTGTTTTTTTTTTTGTTTGTTTGTTTTTTTCGAGATGTGGAGCGACCCATCAGGCAAGGGTCGCTCCCCTGGGGGGCAAATTGTATTTAGGCCATTTCTGCCCCCCTTGGGGTAGATTGGCCGATTTTAGGTCAATCTGCCCCCAAGGGGGCAGAAACCACTAGGCACCTGGGATTTGTTTTTTGGCGCCAATGTCACGCAGGGCGAGCGACCCCGTAGGCAAGGGTCGCTCCTGGGGGCGGGGGTGGGGGCTGGGGGGGGCAAATTTATTTTAGGCCATTTCTGCCCCCCCTGGGGGCAGTTCGGCCTATTATTAGGCCGAACTGCCCCCGGGGGGGGCAGAACCCTCAGGGCACCAGGGCAAAATTTTTTGTTGTGTTTTTTTTTTTGTTTGTTTGTTTTTTTCGAGATGGGGAGCGACCCATCAGGCAAGGGTCACTCCCCTGGGGGGCAAATTGTATTTAGGCCATTTCTGCCCCCCTTGGGGTAGATTGGCCGATTTTAGGTCAATCTGCCCCCAAGGGGGCAGAAACCACTAGGCACCTGGGATTTGTTTTTTGGTGCCAATGTCACGCAGGGGGAGCGACCCCGTAGGCAAGGGTCGCTCCTGGGGGCGGGGGTGGGGGCTGGGGGGGCAAATTTATTTTAGGCCATTTCTGCCCCCCCTGGGGGCAGTTCGGCCTATTATTAGGCCGAACTGCCCCCGGGGGGGGGCAGAACCCTCAGGGCACCAGGGCAATTTTTTTTGTTGTGTTTTTTTTTTTTGTTTGTTTGTTTTTTTCGAGATGGGGAGCGACCCATCAGGCAAGGGTCGCTCCCCTGGGGGGGAAATTGTATTTAGGCCATTTCTGCCCCCCTTGGGGCAGATTGGCTGATTTTAGGTCAATCTGCCCCCAAGGGGGCAGAAACCACTAGGCACCGGGGATTTGTTTGCGCCAGTGTCACGCAGGGGAAGCGACCCCGTAGGCAAGGGTCGCTCCCGGGGGGGGGGGGGGAGTTGGGGGGGGCAAATTTATTTTAGGGCATTTCTGCCCCCCCCCCGGGGGCACATCGGCCTATTATTAGACGCTCTAGACGCCAGGGCAAAAAAAAAATTTTTTTTTTTTTTTTTTTTTCTTTTTTTAGAGATGGGGAGCGACCCATCACGCAAGGGTCGCTCCGCTGGGGGGCAAATTGTATTTAGACCATTTCTGCCCCCCTGGGGGCAGATTGGCCGATTTTAGGTCAATCTGCCCCCAAGGGGTCAGAAACCACTAGGCACCTGGGATTTGTTTTTTGGCGCCAATGTCATGCAGGGGGAGCGACCCCGTAGGCAGGGGTTGTTCCCGGGCAGGGGGGGATTGGGGGGTCAAATTTATTTTAGGGCATTTCTGCCCCCCCCCCCCCCTCCCGGGGCCGGCTGAGCTAGAGGCCAAACTCCACAGGTAGGCACTTTGCAAAAAACACCTCTGTTTTCTGTGAAAAAATATGTTCTGTCCACGTTGTGTTTTGGGCCATTTCCTTTCGTGGGCGCTAGGCCTACCCACAGAAGTGAGGTACCATTTTTATCGAGAGACTTAGGGGAATGCTGGGTGGAAGGAAATTTGTGGCTCCTCTCAGATTCCAGAACTTTCTGCCACAGAAATGTGAGGAACATGTGTTTTTTTAGCCAAATTTTGAGGTTTGCAAAGGATTCTGGGTAACAGAACCTGGTCCGAGCCCCGCAAGTCACCCCATCTTGGATTCCCCTAGGTCTCTAGTTTTCAGAAATGCACAGGTTTGGTAGGTTTCCCTAGGTGCCGGCTGAGCTAGAGGCCAAAATCTACAGGTAGGCACTTCGCAAAAAACACCTCTGTTTTCTTCCAAAAATTTTGATGTGTCCACGTTGCGCTTTGGGGTGTTTCCTGTCACGGGCGCTAGGCCTACCCACACAAGTGAGGTATCATTTTTATCGGGAGACTTGGGGGAACGCTGGGTGGAAGGAAATTTGTGGCTCCTCTCAGATTCCAGAACTTTCTGCCACAGAAATGTGAGGAACATGTGTTTTTTTAGCCAAATTTTGAGGTTTGCAAAGGATTCTGGGTAACAGAACCTGGTCCGAGCCCCGCAAGTCACCCCATCTTGGATTCCCCTAGGTCTCTAGTTTTCAGAAATGCACAGGTTTGGTAGGTTTCCCTAGGTGCCGGCTGAGCTAGAGGCCAAAATCTACAGGTAGGCACTTCGCAAAAAACACCTCTGTTTTCTTCCAAAAATGTTTATGTGTCCACGTTGCGCTTTGGGGTGTTTCCTGTCGCGGGCGCTAGGCCTACCCACACAAGTGAGGTATCATTTTTATCGGGAGACTTGGGGGAACGCTGGGTGGAAGGAAATTTGTGGCTCCTCTCAGATTCCAGAACTTTCTGCCACAGAAATGTGAGGAACATGTGTTTTTTTAGCCAAATTTTGAGGTTTGCAAAGGATGCTGGGTAACAGAACCTGGTCCGAGCCCCGCAAGTCACCCCTCCTTGGATTCCCCTAGGTCTCTAGTTTTCAGAAATGCACAGGTTTGGTAGGTTTCCCTAGGTGCCGGCTGAGCTAGAGGCCAAAATCTACAGGTAGGCACTTCGCAAAAAACACCTCTGTTTTCTTCCAAAATTTTGGATGTGTCCACGTTGCGCTTTGGGGTGTTTCCTGTCGCGGGCGCTAGGCCTACCCACGCAAGTGAGGTATCATTTTTATCGGGAGACTTGGGGGAACGCTGGGTGGCAGGAAATTCGTAGCTCCTCCCAGATTCCAGAACTTTCTGCCACAGAAATGTGAGGAACATGTGTTTTTTTTAGCCAAATTTTGAGGTTTGCAAAGGATTCTGGGTAACAGAACCTGGTCCGAGCCCCGCAAGTCACCCCATCTTGGATTCCCCTAGGTCTCTAGTTTTCAGAAATGCACAGGTTTGGTAGGTTTCCCTAGGTGCCGGCTGAGCTAGAGGCCAAAATCTACAGGTAGGCACTTCGTAAAAAACACCTCTGTTTTCTTCTAAAATTTTTGATGCGTCCACGTTGCGCTTTGGGGTGTTTCCTGTCGCGGGCGCTAGGCCTACCCACACAAGTGAGGTATCATTTTTATCGGGAGACTTGGGGGAACGCTGGGTGGAAGGAAATTTGTGGCTCCTCTCAGATTCCAGAACTTTCTGCCACAGAAATGTGAGGAACATGTGTTTTTTTTAGCCAAATTTTGAGGTTTGCAAAGGATTCTGGGTAACAGAACCTGGTCCGAGCCCCGCAAGTCACCCCTCCTTGGATTCCCCTAGGTCTCTAGTTTTCAGAAATGCACAGCTTTGGTAGGTTTCCCTAGGTGCCGGCTGAGCTAGAGGCCAAAATCTACAGGTAGGCACTTCGCAAAAAACACCTCTGTTTTCTTCCAAAAATTTTTATGTGTCCACGTTGCGCTTTGGGGTGTTTCCTGTCGCCGGCGCTAGGCCTACCCACACAAGTGAGGTATCATTTTTATCGGGAGACTTGGGGGAACGCTGGTTGGAAGGAAATTTGTGGCTCCTCTCAGATTCCAGAACTTTCTGCCACAGAAATGTGAGGAACATGTGTTTTTTTAGCCAAATTTTGAGGTTTGCAAAGGATTCTGGGTAACAGAACCTGGTCCGAGCCCCGCAAGTCACCCCTCCTTGGATTCCCCTAGGTCTCTAGTTTTCAGAAATGCACAGGTTTGGTAGGTTTCCCTAGGTGCCGGCTGAGCTAGAGGCCAAAATCTACAGGTTGGCACTTCGCAAAAAACACCTCTGTTTTCTTCCAAAATTTTTGATGTGTCCACGTTGCGCTTTGGGGTGTTTCCTGTCGCCGGCGCTAGGCCTACCCACACAAGTGAGGTATCATTTTTATCGGGAGACTTGGGGGAACATAGATTAGCAAAACAAGTGCTATTGCCCCTTGTCTTTCTCTACATTTTTTCCTTCCAAATATAGGAGAGTGTGTAAAAAAGACATCTATTTGAGAAATTCCCTATAATTCACATGCTAGTATGGTCACCCCGGAATTCAGAGATGTGCAAATAACCACTGCTCCTCAGCACCTTATCTTGTGCCCTTTTTGGAAATGCAAAGGTTTTCTTGATAGCAATTTTTTACTCTTTATATTTCAGCAAATGAATTGCTGTATACCCGGTATAGAATGAAAACGCACTGCACGGTGCAGCTCATTTATTGGCTCTGGGTTCCTCCGGTTCTTGATGAACCTACAAGCCCTATATATCCCCGCAACCAGAGGAGTCCAGCAGACGTAACAGTATATTGCTTTCCATAATCTGACATTGCAGGGAAAAGTTACAGAGTAAAACGTAGAGAAAAATTGATGTTTTTTTCACCTCAATTTCAATATTTTTCTTTTTCAGCTGTTATTTTCTGTAGGAAACCCTTGTAGGATCTACACAAATGACCCCTTGCTGAATTCAGAATTTTGTCTACTTTTCAGAAATGGTTAGGTTTCTGGGATCCAGCATTGGTTTCATGCCCATTCCTGTCACTGACTGGAAGGAGGCTGAAAGCACAAAAAATTGCAAAAATGGGGTATGCCCCAGTAAAATGCCAAAATTGTGTTGAAAAATTGGGTTTTCTGATTCAAGTCTGCCTGTTCCTGAAAGCTAGGAAGCTGCTGAGTTTAGCACTGCAAACCCTTTGTTGATGCCATTTTCAGGGGGAAATCCACAAGCCTTCTTCTGCAGCCACTTTTTCCACTTTTTTTGAAAAAAACGAAATTTTCACTGTATTTTGGCCAATTTCTTGGCCTCCTTCAAGGGAACCCACAAAGTCTGGGTACCTCTAGAATCCCTGGGATGTTGGAAAAAAAGGACGCAAATTTGGCTTGGTTAGTTTATGTGGACAAAAAGTTATGAGGGCCTAAGCGCGAACTGCCCCAAATAGGCAAAAAAAGGCTTGGCACAGGAGGGGGAAAAGGCCTGGCAGCGAAGGGGTTAAAAAAAATAAAATAAACAACCAACTAGAAGATGAGAGTTCCACAGTTGCATAATACATGAATTACAAATAAATACTGCATTTCTCCAGACACTTTAAATTTAAAATGTGGACATTTTCATTTGTACATAAGTTTCTTATTAGAATAATAATCACATAATAATAGCCTCAGGCCCTCTGAGGCATTCATTCATAGTGTTCAAGCGATCCAATTTTGTTCATTAGCTGAAAAAGGTTATTAAAACAAGATAAGATAAAACAAACATTTGTTTAGATAATTTCCTAACATTCATTTTTATTTTTTTATTTATTTTTTTACTATTTTAAATAATTTAACAATATTCGCTGTAGGATTTTAACACTGCCCTGTTGGATCTGAAACGCTGCCACCGGCAAGCAGCATGGTGGCGGGAGCCTGGCGGTGTTTCAAACGTGGCAGTTCAGCCACGTTCGTAATATGGCGGTTTGGACTGCCGTGCCGTTGACAGCAATTACCGCCGCCATGTCGGTCCAGACCGCCAGGTTCATTATGAGGGCCTAAGTCTTCAGGGCTTGATGTAACTGATTTTTTTATATTCTCACAATTTTGGGTAGTTGTTTTTCAGTTGTTTTAGCATACCAGCTCACATATTTCATGAACTTAAAAAGTGCAGAATGGTTTGAATTTACTTTTGGAATGTTTGGTTTGGAATGTTGCACACTGATAAGCATGGGATGTTGCACACCGACTAGCACAAAAAAAGCTAGAGAAGGGAGAGGCATGGTTCGGTGTTATGGAGTTGAGGTACTGAAATAATTATCATATTTTGAAACTGGCATTTTTTTTTTCTCTTACTTCTTTTGCTTTGAATAGTTATGTTGCTTTTTTACATTATATGGTATTCTAGGATTCAAGTTCACTGGGCTGTAATCTCACTGTGCTACAGCTAGGTGTTACTTAAAGGTTTAAGGTTTCTATGGTGGAATACTCTGTGCACAATGCCCTGAACCCACTTTGATGATGGCTGCAAAAATCATCCATGCTTCCTGAGTCGTGATCTATAGCATGATCTCATTACGTGTTTGCCAGTGACAGCATTTACAGATGAATGTGTCTTTTGCACTATCTTCCCAGGGGAGGAGAAGGTGGGAGAGGTTTAAGTGGAAGAAGCGGGCTAAAGGGAGGGAAAGGTGGGAAAAGATCAGAGGCATGAAAAAGGGACGAGTTGGTTGAGAGGAACACAAGAGGAGTGGAAAAAAACAGGATATGGATTTGATAGAAGGAAAGAGAGGGTGCAGTGCTAAGGAGGAGGACAGGAATTGAAGGAGATGGTTGAGAGGAAGGTCCCAATGGAAAATAGGAAGAAGGGCTGGGGCAAAAAAGATAGAAAGTAGGAGGACCCCAGGGAGAGTTCAAAACTAAAAAGCCAGAGGATTAGAATAGAGAAACGTATTTTTAAATAGAACCTAATGCCAACGTTTTACTATTATTACTGTGAATAACAGGTCTTTCTACAACTGTGTCAATCTGTCAACATTAGCAGCATGAGGCATTGAGTTGGCCATCCTGAGTTGCAAACGTATGAGAAGGAGGTAAGACCTGGTAGTTGAAAGCAAGCCAGACAGGCTAAATGCAAGTGAGTGAGGGTGAGATCCTTTGGGCGCAGAAACACTGGGAAGAAGTGGGAGGAAAAGGTGTTGGTGGGAGAAGAGGCTGGGTGGAAATAAATGAGACAAAACTGGATGAAAAAATGGTGGTAAACAGAGATGAGGTATGGTGCGTGAGGTGAGATAAAGGCTGAGACAGGATAAGGACCCTCCTTTTTGCCAGAGAGAGAAAGTCTGAGATGACCTAGTTTATTTTGCATCACAATTACGTAATCTTTAAAGGAAATTATTTTTTATTGACACAAGGACGGCCATGGGTTAGTTCCTTACCCCAACCTGTTCAGACCTACCAATAGGATTCTTCAAACACACACCGATTCTAGGAGAGTTGAGTATGAAAACTAACATAACTATGCCATTTTATGACTGTGGTATTAAATAATCTTTTGGCGATGTGGGGCAGTTCTGAACTTTAATCTAAATGCACTTTTAACTATGGTAGAAAGATAAAGGATTTTTAAATCATTGGGGTTCATACCCATATAGATGAAATATCTACTAGAACATGTGGATGTAAACATTGATCAGCTTAATTATGTATGCTTTAAGGTTCCACCCAAATAACGTAATCCAGAGCACCACTTACAATAAATTACTGAGGGCTAGAAGGTATTGCTCAAGGAAAGTTGTTTTTGTGACAAAAGCAAGTGTGATGAAGAAAAGGTTTGCCCAAAGAGGTATCCAAGAATAAATGAAGATGTGGTAGCGGTAGAGGGATAGACTGTAAAATAGAAGGATTATCATGTACCAAAGGAAGGAGGGACCGCTTCCAGTTATGTTTATTATCACATTTAACATAGGTAGTAAGTAGTTGTTCAAATTGCTTTATAGATTCTGGAATGTATTCATTTTGGACAAAGTTTTACAGGAATATATAGGTACAAGACCATCTGTAACAAATAAAAAGTCTAAACCGATTGGTGGTGTAGGTGCACACAGTAATTTGAAAAGAATAAGAATACACAGCTAACCTCACATTTAAAATGTTATTATATATGCAGTAAATTTCAAGTATGTTAACACTTTATTGGCATTTGTCAAATAATTATAACAATCTTTACACTGCAGTACATTACATTGGTGTTACTCAGCCAGCCGACTTGGACTGCTTTTTTATGGCTTTGTCCCCATTCACAGACCCCTATTTTATTTCTACAGTGTTTGTGGTTGTGCTCCTGCTCCTTCCATCAACCCTATGAGGTGATTGAGAATGAAAAGCCTGGAAAGGGCCTCTCTCACGCCTAAGCTCCAGTTAACTGGGCCTGGATATTTCCCACTTTGCTGAATTCCTCTGGAGGGGGATGCATCTTAGGTCTAGGTGCCCGTTTTTCAATGTTACTGGTTTGGAGCTCTCTTCGCTAGTGCCAAGACGCTCTTGGGCTATTGTGCGCTCTAGACGTTTTGCAAATCAGAGCAATCATATCTGTCCTGCCTTGAGGAATGTGACTTTGCCCCGATGTGGCAGCCCCACAAGTGGGCGCTATGGGCATACAGCACCGACTCACTTCAGACAATGATGCCAACAACTCAGGGCCATTGCCAAAAGGAGTCACAACTGTGGGATCCTCAGTGCAGGCCGGATCAGTTTCACCAGCAATGTCCCCTGGTTTGGTTCAGAAACACTCATACGCAGGTCTTGTAGCCCAGGCCCTTCCAGCCACCTGGTGAGCCACTGGAGTTGTACTACCATGTGATACAGTTGAAATCTGGAACTCCCAGTCAACCTTCCATAGGTAGTCGGTGAAAGGTGGCAGGCGAGACCCTCTGGTGGCCGCTGTCCCAGATTAACTCTCGCAGGAACGAGTCCAGCTGTCTGAACCATGGTACGGGAATCCTTACCGGAAGGTTCGCAAAACAGTAGAGCCAACCTTTGGAGCACACCCAGTGCATGCCATTATGGGTAGTTGGAGCGATCGCCAGAAGGGAATGCAGGATCTCAGGGAGTGCGTCGCCTTTCCCAGATTTCCCTCCTGCAAATTGTCAGCCTCATGAAAAATTTGAAAACCCAGGTATTTGAAGGTGCATTGCACTAGAGGATGTCAGGTGGACAGCCAGTGGAAAAGGGAGCATCGCAGGCCACCAGGAAGACACACCTCATGGCCCCGTTGACCTGGAGGCCAAATAAAGTTCCAAACTCCTCGAGGAGCTGCAAAGCATGGGCTGTGTCCTTGTCCCCATTCTGCAGAAAGATCAACAGGTCATCTGCATAGAGGGAGATGACATGCTCTATCCTTTCCACTGTGAACTCTTTACACCTGCACACCATTTGAAATCAGTTTGCCAGTGGTTCGATAACAATGGCAAAGCGGAGGGGTGACAGTGGGCACTCCTGCCTCGTGCCTCTGAAGATGTCATACGATTCCAAGATGGTGCGTCCCATTTTTCCTTTGCCACAGGCTTTGTGTACAGCAGCTGCATCCATCTGACCCACCCCTCACCCAGTCCCATGTGGAGCATAGCCTTCTTGAGGAAGTCCCACCGCACAGTGCCAAAGGTCTTCTATAGACCCACTGACATGATCATGGCTAGGGGTAGGCTGACTAGTCACGGCTGTAGATTATGTTATACAGTCTGCAGAGATTGAGGGAGGTATTGTGTGCAGGGATTAACCTTGGTAGAACTGAGGGTGTCTCCCCTCGGGGACAACAATCGGGTGACGCGGGTGTCTGCCCTCCAGGTGGATTATCCAGGCCAAGAGTCTCCCTGGCTTCCCCTCCTCTTCATGAGCATGGTTAATGAACTCTTCGTAGTTATGGCATCTAAGGCGATCCAGGGCTGTGTTTTATTGCTCCCTGACTTCCAGCAATCCAGGGAGAGCATATGGGTCTGGGCCTTGTTCATTATCCAACCTATGAAGCATGTCATCAAGGCGTGTGAGCTCGAGGGCTAGTTCCCAGCAGATCCCTACTGCCTGACTCATACAGTACCCCTGCACCACTGCCTTGAAGACCTCCCATTCCACCAGAACGTTCGAGGCAGTCCCTGGCTTCACTGTGAAATATTGCACTCTCTGGTCTTGTAGTGTATCCCGAAAGGCCGCTGTGTGTAGTCACCACGTTGGGATCGTGGGACACTAGTCTACTGGTTGGAATGACAGGCCCTGTTGGCCTCATTGCATCCACTGGAGTCCCTGGATAAGTTACAGGGAGACGGACCCCCCTCCACAGAATTTCCCAGGACCCCTCCACAGGGGGCCCTCCATGTGGTTCCGGGGCCACACCTGGAGGACGCCCCTATATGAGCTTGTCCTCTGTCTGAGTGGTGACGCTCCAGAGGATGCCATCAGCCTGTTCTGGTTCATCGGAGTCCCTTGTGTGTTTGTGATCTGGAGGGTTTTGCCAGTGTTCCCTTACAGGAGGCTCCCCAAGAGCAGCATCCGTGCCTTTGCTGCACCCCCTATCTGCGGAGTCTTGTGCGGGCTCCCCCTTTCCCACCCTGTGGCCTCCAGCCAGACCACCATTCCTCTGGATCCTGGAAAAAGTGGGAGTTGCCGTCAACCATGATGTTCAGCTTTGCTGGGAAAATGAGGGAGTAAGGAAGGCCCTCCTCGCATAGCGCCCTTTTGAGCTCCAAGAATGAGGCTCTTTTGGCCTAGGCAGCCACTGTGAAGTCCGGAATTAGGGTCCCCTGTCTATTACTCACCCTAATGGGGGTATTGTAATAGGGTTTCTTTGTCTTTACAGTGCAACAACTTGGCAACCACTGGAATAGGTGGGCATCCTGGGGCTGCCAGTCGGGCTGGGACCCTGTATGCCCTTTCAAGCGTAAAGAAGGGTGTTATGTGATTCGGTCCATCTCTGATTGCATTTATGTCTCCAGGTAAGGCACCTCTACCAGCCCTCCTCTGTCCCCACCTCAGTCCTCACTGCTATTGCGGGGCGTAGTAATGGAGGGAGGAGGAATCTCTCCTTGATCATCCAACCTTTCTGCTGCAGTGCGCTGCTCCCAGCGCAGACCTTCACGCTGTGGCCAACTCTAGCCCACCAGGTGCCGCTGGGACTCGGCCGTCCCCATCACCAGAGTCAGGTTCCCTTCTGGGGTGAGAGCACCACTCCCACAAATCTGTGTTTACCAGTCAGGCCCCCATCCCCGTTCTCATGCGGGAGCTGTGCGGGCCTCCGAGTTCATTGTGGGCCGCATATGAGGTTGTCCGCCACAGCCTCCAGCTCGTGTATGCTGTCTGGGGTCCAGCCGCATCAGAGGGTGTCACACCCCTCAAACTGTCACACAGTGGCAGCCAGCCTCGCTTGGACCTTGGGGTGTTGATGGCCCCTTAGTAGGTGCGCTGGCATCAGGATTCAGTTAGGTTTGCACAGAGCGCTCCAGTCAAGCATCCGCCATGCTGGCCAGCTAAGCCACACCCCCAATTTCAAGTGTGTTATTATGGTCTGAAAAAAACCAAATTGTCCAACTTCAAACTTTCAAAGTAACTTTCTGAAGTAGACTTTGCTATCCCTGTGTAATTTGATTTTGGTAGGTAGCACGATATGCCCATTGAAAATAAGTGTATTAGAACAGATTTGGACAATAGGGTAGATTCTGTGTATCCTGTAGCTTTTCGTTTTCCAGCAAAACATGGAAATTATCCTTATGGTCGGAATGTCATTTGTTTGCATATGTTCTTCAACACTACCCAGAAAAGTATTCCAGAACTATTACTCAGACAAGCAGAGACAAGTATAACTGTTCATTTGATGATTAAAGGTATTAGAGGTCAGAGCCATTTTAAAGGACTGTATATGTTTTTTTAACATGATGAACTCAAATATATTAGAAGCTTACAGATCTAAAATAACAGGTATTGCTTAAACATTTTGCATTCTGTTCCTGTTATTTAGTGAATGAAACTGAAGCAGGTTGCGTTTTTTTTAATTGTTTTTCATTAGGGGTTTTATTTTGTTTATATATGGTAATTATCGCCTGTTCTCTGTTTTGTTTAGTATTCCTCCCATATGTTTTAATGAGGTAATCCACTGGTGAAATGGGATTTACTAATATTTATGCTCCCAGCTGATATAAGATATGCTAATTAAAATGCAGAACAAAAAAATCAGTTTCATAGGGAGTTTAAAGAATTGTCATTATGAATTATTAAGTATTTTGTAACAGGTGGAGGGGTGTAGTCTGTGGTAGGCTGTTCACTTAAGTAAGTGAACATTCTGATGGATACAACTACCTGTGGATTCCTCACTCATTGAATTTTCCCCCATGCGCCAGCATCCAACGGAAATTTTCTCCTAGCTACTGCACGTCGACGAGGACGTCATAATTGCCCGGCTCCCACGCGACGCCGTCTGACGTCATACGGGCAATAAGAGGTCCTCGCCGGCGTGCTGACGTCAGTTCCCTTTTTTCCATACCTTCAAGTGATGGTTATTCTTCGAGGGAGCAACTGTTTCTGCTCTGCGTAGTTACTGTTTCTATTTCTTTCAAGATGTCACAGCGAAAGTCGGGCTTTAAGCCTTGTAGAGAGTGCGGAGGCAAGATGTCGGTGACAGGCCCACATGTGGATTGCTTGTGGTGTCTGAGCTCCGACCATGAGGTGGAGAAATGTGAATCCTGTCAACGCATGAATCCTAAGGCAAAAAAAAAAAAGGGAGCACACTGCCTCACACTCCAGCAAAAAGTTGGCCCCAATGCATCTTGGTAAATGCAGTCAGATTCGTTTCACATTAACAAAAGTAATCAAAGTCTTTCACCTTAGTAGGTGCAGCAAGTGCTGTGTATCTCTGGACACGTGTTTCTGGGTTTCGCCCGTCATCAGCAGAGAGCAGCATATTTTGTGGGGTTGCTTGAAATGCCACCAAACGTCATCTCAGGTTTATGTACCACTCTGGTGCGCAGGTGCCTCACCAAGGCTCGTCAGCCCGTTAGCTCAAGGGAGCCGTCATTCGACACAGTGCAAAAAAAAAAGGGAGCACACTGCCTCACACTCCAGCAAAAAGTTGGCCCCAATGCATCTTGGTAAATGCAGTTAGATTCGTTTCACATTAACAAAAGTAATCAAAGTCTTTCACCTTAGTAGGTGCAGCAAGTGCTGTGTATCTCTGGACACGTGTTTCTGGGTTTCGCCCGTCATCAGCAGAGAGCAGCATATTTTGTGGGGTTGCTTGAAATGCCACCAAACGTCATCTCAGGTTTATGTACCACTCTGGTGCGCAGGTGCCTCACCAAGGCTCGTCAGCCCGTTAGCTCAAGGGAGCCGTCATTCGACACAGTGCAAAAAAAAAAAGGGAGCACACTGCCTCACACTCCAGCAAAAAGTTGGCCCCAATGCATCTTGGTAAATGCAGTCAGATTCGTTTCACATTAACAAAAGTAATCAAAGTCTTTCACCTTAGTAGGTGCAGCAAGTGCTGTGTATCTCTGGACACGTGTTTCTGGGTTTCGCCCGTCATCAGCAGAGAGCAGCATATTTTGTGGGGTTGCTTGAAATGCCACCAAACGTCATCTCAGGTTTATGTACCACTCTGGTGCGCAGGTGCCTCACCAAGGCTCGTCAGCCCGTTAGCTCAAGGGAGCCGTCATTCGACACAGTGCAAAAAAAAAAGGGAGCACACTGCCTCACACTCCAGCAAAAAGTTGGCCCCAATGCATCTTGGTAAATGCAGTCAGATTCGTTTCACATTAACAAAAGTAATCAAAGTCTTTCACCTTAGTAGGTGCAGCAAGTGCTGTGTATCTCTGGACACGTGTTTCTGGGTTTCGCCCGTCATCAGCAGAGAGCAGCATATTTTGTGGGGTTGCTTGAAATGCCACCAAACGTCATCTCAGGTTTATGTACCACTCTGGTGCGCAGGTGCCTCACCAAGGCTCGTCAGCCCGTTAGCTCAAGGGAGCCGTCATTCGACACAGTGCAAAAAAAAAAGGGAGCACACTGCCTCACACTCCAGCAAAAAGTTGGCCCCAATGCATCTTGGTAAATGCAGTCAGATTCGTTTCACATTAACAAAAGTAATCAAAGTCTTTCACCTTAGTAGGTGCAGCAAGTGCTGTGTATCTCTGGACACGTGTTTCTGGGTTTCGCCCGTCATCAGCAGAGAGCAGCATATTTTGTGGGGTTGCTTGAAATGCCACCAAACGTCATCTCAGGTTTATGTACCACTCTGGTGCGCAGGTGCCTCACCAAGGCTCGTCAGCCCGTTAGCTCAAGGGAGCCGTCATTCGACACAGTGCAAAAAAAAAAGGGAGCACACTGCCTCACACTCCAGCAAAAAGTTGGCCCCAATGCATCTTGGTAAATGCAGTCAGATTCGTTTCACATTAACAAAAGTAATCAAAGTCTTTCACCTTAGTAGGTGCAGCAAGTGCTGTGTATCTCTGGACACGTGTTTCTGGGTTTCGCCCGTCATCAGCAGAGAGCAGCATATTTTGTGGGGTTGCTTGAAATGCCACCAAACGTCATCTCAGGTTTATGTACCACTCTGGTGCGCAGGTGCCTCACCAAGGCTCGTCAGCCCGTTAGCTCAAGGGAGCCGTCATTCGACACAGTGCAAAAAAAAAGGGAGCACACTGCCTCACACTCCAGCAAAAAGTTGGCCCCAATGCATCTTGGTAAATGCAGTCAGATTCGTTTCACATTAACAAAAGTAATCAAAGTCTTTCACCTTAGTAGGTGCAGCAAGTGCTGTGTATCTCTGGACACGTGTTTCTGGGTTTCGCCCGTCATCAGCAGAGAGCAGCATATTTTGTGGGGTTGCTTGAAATGCCACCAAACGTCATCTCAGGTTTATGTACCACTCTGGTGCGCAGGTGCCTCACCAAGGCTCGTCAGCCCGTTAGCTCAAGGGAGCCGTCATTCGACACAGTGCAAAAAAAAAAAAGGGAGCACACTGCCTCACACTCCAGCAAAAAGTTGCCCCCAATGCATCTTGGTAAATGCAGTCAGATTCGTTTCACATTAACAAAAGTAATCAAAGTCTTTCACCTTAGTAGGTGCAGCAAGTGCTGTGTATCTCTGGACACGTGTTTCTGGGTTTCGCCCGTCATCAGCAGAGAGCAGCATATTTTGTGGGGTTGCTTGAAATGCCACCAAACGTCATCTCAGGTTTATGTACCACTCTGGTGCGCAGGTGCCTCACCAAGGCTCGTCAGCCCGTTAGCTCAAGGGAGCCGTCATTCGACACAGTGCAAAAAAAAAAAAGGGAGCACACTGCCTCACACTCCAGCAAAAAGTTGGCCCCAATGCATCTTGGTAAATGCAGTCAGATTCGTTTCACATTAACAAAATTAATCAAAGTCTTTCACCTTAGTAGGTGCAGCAAGTGCTGTGTATCTCTGGACACGTGTTTCTGGGTTTCGCCCGTCATCAGCAGAGAGCAGCATATTTTGTGGGGTTGCTTGAAATGCCACCAAACGTCATCTCAGGTTTATGTACCACTCTGGTGCGCAGGTGCCTCACCAAGGCTCGTCAGCCCGTTAGCTCAAGGGAGCCGTCATTCGACACAGTGCAAAAAAAAAAAGGGAGCACACTGCCTCACACTCCAGCAAAAAGTTGGCCCCAATGCATCTTGGTAAATGCAGTCAGATTCGTTTCACATTAACAAAAGTAATCAAAGTCTTTCACCTTAGTAGGTGCAGCAAGTGCTGTGTATCTCTGGACACGTGTTTCTGGGTTTCGCCCGTCATCAGCAGAGAGCAGCATATTTTGTGGGGTTGCTTGAAATGCCACCAAACGTCATCTCAGGTTTATGTACCACTCTGGTGCGCAGGTGCCTCACCAAGGCTCGTCAGCCCGTTAGCTCAAGGGAGCCGTCATTCGACACAGTGCAAAAAAAAAAGGGAGCACACTGCCTCACACTCCAGCAAAAAGTTGGCCCCAATGCATCTTGGTAAATGCAGTCAGATTCGTTTCACATTAACAAAAGTAATCAAAGTCTTTCACCTTAGTAGGTGCAGCAAGTGCTGTGTATCTCTGGACACGTGTTTCTGGGTTTCGCCCGTCATCAGCAGAGAGCAGCATATTTTGTGGGGTTGCTTGAAATGCCACCAAACGTCATCTCAGGTTTATGTACCACTCTGGTGCGCAGGTGCCTCACCAAGGCTCGTCAGCCCGTTAGCTCAAGGGAGCCGTCATTCGACACAGTGCAAAAAAAAAAGGGAGCACACTGCCTCACACTCCAGCAAAAAGTTGGCCCCAATGCATCTTGGTAAATGCAGTCAGATTCGTTTCACATTAACAAAAGTAATCAAAGTCTTTCACCTTAGTAGGTGCAGCAAGTGCTGTGTATCTCTGGACACGTGTTTCTGGGTTTCGCCCGTCATCAGCAGAGAGCAGCATATTTTGTGGGGTTGCTTGAAATGCCACCAAACGTCATCTCAGGTTTATGTACCACTCTGGTGCGCAGGTGCCTCACCAAGGCTCGTCAGCCCGTTAGCTCAAGGGAGCCGTCATTCGACACAGTGCAAAAAAAAAAAGGGAGCACACTGCCTCACACTCCAGCAAAAAGTTGGCCCCAATGCATCTTGGTAAATGCAGTCAGATTCGTTTCACATTAACAAAAGTAATCAAAGTCTTTCACCTTAGTAGGTGCAGCAAGTGCTGTGTATCTCTGGACACGTGTTTCTGGGTTTCGCCCGTCATCAGCAGAGAGCAGCATATTTTGTGGGGTTGCTTGAAATGCCACCAAACGTCATCTCAGGTTTATGTACCACTCTGGTGCGCAGGTGCCTCACCAAGGCTCGTCAGCCCGTTAGCTCAAGGGAGCCGTCATTCGACACAGTGCAAAAAAAAAAGGGAGCACACTGCCTCACACTCCAGCAAAAAGTTGGCCCCAATGCATCTTGGTAAATGCAGTCAGATTCGTTTCACATTAACAAAAGTAATCAAAGTCTTTCACCTTAGTAGGTGCAGCAAGTGCTGTGTATCTCTGGACACGTGTTTCTGGGTTTCGCCCGTCATCAGCAGAGAGCAGCATATTTTGTGGGGTTGCTTGAAATGCCACCAAACGTCATCTCAGGTTTATGTACCACTCTGGTGCGCAGGTGCCTCACCAAGGCTCGTCAGCCCGTTAGCTCAAGGGAGCCGTCATTCGACACAGTGCAAAAAAAAAAAGGGAGCACACTGCCTCACACTCCAGCAAAAAGTTGGCCCCAATGCATCTTGGTAAATGCAGTCAGATTCGTTTCACATTAACAAAAGTAATCAAAGTCTTTCACCTTAGTAGGTGCAGCAAGTGCTGTGTATCTCTGGACACGTGTTTCTGGGTTTCGCCCGTCATCAGCAGAGAGCAGCATATTTTGTGGGGTTGCTTGAAATGCCACCAAACGTCATCTCAGGTTTATGTACCACTCTGGTGCGCAGGTGCCTCACCAAGACTCGTCAGCCCGTTAGCTCAAGGGAGCCGTCATTCGACACAGTGCAAAAAAAAAAGGGAGCACACTGCCTCACACTCCAGCAAAAAGTTGGCCCCAATGCATCTTGGTAAATGCAGTCAGATTCGTTTCACATTTCAAGCGACCCCTTCAGTTACATACGCTCTCTGCTGATGATGGCCGAAAGCCAGAAACACGTGTCCAGAGATACGGCACTCGCTGCACCTAATTTAGGTGAAAGACTTTCTACAGCGATACAGCACTTGCTGCACCTACTAAGGGTGAATAATTTTTTGAAAAATTCTTGCTATTTATATTTAAATGACTGCATTTACCATGATGCCTTGGGGCTATTTTCCGCTTGAATGCAAGGCAGTGTGCTCCCTTTTTCTTTTTGGATGTCTAAATGACGGCTCCCGTGAGCCTCTTGCTGACGAGCACTGGCGATGCACCTGTGTGCCTACTGAGTGGTACAAAAACCTGTGAAGACGTTTGGCGGCATTTCAAGCGACCCCTTCAGTTACATACGCTCTCTGCTGATGATGGCCGAAAGCCAGAAACACGTGTCCAGAGATACGGCACTCGCTGCACCTAATTTAGGTGAAAGACTTTCTACAGCGATACAGCACTTGCTGCACCTACTAAGGGTGAATAATTTTTTGAAAAATTCTTGCTATTTATATTTAAATGACTGCATTTACCATGATGCCTTGGGGCTATTTTCCGCTTGAATGCAAGGCAGTGTGCTCCCTTTTTCTTTTTGGATGTCTAAATGACGGCTCCCGTGAGCCTCTTGCTGACGAGCACTGGCGATGCACCTGTGTGCCTACTGAGTGGTACAAAAACCTGTGAAGACGTTTGGCGGCATTTCAAGCGACCCCTTCAGTTACATACGCTCTCTGCTGATGATGGCCGAAAGCCAGAAACACGTGTCCAGAGATACGGCACTCGCTGCACCTAATTTAGGTGAAAGACTTTCTACAGCGATACAGCACTTGCTGCACCTACTAAGGGTGAATAATTTTTTGAAAAATTCTTGCTATTTATATTTAAATGACTGCATTTACCATGATGCCTTGGGGCTATTTTCCGCTTGAATGCAAGGCAGTGTGCTCCCTTTTTCTTTTTGGATGTCTAAATGACGGCTCCCGTGAGCCTCTTGCTGACGAGCACTGGCGATGCACCTGTGTGCCTACTGAGTGGTACAAAAACCTGTGAAGACGTTTGGCGGCATTTCAAGCGACCCCTTCAGTTACATACGCTCTCTGCTGATGATGGCCGAAAGCCAGAAACACGTGTCCAGAGATACGGCACTCGCTGCACCTAATTTAGGTGAAAGACTTTCTACAGCGATACAGCACTTGCTGCACCTACTAAGGGTGAATAATTTTTTGAAAAATTCTTGCTATTTATATTTAAATGACTGCATTTACCATGATGCCTTGGGGCTATTTTCCGCTTGAATGCAAGGCAGTGTGCTCCCTTTTTCTTTTTGGATGTCTAAATGACGGCTCCCGTGAGCCTCTTGCTGACGAGCACTGGCGATGCACCTGTGTGCCTACTGAGTGGTACAAAAACCTGTGAAGACGTTTGGCGGCATTTCAAGCGACCCCTTCAGTTACATACGCTCTCTGCTGATGATGGCCGAAAGCCAGAAACACGTGTCCAGAGATACGGCACTCGCTGCACCTAATTTAGGTGAAAGACTTTCTACAGCGATACAGCACTTGCTGCACCTACTAAGGGTGAATAATTTTTTGAAAAATTCTTGCTATTTATATTTAAATGACTGCATTTACCATGATGCCTTGGGGCTATTTTCCGCTTGAATGCAAGGCAGTGTGCTCCCTTTTTCTTTTTGGATGTCTAAATGACGGCTCCCGTGAGCCTCTTGCTGACGAGCACTGGCGATGCACCTGTGTGCCTACTGAGTGGTACAAAAACCTGTGAAGACGTTTGGCGGCATTTCAAGCGACCCCTTCAGTTACATACGCTCTCTGCTGATGATGGCCGAAAGCCAGAAACACGTGTCCAGAGATACGGCACTCGCTGCACCTAATTTAGGTGAAAGACTTTCTACAGCGATACAGCACTTGCTGCACCTACTAAGGGTGAATAATTTTTTGAAAAATTCTTGCTATTTATATTTAAATGACTGCATTTACCATGATGCCTTGGGGCTATTTTCCGCTTGAATGCAAGGCAGTGTGCTCCCTTTTTCTTTATGAATCCTAAGGCGTTGAAGGAACGGGAGGTTAAGCTGTTTTTGGCGAAGTCCAAAAAGAAAGAGAAGCGGCATCAGCGCAGATCGCCATCGCCTAAATCTCATCGCCGCCACCTTGACTCCCGGCGTCGTCATGAATCTCGGCGCCGGTCGAGTAGAGAGCGTTCACGCTCGAGGTCGCCTTCGGTTCGGCGCCGTAAGACATGGGAGGTTGGTCCCACCATCACTCTTCAGCCGCAGTCGCCTCCCACTTCCCCGACTTCTCCGACCACTCCGCCATCTGTCTTCGAGGTCGTACCTCAACACGAACCAGAGTTATCACCTTCTTCAGAGATGCCGGGGCCGGCGCCGTTATCACCTCGAGCACAGGCTCCGCAGTATCCGTCATTCCCGGCACCAGGTGCTGATAGTTCCGCATTTTTAAATGCAATGTTTGCCATTTTTCAACAGATGGCTCCAGGTGGTGATCCGGCTGGTCCTTCAGGGCCATTGGCCTTTAATATGGGTGCTCTGGCTCCTTTACGACCAGCACCTTTCATGCCCTTCCTTCCAATGGGAGGTGCTGGCTCGGCGCTGGTTCCTTTGGCGTCTCCTTCACGACCTGCAACTCTGATGAGGACTGCTGTCCCGCGCCGGAGAGTTCTTCGCCTTCTCATCCTCTGCCTCGGTCGGCGCCGAAGAAGCCCATGGCGCCGATGGATCCGGCGTCGGATGGATCAGAGGATCGGCGTCAGGCGAGGTCATCGACGTCGGCGGACGCCTTGTCGATGCCAAGGATCGAGGCCAGGCTTCATTCTAGGAGGCTAGCTCTTCGCCTCCTTGAAGAACAGGAATATAGAAAGCAGGCCTTGGAGGAGGGTGAGATTGAAGAGCCTCTTGTAGATCTTCATGGTTTGGACACTGCAAGTGACTTAGACACTTCTCCAGAGTGGGATTTAACATCTCCTGGGGAATATACAGAGGAAGCTGCTTCTTTCCACTCTGTTTTAAGGAAAGCAGCTGACTTTTTGGACCTTCCCCTCCCAGTGGCTGAGGCAAAACCCAACATACTGACAGAAGTGCTACATCCGGCTTCAGCAGTTGCAGAGCCCCTTTTGCCTTTTAATGAGGCTCTCCTAGATCCAATTCTGGAGATTTGGAAAAAGCCAGTTACATCTACGGCTGTTAATAGGGCAGTGGCGCGCAGATATTGTGTGGCTCCTGCGGATCCGAGCTTTTTGTCGCGGCACCCGACTCCAGAAAGCTTGGTTGTACAAGCTTCATGCTCATCACGCACTGCTCCAGGTTCTTTTCCGGGTGTGCCTTCGGACAGAGACTCTAAAAAGATGGACCAGTCTTCAAAAAAGACATTTTCATCTTGTAGTATGGCCCTCAAGTCCACGAATGCCACATGTATTTGGGCAGATACATCTACGCCCTTATGGAGGAGATCAAGTCATCTCATTCTGAATTGCCTCAGGAGGTGTTGGGCCTTGTTTCCGATGCTCAGGCTGAGGTGACCCAGGTAATCCAATCAGGGCTGGACACGACTGATTCTGTGGCCAGGGCTATGGGCACCACTGTTGCTACGAGGGGACAGGCCTGGCTTCGTTCTTCAGGGTTTTCATCAGATGTTCAATCAGCCCTGCTGGATCTACCTTTTGATGGGGATAAACTTTTTGGGTCGAAGGCGGACTCTGCCCTTGAAAGATTTAAAGAGAGTAGAGCCACAGCAAAATTGTTAGGCTTGCAGGCCTCCTCTTCTGTTTCTTCTTGACTGTTCAGAAGATTTAGGGGGTTTGGTCGTGGCTCCTCCTTTCGGGGCAGGTTTCAGCAGCAAGCCGCCACTGCCCTCCCCTATAGATCATACAGGGGGAGGGGTAGGGTTCGAACCAGAGGGGCCACCCACCAGCACTCTGCCTCTTCTTCTTCCTCTGGAGGGGTGCAGCATGGGAAGCAGCCTTAGTCATCCACCAATTCCTTTGCATACCACTCCTGTAGGGGGAGGTTAATTAACTTTCTCCACATGTGGGAGGCAATAACATCAGACTCCTGGGTCACCAGTATCGTGGGGAAAGGCTATGCCCTTCCCTTTCGGGAGTTTCCACCCCCATCCCGCTCCGTCTATCCTTTTGTTCAGGAGAACATCTCCTGTTGCTAGAACAGGAGGTTCTAGTCCTCCTTTCAAAGGGTGCAGTGGAGTTGGTTTCAGAGCAGGAGAGGGGTCAGGGTTGTTATTCAAGATATTTCCTGATCCCCAAGAAGGATGGTCGGTTGAGACCAATCCTGGACCTGAGGATTTTGAATTGGTTCCTCAAACAGGAAAAGTTCTAGATGCTGACCCTAGCTCAGGTGCTTTTGGCGTTGAACGAAGGAGATTGGATGGTGTCTGTCGACTTGCAGGATGCTTACTTTCATATCCCGATACTCAAGTCGCACAGGAAGTATCTCCGGTTTGTGGTGGGATCGCAGCACTGTCAGTTTGCGGTCCTTCCGTTTGGTCTTACTTCAGCACCCCGAGTCTTCACGAAGGTGATGGCGTTGGTTGCAGCAGAGCTTAGAAGGAAGGGGATAGCGGTATTTCCTTACCTAGACGATTGGTTGATCAAAGCCAAGTCTCCGGAGCTCGTGTTGCGTCACCTGCAGTCGACCACCCCGTTGTTGTTCGATCTGGGCTTTTCGGTGAACGTGCCCACATCTCACCTGGAGCCCTCTCAGCGCCTCCTGTTCATAGGGGCATTACTGGACACAACATTGAATCGTGCCTTTCCTCCGCCTCAGCAGATTCAGGACATTCAGGCATTGGTTCCAATGTTTCAAAGTGTGGAGCGGTCATTCCAGTCCTCAAGGTCCTTCATCTGCTCGGTCTGTTCGCTTCTTGCATTCTGTTGGTCACTTATGCTCGCTGGCACATGAGGGCTCTTCAGTGGTGCCTCCGAAAGCAGTGGTCTCAGTACAAAGGGGATCTCGAGGGATCGGTAAAGATTTCCAGAGACGCTGCAGTGGATCTTCGATGGTGGGCTGCGGACGGCAACCTTTCCCGAAGAAGGCCGTTCTCGCTGCCTCCACCAGTGGCCACAGTGATAACGGATGCTTCCACTCTAGGGTGGGGAACTCATCTGGGGGACCTGGAGGTCAAAGGTCATTGGTCTCCAGTGGAACAGATGTTTCACATAAATCTGTTGGAATTGCAGGCGATACGTCAGGCTCTCAAGGCCTTCCTCCCTTCCCTTCGCGGTCAGTCAGTTCAGGTCCTGACGGACAGCACTTCCACGATGTGGTACATCAACAAGCAGGGAGGAGTAGGGTCGTACCTTCTCTGCAGAGAAGCTCTGCGGCTATGGTCCTGGGAAAGAGACCATCGGATTTGCTTGGTAGCAAACCATCTGGCCAGAGTCTTGAGCGTGCGTGCGGACAGTTTCAGTCGGCACTTCTCGACCGATCACGAGTGGCGTCTTCATCCAGATCTAGCCCTGCAGATCTTCCAGATGTGGGGATTCCCTCGGGTAGATCTTTTTGCCAATCGGGAGAACACGCACTGCCCGTTGTTCTGCAGCCTCCAGTATCCGGTGCAGGGAACGTTGGGGGACGCGTTTCAGATGTCCTGTGCGATAAGTTGCTTTACTCGTTTCCCCCCATACCTTTGATTCCTCGGGTTCTGAGGAAAATTTGCCAAGACCGGGCCCAAATCATCTTATTAGCTCCGGATTGGCCAAGGAGGGTATGGTATTCGGATCTTCTCCAACTCTCTCTGTGCCCACCGCTCCATCTCCCTCACAGTGCAGACCTCCTCTCGCAATCGCAGGGGCAGGTTTTACACCCCCACCTCCAGAGCCTGCACCTTCATGCCTTGAGATTGATCGGGGAAACCTGAGTTCCTTTTCTCTCCCACCTGAGGTAGTGGATGTTATTTTAGCGGCCAGGCGACACTCCACTAAATCTGTCTACGCTAGCAGGTGGGCTAAATTTGTGAATTGGTGTGGAGAGAAGCAAATTGATCCCTTACGTGCCCACTTATCGGATATCTTGTCTTTTGCGTTGTCCTTGGCACAGAGGGGTTGTGCAGTTGCGACAGTTAAAGGCTACTTGTCGGCTCTGTCAGCCTTTCTGTGTCTACCTGACCAACCTTCTTTATTTAAATCTCCTTTAGTGTTGAGGTTTTTAAAGGGCCTGACTAATAGATATCCTCCCACTCCTTTCATTATGCCTCAGTGGGATTTGAACCTAGTTTTAACGTTTCTTATGGGCTCACCGTTTGACCCGATGCATTCTTGCCCCTTGAGGCTATTGGTTCTAAAGACTGTTTTCCTTGTTGCTATTACTTCAGCTAGAAGGGTGAGTGAGCTACAGGCTCTTTCTGTTAAGCCCCCATACACATCCTTCTATGGGGATAAGGTGGTGTTGAGGACCAAGGCTGCTTTCTTGCCGAAGGTTGTTTCACCCTTCCATATGGGTCAGTCTATTACACTCTCCTCTTTTTATCCTCCGCCTCATCCTTCGAAAGAGGAAGAAAGACTGCATCGTTTGGACCCGAGAAGAGCACTGAGCTTCTTCGTCGACAGAACAAAGGAGTTCAGATTGGAAGATCAACTCTTCATCGGGTACGTGGGAAAGAGGAGAGGAAAGCCAGTCCACAAGAGAACACTCTCCAGGTGGGTCATTCTTTGCATTAAGCTGTGTTACTTTCTGGCAAAGAAGGAACCCCCTGATGGAATAAGAGCTCATTCCACCAGAGCTAAGTCGGCCTCTTTGGCCTTGGCTAGGGCTGTTCCTGTGGTTGACATCTGCTTGGATTCGGAGGTGAGGAGGGATGGCCATTTTGTACGGTCGGTGCTGCAGAATTTCTTGGTTTGACCATTCAGGCACCCTCCACCGAGTGTGGTACTCCTTTGGGACTCTATTCAATGAGTGAGGAATCCACAGGTAGTTGTATCCATCAGAAGAACGAGTTACTTACCTTCGGTAACGCCTTTTCTGGTGGATACACTAGCTACCTGTGGATTCCTCACGGTCCCACCCGCCTCCCCATTGCCTGTCTGGTCTTACCAAGATTTCCTTGGGTGAGCTCCTGTTGGTAATTGATTTATTTATTCTGATGCAGATGTTATACATGTTTGCGTTATTTTCATATATATATATATATATATATATATATATATGTGTTCGATGGCATGTGTAGCTGCAGATACCCATGCTGTGCACATCCCGCCATCTGGTGTTGGGCTCGGAGTGTTACAAGTTGTTTTTCTTCGAAGAAGTCTTTTCGAGTCACGAGATCGAGGGACTCCTCCCATTTCGACTCCATTGCGCATGGGCGTCAACTCCATCTTAGATTGTTTTTTTTCCGCCATCGGGTTCGGACGTGTTCCTTTTCGCTCCGTGTTTCGGGTCGCAAAGTTAGTTAGAATCTCGGAAAAATTGTCGGTATTGTTTGTGTTCGGTATCGGGTTAGTTACAACAGATCGACACCGACTTTTGAAGAGCTCCGGTGGCCCTTCGGGGTTTTTTCGATCCCCCGTCGGGGCCTGGTCGGGCCCGGCCACGTGTCTCTTCAAGGCTGATGGAATGTACCCCATTCCGCTTCTGCCCAAAATGCCATAACAAGTATCCATATACAGATCAGCATCTGGTCTGTAACTTGTGTTTGTCACCAGAACACAAGGAAGATACTTGTGAAGCCTGTTGAGCGTTTCGGTCCAGGAAGACAATAAGAGACCGAAGAGCAAGGAGACTGCAAATGGCGTCGGTGCCGAAAGGACAAGAGCGTTTCGAGGAGGAGGAAGAAACCTTCTCCATCCAGGAATCGGACTCGGATGAGATCGATCCCGAAGAAACGCCGAAAACCGTGAGTAAGACGTCAAAACACAAAACTCACGAAAAATCCACTAAAGCCCAGGGGATGCCACCGCCAACAGGCCATGGCTTAACCCGAAAAATAGGTGACCGAACATCGGCACCGAAAAAGGGCACGCTGGTGGCGAAGTCATCCGTCTCCGGTCGAGATACCGCCACACAGCAATCTCGGGGTCGAGATAGTGGCTCCGAGCAGGTTCGGCACCGAGATAGCAGCACCGAAATGGGGCGGCACCGAGAAACCACGACGCCGAAAGTAAAGAAGGTTTCGTCGGAACCGAAAAAAGCAGCCGAAAAGGTTTTGATACCGAAACATCCGGCCTCGGGACCGAAAACAAGTTCCTACACTGAGGAACAAGGACTGTCCACACAAATGAAGACATAGATTTGGACAGGAATTAGAAACAATAGAGCCAGACTATACACAAAGAAGGCTCCATATCCAAAAAGAGACAGGGAAGATCAGTACTCCCCCTCCGATTAAAATGAAACGCAAACTTGCCTTTCAGGAAAAAGACAAGCAGCCACAGGCAGAGGTGGCTAAACAAGTAACCCCGCCACCATCTCCACAATGCTCTCTGCAACCATCACCGGTGGCCACTCCACCATTGATGCAATCCCCAACTCATACAGGAATGAGTCAAGATGACCCTGACGCATGGGACCTCTATGATGCACCAGTGTCAGATAATAGTCCTGAATGTTATCCAGCTAGACCGTCGCCACCAGAGGATAGTACAGCCTACGCACAGGTGGTGTTGAGAGCAGCAGCATTTCATAATGTCAGCCTGCATGCTGAGCCCATTGAAGACGACTTTCTTTTTAACACACTGTCGTCCACACACAGCCACTATCAAAGTCTTCCTATGCTACCCGGAATGCTAAAACACTCCAAACAAGTGTTTGAAGAGCCTGTAAAAGGAAGGGCCATTACTCCAAGAGTGGAGAAAAAATATAAACCGCCACCAACAGACCCCGTGTACATCACACAACAGCTAACACCGGACTCAGTTGTAGTAGGGGCAGCGCGCAAAAGAGCGAACTCACATACTTCAGGAGATGCACCACCTCCAGATAAAGAAAGTAGAAAATTCGACGCAGCAGGCAAGAGAGTGGCAGCACAGGCAGCAAACCAGTGGTGTATTGCCAATTCACAGGCTTTGTTGGCCAGATACGATAGGGGCCATTGGGACGAAATGCAACACTTTATAGAACATTTGCCCAAGGAGTTCCAAAAGAGAGCGCAGCAGGTAGTAGAAGAAGGACAAAGTATCTCCAACAATCAGATACGGTCAGCAATAGATGCTGCAGACACAGCTGCTAGAACTGTCAACACAGCAGTAACAATAAGAAGACATGCATGGCTGCGTACATCAGGATTTAAACCAGAAATACAGCAGGCTGTGATGAATATGCCATTCAACGGACAGCAGTTGTTTGGGCCGGAGGTGGACACTGCGATCGAAAAACTTAAAAAAGACACTGACACGGCCAAAGCCATGGGCGCACTCTACTCCCCACAGAGCAGAGGCACATTTTGGAAAACACAGTTTAGAGGGGAGTTTCGAGGAAAAAGCACAGAACCCACAACCTCACAAACAAGGCCCACTTATCAAAGCCAATATCAGCGGGGAAGTTTTCGGGGGCAATATAGAGGGGGACAATTCCCAAAAAATAGAGGGAAGTTCCAAAGCCCCAAAACCCCTCAAAACAAGCAGTGACTTCCAAGTCACACATCCCCAACACATAACACCTGTGGGGGGGAGAATAAGCCAATTTTACAAACATTGGGAGGAGATAACAACAGACACTTGGGTACTGGCAATTATCCAGCATGGTTATTGCATAGAATTTCTCAAATTCCCTCCAAACGTCCCACCGAAAACACACAATATGTCAAAACAACATATAGATCTTCTAGGACTAGAAGTTCAAGCATTACTACTAAAAGAAGCAATAGAATTAGTACCAAAACACCAGAAAGGAACAGGAGTTTACTCTCTGTACTTTCTCATACCCAAAAAAGACAAAAGTCTGAGACCTATATTAGATCTCCGAACATTAAATACCTACATCAAATCAGATCACTTTCACATGGTGACATTACAAGACGTAATACCACTGCTCAAACAACAAGACTACATGACAACACTAGACCTAAAGGATGCCTATTTCCATATACCGATACATCCTTCACACAGAAAGTACTTAAGGTTTGTATTCCAAGGGATACATTACCAATTCAAGGTGTTGCCATTCGGAATAACAACTGCGCCAAGAGTCTTTACAAAGTGCCTGGCAGTTGTAGCTGCACATATCAGAAGGCAGCAAATACATGTGTTCCCGTACCTAGACGATTGGTTAATCAAAACCAACACGCTAAAAAAGTGTTCACAACACACAACGTATGTCATAGAAACCCTCCACAAACTAGGTTTCTCAATCAACTACACAAAGTCACACTTTCTGCCGTGTCAAACACAGCAATACTTAGGGGCGACAATCAACACAGTAAAAGGGATTGCCACTCCAAGTCCACAAAGGGTTCAGGCATTTCACAACGTAATACAAGCCATGTATCCAAAACAAAAAATACAAGTCAAAATGGTGATGAAACTACTAGGCATGTTGTCCTCATGCATAGCCATTGTCCCAAACGCAAGGTTGCACATGCGGCCCTTACAACAGTGCCTAGCATCACAGTGGTCACAGGCACAGGGTCAACTTCTAGATCTGGTGTTGATAGACCGCCAAACATACATCTCGCTTCAATGGTGGAACAGTATAAATTTAAACCAAGGGCGGCCTTTCCAAGACCCAGTGCCACAATATGTAATAACAACAGATGCCTCCATGATAGGGTTGGGAGCACACCTCAATCAATACAGCATCCAAGGACAATGGGACACTCACCAAAAACAGTTTCACATAAATCATTTAGAACTATTGGCAGTGTTTCTAGCGCTGAAAGCATTTCAACCCATAATAAGCCACAAACACATTCTTGTCAAAACAGACAACATGACAACTATGTATTACCTAAACAAACAGGGAGGCACACACTCAACACAGTTGTGTCTCCTGGCACAGAGAATATGGCATTGGGCGATTCACAACCACATTCGTCTAATAGCACAATTTATTCCAGGAATTCAGAATCAGTTAGCAGACAATCTCTCTCGGGATCACCAACAGATCCACGAATGGGAGATTCACACCCAAATACTAAATACTTACTTCCACAGTTGGGGAACACCACAAATAGATCTATTTGCAACAAAGGAAAACGCAAAATGCCAAAACTTCGCATCCAGGTACCCACAAGATCAGTCTCAGGGCAATGCGTTATGGATGAGCTGGTCAGGGATATTTGCTTACGCTTTTCCCCCTCTCCCACTCCTTCCATATCTAGTAAACAAGTTGAGTCAAAACAAACTCAAACTCATACTAATAGCGCCAACATGGGCAAGACAACCTTGGTACACAACACTACTAGACCTCTCAGTAGTGCCTCATGTCAAACTACCAAACATACCAGATCTGTTAACGCAACACAAACAACAGATCAGACACCCAAATCCAGCATCGCTGAATCTAGCAATCTGGCTCCTGAAGTCCTATAGTTCGGACACTTAGACCTTACACATGAATGAATGGAGGTCATAAAACAAGCTAGGAAACCTACCACTAGACATTGCTATGCAAATAAGTGGAAAAGATTTGTTGACTATTGCAATAATAATCAAATTCAACCCTTACACGCATCTGCCAAAGACATCGTAGGATACTTACTACATTTGCAAAAGTCAAAGCTAGCTTTTTCTTCCATTAAGATACATCTTACAGCAATTTCAGCTTAACTGCAAATTACGCACTCAACTTCTCTATTTAGGATACCAGTCATAAAAGCATTTATGGAAGGCCTAAAGAGAATTATACCACCAAGAACACCACCAGTTCCTTCATGGAACCTCAACATTGTCTTAACACGACTCAAGGGTCCACCTTTTGAGCCCATGCACTCCTGTGAAATGCAATACTTAACATGGAAAGTTGCATTTCTAATTGCCATCACATCTCTAAGAAGAGTAAGTGAGATTCAAGCATTTACCATACAAGAACCATTTATTCAAATACACAAGCATAAAGTAGTTCTACGGACAAATCCTAAATTTTTACCAAAAGTCATATCACCGTTCCACTTAAATCAAACAGTAGAATTACCAGTGTTCTTCCCACAGCCAGACTCTGTAGCTGAAAGAGCACTACATACATTAGACATCAAAAGAGCGTTAATGTACTGCATTGACAGAACAAAACTAATTCGGAAAACAAAACAATTATTTATTGCTTTCCAAAAACCTCATACAGGAAATCCAATTTCTAAACAAGGCATTGCTAGATGGATAGTTAAGTGCATTCAAACCTGTTATCTTAAAGCAAAAAGAGAACTGCCTATTACACCAAAGGCACACTCAACTAGAAAGAAAGGTGCTACCATGGCCTTTCTAGGAAATATTACAATGACCGAAATATGTAAGGCAGCTACATGGTCTACGCCTCATACATTTACCAAACACTACTGTGTAGATGTGCTAACGGCACAACAAGCCACAGTAGGCCAAGCAGTACTACGAACATTGTTTCAAAAAACTTTAACTCCTACAGGCTGAACCACCGCTTTTGGGGAGATAACTGCTTACTAGTCTATGCACAGCATGTGTATCTGCAGCTACACATGCCATTGAACGGAAAATGTCACTTACCCAGTGTACATCTGTTCGTGGCATTAGTCGCTGCAGATTCACATGCGCCCACCCGCCTCCCCGGGAGCCTGTAGCCGTTTAGAAGTTGATCTTGAACATTTGTAAATTTGTAAATATATTACTTTAAACTACATTATGTACATACGTATTCACTCCATTGCATGGGCACTATTACTAGCATACACAACTCCTACCTCACCCCTCTGCGGGGAAAACAATCTAAGATGGAGTCGACGCCCATGCGCAATGGAGTCAAAATGGGAGGAGTCCCTCGATCTCGTGATTCGAAAAGACTTCTTCGAAGAAAAACAACTTGTAACACTCCGAGCCCAACACCAGATGGCGGGATGTGCACAGCATGTGAATCTGCAGCGACTAATGCCACGAACAGATGTACACTGGGTAAGTGACATTTTCCATATATATATATATAAATATAATTCTATATATGTATATATTTTTGTTATGATATAATTATATATAATTTATATGTATATATTTTTGCATATATGCATATTTATACAAATGTTTTCTCTATTTCATTTAATAAAATTTTATGATATAAGATTTTATTTGATGTATTCGTTTCAAATGTATATATTTTGTTAGTATTTGCCTGTTCGCCTCAAAGGTACGTAAAAAATGTTGGTACTGATGTCAGCACGCCGGCGAGGACCTCTTATTGCCCGTATGACGTCAGACTGCGTCGCGTGGGAGCCGGGCAATTATGACGTCCTCGTCTACATGCAAAGCTAGGAGAAAATTTCCATCGGATGCTGGTGCCTGGGGGAAAATTCAATGATTGAGGAATCCACAGGTAGCTAGTGTATCCACCAGAAAAGGCGTTACCGAAGGTAAGTAACTTGTTCGTTTTACCCATGGACTTCCTTTGAGAAAGACCACATAAGCGGTTGAAACATCGAGTGCTATAGTGTAACTTGAACATTCTGTTGCCTTTTACTTTTAATATGGATTCTTGCTAATGATGTGAAGATTATAATGTACAATACTAAAAATCTGGGAGTTTTGATGATTTCATGAGTTACCAACTGGTGGAACTTGGTGCATCAAGCTGTGAAAGGCAGCAGTTAGGCCGCTGGATAACTATGGCCTTCATTAAAAGTGGAGGTATTCCACCAGGAGCTATAACTCTTGGTGGACTTCTGCTAGACGCAATTCTGAGAGGTCCTGTGTCTCTGTGTCCAGAAATCCAAGGTCCGCAAAATCCAAATGCAATTTTTCCAAGTCCTGTTACAAAGGGTCCAGTGCACCGAAGTAGTGTCTGAGGGCAGAAACACAGCTTGACTTCTACTCAACCCTTGCCTCATCAGACAAAGGGCATATAATAACCGCCCCAAGTAGGTGCTGGACTCTTATCCCACCACCGCCTGGTAGGACATCCCTAGGTCAGTGACAGGGACTTGGGCCTGTGTGCTACGTCCTAACCCTGCGCCATGGAGTGCTCACAGTCGTTTGATTCCCCACAACCCAGCTGGATCCCCCGGTGACATTTAATGCATGCCCAAGGCATGGAAAAGGGGAACCTCCCACAAGGAAAGGACCTGGTATTCCCTTGTGGGTGTGGTTAGATGTCATTTCGGAAGCAAAAATTTGAATAGCCGGGTTTTGATGCGAGGGTACCATCTGGAATTGGAGATTCCAGCCCAAACATCCTCACTCCAAATTCCAGTAAACTCATAGCAAAGGTGTTTGTCTTCTGTATTGTAAGTTGACATGATTAGAAACAGAATGAGGCGCGATGGGGCAATTGAAAGGTAGATGAAAGAGAAGAAAAAAAAAGGGATACATGAGTGCCAGTAAAAAGCGCCGGATGTAAAATTAAGATGTAAGTATACCTTCCACACTATTGCCATGCTGTTATGGGAGCCTGGTGTCATTGCATAATGGAAAACTAGGGGCTAGTTGTACAAAAATGCAATTATGCATTTCTTAAATAGCAACTTTATAGAAATCGCTACTTAAAAAATTTAAAACCCTATGTACATAGATACCGATTTCAGTGAAATCAGTTTTAAGAAATCCCATTGCATTTTAGTCACTGTGCCGGTTTTGCATTTCTTAAGTAGCGATTTCTTATTTAAGAAATGCAAAACCAGGGATGGCAAAGGGCAAAAGGCCCTCCCTTGGTGTACCCCAAAAATAGGGCTGCACCTGTAGAGCTCACATATGCCTAAAGGGCATGTGTGTGCTCTATTACACTTTTTTTTAAATCACTTCGGAGTGCTTTTTTTAAATTGCGCCTGGTTACCACCGATTTGAATTGCATCTCACAAACACCTAAGTTGCATTTAGGAGATGCTTTGTACATCAGAATAGGAATTGCAAATAGGGAATCCCTATATGCGAGTTTCTATTTTGGGAAGTGAAAATTGCGATTTCTACAAGGTAGAAATCGTAATTTGCGATTCCTTAAGGGCCTTTGTACATAAGAAAAGTCCATTTTGCATTCCTTAAAGCTCCGAAATACTGATTCGGACCATTAAGAAATGCAAAAGGGCTTTGTACATTTGGCACCCGGTCACTTAAATTGCTGGACCTCAGCATGATGATTTTGTCAACCTTCCTAACATGCCCTTCACATTTTAGGGTATAGAGAGCAATTTAAAAGATCAGGGCTTTGTGAGGCAAAGACAGTGTAAATACCCCTGTTATCAACCGCAGTGGAGATTGCTGTGAATGTGCCGCTGGTGCCTATAGCACAATGGTAGGGTGAGGCAGGACATATAGAAGGGCCATGCTGCAATTTTTGGGTCAGAGTATTTAAAGTCATGAGGAAGTCACATTGGCTAGGGATGTTGTTGTCCTAAGGTTCTCGCTTCTAGCATTGGTCCGCAGCCGGCCTTTGGTGCAGAGCACTTCACGCTTGTGTCATGTTCCCTTCCGTAATTCTCTGCCTAGAATTCCTGTTAGTTCTTTAATTATTTTGTAGGTTATTCTTCACACTATTTGCTTCCAGTGAGCTGCTGGTGCTTTGCCTGGGTTATTCCAGGTTACTTCGGAGGTTTTCATTGCATTCCTCTGGCAGAAGTCGCCTTAGTTTCAACTGTCGTGCAACATCTTGTGCTGTGTTGTTTGTGAACCTTTGGAGTATTGCTTATAGTTTCATTCCCCCGCTCTATTCCCAACTGGATACAATCCTGAGAACCCTTATTATCAGAGTCTCGGTTTATGTTTGTGTGGGAATGTTCTCCCGCTGCACTCTCAGATTTGTGACAAATTGCTAGACTTGTAACTTATGTAGGATGAATTTAGATGTGGATGTCTTACCTGCCCTGGCGCAGGCCTTTATCAAAACACAAGAGGAAATGCAGATTGGAAAGGTTTTTTGTTGATTTAACCAAATGAAGTAGGATCCCAGACGTCCACCACGAAATTCTTAACAGCTTTGTAAGAGGATACTTCCACAGACCATCACAGAGCTGCACTCACAGCTTGTAAAGAGCTCCAACTGTACCCTTACCTTCTCCATTAGTCTCATCAGAAACATTTGCGGAGGATCCTTTAAGGCTTTTACTGCCCAAAGCAAAGTACACTTTGTCTCGCTCGCCCAGGCCATATGTTTACAAATCAATCCAAAGTGATCTTTATCCTTTGCTAGCTTTCCAAAAGAGGCTTTGACATGGGCTACACATTTATGACAGTCTTTTACTTCCATTCATCTTGTTATTGAATCTTTTTATTGAATTTAGTAAAAGCATACAATCATTATACCATTTGGTAGTTAATATTTTTCAGACTACACATTCATAGCACTGATGTCTGTTGTCTGATCTTCCATTTGTACTTCTGTTGCTTAACAGTTTTTAAATTGTTAATCATCCAGGCTAGATTGATAACAGGACGATACATTCATGGCACAGTTTTGGCTGCTTATATTCGTGCATTGGAGTGTACTGACCTTACAAAAGAGAAGGTAATTATTACAACTATAAGTAATTTTTAACAATTAAAGAACATAGGCCCATATTTACAATGAGCTTGTGCCACCGATGCATCACTTTTTTAATGTAGCTGTGTCGCTTTCTTTGCTCCATATTTACAAAGTGACACATTTGCTGAAATGCGTCACTTTTCTCTCCTGTGTGTAATTTTTGACCTGCACTGCAACTGGCTGCATTAAGGTTAAGTTAATCATGTGCAAGGTAGGTGTTCCCTCTTAAAACCCCTCCGGAACTTATGCATCCATATTGTCAAGTGTTTAGGAAAGTGACGCATCGTTGGCAAATGTGGAAAATGTGTCAAAATTCTTACGCCTGCTTAACCCAGGCAAAAAAATGATGCATTGGCTTTCCAATACTGATCTCACTGCCTGAAGTCACTTTACACACTGTAATATGTCTGTATTTCACTTCCCCTCTACTAGTAGTGGGTCTACTCATGGTGTAGAACCCCTTGACCAAGCTGGGACCATGGCAACCATGATTCCGTCATCCTCTGCAGCAAGGCTATGTGACGTTGTGTATTGTTTTTTTATGGGACAGGCCAGGATTGTCACTTATCCATGGAGGGTATTATCGCAGAGGGTTTGAGCCTTATACTGTGCACATAGCCCTTGAGTTTTCCTATATCCCCTGAAAATGCTGCACCCGCCCCTTCCAGTACCTGCCCTACGGTAATCTCATCCACTATCATAACTTGGCTAGGTGACCAGGGATTGATTATCAAGTGCAGATCATACTGATGTTTCCAACCCAATATCGAAGGTCCATTTTCAGCTACATACACCTTTCCTTGTACATAACGGTCTTGAAACTCAATCTTTGCTAACATATAGCCTATAATTTCTATTTTCTCCCCTGATAACCTCCATGATTAATATCCTTGGGAAGTAAACGTACTTCGGGCCAATGCAGCCTAAACAAGTCTTTGGGTACGATTGTATATAGTGATCCAGAATCTACCATCAATTGAACTTTTTTGTTCCTCACGTTAAACATAGCCTTTGGTCTGTTATATCTCCCTTCCTCCGCGATAGTATCCAACACACATAAGATCCGGTCTTCATTCACTTCCTCCTCCTCTCCATCATCATCAATTGTTGCAACTTTAGATCTACTATTTGACTTGCACATACGTGCGAAGTGCCCTATTCGTCCACACTTTTTACAATCTTTGCCCACGGCAACACAATTCTTCGAGTCCGAAGTATGATAGCTACTGCCACACCTTGTGCACGTTTTTTCCATCTTCAGGTTAACATTGTTTCCTTTCCTATGAACACCATTTTTCTTTTGGCTCACAACATATCCCCTATTGGTGCTCAAACTTCCTTTTTTGTCTTTATCTACATATGACACATTGTCATCAGTTTTTCGTTCCATTTCCTTCAACATTGCTCTGGCTGTTCCACCACCTTTGCAATCTCTAAAGCATCTTGTAGTGAAGGATTTTTAGCCGCCCACAGTCTTTCTTGCATCCTCTTATTTTTGCATTGGACTATCAGTTGGTCACGTATCATTTCATCCCTCATATTCCCAAATTAACATTTTAATGACAGTTCTCATAGTCTTGTAACAAATTGGTCAATAGTCTCCTCACTTCCCTGCGGCTGGGTATAAAATTTATACCGAACCATCACTACATTCCTGTCCTTAACGAAATGCTTCTCCAAACGTGCTTAGCCTCTGCATATACATCGGCCAGTGGCTGACCATCCTCACCAAGGTCATACACAGCTAAAATGGCCGCCAAATTACTACCTTCAGTCCGATTTTGGAAGGAATTAGGCCTTGTTTCGCTCAAAATGGCCACCCGTGTGTTTCTGCAGGGAGTTGAGCATGCTCACTCCCAGAATCCCTTGGTACCAAGAAAGTCCAATTTCAACCTTGAAATGCAGTTTCCGTGTGCTCAGACCACCAAGGTAAGAAAACTATTTTAATCTGTTGAAATGTGGCCAAACTGAACTTGCCTGCGTGCTTCCTCAAATCATGCTTTCTTTCCACTGCACACACGGGTTCTTTAACACTGACTACGTCCACGCTCGAGTGCTCGGAGCTCGTCGCCAGTGTTAGAATGAAATATTGCTTTCCTTTCTAGTTGAATAATCAATATATTTATTTCTTGAACGCGGACGACACTGTCAGTGCTCCCTCTCCAACCGCAGCCAATCCTCCAACAGCCCGAGAGAGAACGCTCACAGCATCTTAGAATGCCGAATACAGCTCGGCATTCCAGTAATACATCACAACAGTATGTAATACATTTATTTACACTTCACATTTCAACATATACTTGTATTCACTTACATTACAATGTCACTGACTACGTCACACATACTCAGGTCTCTACCTACTCATATATACACTAGGCCCACTGTAATGTGACTCATAGACATACATACTCTTACATCCAGGAAAAATGTAAAAGTGTAGCTGTTGATATTCCACCATTTTACAGTCTTTTATATTGGCCCTAAAACATTAGGCTACTTGCGCCGTTTACAACTGATGCAGCACCTCTAAATGTTGACGCATCGCTGAAGTTGCGTCAGTTCTGAGACCAACTTTAGCAGTGCGCCACTTTTCGGGCAGAATCGTTACGTCAAAGTTCCCACAGATTCATCAGAATTTCCTTCGGTCCTTGCGCTATGGTGCCCCATAATGGAAATATAGCGCGTCTATGGCGTCATAACGGATTTCTGCACATCACAACTGTTTTGGACGCATCGCTGCCACAACGCAGTGATGCATCATTTCTTGTGAATATGGCCCATAGCTTGAACAGATGAGGCAGTGGTAGCATCTTTTTATAACTGCATTTTTGAAGTATTAAAAAACACTATTTTATTGGTAGTTAATCATCCTACATTTTGAGGTGCATTAATAAATCTTATGCTCTAATTAGAAGTTCAGCAAAGATACCCCAGAGCCTTCTCAAAGAGGCCTGTCGCAGGTATTCACAGGTATAGACAAAGATCACAGTAATGCTCAGGAACTAATGCAGTATGGCAGTATCACAGCCAACTAACCAAACAAGCATTTGCAATGCAGTGGGTCTCCTGTTTGCTCGAGTTAGAGCTATTAGCGTTGTAAATTCCTAACTGGACTTTTCTTTCCACATATTTTGAAAATTAAAAGTAAAACAGTTGACATAAGCAAGCCACGGCCGCCGTGAGCATGAGCGCGAAGGAGAAACGTAAAAGGAAAAAGAAGTTCGTTTGCAGTCAAACTTATCGGCAATCGTGAAATTGGGTAGTTGGCCGACACAGTAAAAAAACTGCCCAAAGAAGGGACAAATGTAAAGCATTTACCAATGTTTACAAAGGATTTTTTAAAGGCAAGCTCACGAACGAGTGATGGTGATGGGCGTGTGGTGGGCGTGGTTAAAAGCCCACAGATAGATTACAATACATGAGAGCGCTTGCGCTCGACATAAAAAGAAAAGGAACATTTTCTCAAACATCACAGTTGTTTGCCATAGTTAAGATCCATTTTCATATTGCAGTCAAATTGGCAAAGGTCATGCCAACTTTCCTAGATCCATGCGTGATGTGCTGCTACAGTCAAGGTATTTTCACTGAATTCTGGGACATTTAGGGGGTGATTCTGATTCTGGCGGGCGGCGGAGGCCGCCCGCCAGAATTCCGCCCCCATTATACCGCTCTGCGGTCAGAAGACCGCGGAGGGTATTATGAGTTTTTCCCTGGGCTGGCGGGCGGTCTCCAAAAGACCGCCCGCCAGCCCAGGGAAAAACTCCCTTCCCACGAGGATGCCGGCTCGTAATCGAGCCGGCGGAGTGGGAAGGTGCGACGGGTGCAGTGGCACCCGTCGCGTATTTCAGTATCTGCAAGGCAGACACTGAAATACTTTGCGGGCCCTCTTATGGGGGCCCCTGCCGTGCCCATGCCATTGGCATGGGCACGGCAGGGGCCCCCAGGGGCCCCGCGACCCCCCCTACCGCCATCCTGTTCATGGCGGCTTTCCCGCCATGAACAGGATGGCGGTAGGGGGGGGTCAGAATCCTCATGGCTGCGGAGCGCGCTCCGCAGCCATGGAGGATTCAAACGAGCAGCGGAAAGTCAGCGGGAGACCGCTGACTTTCCGCTTCTGACCGCGGCTGAACCGCCGCGGTCAGAATGCTCGTTGGAGCACCGCCAGCCTGTTGGCGGTGCTCCCGTGGTCGGTGGCCCTGGCGGCCACCGGCCGCCAGGGTCAGAATGACCCCCTTAGTCTTGTTTATTTCATTACCAAACAGGACTACAAATCCCAGAATCCAAAAGAAAAAACTATACTGGAGCACAGCATTCATGCAAGTACCGGGGAATCTTGGCAGCTATGGAAGGTCCATTACAAATGTTGGCTCTGATGGAATGTGGAGCAGTGGGTTGTATTGTGGATCATGCACTCAGTTCCCAACCTGTGATTTGGTTACAAAAGAAATAGCAAGAAGGAGAGCTCAATGGGATTGATGTTACCTCTGTAACTCTCAAAAAAGTATCTGGGAAGCTTCACCTGTCTCAATGTAAGCAACCAATGGACACATTCAATCGAAAACCTATTACCTTTTAGCTGCCCCTCCTTTTGCTATTGTATTGGGCACACCGTGATTTAGGAGGCATAATCCAAATATTAAGTGGCAGGCAATCATGCTTACAACATCCTAATTCAAAAATGTTTTCTGACGGAAAGACTGGTGACAGCCCAATCACTTTCAAGTGTGTATGGAAGAAATCCCTTGCTACCACAGTGCAAGGAGTTTGCATATGTTAGAGGCAGAAAAACTGCCTCAACATCTGTGTGATGACTGTGCCATGAATATAATCACTGCAGCAAAGATTCCCACAGGAAGATGTGTTCGCTGACAATAAAAGAAGACATATTTCTAAAGAAATATGTAAAGGAGAATTTGAAAAGAGGATTCATTTGAGATTCTACGCCTCTAGCTCGTTCCCCTTTTCAGGTTGAAGCCTTCCAGACAAGTAAAGCTGTCTGGTTTGTTCAAGACATCTTGGGGGCGTTCTGAAAGCTTCCCTGGGAATACATTCTGCCCATTGGCTTTCTGGTTTGTAAGTCACAGTTGCTTGCTTTCTATTAGCTGGCTTCATTTGTTTTAGGCTGTGCAACAGTCTTTGGGGTTCATTACGAGTGCAGTGGTCTGACCGCCACATTACAACCCTGGCAGTCAGACTGCCAGCTCCGCCAGGATCTTGGATCCCGGCGGTCTGGCAGGGGATCTAATCTGCCAGGGCAGCGCTGCTAGCACCATTGCCCTGGGGATTATGACCTTGTTCTCCGCCCGCGATTGTGGAGAAGAGGTGCAGGGACCACAGGGGGGCCCCTGCACTGCCCATGCACTTGGCATGGGCAGTGCAGCCCCCCCCCTAAACTGCACCCTCGCAGTGTTCACTGTTTGCTTTGCAGACAGTGGACATTGCAAGAGTGCTGGTGCACCCTGCAGGTGACAGCATTGCTGCCCGCTCGATTACGAGCCGGAGACAATGCTGTAGCCTGTTTCCTATTAGACCAGTGGGTGGAAACGTAGGTTTCCTCCCGCTGACCCGCTGACCTAGAAGGAAGCCCATAATAGCTTTGACGGGAGGTCGCTGCGTAGGCGGCGGCCACCCTGTCTGGAGTTTGGCGGATGGAGTTTTCCGTCAGCCAAACTCATAATCAACCCCTTTGTCTTTCCTGTGGAGTATAGTGTGTTTACTGTATTCTTACACAAGTGCTCACTTTCTGTAGACCTGCCTTTAAATTATGATGTAATCTTGTTGCATTTGATGTGCATTCAAAGACAGAGGTCAAATGTCAGGCCCTATCTTCCGAGGCAGTTTGGTGTTTCCTTTACTTTTGCTGACTTCAAAATGAGAGGATTTATGTGACAATCTTGATGGATACAGGGAGTGGCAAAGGAAAGGTTTTTTTTCTAGCATACACCAAAATTTAAATGCCTGTAAATAAGATGTCCAAATATTTCAGAATGTATCAGAATAAGAAAAGCACAAATGAAGCAAATTTTTTTGTAATTTTGAAGTTTGGCAAAAACAAATATTTTCATATATTTAAAAAAATCAATACACTAGGCGATGCCATTTCCACATATTATCATTTGTGTGCTGTATAGTTTAATCAGTAAAACCATATATGCAAATGCAATGATAATTTCAATTGAAAATGTGCTGTTTATAATGGCTACTCAGCATGCATACTTCACTTCACTTTACTACACTCTACTCCATCTGTGCCACTTTAATACACTCAACTCCATTCTACTCCACTCTACTGTACTCTACACCAATCCACGCTGACGCTATAATTGATTCTATGCAGTTCTCTCTACACCACTTAGACACTTTACAACACTGTAAACCACTCCAATCTGCGCCACTGTCCACCACTCTACGACACTTTACGTCTCTGCACTCTATGCACCCCCCAACCACTCCACTTTGCCACTCGACTCTATGACACTTCACTCCACGCTACACCACAACACTCTACTCTGACACTCCACCCTACATCATGCCACTGTACAATACGCCACTCCACTGTACAACTCTCCACTCTACGACACTGTACTCCACTCCACAAAACTAAATGCCACTGTATGACACTCCACTCAACTGCACTCTCCTGTACACCACTAACTTTTAGTCATGCTGAACAGAAGCCATGTTGTTGTACAACATGACTAAAACCCACTGGCAAAGCTAATGGCTCTTGCATAGGCTAGACCAATGGGCTTTGCCAATGCTTGTTTTTTTTTTTTTTTTTTAACAGAAGCTGGATTGAAAATTTTCAGCTCAGTATGTACTGAAGATAACTAAATTAACAGAAATATATAGTTACTTACATTTGTTTTCAGTACTACTTAAATGAAAAACGTCAAGCCTTCACAAAGCTAGATGTCAGAGGTGCACACAATTTAGTACGCATAAATCCAGATGCTGGTGCACAGGTGAACAATTTATTGCAGGTTAACTGCCAGATCAGACTGCTCCATTCTAGGATAGAAAAAGATTCTCTAAGATGGGAATATTCTATATAATGATGTAATCACAACGCAAGAACATAACACATGTCTTGTAAAAACATAAAACAAAACAAAATTGAAAAAAATACCTATTAACATGATAGAAACTGTTTAACATAAAACAGAGTTCCTATTCTTAGCAAAACTTGTGAGCAAAAATATAAACTTTTATCTGGTCTATATCATCAATATCAGAACAACATATGTAACACTAGCAACTACAACTAGTGTAAAGGATAATTTTGTGTAGTTACGCAAACACTAGGGGAATTCCTAAACCTCTCAAATCACCTCAATCCATTTGGACTCACGTTCTCTGCTTTCTCTCGCTTATTATTCTTCTCCCACCTTCAATGAGCCAGCTCTCTTATATTCCACTTTTCATTATTGCTTCAAATACACACAAATAACCTACCTCCATCGGTCTTACTTATCCCCTCATAGGGTTGCAAAGGCGTCTCCAGGGGTTGTTGAGGCGTTCACTGGCGAACATCTGCCGCATGGTATAGGAGTGTGGGCATTTCCGAGAGTAATGCAGAGAAATCATGAATACAATAAAAGAACTGCTTTACTAGGTCAAATCCAGAGACTCAAACCACTTGGACAGACTGGAACATTTTGTAGCCTTGGCCTTGATAACTGCCAAAGGGAACACTGTGACTGAATGAAGGCAAAGAGGGCACTCGTTGATGGCTGCATAATGTGGTCAAACAGACAAGAGCCGAGTTGGCAGCCCCTGCCAGTTCTGCTAAGGAGAAACGTTAAGGCACCATCAACAGAGTACTGAGATGCAATCTTGCTGCCATTAAATGCCAAATCAGAGGAAATACTGTCAAGTAGAGTCTCTTAACCTAACAAAGTGTGGTATGCATACATACAGAATTGAATCAGGAAACATGCCGATGTACAGAGGTTTTTGGATAAGTGATCAATGCCAGAGAGAAAACACAGGACCAGCTGTATCTGCAGCCCTATACCATCCTTGCTTAATACATCCTCCACGTGCAGACGAAGGAAATGGCCCAGATTACCTTAGTCCTGAAGTCATTGTCCCATTCATTTGAATGACTTAATCCACCTCTATTACAGGACAAAGAAAACAGGTAATGCCATTAACCAAATCCTGCACATTTGTCCTCTGAGCACCTTAGAGGACTTTCCTTACCCAGCATCCTACTGTTTTAACCAAGTTAATAATGAAGATCATAGGAAGAGGCAGGGATGAGACAATTGTAATAAGTTGTACAAGGACTTCAGGACTAAAAGTAATGGAGAGTACCTGTAAGTAATCAGGGACATTACCTCTACACCCTACATCCTTGTCCCAGTCCTTAAGTATGATTAATACCCAGCTATCAAATTGGACATTGGTTAAAAAAACAGTAGTGTATTCCAAGGTCATACTACACCAAGTGATTTAATAAAGGTAAATTTGATGAACTTAAGATAGTATTGAGCGCAAGACCACAACACCATATGTTTTGTTCTCATCATCACCTCCTTGCAATCGATAATGCTGGACAAATGTATCCGAAGATGCCCAGTTAGGAGCTCTTCAAATCACAGACAATGGGACTCACTTCTTTTCCCAGCCCTCATTGACCTTACTTGAATGCCTTCAGGAAGTGAACAATCTAACAAGGAGTAGGCGAGGGTTATTGTAGAGAGGATCTATCCATTTATGGTCATGTGTGTTTTGCCTTTACCGCCTGGCAAGCAGATCCAAAAGTCATCAAGAGATTTTCAGATTTCCTAAATTCCTGAGTTCTTGGAAGATACACCAAAGAAGTGCATCAAGAAAATTTAGTAATTTATTTTCCAGAGTGGCCAGATTTGGAAAACAGTTGCAACACTACCTCTTGTGATCTAACCAAAGAAGTGGTAACTTTAGGAAGGAAGGGCGTGTCTGGCATCAAAACCACTCTCTCTTCCAAAACTTAAAGAAAAGGAGCTCTGCATATCAAAGACCCCAATTCTGCTATCTACAGAGTAGCAGTAATTGCCATCAAACATGTAAAGTGCAATGTAAGGAACTTAGGGCCAGATTTATATGTTTGGGGAGAAGGAACTCTATTACAACAGTTATGAAGTTCTATTATCGCTAACATTATGGCTCCCTCTCCCAATTCAATTTCGGAGGACCATAGTTTGATGATGGCGGAGACTAGGCTCAGCCATGGTCAAACTCCTCTGATGGCCTGATGGAGTGAGGGCTGTTGGAGGTTTGACTATATGTCTATCATGTAATTTAAATTAATGGACCAATGCCTTCACTGCCAGATAGGTCCTGTTAGCAAGGATCATTGAAAAGTGCACATTTCCATCCCTCGGTGTGGGAGGAAACTCCCATGGTGAAGAAGCTGTTCTTTTTTTTTTTTTTTCAAAAATGAAATCCTGCTTTGAGATTTTCTTTTTCGAAAATAAAGTGTCATAAGTTAGATGTACTGCTCCATTATGTTGACAGAGCCATCCATCAAACGTACGACGCACCGCCATGGCTGCAGTTCCTGTCAATGCTAGAAATGTTGCCTAGGCCAGCAGACATTTCAAACTTTGCCTGATAGCACCTCTTTCAGGGTGACAAACTAATTTATTCTGTGCCCTGAGGAAAAGCAGGCCACCCGCTAAATTATAAATTAGGTCTTTAATGTCTGTGGTATCAATGGGCTCAAAAGGGGGCCTCTGAAGGAATGTATGATGGAACAACGCATGCGTCAACCACGCATGCCTGAACAACGCGGTTGAAACAACAACCGCGTTGTATCCACAAATGCCTTTACCACGCATGCCTATACAAAGGTTTTTCGTTTTAAAGGAATGCCTAGTATAGGCATGTGTGGAACGGCATGTGTGGTTTTCGCATGCCATCCTCCCACTCGCCCTAAAAATACATCTACCCCCCCCCAAACCGCCATAAAAATAAAACTTCCTCTACCCTCCTTCCCACCTCTAAAAACTACCCTGATACCCCTCATCCAACCTGAGCACTAAAACCTACCAGAACCCCCACTTTCCCAAAAAACTGACCGACCCCAAAAATAAAACTAACCGCCCCTAAAAACAAAATTACCCCGACCCCTACCCTGCCCTAAAAATAAAACTACCCTGATACCCCCACCCGCCTTAAAAATAAAACTACCCAACCCCTCACCCACAGAATAAAACTACCCCAGCCCCCACACCCGCACGCCAAAAAAAACTACCCCAAAACCCCCAACCACCCTGAGCCCTAAAAGCTACCCCAACCCGCCCTAAAAACAACTGACCCCACACCCAAAAATAAAACTACCCCACCCCTAAAAACAAACCTACCCCAACCCCCAAACCTCACCCCAAAAACCAATGACCCCCCACCCCCAAAAACCAAACTACCCCGATCCCCCCACCCTCAAAAACAAAACTACCTTGACCCCAAAAAACAAACTACCCGATCCCCCTCCCCAAAAACCAAACTACATCGCCCCCCACCACCAACAACACTAACTACCCGACCCCTCACCCCAAAAACGAAACTTACCTGACCGCATCCTCTCCCGATGGTGACTCCCTTTTTCTCTGCCTTAACCACACTTGTGCATTGTTCAGCACATGCGTGGTTAAGGCAGAGAAAAAGGGAGTCGTTGTTAACACAAGCATGGTTCCGCTTGCGTTAACAACTTATGTTGTTGTTCCACAGTCGATGTTCTGGATGTTCCCCCCTCTGAAGAGCTTGAAGGAACAAAGGAAGTTCCCACAAAGATGTTAAAACTCTCATGTTAGGACATTCCAAGGAAAAATGTTTCAAAAGATGTGAGGCTAAGCTCTCATCTTTACCTCCTGGGGTTCCTTAATGGCCCTGATTTTAAACCATTGAGCCCAGAGCATTGAAATTGCAAGATTATACTCAATACCATCCCAAAGAAACTGTACGATTTTTGAAGGATCACAATTTAGTGGAGAAAGATACTTTCCATTGGACCACCTCAGAAAACTAGACTAATGTTTAGAATAAGCTTTGAGTGTGGAAGGTTTTCAAGAATTTTGTACTGCACAGGTTAAGTGTGATGGAATGCCTTTCTTCTGCTGTTCCTCCCTTTCCACCTTGAAGCTGAAATCCGCAAAAGTCTTCAAAGAGGAAGTGAAGACGTGAAAGACAACTGTTCTGTAATGGGGACAAAGTTTAAGGAAGATGCCAGATGAGTTCCAGTGCCAAAGACTGAAGAAGAGGAAGCCAAGATTGTTTTGGCCAAAATGGGTCTACCAAAATGACCTGCTGACTATTGCGCCCGATTTTCTCTAACAATTGGGGAATCAAGGGAAAAGGGTTCCTTTTACCGTGAGTGTCAAGAAGGTCTAAGAGGCCCAAACTTTCTGCATATCTTCCGAAATATCCGAGATAAGAACATCTTTGACTGGGGGAAAACAATACTTAGGTGATCTGCTCCTGATGGAGACCAGTACTTATGAAGATATATAATTAAAACACTTATGCAGGCATGCCCATGGCACCGTAAAAATACACAGGTAATGTGCCCCTGTACCCTCAGCGCAGTTCTTGGGGAAGCTTGGGATTGCTTCACCTTATTTCAAGGCAGGGTTTAGATTGGGATTTAATGTATTCTGGAAGAAAGAGCAAATCTGGTGTAGGTTTCATTCCTATAAACACTAGATAAGGTATATTCACTAAGATTTTGCATCATGGTTGCATCCATTTTACAGCACAGACCTAACGCAAAATCCTTTTGCCATTTACTTAGCCATGCAAAGTCATTTTGCATTTCTTTGCGTGGTTTAGTCAATTCAAAGTAACACAAGCCGCTGCATGCCAGAATATTTTTCTTGCTTACAGTTCGGATACAATTGTTGCTGCTTCTTTGATGACTGCCTGAATGATTTTCCTGTGAAAGATTGCTGTTGCTGGTACTGTTTGGAAGAAGAGGAATGATTTTTGTCTATGAAGAGACAAAAAACATTCTACATCTACATCAAGACTGAAATATTTTCTACCACTTAATGGCATTTGCAGTGCTGCTGACTTCTGTGGGGCCTCAGTCTACCAAATTTTCAGCATCAGTTTCCAGAGTACTGAAATCAAAGCATCTTCAGCAATTGCAGAAGAAAAGACTGCATCGAGGGATACATCCAACAAGAAATCTATTTGTTCTTTGATGCTCTCTAATATAGAAGAACATTTGTAGCCTTATCCAAGTGATCCAAACAGAGCTTTAGAGTCTGTAATTGGGAATTGAGATGTATAGGCACCATCAAAGTCTGACCTCAGGGCCAAATGAGAGCTGGGAAATACCTTTTCAGTGAGAAGCCAACCTTCCTCTTGGTTGAATCCTTGATGACCATATCATCCAATATAGATTCCCTTTGTCCAAATTCTACACTAAGGAAACAAAAGTGACAATGTCTCGGAGCTTTGCATCCTCTAATGGATATGCAGTTTTACTCAGAATCTGGATATTAAGATCTCATTGGACCTTTCCATTCCCTGTACCACATACATCACCTGTCAATAAATTTGGAAGTTTACTTGAGGTATTACTTGAAATTACCTTGCCAGTGTCTCTCCAGGTGTGCCTGGGAGCTCTGCTGCTGGAAATCCCATATTTTCCCAAATATGGGCCAGAATAGAGGGAGACATCTCTATCCCCACATATTTTCCCACCTGCTTCTCGGGTAAAGCGTCTTCCTCTGTCGATTGAGATCCTGACTCTGACTCCCACTCAAGGTTCATTGCCTCATTTTTCCCAGCTGTGTTTTTTCTTAAGTTCAGCGGTTGTCTCTGTGACAGTCTGTCTCGGCCTTTCCCCCTTCTTCTCTTTACTGCTTTTAGCACATGGAGAAGGAGACCAAGATTGTAATGGGGAAGAAGAGAAGACTAATCATCCATATGTCTTCTCTCTTTATATGTTTGCCCATCTTAAAACAGGAAATCTCCATATAGCTCTCTCCCCACCAATCAGCAAACACCAGTATACCACCAGCACCCAGCTAATAAATACAGCCCAGGGTTTTGCTAACTTACCTCCCGGTTTTCACCTTCTTTATATGTGCTGCAGTGCACAGCAGAAACTGAATGCGTGTGCATGTGCTTTCACCCCTACTCAGTGCAGAGTAGAAGCCACTACATAACAAGCATTGGCAAAGCCGATCTGGTGGCTTTGTCGATGTTTTTTAGACATGGTGCACAGTAGTGCAGGGTGCTGGTCAACATGCTTGAAGTAAAAAAAAGAGCTATGACATAGCCAGCACTGGCCGCCTCATAGAGCTATCTTCTTTACTTTCAGCCATATTGTATAGCTGCCCGCGCTACTGTATGGCATAAACAACACTGCTGTACAGGCAGCCACCAATCAATCAATTAATCAAGGATTTATAAAGCACAGCAAATCACCTGTGAGGGTCTCAAGGCGCCTGAGTTAGTTGCTAGCTGCTTGGTGGTGAACTATTCAAACAGCCAGATCTTGAGTTCTTTCCTGAATGGCTGGAGTGTCAAGTCAACTCTGAGGTGTAGGGGTAGCTCCTTCCAGGCTCGGGATGCAAGGTGAGAGAAGGAACGTCCTCCGCAGTTGCTTCGGCAGATCCAGGGGGTATCTGCAAGGAAGAGTGCGGAGGATTGTAGGTGTCTGGTTGATTGGTTGAATATCATGCATTTGTTGATGTATGCTGGTCCTTCGTTGTGTAGGGATTTGTATGCATGGGTCAGCATCTTGAACTGGTATCTTTTCTGGATTGGGAGCGAGTGTAGCTTCTTGAGGTGGGGTGTGATTTGTTTTTTTCTGTGTAGGTCTAGGATGAGTCTGACCACCAAGTTTTGTATTGCTGTAGTCTTTTCAGAAGCTGTGTGGTGATTCCATTGTAGTGTGTTCCCGCAGTTCAGCCTGCTGGTGACATTGTCCTGCGTGATGGTTCTTCTAGTGTTGATTGTGAACCATTTGAAGATCTTGTGGAGCATGCGCAGGGTGTGGAAACAGGTGGATGAGACCGCAATTACCTGTTTTTTCATGGATAGTTTGCTGTCCAGGATCATGCCAAGATTGCAGGTGTGGTCTGTCAGCATTCGGCAGGTGCCAATTTCATTGAACCACCATGTTTCTTTCCCCAATGAGGTGTAGTCCCAGAAAATGAATACTGTTGCCATGTCCTTGTTGAGTTTGAGACAGTTGACTTTCATCCAGTTAGTGGCTTTCACCATACATCTGTGGAAGTTGGCTCTTGTGTTGGAGGGGTTTTCTGACAGTGAGTGGATGAATTAGGTGTCATCGACATACAAGATGATGTTCAGGTCGTGCGATCTGATGGTGTTGGCCAGGATGATCATGTATATGTTGAAGAGTGTGGAGCTGAGGGACGATCATTGGGGGACACCACAAATGATCTTCTTAGGTTTAGAGGTAAACCCTGGGACCCGATTCTCTGGGTTCTTTGTGTGAGGTATGAGGCATTTGAGGACGTTTCCCTGGATTCCGATTTGACGGAGTCTGTTGATCAGGATGTGGTAGGAGATGGTGTCAAAAGCTGCTCATAGGTCCAGGAGGATGAAGGCACCCACTTCACCATGGTCAAGGAGGGCTCTGATGTTATCGGTGGCTGCAATCAGGGCTTTTTTGCTGCCGTGTTTGCTCAGAATCCTGATTGACAGGGGTCTAGGAGGTTGTAGTGTTCCAGATGTACAGTAAGTTGCTGGTTGATGGCCTTTTCAAGGACTTTCACTAGAAAGGGGATTTGGGAGATCGGCCAGTAATTCTTTGGTTCTGCTGGATTGACTGACTGTTTCTTTAGAATGGGCCTCAATTCGGTGTGTTTCCAGTCCTCATGGAAGGCAGCCAAGGCAATGGAGGTGTTCAGAGTTTTTTTGAGCTTGTTGCCAATCGTCCTGCTCTCAAGGATGAAGACGTGGTGGGGGCAGGGGTTTAAGGGTGCTCCTGAGTGAACAAGGTTCATGATGGAGATTGTAGGTTGAGTTGTGAGGGGGTCCCAATGGGTAAGCAGGTGTTCTAGGTTTGAGTTAATTGGTGTGAGCAGGTTGATGATGTCTGCAGCGAAGAGTTGAGGTTTGAAGTTTTCGTTGATGACTACAATCTTAATGTGGAAGACGTCCACAAGGGTGTCTCACAGTTCTTGGGATGTGGTGATGTTGTTTATGACAACTGGATGGTTGGAGAACTCTTTCACGATTGTGAAGAGTCCCTCGCTGCGATTTGTGCTGGATTCAATCCAGTATATGATAGGTTTCTTGTTGGTTAATTTTAGGAGGTGTGGTATTGGTTGAGCACTGACTAGAAGGTGGTGTAGTCTCCTGTCTCATTGCTGCTGCGCCATTTCCTTTCTAGTTGCCAGCGGCTGCATTTTGTGGCTTTCAGCTCTTAGATGAACCAGCTGTTTTTTCCGGCAGATTCTTTGAATTCGGCTGGTTTGAGAGGGGTGATTCTGTTGGCGCATTCTGTGATTCATTTGGAGAGGTTCTTTGCAGCCTGATCTGGGTTGGATATTGCATCGGGGAGGGAATTGAGAGTGTTGTTCCATTGGACTCCAAATATCTTTCTCAAGTTTCTGTGCATAGAGGAGAAGGGCGTAGTGCTAGTGTTGGTTAGTCCTGTGATGGTAAAATGGACGCAATAGTGGTCAGACCAAGTGAGTTGTGAGATGTGTGCGTACGTAACTCTGTACTGGCAGTGGAAATGAGGTCGAGCTTGTGTCCTGCGATGTGGGTAGAGTTGGTACTTGAGGCCGATGTTGCTCATGCTTGCCAGGAGCTCAGTTGTGTTGGTGTCGCTGGGGTCATCAAGGTGGAAGTTGAGATCACAGAGGAATGTGTAGTGTAGTCAATAGTGCCTGGGGCAATTAGGTTGGGAATGGCGTTACAGAAGCTGGGTGCTTATTGGTGTTGAATGGAGTTGGAAATTGAGCGGCTCCATTACTGGGGCTGACTCATGCACCAGAGGATATTCTTGTAGATGATGGCAATTCCACCATGTTTGTTGGTTCATTCTCGATGAGGTACCTTGTAACCATTGGGGATGGCGATGTCAGGTACGGGCGCAGGGTTCAGCCAGGTCTCAGTAAGGAAGATGGCATCCGGGGTGAGGGATGAGATTGTGTCCCAGATTTCCATGGCATGCTTGCTGACTGATCGTACTTTAAGTAGGATTCACTGAAGTTGTCCCGAGGTGGTCTTGATTGGTGTTGGCATTGTTCTGTTTGCGTTTTTTCTGGCGTTGTTGCTTGCTTCAGTGTTGCAGGCAAAGTGGCAGTGTCGGCAGGAGAACAGTCCTCTGGTGTTTTGGGGAAATGTTCAGAAGCAGTTGTTGTTGATGCACCCAGCGTGCAGCCCTCTGAGGTCTGTGGCTGTGTAGCTGTGTGGGATGGATGAACCAGGGTTCCACGCTCTGGGTGCGGTCCAAGTGCGGACAGGCACAGACAAGCTTGTATTTAGTGCACCAGCAGCGCTGCCGTGTTGCGGGCTCCATTAAGTAGGTGCTTCTGGGGGGTGCTGGATGGCGGGTAGCAGGAGGCAGGTGGTGAAAAAGCAGGCGGCGAGGGGACACTGCGACAAGAGACCAGGAAACAATATATCAAATAAAGAGAAGGGATCGGAGGATTTTATGGTCCAGTGTACACCCTCCAGTCAATCTCTATTTAGAGGAAGTGTTTCATGGGATCACGCAGGCCTGTTGCCCGGTTCACAATGAATCTAGTTGCGAGATAAGCATAAGCAATGACAAAAGGACAAGATGTCTCCGTTACTAAATCATCAATAAGACCTACAACATGGTCACTGGAAGTCAGCAGAAATTAATTATATGGTAAGTGGTGCAACACTGGGTACAGATAAAGTGTAGTATACATCCACACGCATATAATAAAACCGAAATACAGCAGTGTAACTACAAATATATCATCATAAGTTACAAGGTGATAATGATAATAACCCTGGTATTGGGTATATGTACAAGAGGTCTGTAAAAAGACAACCTTCAGGGAAAGAGCTACAACAAGATAAGCAAGTACTCGAATTACTAAAGGTCAAAGAGCGAGTGTGTAAAGGATACTCCACAGTAAGTGTAAATGGCAGTGATAGGGGGGCCAGGATATACTATCTGTACCGGCTACCTTCCTATTATATGCACAATCACCTTAACATGTAAATAACACAAAGCCCAAGTAGTAGGGGGATAAATGTTACATAATGAATAACAAGCCGATTACTGATCCGAGTAGCTAGACGGGCAGCACTCCCCAACCAGGCTGCTAAGGGACATGAACGGAAACAATGTCTCTAAGTGTCGCGTCCACAACGCTCTAAACGGACCTGGAGCACTTACTTGTGAGGTTGCCGGCGTGCAATGACACACCTACCCCCGCGGCTGCGTTCCCGAATATGAGACGCGATACTTAGAGACATTGTTTCCCCACACACTTTTTAAGTCAATCAACTTCAACCAATATTCATAGCCTTCTATAGCCAACCGGAAAACAAAGGAATCCGAATAAATGAATTTTGTACCTGTCAATAATATATGTAAATTTTCCATGAATGGCAGTTTGAAATAATATGACTCAGCATTTTTAACACTGAGCCCAGAAAAATATGCACATTTTTCAGAATATGTTTTAGAACTCCCTTGTGGTGGAGTCGGACAATGTTCCCATTGTGTGTAATTAAAGATAGTCTTTGGGGTACTTGCTCTGTGAATGAAATGGTGTCCATAATAATTACAGCAAAACATGTCACCATAATTTTCTTTGGATTGATAAAAATCCTCACTTTCAAGTACAGTAAAATACTGCAACTCAGTCATCAACTGCTTTCACATCCCAGTCATCAGAAACAACTCATGGTATTTGAATGACCTCCGTTGGGCCGTATATGTCAAATTTGACTTTATCCCAAACAATCCCATCAGGAATTGGTATAGCGGAAATATTCACAAAAGAAAAGTCTCTGTGTACCTTGTGAGAAGAAAAATGGGGTTTTAGGACCTCATCCACCAGTTCAACTGTTGATTGTTCAGAAAGGGAATGACCATGTATCAGTAGAAAGAAAGTAATAACAAAGCCAATCCAAAGGAGGAAAGCTAATATAGTCAAGGCAAGCCACAGATAGTTCCATGGAAAGATAAAGTAATTTGTTTTAAGCCGGTTTATCAGATTACTTGTTTTTGACAGTTCAGGTGTATAAGAGGCAAATGAGTCCGAAAAAGTGCCATTGATGTCGGCAAAGTAACCAGAAGCAGTTCATGCAAAAACTGGAGCCGTGTTTGAAGGAGGAGAACTGGTAGGGGTCTCCCGCGGTGGTTCACTATATATGATGCCATAGTTTGTGTAGAAGTCGAGTCAAATCGATCAGCAATTTCTGTGTTGCTTGTTGTAATAGATGTGAGTGGAACTAATGCAAGATCATTTTCCACCCTCCCCAAGCTTGGGAAGGTGTCAGAACAGCCGCTCAAAAATTGTAGAGGGACTTCTTGACCAGTAGTGAGAGGGATTCGGGTACTACTGGTTGTTCATCTTGGTCTGCTGTACAGGATCGGCCACATGGTGTAAGTTGTCATTGTCAATGGAGACAAAACGGTTTTCTTTAGAACCAGGCAGCGGTGGTAAAATAACATTTCTGGTACTGTGTATCCCCAGCACTGGAACCAGTGCATGATAGAAAGGACCAAACTCTTTTTCAGTGGAAATTTTTCACGTTCTAGATCCCCAACCTTTGGAATCCAGCCGGTAGATGTTATTGGTACATCCTTAATTCCTACGGAAGCAACACTGGCAGAAGCGTTGTTGTCACAGAACTGTTGTAAATTCTGCAAGACAGTGACATGTTCATTTATGTCAAAAGGTGTTTCTGCTGCCTCTACACCAGGACCATCAAGATCTGCAACATATATTTGAGTTCCAAACAGGCACTCGTATGAAGTACGACCCCCCCCCCCCCCCCCCCCTGGGACCTTCTAGGCAGATTATTAAGTGCTCTCTGGACTATATACAGGTGATTAAGCCAACTACGATCCATACCTAATACTCTGGCTGTTAAGGATTACTTTAAATCTTGGTTTTGTCGCTCCACTACACTATTTCCCTAGGGATGAAATAGAGACGAGTAATGGAGTTGGACCGCTAATGAAGCCATGGTGTCCCTGAATGCACTTGAGGCGAAAGCAGGGCCCTGGTCTGAGTGGAAAGCCGCAACTGCATATGTGCCAATAAAGACTTGCAAATCTTTAATAACAGTCCGAGCGTCAGCCAAGCACTGTGGCCACACCCATAGAAATGTGGAGCAGGAGTCAACAGTGACTAAGATGTATTTTTATGCTCTGTCCAGTGTTAGGGGATCTCAATGGTCCAAGTACACACATTGTAATGGTTTATTTGAAATTAGGAGGAGTTTCTGCGGTGGGCTTGATGGTGGACCCCTTAATTTGTTGGCAGATATCACAACAAAGTACATATTGCTTGGTCTGTTTGTACGGACCTGGCCACCAATAACGACCTTGCAATAATGATATTGTAGCCGCCACACCAGCATGGGCAGAAGCAACCCCCTCATGCGCTGTTTTAATCAACTCTAGTCTTAGGTCTTTATTGAGAATTACTCAAACTCCCATGCCTGGTATTTTTACTTCTGCGTCTAAGAAGCCTCCCATTCGGTAGGAATATTTAGCAGGAAATGCTTTTGGTAAGGGCGTGCCTTCAGCTGTGGCTTTCACTGCAGCCCATATGACATCGTCCGGTTTCATTCTAGAACAAATTACTGCAGCAACAGAAGCCGTGGCTACTGCTGATTTGGCTGCTTCATCAGCCACTGTATTTCCAGCAATGTGTATTCCAACACGCTGGTGTCCAAGTGTATGGACATTTGGTAGTGTTTACTTCAGATCCGCTACTGTACCCCCCTAGAAGTCTGTGTTTGATGGTGTTACCTTTGGAATCTCTGAACCCATTCTGGCACCATTAATGCAGATATTCATTGAAGGACTGGACACAATAGTACGAATCACAGACAATCAGCGTTAGCTGTGCGGGATCCGTATTTTCCAGTGCCATTACCAGAGCCTTCAGCTCTGCTAGTTGTGCAGTGCAATCCCCTAAGGTTTGCGTGAAAGTATGTTGTGGATAGAATTTATTACCCTCCATATAGCCATTTACGACTGCTCAAGCAGCTGAGCATTGAAGCTTTGTGCCTATTGCAGATTGTGCTAAGCCATTGGTGTACATGACTCTTTGATATTGATCAATAGGCAATGTATTTGCCGAAACTGGCTATTCTAGTTCATACTGCAAAGATTCTTGCATTTGTAATTTTGGGTCATAAATATAGTCTACATCAGTGGCTGTCTAAAAAGTTGTCCATTGGATCCAACGTGGATGTAATGCTTTTGCGTTTGAACGCTGGCTTTGGTAACAGCCTCCAGGGCTGGGATTGGAGTTATGACAATAATTTGTTTCCCCTGGGCTAGTGGTCTTTCTTTAATGACAGCAATCTGAACAGCAGTGAGAATTTTCTCGGTGGGAGCAAAGCGTTGTTCTGCTGCTGAATACAAGAGTGATTTGTATGCAGTCGGGACTGTCTCACCCTCATTAAATGTTACATCGGTGAAACCAATGGCACCAGCAATTAATCTGATGACCAGATGTTTTTTATTGTCCCTTGTGTGTAAGTGTTGTGCTGCAAGCATGTCTGTTTGCAAAGCTCAGAGAATGCGTGTGTGTTAGACTGTCTAGAATTTACTGGAAAACTCAGGACGTATTAAGTCATATAATGGTTTTATGCATTATGCGTAATCTGGAATGTAAATTCTGCCATAGTTTAGGAAACCCAATAAGGATTGGAGTTTTTTAATGGTATTTGGAGGTTGTAACTGTGCACATTTTTCCAAGAATTGTGGCGCTAGGCTCTTTCCTTCACTTGATAATTTGTATCCCAGAAACAGGACCCTAAGGAAGGCTATTTTTGTTTTTTTAAAGTTTAATTTATAGCCGAATTCGGCAAATCCCACAACAATGTGTGTTACCCATCTTAGATGTTGCAATGATTCATCGTCTGTGAGGTAGATGTCATCTACATGGGACAATGCCGTAGAGTCAATGTTGTGCAATATTGAAGTTACACGGGCCACGAAGAGTCCTGGCCTGTTCTTGTACCCATGTGGTAAACAACAGAATTTATTCTGGGAGCCTAGTGCGCTGAAACTTGTTAGGTCTCTACTCTCAAGTGCTATATTTTGGCAGAAGAAACCATTGGAAATATCCAGTGTTGTTTTGTATTTTTTGCGCACTATGTTGTTCATGAGTGCTGTGCTATGAGAGTTTTGTATAGCATATGTGCGGGTATGACTATTTAAGTGTCTGTAGTCTAAGACTGTACAACTGGTTTGATTTAGCTACTGGGAATAAAGGATTATTCATTGGTGAGACATATGGTTCAATTACGCCCTGGTACTCTAGTTGTGCGAGGATTTCCCCCATGGGTGCTTTAGCATCATGTTTTATTGGATACTTTGGTTGAGGTTGGAGTTAATTCTTAATTGAAATTACATAGTAGGGGGAATCTTTATTCCACCCTACGTGGTTACGATATAATGTGAGTGCCTGTGCCAATGTCCAATCAATGGCATAGGATTCTGCGAGCTCCTCAGGAACAAGAGACGAGAAAGAAGGTTTGATAACCTCTTCCCCATATGGGCAAGTAGGGACAAATTCTGGTGGCCATTCCTTTTCGGACAGTAGAATATCATAAATGTTTATGACACAATCCCAAAAGATTGCGTCGATTGTGCGTTCAGTGTCTCCTTCTAATTGTAACGTTACTTTGTATACCCTGTCAGGCGTAGAGACACGCATGTCCGCAGTTTCAACTTGTAAGAAGTCATCAGTTGCTTTCACCACCAGATGCTCTTGAAGATTCCTGCAAACTATTGTGACCTCTGCTGCGATGTCTAGCAGAGCTAGCGCCCACGTCTTGTTCTTCAGTAGAGCCCTCTTCTTGAGTGGCATGACAAATCGCAACAGCTGCCACTTTCTTCTTTTTAAATTGGGGTTTTTGTTGGGTGAGTTTCTCTTCCTTTTTAACAGAAACTTCTGTAGAGTGTCGTGATTCTTGTCTTGGTTTCACGCACTCAGTTATTCGCTCTGACCGCCCACCTTTCTCACTGCGTTTTTCCAGTGAGTCCTGAAAGGAACGAGATTGGCGTATATCAGTATACTGATATTTTTCTGGCGTTTTAATATTATCTCTATTTCTGAGATTATATCTATTCTGTGGTGTCTCTGTACGCGGAGGTTCTCCCCTTTCTTTTTTAGTTGTTTGTTGTTTTTTATCCCAGCGTTTTTAGAACCCTCTGGAGCTTGCTTGGTAGAATCTTTATTAGATTTACCCTGAAACTGTGGTTTTGTGGGTCTGGCCCCCAGACTGTCTCGACCAATACTAGAGTAGGTCTCCGCAATAATCAGTGAGCTCACATTCTTGATCCTGTGGAGGAACGTCCCGGAGCAACATGCGCACTGCTAGTGCAACTGCTTCCCCTTTAAGGTTACTTAATATAATTGAAGATACCGTGCCACAATTGCCCATAAGTTGCATCCCCAAGTTCAGGGCCGGGGCAGCCCCGTATTCATCTTGAATTTGTTTTAACACCTCCGGTAAATTGGCAAGTGTCGGTGTACTGTGTTCGGTAGTATAGAGCGTGGCAAATACCATGCCCCAAGTGTTGCAGTTATCTACTGTGGGAACCATCCCAAATGGCAAGCACATAATTAATATTCTATGTTTATCCTGAGGTCCCATATGGGGAAATACTGCTTCCAGTGTGTTTATTTTTTGATCCAACCAAAACGGAATCTCTTCTCGTTTGGCGGGTACTTAACCCATAATCAAATGTACAGTCGCAGGATTAATGCTTGGCGTTACTGCACTTGGTTGGCCCGGGGCAGCACGTGCTGGGTTTGTATTCAATGTTTGCATTACAAACTGTACTAACCGTCTGTATATTTCCGTAAGCTCAGTATATAGGCAGCGGAATTCTGCTACCATCAAGGTTTCTGCATCAGGGTGCGGTGTATATGTGGGCAATAAAGGCCAGGTAGGACCATCATTACTTAGAGGACCTAACCTAACGTGTAGAATTGTATGTGGTAGGGCGCCATCAAGCCAATTATTGTGTTCTTGATAAGATAGAATTATTTCTAGATATGCATATGCTCTATATTGTGCAGGTATGTTTGCAGGTGTATAGTGATGAAATGTATTTGTGTTCCCATCACCTGCTGGAAATGTGACCCAAGAATAGAAAATGTCTGTTCTATAGGCTGGATGAGACTCAACAACAAATGTAACTGGACTCCCCTGGGCCGTTAGGCCATGTGCCAATAAATGTGCGATAAGGGGTGGTTGCATATTGACTGCAATTGCTGCCCGTTGCGGGTTCGCCATGGTGAATGGTAAATTTTGTTAAGAGATAAGCACACCAAATGGGGATTATCCTTTTAGGGTTCAAGCTTGAACAACCTACAGCGTTAGTTGAGTACTCCCTACTTAGCCGAGGAGGAAAATCCTCAATACCACAGACGCCTCCGTATATAGCACTGAGGTATCTCTGCATGTAGTGAGACAGAGATACTCAGGAGGACCCGAAAATTAGTGCCTGAGCCAACATTGGCTGCACCATGTTGCGTAGGTTCTCATTATCCATTTTATTTAATTGTTGTTAGCCTATCCGGCCATAACAATAATCACACAATAAATATCAGTCCATCACACTCTAAAAAAATCACATTAAATAAAACATCTCAATAAAAAGAAAACTGTGCTTGAATTTTTGATTTGACATGTGCCGAAATGTATCCGATTTGCCCTACATTATCATAAAACTTAATGCGTAGCCATAATTTGCATAAAACTTAACTTATTCTAAAAAAACATTATAAATCTAATATTTAAATATCTTGTTCAGGCACAAATCATTTGGGACCTTGCGGTGGCTGCCAACCGTTTAATAAAAGCCCGATGCCTAACCCAGTTTTGCAACACCCTGCACCAATTTCCCAGGCTAGATAGCTATGGGATAACACATGTAGTTATGTTTGTGCCAATTGTGGGTGCATTATTGAGCGTAGCTTCCATGCTTCCAATATGTAAGTTGAAACTTTTGTCACAATGTGTTTCTCGTCTGATCGCATACATAACACTTCCGCCTCATTGCACTTCCTAACTCCGTAGGATCTAAAAAGTGGACGTAAATACAATTTGCGGAGTTTAAGCGTGAAGTGACATAATAAAAGGAAGTGGGGAAGTGTTTCTGGGCCACCGTGAATACATGGACAACATTCTAATCTATCCGGAGGAACGGGTTGCCATCTGTTGGTCACCGCCATCACAGGTAGTGTGCCCATGCGGAATTTAAAATAGAGAAGCCTTTTTTTCTCCGGATAAATACTGTCTATGAATATTGCTGTTTTAAGCTCTTGGTTAAACAAGATATAGTGCTTGAATAAGGGGCTAAGTGTCTCACACATACTCTCAGTCTTTTTCTCCCAATATGCCTTTTTTATGACAGCTAAACTAGGCCTTCTGATTTTTTCTGGATGGAGCCAGAGGTCTTCCTGGCCGATAGCAGCCAGGGTAGTTGAGATGTGTTTGAACCAGGGCAATTTCAGATGGCTTTGTAGCTTCATGATGTCCATAAGTACATCTCTATATGGTTTGAGTTCCTCTTTTGACCAAATACGGATCCAGTATCTTATTGGAGCCAGAGCAATGTAGTCCTCAACTTTCTCATTTGTAGATCAATTCTTATTGCGTTCATTGGTGTGGCATTGCCTAGACAGAGTAATCGGCGTAGAAATTTATTCTCGGTTACTTGTATTGATGGAGTCTTTCTGAATCCCCAGATCTCTGCACTGTAAAGTGCTGCGGCTCTTGCTTTTGTTTTGTATGCGAGCAATGCAGAACTCACAAAATGGTTGCCTGTAGCTTTTGCAAATCTGAGTACTGCTCCAGCTTGTTGGGCCAGGGAGATGCTACTTTTATAAATTTGTGGTTTCCATGTCTGTTTTTCGTCTAATCTGCAACCCAGGTAATCATAAGTAGCCACTCAGGCCAAAGGCTTGTTGTTTACCCTAAAGGTCGATTGCATCGTCTGTTTTTGGTTAAGAATCATAAACTTTGTTTTCCCCTCATTAATTACCATGCTCCTTGAGGTGCAAAATGATTCGAAACCCCTGAGTAGTCGATGCATTGCTATCTCCGTTCTTGCCAGTAGTACAGCGTCATCAGCAAAGAGCAGGATAGGTGTACTTTCATTGGCTAGTTTTGGTACGTCCAGATTTAATTCCCTCAGGTCTTGACTTACTTCATTTATATAACAATTGAATAAGGTTGGGGCCAAAACACAGCCTTGTTTTACGCCTCGCTCGATTGGAATTTCTGCCGTATAATCATTTCTCGTAGTATATCTGACCCTGGCAGTATTTCCTGTATGCAGTAGAATTAACAGCCTTAAAATTTTTCCCTGTATGCCCATTTCCGACAATAACTGCCATAATGTTTGGCGGTTTACGCTGTCAAAGGCTGTTTGAAGATCCACAAAGACCAGATATAATGGGCAGTCTTTTAGGGTGGCGTATTTAGCACAGATCATGTTTAACTTAAAAAGTTGATCTGTTGTACTTTGGCCTCTCCTAAAACCAGCTTGGTGTATTGATATTAAGTCTCCATCCTCTAGCCAATGGTCTAGGCACGACTGAATCATTTTGGCAAAAATCTTTCCAACACTATCAAGGAGTGAGATAGGCCTGTAATTGCACACCATGTCCCGAGGACCTTTTTTATGAATTGGAACAATTATTGATTTCTTCCAGGAAGTAGGGATTACCTCGTGGTGCCAAACACTGTTGAATAGACGGGCTAGAGCAGGTAGCCATAACGTTAGCTGGTTACGGTAAGCGTCTGAAGGAATACCGTCTGGGCCTGGAGCCTTGTGCAGCTTTTGGAGGAGAATAACTTGTTTAATTTCTTTCTCACTGAATTCCGGTATTAACTCCATTGCACGTGGAGTGGCATGGGTTGCTTGCATGGGATTTGTGCTGGGGAGTTCGTTAGGGACTAGTTCATTCTGGGATTCATTTGCTGATCTAACAAGCCGGTTTGAAGGTACTGCATAGGTCTTTTGAAGTGGAAGTACCTTACTTGATCTTTGATTTCTGCCTGCCAGCCCTTGAATAAGTGTCAAAGCCCAGCTCACCTGAGTTCTTGTTCAGTTCTGATGGAGGTTGAAGACAATCCGACCCCACCCTGAAACTGCTTGTTCCAACACACTAGTTTTTAAAACAGTGCACTAAGAACAGAAGCTCAAGGGAAGGGGGGAAGTGGATAAAATAAAAAAAAGAGAGACAACACCGTTCTTGCGTTTCCACTGTTGAAGTGCTGCACAAATCTGCGGCCCTTTCTGACTTCTGTAGAAACTGGTGCCTAATGAAACATAAACAAAGAACAGATAAGTGCAACCTATTCCTAAATGGGTTCCTGACTATCCCTTTATTTATTAGAAATTCTCTTCTAAAAGTACCTCTTGGATCCTGGTCTCTAGTTTCCAGGTTTGGAATGTGTTACTGCTCTGGGATGTGTTTTCTATTACTGTAAAACTTTTTTCCCATATTTCCAGAATCTTTTATAAAACAAATACTGTACTTTTACATCAAAATACAGCATGTAATTTGTGCAAGTCCTTGATTTACTGTTTGCCTTGCTGTTAATGGTTTCCACTGTTCGATTCTTAAAAGTTCCATGAGAAAAAACAATGTTTGCTTCACAAAGTTCTGCAAAATATTCTTGTAACAAAGAGTTTGAATCACAATGTTCGTGGAAGGTATTTCGTATCAAATTGTCTATACACGAATCCAGAAATTGTTGTCAAAGTTCTTTCAGGTAATAAAAGGTTTTGCACTTACTTGTTGCTGGCAAGAGATACTGATCAGTCTAACCTTGTCTTCTTTCTCTTTTGCAGGTTACTCATAGGAGAGAGGCTGAAGCAAGGAGGAACCGGAAACCGGAAGAAGGAAGAGCCAGAAGCTGCGCCCATTGAAGTCAATGAAAGTCTGTAAAGAGCAGGAGTGCCAGCGCCGAGGGATCTGTTCTCAGGTAAGCGGGAGGTAGACGAGCACAAGCACTGGGTGAGGCTCGGGGGATGCCTTTTATAGACAGGGCTGGGTGTGGTTTGAAGGGCTGGGTGTGGTCCTCACATGCTGCACATGTTCTTGGAAGGTGTGCAGAGCTGGGTGTGGTTTGAAGAGCTGGGTGTGGTCCTCACATGCTGCACATGTTCTTGAAAGGTGTGCAGAGTTTCAGTTATTATGCAAATGAGTTGGATTAACACATGGCCTAGGAAGGAGTGTTTTAAAGAAGCCTTGGTAAAAGCAAGGCCCAATGTGTAAACAAAACAGCACATTAAACAACATACACAGAAGCCTAGGGGGGGGGGAAGGTGAGATAACAAGAAAGGCTTTCAATAGTAAGTTTAAAAGGGAGCTATTACAGAACCCACTAGTGCAGTGAGAGGGGACATGCTCTTTGCTGTGTACAAACCCTAACAGTTGCCCCCCTCAAAGGCCCTCCTACAGGACGGGGTTTTCCTGGATTTTTTAAATAAAACCGTCTAATCAGCTGTGGGGCATGTACATATGATGCTGGTTCCCATGAATTCTCAGATTCATCATATCCTTTCCATTCTACTAAATAAAACAGACGTCCACTAATTCTTTTTGAGTCTTTTATGCTTTTCACTTCATATTCCAGATTTCCCTTAATTGGTATGGGTGGAGGTGGTGGTTCAGGTCGGGTTTTTGAGTTGTACGGCTTAAGCAAGGACACATGGAATGTAGTATGTACTGGATATTCTTTTGGTAAATCTAATTTTACTGTTGCCGGGTTTACTATGGCAGTTATACTAAAGGGTCCAATAAACGTGGTTGCAGCTTTCGGGATCCCTCTATGTTTAGGTTCTTTGTGGAGAGCCATACCTTGTCACCAATTTTATACATTGGGGCCTCAGACCTGTGTTTGTCTGCTTGTCTTTCCATGCTTTCCTTGTACTTTAATAAATGTTTCCTGGCTTTGTCTTGTATGTCACCTAACCTCGTTAGTCTATCCGTTACTGTAGGCAACAGGGAATCTTCTAACAAAATGGGTATAGCTCTTGGATGATACCCCTGCAAGAAATAGAATGGTGAGCAGCAAAGTAGAGCTGAATGCTCAGTATTATTATAAACAAACTCTGCTACAGGGAGAGCTTCCAACCATTCACTAGAATAATCAGCCAATAAACAACGTAGCGTTTGAAGTAAGGTTTGGTTCAGTCGTTCAGTCTGTCCATCTGTCTCTGGGTGGAAAGCAGTGGATAAGGCCACATCTATTTTCAGTTTTTCACATAATTTTTTCCAAAATCTGGAGTTGAACTGGCTCCCTCGGTCTGAAACCACTTTGCTTGGCAAACCATGTAAACGCACAATTTCCCTTATAAAAATATCGGCAAATTCTGCCGCCGTGGGTAATTTCCGTAATGGTACAAAATGTGCCATTTTAGATAAAAAATCCACTATAACCAACACTGTTGTGAAGGATTTTACAGGTGGTAAACCTACAATAAAGTCTACGCTCACAGTGTGCCAAGGTTGTTTGGGTGTTGGCATTGGTATTAACAAGCCGTCAGGAGCCTTATGAGAAGATTTATGTCTTGCACAAATTGGACAGGTAGTGACAAATTGCTTAATGTCCTTTCTTATAATGTCCCACCAAAAGTGTTTTTGCACATTTTCCAGGGTTTTTACCTAACCAGGATGACCTGCCAAGGGTGAGGCGTGATGCCAAATTATCACCTGTGTTTGTAATTCAGAGGTGGGCACTAACAGCATGTTGTCGTGATACAATAAACCTCGTTGTATTGTGTTATGGGAATCCTTTAACCAATCCTGAGGTGCTATTTGCATGTGTGCATTATATAGATCTGTGATGAAATCCTTCTGTTGTACTGGTGCCAACAACTTTTGGGGAGGAATAATGGGTTCTCCTATTTTATCTTGTTTCATGTCTGAGGTATGTCCGTATCTAGATAACACATCAGATTGAATTTGTTGTGCACCTGGTCTATAGGTTATAACAAAGTCAAATGTGCTAAAAAAATTTAACCAGCGCATCTGACGTGGTGTTAGTGCTTTAAGTGATCCAAAAAACTGTAGGTTCTTATGGTCAGAAAAGATTGTAACTGGGTACTTGGCTCCCATTAAATGGTGCCTCCATTCTGAAAAGGCTACTTTGATAGCTAGTAGTTCCCTTTCAGCCACAGTGTAATTTTGTTCAGCTGGCAATAACTTTTTGGAATAGAAGGCTATAGGATGTAACTGGCCATCTACTGCATCTCGTTGAGAGAGAACTCCTCCTAAAGCTACTTGTGAAGCATCCGCTTCAACCAAAAAGGGCAAGTCAGGATCAGGATGTTTCAGAATTGGGGCTGAAGTGAACTTTTGTTTTAGGAGTTGAAAGGCGTGTGCCGCCTCATCAGTCCAAAGAAATCGTTGCCCTTTCCGCAACAAGGTAGTTATTGGGGCCGCAATGTCTGCAAAATGTGCAATAAACCTCCTATAAAAATTGGCGAAACCCAGAAATTTCTGAATATCTTTTACAGAGGATGGTTCTGGCCAATCAGCAATAGCACTGATTTTCTTTACATCCATAGTTATTCCTTGAGGTGACAGGCAGTATCCTAAAAAGTCCACCTTGTTGACATTAAAAGTACACTTTTCTAACTTAGCAAAAAGATGATTTTCTTTTAACTTTGATAATACTGCACGAACATGTTGGGTATGTTCTTCTGAGTTCTTAGAGTAAATGAGGATGTCGTCTATGTATACTATGACACAAACGTCCAGGAATTCGTGTAGGACCTCATTTATAAAGAACTGAAAGGCCGCAGGGGCATTACATAACCCAAAGGGCATTACTGTGTACTCAAATAAACCAAACTTTGTCTTGAAAGCTGTCTTCCACTCATCCCCCTCTTTTACTCGGACCAGGTGGTAAGCTCCCCGCAGATCTAGTTTAGTGTATACAGTAGAATGTCTTAATTGATCCAACAACACAGGTATTAGAGGAAGAGGATATTTATTCTTTATTGTAGCCTTATTTAGTCCTCTATAATCGATACACGCGTGCAGGGATTTATCCGGCTTCGGGATAAAAAAGAGTGGAGATGACACCGGAGATGTGGAATGACGGATGAACCCAGACTGTAGTAGGTCATCTAGGTAGGTTCTTAAGTATTTGGTTTCTTCGTCAGTCAAAGCATATACTCTGTTATTAGGTAAAGGGGCCCCTGGGATAAGATCTATACGGCAGTCATAAGACCGATGTGGGGGCAGCACACTAGCCTTTACTGGATCAAAGACGTCTTTAAAGTCAGAATATTCAGGAGGGAGACTTGGTTCATCTTGTGTAACACTAGCACAGTGTAATACTGTGCTCTGTTCTGTACCTGCTTCTTGATAGCAATTGGTTCTACAGAAAGAGGAATCCAAAGTAACAGTTCTATTCACCCAATCAATTTTTGGGTTATGAATTGTTAACCAGGGTACCCCGAGAATCAAACCAAAATTAGGAGTATCTATCAGATCAAAACTAATCACCTCTGTGTGCCCGTTCTGACAGACCATAACAAGTGGACTTGTTTGTTTTGTGATTAATCCAGAGGTCAATTCTGACCCATCCACTGCACATACTGCTTCTGGACAAGGCTTTAGGCACATAGGAAGTCCTAAGATTTCAGCTAACTTATTATCCACAAAATTTCCTGTCGCGCCAGAGTCCAGTAGGACAGGGAGAGAATGCCTCACTTGGGTAGTAACAATTAAAACGACCTGAATTATGAAATGTCTAGGTATGTGCGGTACCCTGAAGGCTGCAGTATTAGAGGTTTGATTAAGATGTTTTCTCGAACAAGTAACCTCTCCCCTTGTCGAGCTTAATCGTTTCCCGATTCAGTTGAGGAGGTGGAGGAAACAGCACCCTTTCGTGGAGTTTTAGGCTTTACTGGACATTCTCTGGCAAAGTGACCTGCCCTGCCACAATATAAACATAATTGAAATTTTCTCCTTCTTTCTTTTTCCTCTGATGTGAGTGGACCTCTGAGTGTCCCTATTTGCATAGGCTCTGGTTCAGGGAGTTTATTATCTGTGTCTTTCTTCTCGTGTCTAATAAAAGTTAACCGTGATTCCAGTTTGTATTTATCTCCCTTTCTTTCTCCTAGTCTATGTTCTAATTTCACAACTAAATCTACAAAGTCCGAATAGTCTTTTGGCAAATCAACGATATAAGCCAGCGCGTCTTTTATCTCGTCTCTCAAACCTTTATAAAAAAGGGAGACACGCTTTTCTTCTGGCCACTGTGTCTCGGTGAGTAAACGATTAAAACTAGTGAGATAGGTCAATAAATCCTTGTTACCTTGTTTAAGATTTAAAAGCTCATTATCACTTGCCTGCATGAAAGTGTGTTTTGCAAAAAGGCTGGTCATGGTACGTTTAAATTGATTCCAATTATGAAGGATGGGATCATCTCTATCCACGAAAGGAATTGACCAATTGGCTGCTGTGCCACCCAAATAAGACAAGACGAATGCCACTTTCGTATCATCAGTAGGGAACTGTTGTGGCTTACAAATGAAGTGTAATTGACATTGATTGATAAAAACATGGAATTTGTTACTATCTCCATGAAAACGTTCAGGTGCTGCTAAGGGCACAACATCAGGAACATTAACAGTAACCTCAACTGGGGAAGGCAAAGTTGTATGTTTTGATGGCGCCCCTGTCTCTGAGGAGGTTTTAAACAAAGGCGTAGAAGCTGTGTTCCACTGAGATCCCCTAAATTTATACCTGCTTAAATCCTGTTTTAAAGAGGTATTCTCCATCTTTAATCTCTCTATTTCCTCTTGCATATGTTGCAAGATGCCAGACACTGATTCATTATGAGCCAAGTCCTCATTTAGGGCCTGCGCCATATCCGTGACGACAATGCCCTCTATTTCTTCCCCGGTATTCATCGTCCACCAGAACTGAAATTTTTTAAAGGCTTGTGCTTCTGTCAAAGCCCAGCTCACCTGAGTTCTTGTTCAGTTCTGATGGAGGTTGAAGACAATCCGACCCCACCCTGAAACTGCTTGTTCCAGCACACTAGTTTTTAAAACAGTGCACTAAGAACAGAAGCTCAAGGGAAGGGGGGAAGTGGATAAAATAAAAAAAAGAGAGACAACACTGTTCTTGCGTTTCCACTGTTGAAGTGCTGCACAAATCTGCGGCCCTTTCTGACTTCTGTAGAAACTGGTGCCTAATGAAACATAAACAAAGAACAGATAAGTGCAACCTATTCCTAAATGGGTTCCTGACTATCCCTTTATTTATTAGAAATTCTCTTCTAAAAGTACCTCTTGGATCCTGGTCTCTAGTTTCCAGGTTTGGAATGTGTTACTGCTCTGGGATGTGTTTTCTATTACTGTAAAACTTTTTTCCCATATTTCCAGAATCTTTTATAAAACAAATACTGTACTTTTACATCAAAATACAGCATGTAATTTGTGCAAGTCCTTGATTTACTGTTTGCCTTGCTGTTAATGGTTTCCACTGTTCGATTCTTAAAAGTTCCATGAGAAAAAACAATGTTTGCTTCACAAAGTTCTGCAAAATATTCTTGTAACAAAGAGTTTGAATCACAATGTTCGTGGAAGGTATTTCGTATCAAATTGTCTATACACGAATCCAGAAATTGTTGTCAAAGTTCTTTCAGGTAATAAAAGGTTTTGCACTTACTTGTTGCTGGCAAGAGATACTGATCAGTCTAACCTTGTCTTCTTTCTCTTTTGCAGGTTACTCATAGGAGAGAGGCTGAAGCAAGGAGGAACCGGAAACCGGAAGAAGGAAGAGCCAGAAGCTGCGCCCATTGAAGTCAATGAAAGTCTGTAAAGAGCAGGAGTGCCAGCGCCGAGGGATCTGTTCTCAGGTAAGCGGGAGGTAGACGAGCACAAGCACTGGGTGAGGCTCGGGGGATGCCTTTTATAGACAGGGCTGGGTGTGGTTTGAAGGGCTGGGTGTGGTCCTCACATGCTGCACATGTTCTTGGAAGGTGTGCAGAGCTGGGTGTGGTTTGAAGAGCTGGGTGTGGTCCTCACATGCTGCACATGTTCTTTAAAGGTGTGCAGAGTTTCAGTTATTATGCAAATGAGTTGGATTAACACATGGCCTAGGGAGGAGTGTTTTAAAGAAGCCTTGGTAAAAGCAAGGCCCAATGTGTAAACAAAACAGCACATTAAACAACATACACAGAAGCCTAGGGGGGGGGGAAGGCGAGATAACAAGAAAGGCTTTCAATAGTAAGTTTAAAAAGGAGCTATTACAGAACCCACTAGTGCAGTGAGAGGGGACATGCTCTTTGCTGTGTACAAACCCTAACAATAAGACTGTTTGGGTTATTGGTACTCCCGGATGCCGTCTTGGCAACTTCCTGGTACAAGGCGGTGAAATGCTTTACCCAAAGTTGTGGGTTAATATTCAGTTCTAGGTTTTTCGAAGAACCTTCGCAACCCCACCTGACTATCTCCCAAAACTTTTTGCAGTTCCCTGCCGATATTACCTGCAGTAGAATTTTCCAGAGTTTATGTGGGAATGTCTTCCTTTTGTATCTCAATAATTTTTTGTACTGTTGCCTGCATTCATGAAAATATTGCTCATTAAAGTCATTCAAATGCCGATTCTTTAGTGCTTGTGATAAGGTCTTTTTTAGTTTCAAACACTCTTCATCGACCAGCCCTCCATCGTTTTAGGATTAATTTGAAGATGCTTGGTCTTTTCCTTTGTTGTTTGTAATAGCAGATTATTAAAATTATGCAGGAGGGGTAAGGCTTCGTTAACTGGTAGATTTAAAAACGTGCTATGTAATAGCAACCAGGTTTGACTAGGTGTGCTCGTATAAGGTTCATCCTCGTTTGACCTTGATATGTTTTTCCTATTTGGTCTCATAGTTATTGTTAAGCTATTTCCGTTGAATGGAGACACGGCCTTCCCTGGGCTCATGTCCGGATGGACTATCTCCATTAGCAGTAGGTCGTGATCACTCTCAATCCTGTCCCTTATTTCCATATCGATGACATAATGCCAAGCTTCGATGTTTATTGCCATGTAGTCGATTATACTTTGCCTTTTTCCAGATCGAAAGGTAGATTTGAAAGTTCTATCTGAATTTGTTCTTCCGTTTAAGGTGCGGATTCCTCCTTCTATTAATGCTTCAAAGATTAGTTCTCCTTTCTTGGAGTCTTTACTACATTGGATGCGGGGCGTTGGAATATTCCAAGCATGGTCTTCCTCTACTACTTGTTCATCCCAGAGGATAGAATGAGGTTTAGTGTTGAAATCACCGCATATCAGTAAAAAGGTTTTACAAGGCTGGGGAGAGCGGTTGTTCGTATGACCTAGTGCTGGGTTCCTCCAACCCGTAGTTCTTTTATTTAGGATATGTTCCTTAAGGAGCCGCACACCTGGCATGACTTGGACCCGGCTAATAGGAGGGAAATACACATTTACTATTTCGAGTGACCACTCCTCATATTTTACCGCAAGCGTCTGGATTTCCTTGCTTAATACAGCATGGGTTACTACGGAGTTTCCCAGTAGTGAAGTTCTGAACCAAATGATCAGGCCTCCAGTTGGTCTTCCTTTTTTTTGCTTGATAGCAGGTGAGTGGAAAGTGGAGAACCCATCTAGGTCAATAGCATTAATAGCCCAAGTTTCTTGAAAACAGCTGATGTCTTGTTTTTTAATGAATTCAACCCAGTCCTTATCTTCCATTTTACTTTTTAGGCCTGCAATGTTCCAGCTTAGAATTTTTAATATGGGACTAGTTTTATCTTTTGTGTTCAAGCCGTCCATTTTTTGCTACAAGCTTCTAGGTGGTTGATCTTCGTAATTCTGTGACTGTCAGAGATTACCCCTGCTGTTTCTAGGGGAATTAGCCGACAGGCAGAACCTCATATTGCTCAGATTTATTCGTTCAGGGAGTTGTTGTTTGGAGCTAATTGCTCCCTGGAGTATCGAACCAGAATTGCCTTTTACCTCTTGCCTACCCAACATATTTTGGTTTAAGGCTTTTTCAAGAAATATTGTTGGATATGGTTCCTTTTGTGGAATAGCAATAGATATTCCCCAGGTCTTCATCATGTTAGAACATTTTAGGATCTGATCTGCTATCCAAGGTGAGGCCCAGACTGTTTCTGTTGATTCCCTGTTCTCTAATTCTTTTTTTGGTATGAATCTGACTGAGAGGAGGTCTTTGGATGTTACATTCTGTACGGCTGGCAGGGAATTGACCAGATGTAGGATATTAGACCTGTTCAGGATGTCATGACTTCCTCTTGAGGAGTACTCGGGGATAAACATGATCGTGGCTTCAAGGTCTTTAGTCATTTCAGTGCAGATCTCAGTATGCCCGCTACCTCCCTGCGTCCGTCTTCCTTGGAGTTGATTGTCTTCGTTTTTTCTGTTATGAGTGGTAACTGCCCGACCAGTCAGTGTTCGTTCTACCTGGCCTTTTTCCCTCCCAAGTTGCAACTCTTTGTTCCTGTGTTCTTCATAAGGTTGCCTTTTTGGGGGCCAATTATCCCATTTTCCTTTAGTTTCCAGGTCCAGCGCTGGGCGCTGTAGGGCAAGCGAATCAGTAATCCACCCAGGCTGGTTACTGAAATTGAGATTTCCAGCGCTAACCTGAGAGCAGTATTTTACCTTTGACCGGGGTGCGGGAACCGGGGCAGTTGTGTTGTCCACGCACTTGGTTGTTTTTATACTTTGTTTGCTTCCTATACACTCTGGGGTCTCTGCCCTTCTGCTTTCACCTTTGCTGTTGTCTTGTTCTGCCCCCTCAGTAATGGAGTTCAGAGGCTGCTGGCGTTTTCCATAATGGTCTCCTACTGTATTTGAGTAATGTACCTGGGCTGAGTGTTCTATTTTTGTGGCTGGGAGGTACTTATCGATGCTGGTACTTGATTTGGATGTTTCTGAGCTCCATTTGGGTTGTCCATTGACTAGGGAGTCGTTTGCCTCATTTGTCCCATGATTTGTGCCAGGATCTTTTTCAGACCTCCTTCCTTTATCTAAGTCATGCCCAACTGCTTGGTATCCCCTGGGGCCAATGGGTATACGGTTTATATGGGAATGGTGAGTGCAACTTTTGTCGCACAGTAATCCAGGATTTTTATTTATGAAATTAATGACTTTGTCAGTAGATTTCTCGAGACTCTCGAGACTCTCAAACTTGATGTTTTCATCTCTATGCTGCTGTTGGGCAGGCTCAACAACTATGTTCCTAATTTCCGCTATTAGGCTTATCTGTTGTGGCATGTTTGAAGCCTTTTTTGCTAGTAGTTTTTTATTTCTTCTAGCTTTTTTCCATGTGTTTTTCCATCTGCCTATTGGTTGAGACCTTTTACTCGGGGTCCTTTTTTCTACTGTATTTGAGGCTTTGATTCCAAGTTCAGGACTTCCGTTGGTTCTCTCCATCTTGTCTAACTGGTTTTTTGCATCTGGGCAATTCTCTCGTCCTGGATCAGAGTGCCTTTCTCCATCTACTCTGTCTCTTGGCCTATCAATTAATCTAGATTCTGTTTTTCCTGACTCGTGATTGCACACCTCTGTGCTTTTAAGGCTATGTTTGCAATCTTCGATTATGTCTTTGATTACTTTCGGGACTTCCAGTAATTTTTCCAGCAGTGGTCCACAGGCTTGTCTATCCGTCTTGTCCATTTTGTCAGCCATTGCCTGATGTAACAGGTTTTCCCTTATTACGCCCTCTACTAGGGCCATCCTGTAATCTATAGTCTGTATTGAGGTTGTAAATTGTTTAGTCAGCTCAAGTTGATCGTCGAATTTTTTAGACTGGGCCATGATCGTTGTTGCAATTGAGCCCAGTGTTGTACATATAACTTTCATGATGCTGAGAATTGGTTGATCTAATGAGAGGTCATCTCTGTTTCCCCACTTTTGCCCACTTTGCTCGTTGGTTATCTGGCCTTCTAAGTTCTTGTCGTCCTCTCCTCTGTGGCCTTTTATTATGCTGCCTTCCAGGAAGTTTAGATCTTCTGACGTAATACTGTTTAGTTGGGGGTCTATATTACCAATAACGGAGTTGTCAGGCGAGGACAGCTCCAGACTAAAGGAACTACTATTGAGTCTGCACAGCTTTAAATTAGTTTTTACAGTTTGGCTTTCGCAGTGAAGCTGTGGCTCTGAAAGTTTATGGGTCTGTTTAGGTGGTAGTTGTTCTATTTCAGGACCCATTATGTTTTGGAGTACTATAAGTTCTGCTTGGGCACTTCGTGGAGGGAGTGTTAATGAGGACTTCCCGAAGTTTAATAGTCCCATTTGGGGTTCAGGATAAGGTGAATCATTGCTTTTTCTTTGCTCTCCCGGAAAATTGCCCCACTCTGGGAAGTTATTTGACTCCACTTCGCCATTCCCGAGAGGGTTATTCGTTGGACAGGATAGTCGCGATAAACCATCCGATCGCTGCTGGAATAGGCAAGTATCCTGGTACCCGGTCTCTGAGAGCTCTAGTTCATCCCCCCCATGTTATTGCCACCCTTTTCCCCCGATGACTGTAATGGGAGGTCACTAGCTTTGGAACTTTGCGTTTGCGGCTGTTCAGAATTTAAGTTCACTTGGTTCACTTGGTTATAGTAGTTAGTAATGGTGTTTATCTTTAATTTAGTTTTCCTTGCACCCAGGCCCAGGTGCATCGGTGTATACTGTTGTCTCCTGCACAGAGGACTTACAAGGCCTCCCGCAGTTACTCCTGCAGTTTCTCCTGCGTTCAGTATTGCACACTCCATATCATCGGAGTCAGTATGGGCTGGCGGCAGAGACACTGACACCGCTTCTGTCCCACCCAACTCTCCTCCTGGTTCTTTTTCGTCGCCGGGAATCCCGATTTGGACACCCTCTGCTGTGACCTCTCCTTGGTTTGTGAATCCCCCCTGGGATATCTGGACGATTCCAGGATCCTGGTCCTGGTCCTGGCCCTGATCTAACCCCAGATCTTGTGAACTGTTGAGTTCCTGCACCGAACTTTGAAATTTCACTGGGTGAACGAGTGCCTCATTGGCCTCCCTGGCCTTCTTTGTTTTTCCTCTTGTCCCAACCATCTTCGAGGACTTCGCCGTTCTCCGTTCACCGTCCGCCGTCCCTTCCCCTTGGTTCCTTACTTACTTACTACCTTACTTTAGTCTTAGTCTTTAGGAGAGACCACCAACCAACCGGACCACCAACAACACCGGGTCCGAGGCTAGAGCGGGGGCTGGGTGTGGTGACGCGACTAAACACAGGCACCAAGGCCGGGACCGTAGCCGAAGCAGAGGGTAGAAGTGGGGGGGGGGGATCAGGTGGCCAAGGAGTGGTCAAGGAGTGTCCCGCACGCCAAGATCCGACCAGGGAGCCCCCAGAAACAACAGAAGTAGCTGCTCACCCGGTCTCACCCGGTCTCTCCCAGTCTCTCCTGGTCTGCTCACCTGGTCACCTGGTCTGCGGGGGTCCACCGGGGAGGGCAGCAAAACTCCCTCTGACACTCCTTCGGGCTCCTCCTAGCTCCTCAACCTGGGTCAAACAGCAAAGACAGCGAATCTGCCGCTGGAAAGGAGCAGGGGAGGCACCCTCAGCCCCTCAGCCGGAATGCAGCCGGGACACACACCGGCAACAAAAATCTCAAAAGCAGTCCTCCTCCGGCTCGTGCGGCTCGCGCCTCCCTCAAAATCGCCGCGGCAACAGCGCGTCCGCGTCTTGCACTCCGCAGCGGATCCGAGACGTGAACCACCCGGCACCATCGTCCGTTTCGTCAGCACCGTAGCCTGCCTCCTAATGAGACTACTGGATTTGGGCGACAGAATCACTTGTACTGTGGGGGACTGAGTCTAAACCCACACCATGTGACTCCTGTCGGCCTAATCCGGGTTGTCTTCCGGCTAGCTAGCAGTGCCTCATCTCTACCCAAGAGCAGGGATGATTGGGCAACCGGGCGCATGACACAAATGACTCCTCAGGGAAATCGTGGACACTCAGATCTCATCTGTTTCTCTCAGTTACATTATTCTCACATATGCAAGGACCATCAGAGGCAGAGTGTAGTTCAATAAGGGTTTATTGAAGTAACTACATCTTAGATAATAGAGCATGTATCGCAATAACTAGGAAGATGAAACTTGACATTTTTAAAATTGTTACAAAGAGAGTAAAACACAAACATTACGCTACCATATCGTCACTACGGTTGCTTAGGATAGTTCCTACCTAGACTATGTTAGAGCACAGCATGTTAAGCTCTAAGTCTGCCCTTTAGGTTTCCCTGTGAAGACATCATCCTTCATACCTGAGCAAAAGGCCTGTAATCTATATAATCAGCTGCAGCAAAGCAGTCAGCATACAGTTGTGGTCATTTGGCTGAAATCTCCCTCTAACGTACATGGGTCAAAGTAGTGTTTTTATAATAAAAGCTGATGTTCCAAGAAAGGATGCCCATGTAAGAGTGTGTATGTTTCTGTGAACATTAGAGACAAAACGTCCCACTTTTGCCGGCAACCAATCTTATTACAGCCTTGAGAAAAGCACAGAGTGAAAGAAATGTCTTGTTTAAGAACGTAGTGCTGACCTAGGCGAAGAACAGCTAGATAGTGAAAATAAAACAAGACCCCAAATGTAGCTATTGTTAAAATAATAAAAACGAAGCTGAATAAAATATATCTAGGTTAAAGTGCACAGCGGCAGGCCAGTTTGCTAAAATAACATGTTTAAAATTATAGCTAAAATGGCTACACAACAGGCTGCGATGTGTATCTTGAACAAGAGGTGTTCCATATAGGTGGTGGGGTGTTTGTGCAGGTAGTGCAGTTGATGATGTTTTTGAATATGATGGCAACCCAACCTCTGGGCTTGTACTGACAGTCTTGCCTGGAAATCTTGTATCTGTCAGGGATGCGTCTAGCAATGTCCGTTGCACAGGTTAGATTTAGCCATATCTCCGTGAGGACGAGCAGGTCCACAGCGCAGTAACGCAGTAGGTCTTATATCTCTGTGGCATGTTTGCTGTGCCGGAGGGGTGTTGAAGAACATGCATGCGAGAGTGACATGTTGTGTGTGTGGTGGTTGGTTTGTGTGAGCGTGAATAGGTGGATGGTTTGTGTGAGCCACTAGGGTGTTGAAAGTGATGGGTGTAAGGCACCTTCTGTGTGCCCTCGTTGCAGCCATGTTAAGTAGGTCCTGGAAGGTTACAAGAGTGCAAGGGGTGGAGGCCAGTGTGCAGATGGATGATTTGAAGGAGATCTGCTTGCTTGGCTTCTTCTTTTAAAGATAGTTTGGGAAGGATACCAATGATGTCACTTCCTGTGCAGAGGGATGATGGTTAACACAGTGATGTCACTTCCTCTGCACGTGGGTGATAGGAAATTAAGTCCTCTTGCTTGACTTCTCCTTTTAAAGACAGTTTTGGCAGGAAACTTGTCATGTAACTTTCTGTGCAAATGGATGATGGGAAATGCAGACATCACTTCCTGTACATATGGATGATAGGAAATTACATTCTCTTGCTTGGCTTCTTTTAGAGACAGCTTTGGAACATCTGTATATAACCTGCTGATCATGATATGAGACTCACTCTGCATTTATAAGCGCAAAGTGAGTTGCAGAAGCATACAGGATTGTAGTTGTCATTAGTGCAGCGGGTGCAGTGGCATCGGAGTCCTCTGTACTTCAATTAAAGGTGTTTTAGGTTATCCAAAGTAGTTTTAAGGGGTTCATTAATTGGAGTGGATGGCACCCTAGCTAAGTTACTGGAAGCATAGGATAATTTCTACAGACACTGGATATTTCATACTTAAGGCATCTGACAAATTCAGGAATGAGCATTGGCATTACCAATAGGTCTTGCCTTTGGGAGCTATTGGGTTTGCCAATGGTTTTTAGCCTTGCTGTACAGTATCCTTTATGCTGTGCAGCATGACTAAAGATAAGAAGGTAAAAAAAAATGCACTATGAAGCGGGGGGTCATGTAATTTTGTAGGTGCGACCACCACCCACCCATGTGCCTACAACATGGTGCAAGTGATTTTTTTATATATTTACTGAGGTAGATCTGTAAATTGGAAAAAAGTAGCAAGAAAGTGTTTTTATGCATAGGTTGGAGAAACAAAACAGAAGGCACATAGGGTAGAGAAAAGCAACATGGAGGACAGGAGTGGGGAGAAGAACCAACAGGTCAGAGAAAAGGAACACGTATGACACTGGTGGGAAGGAGAAGAAACACACAAGGGAGGAGGGCGTGTGTGGCGGGAAGTAACCTAGATGGCGAGGGAGGGGAAGAGAAGCAACAGGGTAGACAGCAAAGTGGATTGGGTAAAGGAAAAGCACACAGGTGAAAAAGCGACAGGAGAAAAACATGAGAGCATAGCAGCCAACTTTTGCAGGTCCATCCATGATGTGTTGCTCCACTTCAGGTTTTTTCCTTTGAATTCTGGGACTTGGAGGTATGTATTATAAAGGGATGAATAAGATTACAAATTTCAGAATTCCAAAATAAACCCTGGACTAAAGCAGCACATCATGCATGGACGTGGGAAACATGGCAGGGCTGTGAAAGTGAGCACAACATGGAGAGTGTGGAGAAGCGCACACAGGTGGCCAAGAGCATTGTGTGGTGCAGGGGTAGAGAAGTACACAAAGGAGACAGCTGGAAAACATGCAGTCCCATAGAGTGCTTAACCCAAAAGTAAAAAGTAGTGTTTGAAAAGCAAGCAATGGAAGCAAGAAAGCCAGGCAATCAAAAAAGATTATAAAGAGGTGATGCTACTCCATGGAATGGACAACACAAGACTGACAAGCTGTGACACGAATAAGAAGCAGGGGAATCGTGGTGCCAGGAAAGCCAACCAATGGTAAGCAATGGACGTTGTCCAAGACCTGCATTTTTTTGCTAAACCCACAATATGTCTGTTGGAAATGCCCTTCCTGCAGGGTTATCCCCAAACTTTTTGCCTTTCTCCTCCTATTTTTCGGACCCTCTTTTTGTTGGCTTTAGGACTCTGGGCACTTTACCACTGCTAATCAGTGCTAAAGTGCATGTGCGCGCTCCCCTACAACTTGGTATAATTGGTATACACCTGTTTGGCTTATTTAATTTACCTGTAAGTCTCTTGTAAAGTTGTATATCATATACCCAGGGCCTGTAAATTAAATGTTACCAGTGGTCCTGCAGCACAGATTGTGTCACCCACAGTAGTAGCCTTTCAAACTTGTCTCAGGCCTGCCACTGCAGGGCATGCGTGTGAAGTTTACTGTCACACTGACTTGACAAGTCAAACTACTTGCCAAGGCCTAAACTATCTTTTTGCTACACCTAAGTCACCCCTAAGGTAGGCCGATATAGCCCTGTGGGCAGGGTGCTGTGTATGTAAAAGGTAGGGCATATGTCTTTATGTACTACATGTCCCAGTAGTGCCAAACAGCCTATTTAGTTTCTCATTACTGTCAGTGCTGCTCCTCTCATAAGATTGCATTAGAAATGCCCTGACATATGTCTAAGTGGTATCGTATGATCTATGAGGAATAGCGTGGGCATGTTTAGTATGTTTGGAATGGTAGTCAGAAGGCTTGCTTATTGGTGAAGGTGAATTTTTATTACCATGTAGAAATTACACTTTTAGAAAGTGGGCATTTCTCCTTGCTTATATCTCTAGTGCTTTGCAGCTTGACTCCAATCCATGTCTGGGGCAGAGTGACGGCTCCACTTAGTGCATACTTTCCAGACAGCCATCACACAGGAGGGGCTGGGTGTGACAGAAGAGACATCTGCATACTGATAGTCTTCCTTGGCTGGGGAGAGGGAGAGTAGTTCACACCTTTCATGTGAACAGGCTGTGTCCTAATCTCACACAATGGACCGATTACCCACTACTGATGTCTGGAGACAGGGCTGGGTTGAAACGGCATTGTGTTTGACGTAAAAGGACTCCTTTGAAGTTACCCAGTGAACAAAGGCATTTTTGAGGATAAGTGGAAGGGCTCTTGCCCCCTGATTTTAGAGCACTTTTTGGAACTGGGACCGAACCTCTGCCAGAGGGATTGCTGGACTGCACAAAGGACTCTTGTGGACTGCTCTTCTGTTTGTTGCCCGGCTGCCTGGTGTCCGCTAGGTGGCCTAAAGGACTCATCTGGATTGCTTTTCTGTATGTTGCCCTGCTGCCAGCCTGTCCCCTGAGGTTCTGTGGGGCAGCTAGGAGGAACCACCACATGAACCTCTTGATTTGTGCTGGCCTGCCTATCCTTTCGTTTTGTGCCCCCCTTGAGTGTCTCTCCGGGAGCGCTGTTTCCTGTTCTTTGGCTTATGTCTGCCCAGCGAGTGAAGAGCGCTTTCATCATAATTGCACCAGTGTCAGGTGAATGTTGTTTTTACCCGGCATGTGGTGAGTGCTGCAAACAGCTTTCTCTGGAGAGCGAGGTGAGACCCCCTGGTTCCAGTGTGAAGCCCCTCTACCCTGAGGAGGATTCAGGAAAGAGTAGAAAAAGACCGCAGACACGTGCCCCCTATCCTTTGTCCCCAGGGCACAAGCAGGCACCTTACTTTGGTGCATTCACCAGCATGTCCTGAGCTGGCTGGGAATCGCGTCTTCCGCCGATGCAGGTATGAAGAGGTCTGCTGTAGCCCGCCACCCTAGCCCGAGGCGAGCCGAGGGGGATACGGGCTCTGTCAGTTTCTGGCAGCACCAGCGGTGACCATGAATACGTTGCATCGGAATTCACCAAGGTACTGAAAAGAGCAGCTACACCACATGGATGCAGGTTGCTGCTGTGTGGAATTGAGCACAGCGACCGTGCGTGAGTCGGCAGTCGCATCGTGAGGATGCCGACGGCTGTCTGTTGTTTTCCCGCCTGTGAGAAGGGAACCCGGTGACGTCCCTCCACAGTGACAGGAGAAGTGTGGAGACCCCCCCCCCCCGATGGGAAGAATACCTTTGTTGGTGCCGGAGTATTTGTGCAAGTAACAGGATGGGATGGCGACCCTCGACGGAGGTCTCTGATGCTGCTAGTACAATAGGAAAACAGACCATATTTACTGTGTAAGCAGCACAGGAGACTCTGTCCCTTGTGTGATGGATGTCTAACTACTGTATAACCCGTAGTAGGAGCCCAGGACCGCTGGGCCATATACTGTTATGGTGACCGGTGTGCTTTACCAATGTCTCACAACAGAGCGCTTAGTAGGCTCGGCCCAAAAATGGCACGCTAATGAAAACACTCAGACAAATATTGTTTTAGGACAGACGGGCTGTCAGAGCAACTGTGACCCCAAGAAAGATACTTTTTTGGTTGACAATATAAACATGCATGAAATGCCGGGAAAGACGCAAATCGTGGTGTGAAGGACAATTCAGTCAAGCAATGAGAGAACCCAAAGCGCCCTCTCTCTGTGTGTTTAAATATACGGAAGGTGAGATTGACCTACTCCAATAAACTAAAATAAAACAGTTACACATGACCGTCAATCAGAAACTACAACTTTAAAAGTAATCCTGGGTGTAAATCGAAGCCGACGTAAACCGCCGCAGAGTTCAGAGTGAATGCAGCTGATGAGTCATCCGAACTCTTCCTCAAAGATTAGCCATTTTAAAGCGGGGTATTTTCCGTACAATTAAATATAATTCATGAGTAATCCCTAAAATACCTGGTTGAAAATCGTCAAAATTATGTAATATTGTATGGATTGAAAATAGCTATTTCGAACAAGCTGAAAATTATGCCATTTAATAAAATAACATTGATAATATTTAGTAGCTGAATGCTTCTATAATAGCAAGTAAACACTTAAATATTGGAGCATGTGTAAAATAATGTAGCTCTATCCAATTCTTGTGAGTATGTTTGGTACAAGTAAAAAAAAAAAAAAAAAAAACTAGCACCCAACTAAGGGTCCGCCCCCTCACTCATAAAGAAGCCTGGGAGGGAGTTTCTTGTCTTCACGCGTGTTGTCCGTCTTCTGTGTTTGATAGCGAAGGAAGATGGCAGCCACGGAACCCCAGCGTGAGTGGAGCGAGGAGCAGCTGAAGAATGACGACCTGCCCAAGAAGGACATCATCAAGTACCTGCAGGATCACGGCTCAGAATCGGTAATGTCCGTCCTGGGATGGGGGTATTGGGATCGGGAGGCGATTGGGGCTTGGCATGTTTAACGGGACCGAGCCAAGTCTAGGGGTAAAATTGTACTCTGCCTCGAGTGAGTGTGAAAAAGGCGCCGCTTTGTATTACTTGTGGCACTCCGCGTGAAAAGTGTATGATGGAAAGTTAAGAACTTTTGCCGGGACTCTAGAGGTTGTCATGTCTCACGTGGCGGCAGATGAGTTAAAAATCGTGGGAGATTTATTTATTTTTATTTTTGCAGTTTAATATAGCGCGAACTCGAGGCCAATGGGATTAGAGTGCTTTACTTGAGCACCGGTAATAATTACCAACGTCAGATATTTTTTTTAGGCACGTGGACATTGAATGCATAGCTTCACAGGATGTTGAGCCAGTTCCAAAGTCGGCAACTTTGTCCCTAACGCAATATCCTCCTCTCCCAATTATATCTGGCATCAAGTGTGCGGATGCAGATGTTTGGAGAGTGCGATCACTCTGGCATAGTTTGAGGGTGTAGGGGATATTCTCGCGTAGTTCATCGAAGAGGTGGCATCGCCGGTCTGATTGATGTCACAGAGAAAGGGGCCATGTCATCGGTAGGAGCAGCCCTTGTCCGTAGACAAATGTAAATTTATTGTATATTAATTATGTTGTTGCCTACATCTCCCATCACAACATTTTTGAAGAGAGGAGGGGGTAATTTGAAAAAAAAAATAGGGATTTATTTTCCCATTACTGCCTTTTGAGGTATACACTCTGTGATCCAGGCAAATCACAAAATCTCCCTCTACCTTAAAAATGTGGAACTAGTCCGCTTCTGTTGTAAGCGCTCTAATGCGGTTGGACCGACTTCATGCTATAACAAGAATTGGCAAAGCCGATAGATCATGCATGTGCAAGAGCTATTGGCTTTGCCAATGTGTTTTAGCCACGTTGAAGACTAACTTGGCAGCTGCTCAGCATGGCTAAAAGTTAGTGGCATGAAGGAGACTGGTGTGGAGTGCAATGTCGTAGAGTGGCGTTGAGTACAGTGGTTGTTATGGAGTGGCTTGGAGTGCTGTAGAGTTGAATAGCGTGGAGTGTCAGAGTGGCGTGAAGTGGCACAGCGTTATAGAGTGGGCCTAGAGTGCAAATTCATAACCCACAGTGGTGCAAAGCAGATTGGCATAGAGTGCAGTGGCTTAGAGTGTATTAGTTTTGAGTAAAGTGGTGTAGAGTGTATTGGCATAGAATACAGTGAGGTAGAGTAGCGTAGATTGATGTACAGTAGTGTTGCAGCGTAGATTACAGTGGCATAGAGTGGAGTGTCACAGGATGGAGTAGAGTGCAGTGTGCATAAAAACCAGAATAGTAGAGTAGATTGTTTCAGAGTGAAGTGGTGCAGGGTAAAGTGGAGTGGTGCAGGATAGAGTACAGAGGTCTAAATCAGAGTGACATAGAGAGTAGTGACGTGGAATGCAGTGGTGTAGAGTAGAGTTCAGTGGCACAGAGGGCAGTCTAGCAGAGTACAGTGTTAGAGTGCATTGTTGTAGAGTTCATTGGCCTAGAGTAGTGTTGGAGACTAGAGTGCTCTAGAGGGCAGTGGTGTACCATACAGTGGTGAAGAGTAGAACAGAGTATTGTAAAGTGCTTTGACGTAGAGCACAATGGTGTAGAGTGCCATATCGTGCAGTGGTATAGAGTTCAGTGGTGGAGAGTGCAGAGTAGAGTGTTTTAGAGTGCATTGGTGTCGACTGCAGTGGCGTAGTGTTGTAGAGTACTGTAGAGAGCAGTGATATGCAGTAAAGCACTACAGAGTAGAATGGAATGGCATAGAGTGCAGTGACAGAGCACAATAGTTTAGAGTGGCATAGAGTAGTGGTTTTGCAGAGTTTATTGGTTTTGAATAAAGTGATGTAGAGTACATTGGGTAGGGTGCAGTGGTTTAGAGTGGCATAGACCACAGAGTCGTAGAGTGGCGCAGCATAGAGTGCAGTAGTGTAGAGTGTGTTGTTTCAGAGTAGAGTGGCATGGAGTGGTACACAGCAGAGGAAAGCGGTGTAGAGGGAAGTGCATAGAGCGCACTAGCGCAGAGTTAAGTGGAGCAGTGTTCATTGGTGGGTGTTGTGGCATAGAGTGCATTGATGTAGAGTGCAGGTGCATAGAGTACACTGGTGAAGAGTAAAATAGAGTGGCGTAGAGTACAGTGGTGTACAGTGCAGGTGTGTCAGATGTATTGTTTTGTGTAAAGTTGTTCATTCGTATAGAGCATAGGGTGGAGTAGCATAGTGAAATAGTGCAGACAGGATTAGAGTGGCATAGAGTTCAGTGGCCTAGAGTAGATTGTTTAAGAGTAGAGTGCAATTGCGTTGAGTTGTGTAGAATGCAGTGTCCTGGAGTGCAGTGGTGCAAAGTAGATTGGAGTGCTAATGGTGGACTGGCATAGAGTGCAGTGCCGTGGCCTAGAGTGGAGTGATGCAGAGGAGAGTGGTGTTAAATAAATTGGCATAGAGTGGCGTAGAGCAGAGTGGTGCAGAGTAGTCTGCAGTGACAAAGTGCAGTGACATGTCGTAGAGTTCAGTGCAGCGAGTGCAGTGTTGCAGAGTAGACCGCCTTAGAGTGCAGCGGTATATAATAGAGTGCAGTGACAGAGTACAATGCTGTAGAGTGTAGTGGCGTAGACGTAGTGTTGCAGAGAAGAGTATAGTGCTGTAGAGTTCCAGTGGTGTAGAGTGCATTGTTTTTGAGTAAAATGATGTAGAATTTATTGTTATAGAGTGAAGTGGAGTAGAAGAGAATGGTGGACGATTGAACAGATTTATGCACATTAGAGTGCAGTGGCTTAGACTGCAGGGGCATAAAGTACAGTGTTGCAGAGTAGATTAGGTTGGCATAGAGTGCAGTGGCTTAGAGTGGATTGGTACAGCGTAGAGTGCAGGGTTGTGGAGTGGCAAAAAGTTCAGTAGTGCACAGTGGGGAAGAGTGTATTGGTGCAGAGTGGAATGGTGCCGAGTGCAGTGACGTGATGTGGAGTGGCGAAGTGTTGCAGAGTAGAGTGCAGTGGCATGGAATGGTGTGGAGTGGGGTAAAGTGGAAAATGCATGGGTGGTACCGCACTTTCATTACAGACAACACATCTTCAATTGAAATGACCATTACATTTGCACAGAAATATAGTTTTACTGATAAAAGTATACAGCACACAAGCTACAATGTGTGGAAATGTCACCACTTAGTGTATTGATTTGTTTACATAGTATTTAAATATGTGTTTCCACCTCACTTTAGAATTACCCCACTAGTCAGCATGATTGGCACATAAATAATTTTACTTTGAAGTGATAAAAAGAAAAGTAAACGCAAAACTGGAAGACTGTGTTAGACCTGAGAGTCTTAAGGTGGTCACCCCCAACTTTTTGCCTGCCTCCCTACACTTTTCTTGCTGGTTTTAGGACTCTCTGCGCACTTTACCACTGCTAACCAGTGCTAAAGTGCATATGCTCTCTCCCTTATAACATGGTGACACTGGCTCATACCCAATTGGCATATTTAATTTACTTCTATGTCCCTAGTAAAGTGCACTGCATGTGCCCAGGGCCTATACATTAAATGGTACTAGTGAGCCTGCAACTCTGATTGTGCCACCCACAGAAGTAGCCCCTGAACCATGTCTCGGGCCTGCCATTGCAAGGGCTGTGTGTGCAGCTTCACTGCGACTTGGCAGGTAAAAGTACTTGCTAACCATTGATCTCCCCTTTTTCTACCTATGTCACCCTTAAGGTAGACCCTTGGTAACCCTTAGGGCAGGGTGCTGTGTAGATAAAAGGCAGGACGTACACCTGTGTGTTTTATATGTCTGGTAGTGGAAACTCCCAAATTCGTTTTCCACTGCTGTGAGGCCTGCTCCTTTCATAGGTTAACATTAGGGCTACCCTCATATATTTGAGTGGTAGATTCTGATCAGAAAAGGGTAGACAGGTCATATTTAGTATGGTCAAATGGTAATACAAAATCCTGCCGACTGGTGAGGTTAGATTTTATATTACTATTTTAGAAATGACACTATTAGAAAAGTGAGCATTTCTCTGCACTTAAAATCCTTCTGTGCCTTAAAGCCTGTCTCCAATCCACACATGGGCTGGTTATCAGCTCCCTTGTGCATTTCACCCAGACAACCACAAATTCAGGATGCTCAGTCACACCTGCACACATCTACATACTGAATGGGTCTTCCTGGGCTGGAAGGGTGGATGGCCTGACACTTACATTTCAAAGGACAGTGGCCTGCCCTCACACAAAGGACTGCCAAACCCCCTACTGGGACCCTGGCAGACAGGGTTGTACTGAAAAGGGACCCTGTGCACTTCAAAACCACTCTTTGAAGTCTCCCCCACTTCAAAGGCACTTTTGGGTATATAAACTGGGTCCCTGACCCTACCAAATCAGACACTTCCTTGGACAGACACTCTGAACCAGATCCTGCAAACTGCCAAGAGAAGCTGCGTGGCTGCCCAAAAGACTCACCTGGACTGCTTTGCAATGAAGGACTGCTGCCTTGCTGTTGCCCTGCTGCCTTGCTGGCCTCTGGCTCTGCTGAGAAGTGCTCTCCAAGGGCTTGGATTGAGCTTGCCTCCTCTTCCTGAAGTCTCGGGGCCAAAAATACTTCTATTCTTCAAGGAAACTCCTTGTGTGGCAAAAGCAGATGCACAGCCTGCTCAGCGGTGAAAGAATCACTGCATCGCCGAACCAGAACGATGCAGCCCGGCTCCCCAAGTGGAGATCGACACAGCGCCTGCATTGCAATTGGAACTTCACTGCACAGCCATACCGGATCGACGCAGCCTGACTTCCTGCGTGAGGGATCGATGCAGCGCCTGCAGTGCGACAGAAACTCTGACTCATCGCCACACCGGATCAACGCAGCACCCGTGACTTTGCCCTGCATGCCTAGGATTTCCACGCATTGTCCAAGGGCAGCAAAAGACCCAGCATTGTAGTGAGGATCCAAGATTGCGTGCTGGAAATCGACGCAGAGCCCTTGTCACATGGAAAGAATTGACGCATCATCCGTGTGCATCAGGAAATCCGACGCACACCTTCCTTTTTCCACGCATCTCCTCTGAGGTGTTCGTGTGTGTTATTTTGACGCTTACCAGGTACTTTGTGCACACAAGACATTTGCTGCTTTTTTAAAATTTATTTTTATAGAACTTAACTCTTCCTATCCTTGCAAAAGTGATATTTCAACTTGTGCTTATCAAATCTTCGTTTTGACCTTAATCAGATAAATATATTTTATTTTTCTAAACCCGTGTTGTGTATTTTTGGAGTGTTGTCACTGTGCTATTGCATTATTTATTGCACAGATACTTTACACATTGCCTTCTAAGTTAAGCCTGTCTGCTTGGTGCCAGGCTACCAGAGGGTTGGCACAAGATAATTTGGCTTGTGTGCAACTTATCCTGACTAGGATTGCGGTCCCAACTTGGACATGGGTGTATACCTCTGCCAACTAGAGACCCCATTTCCAACACATAGAGTCTGACATTTGACCTCTATCTTTGAATGCACAGAAAATATGACCAGATAAGAACAAGATTTAAAGGCCCATTTACAGAAAGGAGCACTTGTGGAAGAATACAAGGGTAGTTGGTTTGAAAAGGCTTTGCTCCTTGTGAGGGGCAAACTCACTATGGACAGCCTATAACAAATTACAAACCACAAAGCCAGTGATCAGCAATAGGCAGAATGCATTCACATGGAAGCTTCTTGAATGTACCAAGATGTCATTAGCAAACTAGACAGCGGATCTGTCCGGTAGAGTGCGACCTAAAAAGGGCTCTTCGCTAGGGAGTGGAATAGCCTTAGTAGCTAAGGGGTATTAGTGTTTCTGAAACTAGGGCCTGAAACATATGCATCACTGTTCCCTTTATAACTATGCCTACCTTGGAAAGACAACACTTAAATAGAACAGCACAGCATAGAATGTCATAAATTAATGTGTACAGGCACTTAAAGAAACAGATGCAAATTGTGCATTTAAAAATGTGTGAGAATTACCAACCCATCGTCGGATGCTATGATGCTTCAATCGTAATGTGCGTGTGTTACTTTAAAATGTTCTATATGCAAGTAGGAGAAAAAATTGTTTGTGGATGAAAAATAACTTCTTTTCATTTATGAAATGAGTTGCAGAGGGAAAGAAATGCAAAAATCAGGCACACATTTCCAGAAGAGTTTTATGGCACGTCGAAATTACGCAGGGCACCGATGGAAAGATTTTGAGTCACACTCACAGCATTTTGCGACTTCCCGACTAGTCCAAGATGTACTATACTCCTGGCACCTTTTACTCCTAAAAATGTATTTAATGGAATGCCAACAAAAAAAATTCTACCTGTCCGCAAGTTATGGATTGGGAGTTGGCAAAAACATGCACCTGGTGACATGATACCAGCACAAGAGAACAACAGCACAATGCTTGTGTTATCTTAAAACAATGCCAATTACTAGGACAGAATTCCATTCTATCATTTTTTTAGTTCAGTTGGGCCTTTACAGACAAGAATCAGCCATGTGCAAAGCAGGGTTTGCAATATCCAAAAAGAGAAGGTCCAGCTAGAGATGCTGGGTCATGTACCCACTGTGCAGGGACAGGATCAACTCCAGAATTGACTTCATGGGCCTCCCTGGTGAGATTCAACGTGCATGGTCGCAGCAGTGCTAGTCTCTGTGGCATAATGAGCCCAGTGACACACTAACAATGAAAAGATGTCAATATGCACATCTATCACCTTGGCTATTATCGAAATAACATCAGCAATTCCTATTCCATGAATATAAATACGTGCGTTCATCATTATAACTGCCATCAGTGTTTGTTGGCTTAAGGAATCATCACAAGAAAGTCCAGAAATATAATTAAAACTTGGCAATGTTGAGAGCTCCATTTAAGAGAATGCATGGCCGAGCGCCAATAATGGCTGGTGCGGACCATTGAATGCAACATTCAAGTCTTTATCTTTCTCCGTTTACAATGTAGAATATTTTGAACATTCCAATAGCTTTAGAGTCCTTCTGCTACTGGGTACACAAGTTGTTAAAGGTATTGATCCTCGTAATAGGCCTGAACAGGGCAGAGGGCCTTTAACAAATGTTATTGCAGTTGATTGTGGGTGTGGCCCAAAATCCTTAACTATGAAATATGTTATACCAGTGGCGTAACTAGGGAACCGTGGGCCCCAGTGAAAGTAATGAACTTGCCCCCTGTCGGTTAGGTGGTAAAACATTAATCGGAGGTCAATGGGCTCCTCAAGCCTCTAGGCCCTGGCGTTACTTCACCTGCTGCATGCCTGGAAGCTTCGCCCCTGTGGTTTAATACACCAGATTTTTATTGCACGGTCGTCCTCAGCAGCCGCCTGCCACACAAGTGAATGCACAACCTCTTTAAATCTGGTACCTAAGAGTTTTAATAGGAGACAACAGAGATTATTATTTTTTTGTCACTGGCAACATATTGATGGAAAAGCAATGCTCCACGCTCAGCGAATAGGTTAGTATCTAAGTGTGGATCTGGGGAAACAAAAATAGATTTGAGGGAGCGGCCAGCGGCAGGGAGGGTCAAGTTGGGATGGGGGGGTTAAATAGTACCTGAATCACATTGGGAGCAGCGGACAGGCACTGATTTAAATATAATTAATCTGTGCTTCGTTGGTGCTCCAAAGCAAGCATCGGAAATGACGTTTCAGCTGAAGTAGCCAATTAGGGATGATGCAAAGAAGAGTGACACTGGGGTGCACAAATAAATCATGGATGGGCTCTACCTTTTTGTAAACAAGAGATCTCGCAAACGAGACTCATGCACTTGACCCTGAAAAACTAGGTAGAGGAAGCTGCAGAAACTAAAATAAAGCTGATTCTTGTAGAATGCTTTCAAGCAAGACTGAAGCTGCCTCAAAGTATTAAAGTGTGTGTGTGTATATGTAGGGAGGATTGAAAAGATGCAGGTAGAGCAGAGGGAAGGAAAGGGAGCTTTGTGTATAGAATAGTATGAACAACCTCAAAATGTTCAAGCCACTCCACATGGAGCTATCCTCCCAAAAGGTAGCTAAGCACAGATGTTTAGTCACCTAGAAAACAAGCATTGGCATAGCCAACAGGTATCGTCTTTGTGACCTTATAAGTATTTAGCCATGCAGCACATTATACTGGGTGCTACAACATATACTGTTACTTTATGTGCCACTGGTGGTAACAATAAACTACTTTACACCTACCATTGTCTAGACTAGTTGAGAACAGTGGCCAGGGGTATAGCTATCTGTCTATAGCATGTGCAGTGTCACCAAGTTCAGTACAATAAGGGGCCCATTGCGCAATAATTATTGGTGGTTTTATTATCCACTACGTTTATTCAAGTGGTCCATTTTGTATGCTTCGTCTAGATCCTATGGAATCCTTGGTATGCCACTGACTGTGGCTACACTAGCTCTCAACGGTTACACTAACTGAGCACTGCAATGGCTGCAACTACACTAAACTGCAAGAGGCAAGTAACAGTGGACGCAACTCAAACACAACGAATATTGAAAAGCACCGCATCAACCCTCATTTAATGTAACAAAATATGCGGGTCTGGTTAAGAACGGCAGTGAGCTGCAGATGCCGAAACCAAGACTTTCTCTCATGCTGTGTTCTTCACTCGGAGCTGCTGCTTTCAGAACTTGATGGTTCCCACTAAGGACTTTTGATTAAACACAACAGACGAGAACCTCCGATTGTCACAACCCGTTCGGAAGCAGAACACTTACTGGTAGAAAAGACTGAGATTTGTATGGGCCGAGAAAACAGCTCTTTGTTTGCTAGATTTATGCATGCAGAGACCGGCGAGGAAAACTGTTAGGACATGCACTTTTACGACAGACATAAGTTAAGGAAAAAGCAAGCTTTTTTTTTTTTTTTTTTTTACTCTTTCAGAGCCCCTTTATGCCTACATTTTACTTACTACATAGCCCTAATGACTCAAAGCGTGGGCTTCCTGCAGCAGGGGTGATGCAAGAGAATGTGTGTGTCGGGGGGAGGGAGTATACCCCAAGCAGAGGTCACTTCACAGACTCATTATTATGCAGTCGCCTGAGTTAATTTAGTGCTACATAGCTGCAATAACCCAACCCATGGGGAAATTAATGAATATTGTAAGGAAACTCACCAGGGGGCCAAGCAAGGGGAAAGCCTCATCACACTTCATCCTCCTTAAAACAGCGAACTTGCGCTGAATATGAATTAGTATGGCTTTGTAGGCACCTGGGTAATTTCTTACACATGATACTTTCACGTTTGAATGAAATTATATAAGAACAAGTGATAAAGATGACAAAGGTTATCTGTGTACGCTGCGTAAGCAAACAAGTGCTCCCTGTGAACTTGAGAAGAATGCCTGTGCCGCTAGCCTTCCTGGTGTTTCTGCAATGCTGACTGTAAAATCCGACCGGGGATACCAAGTCTCAAACCTATGTACCAACACATTACACTCTGCAAATCAGATGCTGTAATGTGCCCCATACCTGGGTAACAGAGTTAAAACTAGACAGAACAGTACCCAAGGCTGCAAGACCTCATGCAATGAGTCCTCGCTGTCGGGGTGTATCTCACCGCACACGGTTACCTAGGGCAGGGCTCACAGAAGAGGCAACACCGTGCACCGAGTGTGCACTGCAGCAGTTTTGTAACAAGTGACAGAAAGTAACCGGAGCTGAGGAAGGAAAACCGAGACTGGGTCTGATGACAGCACACAGGCCGCTGCAGGGAGAGACAAGTTGGAGAGAGTGTCGGGGCAAAAGAAAGGCGGGCTGCACGGAGGCTGGGAGGAGAGAGGGCGCTGTAAGTGTGGCAGTAAATGTGACCTGATAAGATTTACAGCCTTGTTTACAGTAGAGCTGTGAAAGACGAGCACTCCTCTCCATTGCTCCAGATGAAAGATCAAAGTAGTCCCTGAAAACATCTTAAAATGGTGGCCAGTGTATTTATATAGTAGTTGGTACGATCTCCGTGGGAGGACACAAAAAAGAAAAGGTGGGACAAACAGGAAGATTACCCAGTAGTAAGCAAAGATTTTTAAAGGACACTGGCATAGACAAATGACAATCACTGGGTGGAGCTGAACCTTGCAAACCATATACAACAGGTCGCTTAGCGACAACACAAGGACTGTTTAGTGTTGACCTAAAAAGGAACCCCCTCCACTAAATATTAGTAACTAGGTTCCCCAGGGGATGGGGACCCAGGGCCTTGAAGGTGAGGGGGGCATCATACCTTTGGGGATACAGTGCCCCTCCCCAGGCCTTGTTGGGTGGGGTGCCAGGGACAGCCCCTGGGCGCAAAACACAAATTAAAAAAAATATTTGTATATTGCAGCAAACTTGTGGTGGAGCTGTGAATTCATGGCACAACTAAAAAGAAAACATGTGGGCTCCTGTTAAAAGAATTATCCCAAGCCATATTCAGCCCCCAGGAACCCTATCCGCTATGCAAACTAATTGAATTAAGGAGAGAAGGGGGGCTTGCGGCCTCTCCTTTCTGGAACTTCATAAGGCTGCAGGGACCCCATCCCTTGATGTCCTTTTCGTTTTCTAAAGGAAGGGTGGGTGCATGCCCCATTTCCACTCTGCCTTCCCTCAGCCTCGTTGAGGCCCTGAGAACCCCATCCCTCGGGAGGTTTTCAAATGTAACCACAAGGGCTTCCTGGAGGAGGGGGCGGTCTTCCTGAGCCAAGATCGACCCCAGGAACCCCATCCCCTGGGGCCTGATATTCTGCAGTGTGCTGGTGAGCCCACTCCTGGGGAACTTAGCTTCCCTGCCTGGGAGAGTGTGGGCGTACCCTGCTCAGCTGGAACAGTTAAAAAAAAAAAAAAAAATGCTTCTCCTACCAGGTGACAGCAAAGGAAACCTGCCGGGCCCTGCCAGCACCCAGCATGGTGTTGCCTAGGGAGCCTGCGGGCTCCGTGGGGATCCTCCCGCAGCCCCCAACATGGCCAGCATTGTCTGTGCAAAAATAACTATCGTTTGGAACTGTTATGGTATGTCAGCGTACTCAATCACTCCATAAAGTTGGGTGCTCTAATTCTCAGGGTTAATCCTTCCCAAAAAACCAAAACAATGGCAAACATCAAAAATAAGTGGGAAAGGCATGCCACAAATTAACTGCAAAACAATAGTCTGTTTAAATTGACATCCAGTAGACCAGAAGACTATACGTTTCTAAAAATATTCATTACATGATGGAAAGTACAGCCAACACGTTTCGTCCCAGAAAGCAAATGGGATTTATTCAGGGCTGTCTAAATTTCAGTCATCTTGTGTCCTCATCACATCAAAGAATGGCACATAGACACCTTTTCAGTATTGTTGTCAAATATGAGTCCCTGCTTAGAAAGCAGAGCCGGCGTATTGGTTTCTCAATATGGGGTGCCTTTCTCATTTCTTCTTGTTGATGTATAGCATTGTGGACAATCACAATTATAAAAATATCCAGCTCCTGTCGGGAGATTCGGCTGTGGACATGGCATGGGGTTCCCACAGCCACCCAACAAAAATGCCATGGTGAGTGCTAAACTTGGCTTGACGGTAGAATTGTGCCTCAATTAGAGATTTTTTAAAATTTATTTATTTAATTTTTGGGGGGGTTCAGACCTGTTCAGTGACTCTTTGAGATGTGTGCATTTCAGAGTGTCACGTGGGCTTCAAGGAGCTAAAGACAATATCATGAATGTTAGTTCACTCTTTCGAATGAGAGGGTGAAGGAGTTTGGGGGGGGGGAAAGATTTATGATTGGCAGAGGAAGTATTTTTCCTTCTTAAGTTATGTGGATGTGTAGGTGAAGATTAACTGACTGGCCGTCCCTCACGGAACCTTAGTTGCATGGTGGAAGGAGCTATGAACAATTTCGGATCAGAAAAGTGTGTGTTATCTGAAAGATAAATAGACTGCACCCCCTTGACTCGAGGTAAGATATATGGGTCCCAGACGGACCAATAGTGCCTGATGCTGTATCGTGTGCAGTGGACATGGAGGTTGAGTGCAGGGCGTGGCCTTCGATAATGAGTAGCAGTTCAGCTCTCTTGTTCAAAGAGGCTAAGTATATCTTTAAAAAAACAGTAAAACTGTTGTGAAAAGTTACAGTTAAGTGCTTGGAAGACCATATTTGTTCAAAAAACATATTCATAAAAAATGAACTTCAGTTGAAGGGGATATTATAGTTGTGCCGCAGAATGTAAACAGTCCAATTCGAGTTTATATCATAGCGAGCACATCAGACGGCATTCCAAGTTCTCTACAGTTAATGGTGTGTTGAGTGAAGGGCTCAGTCCTAAAGATGGCCGAAGCAAGTGGGATCAAATTGCTGAATGCTCATAGGCAAAATGCGACTTTGCATTATTAATGGCTATGTCCTGTGTTCTGTGGGTGCAGCAGTTTGTCCTTGCATGCCCCTGTACCAAGGGTACACTCTACATGGCAATTAATGATCCACAGACATATTTTGGCTATGGGTAATCTGACTTAAGCAGCCTTTTATGATCACTGTGAGATGTTGAGAAGCTCATCGAGGCAGGAAGTTTGTTTGGGTTCAACTGAATGTTTTTTTGTGTGGGGGAGTTATTTTTTTGTTTAGCAAACATGGTCTTCTGAATATTGAGGCTAACACACCTTAAAACAGTTTTCCCCGATTAAAAAGTGTGTGTGTACATAGTGCCCATATTATATTATAAAGGGAGGAATTACATCTGCTTTAGTTATGCTTAAGGAGTGAGTTTCAGAGTTGCTAGAAGCTTTGGCTAGTGTGCACATTTTTTCCCAACTGAAAGTATCAATCCAAATAGGAAGGTTTAGTTGTGTCTGGTACAGATTAGTCTTTGGGCGAAAACCTCAAATGGTTTAAAGAAAGTTTTCCCAAATTAGCCAGGCAGATCTCTCACTGCTTAATTTGTCACCTTTTTTTCTCTTTTGGTGCACTTTAGTCCTAATGCCTTTGAAAAACACTAAATTATAGCCGTCAAGAGTACCTGGGGTGAAAAAAGTGCTTATTAATTGGTGGCCGACAGCAGGAAAATTAAAATAAAGGTGAGGGTGTGGTGGGGGGAGTAAACTAAACCGACCCTTGTAACTGGTTAAATTATCTTGCTGACGGGCATTTTGTCCACATGCAACAGTGGTCACTGGGAAGCGTTAATGGGGAGCACTATCATTCATCACTTGTATCCTAGGTACTGTTGCATTCCACTTTGATGAGCAAGTTACTCCTATTAAGGACAGACTCTCCGAGAAACCCAGAAGACTGTTGATGGAGTAGAATCTTTGATAGTCGAAGTTCTTAATTCTAAAAGGAAAGTCTTTAGTTACACGTGGGTAAAATAGGACAGTTAAAATTAGGATATTGACAATAAGACCGACATTACACTCACTGGGATGAAGATGCAGCCCAAGGTCTTTTATAGCATTTCGGCTCTAAGTGCCAGATTTCCAGTACTGTCTGGGCGTGTGCATCATTTAGAAACACTTATTGGTCTTATTTGTATACTTTGCTCCTCTATCCCAAGTGTATTCCTTACCATCACTTACATAATGATGCACAAATAGAGACCGGTTCCATTTGATGGAATTAGGCCCCCTACCTCTGCATACACGGCCAATGCGGCTACCTTAAAAAAAATATATATATATATTTATAGTATTATTGATATTGGAGAATAACAGACAAGGAGCATCAGCTGGGGTAGTACAAATCACTAACACATTGCAGAGAAACACATTAGCAGTACACAAGATCCATCACAGGAAATAGGGCAGCAAATAGCAGCGGCTGTACTTGACATCACTGTATGGAGATATTATTCAGGGATGTTGTGAACCTGCAAATGAATGGGATGAGAAGACAATACTGATCCAAGAGTATTGTGCAATCGCCGAAAAACATAGAGGTCCATTTGAGAGACAGGCTGTTGGTGCTGACTAGTCATGAGCTGCAGAACATGGCCATCGGGAAATAAATCCCTCAATGTGTGCAAGTTAGAACGGTGGAGCATGTGTTGCACCATCGCTTCTCGGGGGGGGGGGCATGAGTTATTATGCAGAGGAAGGGCAGCAGAATAGAGGGATCTACCACCTGTCTGGCGTAATCTGTGCCACCCCCAGCAGGTCGTGGGCACAGTTTGAATATCGTGGTGATCTAACGGGGTACCCTTTGGTACAAGTTGTGAATCGAGGAGGCCCTCCAATTGGTCACGCTCTGGCATCCGATACGGAACACGGGCGTCTGGGTGGTACCACCGATATGTATATTGACATTGAGCAGCGAGATAATATAGAAGTCGTGGATGCTGAGTCCCCCGTGTTCAACAGGCAGGGTTAGAGTGTCCGAGCAGACCAGGGGGCGACCATCCATCCATACCATGCATGAAAGATGACCACGTAGGGCACAGAACACCATTGGAAGTGGTATAGTGATATATTTTTTAAAAAGGTACAAAAAGTGGGGGAGGACCACCATTTTAATAACTGCCACCCGCCCCACTATGGACAGTGGGAGTTTAACCCACCGGGTCACCTCGGTATCGAGATCCGCCATTGGCTGGCTGTAGTTGAGCTGCAGTAATTGGTTCTTGTCCCTGTGAAGTCAAATGCCTAGATACTTGGTGTCATCCACGGCCCATCGGAAAGGGTATTCAGCAGATACAGTGTGTATCAGTTATTTGGAAGAGCTCTGATTTGGCCCAATTAATTTGCAGGCCCGAAAGCTTGCCATAAGGGATAATTTCCTGCACTAGGGGGGCTGGATTGTCCACAGGGTGCCGAACAAAGAGCAGAATAATATCTATGTAAAGAAAATGCTATAGGGGGGGTACAAGTTGAAGTCCTCTGTATGCATTGTGGGATTGCAAACAACAGACCAGTGGGTCCATTGCAATAATAGAGGAGACAGGGATCGCCCCTGTCGGGTGCCTAATGCAGCTACCCTTCAGGAAGAGTCTCACTTTAAGTAGACACTGCAAATGCTGTCATTATTTTGAGGAAGTGTCTGGAGGGATTCAATTAGGTCTTCTACAATACAAGTCTCCCTGCCTTTAGGTTTGGATGACCAAAGATTAGTCATTGGTTATGGGATAGATTTTACAGTGCATTCATACTAGGTGGAAGAGCCTTGAAGCCCATGAGAACTATGAAGCATGGTTTACTGTAAGCCCCTGTTTAAGTTCCTTGTAAACTTTACTGTACTAAAATGATTTGCTTTTAATGCTAGTGTACTTCTCCAGTATGAACACATTTTACAGCTGTTTGCCTTCAGCATTTGAACTGTTTTGTTTATAGTTTCTTGCAGAGCATAAATTACAGGGGAACATAAAAAATGTTGCCAAGACTGCAAAGAAGGACCAATTAATTGCAGCGTACAACGAGCTGTTTCAAAATAAGGTATGTAAAACCATAGTTTACCAGCACGGCGCAGTAAAATAATGCTATGTATGGCCCTCATTTAAAGCCTCTAGTGTGAATATCAGTTTCTAAATGTGCTTATTTACTGCTATGATGCAGCAACAGCTGGAAACAAAAGTAATTTCAGGCAGAGCTGACCTGGCTGTCAGAGCTTCGAAGCAGCTCTGTCTGCAGTACAGCATGTGAGGAGAGGACATACAACGGCACAGATGAAATATATGGTTGCCCAGTTACTTCTCCGCCCTTGGATTCAGTTGAAAGCAGGGGGCAGGTGATTGAGTAGACCATACACAACACTAGATTATAACGCTGAAAATAGTGATGTTTTTTCACCTTGGAGTTGTGAGTGACACCACAGATAACTCGAGCTTTGCTTTTGTTGTCTATCTGATGTCACTCAGTACCTCTCAGTTAAATGCCGTGTTACATATGTCTTCCATTGGAAGCCAGAAGCGTAAATACTGGATTCCAAAAGAGATTATTCACTGCTACCCCTATTATGTCACAGCAGTGTTTCCCTCTGCTGTGACATTAAAGGAAATGCAAGGTAATGCTGGTGGGGTTGTAGTAGAGAATGTTAGTTGTGGTCCTGGCTCTCTACTCTGGAAATCTGCGAGCACAGCTTCTGGTGGAGAAGGCATGGGGGATTCACAACCAGGTGTATTTTTTATATATGTGAGTGGCATAAGTGGGAGACTGAAGAAAAGAGGGTGGCGAGACAACAGTTTTTCCCCAGTTTAAACTGGAGTGGTGACAGGTGGTAAGGTACTTTGTCTTACGTTTGGAGGAATTGGATGGAGGGGAAACGCAGAGGGGAATGGGTGAAAAGACAACGGGTTCATTACTTCAATATTTGGAGGGAAAGATAATGCGGAGGGTGGCGTGGGAGGATGGCAGGATGCCAGATACTGTTTAAAGAAATTTGAGTGGTGGAAAGGCTGTCCAAAGGGAGTGGAGCGGTGGGTATCAAGACACTAGATTGTATTGCAGGGCTGAAGCATGTGCAGGGTGAGGCCATGTTTTGTACGGCTCCCCCATGAGTCCTCTACTCCTGCAGAGCTAAGGACAGCAGTGAGAGAGGAAATAGAGGGGCTCATTTAAGTTGAAATTAAAGATAGGTGACTGGGAATAAAGGAAATGTTTTTGACCTCGGGGTTCTGAGTGACATCATAGACAACTGGAGCTTCAGCTGTCATGGATTTGATGGCCCTCACAACCACTCGGTGAAAAAAGTATGTTATTCGCAGTTAACCACATGTAATCCTGTGTGTTCTCTCATGTAAACTCTAATATACAAAGTGCCAAAACATGTTTTGAGTATGTTATTTTAATTTGCTGTAAATGCTTTATTTTGTTAATAAAATGGCATTTTTTTGTATCAAGGGGGATTTTCAGAGCATTTACAATTTTACATGGTGAAACAATTGTAGGTTTTTATCTTTCTCTACAATCAGTACATAGTTGACACAGTGGTGCTAGACTGTCAACAAAGCCCTTTTTGTGAAGATCTTTGTGGTAATGTGGATGATGAATGTGTAGACTCCCCTTAAGCCTCTCTTGTCCCGCCAGTATGCCATCTGGTGGGTTACTAGGATAAAAATCTACTGTATGGCTTGGATAGTTTGTGCTGCCCTGTCCTTGCCCCTTTCCTTGACAACTGTTTTCCTCGACCGGGCCTGATCATAGCAGCTTTGCCTTGTAGTTAAAAACGGAAGAGACAGAAACATTGTACTGCCCATGTTGCCATTTGGTTGACTTTTATTAATTTAGTTAGTATTTGAGCGGTTACTTCAAAACAATTAATTTAACTTTTTTCCAGTACAGTAAAACTACACAAATAGCTCTTCAAACTGGTGCTCGCTGCGAAACAGTAGTGATGCTGTAGTCGGAGTACAAACATGGCCTTGAAGGATAGGCTGTAAACTATCTGTATTTTACTAATTTATCGTAGCCTGGCGTTTGAGATGTTTTATCTATGTTCGGTTTTATGTAGCTGGGACAAGACCTGTGTAGATCTTGGCAGTGGCAGGGTGGGGAGTCATGTATTCTCAAAGCTTGACAGCAGACTTTAGATAGGTTACAAGGCAGATCCTCACAATGCGAAATATCTGCTTGCTAGATCCAAGGTTGCAAGAAACCATATTACAAGAGATATAATTCAAAACACAGGTGAGGAACTTGTAAATTTACATTGGTGAAGAAATACATAATGATTGGGAAAGTCAAAAACAGATGAGCAGAAATGGGTACATCATTAATATACAGTAAATTATTAGACTTGTTTGTAAGCTTTCTGTTAAAGGACAAGACAAACTAAACCAGACAAAGTCATTGTTCAAACAAAAGAACATAAGAATCGCCAAGCGACAGATCTTTGTCCGATGAGTCATTGTTTTGTAACTCTTTGTGAAGTGTTGAAACAGACATGCATTTCATTTCACTTTTTAGGAGGGGGGTTTGTTCTGATAGGAAGTTGGATTTCATACCTTGGGAGCACACCTTGAGAAGGATTGCTGTCTTAATGCAAGTTGTTTTATTCATGCATACAACTGTCTAAGCTCGGTTATTGATGCTGTTAAAGTATGGCAACCAGATTGCACATGGAAATAAGGGTGTCCCAGAACTGATAATTATGCTGGAAATACAGAGGGACTTCAGTATGCAGATTGCTTTGGTTTGCTTCTGGCCTCTTCTCAGTCAGAAGTCACTTAAGGTAGCTAAGCCTTGAGATGATAAGGTCTTTCTTCCTTGTTCCAGAGACCAACATAGCTATTGCCTGTAAGGCACTCTTAAGTTAGAGGAGCAAAATGTAGTTTTAGGGCTGTAGTGTGTAGGGAGTTGCCATAGTCTAATTTTGGTAGGAATAATCGTTAGACCACAGGTTTAAATTCTTCACTAGAAAGGAAAGATTTAATTCCTCGCATAAGTCTTGTAATTGGCTAAGGTGTTGATGTGAGGTTTAAAGGTTAAACATTGTAACCATAAAAAAACTATTGACTTGGATCTTCGTTATTTTGAGAACATTCAGCCGAATCTGCTCAAAGGTGGAGTAACTGGGTGGAGAAATCAGAAGAATTTCTCATTTATTTGAGGTGGTGATGAGTCATTTCTATTTGAATTTTCCGAAATTTCATAGTTGAATGATGATTGATTTAAATCTGTTTTTCCCTCTAGAATCTATGACCATAAAGCGATCTTCTTTGGGGGAGGGGGTTAGGCTTCCATCAGGAGCAGTGTCATAGCATATTAATAGTAGCATGAGGAGTTGAAGAGAATTTGGATCCTTGAGGTAGCCCTTGCTTAGGAGGGAAGGGTTAGAGCAAGATTTTGAGAGCTACTGTTACTTTTAAAAAAATCTCCAAGTATGATGTGGACCAATGTAAAGCTTTGAATTCCATTCTTTCAGGCTGATAGTTACAAATGTCTTTGAAATCTGTTCTGTTCCTGTGTTTGTTTGTTTTCTTAACAATGGGAAAAACTTGCCTGTTTGAGGCAATCTGGGATAGCTGTGTGGCAGTGAAATGCCGTTTCACAATAATCAGGATTGTAGCCCAATAATCATGACACGCCAACATTTCAGACTATCACCATTTACCTCAGAAGGTTCCACTTACTGCTGACCTAGCATAAGAGAACACTGCACCCAACAGTTTTGTGGAGTAACATAATAGGTCATAAAGACCACTCAATAACTGAGCTATAGAGCAAGGGAAAAGTTTGTTTTATTAATTATATTATACATCTCAATCAAGCAACGCAGAATAAATTCCATCAATGCTCAGATTGCACAGTTCTACAGAAAAGTCAACAAATCAGTGGAAAGTCTGGAGGGAAAATCGCTGAAATAAAATTGACAGTCACTGGTAAAACAGAAACGTCTTCTAAAAATCTGACTATCCGATTCACAAGTACTTAGGCAGGGTCTCTGGTGCAAACGAAAATCATCTGGCACAGTTCTGTGACTATGTAGGAAGTTGGCTCTGTATGTACTATTTCAAAGTAAGAAATAGCATGCATAGAGTCCAAGGGTTCCCCTTAGAGGTAAGATAGTGGCAAAAAGAGAATTCTAATGCTCTATTTTGTGGTAGTGTGGTCGAGCAGTAGGCTTATCAGAGGTTAGTGTTAAGCATTTGTTGAACACACACAGGCAATAAATGAGGAAAACACACACTCAAAGACAATTCCAGGCCAATAGGTTTTTATAAGAAATATATATTTTCTTAGTTTATTTTAAGAACCACAGGTTCAAGATTTACAAACAATACTTTAAATGAAAGGTATTTCACTCCGGTATCTTAGGAGCTTTGAATCATCACAATAGCATGTACAGTTTTGGCAAAAATGTCAATAAGCTATTTTACAATTGGACACAGTGCAAAATTCAACAGTTCCTGGGGGAGATAAGTATTTTAGTTTCACAGGTAAGTAAAGCACTTATAGGGTTCAAAGTTGGGTCCAAGGTAGCCCACCGTTGGGGGTTCAGGGCAACCCCAAAGTTACCACACCAGCAGCTCCGGGCCAGTCAGGTGCAGAAGTCAAAGTGGTGCCCAAAACACATAGGCTTCAATGGAAATAGGGGTGCCCCGGTTCCAGTCTGCCAGCAGGTAGGTACCTGCGACTTCGGAGGGTAGACCACGGGGGGGGTTTGTAGGGCACCGGGGGGGGGGGGACACAAGTAGGCACAGAAAGAACACCCTCATCGGCACAGGGGCGGCCGGGTGCAGAGTGTAAACAGGTGTCTGGTTCGCAATAGGTTTCAGTGGGAGACTCGGGGGGGGTCTCTTCAGCGATGCAGGCAAGGGGGGGGGGTAGCCACCACCTGGGCTAGGAAGAGGGCTGCCTGGGGGTCGCTCCTGCACTGGAGGTCGGATCCTTCAGGTCCTGGGGGCTGCGGGTGCAGTGTGTTTCCCAGGCCTCGGGTTCTTTGAAGCAGGCAGTCACGGCCAGGGGGACCCTCTGGATTCCCTCTGCAGTCGTCGCTGTTGGGGTTCATGGGGGGTAAACTCTGGCTACTCACGGGCTCGCAGTCGCCGGGGAGTCCTCCCTGTAGAGTTATATTTCTGCAGGTCGAGCCGGGGGCGTTGGGTGCAGAGTGGAAAGTCTCACGCTTCCGGCGGGAAACGTGTGGCCTTTAAAAGTTGCTTCTTTGTTGCAAAGTTGCAGTTTCTTTGGAACCGGGCCGCTGTCCTCTGGAGTTCTTGGTCCTTTTAGATGCAGGGTAGTCCTCTGAGGCTTCAGAGGTCGCTGGACCCTGGGGGGCGCGTCGCTGTTGCAGTTTTTCTTGAAGTGGGGAGACAGGCCGGTAGGGCTGGGGCCAAAGCTGTTGGTGTCTCCGTCTTCTCTGCAGGGCTTCAGGTCAGCAGTCCTTCGTCTTCAGGTTGCAGGAATCTATCTTCTTAGGTTCTGGGTGGCCCGAAATACTCGATTTAGGGGTGTGTTTAGGTCTGGGAGGATAGTAGCCAATGGCCACTAGCCCGGAGTGTGGCTACACCCTCTTTGTGCCTCCTCCCGGTGGGGAGAGGGTCACATCCCTAATCCTATTGGGGGAGTCCTCCATCTGCAAGATGGAGGATTTCTAAAAGTCGGAGTCGCCTCAGCTCAGGACACCTTAGGGGTTGTCCTGACTGGCCAGTGGTGACTCCTTGTTTTTCTCATTATCTCCTCCGGCCTTGCCGCCAAAAGTGGGGGCTGTGGCCGGAGGGGCAGGCATCTCCACTAGCTGGGATGCCCTGTGGTGTGGAAACAAAGGGGGTGAGCCTTTGAGGCTCACCGCCAGGTGTTCCAGTTCCTGCAGGGGGAGGTGAGTACAGGCTTTGTTCCTGGCCACAGAGTGACAAAGGCACTCTCGCCATGTGGCCAGCAACACGTCTGGTGTGTGGCAGGCTGGTAAAACTAGTCAGCCCATGCTGGAAGTAGGGTGTGTTTTCAGGGGGCGTCTCTAAGATGCCCTCTGGATGTATTTCACAATAAAATGTACACTGGCATCAGTGTACATTTATTGTGCTGGGAAGTTTGATACCAAACTTCCCAGTTTTCAGTGTAGCCATTATGGTGCTGTGGAGTTCGTGTTTGACAGACTCCCAGACCATATACTCTTATGGCTACCCTGCACTTACAATGTCTAAGGTTTTGCTTAGACACTGTAGGGGCATACTGCTCATGCGCCTATGCCCTCACCTATGGTATAGTGCACCCTGCCTTAGGGCTGTAAGGCCTGCTAGAGGGGTGACTTATCTATGCCATAGGCAGTGTGAGGTTGGCATGGCACTCTGAGGGGAGTGCCATGTCGACTTAGTTATTTTCTCCCCACCAGCACACACAAGCTGGCAAGCAGTGTGTCTGTGCTGAGTGAGGGGTCCCCAGGGTGGCATAAGACATGCTGCAGCCCTTAGAGACCTTCCCTGGCATCAGGGCCCTTGGTACCAGTTACAAGGGACTTAACTGGATGCCAGGGTGTGCCAATTGTGGAGACAAAGGTACAGGTTAGGGAAAGAACACTGGTGCTGGGGCCTGGTTAGCAGGCCTCAGCACACTTTCAAATCATAACTTGGCATCAGCAAAGGCAAAAAGTCAGGGGGTAGCCATGCCAAGGAGGCATTTCCTTACAGACTACATATGGTTAACTTTAGTTGTTTCTGTGACTATAGCATCCTTTATCAATTAAGGACTGTCGCTCTTGGAGGTGACATTCTTACAGTTTGTGAGTCCGCTTTTGCTTGTGTAGATCTTGGAAGGTGGGCAGTGGCAGGGTGAGGAGTCATGTATTCTCAAAAGCTTGACAGCAGCATGGATTCTACCGAACTGGGGCTTCTCCCCAGTCTTTATGAAGGGCAGCCACCAGCAAACGTTCTGTTCATAGCAAACATCTGGTGTACAGGATGTTATTAAAGCCCAAATTTAGTATAAAGTTCAGTGGGGTGGGGAGAGGCAATATGTAGCCCACTTTTGAGTGACTGGGTCTACAAGTCTAAGCCAATCAAAGTTGTGTTTTGTTCATATTTTGAAATATTTTCTTATTTTATTAGGACATGCATCTTTGTCTTGGCAGGTTGTAACAGATCAGGCCAGTGATAACTGGTTAAGATTGTTTTGTTTATTGGAGCCACTTTATAAAGGAGGCAGGCATATGTTTGGCTGTGCTTAAGGAAACATTATTAAGTGGAAGGGATGGGGTTAGTGATTGTCTTTCCATATTCCATCCTTCCTTCCTCTTACTGTCCTGCTTACTAAATAACCCTAGACGTGAGGACAGAATCCCTAATCAAAGGGGAAAGCATGTTGTCATGTCCAGCATGGACAAATGGTAACCTGGAGAGAAAGCACCGCTAGTGCAGCTCTGCACACAGTGTGCCTAATGACATCTACTGTCCTTCTCACAGGTTGATCACAGTGAATCATACACACCTTGCGTGGTTCAGGAAATGCAAGGACCGGGTTACTGGCTACCTAGCTGACCTTTACAGGGTAGGACAAATAGGCAGCCTACTATTGAGACTGGAGACTTAAGGCCTATATCAATAACTATAATCTGTAGCAGCTACTTCCGGTCATCTCGGAATGGTCCAAGGAGGAATGTAGCCACTCTCCCTTTGGTTGGGGACACTTTGGGTGTACTTTGTTCGGCCAAGTTAGGCTTAGCTGTTCATTTCCTGTTTCTTGAGCTGAATTGTCTCTGACATGCTTGCAGATTGCCAAATCCAGTGGAGAGAAACATGAACTAAGACAGGAAAAACTAACAATAGAGCAGCCCAGCTTACCAAAGACATGCAGAGGACTTGCATCTTCCCAATAAGAGTGCACAGAACAAGCTTGGAGGAAGTAGGTCTACCCACAAGTGTATTGTTCATAGCCCATAATAGAGAAGCTGGCAGAGCTAGTCTCAACTGAAGGGCGAGTCTTCCACTGTCCTAACTGGATGGCAGGATTTTCACAAGGATTGTTTGAGGAATATTGAAAATAAATTACTTGTGCCAAATTGAAGATTGTGAAGGTATTTGATAATAGTAAGGTATAAAGAGGGAGAGGGATCTTTGACGTTTCTCTGGGTCCAAAGCAAATGAAAGGGCTTCTGATTTACTAATCTGTGTGTCAGGTTAGTAGTACATCAGCAAAAGCTTGCTTTCTATAAGCAGCAGCCGCCATTGTTTTAAAGATACAAGCAGACAGTTTCTCCTCCTCAAAAGTCTAATAATATATCATTCTCGGCTTAATTGGTCAACAGCATACCCATAATCAGCAAACTTGCTGCCGTTTTTGGGGAGTGACGTAAACTCATTCAAGATGTTTTGTTCTTCTTATTTAACAAGCAGATCTTTTTGTTTTATGAAGGTGCTCACATTCTCTGCCAAGGAAGTTTGACTGGTACTTCAAACGTGCTTCTGCATATCAAAGGTGTGAGGTATGAGCTCTCAAGTGTTCAGTGTGCTGCATCACAAGGAGACTGGATGGGCCCCAAGATTTCCCCTTAGGGGAACATGGATTGCATCACCTTTTCTCTCATAAGTTTAACAGTTTTTTAGGGTCGAGCCTGCGTCGCATGCGCTTGCGTTTAGCTTGCGAGACGCTTTAGGAGTTAGAAAGGGGTTCGGAGCCCGGTCCATGTCACGTCACTGTCATTCATTGGTTCGTGGGCTTGCCTGTTAAAATCTGCTTGCTTTCATTAGCAGAAGGCATGCATACGTCATGCCTTTTCCGGTGGTTAGCCCTCCTTGAGCTCGGCGACCAGCTACTGAAAACATGCGAGGCTCGCTGTTTCCCATCAGGTTTGTGGACTACTTTTTATCTTTTGTTCACAGCGTGATCTCGCTTGGCAGAAGTCGAGCACTTTGCATAACATCAACCCTGTTACATAGTTAATTGCACTTTTGCCAGTTACGTAGATAATTGCACTTTTGCTGATAGGTTCACTACGAGTGAACTGTAGCAGCGTGATTGCGCTGTTTTTCCATTCAATGTGGCAAGAAAAATCCGGTTGGGAGTTTACAGCTGCTAATAGCTGTAACTCCGAGAAATGCGAGACCCTATTGCATTGCAAGTGCTTGTCTTAAATTATACCCAAGCAAAACACAACCCTCACTATGAGCATACTGTATGCAGAGTTGGAATTTGATAGGGCCAGATCATTTTCAGTAAATAATCATGGGGACATTCACTGGAACTCCTCCACTGCTCCATCCCTTCTGAAGTGGAAGCACGAGGTTGACTGCTGAGCTAACCAAGAGAGGTCAGTTTGAGGCAAGAGAATGTCCACGCAAACATATAAAGGTGTGGGGGAAAAGACTTGGTCTCCTACCAAGTACTTCCATGGACACAAGAGACTTGGGATTGGCAGGTGTGGCCGGATTCTGTTCTGTTCGGCTCCTTCTCAAGGTGTGCGATTATGTGTATGTATTAAATATTATCTTTGTCGATCCAGGTCTCCTACCCTGTGGTGTACTTTCATGTATCTTCAAAAACCAATAAAATTGTTTTATAAAAAAAAAAAATTAGAATCATGGGGTCGTTGGATTTCCTGCTTGTCCTTTTGCTTTGATGAAACATCTATATATAACCTTAGTTGTTGACTTCTGCTGCATCCCTGTACTATGCAGAGCTCTCAGTAGGAAATGGCCTCTGGTAATTGTGCCATTGCTCCCGGGAGGGAGTGATCATCCGTATTTGTGCTATCTGTTTCCAGGTTTGTACTCCGTATATCTCAAATGTATAATTGGAAGAATTGAAACGCAGAGACTTCTCCTGTTTTTTTCTTTTTAACAGATAATGGTAATTGAAATTCTTTGCAGGCAGAGTTGTGATCCATGCGAAACTCCAAATTAATCTTTTCCATCTTCGAAGTTGTTCATGACGTGTTTAGCACTTTATTATTTTTCATATTAAACAAATAGCAAATGTATAAGTATGTTACATTAGTTTAGGATTATCCTTACTCGTGCCTGTAGTTTGCAGTGGTATACAGGGCAAATTCTTGCAATTAAAAACTACTTTTCAAATTGGTGACATTGACACTTGGTATCACAGCTGACGTAGTGATGTGTTAACCCCAAATTGAGTACTGTCCCGTGTGATCCCTTAAGCCCCAAAAGAAACAGTGACCTTTATGAAGAAAAGTAAAACTGGCAGGTGTCTGACACCGCTTTCCTACTGAGTTCTACTCTGATAGACAAGAATGTTAGTACTCTGACAAAACTAGTGGTACATTCAGCCATACCCTGATCTCCAAAATCAGTACGCGCACACAATTGGCAGTTCATGCTATACGATTATTTCTTATACTCTATTTATCTACTGATAATGTCTTTTAAAACCTATTGTAAATGACTCAGCAATTTTACACATTAGGGCAAAGGTTTGATAACCTCCAGTCTTATTTCATCACACGTTCTTATTCAGTTAGTTTTATCCCTAACTTAGTTACAACTAGCTGTATAGCTTACAAATCAACTTGTAATAAGTCAAATCATGTAAAGTCTCACCAGGTACCTTAGTATGCTATCCGACCTAAAGTCGAAACACACATCTTAGCATCCCACTAGTAACTCGTCTTGGGTAAACCAGCCCCAGGACTGGTTTCTTAAATACATGGCGCTAGGCGAGGAAGGATCAGATCATGCTTCTTTCTTGTTTTGTTGCGGAGGCTAGTGAACAGTACTTATTGTCAAAAAATGATAGTTCCCTCACTTCTTCCTCCAAGGCGGAATTTTAAAGGCCTGCTCATCCTGTAACTACATTTCATCTGCCATGCTTATGAAAGAGCATCAGAGAAGACACGTTTTCTTTCTCTGGCCTGTTATCTAAAAAAAAACCCTAGCAGTCAAGCACACACTTCATTAATTACAGAATTTAAACGTCTCTTTGTGAGAAACAAACAGGTCTGGTATTTAGGCCATGTCCTTTAAAAAACTCTCTAATGCATTCAGTGCACCAACAGTGACCGTGTTTCAATGCAGTGAAACTTGTGGTGTTTGTAACATTTACAAATGCTCATAAAAGTCACTCAACAAGTTAAGGGAGTAGATTAAATCCTTTCCGTTGATAGCAGTCTGAATGTTTCATGTAGCTTTTTATGGGATCAAATGATCTGAAGGGGAATACGTGGAGTAAGGTCGACCCCAGTTTCTCAAATTGTCACCCCCATTGTCCCTTCCAGTGTTTTCTGACACAAGGCCCCCTTTTTGATATTAACCATGTTAATACGTCGTGGGTCGGGTGACGTATTGTTGAGCCTTAATTTGATTTTCGACTCCTTGCACATGTTTTGCCATCGCTCACATCCTCTGACGCAGACCCCACCCCCATGCCTAACAGTCGGGTTCTCTACAATATCATACTGCGTTCTGCTAGACCCGTGTATCTGTCCTTCTATGCACCATCTTCCGTGAACTGATTTCCTTGTATCAGGGTCTGAATCTATATTAACATTATGCTAATTTTGTACTCCAATTAGCCGTAAAAGTTGTTCCACTTGATGGGTTTACCTTTATGAAGTTGCTTGGGGGCGGAGCTCCTTTTTTCTTTTTCTCTTTTTTTTTCTTAACGTTACCATGTATTTGGGGAATTACTGTACTGGTCCTTGGTAGATTGTTGCATGCTGTAGGAACCAATGATCCTCCTCACTCATGGTCTGAGCTGAAACTGGCATATGCATGCTTTAGTTCCGGTGTTTCAAGCCAACCCTTTTGCTACACTTTTCCGATTCCTACGCAATAAATAGCATATGTAAATGACTGTTGGTCAGTTTTTGCCTTCAGGTGTCTATTGGTGCATAGGTATACAAACGGACAGCTGTAAAGCTTGAAATATATCATTTCAGGCATAGTTTAGTGCACAGACGTGCACTTACTTTGCGAGTACACACTGACTACTGTTCTGTAATTCAGTTGGAGTGGGTAGCGGAAAAGATGCAAGAGTAGTCAAAGGTGGTGCTTGGAAAGTGTAATCCAACTGGAACAGCAAGCCAAAAGGAACCGCACCTCCCCTTGTCCACTGTGTCTTTGTTATGCACCCAACCAGAGCGCCTGCTGCTCCAGAGGTGCGACTAACTGGGTCCAGTGTTCACATATTATGAATGGAGGGGCACCAACGAAATTCACAAATGTCAGAAGATCATCCAAATATGTTCCTCCGGTGCAGCTCTTATTAGTTTCAATATGTCAAACTGAAACCAGCCAACGCGTTTCATTCACCATCCGTGAACTTCATGAGGGCTTTTTAGTAGCTTCAAGTTCTGTGGTGTAATGATTAAGAATAAGTCCAGCGGTACTTGCAATTTCTGATTGAAGACATGGGAGGTTTCATTCCTGGAAACTTTGTCAAGGGGAATCCTCTGTAATTCCACCTAGAATGGGCCACCCCTAAAAAGTCCGGATGAAGTTCACAGATGGTGAACGAAACGCGTTGGCTGTTTTCAGTTTGGCATATTGAAACTAATAAAAGCCGCACTGGAGCAACGTATTTGGATGTTCGGACATTTGTTGTGAATTTCGTTGGTGCCCCTCTATTCGTAATATGTGAAAGGTGGTGCTTGGGTAACGAGAGCCATTACGGGGAGGGCTATTGTTGGGTGGTGAAAATAGGTGTAAACAAGCATTTCCAATGTAGTGGGTCTTGCGTTTGCTCGAGTTAGAGCTATTAGCGTTGTAAATTCCTAACTGGACTTTTCTTGCCACATAAATTGAAAAAGAAAAGTAAAACAGTTGACATAAACCGATTCAAAGGGCCACCAGCATGAGCGTGAAGGAGAGATACAAAAGGAAAAAAGTTTTGCTCGCAGTCAAACTTGTAGGCAAACGTGCAATTATCCATGTAACAGGGTTGATGGCCAAGGAGGTAACCAAACTGCCCCAAAGAGGGACAAACGTGAAGCATTTACCAATGATAACAAAGGATCTTTAAAAGGCAAGCCCATGAACGGGGATCGTGATGGGCATGCTGTGGGGGTGGTTAAAAGCCCACAGATAGATGACAGCAGACAGAGTGCTTGCATCCTCGTTTTAAAAGGGACACCATGAGATGGAACACTGCATGGGAAGAAAAGAGGGTTGATGCGTGAACAGACTGTGCCACTAGTGGTTGAAAGTCATCTGCGTGATGTTATCTTTCTAAAACCTTTGATGGAAATGCACTGTGTACAAAAGTTTGAAAAAGTAACTACCCCAATCAAGGTGTATTGAATTAAGCCAGACTGTACTTATGTGAACACACACTGGATTCTCAAGGATGTTTATGGAAATATTGGTGGCTGCCTTGCTCCACCGGTCATGAAACTGAGGCTCTGCCGTCCCATGCAGACTCTTGCTCATTCCTTCCATCTTACTATCCAGCCTTCCATTCCCAAGTGCAAAGGCCCTGCCAGCTTATGGATATTAGCTAGCTGGTAGTCTCCCTGCACTTTTATGGGGAAGATGGTTTTTCCCAGCATGGGAATTGCACACCTGTGAATTAACGCTTGTGAATTGTTCGATTTCATTAAGAATAGATTTACCTGTTTTGCTTTTAGGGACATGATCCTGAAGTCTTAATTGAATTTTGTTGGTTCATTGCACATATGTTTTAATTCCCTGTGTGAATAAACTACATACTCAATAGCACTACCCTTCAGAAATCTACGATTCAGACTTTCTGTAGTTTAAACATTTAAGTTGAATGTTCTTCTTTTGCATATTTTTACAGCGCTTTAAAGGGATTGACACTATAGCTAAAGTGACAGAGCAAGTTAAGAATGTGAAGTTGGACGAAGATGCCCCACAGAAATCTAAGCCTGAGGAGATTGTTGATGAGGTTAGTTTGTATCTGAAAAAGAGATGCCTGTATTTGATGCCTTTTCCCATACTGGTTTGTGGCGTTCCGCTCACAGCTGCGATCCTCCCTCTAATGGGTGCTCTATGCTTTAAAAGGATTTTTAAGTAGGGCACGAGGAAAAGGTGTGCATGCTGGCCCGTCGGTAAAGGTTTGGCATTCAGAGCTTTCCTGAAGATATGCTTGTTCAGCTGTGCCATTGTTTAGCAAAATTTTACACTGTAGGTTGGTAAGAGTCATTGCACATTGAAAAAATAAAAGGCAGTCCTTTCTAACAAGGAACATCTGTCACCAGCACTCCCTAGTATGCCTTGGGTACCTTGTCAGGCAAGAGTAAACTATAAGACTTGCATTAGTACATACATTCCTGTGTAGGAAGCCTCTTTAGCACCTAATAAGGAGGCAACTGATATATCAACGAGATGGAACTCGGGTCTGGTGAAATAAATAATTGATCTCTCCTACATCTAAGGGAGTGAGAGCTGGCAGCCGCCCCTCTCCTCCATTCAGGCAAGCGTTTGGTGGCATTAGCTGCCAGATCCACTTTGACTTACCGAGTAACTGCTCTCATGTAGGATGGGACTAAAAAGCAGTCTCTTCTGATTTAGCGGTGAGTCAATGTTATAATCTTTCTTTTGCAAGCACTTACGTCATTTTTTGTTTTAATGCTAGAACCGTGTGCAAATCAAATCTAGTGTCATGCTAGAAGCTGTAACCAATCCATAATAAAAGTGAGGCTTATGTGCATTCTACCCATATGTCTACCCATCCTCTTGTTACCTCACCCCTCCGATGTACCTTGACTGATGTGGGCTGGACAGTGCATTCATGCTCTGCTGCATCTTGGGGTAGGTTCCATGGCTGTCCACTAGTTGTTGATGGTATTCCTCATGTAAAGAAATAACGATCTAAAGTCTATGGGTATACCCATTCCTTCTCCCTGATTAAACTAATTGCCCTCCTTGCTCAAATCAGTATTTTGACATTTTAGTAACTATTTTTTTTACCCATAGTAATTTGCACCCATTAGGTGGCTCGGAGAGGGCAGGACAGATGAAGGCTACTCAGCCCCATAATAGGGATTCACATGGAGACTATTCTCTGCTGCTCTCTGGGCCTTGGATATTTATTTTTTGTTAAAGAGTTGTGCAGGGGCAGATTCACAGCAAGTTTTATGAATTACATTTGTAAGGTCAACAATAGTTCTCCGTTACTTGATTGATGAAAGCATACCCTCCAGCTCTTCGAACAAACCAGGCAGCAGCATACAGTGTGGACCCATAATGGGTTGAGTTGCCTTAGTAAATATTGTAAGTGACCAAGGCTTAGACACCAGCCTGAAACCTATCCTCTTGGATAAAAGGTTTGTTTTTCTCAGGCAATTATGAATGAGGCAGTCGAATTTCAAGAGTCTGTGGGACATTTGACTCTGACAGTTCCATGAACCAGGCAGTCTTCTCGCACTCCTGAAACTGTCTCTATAGAACTTCATGTTTATCCTTTTCTCAGTCACCACTGGGCAGCGTTCCAAGCTCTTCGGGACTTTAGTTAAAGCACGTAGGCCCCAAATCCTGTATTTGGACCTCTGAACTGCCCCAATTAGAAATTGAATAACGTGAGGTAAAATTAATCAATGGCGCAGAGGTCAGCCATGCCATTCGCTGCGGAGACCAGAAAGTGCAGGCAGGCAGATCCATCATTAAGCATGCAGCAAGACTTGCCTGCCCCAGTTGTATCATACTGGGGGTAGACTCCATGAGATGGAGGATTTAATTGTGGCAGTCAGAGCTATAGTTATAGCTAAAGCCCCCCTGGAAGTGATAAGGCCACATTGCCTGCTTCTGTTCTCTTGGTGCTTGGAATGTGCATCGCTATGTCGAGTAATTCAAACATAGAATCCTACCAGGTGGATGAGGTCTCTGTGTTCATTTCTTAGTGTTAAGGCAGTGGGTTGAAAAATAGTTTTTCTAGAAAACACAGATTTGTGAAAATATCAATGTATCTTTGGTTGTATCTTGAGTCGCCTCTTTATTTAGCGTGTTTTGAAAGCAGAAACCTTTCATTGAAGTTTTTAAAGTCTTTATAAACATGCAGTGCATTAGAGAACTGACGTCTTTACATGTGTGTCATGGGTGAAGAATTGGGGAGGATGGACTGAGGTTGTTATGGGGATCCATATTCATTTATATACTGTTTAGGCCTACTTCACCTTGCATGCATGGCCCAAAGCAATTTTCCAAACTAAGGCCGGGTATCATGCTACAAGATGAACATCAGCAGAAAACAATGCTTAGCTTGATGTGACTGCATTGTGGAATGTGAATTGCATGCATTAGGCTCTGGTAGGTTTTTCCATTAAAATATTACTTTTCAAAACCTTAATTAAAAATCCCCTCTTATGTTGAGGATGATGGGCTAATGCAATAGTAATGCTGTATTTTCTGTTTTTCCTACACAAGGGTCCACCAAAGTACAAAAAAGCCATTCTGAAAAAGGGAGATAGAGTTACATTTCCGAAAAAGGGAAACACTGTTCATTGCTGGTATACAGGATCATTGGAGAATGGGACTGTATTTGATACAAATATTTCAACAAGTAAGCCCGCTAATCCTTTCTTCCCCTTGCACTCAAGTGTTTCTATCACTCTTCGGTTGCTTGCCAAATTGAGTTTCTAATTTTGTTAGAATAAATGAAACATAAAAATATATTTATTTTTAGACTATTATTCATAGGTAAAAATGTAGGTTTTGTATGTATGATTTAATTAGTACACAAGTATATTAACGTGTACTAAGAAGCATTGATCAGGTGCCATTTACTAATTCGTGTCTGCTTGAAAGAGTCTACCCACCCCACTCGGACACCCAAAAGAAAAAAACATAATTTAATATAAATGTTTAAAACTTCCACCCCTGTACAGGGTCCTGAAGCGGTTTTAGCACAGGATCTAGAAATACCTGTTCTCCATAACATCCTTAATGTATGTTTAAAAAAGGCTGAAATTCACCGACAAAAAACACTTTAAATGATATCATTACAAAGGAAAACTCTTGAAATTTGCCAGTTATTGTTAGCTACGGAATCTGTAACTCACACAACAGCCCAGCAAACCATGACTCGGACATCAAATAGTAATGTTCTTGACTCCAACTTTGATGTAACAGATGCAAATACCAATGTGAGAAATAATAGTAAAGATGAGATTACATATCACTTTAATACTACAAAGTCTAAATGTAATATTTCTTGTTTGGGCATGTGCTCTTTTATGACATGCTTTTATGCATTGTTACTTACTGGGAAGTCATGCTGTCATGCAGATGCTGTGAAGTTATTGTTTGCATATTGAATCTATTCCTGTTCACAGTGGGTGTTTCCCAAGCCCTGTGGCCAACCCCCACTGCCCTGGCCTTCAAGCGAGGACTAACACTTTTTATTATTTTTTTTATCATTTTGTTTACCTTGCATTTGGGGGAGGGGGGGTTGCGAACCTGTAGAGGGTTGTGAGCCCATGTTGCACTTCTGTAGGCTTTACAAGCCTGGTCCCAGATCCACAAAAACTCCAGGGGGACCAACAGGGAATGGACGTCATTTAGGGGTCGCAGCTGCGACCCTAGGCACTGCCTTTGCGACTCTGGCCTCGGAGGTGGCAAAATAACTGCCTGGAAAGCAGCTCGTCCTCTTGGACTTCGGTGAGGACCCACTTTCCTGGTTTTCTGTTAATTGTTTACTACCCAAATAGTGAATACTGTTAATCACTATTTGTGTAATAACAAGTAGGGTCATATTCCAGCCAATTGTACTCCATGTGGCAGTTAAGGTAAGTAAAAAAAATGCTTTTAGATATGTTGTATGCATGTTCGCCGTTAAGTGCTTGTAAGTGTGTGTGTGTGAGTCCAAGTAAGGTCAAATGCTATGACGTGTTATGTCACTTAGGCTACCCCTGGCATTTCGATGAATTGACACCCACGCTACTGGGATCCAGGAGACCAGGCCATGGGGTGGTTTGTGGACCCTCAAGTAGGGTATTTGAACTTCACTGAAGGTGCATAAACCCTCTGACAAAATTAACTGTCTAAGGGCAAAAGCCTCTTGGACCACACCAAAACCTTAAGGTGGGATTGGTGCCACTTTTGCTTACTCGTTATTTGATTACCTTTATCTTCTTGTGTTTCATTCCCCTAGAGCATAGCCATTTAACATCCTTTTGATTGGCTGGTTTCCATCATCCTCCTGCTCCAATCCTCCTGCTCAAATTTAGGGACCTATTTTTTTCTTTAATAACTCCATGAGTGCATGTGTTTTCAGGGTCACTTCCTTGTGTGACACTTGGGTGCAACTTTATCCGAACTAAATCCGGTCAGCACCATCCTCTCAACTTAATCTGTCGTCCTCCACTCACTGTCCAGCATTGCCAAAATGCGCTGCCAAGCCAACAGGTCACAAAGGCGCAACAGATTGTCATTTTTTCAATGCTTGTTTTAATTTAAGGCAAGGTTGGCGAACCTTAAGGCTCCCACACACTCCTCCCCCTTATGGGAGGTAAAGATCTAATTTGTTGTGTGATTGTTTTGTATGATTAGCTTGCAGTATCGTATGGTGCTCTGCCATCTGGTGTTACATTTTCAGTAATTTTTTTCAGAAGAAATGTACATCGATTTTGAAAAGTTTGTGATCAGTTTGACTTCCAAATTTTGGCAGCTGGAGTTTCAAAAACACGGCCTGCTATGCAAATTTACTGTGATTGAGTCCCTGTGGTTGAGCTGGTGCCTTTGGGCTGAATTTGAAGTATTGGCAGACTCTGCCTGCAGGTAGGCACTCCTGATCGAAGCTTGCCGTTAGAACACGTTTGTCCTCACTGTTGGTACTCCAGTAGAAAGCACCTTATAGTAGTTGCTTTGTTTAGAACTGTTTTACAGATTTTTTTAGTGCAAAAGTGGCACATGGGCATTAGAGCACTTTACATGAGTATCCGATTACATTACACAAGATCAGATTAATTTGTATTTATAAGCACAGGGAAATTAAGTGATTTGCCCAGAATTGCAGGACTCAAACCTGGCTCCCCACTTCAAAACTCGGCAGCTCTGACTGTTAGACCACACCTCCTTTTACCTTTCTCTCTAATAGAAGAAAATCCTTGAACAAAATTAGCTTAAAAATGGACCATTTCTACTGTATTAGCTGGGAGGCGGGAGTGTTGATCATTAGGCATTTTGTCAAGGTTTATACACAGTGGAGGTTTGAGCAGATATTTGTTTCCCGCTGAAAACTAGAAAACCATAAGTAAAGGATGACAATACATGAATTGTAACAAATGATATTTAATGTGGGCGCATTAGACGTCATCTTTTTCTGCTCACTCTGTCGCCACAAAGTGACTAACCATATGTAGGTCCGTTTTGGCCTCTTTCAAAAGGCACAGTCCAGGCCATGTCCATTCTGTACTTGATTAAAGTATCCTTAGGTACGTTTTAGGCTTAAGGATCTCATCAGTAGTAAGGTATACCTTGGTGCCCATGGTACAGTGAGCTACAAAATACATATGTAAGCATACCTGTGTTGGTGAAACTCACTGAGGAAAGTGATTGATAATACTGGAAAGACAAATATTTTGGGTTATGCTTGTGTTTAAATTCAACAGGGCTGTTATAGCTGTTTTGTTTGAACTATACGGGTACTAGGATGATTTGGATTCAGTTGCCATAGATGAGCTAAAATTAAAACCCTTAGCTGTTAGACTCTTTTCCAACGTGATTGATCCTATTGCCATAGGAGAGTGGATCTACTTGGCATGCCTTAATTTCAAGGGTGAATAAAATGCAGAAAGAGACTCTGTGGTCATTTTGACCCTGGCGGTCTTCCGGCCGCCAGGGTAAATGTGGCGGTCACACTGCCAACAGGCTGGCGGTGCAGACCGCCACATTATGAGTTTGGCGGATTGGCCGCTGCCAACCCGCCACATCTCCACTCCGACCTCCATGGTGGTCGGAACCACCGGGCTGGAGATGATAATCTCCGACCCCGCAGTCCACAGAATACCGCCGGCCGTATTAGGAGCCGCCTTTCCACCATGGTTTCCACGGTAGTAGCACCGCCACGAAAACCATGGCGGAAAGGCTAGCGGTGACAGGGAATTCTCCCCACCTCCTCCTCCCAGCAAGCACTAGACCCCCCCCCCGACTCACGCATCCATGCACACATTCACAACTACATTAATGCACGCATTCATACACACTCGCACCCATCTAAACAAGCATTCTCACACGCATACACACTGACATGCATACATGCACTGACTTCTACATTCATACATGCATACAATCACGTATACACGTATACACACATTCACGCAGACACCACATACTCATACACGCACACACAACACCCTCTCCCCTGTTGGACGATCACCTTACCTGTTCCGGGGAGAAGTTCGCCCCGCAGGGACCGGAATGGGATGCTTCTACCGCCAGCAGCTCCCGCCATCAGGACACCGCCAGGCCATATGGTGGGATGTGTCCTACAGGCGCGGCGGGCCGGTGGTGGAACCGCCAGAGCGCTTCTGCCCAAAGTGTGGTGGAAATCCAGCAGTACCTGTGATATGGCAGTAGGGAGACCGCCGGCACTAGCAGACTCCTGTCGCCCGCGGCTTTGGCGGTCTTAATGGAAGACCGCCAAAGTCGTAATGAGGTCCTCAGTTTTAGATATAGAGTAGAATTGTCTTGTAAATCATCTTGGGGTCTCCACCTACAGAGAGCTTCAGTTGTCTGTTCTCAAGGACCCATTGTTTACAATATAGTATAAACATGCTGGGTTTTGTGTTAGTCATTTGCTCGTGATGGCATGACTTTCTTGTCTCCCCACCCCTTCCAATTCACTGCTCCTTATTCATTGGATTTTTTCCATATGCTGTAGCTTTTCCCACCCCAGCAACATGGCTTCTTAATCCTCTTTTTCATTGACTGACTTGTATCCTTCCCCTGCTTGCTTGAGGGGTCCTACTTTTTAATTTGCTGTCTGCGCACCGTGAGGGCATTGCTTTACATTCTCCTTTCTGGTTCCCCTCACTTTAATTTGTATTGCTTAACTTTATTTTTATTTTTGTGAGGTCCCAGCGGGTGCATACTACTATTGGGCTGCTCATGTTTGGGTCACTTAGTCATCATCTCCACATACTCTCTAGCTAACCATTTTTTTTTTTTATTTAAAGTATTTTTTGCAAGGGCCTGGCAGCCATGCACTGTAGCAAAGACCCTTGTCTTTGGAACCTCATCACTTGCCAAACACCCTCTACCCCCAAACCACCGTTTGCCAGCTGCCCCACCTTCCCACATTTTGCCCGGGTTTTTAAAAATATTTTATATCAGCTGGCTTCCCACATGCACATTGTTTTTAAAATTGACTATTATAAGATGGCTGTCCATCATCTTGAAATGGCAAATTAAAAATAAACAGTGAAAATTAAAAGATAGCCAGCATGAATACGCGCTCAGTAACCTTGGAATAATTTTTCAAAAAGCATTAAAAAAAAAATCCAAGATGGTTATCGTGCCTCTGTGCGCATGCAGCAACTGTCGTCTTGGAATGAATTTTCATTTGCTTCATTCCAAGATGGCTGCAGTTTGTGCGACTGCCACCTTGTAATTTTTTTATGGGTCTTAATTTCCCCTCGAATATTGCGAATGGCCATCTCGGAATGGTAAATAAGATCAAGTTTTGGCGGAGCCAAATGGTTTCCTGGGCAAGCATGTAAAAACTGAACCAGTCATTTTTGCTTGCATCTGTTATGCAATCTGGGATCATGTATTGTTTATCCTGCTAAAATTGTCTTGTATCTCAAGGATAATAAAACTGTGCATAACTTGTAACTGTTTTTGATGACACATCAACACACAACTGCAATTTCAATTTCTTCACTTTCGTAGGTTTGAAAAAGAAGAAGATGGGTAAACCTTTGAGTTTCAAAGTTGGATTAGGAAAGGTTATCAGAGGGGTAAGTATGATTTAGATGCCAGTCTGATTTTCTTATGTATGTGTCTTCATAACTGCAGTAACAATTTGCTTAGATTAGCCCCGCAAGCTGCTTAATATCCACTTCAGAGCAGACGTGCAGATTCCAAATTATCCTTTTTACTCTCCTATATCCCGAGGAAATGGAAACCTAAAGCCTGGCCAGGAATTAATCTTCTGGGAGTCAAATGGAACTTGGGATAACATTGCAAACCATATGTATAACACAGCCACAAACTACAGTAATATCCATGTTGCACTAAAAAACTAATATATCCATTTGAAGTTAGGTGCTCTACGTTCAGTAATACATTGTTTTCACTCTGATGTTGTACAACAGAGATTAACAAGATGGCAATGCATTTATAATTTGCCAAAATGTGCAATAATGAGGGCTGGCTTTTGTGTTTTTTAAGCAGGTATTAAAACGAATTCACAATTGTTAAAATAGACAGCTAGGTTTAATTCTTGGGAAAATACACTGGTATTATTTAGAATGGTGAAGACGAGCCCCCCCAGGTCAACCATAGCAGGCCAAAATCAACCACAGTGGGCTGCAGCGGAGAGCATTCAGCAAGAAACAGGTGAGGTGTCTACATCATTCTGCTGACATTTTAGCAATGTTCACAACATTTTCTGAAAAGCTGTACACTAAACAGCCCACCGCAAAAACACCTACTATTTGCAGGTACCTTAACAGGGTCACTCTGGCGTGGCTTGAGCCCAATGAAAGCGAATCACTCACTAGGCAGGCCGCTTACACTGGAGGAAATACAAAAAGTGGTAATTTGCATGAGGAATGCGAGCGCTCCGTGTGGGTTACCCATTTAATTTTACAAAGAGCACATGGAGAAGCTCACCCTTTTGCTATTAGTTGTATTCTTGATAATTCATGGTCATGGGAAGATGACACTGACGTTGCTTGAGGCTGTTGTAATTACTCTGCTTAACCTCTCCCACCTTTGCAACTCACACAGACCCTTCTCTCTGATATTGTATGCCTGGAGGTCTGTTTAGCAACAAAATATTAAAGCCATTTCCAGAATATTTGAAATGGGCAGATTACACCTCATTGGATGTGTTGCAGTATCACAAGCTCCACTGGACTAATGGTGAGCCTTTTCCCCTCATTGCCAGATCAACCCGCACTGGAGAAGCTTCTTACTTTGTCAGTGCCAGGATTCACTGCGATCGGAGTGATCACAACTATGTATAGTACCATAACAAATGATCTGAGAGTGAAGCATCCACAGTGTAGAAGTAAATTGGCCCAGGATTTGGGGTATGACATTTTGGATACTGAGTGGGCATACTGTTGTCAGCTGTAGGAAGTTGGCTCTGTATATACTAGATCAAAATGAGATACAGTGTGCACAGAGTCCCGCGGTTCCCCAGAGGCTTATCAGAGGCTAAAGTAGATAATACTAATGCTCTCTTTTGTGGTAGTGTGGTTGAGCAGTTAAGCTTTTCAGAGGGTAGTGCGAAGCATTTGTTGTTCGCACACACACAAGCAATAGAAGAAGCACACACTCAGACTTAACTCCAGATCAATTGTTTTTTTTATATAGAAAAATAGGTTTTCTTAATTTATTACTAGAACCACGAGATTCAAGTTGCAGGTAAGTACATTAATAAGCAGTTTATGTATATATCAATAGTACTTTGAATTAAAAATGCAAACCATACAGTTTCAGAGAAATTGGCAATAATCTGTTAAAAAAAAAAACCGATAAAAAGTTAGTATTGTCAGGTAAGTACACTACTTACGGTTTCTGTCTCTGGGAGTTAGGAAGTCCACCGGTCGGGGTTCAAATTAACCCCAAACACCCAGCAGCATGGGGCTGGCTGGGTGCAGAGGTCAAAGTGGAGCAAGTTTAACGTGGGCTCCTACGGAGACTGGGTGCTTGGAATCAGGCCTGCCTGCAGGTAAGTACCCTTGGCTCGGATGGCAGACAAGGGGGGATTAGAGGAGCACTGGGGGAGCCACAAGTAGGCACAAAATACACACCCTCAGTGGCACAGGGGCGGCTGGGTGCAGGTTGCAAACAGGACATCGGGCTCTCCCCCCTTTGTGAGGGGGGGGGGGGGGGGAGTGAGGTGGGCACCTCCACTAGCTGGAGTGCCCTGGGGCACTGTAACACAAGGCTTGGATTTATTGTGCTGAGAAGTTTGATGCCAGACTTCCCAGTATTCAGTGAAGCCATTATGAAGCTATGGAGTTCGTAATGACAAACTCCCAGACCATATACTTGATATGGCTACACTGCACTTACAATGTCTAAGAATGGGTTTAGACACTGTAGGGGCATATTGCACATGCAGCTATGCCCTCGCCTGTGGTATAGTGTACCCTGCCTTAGGGCTGTAAGGCCTGCTAGAAGGGTGGCTTACCTATGCCACAGGCAGTGGTTTGTGGGCATGGCACCCTGAGAGGGGTGCCATGTAGACTCTACGTTTTTCTCCCCACCAGCACACACAGGCTGTAAGGGCAGTGTGCATGTGCTTGGTGAGGGGTCCCCCAGGGTGACATAATACATGCTGCAGCCCTTGGAGACCTTCCCTGGCCCGAGTGCCCTTGGTACCATGGGTACCTTGTACTAGGGACTTAACTGTGTGCCTTGGGTGTTCCAGTTGTGGGGACAAAGGTACAGATTTTGGGAAAGAATACTGGTGCTGGGGCTTGGTTAGCATGATGTTGGACAAGTGTGGTGTCGCAGTGACTTAGGATAGAGGAAAAACGTCCTCGGTTTGATGACTAGCTTAAAGATTTATGTGCATATAATGCTCAGTGATTGTTATACGCGAGGGGTCATGGTGAGTGTCCATGATCCCTAGTGTTTCAAGCTGCATAGAGGCATTTGGTGCCCTCTTCGTAAATGTCTGTCTAATCAATCTGGTTTGCAGTGATTGTGTTAATGTTTGTAATTCAGTTAGCAGATGGAAATTGTTTGGCGTATGGACTTGGGTATCATAGGAATATTATTGGCATGCCACTTGAAGACACCACCCAGGTGTTAACTCTAATCATTTGCCGTTTGTTGCAGAAATGCTTAATTTCTGATGCCTCATTCTATTCCATGTTCCTATTGCTAAAATTGAAAATAAAATGTTAAAAGTGAAAAAACTGCTATGTGTACGAAAACATTGGGTCTGCTCAGATCAAATTGAGTCAGGTCAGCAGCGGTATTGGGCGCTGAGCTGCATGCTGAATTGGATAGAACTAATTTAGAAATGCTTTTAAAGAGGGAGCCCAACTAAAGGCCAAGCCGAGGTCTGATGACCTCTACAGGGAGTGCAGAATTATTAGGCAAATGAGTTTTTTGACCACATCATCCTCTTTATGCATGTTGTCTTACTCCAAGCTGTATAGGCTCGAAAGCCTACTACCAATTAAGCATATTAGGTGATGTGCATCTCTGTAATGAGAAGGGGTGTGGTCTAATGACATCAACACCCTATATCAGGTGTGCATAATTATTAGGCAACTTCCTTTCCTTTGGCAAAATGGGTCAAAAGAAGGACTTGACAGGCTCAGAAAAGTCAAAAATAGTGAGATCTTGCAGAGGGATGCAGCACTCTTAAAATTGCAAAGCTTCTGAAGCGTGATCATCGAACAATCAAGCGTTTCATTCAAAATAGTCAACAGGGTCGCAAGAAGCGTGTGGAAAAACCAAGGCGCAAAATAACTGCCCATGAACTGAGAAGTCAAGTGTGCAGCTGCCACGATGCCACTTGCCACCAGTTTGGCCATATTTCAGAGCTGCAACATCACTGGAGTGCCCAAAAGCACAAGGTGTGCAATACTCAGAGACATGGCCAAGGTAAGAAAGGCTGAAAGACGACCACCACTGAACAAGACACACAAGCTGAAACGTCAAGACTGGGCCAAGAAATATCTCAAGACTGATTTTCTAAGGTTTTATGGACTGATGAAATGAGAGTGAGTCTTGATGGGCCAGATGGATGGGCCCGTGTCTGGATTGGTAAAGGGCAGAGAGCTCCAGTCCGACTCAGACGCCAGCAAGGTGGAGGTGGAGTACTGGTTTGGGCTGGTATCATCAAAGATGAGCTTGTGGGGCCTTTTCGGGTTGAGGATGGAGTCAAGCTCAACTCCCAGTCCTACTGCCAGTTCCTGGTAGACACCTTCTTCAAGCAGTGGTACAGGAAGAAGTCTGCATCCTTCAAGAAAAACATGATTTTCATGCAGGACAATGCTCCATCACACGCGTCCAAGTACTCCACAGCGTGGCTGGCAAGAAAGGGTATAAAAGAAGGAAATCTAATGACATGGCCTCCTTGTTCACCTGATCTGAATCCCATTGAGAACCTGTGGTCCATCATCAAATGTGAGATTTACAAGGAGGGAAAACAGTACACCTCTCTGAACAGTGTCTGGGAGGCTGTGGTTGCTGCTGCACGCAATGTTGATGGTGAACAGATCAAAACACTGACAGAATCCATGGATGGCAGGCTTTTGAGTGTCCTTGCAAAGAAAGGTGGCTATATTGGTCACTGATTTGTTTTTGTTTTGTTTTTGAATGTCAGAAATGTATATTTGTGAATGTTGAGATGTTATATTGGTTTCACTGGTAATAATAAATAATTGAAATGGGTATATATTTGTTTTTTGTTAAGTTGCCTAATAATTATGCACAGTAATAGTCACCTGCACACACAGATATCCCCCTAACATAGCTAAAACTAAAAACAAACTAAAAACTACTTCCAAAAATATTCAGCTTTGATATTAATGAGTTTTTTGGGTTCATTGAGAACATGGTTGTTGTTCAATAATAAAATTAATCCTCAAAAATACAACTTGCCTAATAATTCTGCACTCCCTGTAGTTCATTTGTGTAGGAAGTTGGCTCTGTATGGGCTATTTCAAAGTAAGGAATAGCATGCACAGAGTCCAAGGGTTCCCCTTAGAGGTAAAATAGTGGTAAAAATAGATAATACTAATGCTCTATTTTGTGGTAGTGTGGTCGAGCAGTAGGCTTATCCAAGGAGTAGTGTTAAGCATTTGTTGTACGTACACATAGACAATAAATGAGGTACACACACTCAGAGACAAATCCAGCCAATAGGTTTTTGTATAGAAAAATATCTTTTCTTAGTTTATTTTAAGAACCACAGGTTCAAATTTTACATGTAATATCTCATTCGAAAGGTATTGCAGGTAAGTACTTTAGGAACTTCAAATCATCAAAATTGCATGTATACTTTTCAAGTTATTGACAAATAGCTGTTTTAAAAGTGGACACAGTGCAATTTTCACAGTTCCTAGGGGAGGTAAGTATTTGTTAGGTTAACCAGGTAAGTAAGACACTTACGGGGTCAGTTCTTGGTCCAAGGTAGCCCACCGTTGGGGGTTCAGAGCAACCCCAAAGTCACCACACCAGCAGCTCAGGGCCGGTCAGGTGCAGAGTTCAAAGTGGTGCCCAAAACACATAGGCTAGAATGGAGAGAAGGGGGTGCCCCGGTTCCGGTCTGCTTGCAGGTAAGTACCCGCGTCTTCGGAGGGCAGACCAGGGGGGTTTTGTAGGGCACCGGGGGGGACACAAGTCCACACAGAAATTTCACCCTCAGCAGCGCGGGGGCGGCCGGGTGCAGTGTAGAAACAAGCGTCGGGTTCGCAATGTTAGTCTATGAGAGATCTCGGGATCTCTTCAGCGCTGCAGGCAGGCAAGGGGGGGATTCCTCGGGGAAACCTCCACTTGGGCAAGGGCGAGGGACTCCTGGGGGTCACTTCTCCAGTGAAAGTCCGGTCCTTCAGGTCCTGGGGGCTGCGGGTGCAGGGTCTCTCCCAGGCGTCGGGACTTTAGGTTCAAAGAGTCGCGGTCAGGGGAAGCCTCGGGATTCCCTCTGCAGGCGGCGCTGTGGGGGCTCAGGGGGGACAGGTTTTGGTACTCACAGTATCAGAGTAGTCCTGGGGTCCCTCCTGAGGTGTTGGATCGCCACCAGCCGAGTCGGGGTCGCCGGGTGCAGTGTTGCAAGTCTCACGCTTCTTGCGGGGAGCTTGCAGGGTTCTTTAAAGTTGCTGGAAACAAAGTTGCAGCTTTTCTTGGAGCAGGTCCGCTGTCCTCGGGAGTTTCTTGTCTTTTCGAAGCAGGGGCAGTCCTCAGAGGATGTCGAGGTCGCTGGTCCCTTTGGAAGGCGTCGCTGGAGCAGGATCTTTGGAAGGCAGGAGACAGGCCGGTGAGTTTCTGGAGCCAAGGCAGTTGTCGTCTTCTGGTCTTCCGCTGCAGGGGTTTTCAGCTGGGCAGTCCTTCTTCTTGTAGTTGCAGGAATCTAATTTTCTAGGGTTCAGGGTAGCCCTTAAATACTAAATTTAAGGACGTGTTTAGGTCTGGGGGGTTAGTAGCCAATGGCTACTAGCCCTGAGGGTGGGTACACCCTCTTTGTGCCTCCTCCCAAGGGGAGGGGGTCACAATCCTAACCCTATTGGGGGAATCCTCCATCTGCAAGATGGAGGATTTCTAAAAGTCAGAGTCACCTCAGCTCAGGACACCTTAGGGGCTGTCCTGACTGGCCAGTGACTCCTCCTTGTTTTTCTCATTATTTTCTCCGGCCTTGCCGCCAAAAGTGGGGCCTGGCCGGAGGGGGCGGGCAACTCCACTAGCTGGAGTGTCCTGCTGGGTTGGCACAAAGGAGGTGGGCCTTTGAGGCTCACCGCCAGGTGTGACAATTCCTGCCTGGGAGAGGTGTTAGCATCTCCACCCAGTGGAGGCTTTGTTACTGGCCTCAGAGTGACAAAGGCACTCTCCCCATGGGGCCAGCAACATGTCTCGGTTTGTGGCAGGCTGCTAAAACTAGTCAGCCTACACAGATAGTCGGTTAGGTTTCAGGGGGCACCTCTAAGGTGCCCTCTGTGGTGTGTTTTACAATAAAATGTACACTGGCATCAGTGTGCATTTATTGTGCTGAGAAGTTTGATACCAAACTTCCCAGTTTTCAGTGTAGCCATTATGGTGCTGTGGAGTTCGTGTTTGACAAACTCCCAGACCATATACTCTTATGGCTACCCTGCACTTACAATGTCTAAGGTTTTGTTTAGACACTGTAGGGGCACAGTGCTCATGCACTGGTACCCTCACCTATGGTATAGTGCACCCTGCCTTAGGGCTGTAAGGCCTGCTAGAGGGGTGTCTTACCTATACTGCATAGGCAGTGAGAGGCTGGCATGGCACCCTGAGGGGAGTGCCATGTCGACTTACTCATTTTGTTCTCACTAGCACACACAGGCTTGTAAGCAGTGTGTCTGTGCTGAGTGAGGGGTCTCTAGGGTGGCATAAGACATGCTGCAGCCCTTAGAGACCTTCCTTGGTATCAGGGCCCTTGGTACTAGAAGTACCAGTTACAAGGGACTTATCTGAATGCCAGGGTGTGCCAATTGTGGATACAATGGTACATTTTAGGTGAAGGAACACTGGTGCTGGGGCCTGGTTAGCAGGGTCCCAGCACACTTCTCAGTCAAGTCAGCATCAGTATCAGGCAAAAAGTGGGGGGTAACTGCAACAGGGAGCCATTTCTTTACAATTTGAGAACACAAACATCAGGCAAAGTTGAGATGGTGGAAGCAAGCCATTGAGTTGCTATGTTTGACTTTCTCCCCCTTTGGATCACGTTGCACAGCTGTGAGTGAATTCCCAGCCGCCCTTAGCGCATCATTTGAGAAAATCGTACTTAGATTTTTCAGCATTCTAGGGTGGTGTTTTCTGTAATGTAGTAAATCGAGAGCAGCAAGAAAATCAGTCGAACATACTTTTGTGAGGTTTCCTCCAGATTAGTCAATGCTAAACTTGTGATTTAATTCTTAGTTCACCCACAAATAGTGGTAACGGTACTGGATACAGATGATGTATCCTCTTGTTTCACACGACACAGGCAAAAACAAAATTAGCGTTGGAAAGTTCCACACTAAAAATGCATCTTGAGGACAGAAAAATAGCCATTTGTGTGGTCTATGAAGGCATAAACATTGTCTTTTTTTCCACAGTGGGATGAAGGTATTCTGACCATGACCAAAGGGGAAAAGGCTTGCCTGGAAATTGAATCTGAATGGGCTTATGGCAGAAAAGGACAGCCAGATGCAAAGTATCCTTTTTCAAGAAGAAATGAGTATTTGGCTTGTGTTTCCTATTGTTCACTTCACGTTTTGGCTCTAACCATGCATTATGGTCATAGCTGGCCGGTGGGCGGGGGGGGGGGGGGGGGGGGGGGCATATGTCCGTGTCACAACATCCCAAAGTGAAAAGAGAATGGTGTGATTTTCTTTCACCAAATTCACTGTTTCCTGTTCTGCATGTGTCATCACTCATTTTTCACAGAAGCTAGTTTCTCCCGTCACACTCAAAAGCTTTTTATGCTTTCACTGGTAGGTTTTCATCACAAAAAGAACATTAAAAGCCTGCCACAGTAACTCAGATAGAAATTGGTGTGCATAATGTAGGAAACATTTTACCTGAATTTCATAACTAACGCAGCAAAACAAGTCAGATGGTCTTCATCGTAAACGCCAAATGTCCAACCAAACTTGCATCCACGGCAAAAACTTTTCTGCATGTATCGTATTGTATATCTTTATTAGTTTGATCTCGTGCCCATTAGGCAATACAAATCATGCATTTTACAGCATTAAAATCAACAATAAACGAGCTCTTATTCGCAAACATCTCAATACCTCAGATTAGGGAGCTATAATTTGGAGCCAAAATAAAATAAAAAACATGCATACATAAGAAGAAAACTACAGTGCAGCACCCAGCCCCTATATCAGATACATAGCTACTTGAACGGCACAGAACAAGGCCTGAGATTTTCGGGTGCATACTATACTAGCAAATTTGTCAATAAAAAATAACTTCAAATACAAATTGTGCAATACCCGCAAAATGTGCAAAACTGCATGAAAATTCACTCATAGAGATTTTTAAAAAATCACACAATTGACAGTAACGACGAATTGTTAAATACTGTCAATGTGCAATTCAGCATAAGGATCCTCCTTTTGAAATTAAATCATACTAAAATACATACCCACTATCAGCACTAAAGTGCAAAGAGTATGTTATTTTGTAAAGTAAAATTTCTGCTTTTCAGCTACAGCGGATAGAAATTCAGCCAAGGCCCAGCATACTAACCTATTACAAAGCAGGATTAGCCTCACTGGATCGCTAACGCAACAAACCTGCAGCCCTTTAAAAACCGGCAACAACAGGTGACTACTTGTTGTTATGAAAAAAGTACAAAAGACAGTTATCTGCGAAAGGGACGGTGCTTCATGCTTACAAAAAGGGCAAGAATCCTTCTCCCTCCCAGCCTGATTCCACTCTGTCCTGATGAAGAGCGTGACCTGACCTAACCGGACCGTCCGGGCCCACCGTCTAACGGATTGGGCTGAATTAACCCACTGTACTCGGTTTACAATAAATACATCAATTTGATTCTCTTATGGACATCAGCCAGGTCGCTCTATGGCGAACTTTTGTTAAGCGTTTTAGCAATTGTTTGTGTTTTTTTTTTTTTTTTTAATATATAAAAGTTTACCTAGAATTGATAAGTATATCCGAGCACTGTACAAACAATATTAACAAAGTAATAACATGATAGAAAATACACATTCTTGCGAAACTCAGAATCCAACATATTATAGAAACGTAACATCTAGGCCTCTATTTCAGCATTTTAATGGACTGCACTAGATAAGAAGTATTCTTCAGTCCCTTCAGATTTTTATTTCGACTGTAAATGAATGATGTGTAAAAAAAAATCTGAAGCAAATAAAGCAACTTAAACTGAATTACTGATTTGACCGGCTGCCAGTGAAGACCCCACAGGATTTAAGCAATTGTAAGTTAAGTGATCCCACGAGGTTGGATCAATAGAGATAGCCAGTAGCTCAAGAAGGAATGTAAAATTTCTTAGCATACGTAATGGAAAGTTTCAATTCTATTAAGGACGGGGGAGGAGGGATTATGCTTTTTCTTTCGTGCCTTGAATACTTCTAGCAGCGTTCATCAAACTACCTCTTCCAAGAGCCCCTGGGAGGAAGTAGGAAAAAAAAGAAAAAAACAGCAATACAATAGCCAATCAAATGCCATAGTAGTAGTCCATATAACCAATGTTTCCCTCCCCGGGGCACTTCCTCTTTCTTGAGGGTGACAGTAGGTCAGCCTGTCCGTGGAAAACTCTTGTCATTTCCTCGTATGCTTTGAGGCATCTTACTACACAAAGTTTGGGATGCACATCGAAACTGGGTAAGAAATAGTTCTCAAATCTGTCATTTTCCTCCTGGAGACCTGGATGGTAACCCCATAAGGAGTGAATACTCTGTTTGAAATGTCCAGGGCTCTAACATCTGACATCCTACGGCACGAGACCAGACATGGAAGCACCGTCAATTTTGCAGACAGTTCCTTGTGTGAAAGGTTGTCATTCCTTTGCCAGGATTGGAAGATGTTCTGTTCAGAACTTTATTGACATCCCACAGAGTGGAATATTTGAGTTCTGGAGGTAGGGAGAGGCAAATTCCTCTCAACAGTTTGCAGACCAGTGGGTGCTCTCCTACAGGGGTCCCTTGTATTGGCCAGTGACCTGCGGCGATAGCTCAACGGTAGGAATTGACTGTATGATATAACTTGTGACGCTAGAGCGGTCTGGAAATTCAGGACTGGGGCAGTGCCGCACCCCATGGGATCTTCCTGTCGTTGAACACACTAACGCAGCCATCTGGTCAATGCTCATTTGTATCTCCTGGAGGTTCCTTCTGCCCAGGTTTTGGATAGCATAGAGGCAGCCTCCTGTGAAAGGCCTGGCACCTTCCATTGTTCCCTGTAATCTGCCAGGCCGTAAGAGGTAGACGGCCCTGAAGGACTCGCGGGTGATGCTGGCCTAGAGGATCCTGAAGAATATCTGGAGCGCAGGGGATTTGGATTAGAAAACCACAAAGTGCTGGAAGAACCAGAATCCATGCTTGAGATGTCCATATTTGGGTGATCAGCACTACCTCGGCTTGCTGTCTCTTCACTTCTGCTGAGTCTCCTAATCATGGCGAAGAGAGGGAATGCATACCCAATCTCCTTTGACCAGTCCTGGAGGAACGCATCCTTTGCCAGGGCTAGGTGGTCGGACATTCAATTGCAGTACCTTGGTAGTTGGTGATCTAGCCGGGACGCAAAGAGGTACATAGAGAATGGGCCCCAATCGCTGTGTAACCGGGCAAAGACTTGAGGATGTAACTGCCACAGGCTTGTGTCCTGCCATTACAGAGAGCACCAATCTGCCGTCTGGTTAGACTTCCCTGGGAGGTGCTTGACCCTGACAGACACCTTGTTGTTGAGGCAGTATGCCCAGAACTCATTGGCTAGGTCCGCAAGAACTTCGACCTGTCCCAGAGATGGTTTCTATATCGAACTGTAGAGACATCCATCTTGAGAAAGACGCTGCAGTTAGCCCTGTCCTTGGTCCAGCACTGGACTGCAGAGGTGCCCGCCATGAGCGCTAAGCAATTTATGTGGCGGGATTGCTAGTCTGTTGACCATTTTCCTACTGTGAACCTCTTGACACACCTGACACCCCGTCCTGATTTGCTGCCATTGAGCTCTATAATGATGTCTGGATCGGAGCCGAAAATGGCCCTGCCATTCCAGGCCTCCATATTGGATATCCACCAATTCATTTTGTTTCTGAACTCCTCCTTCAGGAGTAACGGAGACCCTTGCGCAAGTGAAACGCCTTGAGTCTCTGGAGGGCTCTGTAGTGCAGTGGCCCTGGAAATATCGTTTGGATCGAGGAGAAGACGAGTCCCACTATCCTAGCCACTTGGTGTATGTAGATCGAGGAATGAAACAAAGTCCTCCTCAGTTCCCTGTGGATTTTGGTTATCTTGGGCCGCAGCAGTCTTAGTGTCTTTTCCACTGAGTCTGACAAAGCCCAAGAAGGTATGTTGATGAGAAACCCCAGGATTTCCAAAAGATTGATCCTAAGCTGAACATTGATGCATGATCAGAGCATTGTCCAGATAAATGATGAGACGAAGGCCTTGATCTCTCAGCTTCTCGACCACTGGTTTCAACACATTGAAGCACCAAGGGGCAGAGGAAAGACCGAAAGGAAGGGTCTTGAATTGGAAAGTGGAACCCTGCCATTGAAACTGTAGGAAGCGGCAATGAGGGGTAATAAATGAGGATACGCGGCCAGGTGCACCATCCAGTAGTGTGGGTGCAAAATATCTCTGAGGAGATGGATCCCCTCCATTTTAAAATGCCGAGAGATCCCCTCCATTTTAAAATGCAGATATACAACCAGCTGTTGAATTCCTAGAGGTGATCACGGGGCGTTGTCCCCGTCCCTCCTTTTCCACCAGGAACAAATTGCTCAGAAAACCCTTTGGGTGGATGTTGGTCGGCCTGCTTGTGAAGGAGATGCCACCACCACCACCCGAAACCTCCTGGTTTATAAGAGACTTCTGCATCTCAGGGAAAAAAAACGGAGGACGAGGGCTCTTGTGTTGAATTTGAGACCTATAAAAAAACTATCTGAAAATCTTGCACCATTGGGAGCACCCAGGCATCTGCGGTAATGAGTTGCCAATTGTGCAGAAATTGAGAAAGCGGGCCATCCCACCTGAGTACATTAATTGAATTTTGCACTTACTGCATATTGTTCCTGTGGCGGTCCTCTGGAAGAACCTCTTCCCGCTGGCCTCTTATTGTGGGGAAGAAGGCCCCTGGATGGGGCTGTTCCTGGCCCTTCTGGCAGGCTCCTCCTTTGGAGGAGGCTTGGTAATAGAAGCAGCCAGCTGCGCCCCCCCCCTGCCGCTACCAGTCCAGACAAAAAGGCGTGGGTAGAAAATGTTCTTAATAGACTTGTACCTTATTTAATGATGTAAAAGTAGCCACAGATTTGCCCAGCTCCCTAACAAACAGGTCCCCAAACAGGTTTCTGTGACCGCTGGCCCTGTCTTGGATGAAGCAAGGTCCCCCAGCTTGGGATCAACTTTGATAAGGAGGGAACCATGCTGTTCCGTGGACCGTGCGCAATTGGCATTGCCCAAAAAATGACAGGGCACTGCACCTGTTCAGATGTCCCCTCAGGGGACAAGGAGCCGCTGGTGGCCTTTGCTTGCTCTGCCAATTCGAGGTTTTTAGTCAAAGGCCCTGTTACATCCAGAAGCTTATCTTAACAGGCCTTCCATGACCCCCACAATTATTTGCAGGCCTTAAACCAATTGAGGCGTGGTGTAAACCAGCATGATGCAGCGTGCTGACAGCACTAATTCAAAGTAGCGGGTCAGAAGGGGCTCCACGCCCTATAGCAGGAGGGTTTCCTCCCGCCAGGGCCTAGCCCCTAAAGCAGCCGGTCAATGATGGTACAGTAATGGGATAGTGGGAAAAAATGGGACCACAATAGTTCCAGATGCAGACCTGCAGTGCAGGCATCTGCGGCTTCCCTTCGATCAACAGAATACCAACCGCGACTCGGCAGGACATCCGGCTTCCAGGCGGAGCGGGTGGCTCGCTGTAGCAGGGCTGAGAGACTGCCCTCAGTGTTAACTTCCGCATTCTGTGTCAGTTTCAGCATGCTGGCAGATGACACGGTAAGTGTCGCTGCCCGCGCCCCCTCTAGTTCAGCAGCCCAGCCACCACGGTAAGCGGTTACACACAAATCTGCTGGAAGCAGGAAAGAAAGAGGAAGTGCCTTGTGGGGAGACGTTGGTGAAATAGACTATTACTATGGCATTTGATTGGTTATTGTATTGCTATTTTTTTTCTACTTCCTCCCAGGGGTTCTTGGGAGTTAGTTTGTTGAACGCTAAGGCATGAAAGAAAAAGCATAATCCTCGCTTCCGAACCGCACATACAATTCAATTGATGCAAGCCAAACAATAAAATGTTGATGACATAAGATTTCATTGAAATCGTAAAGGAGTGAATGTAAAAGAATCAACCAGGAAAAGTTTGAGTAGCCTTTGCAAATTGTTGGTGTTTGATTCAAAATTGGCAGTCAAGGCTTGGCCTCCTGTGTACGAGATGAATTTTTTAATCTTGTCAGACTTCTCACTTGAACGTTTATTTCCCTTTCTACATTTGTTCTTAATGTCTGCTTTCCAAGCAGTTCTGTTTAGTAACTATTCCAAATCTTTGCTGATTTCCTTGATTCGATGTGCAAACAGAATACCACCTAATGCAAACTTAATTTTTGAAGTGGAGTTGGTGGATATCGAGTAAGTGTTATCTGTGCCATTCTTTGGTGAACCAGGAGATTGAAGATTCAAGACTGCAACATGGGCTATTTTCATCTTTGCCAACATACTTGGTTTTGTTTTATTGTAAATACAACAAAGGAAAATCTTGTAAATTCAGTTAAAGTGTTTTACATTCTTGTGGGACACTTGATAAACAACGATTCATTCTCTCTCTCTCTCTCTCTCTATATCCTCTTGCTTCCCTCCCCACTTTGATACCTCTTTATGGAAAGATTTTTTCTGTCAATTTCATTGCAGATAAATAAAATGACCTATTTGTGTAATTTTTGCGAAGTATTCAATGGTGCACTGCTTTCGCCTACAGTTGTGCGTGTAAAACATTCACATTGAGCACATTTTCTTTGTGTCACAGTTTAACTTCTCTGCTTGATAAATCACTGAAAAGAGGAAATTGCTAGCGAACAGACACAGGGTGCACTTCAAAACAGTGGCGTGAACATTTTGCTTTAAATCTGAATAATATTGTGCTGCGTCATTGCAATTTCCCACGTAAAGCATACCATTGTCACTTGTCTTGTCTTCCTTTATAAAGCTATGCATGCCTCCTTTCATTCACTACAGCTCATTGTAGGTTAGGTTAAACAGTTGGGTTTAATGGGATCAGACAAGCGCCTACTCGATTTTCTTTGGTTGCAGTCTGATATTAAAGGGTAGTTAAAAAGTTCATTTTTTTTTTGGTATTTGTTGAAACAAGTTTAGTTCAGTCTGGTTTGGGCTCGGAGCTTCCCCAAACTGTGGTCCCCAAATGTTAGCTGTGAGGAGGTATGCGATATGATCCAGTGCTTAGGCATAGTGTTTTTGGTCATTGGATTGTGTATTGTTGATTTCTGTAGGGTTGACACGGTAAGTATGTGTCTCCTGCTTGGGTGTAATAATTAGGTCGAAGCCTACGAGACAGCAGAGCTCGCTAGTTTGCAAAAGACACATTGTGGACAGTCAAGGCTTTCATGGTATTCATTTAGCCTGTCGCTTACCATTGGCTTTGTGGTTTGTAACTCACATTGTCTGGTTTTCCATTTACTGGCTTTGTTCCATTTTAGGGTGTCCAGGTTCAATTCCTCCCTCCCAAGGAGCAAAGCCTTTTCACACTACCTAACCTTGTATTCTTCCATGAGTGCTCCTATCTGTAAATGGGCCTGTAAATCTTATTCTTATCTTGTCACATTTGCTGTGCATTCAGACAGAAGTCAAATGTCTGGTTCTATCTTCTGAGGGAACTTGGTGTTTACTTTTCTTTCTCTAATTTCAAAGTGAGAGGGATTTATGTAACAGTCTTGCAGGATACTGCTTGTTAAGCACACAACATTTAAATGAACTGTGCAGGTATTTCAGAATATATCAGAGGTAGCAAAGCACAAATGAAAAACATTTTTTGTTAGTTCCGCTGTGTGTTGGAAAAAAATACTTGAATGTGATCAATACACTAGGTGGTGTCATTTTCACACATTATTTGTGGACTGTATAGTTGTATTAGTAAAACTATGCCAATGCAAATGTAATGATACTTTCAATTGAAAATGTGTTGTCTGTAAAGGCAGTGTGCTACCACACCATGCAAACTCCACTCTACTCCACACAATTGCATTCTGCGCCACTTCACTCTATGCCTGTCTACTACACATCACTCTACCCTATGGCAATGCACTTTGCGCCTCTCCAGTCCACCCTGCACATCTCCACTCTACTCTGCACAACTCCACGCCACACTGTAACACTGCACTCTATGCCAATGCAGTATCAGTGCACACTACTCTGCACCACTCCATGCTACGCCCCTGCACTCTCAATTAACTGTATGCCACTCTAAACAACTGTGCACGCTGCACTCTACATCAATTTACACCACTACTTTTCACCTTTCTACTGTACCACTGCAGTCTACCCTACCTCACTCAACTTAGCCCTGAAACAATCTACTGTCGCTACACTCTACTCCAAACCACTGCACTCTACGCCACGGCTCTCTGTTCTGCACCACTGCTCTCTATGCTACTCTGCACCACTGCACACTACAACAATCATCTCTGCAACACTTCACTTTGCAATACTCGACTCTGGGCCGTTCCACTCTACGAGGCACCGCACTCCACTCTACGTCGTACTCTACACTCTGCTCCACTGAACTTTACACCACTTTACTCTAGCCACTACACTCTAGCCCACTCTGCCCCACTCTATCACACCAATGTGCGGTAAGTCTCACACAACAATTAATTGGAATCCAATCTTAATAGAATCACTTCTCCACAGAAAAATCATTTAAGAAAGTTTTGGTTTAACCCATCAAAAACATTCATTGTTGTTCATAAATGATATATTAATTCAAAACAACTACTGTATCATGATTATATCATTCATACCTCAACACAAATTATAGGTATGATTAAAATTTTTAATAATCGATTTAAACATTCATTGTAACTCGTCCGTCAAACACGTGTTTCGTCTCGGGACAGTGTTTTCTCTCATCCCAAACGACTTCTTCAGGGCACTTGACTTTAATTGTTCGTTTCTTATTTAAATGTTCCACTAGTTGAGATTTCTATCACAAATTTTATACGAAATAGTCCAATGCAGTTCTGGCTAATACAGGCAGTTATTTGTCAGTAATCGGTGATGAAGAACGCAATGTAATGAGTATACACAATGCCCCACTCTGCACTACTGCATTCTATGCCACTCTGCACTACTGCATTCTATGCCACTCTGCACTACTGCATTCTATGCCACTCTGCACTACTGCATTCTATGCCACTCTGCACTACTGCATTCTATGCCACTCTGCACTACTGCATTCTATGCCACTCTGCACTACTGCATTCTATGCCACTCTGCACTACTGCATTCTATGCCACTCTGCACTACTGCATTCTATGCCACTCTGCACTACTGCATTCTAGGCCATTGCATTCTATGCCACTCTGCACTACTGCTTTCTAGGCCATTGCATTCTATGCCACTCTGCACTACTGCTTTCTAGGCCATTGCCCTCTGCTATGTACGGCTGCACTCTGTTCCGGACACTACTCTTGGCTGTGCTGCACACTACTCTAGGCTGTACTCTGCACTCTGCTCTGCACCTCTGAGCCACTTTACTCTAGCTGCTACACTCTATTCCACTCCACTCTGGACTACTGCATGCTATGCCACTGCTCTAATGCATTCTACACCAGTGCACTCTACACTACTGCATCCTATGCCAGTGCACTCTACGCCACACCACTCTCCTCTAATGCCTTCTACGCCAGTGCACTCTATGCCACTTTGCACTACTGCATTCTGTGCCAGTGCATTTTACGCCGCTCTGCACTAGTGCATCATTCCAAACTGCACTCTGTGCCACTCCATTCTGCAGCTCTACAATCTGCACCACTGCACTATACTGTACTCTGCACCACTCTACATCACACTGCTCTGTGCCACTGCACTCTACTATGCAACACTTTAATCTACGCCATAGTGTTCTATGCCACTATACTCTATGCTCTAATACCACACCAATGCACTCTACAGCAGTCCACTCTTCTCCTCTGTACACAAATCCACTCTGTGCCACTTCAGTACAAAAGACTATGCCAGTCCACTCTAACACAGTGCTCCACTTTTTGCTATTCTACTCGACTTTTTGCCATTCCCCTGTACGACACTCCAAACTACTCTCCTCTACGCCACTAACATTTAGTCATGGTGAACAACAGCCACGCTGGTGTTCAACATGGCTAAAACGCATTGGCAAAGCCGGTTGTCTTTGCTTGTTTTGGGGCGAGGTTACTCAAAGGTATTATTATTTTTAACTCAGTCACTTTTTTCTGTCTTATAGTCAGGTCAGTTCCGCTAGAATCCTGGCAGTGCTTGTCAAAAGAATTTTACTCAACCTCTGTCATCTCTGAAACACCAGATGTCAATCACAACTGCACAGCTCCGTGAAATGCCAAGTATCTTCCTAGACACCGTGGTTCTGGTGGTTGTGATGTAGGTTTGGTAACTTGGACACTGCTTAGGAACAACACAATGAATGAAATTGCTCTTTATTGTTGCTTCATAAAAAAGAAATAGCTTTTTGTAACTTTGACTCCATACTTCAGTGACAATATGACTGCCCACATTGCATATTCACACAAGACAGGAATTATCTGACTTTCTTTTCAGGTCTGCATGTGTTAGCGGTTCTTGTGTAATCCACTACCTCAGGAGGTGTGAATCAGTCCTAGCCAACGGTGGATATGTCCAGGAGAGGAGCTGTAGTACCATTGCAGTTCCTAATCTTGGAATATCTGTCACATAGTCCGTGATTGAAGAGTGACATGCTGCTGGTTTTATCAGCAGAAAGGAGGAATGCCATCTTGCTTGCAGCAGGAGTACACACACCACAGGTGTGGTGGATCTATAGACATCTAAGTAGAGGAACTTTGAGTAATGACTTGAAATCCTAATTGTACTTCTAATATAATGGGTGCGATAATGCTATTGCTATGACGCCTGATGTTGTGACATACAACTTAACCATTATTACCTGTTGGAGATGAGATTTGGATCCAGACTTTATCAGCTATTCAGAGAAAGGGGCTTCAGCTGTCTTGTCACAGATGAATACAGTGTATGGGATTGGGCACATCCCTGTATAATATGTATGCAAAGATGGCCATGCTTTTGGCTTCTTATTGAATTTAGTTGTTGATTCTTTGGCACTATCGACAGACAGACAGACAGACAGACTCACTCCTGATCCATCCCAGACATGCAGCAACCTTGGATACACTGACTTTTGCAGAGGGGGAGAAGAGTTTGCAGCACGTGACATTCAGGAGGACAGTGACTAGATTCGATGCATTTATAAAGCTCATGGCTACTTTTAAGGGCTCAGAGTGAGCAAATGAGAGGAGCATCGCAGAGCAAGTGTAAGCAATCTAATTGGGGGTAAGAGCCGGGCTGTAAGCAGTTTTCTAAAGCGGAGCTCATTGTATAGCATTCCAGTTCAGAAGGGAGTGAATTCCATAATTTCGGGACTGGCTATAAAAATGATCTTCCACCCCATCTAAACCTATAGATTCTAGGTAACTTCAGTAGTTGGCTTGAGGCAGACCTTAAGGACCTAGAGGGTGAACAGGGAGAAAGAAGCACCCTAATCTTGAAAGGACCTTTAGAGTGGAGACCTTTGTGTGCCAGTCATAATGCTTTAAATGCTATTCTTGTTAAATGGAAGCCAATGTAGGGTGCCCAAGGCCTCTTTTACTGAGGCAGATCTTAAGGGTTCTGGTGGCAGCATTTTGGACCACCTGAAGCGTTTTGACAACATATTTTAGAGAGCCTAGATAAAGTGAGTTGCCGTAGTCCAGACGTGATAGCACTAAACATTAGACTGCAGGATAAGTAGTTTAGTGGGTTTCTACAGAGCATGGGTACCCAGAGGCCTCCTAGCGCTGAAGCGGAAAGAGACGGACCAAAGTGGATGTTAGACTCTGAACAACCAGGTTTTTAAGCGATCCTCTGAAGGAGAGTTCATAGCTAGTTTAGCTGGGCTTCGGGAGGGATGGCGGTGGTTGGAGTTCTAGAGTTTGGCAACTTTATAGGACATTAATAGAATGAGGTGGTAGGTCTTAGCAAAGTAGGACCTCTATTGTGCAGCGCTCTATGCATGGAGCAGAGGATCTTGAATTGTATCCGTTGTTCACCCAGCAGCCAATGAAGGGAAGCTATGGAGGATCTGATGGATTGGTGTCTGGGGAGATTCAGGAGGAGACGTGCGGCGGCATTCTGAACCACCTGCAGTCTTTTAACCACAAACTTGGGGGAACCAAAATAAAGAGCATTGCCATAGTCCAGGTGCAAAATGGTGAGGGCCTGGACTATAAGCTTTTTGCCTAAAAACAGGAGGACCTTGAAAACTTTCCTTAAAAGTCTCAGAAGACAAACAGATAGCAGCCATCTGTTTCGCTTGGTAGTTCATGGTGGGTCTGGAGTTGAGCCACACTCCCAGGCTCTTTATATTATCTTTTGGATGAGGCAAAGCTTTCAGACCTTCAGGAATAGGAGGGGGGGGGGGGTGGGGTGGCATAAAGGAGATAGTTCCCTATTAGCATCACCTCTGCTTTTGTCTTCGTTTAATCTAAGTTTGTAGTCAGCCATCCATCTGGTTACCACATGGAGAAAAGGGGTCAGTAGGGAGTGATCTGAATTGTTTTTTTGTGGAAAAAGAGAAAACCAGCTGTGTCATCAGCATAGGAAACCAATGACACGCCATAAGGTTTTATAATCTCAGCTAACGAATACATGTAGAGATTAAACAATATGGGGCTCAGGGAAGATCCCCGAGGCACCCTACAGTTGAGGGAAAAAACTGTTGGAGAGGTAGGACTGATTGAGAACTTGAAAGTACCAAGATTTTGCGCAGGTTTATGAGAACACCAAAACAGGTGACCGCAGGCTTTTTTCTTTTCTTGTACACCTCTGGATAGAGCTTTATCCAACTACATTCTAAGGCTTTTTATGAGAGAAGAGGTGATGGGAGGGGTTCCCCAAACAGCCTGGCCAGCTGATCCTTCAGATCATAATCTCTTATTTCCCTGTTCAATTTTTAGCAACTGTTCACCATCCTTCTCACCACTCTTTCCAGGCAAGGAGTTAGCTGATCTTGCCCTGACTTCTTGCCTAGGGCTAGTGATGCAACCAGCTGAGTACCTTTTACATAGGATACTAGTGATAGTCCATAATCCTGCACAGTGTCTGCCAGGGGGCGAATGTGCACATTAAATAGTCTGGGGCTAAGGGCTGAGCCCTGTGGAACCCCACACTTCACTGGCAGGACATCCAAGAAACATGGGTTTTTGCATATTTGAAAGGTTCTATCCTTCTGAAAGGAAGTGCGCCCTTTGAGCACGTTATCCTGAACTCCTGCATCTCTAATCTGTCTACGTCTCTGGTGGTCAACTATATCGAACGTGATCAGTGGAGTCTACTACCAAGAATATCTGCTATTTAACATGGCTATGTGTGCACACTGTCTTCGCCAGATTGGTGTACTGCTTCCACAGATCATACTTGTTGGGAGGAAAAGAAAATGGGCAATATTCAGGACTGGGTGTGTAGATATAAGTGGAAAGGTCAACAAGCCTTTTTTTGTTTTTAGATGAAGACTAATCTACTTCAAAAAAAGGCAAATAAAAGAATAAGCTCTCCTGAGAGACCTCAGCCCATAAGAAAGCCAAAACCTCAACTTGAAATATCATCTCCAAGGAATCAAGAGCACCTTCTCTAGTGGCTGAAGAAATTACTTTTTCATTATGTGCCTCCCTGTCAAAATTAAAATTTTCTTCAAAGGTACACACACAGATGACCGCAATGGAAAATCAAAAGAATAGCGGACCTCATCAGCACGGACCCAATTATTGATGGGAGCCAAGACCAAGAACCAGCCGCTGGAAGGAACATTGATAAGACCTATGAATGCACATCCGTCAATTACACCTCTGTTAACACCATCGAAGAGACATCCCCACAGTTGACAAGTCACTTGGTGTCGATGACACCATTGTTGACTACATTACTGTTGAAGGGCATCCCGCCGATTACCACACTGTCAATGAGGTGACTTCTGCTAGTAGAAGAAACTACTGCACAAGTAACACATCAGAAACGGGTACCACCAAGGATTAGGCGACAACATACCCTTTTAAAGTGTCAGAGAAACCATCTTTGAGGCTCTCTGACATGGAGGAGTCCAAGAATGACAGTCTATTTGGGTCTGCATATGAAGAGATTACGCCGAGAGTATGACTGTGACCAAGAATATCCAATTGACTCACTGCAGGTCGACCCATATCACTCAAGAGCATACAAACCTTTTGAAAAGAAAGTCCGCCCTCTACAATGGCAGTCTTTCAAAATTATGAACTATATAATGACCTGAAGAGAATTAAAATACCAATAGCTTTGGTACGAGACCTTAGAATGATGATGTTGGACTACTATAAATGTTTTCCTGAGAAAGCACAAAATGTGAGTGGGCAGCTTTGGGCTCCAAATGAGGTCTAAATGTTTTCCAGTAGAGCCTTGACAAGGTCTTAAATAGGTATGTAATTTTTATAAAGCCCTCCTCCCTTAGGTCAATCGGAGCAATCCTCTGCCTAAAGATCCTGTCCCTCTTTTTCCTTCTTTGGATGTCCTGGCTCAGCAGCTTCCTATGACACAGAGTAACAATCTCCATGGTAAAAGAGCAATTTGTCATTTACTGCATTATGGTCCTCTTAAACTGATGAGTTTGCTGTGCATTTTGCCCCTACTTGGCTCATGTGTACTTTTGTTTGACATAGTTGCACATTTGCGTATTACTGTGTGGGCCTGTGCTAAAAAAGTGAAACACATTGTGTTGGCTTTGTAAGTGATTCGCAAGGTAACCTCCTACCTTTTGAAGACATTAAAAAGTGTTGATTCAACAGAGACCTTGCACCACACAAGGGGTCAAAAATAATGGAAAACCTCCAAAGCACAACTTAGTAAATAGCTCTTATACCATTTTGCTGGGTAACGTGACACAAGAGTTCAATAAATTTGAGCCATAGTTTGGAAGCGAGGAGTTTCCTCACTTTAGTTCACCCTTTATATTATTTTTGTCAAGTGCAAAATAAAGCACACTAGCTTTGTCAAAGTCTACTGCTTTTAATTGTCATCTAGCGAGGGACAGTTGCCGCCACATCTTGTGCACACCCAATGATTTGTGTGTAGATCAAGTTCCCACATTTTCTTCAAGTGCTGTCCTTTTTCCCTCCCTTTCTTTGTTGTATGGTGATGCTACAGTAATTACGTTACCCAATTCTACAACTTTAAGTGTATCCCAGGGAGTAGGGATGGACATCTCTGGACTGTCATTTTTGCAGGAATTGTTGAATTATCCTCTGCATTTCATTTTGGATCTTTTCACTTTCAATTAGGTTATTGTTTAGCCTCCAGTTGTGACTAGTGTTGTGGACCTGGAGTGTCTTTAGAGGTGCCTGGATTGGCGAGTGATCTGACTGGGTGTAGATGCCGATCTTGGTCTTTTGCCTTCTGGCCATGATTTGAGGGCAACGAAGTCTAGGCTGGCAAATTTCTGAGATGCTGAGTAAAAAGTGTAATCCCTAATTGTGGGTTTCAGGGAACGCCATATGTTGTAGAATCCCAAGTAAGTTAGCCACTTCACCCCATCCCTGCATAAACCACCTGACTGCTCCATGTGTTGTGCGGACCTGTTTAGGGTTGTGGTCAAAACACTATTGAAATCACCCCCAATTAAAACTTCTGTAGCTCATGCCACCATGATTTTTGACAGGACCTCGCAGATGATCCTCTCCTTATTCTTGTTAGGTGCGTACTTTACAGCTACAGTGATAGTGTGACCATTTAAAATCGCTTGCAGTGCAAGAAGCCTGACTGTTGTCTTAGCTGCCAGATAAGCGAGTTCTCTCCTAGCAAATCATACAGCGATTCCACCTTTCTTCTTAGGGCTGGAGGAGAAGTATTGTCTGGGAACCATTTTGACTTCAAGCTACCCTGATCCCTTTTGATAATGTAGATATCCTTTAGGAGGCGTATGGCACCTGGATTCTTTGAGCATAGTTAGTAAATTTAAGTGCTTTGCAGGAGCGTTGATTTCCTGCACATTCAAGCTCAGGATCTTAACCATGGGTGATACAAAGTGTTGTGCTCTGATCTCTGGTTCGTCGTGGATAAGAGGGGCCCCTCACAGCACCAGTTTGGATGCAAGTGTGCAGTGTTGCAGTTTCAGCAATAACTACTCTATGGGGTTCTTATCCTTAGAAAATAAACAGTACAATTCCCCTCTAATGGGAGATTTACCCCCCAGTTGGACTACCTGTGTAGCCCTGTGGGGATGGAAATATATTGTGGTTGCCAGAGGGATCCTCCCTTTGCCCCGGTTTGCATTTTCTTGGTTTGGTTATGGTTGCTAGTGCCTAGCTGCCATTTTTGATTTTACAGTCCTCACTGCTGCAGTCTGTGGGCATTCTTTTTCAGGGTCACTCTGGTTTATCTCCCTTACATGTAACTTAAGTTCAGTTTCCTTTTGTGCCGGTACTTATGTGTCATTACCCTGCTCTGTCAGACCAAGAACATGGAGTTCTTCAGCTGAGGCGTGTATGTAGTGTCTTCCATGTGAAAATAATGCGGAAAACATGACCCCACCTGTATTTTATTCCTTAGAACATTGAGCTGGTTTCAAGAGTTTTCTCTTCAAAGTGTTATTGGGGAGTAAAGCGGTTCTATTTTTTTTCATTTGCTTGAAGGAGCCTAAAGATTAGGGAGAGTTGTTGGAGGAAGGGCTGGAGTTGTGAGCAGGTGCCTTGGTATGTTACATGATTCATTGCCTCAAGTATTGTCTCGAGTGGTTCGAACAGCCAGCCACTCTAGTCTGAAACCACTCTGTGCATGTCTGAATCAGCTGGGAAAGCTTGTGGGGTGATGAAGGACCTGATGATCCCTCCCCGCTTGGCAGTGCAGGACACAACACTTCACATTCACTCTTAAAGGGCATTGCACATAAGTCTTCAGAACGGTCCGTCTGCTGATCCTTGCTTTCAGTAAACAATCTTCATTATTGTGTTTGGGGTGATTAGTAACGGCCAGCCCTCTTTGTGCCCTTCTGTCCACAGGGACGCAAGCTGGATGCATCCGTGCTTGCATTTGCTTTATGACTAGTGTAGGAAAGTGCCACTGTTGGCATGGTTACCCCTTCTCCCACTTTCTGCTTAGTGCTGATACCAGCTTTGATTGAAAGTGTGCTTGGACATTGCTAACCAGGCCCCAGCTCAAGTACCCTTTCCCTAAAACTGTAGCTTTGTTTCCACAATTGGCACAGCCCTGGCACACAGTTAAGTTCCTTGTAAAAGGTACCCATGGTATCAAGGGCCCTGTGGCCAGGGAAGGTCTCTAAGGGATGCAGCATGTATTATGCTACCCTGGGGACCCCCTCACTCTGCCTTTTCTCTCCCACCAGCACACACAAGCTGCAAGGCAGTGTGCATGGGCTAAGTCGACATGGCACCTCTCTTGGGGTGCCATGCCCACCAACCACTGCCTGTGGCATAGGTAAGTCACCCCTCTAGCAGGCCTCACAGCCCTAAGGCAGGGTGCACTATACCACAGGTGAAGGTGTAGCGTGCATGAGAAATACGCCCCTACAGTGTCTAAGTCCATTCTTAGACATTGTAAGTGCAGTGTAGCCATATTAAGCATATGGTCTGGGAGTTTGTCATTACGAACTCCACAGCACCATAATGGCTTCACTGAATACTGGGAAGTTTGGTATCAAACTTCCCAGCACATTAAACCCACACTGATGCCAGTGTGGGATTTATTGAAAAATGCACACAAAGAGCATCTTAGAAATGCCCCCTGTATGTTAGCCGAACTGCTAGTGTAGGACTGACCGGTCTGTGCCAGCCTGCCCCTTTCAGATGAGTTTCTGACCAGATGGGGTGAGTGCCTTTGTGCACTCTGTGGTCAGAAACAAAGCCTGTCCTGGGTGGAGGTGCTTCACACCTCCCCCTGCAGGAACTGTAATGCCTGGCGGTGAGCCTCCAAGGCTCAAGCCACGTGTTACAGTGCCCCGGGGCATTCCAGGTAGTGGAGATGCACCCTCCTGCAATAAAGAGACAAAGCCCCACTTTTGGCTGCAAAGGCAAAATTGGGGAAAACAGGGAGGAGTGACCACCCCTAATGTGTCCAGAGCTGAGGGGACCCCTCCCTGTAGAATCCTCCATCTTAGTTTGGAGGACAGGGACCAATAGGGAAAGGAATGTGCCCCCCCCTCCCCAAATGGAGTGGGCACAAGGAGGGTGTAGCCACCCTCAGGGACAGTAGCCATTGGCTACTGCCCTCTGACCCCTAACTCGGCTCTACATCTAAGATTTAAGGGCCCCACTGAACCCAGCTCACCATATTCCTGGCAACCTACAAGAAGAAGAAGGACTGCTAAGCTGAAACTCCAGCAGAGAAGGAAGACGACAACTGCTTTGGCCCCAGCCCTACTGACCTGTCTCCTGCTTCAGAGAAGCTGCGAAAAAGACCAGTGACGTGTCCATTGGGCCCAGCAACCTCTGCCAACTGCAGAGGATTGTCCTGCACTCAACAGGACCAAGAGCTCCAGAGGACAGCGGCTCTGTCTAATAGAAACCTACAACTAAGGATGCCCACCTCACTCCATATGCGCAAGTCTTGACCCCTGTATACCTGGCGCCCACGGAACGTGTCCAGTTGGTCCACCCAACAAGAAAGGGTCCCCAGGCGATTAGGAGCAAGAGCCCACCCTGGGTTGACCCCCTCCAAACCTCCACGACGACACCTGCAGAGGGAATCCTGAGGACACCCCTGACCGCGAGCTCTGGATGAAGATAGCCGATGAATAAAGGACACACTGCACCCGCAGCCCGCAGGCCTAGGAGAACCTGACCCCTGGTGCAGCATCGACCAGCAGGCGGCCTTCCTCTCTGTCCAGCCAGTGGTTTGCCCAAGAAGCCCCTCGTCTGCTGCCTCTGCGTGACCCGTGTGGGTCCCCTCAAAGAGTTGCATTGAAAACCTGACACCCTGTTTGCACCCGGCCCCCCTAGTGCCGCGGAGGGTGTGTGACTGGTGCCTACTTGGGGCCCCTCCAGTGCTCTCTTGAACCCCCCTGGTCTGCACTCCGAGTCACGGGACCTGCTGGCTGACTGGATTCTGAGTAACCCCCCCCCCCATCTCCATAGGAACCCACGTTAATTTGTTTCCTCTTTGACCTCTGCACCTGAACGACCCGTGTTGCTGATGGTGAGTGTTTAGGGTTAACTTGAACCCCCCCCCCCCTCCCAATGACAGACTACCTAAACCCCGGAGATAAGAACTGTAAGTTGAATACTTACCTGTAAAACTGTACTATCCTTTCTTCCCACAGGAACTGTCAAAAATTGCAGTGTCCACTTTTAAAATAGCTTTTTGCCATTTTAAGAAAAACTGTGACCATTGTCGATTCTATTCAAAGTCCTGATTGTGTGTGTGTGTGTCTGTATATATATATATGTATATATATATATATATATATATATGTTCGGTGGCATGTGTAGCTGCAGATACACATGCTGTGCATTATCCTGCCATCTAGTGTTGGGCTCGGAGTGTTACAAGTTGTTTTTCTTTGAAGAAGTCTTTTCGAGCCACAAGACCGAGGGACTTCTCCCTTTCGGGTCCATTGCGCATGGGCGTCGACTCCATCTCAGATTGTTTTCTTTCCGCCATCGGGTCCTGACGTGTTCCTCTTCGATCTGTATTTCGAATCGGGAAAGTTAGCGAAATATCAAAAATTTGACGGTAATGTTCGCGCTCGGTACCCGTTTAGTGTTAGCGTATCGAGACCGAGAGAAGCGGGGCCTGGTCGGCCCGACCGCATCCACTGTGAAACTAATGGACCGGACCCCCTTCCGCTTCTGTCCGAAGTGCCACTCGAAGTATCCTTATACAGACCAACAGTTGGTCTGTAATCTTTGTTTATCACCAGAACACAGGGAGGATACTTGTGAGGCCTGTCGGGCGTTTCGATCAAAAAAGACCCTACGTGTTCGAAGAGCGAGAAGACTACAAATGGCGTCGATACCAAGAGAACAACTCGACGTCGTGGAGGAGGAAAGAATTTCCATCCAGGGGACGGACGCTGACGAATCCGAAAGTGAGCGACCCACGACGATGCAGAAAACAATGTGTAAAACTGCCCTGTCCAAAACTCACACAAAGATCGTTAAGGCCAAGGGGATGCCACCGCCAGCAGGCCATGGCTTAACCCATCGAAAAGAAGGTGACCAAACATCGGCACCGAAAAAGGCCAAAGAATTGCTGAAGACATCCGACTCTGGTCGAGATTCAGGCACTGAAAGATCTCGACACTGAGAGTTCGACTCACCCAAGGTGAGAAAAGTTAAGTCGGATCCGAGAAAGACTTTACCGGAAACATCTGTACCGAAAAAAGCGGCTTCGGAGCCGAAAAGAATCTCTTACACAGAAGAGCAAGGACTTTCCAGCCAAATGCATGAAAAACACAGATTTGAGCAGGAAATAAGTATGGTTGAGCCAGACCATACGCAAAGGAGGTTGCATATCCAGAAAGAGACTGGAAAAATACAAACTCTTCCTCCAATTAAAACAAAAAGAAAACTGGCATTTTAAGGGTCAGAAATGCAGCCAAAGGCGGCCACAGACAAAACACCACCACCAAGTTTTTCCTCCACAACCTTCCCCACTACACTCACCCAGTTGTCTCCGGTGGGAACACCTCCTATGCAGTCACCTACGCATACAGGGATGACGCAGGATGATCCAGATGCTTGGGACTTGTATGATGCACCAGTGTCAGACAACAGTCTGGACTGTTACACAACAAAGCTGTCCCCTCCAGAGGACAGTACTGCATATACGCAGGTACTATCAAGGGCAGCTACGTTCCACAATGTAGTAATGCACTCTGAGCCAATAGAGGATGATTTCCTGTTCAACACCTTGGCATCCACCCACACTTCCTACTAGAGTCTGCCAATGCTCCCGGGCATGCTCAAACATGCAAAACAGGTATTCCAGGAGCCAGTTAAAGGAAGGGCTATCACGCCTAGGGTGGAGAAAAAATACAAGCCTCCCCCAACGGATCCTGTATTTATAACACAGCAACTTACACCAGACTCGGTGGTTGTAGGAGCAGCAAGAAAGAGGGTAAACTCTCAATCGTCGGGAGACACTCCACCATCTGACAAAGAGAGTAGGAAGTTTGAAGCAGCGGGCAAACGAGTGGCAGCACAGGCAGCAAATCAGTGGCGAATTGCAAACTCACAAGCCTTACTTGCTCGCTACGACAGGGCACACTGGGACGAGATGCAACACATTATACAGCACTTGCCCAAAGAACACCAGAAACTTGCCCAGCAGGTTGTGGAAGAAGGACAAGCAATATCCAACAACCAAATAAGGTCCGCATTAGATTCAGCAGACACGGCAGCACGAACGGTCAACACTGCAGTAACCATTCGCAGGCATGCATGGTTACGAAGCTCTGGATTCAAGCCAGAAATCCAACAAGCAGTGTTGAACATGCCTTTTAACCAGGAACAATTGTTTGGCCCGGAAGTGGACACAGCAATTGAAAAATTAAAGGAAGACACGGACACGGCCAAAGCCATGGGCGCGCTCTACTCCCCACTGGGCAGAGGCACATTTAGAAAGCCCCAATTTAGAGGGGGGTTTCGAATGCAAACACCAGAGCCTTCCACCTCGCAAAGCAGACCCACCTATCGGGCACAATACCAGAGGGGAGGGTTTCGTGGCTCATATAGAGGTGGCCAATTCCCAAGAGGAAGGGGAAAGTTCCAGACACCTAAAACTGGCCAAACCAAACAGTGACTTCAATGTCACAAAACCCCAACACAGAACACCAGTGGGGGGGAGACTTACCGCATACTATCAAAACTGGACATACATTACTACGGACGCATGGGTCCTAGCCATTATCCAACATGGTTATTGCATAGAATTCACACATTTCCCACTAGATGTGCCCCCAAGGGCACACAATATGTCCAAACAACACTTAGACCTATTACAACTAGAGGTCCAAGCATTATTACAAAAACAAGCAATAGAGTTAGTACCCAACCATCAGAAAGGAACAGGCGTCTACTCACTATATTTCCTAATTCCAAAGAAGGACAAAACGTTGATACCTATAGTAGACCTCAGAACACTAAATCTCTTCATCAAGTCGGATCACTTCCACATGGTAACGCTTCAAGACGTGGTTCCCTTACTAAAAAAAGTAGGGCTACATGTCCATGTTAGATCTCAAGGATGCCTACTTGCACATACCCATCCATCCTTCTCACAGAAAATACTTAAGGTTTGTAATACACGGCGTACACTATCAATTCAAAGTGTTACCGTTGGGGATAACAACAGCCCCAAGGGTATTCACAAAATGCCTTGCAGTAGTAGCCGCTCACATAAGGAGACAGCACATGCACGTATTCCCATATTTAGATGACTGGCTAATAAAAACAAGCACTCAACAACAGTGTCTTCTTCACACACAATACGTTATAGAAACTCAACACAAACTAGGGTTTTCTATAAATTACCAGAAATTACATCTGCAGCCATCCCAAATACAACAATACTTGGGAGCAACACTCAACACACAAAAAGCGATTGCCACTCCAAGTCCACAAAGGGTCCAAGCATTCCAAAATATAACATCAAGCATACAGCCAAACCAACACTACCCAGAAAGGTTTGTAATGAAACTTCTAGGCATGATGTCTTCATGCATAGCCATTGTCCCAAACACGAGATTACACATGCAGCCCTTACAACAGTGCCTAACAAAACAATGGACACAAGCACAGGGTCAACTCCAAGATCTAGTGTTGATAGACCGCCAGACACACTTCTCGCTTCAATAGTGGAACAGTATAAATTTAAACCAAGGGCGACCATTCCAGGACCCAGTGCCTCAAGATGTGATCACAACAGATGCTTCCATGATTGGGTGGGGAGCACACCTCAACCAGAACAGCATACAGGGACAATGGGACAAACAACAAAAACAACTCCACATAAATCATTTAGAACTGTTGGCAGTGTTTCTAGCATTAAAAGCATTTCAACCACTAATAGCCCACAAACACACTTAGACCTATTACAACTAGAGGTCCAAGCATTATTACAAAAACAAGCAATAGAGTTAGTACCCAACCATCGGAAAGGAACAGGCGTCTACTCACTATATTTCCTAATTCCAAAGAAGGACAAAACGTTGATACCTATAGTAGACCTCAGAACACTAAATCTCTTCATCAAGTCGGATCACTTCCACATGGTAACACTTCAAGACGTGGTTCCCTTACTAAAAAAAGTAGGGCTACATGTCCACGTTAGATCTCAAGGATGCCTACTTGCACATACTCATCCATCCTTCTCACAGAAAATACTTAAGGTTTGTAATACACGGCGTACACTATCAATTCAAAGTGTTACCGTTGGGGATAACAACAGCCCCAAGGGTATTCACAAAATGCCTTGCAGTAGTAGCCGCTCACATAAGGAGACAGCACATGCACGTATTCCCATATTTAGACGACTGGCTAATAAAAACAAGCACTCAACAACAGTGTCTTCTTCACACACAATACGTTATAGAAACTCAACACAAACTAGGGTTTTCTATAAATTACCAGAAATTACATCTGCAGCCATCCCAAATACAACAATACTTGGGAGCAACACTCAACTCACAAAAAGCGATTGCCACTCCAAGTCCACAAAGGGTCCAAGCATTCCAAAATATAACATCAAGCATACAGCCAAACCAACACTACCCAGAAAGGTTTGTAATGAAACTTCTAGGCATGATGTCTTCATGCATAGCCATTGTCCCAAACACGAGATTACACATGCAGCCCTTACAACAGTGCCTAACAAAACAATGGACACAAGCACAGGGTCAACTCCAAGATCTAGTGTTGATAGACCGCCAGACACACTTCTCGCTTCAATAGTGGAACACTATAAATTTAAACCAAGGGCGACCATTCCAGGACCCAGTGCCTCAAGATGTGATCACAACAGATGCTTCCATGATTGGGTGGGGAGCACACCTCAACCAGAACAGCATACAGGGACAATGGGACAAACAACAAAAACAACTCCACATAAATCATTTAGAACTGTTGGCAGTGTTTCTAGCATTAAAAGCATTTCAACCACTAATAGCCCACAAACACATTCTTGTCAAAACCGACAACATGACAACAATGTATTATCTCAACAAACAAGGAGGGACACACTTGTCACAACTGTGTCTCTTAGCACAAACAATTTGGCATTGGGCAATTCACAATCACATTCGCCTAATACATCCCAGGCATTCAGAACCAGTTGGCCGACAATCTCAGTCGAGATCACCAGCAAACACACGAATGGGAAATTCATCCCCAGATCCTACAGGATTACTTCCTTACACAAGAATGTATGGAGGTCATTAAACAAGCTAGAAAACCTACTACAAGACATTGTTACGCAAACAAATGGAAAAGATTTGTCTACTACTGCCACACTAATCAAATTCAACCACTACATGCTTCCGCAAAGGACATTGTAGGCTACTTATTACACTTACAAAAATCAAAGCTAGCATTCTCTTAATTGAAAATACATCTCCCAGCAATATCTGCCTATCTGCAGATTACACATTCAACATCGCTTTTTAGAATCCCAGTCATCAAAGCATTTATGGAGGGACTAAAAAGAATCATACCCCCAAGAACACCACCAGTACATTCGTGGAACTTTAATATTGTATTAACACGACTCATGAGACCACCATTCGAACCCATGCACTCTTGTGAAATGCAATACTTAACTTGGAAAGTAGCCTTTCTAATAGCTATCACATCACTTAGAAGAGTAAGTGAGATACAAGCATTTACTATACAAGAACCCTTTATACAAATACATAAAGTGGTTCTCCGTACAAATCCCAAATTCCTACCAAAGGAGATATCGCCATTCCACCTAAACCAAACAATGGAACTCCCAGTCTTCTTTCCACAACCAGACTCAGTAGCCGAAAAAGCCTTACATACATTGGACATAAAAAGAGCACTAATGTATTACATTGACAGAACAAAACAATTTCGTAAAACAAAACAATTGTCCGTAGCCTTCCAAAAACCTCATGCGGGTAATTCTATATCCAAACAAGGCATTGACAGATGGATAGTTAAATGTATTCAAACTTGCTATATTAAAGCAAAAAGAGATCTACCTATTACACCAAGAACACATTCCACTAGGAAAAAAGGTGCCACAATGGCTTTTCTGGGGAATATACCTATGACAGAAATTTGTAAGGCAGCCACCTGGTCTATGCCTCATACATTCACAAAGCATTACTGTGTAGATGTGTTAACAACACAACAAGCCACAGTAGGATAGGCTGTATTAAGAACATTATTTCAGACAACTTCAACTCCTACAGGCCAAGCCACAGCTTTTTGGGGAGATTACTGCTTATTAGTCTATGCACAGCCTGTGTATCTGCAGCTACCCATGCCACCGAACGGAAAATGTCACTTACCCAGTGTACATCTGTTCGTGGCATGAGATGCTGCAGATTCACATGCGCCCTCCCACTTCCCCGGGAGCCTGTAGCCGTTATTAGTTGAATGAAAATTGTAAATTTGTAAATAAATATTATTTTAATACACATTATGTACATACATACCTACTCCATTTCATGGGCACATCTAGTATATTCACAACTCCTACCTCACCCTCTGCGGGAAAACAATCTAAGATGGAGACGACACCCATGCGCAATGGAGCCGAAAGGGAGGAGTCCCTCGGTCTCATGACTCAAAGACTTCGAATAAAAACAACTTGTAACACTCCGAGCCCAACACTAGATGTCAGGATAATGCACAGCATGTGAATCTGCAGCGTCTCATGCCACGAACAAAATGTACACTGGGTAGGTGACATTTTCCATATATATATATATATATATATATATATATATATATATATATATATATATATATATGTTGGATGGCATGTGTAGCTGCAGATACACATGCTGTGCATTATCCTGCCATCTAGTGTCTTGTGGTTCTAGAAATAAATTAAAACATATTTTTCTATATAAAATCCTGTTGGTCTGGAGTTAAGTCATTGAGTGTGTGTTTCTTCTGTTGCTTGTGAGTGTACAACAAATGCTTAACACTACCCTCTGATAAGCCTAACTGCTCGACCACACTACCCAAATTGAGCATTAGTATTATCTATTTCAGCCTCTGTCAAGCCTCTGGGAAATCCCTGGACTCTGTGCACTCTATATCTCACTTTGATATAGTGTATACAGAGCCAGCTTCCTACAACTGGGCACCTGAAGAGGCCTGCGCAGGAATAAAGGCTGTGCTTGTTCTCTATTCAGTGGAGGACTCTTGCTTTAGGGTCTGGTGGTGTCCATGAGGCCCCCTCCAGCCTCTGCAGGCTTAACGGTGTCCTGTGGCCAGGCAAGCATCCCGTTGGTGGTCAGGCAAGCTGTCTGTGAAGGAGTGGAACCTTGTCAGTCTGCCCTTGTGCTATTCTGCCACTGCTAAGGAATGGCATTGGCATAGGTGCTTTGTTCTTTGGGTCATGGGCCCACAATCTCCATGTCTCTCTCACAACTGGTTCCTCAATTCGATACTCTGCTGCCTAAGAGACCAGTGGCGGAGCACTCATGGTACTATGTGATGGTAACTTCCACCCCACCCTCCTGGGAGCTGGTACCCACTAGGGCAGTGTTCCCCAACCCCCGGGCCGCGGACCGGTGCCGGTCCGTGGATCAATCGGCACCGGGCCGCCCCACTGTGGCGGGCGGTAAATGTTTGATAATTTTTCCGTGGCCCGCTTGTCACACAATGGGACAAGCGGGCCATGGAAAAATTATCAAACATTTACCGGTCCGTGGCGATAAAAAGGTTGGACAACACTGCACTAGGGTGATTCTGGGCTGGCTGTTGTGCAGGTGGAGAATGGTCAAAACTCTGGCTCGGGACAGAGATTAAGGAGGGAGCTCCCCCTCAGTAGACATCATGACTATTATGCCCCCTGAGCACCCCTGCCTCCTTCGCCCGCCCCTCCCCCCACCCCAAGACTTTTTAAAGTAACACCATTAACCACTCTCAGTTTATAAGTATATTTAACAGCCTGTGAAAGAGTCATGTTACTGTAGAGTATCTTAGGCTTTCTTATTTAATTTGCTTCTGAATTTTTCACATTGTATTACATCTTATAGTTTGCACATACCCCCTTCTCCTAGGTCATGAGGGATCATAGTTTCAGGCAAGCAATCCTCAATATATGTTCAGCTAAGCAGTTATAAAGTTTCAAGCAAAGTCTCCTCATAGTGAAAGCCACGGAGGTGCCTTTGTTCATAAGCATCATGTTATGATTTCTGAAGGCAAATCTGTGTTAATATGTAAGCTTTCCAGACCCAGAGATGCCATTTGCCTCAGTTCTGTTAACTTTACCCATTATGTAAATTTTTGTTTTACTGATGTTAACTTGTTCACCTGATTGTTACTGGACCCTGCAAAGGGCCATCTAGGGACCAATCCCAGTCCTATTCAACACAGCAGTGTCATGTGTATTAAAGCAACGCCATTGGTCTAGATTAGGTGGTAATGATCTAGATACCACACAAGCATGGCCTGCATCAATATTATAGAAGCTGGAAAGCAGGGGTGCTAAAATCCCACCACTGTTTCAGTTCTCTATTTGTATAAATGCCTAATATGGTACTAATTTCACTTTGTGTGTTAAAATATTCCCCTTTGTATGTCTCCATAGCTCTGGTGCTATTCCTAATCCTTCAAGCTTCTGCTAGGGCATCTAGGAACAATATAGTTAAAAGCAGCCCTGTGGTCTATAAATTAGGCTTATTTCATCTACCTTGTCAGGCTTCTCCAGCCCAAATTTGTTTAGAATTTGGATTTGAAAGGCAGACTCTCCCATTTTGGTCACAAGGCCAGTCCATTTGAGAGTTCAGTTGACCTGGCTTTTAATCATCGGACAATACTTAAATTTATAATGATACCCTATTGAGTAGTGTTGTCCTGTACACCACTGACCAATAATCGTTACCATACCTCCACCTTCCCTTCCCTATTTACATCCTTTGTTATTAACTCTCGCCTAGAAATCCCCTTAAGTGCCCCAAACCAGTCCATATATAAAGGGTGGGGGGGGAGAGAGGAAGTCCACCTGCAACATATCTCCCACCTAGCCAAAATTATCGCATAGCAAATTAATCTCTTCTTTACCCTGCTCTTAACTTCACCTTCTTTCGGCGCACTAAAAATTACTAAAGGCAAACTTGGCAAGATCTGTTGTTGCACAACCTTTGTGATGACCTTACAAACTTTTACCCAAAAACGTTGTACTAATGGGCAATCCCAAAACATATAACTGTCTGATGCTCTCAATAAGCCACATTTAGCACAGTTAACTGGGTCTCCTCATCTATGAGAGCTTTGCTGGTGTAAAAAAGTGCAAGGTAAAGAGGTGGTTACTCAATAGTGATGCTAATTTAACTTCTTTATATACAATATACATTGAGTCTCCCCACCATCTTTGTATTTGATCTGTGGGCATAACTTCCCCCCCAAAGAGAGTACGGCAAGTTGAAGTCCCCATCCTGCACCTCCACCAGGGCCCAATACCAACTAGAGACCTTAGCTATACTCGCCTGATTGTTTATTATATTGTTTACAAACTGATTTTCGGCCCCCAACCTAGCTATAACCTTCTGGGACCAATTCCTCAATTGTATGTACCTCAACCTTGATAAACTTTGACCAGTCCGTTCCATAAGATCTTCCCAACATAATAACAAACCGCTGCCGACTAGCTCCCCCCAGTATTGGATCCCCGCTCTCTTGAGAGGCAAAGCTAACACATCCATAAGACATTCTGGCATCCCCGGGGACTCCCAAACAGATGCCCAAAAACTAGAATACTCAATTCTTGCCACTTGCTGTACCCTATACCACACTTTAGCTGCATCATGCAATATCTTCAGTCTCACTTTCTTAAAAAAAAACTTGGGGTCGCCAAACTTATACAAAAAATAAGTGGCTGCTCCTTTTACTGTTGCTACCATACAATTAAGCATTTCTCCAACCGCTGAGTAATCTGGATCACAAAATAGCATTCTAACTTTCCTCAGATGGAATGCCCCTGCGTAATATTGTAAATCAGGAAGTGTAAGGCCTTCTTTCTCCTTTCTTCTGTGCAGTTTCTTCCATGCAATTGTAGAACATTTTTGTGCCCAAATAAACGAATTGACCTTTTGTTGAAACAAACTCAAGAGCCTACTATCCGTTAATAATGGGATAGAGTTAAAAAGTAAATTCAACTTAGGCAGGATCATCATTATAACTAAATTTACCCTCCCAATCAATGTACGAGGTAAGTGTGCCCATCTTTACATTAACTTACTACATTCTGATACTACAGACCTGAGATTAACCTCTGCAATTCGCTCCACCTCCTGGTCTGTTACCAAACCTAAGTATCTCATAGAATTTGTCGTGCAGCAGTTGGCAGCCTCCAGGTTCCATACCATTATTTCTGTTTGATCCAGATTAATATGGTAACCTGTAACCCTCCCAAAACCCTCCGCCAAACTCAATAATGCTGGGAAAGAGTCAGATAAATTTGAAGTGTAAACTAAGGGGTCATCAGCGAATAAGGCGACTTTCTTCACCCATCCTTTTCTGCTAAAGGGGGATATTCTTGGCTCTTGCCTAATCCTTCTTGCAAGAAGGTAAATGTTTTATAAAGTTGTGTTTGGCTACTCTGGCTCACATTGACCGACCGGCTCTGGCAAGGAGGAGGTGAAGGGGACCAGTAATGATGTGTAGAAAATTTACCTTGTCAACAAGGCAGACCCAAGTCCAGTTCCAGGCTCTATGTTCGAACTGCCATAGACTTCAAAGGAGTGGTCCTGTGCAGTTGACAGCGGTAGGGGGGGATTTCTTGGTGTTACGCTTCAGTCCATGTTGTTGGTGAAAGCTGAACATTAACATTCTGATTGCAATCAGTGCCTATGATGAGCTTCTCTTGCCAGCAGAGCTCGGATTTCTATAGCTAGGATGATTTTAAGGAAAAAAAAAAAAGAAACGTTTCATTTGAAACTTTGTATTCTTAACTGCCTAATTATTATTATTTTTTTTTTTTGCTACAGACTGTTGGACAGTACAGCCCGGGGTATCTCGTACTCTTTTAAAAAAAAATTATAAGGTAAGGCCTCTTTTTGGCATGATCACCCCAAATGTTTTGGGCTGAGACTGCTGGTTTTTCGATTCAGTGCACTGCTAACCAGACCTCAGTTCTCTAACCAGTAAAAGTGTATGTTTGGCCTAAACCCAACTGGCTAAGTTAATTTACTTATATGTTCTTAGTATATGGTGCCATGTGTACCCGGAGGAAGTGTTCCCCCTCAAGACCTGCAGAATCTATTGTAGCACCCTGAGGGTGACAACTAAAACATGATTCTCAGCCTGTCAATGCAGACGGGTAGAGCAGTGTTAAACTGCTAAACTCAGCTTTGCCATTTACAGTAATGACAAAGTTCAAATCTCTTTTTAACATATATGTCATCCCTATAGCAGGCCAATGAAGTCCTATTGCAGGGTGCTGTATATTAAACAGGAGATTTTATATGTCCTAACAGTAAAAAGCCCAAATTGGTCAGTAAAACCCCCAAATTGTTTTTTTTTTTTTTATATTGTCCTCATATTTCTTAAAGTACATCCATTATGACCTGACCTGGTATGTGTTCCAATCCCTGTTGGATCAGGCGAAGGCCAGCCTCATCCGGAAGACCAGTAACATAAGGGTGGGACTGACTTATGCCGCCCTTTCATTCGAAATAATAATTGGACAATAGACTTAAGAGCTAGTGCTCGGAGAAAACCAATTCACCCAGGATTGCCATAATTCTTTAACATTTTTGGATCCAGTTCTACAGAGATCTAATTGACAAATTTTCATTGCGGCATTCACCTATTCCCACCAGGTTGGAGGAGTAGAAGAAATCCAATGCCTGCAGATCTCCCGCCTAGCCAAAAGTATTAAATAAAATAACAAATTCCTATGAACACTTGAAAGGTTTAGCGGTTCTAAAGTAAAGCCAAATAAAACTAAAGCCGGGGAAGCTACCGATGGGGCCTGTATCACAGAGGATATGGTCTCAAAAACTTCCCCCCAGAAATTTGAAACCCGAGGACATAGCATCAACATATGAGTATCATCCGCCCCCTCTAGTCCACACTTTTACAAGCTGCATGGGCATTTTTATTGAATTTGTTAAACTTTTTTGGAGTATAATATGCCCTGTGTAGAACAAATAAATGATTCTTTCTAAGAGCGGCAGGCTTGACCACCCTGTAAAGATGTTGCCAAGAACCTGCCAATAATGTGTTAATCTCCTCCTTACTTGCCACTTCCACCCATATAGAACCAGGAAAATTCTGTTTGTCATCTAAACTATCCAAGAATATTCTATAATAGGCAGCAACTTCCTTCTTGCATGGCTGATTCTTATGTAATAGCCCCACTAGCTCATTAGTCTCCTTTTCCGCTATTCGTAAAGATCTTACCCATGCGTGTAATTGATAGTGTTCGATGTCTAGGTTCAAATATTGAGTCACAGAGGCAAATGTTCCCCAGGGTTTCAACACTCCATTCCATTAAACCTGCCTCCTTCAAAGGGCGAGCTAAAGCGTCTTTCAGACAATCCGGGGATCCAGGGGAATCCCAGATAGGAGCATGAATACTGTAATATGATAAGTTCGTAATTTTCCTTATTCTGGCCCACAAAGAAGCCGCCGCTTTTAGTGATTTCAGCCTTACTTTTTTTATAAAGTCTTGGGTGGCCAAACTTATACAGGAATTTCCGCTCCCCTTTCCCTTCACCATTCAGCATAGCCTTCTTCTGGGGAGAAACCTCCTCTGCTACTAATAGGTCTTTAACATTCTTTAACTGGAATGTCCATGCATATAACTGAATATCCGGGAGGACAATCCCTCCCTTGACGTAACTTCTATGAAGCTTCTTCCTGGCAATTCTGATTCCCTTGTAGGCCCATATGAAACTATCTATCTTTGATTGTAAATCTTGCGGAATCATATTGAAGAGAAAAGTGAGCTTCGGGAGAATACTTTTTTTTTTTTTACTAAATTCGCCCTCCCATATAGGGTTAAAGGAAGATGTACCCAGCTTAATAAAAGTTTATCTATCTGATGCGTCAAACTTCAAATTCACTGATGGGATTTTCTCCAGATCCTGCGATATCTTAACTTCAAGGTATTTTATCTCCTCTTGTATTAGTTTTTGGTGAATATTCATATTCCATGTCATAATTTCCGTCTTTGACATATTAATTTGATATCCCGATACCTGACCAAAGTTTTGTGTTATCACCTCCAATCTGTCTAATGTCGAGGGAAGGTCTGTAGTATAGATAATAATGTCATCAGCATGCATATATACCATTTTCTCCCACCCCATGTAAACAAAAGGTTGTATCAGAGCATCCTTTTTGATCATGCAAGCAAGCGGTTCTATTTACACATCAAAAAGCAGGGGGGAGAGAAGGCAACCTTGTCTAGTCTCACTAGTAATAAAAAAGAAGGAGTTAGATTCCCATTTATCAAAACTCTTGCTGATGGATTGGCGTAAATACTTTTTACAACCCCCAAAAACTTTGGCCCAAAATTAAAATGTGATTTAAATAGCTCCAGTGCACTCAGTCAAACGCCTTGGTAGCGCCAAGAGCAATAACTGCCAGAGGAAGATCCGATACCAATGCCGTATCAATAGCCCCAATTAATTCATGGGATAATTGATACATATGCCTATTTTTTAAAAACCCCTTCTGAACTTCATGAATCAGCGGCGCAATACCCTTCCCTAATCTGCTGGTAAGTATACTTGGGAATATTTTATAATCATAATTTAGTAGGGAAATTGGCCTGTATGATTCACAAAGCGAGGAATCTTTCCCAAATTTTAATATGACAGTTATTATTGCTTCCTTCCAAGACCCTGGTAATCGGGATTCTCCCCTCCAAATTGTGTAAAAAAAGGTTTTGAGAAAAGGGGTTAAGATGCTACATAATTTTACATAAAACTCCGCAGGTAGGCCATCAGGACCCGCTGCTTTCCCTTTTATTAGATTTTGAGATGGCCTGTACTATTTCCCCGTCCAAAAATTCCTCCTCCGAAAGAGACAGTCCTTCCTCATCAAGTTTTCCTGGCATTAATTCCTCCACCTTTGGCATCTTATCTTCCACCACTTCTGATAAATCCTCTTTATATAAAGCTTGAAATAAAAAAAACTGGAATGCTCTTTGAATCTCTGAAGAGCCCGTTACCATCATCCCTGTGGCGGGATCTCTTATCTCTGAAATCTGATTTCTGTTGAGATCAGATTTTTTTTTTCCACGCCAGTAGTTTCCCCGCGTTTTCCCCAGATTAAAAATTTGCACATTTGTTTGCTTCACTTTTTTCCCTTACTCACGATTCTATCACTGCCAAAAGGGCTGTTAGCTTATTCATCAATTCTAGCATGATTGGGTCTTCATTTCCCCGACCCAACTGTGCCTCGACCAATTGTTTCTCCAGACTCTCTAAATCTTTCTCAATATTCTGAATACCTGAGTATCTAAAGATGGCTGAGTGTGTGTAATATTTGTCTCTGCTAGTGGGTCCTGTTGAGATTCCAGAATGTCTTCTGTTATGACCTCTGAGGTGGTATTCCTTTGTTGTGGGGGAGTGTCTTCTCCTATATCGGGAGGATCCTGCTCCTACGTTGGGATACCTGTGCCTAATGTTTCTGCCCCCCTCCTTTTCACTTAAAGGGGGCGCAGATGAGGGTGAAGGATTCATCCTGAGTAAGTCTGCCTGCTCTCCCTCCTCATATTCAGACCATAAGGTCTCATTTGGAGTTGTACCTAAGGCGACGGGGGGGAAGATATATTGGAGGTGGCCATGATGTTGTCAGAATTCTTAGCCTTAAAATATGCCCTCAATGAGGGGATTATTCTCCTTTTTTGGGGGGGGGGGGGAGGGGGGGGACGACGACTGCCTTTTCCTCCCCACAGATTTCTATCGCTACCCGCTTCCTGACCACAAAAGCATCCACATAGCCTTCGGCTACACTATGGTGGTCATTACAACCCTGGCGGACAGAGTTAAAGCGGCGGTAAGACCGCCAACAGGCCGGCAGTAAAAAAAAAAATGCAATTACGACTGTGGCGGAAACCGCCAACAAAGACAGCCACTTTAACACTCAGACCGCCACGGCGGTACAAACAAACAGCGCGGCGGTCACCACCAACAGACAGACGGGAGACAATGTACCGCCCACACTCTTATGACAGGCCAATCCACCACCTTTTCCGGGGCGTATTCACCGCATATAAAAACACGCCGGAAACAGGAATTCCAAAGGGAAAACGCTCACCTCTACACACCCCGCGAGGAACGAGGACACCATGGACCCGGAACTCCAAATTCTACCTGCAATAGTCTTCCTGCTCCTCTACCAGGAGCACGAACGCCCGCGGCGAAGATCACGGTGAGTACTGCACCTACGACACAGGGGAGGGGGGAGGGAAAAAACGGACACACACGCAACACCCCCACCCACCACAACACACACACTAATGCATATTAATACATCACAGTTACACCCCACCCCCAAACCCACCGGAAGAATGCAAAGACAATAGAAAATGAGTGTAACCATTGTAATATATTAAAATCAAGTAGGCAGAAATATATAAATATACACCATTTACAAAATATATACCAAGCATAGTAGTCCAGGTAGTGCTCCAATTAAGTCCGTAGAACACTGGGACCATACGGTATGGGCGGGGCCCACACAAGATCCCCGACCATGACAGAGAGAACACTGCAGGGGCATCAGAGAGCAACTAAACAGGCACCTCAGCCGCTTGAGTGCACGACGCAAAATCCACGAGGGGGCCACATGCCCACTGTTCAATCCTGGGGAGTGTAAAGCCACAATCTCTCAAGTGGATAACAGTCTCCACTGGTTCTGGAGGGGGCCTTGTGCCCAGAGTGCTTCATCCTGATAAGGACAGAGGTAGTGGATGTATCTCTCCACTGGTTCTGGAGGGGGCCTTGTGCCCAGAGTGCTTCATCCTGCTAAGGACAGAGGTAGTGGATGTATCTCTCCACTGGTTCTGGAGGGGGCCTTGTGCCCAGAGTGCTTCATCCTGCTAAGGACAGAGGTAGATTCTCCACTGGTTCTGGAGGGGGCTTTGTGCCCAGAGTGCTTCATTCAGCCCGTGACGGGTTCAGTAGCGTCAGTGCCCTTGGCGCTCATTGGGCCAGCGGTGCTTGAGGCGGCGGTGCCCTGTTCAGCGGTGAATGAGACGGTGGTGCCCTGTTCAGCGGTGCTTGAGATGGCGGTGCCCTGTCCAGCGGTGCTTGAGACGGCTGTGCTCTGACCAGCGGTGTTTGAGACAGCGGTGCCCTGTTCAGCGGTGCTTGAGGCGGCGGTCTCCATTGCAGGGACTCAGCTGTTGGTGGTCCTTCATGGCCCAGCGGGGCTTTTGCTGGCAGTCCTTCATGGCTCAGCGGGGCTTTTGCTGGCGGTCCTTCATGGCCCAGCTGGGCTTGTGCTGGCGGTGGCCTGCTGGGCTGGTGCTGGCGGTCTTCGCCGCTGTGCTGCTCTTCCCAGACTTGCCGGGTTTCTTGTGGCCCTTCCCCACCTTGGAAGGTGTCACAGCTGACTCCACACTCCCACCGGGAGCGGCTTTGGTGGCTGGAGTCTTCCCCCTCTCCCGCCGGGCACTGGCCAACTTCTGATGCTTCACAGGTGGGGGACTGTCTGTGCTGTGGCTCCGTGCCACACTGGCTGCCCTGGTGGCTGGTGCACTCCAGATTCCGGTGACTACAGGCACCACTGGTCCCGGAGATGTTGTGGCTGAGGTGCTAGTTCGGGACCTATGAGACGGACGGGGTGGGGGAGGTGTGGGAAAGAGGTCAAGGTTGGACAGGAAAAGTTTTTTTGACACACTGGGACGGGTAGCTGGAGGGGGTTTGGAAGTGGAGGAAGGGGTGGTGGTTGTAGGAGGTGTTCGTTTGCTGACTTTGGGTGAAGGTGCATGGGATGGAGGCTGTCATGAGGTGGATGGCTGTTGGGTGGGTGTGTGCCTGCGTTTGTGTATCTTGGGAGGGGGCGTCACAGATGCACTAGGAGAGGACACAGGGGATGTGTGAATGGCAGTGGGGGTGGTGACTGCACGTGAGCGGGGTGTGGTGGTGGGTGTGCTGGAGAGGGACGTAGTGGCTGTAGAGGTAGTGCATGCAGCTGTGAGTGTAGACGACACAGGGAGGGAGGAGGGAGACGAGGAGGAGGGGGACACAGTGGAGGCAGTGGATGTTGGTATGTCTGCATGGGTGTGATGCTTGCGTGAGTGCCTGTGGGATGTGTGGTGCTTATGTTTGCCTGAGCTTCCCTTGTGTGTTGACGTGTGTGCATGCTGGTCTGTAGGTGTGCTTGGGATAGGCTGAGGTACAGGGGATTGGGTCTGGGTGGAGGAAGTTGGAGGGGGGAGGCTAGACACAGGGACAATGGCTGCCATCAGTGCTGAGGCCAGAGTCTGAAAAGCTCGTTGAAGGGGTGCCTGACCAGAATGAATGCCCTCCAGGAATGCATTTGTAATGCATTTGTTTGTTGCAACTGCCTTTCTACACCCTGGATGGCATTCAAAATGGTAGACTGCCCAACAGTGAGGGACCTGAGTAGGTCAATGGCCTCCTCACTGAGGGCAGCAGGGGTGACAGGGGCAGGGCCTGAGGTGCCTGGGGCGAAGGTGATGCCCACCCTCCTGGGTGAGCGGGCACGGGGCGAAGGCTGAGGGGCTGCTGGTAGGGTGGTGCTGGAAGGGGGGGTGGCGGCTGTACCTGTAGATGGGGGTGGCACAGATGTTGCCACCACCACAAGGGAGCTCCCATCAGAGGACGAGTCTGTGTCACTGGTCTCAGCTCCTGTCTCCGCCGTGGAGCTCCCCTCGCCCTCCGTCCCACTGGTGAAGTCCGATTCCGTAGTGTGGCCCTCCATGGCCATGTGGGATGCAGCCCCCTGGTGCTCCGGTGCCACTGCTCCTCCGCCTGATGATGCTAATGCACACAAGAACAGGGAGACCACAAAAAGGGGGGGGGCGGGTCTGAAGAAAGACATGTTTCAGTGCATGCATTACCGCTACCGTTGGCGGACACAACAGACTCAGTAGCCCCCTGCACTACGCTGCGCCCTTGGGCTTCACTGTTCAATCCCTAGGAAATGGCCTACTAGGCTATGGACGACATCTGCACACATAGATGACACAAGGGCATGACTAGGTGTAGTTGTCACTCTACAGAGGTGGGGTGGGGTGCCACATGACCTGCCTTACGGAGGGACCTTGCCTACGGAACTCGCCCTGGCCTAGGGAAACCCACAGCCCACCTCCCCCACCCAGACCCCTCCACTGCGCGCAAAGTCAGCAAAATGCGAGTGTACTCACCCCCTTGTGGCTGCTTTGATGCCCTCAAGCGCCCATCCAACTCCGGGTACGCCACCGCCAGGATCCTGAACATCAGGGGGGTCATGGTGTGACGGGCACCCCTCCCACGTTTGGGAGGCCATCCCCAGCTGAGCCTCTGCTGTCTTCTTGCTCCAGCAGCGAATGTCCTCCCATCTTTTACCGGCAGTGGGTGCTCCATCTGTGGTAGACCCCCAGGGTCCAGACGTCCTTGGCGATGGCACGCCAAATATGTTTTTTCTGGTGGGTGCTGACCTACATGATTTGTACAGGGGAAAGAGAAAGTAATTACCAACTGCACCGTCAAAGTGATTGGCCCCCATCTCTACCCTTGCCATGTGTTTCATGCACGCCGCACTATCCCCCCTTCCTTCTTACATCCACCCCTCTCCACACAGGCATAGCCCATACATCATGCTCCCAGTGTACTTACTGTTTGTCTGGAGGACAGTAGAGTAGCGTGTACTGGGGAGGACCCCGTCCACGAGTTTCTCCAACTGCTCCAATGTGAAGGCAGGGGCCCTTTCCCCAGACACTCAGGGCATTGTCTCTTCCAGACCGAGGTCACAGCAGAACTTGCAGTGTAGGTCCTCTCCTGTCGAAGATCAGGTATCAAGTGATAACAGATAGAAAATGGCGGTCAAGTCCACGGAGGTGCGTACCGTCACCGCCGGCGTACATCGTCATTGGCTCCTGGGACCCATAGGGTCCAATGTTAACCAATGCAGCATTGCACTGCGATCTTCGACCACCTACCGCGACGGTGTACAACGCCAGCGCAGTTACCTCACATCCCTCACATCCCATTGTTCCACTTTAGAGGTCAGGCAGCCGCCATTTCAGGGGCCCACATGGCTTCATTTTCAACTGCGTCACACATACCTATACCTAGGCCTAGATTCAACACACATACAGGCCACTTGTTGAGTATGAATAGTGTTCTGTGTAAGCTGTGGGTACGTACCTCTGAGTTGTTTGACTCTGTGCTCGCTGTTGTCCTACATAGGCTCTGTCCCCTGGGACATGTGAGGAGATGGCGGCATCCTCCGGTGTACCGACCATTGGTGGACCTGTCGACAATGGATGAAAGACATGTTATAATCACATACAGGCTTGACCATGCCACAATCCAGGAACTGTGTACCCAGCTGGAGCCAGACCTGATGTCAGCTCTCCGCCATCCCACAGGAATCCCCCCTTAAGTGCAGGTGCTGTCAGTGCTCCATTTCCTTGCAAGTGGGTCATTTCAAACAACAGTGGCCATAGCATCAGGGATGTCCCAGCCTATGTTTTCCAACGTGTTGTCCAGAGTGTTGTCTGCCCTGCTGAAACACACGCGGAGCTACATCGTTTTCCCTCAGGTGGAGGATTTGCCTACAATGAAAGGTGATTTCTATGCCCTGGGACATATCCCCAACATCATAGGTGCCATTGATGGGACCCATGTGCCTTTGCCCCCCGCCCCTCCCCCCCCCAGGAGTGAACAGTTGTACAGAAACTGGAAGAGTTATCATTCGATGAATGTACAGATGGTATGTTTGGCAGACCAGCACATCTCCCATGTGAATGCCATGTTCCCTGGCTCAGCACATGACGCTTACATCCTGCGGAATAGCAGCATCCCTTATGTGATGGGGCAACTCCAGAGGCACCGTGTGTGGCTATTAGGTGAGCACCTGGAAGGAAGACAATGGGAATGGTTGTCTGGGTCTGGGGATATCCCTCAAGGTTAGTGTGTGTCTAACAGTTGTCCCTCACCATTTGCAGGTGACTCTGGTTACTCCCCCCCCCCCAACAGGAGTGAACAGTTGTACAGAAACTGGAATAGTTATCATTCGATGAATGTACAGATGGTATGTTTGGCAGACCAGTACATCTCCCATGTGAATGCCATGTTCCCTGGCTCAGTACATGACGCTTACATCCTGCGGAATAGCAGCATCCCTTATGTGATGGGGCAACTCCAGAGGCACCGTGTGTGGCTATTAGGTGAGCACCTGGAAGGAAGACAATGGGAATGGTTGTCTGGGGATATCCCTCAAGGTTAGTGTGTGTCTAACAGTTGTCCCTCGCCATTTGCAGGTGACTCTGGTTACCCCAACCTGTCATGGCTACTGACCCCAGTGAGGAATCCCAGGACAAGGGCAGAGGAACGCTACAATGAGGCCCATGGCCGAACTAGGAGGGTGATCGAGCGGACCTTCGGCCTCCTGAAGGCCAGGTTCAGGTGCCTCCATATGACAGGTGAATCCCTATTCTACTCACCAAAGAAGGTGTGCCAGATCATCGTGGCCTGCTATATGTTTCACAACTTGGCTTTGTGACGACAGGTGCCCTTTGTGCAGGAGGATGGTCCAGATGGCGGTGTTGTTGCAGCTGTGGAGCCTGTGGACAGTGAAGACGAGGAAGCAGAGGAAGAAGACATGGACAACAGGGGCTCGGTGATCCAGCAATATTTCCAGTGAAACACAGGTAAGGACACAAACCTGCCTACTACATGTACTTAAACACTACTGCCTCTCTATTGTCTGTCTTTTTCACCCAGTGTATTGTCACTGAGTTGTCACTTTCCCTTATGATTTCACAGATCTGGGTCCAACAGTGTGACATCTGCTTTGATTCCTCATGGACTAGAGCTGTGTGACATAGGTATGTTGACATTACAAATGAAAGAGCTTTTTGCCACAGTTATTGCTAATACAGTATTCCGAAATCACAGACAGACTCCAGATTGTTTTGTGCTTTAAGGTTGTTTATTTTAGTGCACAAAATTGGAGGGGGTAGCAAAATGGTGAGGGGTGATAGTGGAGGAATGTCCATGGCAGAGTCCAGTCTATTAGTTTCACAGGTGCATTGCCCATATGGGCATAGGAAGTGGAGCTGGGGCAGTGTAAGTATGGACAGGGTGACAAAGTAGGACAGTAGGATGACAATCAGGGTGGTCTCATTTCTTGGCTGGGGTCTTGGCATTGTTCTCTGTCTTGTTCCTGGATCTCAGGGACCATTTGCGAGTTGGGTCTCCCTCTGCAGGGGGTGGGTGCTGGTGTGGTGGTCCTGTGGCAGGGCATCCTGTCCACTAGCGCCGGCGGAGGTGGTGGGCAGTTCATCGTCCAGGCTAGTGTCAGGGGCCCCTTGTTGTGCTACAGTGTCCCTCCTGGTGTTGAGTACTTCCTTCAGCACCCCTACAATGGTGCCCAGGGTGGAATTGATGGTTCTGAGTTCCTCCCTGAAGCCCATATACTGTTCCTCCTGCAGGTGCTGGGTCTCCTGAAACTTGGCCAGTACCGTTGCCACCTTCTCCTGGGAGTGGTGCTAGGCTCCCATGATGGAGGAGAGGGCCTCGTGGAGAGTGGGTTCCCTGGGCCTGTCTGCCCCCTGTGGCACAGCAGCCCTCCCAGTTCCCCTGTGTTCCTGGGCCTCCGTCCCCTGGACCGTGTGCCCGCTACCACTGCCCCCCAGGTCCCTGTTGTTGTTGGAGTGGTGGGTTAGCCTGGGTTCCCTGTAGTGGTGGACACACTGCTGATTGACGTGTCCTGGGGACGGAGGTATGGGCCCGCTGGGTGGGTGCTGTGCTGGTGTTTCCAGAGGGGGGGAAGGTCTGTGGTGGCCTGTGCCTGTGTGAGGGGAACCGACTGTCCAGAGGTCCCGGATGGTCCGGGCTGGTCATCTAGATCCAGTTGGACAGAGCTGCTGTCATCACTGTGGGCCTCTTCTGTTGGTGGTGTGGACATGTGTGGACCCTCCTGTCTGGTGGCGTTGGGTAAGGGTCCTACAGGTTATAAAGGCATGATTATTGCATCTGTGTGTGTCAAGGTGTGCAATGGGTGGGTGACTGTGTACCCCAGTGCTTGCATTCCTGTGTGGGACCTTGTGTGATGATGGTTTATGTGCAGTGGGCATGCTTTAGTGATGGGTGTCCATGCTTTGGTGTTGCATGCAGGGCTTGGTGTTGGGATGTGTGGTTTGTGATGTTGGGACATTTGTGAGGAGTAGGAGTGATGGGGGTGAGGGCGAGGGTGGGGGTATGTGATAGCATGCAGGTAGGGTGGGGGATGTAATAGTAAAGCTTTGACTTACCAGAGTCCATTCCCTCCACCTACTCCTGCGAGGCCCTCAGGATGCAGATTCGCCAAGACCTGCTCCTCCCATGTTGTTAGTTGTGGGGGAGGAGGTGGGGGTCCGCCGCCAGTCCGCTGAACTGCCAGGTGGTGTCTGGAGACCACGGAACGCACCTTCCCCCGTAGGTCGTTCCACCTCTTCCTGATGTCCTCCCGATTTCTTGGGTGCTGTCCCACTGCGTTGACCCTGTCCACTATTCTTCGCCATAGCTCCATCTTCCTAGCTATGGAGGTGTGCTGCATCTGTGATCCGAATAGCTGTGGCTCTACCCGGACGATTTCCTCCACCATGACCCTGAGCTCCTCCTCCGAGAACCTGGGGTGTCTTTGCCGTGCTTGGGGTGGTGTAGGTGATGTATGGTATGGTGTGGGGTGGTGTGTGTGGTGATAAGTGTGCTGATATGTAGTGGGGTGTTGTGTGAGGTGCGTAGAAGTTATGTGGGTGATGGTGTTGTGTGCCTGTGGATGCTAGTGTTGTTGCTGGTGGTGTCTCTCTCTGGCTTTCGTTCGTGATTTGTGGTCGTGAGAGTTTGTGGGTGTGTGTTTTATATTGTATTGGATGTGTGGGAGTGGTGTGTGTATGTGTATCAGGTGTGTGTATTTCGAATTGTCCAATGTGGCTGTGTTTTGTATATGTGTGTGTATTTTGAGCGCGGCGGAATGTACAGCCAATGGAATACCGCGGTTGAAAGACCGCCGCGTGGATTCATGTGTCGTGATAGTGTGGGCGTATTTCTGTTGGCGTGACGGTGGAGGTTTTGTTATCGCCATTTTGTCACTGACCTTTGGTGTGGCGGACTTGTGTGGGTGTCTAGATTTTGGCGGATTCCGAACTGTGGGTCATAATAGCTGTGGCGGAATTCCGCGGCGGTGTGGTGGCGGTCTTCTGCACGGCGGTAAGCGGTTTTTACCGCCAATGTCATAATGAGGGCCTATGTCTTTGCCAGCTTGACAGGGCCATATACAAGAAGAACCCTCCCTCCTTTAAATTGTTAAGGTCCTCAGAACCCACACGTCCTCCTCGCTTTCCCAGTACCTGATCCACGTCATCCGCGATAACTTGTTAGAAGCTGGATGGTCCCGATGCCAGAGGGAGGGAGAGAGTCCTTCCTTCTCCTATGGGGCAGCAATTCTTTAATCCTGCCTTCAATGCCGCCTCGCCGTTTTGTGCTGCCCCTGCCTACCTCGCCTTCGGTCGCTCCTCTCAGCGCATCCCTGGAGGTGAGGGCACGCACTCTCCTAACCTCGAGAGCGGTGCGCTCCCAATTGCCGCTGCTCTCCCTTGCTGCAGTTCCTGTTGTTGGCATCCCGATTCGCGCCGAGACGCGATCCCGCACCCTACGAGGCGGCATACTGCCTCCAGGTAAGAGAATCCCCCCGGCCAGAGATACGGGGGGGGATTCCTCTCTCTTGTTCCCCGTCTTCCGAGCAGCGCCGCTGCTGACTTTCATCCGCCATGTTCCCCCCAAACCCCCAAATTGTTGTTTTCACTATGGAAAGGCTAGAAGCCTCATTGACAACTATAGGGTTACACGCTGACAATTCAGCTGTGCTAACTTTTAATTTCTACTGCTAAAATGTGAACTTTAGGTTATCAAAATAATTGTTACATGTAACCCGAGAAGTTGTCATGTGGCGTGAAAGGACTTTGTAGCCTATTGGCTAATAACCACTTAATCCCTCAAGGGCAATTTGTGGGCATAAATATGGCATCACTGGCACCCAGAAGGAGGACTTCTCTGCCATTTCCTGGGCCAGGCAAGAGGCTGCACTAACGCCTGGACTGTGATACTGGCCCAGCTGATGTTTATGAATGGTGCTTCACCTGCAAGGACACACTGGATTTTTGTTGAGTTTTCATGAATAATGTGTGGATTTAATCAGAGGCACTGACTTTGCTCAGACGTGGATGAAGCTACTAGCAGCATGGCCGAGCTGTCAGTATAACTTGATTGCATTCAGAATGTTATAGTTTTGCTCATCTTTCATAAAAAAAGAGTCTAATTAAACAATTAGCTATGGCTAAGTTCAGGGTGTTAGAAACCTTTCCTTATTCGTCAAACAATAGGCAATAAAGTAGTAAAGCCCTTACATAGGATATATACCATGTTTGCTAAATAAATTGATACTCAGTTGTCCATGCGAAGAACTGAAAGGGGAAGTCTATTGTTATACTGAAGGCACCGATACAGAGCAGGAACATTTACACAATGCAAAACATTTTAATGTAGCCATATTTAAGATAATAGTATCTTTAAATGTTACCTAATTGCTGCACCACTAACCAACTCAGCCACCCCTTTCCTTGTATTGCATCGCCATGGCCCTGATGAAACATACATACGAGACATAATAAATTAACTGCTGGAGGCACTCGTGATTAGATCGATCTGTGCTTCTCCAGTCTTGCTTCTACTGCCAGTGACCTCGACCTTTACTCCTTACTGAGAGATGACTGTTTCACACAACTGACATTGGGGCCCATATTTATACTTTTTGACGCTAAACTGCGCTAACGCAGTTTAGCGTCAAAAAATTTAGCGCCGTCTAACGCCATTCTGAAGCGCCATGCGGGCGCCGTATTTATGGAATGGCGTTAGCCGGCGCTAGCAGACCGGCGCTGCCTGGTGTGCGTGGAAAAAAACCACGTAGACCAGGCAGCGCCGGCGTAGGGGGAAAATGGCGTTAGGGCGTCTTAAAATGGGGCAAGTCAGGTTGAGGCAAAAAAATCGCCTCAACCCGATTTGCGCCATTATTTTCGACGCCCAGACGCCATTTAAATGACTCCTGTCTTAGTAAAGACAGGAGTCATGCCCCCTTGCCCAATGGCCATGCCCAGGGGACTTATGTCCCCTGGGCATGGTCATTGGGCATAGTGGCATGTAGGGGGGCACAAATAAGGCCCCCCTATGCCACCCAAAAAAAATTAAAAAATATAAAAAATTATACTTACCTGAACTTACCTGAATGTCCCTGGGGTGGGTCCCTCCATCCTTGGGTGTCCTCCTGGGGTGGGCAGGGGTGGCAGGGGGGGTCCCTGGGGGCAGGGGAGGGCACCTGTGGGCTCATTTTGAGCCCACAGGCCCCTTAACGCCTACCCTGACCCAGGCATTAAATAGTGGCGCAAATGCAGGGTTTTTTGACCCGCCACCTCCCGGGCGTGACTTTTGCCCGGGAGTATAAATACGACGCATTTGCGTCGCCGTCATTTTTTTAGACTGGAACGCCTTCCTTGCATCTCATTAACGCAAGGAAGGCGTTCACGCAAAAAAATGACGCTATTTGCCCATACTTTCGCGCTAGACGCGTCTAACGCCAAAGTATAAATATGGCGTTAGTTTCGCGCCGAATTTGCGTCGAAAAAAACGACGCTAATTCGGCGCAAACGGAGTATAAATACAGGCCTGGATATCCTTGCACCATTGCATTATTACATCATTCACCTCGATACAGTAAAATCAGAAAAGGCTTAGCCATTATTCACAAAGAATCTTATGAAATGTGATGCCTCTGGTGCCTTTTCATACAAAAAAAACGATCTCCAGGAGGCACTTTGTAGAAGGTAAGTGTATTCTTGGCTAAAACGTTCCACAAGATAAAGGAGCGAGAACAGTGCTCAGCTTCAACAGTTTCTACCATGAAACTATTTCCTCTTACAAATGCACACAAATGGAAAGCATTACATACAATGTGTTTTCATCCTCAATGTTCCAGCATCACCTCTCAAAATTCTGGTCTCTAGACCCTCTCAAACCAGCAAAGAATACTATCACACACCTTTCCCCAACATAGCTTATCAAAAGTGAGTAAGTAGACACAAATATGCAAAAGATAAAAGCAATAGAACTACACAAAGACATAAGCACCATATGCCGTAGTCCAGTGTTTCTCAAACTGTGCAAAAGTGCAATCAATAAATCAATAAAGCTGCCTTTAAATTATGTATTTATCTTGTTGCATTTTCAAGGTGAGAAGTCAATTGTCAGGCTATGTCTTCCAACACATTGCTGCTTATTTTTTTTAACATGGGGACTGGGGGTGTGAAGAGGCTGGGGAGGATGACAGATACAGCAGTGGCAAATGCATACCTTGAGGGTGCAGGAATGTCAGCGCTCCCACCGCATGCGAGAGAGGAGCTAGATATGAAAATTACACTTGAGGAAGTAAGGGAGGCCAGCAAGAACTACACAGGGGTAAGACATAGGGGAGTGATGGCTTGCCAGTGGAATTCTATCAGACGTTTGCTGTACAATTGGTGGGCCCCCTACTTGAGATTTGGAAGGAAGTGGTGGACTGAGGATTATTACCCCAGACCCGAAGAGAGGGAGTAATATGTATGGTCCCTAAGCCAGGAGGGAACGAGAGAGACCCTTCGGCATATCGACCCCTCACTATGCTCAGTGTCGATATGAAAATATTATGTAAAATCCTAGTGGATAGATAAACAACAGTGGTTCAACTGCTGGTACACGAGGACCAGTGTGGTTTTATGGCACGGCGAAGTACAGCTGATAACCTACGACAACTGGCGCATGTAATGCACTTGGTGCGGGGTAGCGATCAGGAACTCGCACTGGTATCCATAGAAATAACAAAAGCATTTGACACAGTGGAATGGAGCTACCGTACACCTAGTGTAGCTGCACATGGGGTTCGGTCCAGATTTTAGACGATGGCTGGAAGTCCTTTACACATCACCTCGGGCACAAAGCAGGGGAATAATGTCATAAGCATGGGGAGTCAGACGGGGCACAAGACCGGGCAGCCCGCTCTCGCCCTCATTGTTCACTTTGGCTATTGAGCCATTTGCTAGGCAACTCTGGAGAAATATGGGGCCAGACAGATAAGAGTGGGAGTAACCACTCATCTTATATCAATGTACTCCGACAATTTGCTGTTTTACTTGCACCACCCATGGGACTCGGTCCCTTAATTGCTGCAACATCTGGACAAATTTGGGGGAGATAGTGGGCCTTTGAAAAATAAAGAAAGAAATCACTGTTATACCGTTGGGGGTTCTGGAGGGGTACAGGAGAGTGAGATCATCTAAATGGTCAGATCCATTCGAGGTGCTAACCGGGGTGGCATTGGGGGGGACAAAAGGGGGGGTGAAATTATTTCTTTTTTAAAATAATAATAATAAACTTCATCATTGTCGCTGCTGTCACCACCGCGCCTCTAATGCAGGGTCCAGGCACAGGCTCTCAGCCTGCCTTGAAGCCAATCCTGACACTGCACAGAGCAGTGTCAGGATTGCCTGGGAGCGCCCAGCCAGGGCACTCCCAGGCAGATTGGTAGTCTATGCTAGCTCTCTCCAGTGCCGCAAATGTGTTACTGAGCTGAAGAGAACCTACAACGCATGTGTGTTTGGCTGGCCTGTGACGGCTGTCTTCCCCTCAGTGCTTGTCAAGCCTGTGACCCTGCCCCTTTTACCATAAAAAATAATAAACATAGTTTATTACAGTTTTTTGATAAAAGGCTTTGCTGCTGCTGGCGGGGGGCAACGCTCCTCTGCCCTAATGGAGGAGCCGCGCCTGCCCAATGGGCCTTCGCTGGGAGAAGACCATGTCCAGGTATCTTGGTATAATAGTGGAATATGGCCCAAGGATCAAAAGGAATATAGCATAGACCCACTTCTGACGGGGCTTGACAGGTCGGTTCAGTTTTGAAATACTTTGCTGCTGTCCACCATAGCGGTGGCAAAGATGGTGTTCTCCCTCAGGTGTCTTTACACCCTCCAAAATGTTGGTATACTCTGCCATGTGCATTGTTACACAGGCTGGACAGCCTACTGACGTCCCTGGTCTGGGTGGGAAAAAGGAGGCAGGGGGCATTGTCACAACTCAAGAGAGGAATCTTGAGTGGGGGACTGGGTCTCCCTGACCTGGAGCTTTATTACTATGCAACCAAATTGCAGTATGTGACACAGTGGATAGCTGGGGCGGATAGTGCAGAAAAACAACTCTTTTGGGACACGCATGGCACACATACATTAATTGAACTCTTAATGTGCTGCAAAAGGGTACCTCCGGACACACCATACTTAATACAGCAGGCCGCAGAGATATGGGAGCTTATGATCACTAGGGTGCTAAAGAGACCACCATTTGCTAGGGACCTGGACATTTGGACACTAGTCCTGTTCCATCGTGCAAAAAAGATCATGTCCGCGAAAAGGTGGTGAGAGGGAGGGGAACGCCTAACATGGGGGGACCTGACCCAGGAGAGGCATTTCTAACATTTACAGGGGTGAGGGAGTGGTTCAATGTGGGAGGAGGACAATTCCTACAGTACGCAAAGTTGAGGTATACAGCAAGTGAGATTTGGCCTGTCTTAGCCAATACTCCGGGAGTCACAACAACGTTACAACTGCTGTTCCCAGTGGGTGGGGCTAGACATATGGTAACTCGGATATATGGGAGACTACAGGTGGACAGAAAGTTGACACCACCAATAAATAGCCAGACGTGGGAAGAAGACTTGGGGGGTCATTATGGCGGTCTGAGTTAATATGGAAGTAGTACCGCCAACAGGCTGGCGGTACATACCGCCATATTATGAGATTGGCGGGTTGGCTGCAGCCAACCCGCCACTGCTCCACTCATGGAGTGTATGGACAGTATGAGCCGCTGGGCCGGAGATGTCTGTCTCCAGCCCGGCGGCCCATAGAATATCGCTCGTGGCATCATGAGTCGGCCTACCGCCATGGTTTCCATGGCGTTATCAAACGCCAAGAAAACCATGGTGGTAGGCCATACTGGTGCCGGGGAATTCCTTCACTGTCACTAGTAGGCGGCTCCCCCACCCACCCCAACACTTACCTGATGCCTCCCACCCCACGTCCATCCAAACTCACCCCCATACACACACTAACCCCCCCACCTCGATACACAGACTAACACCCCCACCGATCCACAAACACACCCCCATCCCCTCCGATCTATAAGCATACACCCCCACCGACCCACAAACACCCCCATACACGCACACTCGCAGACACGCACACACCACACCACTGACCCCACAGCCACACATGCACACATCACCACCTCCTCCACCCCCACCGGTCACAGTGCCCCTCACCCCCCCTCACCGTATTCACACACACAGACACTCACATGCACCATGCATACACCCATTCACTAACACTGCCATACATGCATTCATACACACACTGCATACATGTATTCATGCATGCATACTTAGACATACTGACACAATTGCACTGACGTACAGACACTCACTCACTTCACCATTCTTACACGCACTCACTCACACGCATACAACCACACAAACTACACAATACACACAGAGGCATTCACACACGCACTCACACACACAACACCCCCTCGCTACCATCCCCCTTCCCTGTTGGATGCCCGACTTACCTTGTCCGGCGAGGAGGTCATCTGGCAGGGAACGGGAAGGGGTGCTGCTACCTTCAGCAGAACACTGCCAGGGTGTATTTCAGGTCAAATTATGGCTGGCAGTGTTCTGCTAGCGTGGCGGTGTTGGTGGTAGCAGCACCAGGTTACCACCGTCCACCAGTATGATCACTGCCAGGTTTCCACCCTTCTTGTGGTGGAAGTCCGGCCGTGATCATAATGTGGCAGATGGATGGTAGCCACGGTGACGGTATTTTGCCAACCGTCACCGTAGCTGTGCATTACAGCTAGATGGGTTGGAAAAGTTTGTTGTTCTCAATGTTGGGTCGTGGTTCTAAAACATTTGGGAAGCACTGGGGTACACAACAAATATAAAACATAATCTTCATATTTCACATGGTTTTGCACCTCGTGCTTCGCCTTGCCTCCCCACAGTCTCAAGTAGCTTGTTTACATGTTTCAGCAACTTATCCCCCTGCCGGCCTCTGTAGGCAACAACCAGTCTTCACAGACACATCCTCTCATTTGTGAATGCAATTTCTAGATCAAGGAACACATTCCCCAGCACATCATCGTCTTTCACTAAGGAAGGTTAACCACACACTTGCAAATTGCTGCAAACGGACACGCTGTTCAGATTCCCCACAGACTCACCTTCCACTATCACAAGTCAATTCAACATTTGAAGCACCTTGAATGGATCTGACTATTTATATCGTCTCCACCCAACACACCCTACTGGTAACTAATCAAATAAAGTGTCCCACTTGAACTGTTCCTCATGCATTTTACTCTATTATCTGTCATGTCTAGTTTAATCTTAGTTTGTACTCTCCCTCTCTGTCTCTGCATGTACTCCCAGCTTCCCCTTCAACCATAATGGAGCAAAACATGATCCAGGCTTCCTTCCCCTAAACAATCTGAACAATGAATCATCACAGTATTTGGTGTAGTTCTAAAACAAAGTAGGATAGCTAACAAAACTTGCAATCAGTTCCCCATGAAATGTCAAGTACACAGACTGTTTAATGCCACAATTAAAACATTCCATATGTCCAGTTGCCTCAGGATGTTAAAACACAATTCTCCTGCGAACCACACCTATCCAGGTAAGCTCAAAACTTGGAGCTAGTGAATTGAGCACCGTTATCTGACAAATAAATACCACAAAGTCCTTACCTACAGAGCAGGTCCTCCACAACGTTGATCACTGTGTCTGCCAACACACCTTGCACAGTCTTCTCCTCACACCATTTGGAATAGTAGTTGTTGGACTTTTGCTTATGCAGGGTCATCCCCAGTCTTTTTGCCTCCTGCCTCCTATTTTTTTCTGACCTGTTGCTGTTGGCTTTTCAACTCTGAGCACTTTACCACTGCTAACCAGTGCTAAAGTGCATATGCTCTCCGTGTAAATTGTATATAATTGGTTTATCCATGATTGGCATATTTGATTTACTAGTAAGTCCCTACTAAGGTGCACTAGAGGTGCCAGGGCCTGTAAATCAAATGCTACTAGTGGGCCTGCAGCACTGGTTGTGCCACCCACATACGTAGCTCTGTAATCATGTCTCAGACCTGTCACTGCAGTGTCTGTGTGTGTATTTTTACACTGTAAATTCGACTTGGCAAGTGTACCCACTTGCCAGGCCTAAACCTTCCCTTTTCTTACATGTAAGGCACCCCTACGGTAGGCCCTAGGTAGCCCCAAGGGCAGGGTGCAGTGTATGGATAAGGTAGGGCATATAGTAATGTGGTTATATGTCCTGACAGTGAAATACTGCCAATTTCGTTGTTCGCTGTTGCAAGGCCTGTCTCTCTCATAGGATAATATTGGGGCTACCTTTAAATATGATTAAAGTGTAGATTCCCCTAGAGAGTAGATGGACATGTGGAGTTTGAGGTCCCTGAACTCACAATTAAAAAATACATCTTTTAGTAAAGTTGATTTTAGAAAGTGAGCATTTTCTTGCTTAAACCATTCTGTGACTCTGCCTTGTTTGTGGATTCCCAGTCTGGGTCAGTTTGACAGTTGGGATGTTTTTCACCTCGCACTAGACAGTAACACAAAGGGGGCTGGGGTGTAACCTGCATTTCCTGATTAGCCATCTCTGCCAGGAGGCAGGGGTGGAGTGGTCACTCTCATCTGAAAGGACTGTGCCTGCCTCTGACAATGCCGGCTCCAACCCCCTGCTGTGTGTCTGATGCCTTGCCTGGGCAAGGCAGGATTTCACAAGTAGGTGTGAGTCCCCTTTGAAGAAAGGTGACTTCAAAGACTAAAATGGGTATAAGAAGGGCACCCAAATCTACAGACTTTAGAAACACTTCTGGAACCAAGAGGAACCTCTGCCTGGAGAAGAGCTGATAGCTGAGGAAGACGTGCTGCCCTGCCTGTGACTGTGCTTTGTGGAGCTTTCCTGCAGTGCTGCTTCTGCCAGAGTAAGAGGGCAAAGACTGGACTTTGTGTGCCTTCCATCTTGTGAAGAAATCTCCAAGGGCTTGATTTAGAGCTTGCCTCCTGTTGTTTGAAGTCTCAGGGACAGCAAAGACTTCTCTCTACCAGCACCTGGAGTCTCTGGAGAGACTCCTGCTCTGACAAGTGGTGCCCTACCCAGTCCCTGGGCCCTTGAAAGGAAAGCTGGTGGAAATCCAAGGAAATCGACTTCGGAAGACTCCGGACTGACGCCACTGCTGAATCCGGTAACGCCACCTGCACCTGACGCCGTGACCTTCGCTGGAACGCAACGCTCTTCGCAGGCCCGACGCCGCAGCAGCTCCGCTGAAGTCCGCGACTCCGTGGAAGTCGCCGCACCACGTCGTGACTGACGCCACTCGAAGTGCACGGATTCAACGTTTCGCACAGACTCCGCGATCCCCGACTTCGCGCATTGGCTTGTTTTCACTCTTCACCAAAGGTGCTGTACTTGGGGGTCTACACGACTCCGTGTCTGGCACCGCTGGTGTTGGCTTGTTGGGAACAACTCCGTCACGACGCCGTGTTAACATCTCATCGAAGCATTTTTGTTTCTAAGCGCTATTTTTGAGATTAATCTCTAAAAATTCATAACTTGAGTTGTGTATGTCGGATTTTTGTTGTTTTGGTCTTGTTCTGTTTAGATAAATATTTCCTATTTTTCTAAACTGGTGGTGTGTCATTTTGCAGTGTTTTCATTAAGTTACTGTGTGTGTTGGTACAAATACTTTACACCTAGCACTCTGAGGTTAAGCCTACTGCTCTGCCAAGCTACCAAGGGGGTAAGCAGGGGTTAGCTGAGGGTGATTCTCTTTTACCCTGACTAGAGTGAGGGTCCTTTCTTGAACACGGGGTAACCTGACTGTCAACCAAAGACCCCATTTCTAACAGTAGTCTATCAACAATAAGGTGAATAGCTGCCTCCTGGTGGGTGCCCAGAAAGGGCCTATAATAACTTTGCCTAACTTTCTTCAAGGGCTTCAGGAAGAGCAACACGATCCATTACACAGGTTGTGGCAATTGTATCACTCTTACTACACAATTCACAAAGTCTCACTGTGCTAATCTCCTTCTCAGCTAACAAAAATACACTCAGGTGCGGCTCTAAGTTGCTGACATTCCTGTATGCCTTCATGGTCTTGAGCAATCACCTTTCCCCCTCACTGCAGGTGGCGGAACAGCCCTTTGAAAAAGGATTTAACTTCTCTCCAATGTATGCTCTTCTGGTCTTCCTACTTCAAGGTACTTCCTAACCTCTTCTAGAAATTAATCAATCTAGGAAGCTTGCATCCTCTTCTGTACAAGCCTACCAAAAAGGGAGTCACTCAACACAACAGCGTGATTGATGCTGAAGACAACTTTACTTTCATGCTCCTCTTCAACCAAACATTAATTGGATAAGGACAAAGAGGACATACAGTCGGCATGTTGGTTTCTTTTCCCTGACACATTTGTAACCATACACCTCTAATTCAGTACTGTAGCTGCTAACCTAGCCATCACAACCCTGCCACCACCTGATGCTGTGCTTGGATATTCACTAAAGGTTTGTGGTCAGTTCTCAGAACAAATTTAGGTGGTCATTCTGACCTCGGCGGTAAAAGGCGCTTACCGCCGGTCAGAAATCCTCCATAATCCCGCCGCGGTCGCGGAAACCCGCCACGGTCATTCTGACCCGCAGAAGGCAAACCTCCGAACATCCGACCGCCACAACAGACCGCCAGACCAGCGGTCGGCGGAAAAGTGGAGGTGACAAAACCTCCACCGCCACGCCAACAGAAATACGCCCATGCCATTACGACCCACGAATCCACGCGGCGGTCTTTCAAACGCGGTATTCCATTGGCGGGACACACCGCCGCGGTCAGAATACACACAAACGAACAAAACTCAGCCACATTGGACGATTTGAATCCCACACACCTGATACACATACACACACCACTCCCACACACACAATACAATATAAAACACACACCCACATCACCCACAAACCCCTACGCTAAAAAATTCTGAAAGAAGGCCAGAGCGAGACACCAGCATCCACAAACTAACAGCCACAGCCACTCAACACCATCACCCACACACTATCCACACACAAAACAACACACACCACCACACTCAACTCACTTAAATACACATACTCCACCCCACACATCATACACACCACCCCATGGCACCCCAAAGACAACCCCGCTTCACAGACGAAGAACTCAGGGTCATGGTGGAGGAAATCGTTCGGGTAGAGCCCCAGCTGTTCGGCACACAGATACAATACACCAGCATTGCCCGGAGGACGGAGCTATGGCAGAGGATTGTCGACAGGGTCAACGCAGTGGGACAGCACCCCAGAAATCGGGAAGACATCAGGAAGCGATGGAACGACCTACGGGGGAAGGTGCGTTCCATGGTATCCAGGCACAACATCGCCGTGCAGAAGACTGGCGGAGGACCCCCACCTCAACCCCCACAATTCACATCATGGGAGGAGGAAGTCTTGAACATCCTGCATCCTGACGGCCTCGCAGGAGTCGGCGGAGGAATGGATACTGGTAAGTTGAAGCTTCAATACTGCTTCCCCCCCACCTGCATGCCAAATCAGACCCCAACCCTCACCCCCATCCTCGAACCCCACCCTCACCCCCACCCCCATCCTCACCCCCACCCTCACCCCCACCACCATCCTCACCCCCACCACCATCCTCACCCCCACCCCCAGCACACCTATTCCCCGCCAATGTCTCACCATCACAACCCACACATCCCAAAACCTAGGCCTGCATGCGTCCACTAAGCATGGACACCCATCACCAAAGCATGCCCAATGCATATACACATCCCCCCCACAAGCCACCCTCACCAAAGCCCCCACACACGAATGCCAGCACTTGGGGACACGAGAACCCATAGATACACCCATATGCCACTCATTGAAACTATAACCATACCTCTATACCCCTGCAGGACCCGACCGTCAACACACCGCGGCGGAGGGGCCAGAATTCTCCACACCCCCCACCCAAGAGGCCGTCAGCGATGACAGCAGCTCTGTCGACCTGGACACCGATGACCAGCCCGGACCATCGGGGACCTCTGGACAGTCGGTTCCCCTCACACAGGCCCAGGCCACTACAGACCCTAACCCCTCTGGGAACACCAGCACAGCTCCCACCCAGCGGGCCCATGCCTCTGTCTCCAGGGCGCGTCAATCTGCGGTGTTTCTACCACTACAGGGCACCCAGGATAACCCACCACCCCAACAACAACAGGGACCTGGGGGCAGTGGTAGTGGGCACACCGGCCAGGGGGCAGAGGCCCAGGGAAACAGGGGAACTCGGAGGGCAGCTGTGCGACAGGGGGGGGAGGAGAGGCCCAGGGAACCCACTCTCCACGAGGTCCTCACCACCATCATGGGAGCATACAACCGCTCCCAGGAGACGATGGCGACGGTACTGGCCCGGTTCCAGGAGATCCAGGCACTGCAGGAGGAACACTATCGGGGGTACAGGGAGGACATCAGAGCCATCAACACCACCCTGGTTACCATGGTAGGGCTGCTGCAGGACCTCGTCAACACCAGGGCGGACACTGAACAACACCCAAGGGCCCCTGCCACTAGCCTGGACCAAGAACAGCCAACCACCTCCGCCGGCGCTAGTGGACAGGAGGCCCCCGCACAGCAGCAGCCCACCAGACCCCCACCTCCTGCAGGAGAAGAACCACCCCGCAAGAGGGCCCTGAGATCTCGCAAGAAGACAGAGTAGGATGTCAAGACCCCCGCCAGCAATGGATACCACCTGATGTCATCCCACTGTCCCACATTGTCACCCTGTCCATCCTTGAACTGCCCATGCTCCATCTCTCCACAGGCCTCTGGACAATGCACCTGTGTGACTGTTACTCTGGACTCTGCCATGGACATTCCTTCACCATAGCCCCCACCCACTTGAAACCACCCATCCCATTTTGAGCACTTAAATAAACACCTATTTTGCACCAAAATAGCTGGAGTCTGGCTGTGATTTCAATATATTGTAATTGACATGACAGTGCAAATATGTCCTTGTACATGGTGAAGTCAACAAACAGCTGCCACAAAGCTGTAGTCCATGGGGAAACGAAGCACAGGACTCGTAGTGGGGACCCCAGATCTGAAATAGGGAGGGAAAAGCCAAAACTCAGTCATCATACACTGGGGCAAATAGACAGGCAGCAGAGATGCAGGAGAGTAGTTAACATTTACTAAATTATCTTTGAAATGTTACCTGTGTCCTATTGGAAGTACTGTTCAATGATTCTGTCCCTGTTGTCTGTTTCAGCCCCGTCGTCTTCCTCCTCGTCACTCTCCTCAGGTTCCACCGCTGCCACAACACCACCGTCTCGACCATCCTCCTGCAGGAAAGGCACCTGGCGGCGCAAAGCCAGGTTGTGAAGCATGCAGCAGGCCACGATGATGTGACACACCTTCTTAGGTGAGTACATTAGGGATCCACCTGTCATATGCAGGCACCGAAACCTGGCCTTTAGGAGGCCAAAGGTGCGTTCGATCACCCTCCTAGTACGCCCATGGGCCTCATTGTACCGTTCCTCTGCCCTGGTCCGGGGATTCCTTACTGGGGTCAGTAGCCACGACAGGTTGGGGTACCCAGAGTCCCCCACTAGCCATACACGGTGTCTCTGTAGCTGTTCCATCACGTAAGGGATGCTGCTATTCCTGAGGATGTAGGCGTCATGCACTGACCCTGGGAATTTGGCATTTACATGCGAGATGTACTGGTCAGCCAAACACACCACCTGGATGTTCATTGAATGGTAATTTTTTCTGTTCCTGTACACCTGCTCCCTGTCTCTTGGGGGAACCAAAGCCACATGGGTCCCATCAATGGCACCAATTACGTTGGGAATATGTCCAAGGGCGTAGAAATCACCCTTCACTGTAGCCAATTCGCCCACCTCAGGGAAAATGATGTAGCTCCTCACGGATTTAATCAGGGCAGACAACACTCTGGATAACACCTTCGAAAACATGGGCTGAGACATCCCAGAAGCAATTCCCACGGTTGTCTGAAATGACCCACTTGCCAAGAAATGGAGTACTGACATGACCTGCACCAGAGGGGGAATCCCTGTGGGTTGGCGGATGGGGGACATCAGGTCGGGCTCCAGCTGGGCACACAGTTCATGGATAGTGGCACGGTTAAGACGGTAGGTCAGGATAATGTGGCGTTCTTCCATTGTCGACAGGTCCACCAGCGGTCGGTACACGGGAGGATTCATCCGTCTCCTCGCCCAACCCAGCGGACGGTGCCTAGGAAGGACAACATGGAGCACACAGTCAAGCAACCCACAGGTACGTACTCACAGCTAGCACAGTAAACGATTCTCTATGCAGTGAATGGCGTGTCTGAGTGGCTATGCAAGGCCTAGGCCTGTGTGACGCAGTTGAAATTGAGCCATGTGGGCCCTGGAAATGGCGGCTGCCTGACCTGTGAAGTGTGACAATGGGATGTGAGGTCAATGCGCTGGCGTGGCACACCGCGGCGGGCGGCGGGCCAAGACCGCGGCGCCAAGCCGCATTGGTTAACATTGAAGCCTATGGGTTTCAGGAGCCAATGGCGAAGGGCGCCGGCGGTGGCGGGACGCACCGCCGCGGTACGCACCGCCGCGGACGTGACCGCCATTTTCTATCTACTTATCCACTTGCGACTTGAACTTTCACAGGAGAGGACCTATACTGCAAGTGTTGCTGTGACCTCGGTCTGGAAGGGACAATGGCTGCTGCACCTGGGGAAAGGGCCCCTGCCTTCACTGGAGAGGAGTTGGAGAAACTTGTGGATGGGGTCCTCCCCCAGTATGCGCTACTCTACGGTCCTCCAGACCAACAAGTGAGTTTAATTCAATCTGGATTTGGGGCCACTGGCTGGCTTGGGGGCCTGGCGGGGGGCCTGGCGGGGATGGGGGGCATGTTGGGCCTGGCGGGGGGCCTGGCGGGGATGGGGGGGCATGTTGGGCCTGGCGGGAGCATTGGCGGGGGGCCTGGCGGGGATGGGGGGCATGTTGGGCCTGGCGGGGGGCATGGCGGGGATGCGGGGCATGTTGGGCCTGGCAGGGGGCCTGGCGGGGGGCATGGCGGGGGTGGGGGGCATGTTGGGCCTGGCGGGGGGCCTGGCGGGGATGGGGTGCATGTTGGGCCTGGCGGGGGGCATGGCGGGGGGCCTGGCGGGATGGGGGGCATGTTGGGCCTGGCGGGGGGCATGGCGGGGGGCCTGGCGGGGATGGGGTGCATGTTGGGCCTGGCGGGGGGCATGGCGGGGGGCCTGGCGGGATGGGGGGCATGTTGGGCCTGGCGGGGGGCATGGCGGGGGGCCTGGCGGGGATGGGGGGCATGTTGGGCCTGGCGGGGGGCCTGGCGGGGATGGGGGGCATGTTGGGCCTGGCGGGGGGCATGGCGGGGGGCCTGGCGGGGATGGGGGGCATGTTGGGCATGGCGGGGGGCATGGCGGGGGGCCTGGCGGGGATGGGGGGCATGTTGGGCCTGGCGGGGGGCATGGCGGGGATGGGGGGCATGTTGGGCCTGGCGGGGGGCCTGGCGGGGATGGGGGGCATGTTGGGCCTGGCGGGGGGCATGGCGGGGATGGGGGGCATGTTGGGCCTGGCGGGGGGCATGGCGGGGATGGGGGGCATGTTGGGCCTGGCGGGGGGCATGGCGGGGGGCCTGGCGGGGATGGGGGGCATGTTGGGCCTGGCGGGGGGCATGGCGGGGATGGGGGGCATGTTGGGCATGGCGGGGGGCCTGGCGGGGATGGGGGGCGTTGGGCCACTGGCAAGGAAAATGCTGACAAACTTGAACGTGGTATTTCTCCCTCCCTGTACGTGTCACATAGGTCCGCGCCCATGAGAAGATCGGGATTTGGCGTGCCATCGCCAAGGAAGTCCGGACCCTGGGGGTCCACCATCGACGGGGCACCCACTGCCGCAAGAGGTGGGAGGACATCCGCCGCGGGACCAAGAAGACCGCCGAGTCTCTGCTGGGGATGGCCTCACAACGTAGGCGGGGTGCCTGCCGTCAACTGAGCCCCCTGATGTTCCGGATCCTGGCGGTGGCCTACCCTGATTTGGATGGGCGCGTGAGGGCAGCACAGCAGACACAAGGGGGTGAGTCCAAGCATTATCTACTCTGTTGTCGCGCAGTGGAGGTGTCTGGGTGGGGGAGGAGGGCTGTGGGTCCCCCTAGGCCAGGGCGATATCTGTAGGCTGGGCACCCCCGTAAGCCCCTGTGTCCCCAGCCACCACCCTCAGTAGTTTGTCAGTACAGCCATCCCTGGGCCGTGTCATCCATGGGTGCAGTTGTCAACTCTAGGCGTGTAGGGCATGTTCCACAGAATGCGTAGCGGACCCCAAGTGCGCAACTTAGTGCAGGGGGCATCTGTGTCTGTCATGTCCGCTAACTGTACCGGAGATCCATGTAATCAATATCCCTTTATTTCTCTCTCCCCCCCCCTTTTTGTTTGTCTTTCTGTGCTTGTGTGCATCAGCATCATCAGGCGGAGGAGAAGTGGCATCGGGGCAGGAGGGAGCTGCATCTCACATGGCCCAGGAGGGCCATGCCACAGAGTCAGACTGGACCAGTGAGACGGAGGGCGAGGGGAGCTCCACGACGGGGACGACTGGACCCTGCAGCGACACGGACACGTCCTCGGAAGGGGCTCCCTTGCGGGGGTGGCACCATCCGTGCCCCCCGCCATTACAGGTACAGCCGCCACCCAGCGCACCATCTCCGCCCTCCCAGCAGCCCCTCAGCGTTCGCCCCGTGCCCGCTCTGCCAGGAAGCCGGGCATCTCCTTCGCCCCAGGCACCTCAGGCCCTGCCCCTGTTACCCCCGCTGCCCTCAGTGAGGAGGTCATTGACCTCCTCCGAACGCTCATTGTTGGGCAGACTACCCTTTTGAATGCCATCCAGGGGGTGGAGAGGGAGGTTCATCGCAGCAATGCGTACCTGGAGGGCATTCATTCGGGTCAGGCTGCCCATCAGCGATCGTTCCAGGCTCTGGCCTCAGCACTGACGGCAGCCATTGTCCCTGTCTCCTGCCTGCCTCTACTAACTCCCTCCTCCCAGTCTCCTGTTCCTCTGCCTGTCCCACCCACACCATCAGACCAGCCTGCACACACCTCAACACCCAAGAGAAGCTCATCCAAACATAAGCACCACAGATCACGCAGACATTCACACACGCAACATTCCGATGCAGACATGCCAACAGTCACTACCACCTCTGTGACCCCCACCTCCTCGTCTCCCTCCTCCCTCCCTGTGACGTCTACACTCACACCTCCATTCACCTCACCATCAGCCAGTGTTTCCATCACCAGCACACCCTCCACTCCAGTCCGCACACGTGCAGTCACCACCCCCACTGCCATTTACACGTCCCCTGTGTCCTCTCCCACTGTGTCTGTCACCCCCTCTTCCACACCACACAAACGCAGCCACCCACCCACCCAACAGCCATCCACCTCACGACAGCCTATCCCTCCTGCACCTGCACCCAAAGACAGCAAACGTGACTCACCTACAACCACATCCTCTCCCTCCACTCCCATTCCCACTGTACCTACCACTCTCCATTGTCCCAAGAAGCTCTTCCTCGCCACTACTAACTTCTTTCCTGACCCTGAGCCCCCCCCTCCTTCTCGTCGGGGTAAGAAGAGCACCTCAGCCACCACCAGCCCTGCAGCCCCCTTGACAAGTGTGCAGGGGTATTGGAGCCCGCCAGCCCGCATGTCTGGATCTTCGCCCAGCAGCAAGGGGACAGCCAGCCCACCCCCTGGGAAGAGGAGCAGAAGGCGGAAGGGCCGCCGCAGGAGCCCGCCTTCTACATCCCCCCCGGACACCACCCAGAGACAGTCACCAGCCACAGCTCCAAAGGGAGGAAAGGGCCACAGGCCCACGACTAAGGAGGGCAAGGGCAGCAAGTCGGAGAGGTCAGGCAGCAGGCCTGCTGCCCAGGAGGAGCCCACAACCCCCATAGCCGCTGCCCCGGGAGGAACCGGCACAGCTGCCCCGGGAGAGCCCACCACCCCCATAGCCGCTGCCCAGGGAGGACCCAGCCCAGCTGGCCAGGAGGGCCCCACCACCCACAGCCCAGGTGGGCATTGAAGGAGCACCATCCCCGCTGCCCAGGAGGGCACCACCAGGCAATGAACAGTTGGCCATAGACCGGCCGCCGTCTCCAGAACCGCTGAACTGGGCCCCGCCGTCTCAAGCACCGCTCCGCTGGGCCCCGCCGTCTCAAGAACCGCTGAACTGGGCCCCGCCGTCTCAAGCACCGCTCCGCTGGGCCCCGCCGTCTCAAGAACCGCTGAACTGGGCCCTTCAAGGCAAGGAGCGCTGAACTGGGCCCCGCCGTCTCCAGAACCGCTGAACTGGGCCCCGCCGTCTCAAGCACCGCTCCGCTGGGCCCCGCCGTCTCAAGAACCGCTGAACTGGGCCCCGCCGTCTCAAGCACCGCTCCGCTGGGCCCCGCCGTCTCAAGAACCGCTGAACTGGGCCCTTCAAGGCAAGGAGCGCTGAACTGGGCCCCGCCGTCTCCAGAACCGCTGAACTGGGCCCCGCCGTCTCAAGCACCGCTCCGCTGGGCCCCGCCGTCTCAAGAACCGCTGAACTGGGCCCTTCAAGGCAAGGAGCGCTGAACTGGGCCCCGCCGTCTCCAGAACCGCTGAACTGGGCCCCGCCGTCTCAAGCACCGCTCCGCTGGGCCCCGCCGTCTCAAGAACCGCTGAACTGGGCCCCGCCGTCTCAAGCACCGCTCCGCTGGGCCCCGCCGTCTCAAGAACCGCTGAACTGGGCCCCGCCGTCTCAAGCAACGCTCCGCTGGGCCCCGCCGTCTCAAGAACCGCTGAACTGGGCCCCGCCGTCTCAAGCACCGCTCCGCTGGGCCCCGCCGTCTCAAGAACCGCTGAACTGGGCCCTTCAAGGCAAGGAGCGCTGAACTGGGCCCCGCCGTCTCAAGAACCGCTGAACTGGGCCCCGCCGTCTCAAGCACCGCTCCGCTGGGCCCCGCTGTCTCAAGAACCGCTCCGCTGGGCCCCGCCGTCTCAAGAACCGCTGAACTGGGCCCCGCCGTCTCAAGCACTGCTCCGCTGGGCCCCGCCGTCTCAAGAACCGCTGAACTGGGCCCTTCAAGGCAAGGAGCGCTGAACTGGGCCCCGCCGTCTCCAGAACCGCTGAACTGGGCCCCGCCGTCTCAAGCACCGCTCCACTGGGCCCCGCCGTCTGAAGAACCGCTGAACTGGGCCCTTCAAGGCAAGAACCGCTGGCCCTTTGGCAGACGTGGCAGGGCAGGATCTATCTCGGGCAGGGCTGCAGGATGTCCTCTGGCCAACTTGCCTCCTCCAGTGGCAGTGGGGTCTGTTATGGACTGTATGGACTGTGGCTTTGCTCTCCCCAGGATGGCCCAGTGGGCAGGCCACCCACTGTATGGACTGTTTGGACTGTGGCTTTGCTCTCCCCAGGATGGCCCAGTGGGCAGGCCACCCACTGTATGGACTGTATGGACTGTGGCTTTGCTCTCCCCAGGATGGCCCAGTGGGCAGGCCACCCACTGTATGGACTGTATGGACTGTGGCTTTGCTCTCCCCAGGATGGCCCAGTGGGCAGGCCACCCACTGTATGGACTGTTTGGACTGTGGCTTTGCTCTCCCCAGGATGGCCCAGTGGGCAGGCCACCCACTGTATGGACTGTATGGACTGTGGCTTTGCTCTCCCCAGGATGGCCCAGTGGGCAGGCCACCCACTGTATGGACTGTTTGGACTGTGGCTTTGCTCTCCCCAGGATGGCCCAGTGGGCAGGCCACCCACTGTATGGACTGTTTGGACTGTGGCTTTGCTCTCCCCAGGATGGCCCAGTGGGCAGGCCACCCACTGTATGGACTGTTTGGACTGTGGCTTTGCTCTCCCCAGGATGGCCCAGTGGGCAGGCCACCCACTGTATGGACTGTTTGGACTGTGGCTTTGCTCTCCCCAGGATGGCCCAGTGGGCAGGCCACCCACTGTATGGACTGTTTGGACTGTGGCTTTGCTCTCCCCAGGATGGCCCAGTGGTCATGGAGTCCCCTCGTGGATCTGGCGTTGTGTACTCAAGTGGCTGAGGTGCCCCCCCTTCCCTTCCCCCTGAGGTGCCTGTCCTATTTTCTTTCTGATGCCCCTGCAGTGTTCTCTCCGTGGAGTTCTTGTCGTGGGACTGGGCCTTGCCCCTTTGCACAGGACCCCTGTGATCCACGGACAGTGGTTGGACTACATTTAGTAGCTGTATATATTTTGTACATAGTTTATTTATTTATTGGGATTACTGGTGTCCATATTTCAATATATCTGCCCGTTTATGATCTCTTCTTTTGGTCTTTGCATTATTTCGGTGGGGGGTGGTTTGTGGGTTGTGACAGTGATCTGTGGGAATGCATTGATGTGTGTGTTGTAGTGGGTGTGGGTGGGTGGGTGTGTGCCGGTAATCTTTTCCCTCCCCTGTGTCGTAGGTGCAGTACTCACCGATGTCTTCCGCGCCGCCGGGCGTGCTCCTGGTATATGAGCAGGTATAGGAGTGCGGGGATGACCTGCAACTCTGGTTCCATACTGCCGGAATCTCGCGTGGAGTGCGTAGAGGTGAGCGTTTTCCCGTTCGTAGTCTGTTTCCGCCGTGTTCTTATCGGCGGTGCTCCCGCCCCGGAAAAGGTGGCGGATTGGTGGGTCGTAATAGGGTGGGCGGTACATTGTCTGCCGCCTGGCTGTTGGCGGGAACCGCCGCGCTGTTTGTTTGTACCGCCGTGGCGGGCGGAGTGTTAATACGGCGGGCTGTGTTGGCGGTTCCCGCCAGGGTCAGAATTGCATATTTTAGACCGCCGGCCTGTTGGCGGCTTGGCCGCCGCTTTATCACCGACCGCCAGGGTCAGAATGAGGGCCTTAGTGTTCCATTAGAACATTCTGAAGTAATCTGCTGCACAGGTGTATGGATAGACAGAAAGAAAAGACAGAATAGGTTTTCTCAGACTCCTGCAAGGCCCTGAACCCACACGCTACATTGTGTTCATCATTCATTTAGTCGTGCTTCTGTAAAACCACTTCCAAACCTTACATTTCTTTCCCACCAAAAAGGTTTCAAGCAGGGAGCATGAACAAGTCATTTCTCACCAGGTGACCAAAGGGAATGGCCCACTCTCACATATTTGTGATTTTAAGAATCTTTTTACCTGCCTTGCTCTTTGGTGAAGCCACCCATTAAAATGTTTTACAAACTTTCTACATAATCATCATCTTCTCCCAACATGCTTCTCTCTTGTGCTACATAATGGGAATTTCCTCTCACCAAGTATCAGTCACATAGACTACAGGATCTGATCTCATATCAAGTCTAATCCTCACCTGTTCTTGGTGCAGCCACCCAAAAACAGAATCTCCCTTTTCTGCCATGTATAATTGCCCTCCTGTTCTGCTTGTTCTGCACCCTTTAACACTCCAAGAGTACCCTAAAATATCTATCCTGTGTCCAGTGTAGCTGTTCTAACATGTCAGTTGGCAGCAGTGCTAAACCTTCACATAATTGTAGGACCAACTTCTTCTTTGGTGAACCAGGCACAGAAGTCAACCGTGACTTGCAAATGTTGCCTGTTCAGTGAAACAGTACTCAACATGGCTAACGCCATAAACATTTCAGAAAATGTCAGGCGTGCATTAACACAACACAACCATGGCTTATCGGATGAAGGTGGCAATGTTACATTTATCAAGAGAGCTCAGGAAGCTTATCAAACAGAAAAATTATATTCTTGGGTTACCTTTCCTGAGGAAGACAATACAACATACATATTTCATACGTACCAGATTGCAAATGTACCACAGCGGTACCGAGCATATTAATGTCTAGAGATACCCCTTTCCTATCAAGCACATCAAAATTGGTTCAATGGTGCCCTACCACATGTAATTCAACCAGTGAGACTAGGTCCCTTAGGTAATAACTGACCAATATGACTTATGTCATATACACACCACATCCTGGTGTACAGGCTATGCAAGTAGCTGATGTGCAAATACAACTATATAGACGATTAGTGCAATTTACTATGCGGCCCTTGAACACTTCCCCAGCATGGGCAACACCAGCTGGTCACCAATTGGCAGTTACTGGGAGTAGCCCACAAACAGTACATTCTATCATGGGCATAGCGCCCACAGAATGTGAAAAGATTCTGTTCTAGACAGCACAAACGACTAACCAGCTAGAAGCAGTGTTCCCCCATACAGGACCCCAAAATAAACAGAGAATTCTCAAAATGTGGTGCCATTCGGAATCGTTCCCTCAGTGGATGACTGCACCACATGGGGTACAGTCTTCTTTGCAATTTACACTACTACACATGGTACCCTGACACTTCCCAATTTGCCGGAAGTTTTAAAACAAATTCAAAATGAGCACAGGCTGCTCCAGCCTGGATTTGGGGATGAAACTGATGCGCAATTTCGACACAGTCTCCTCAGTAATAATAAAGAGGAAGCAGTAGCCTTGGCTATGTTCCAGCAGCTCCGGGAGATTCCCCAGCTGGAACAGGAGCATCAACTACCAAAAATGATCTCCGAACCCTATACTAGTATAGGATGGCATAGTTTGGGAGTCAAGCCGGAAAAGCCTGAAATTCAGAGTACCAGCCCCTAAGGACGATACTAAACAAGCACTAGAGGGTTCTAAAAAACACAGGGATAAACAAAAACAAAATAAAGACAGACAAAGTCAGAGAGCAGACTCTCCACACCCGGAGAGCTCAGAAAGGAGATATAATCTCAGAAATAGAGAAACTTTAAAAGCTCCTGACAGATATACTGATTCAAGCCCCTCTTGTTCCTTTCAGGATGCATCAGATAGACGTAGCGAGAGGGTGGGACGGTCAGAGCAATATCCTGACTACATGAAACAGAAGAAAGACTCACAGCGGTCTTCAGACAAGAAAGAAGACAAGTCCCCACAACAAAAGACAGAATTTAAAAATAAAAAGTTGGCAGCAATTTCAATTAATCATGCCAGCAAACTTGAGAACATTGCTGAAGAAAATGACGTTGGCAGTGACCCAGTGCAGTAGAAGTCACAATATGTCTCCAGAGTCTGAAATATCATCTGGATGTGACAGCAACTAGCGACTTTCATGCGGTCAAGACTGTGGCGGGTGCATTCTTCCAGCCCAACAGGGTTTATGATTTAAACATCCAGATTGAGGGAGCCATAGAGGGCACCATTAGTGTAATATTTTGGGATGAACTTAATTGTGATATCCTACTGGCAGAAAGAGACTGGCCACCCGAACACATCCATAAGCTCCCACACGGGGAAGATGTAACTTTGCCTTCTTTCTCTGATCTTGTTCCAGAGGCTGTGAAACAAGCCTACTCTCTTAACTGAGCTTTGGTGCAGGCACCTGCACTATACCCCAACCATGTAGGTTGGGATAAGGATCCCCCTACCATGTAATAACTATCAGGTCTACACCCCAGCCTCAGACCCAATCTCCTGTTAAACACAAGGCTAAAGCTCCAGTAACAGAAATATTCACTCAGCTTGAGTTCCAGGGTGTAATTGAGCCCTGTGTCTCTGAAATGAATAACCTGGTAATCCCTGTTGCAAAAGTAGACCATTCATACTACAGACACCTAAACAGTCATACAAACACTTACGCAATTCAAAATTCACACAGCACTGCACTAATTAATAACATAGTGCATAAAAAATACAAAACAACAAGAATATTTCCAACAGTTTCTTCTGCCAGAACTTAGCACATGAAAGTCGTGACCTGAGTGCATTCTCATGTGGCTCACAAAAATGCTTCTGTCATTTGCCCCAGGGCTACAGGAACAGCCCAGGGTTGTTCTCAGTCCGTCTAACATCAATATTGCATGATATTGACCCGGAGGCGTTGTCCTATGTGGATGATATCTATCTCACAGATGACAACCTCAACATTCATCTTGCCAGAGTTGATCTGATAGTTCTAGGATCCACTGCCCTTGGCCTCAAATTCAATTTCAGGAAAACGAAAATAGACTTTCTCAGGGATATGAGCTAACAAGTGAGGGCAAGAGTCTGGCCCGCACTTTTTAGAAAAATGTGCTCCATTACAACAACCAAACACTATCAAGAAACTGCAGTCTTTACTTGGTTTCTTCAATTTTGGGGGAACTTACATTCCAAATTCTGCACAACACATAAAGCCACTCTATGATTTAATTCACCCAGATTTCTCAAACAGAACATACATTCATCCTTAGAGGATAGCAGCAGGACATACTAGAAGCAAAACACTTACACACTTGCGAGAACAAAACAAATTTGGTCATCAGAATTGTTGGCTGGTGCCACTGGGTTCACTTATGTCACCTTTAATAGGGGCCACACAGTGCCCATAGCATATAAATCACATTTATATTCCAATGCAGAACAATGCTTTGCACCCACAAAAAAGATTCTGACTGCTGTACAGATGGCTGTCATAAATGAGAGGCCACTTTCCCAGGGGAAACGCATTATTGTCGTTACCCCGGTGCCAGCCTTAGAGCCTGTCACCAAAGCAAGCGTTTCGAATGCTAAAACATTACCTCCACGCTGGATTCAATGGGCAACCTCCCTGGCTGCCACTGATGTTGACTGCATCTTCGACCCAAAACTTCAAGCACAAGAATTTCTCCAATACAAACAGGAGTATCCCGCATCTCTTAACATCTTGGCACTTGACAGATACCATACTGTCATTTACACTGATGGTTCACCACAACCAGCTGTATGTACAAAACATCAATACTCAGCCGCTTGTTAAGCCGTGAGCAGGGTGAAGAAGGATGGTGTATTACACCCTCACAGTACCTACACGCATACCCTAGGGGACTGCACAGCCCAATTGGCTGAGCTTAAAGCTCTCATCTTGGCACTGGAAAATACACATTCAAGACACCTCACACTGATCGTGTGATTCCTTCTACTATGTCGAGTCCTACAATGATTACCTTAATCATTGGCAGCTGAACGGATTCAGGTACTCAAAGGGGAACAACATAAAACACAGAACTCTGTGGAGGAGGGTGGCTGATCTTAAGGATATGCTACCAGATGCTCATGTAGTACATACATTGGGCCACCATCGCGTATGAGTACACGTTATTGGTAACACCTTGGCTGATAAAGGGGCCAAGTACGCAGTAGGTACGGCTTCTATTGCTGCAGTGACTCGTTTTCACATGAGATTGGATAATTAAATTTTGGCTGCCGTGAAAGCTTCGGCTAAAGGCAAGCCTCTTCCAAAAGCGTACCTAACAAAATACTCCTACCATATCAGTGAACAGAATGTTGCCTTTGCAACAGTTCCGGGGGTTGGAGATCGAGTGATCCCCAACCAAGACCAGAGATTAGAACTCAACAAAGCAGCGCATGAGGGTGTTGCATCTGCTCACGCTGGTGTTTCAGCCACAATAACACTTTTGCAGAAATGCTTTTAGAGGCCAGGTCTCTGCAAACAGACCAAGCAATCCTTTGCTGTGACATTTGCCAGCAAATTAAAGGCTCAAACATCAAATGCCCTCCGCAGACATCCCTCTTAGTGTCCAACAGGCCACTACAATGTGTGTACCTGGACCACTGTGGTCCCCTACAACCTGATGGTGCATACAAATACATCTTAGATGCTTTTTATGATTACTCTAGATTCCTGTGGATATGGCCACAGCAGTCGACTGACGCTCAAACTGTTATAAAAGGCTTACTGGTCTTTATCAGTAAAAATGCGGTTGCAGCATTCCACTCAGGCCAGGGCGCTGCTTTTGCCTCTAGGGCATTCAGGGACACCATGAGAACGATGGGTGTTGAACTCCATTACTCTTCCCCATATCATCCAGAGGGTAATAGTTGTGTGGAGAGGAGGAATCATGACCTAAAGCAGTCCTTAACAGCTAGAGTATTAGGTTGAGGCTGCATCTGGCTTTATCACCTAGATGGGGTCCAGAGAGCACTGAATAATCTGCCAAGACAGTCCTTGGGAGGACGCACTCCTGACAAGGTCCTCTTTGAGATACCTATGTGTGTCCCAGGTCTAGATGACTCTGGTATGATGGCAGCAGACACACCTTTTGACATAAATCAACATCTCACTGTCTTACAGGAGCTTCAGCAATTTTGGATGATAATTCATCCACTAGTGCTGCCACCTTAGGAATAAAGGAATTGCCAACAACTTCTACAGGCTGGATTCCTAAAATTGCAGATCTGGTTCGAGAGAAGATTGCTGTGAAGAAGGAATTCAGCCCCTCGTATTGAGCACTGGTCCAAGTCCTGGGAATACAAGGCACCAGAACTGTCATTCTACCACCGCTGCAAGGTTCCAAAGGGAACAGATTTGCCTCCATCGACAACAAGTTGCACCATGTGGCTGATCCTGCTCAGTAGACTCAGACCTGCCTTGGGTAGTTCCTGGTCCCCTCTCACTACCCAACAGGATATACCTCTACAAAAAAGAAATAACAACTCTTCTGAATACACCAACATGTACAACGGTGCTACAAATGCTTCCCCGAGTCTGGGAGGGCGGAAAACAAGCTTTTGCTTATTCCTGTTACCACTTCACTGACAAGAACTGTCCAGGATGTGTCTGTCTTCTACTCCAATTCAACTCAAACTGACAACACCATCTACTATGAACCTCCATGCAAAGTAATGCACCGGCTCCTGTGTTTGCAGAGACTGCTTCTGGTTACTTTATCGATACTGATGACTTTTCTTCAACGTCATCTGCCCCTGCAATTAATACTGTTTCAAAAGCAGGTAAGCTGTACATTTGGCTTAAAAATAACTATTTGGTTTATCCATGGAATTATATGTGGATATTTCTGACATTGCTTGCCTTTCTGTTATGGATTGGTTTTGTGACTTTCTTTCTTTTTAAAAAAAAATGTTTTTATTTTTTATTTTTATTGTGCATTTTAGTGAAACAAGCAATGGGCCGATAGGGCTACTTTGAAAACAATTACATGGGAATGAGATACTGTGAGATCGGTATGCTGTAGAACACAATAGCATAACAAGCAAATTTGTGTAACAATTCAAAACTGTACATCTTGAGGGTTATTATGATTTGTCCCACATGTGACCTAAGGCGTATTTGTGGCCAAGCCCCCCCACCCTTTTGCATCCTAATCCCAAGTGGTAGTAGTTCCTCGATGGATCCCAGATATTAAAGAATTTCCTTGGGCACCCTCTAGCCTTGTTTGTCACTTTTTCTGTCATCATATATGTCCATAACCGCTTTTCACTGTCTGATTGTGGGTGGCTCTGCTGCCCCCCAATATTTGGCAATATCTCATTTGGCCACCACCAGCCCTAAATTGACAAATAGCAGTTTGGGCCTAGGGAGGTCTATGTCTGTTGGTACTCCCAACAGTATATATTTAGGATCTAGTGGGATCTTGTCATTCAGCACTGCATCGAGCTCACTCAGTATCTTAGTCCAGTATACCTGTAGGGTGGGACAGTGCCAGATAGTGTGCAGGAATATGCCCCTGGCTGACCCACATCTCAGGCAGTTCGAGGATGCGGCCCTCCCCATCATATGCAGACGTGACGTGAAATGTAGCATTTTGAAATGGATTAACTTCAACCTTGTTTTGAGAGCCCCTTCCCCACGGGTGCATTAGGGCAGCCTCCCATTCAGTGTTGTCCATGTCTCCCAGGTCCCTCCTCCATCTTTCCTGCAGTTTTTGCAGCTTATCAGGTATGTTGTTATTGATCGTTTTTTATGTCCAGGATACGGCTTTCCCTTCTATCTCCCACTGTAACAGTCTGCCTTCCAGTGGGGAATATTCTGGGAGATCATAGAGGACTGTCTTCTCAGCCTCCCATGCATGGTGCAATTGCATGTATTTGAACTGTTGTGCAGTATTTAGGTGGCATTCCCTTTGCCGGGAGCGGAATGATTTTAGCGGACCCTTCTCTAGCAGGTCTCCTATTGTGGAGATGCCTATCTTGTCCCAGGCTGTTAATCCCGGGAGTTCCCCAGTTCCTTAAGGTATGTCCCCTCCCATATTGGTCTTGCCTGCATAAGTCTTGCATGCTATCCCATATGCTTCCCAGTGGCTTTCCATGCCACTATTGTGAGTTGTGTTGGAGACAGTAGCTGTTGCATCCCCTTTCCCATCGTAAAGGTAGTGAAGAAAGAAATTAACTCCTCTCAAATAAGTAGGTGGGATGGTCCCCCGGTGGATGGCCCCAGTCATTTATCGCTATTAGGTGTGCTGCCCAGTAGTAGGCAGGTATATCTTGAAGGGATATCCCCCTGTCGTATTGGTTACGTTGGAGTGTTTGTAGCTCAATTCTCAGGTCTCCCCCATCTCACAATAGTTTGCGAAGTCCCTCCTCAAGTTTGGTAAAAATTTCATTTGGGATATGAGAGTTCGTGTTCTGGAGCACATATAATAACTTTGGCAGGGCTACTCTCTAGAACATGGCTGCTCTACCCATTAGTGTTAGCGGAAGAGTGCCCCACCTCTCCATGTCTTCTTGGTCAGTCTTTAATACTGCTTTGATATTACGGGAGAGACAGCGATCCTTGTCTTTAGTTATATAAATACCCAGATATTTAAATCCTTCGATAACTATTTTTAGATTTGTAGGGAGTTCTAGGCATTGCAGCTCCCCCCCACGAGGTATAAACTGGATTTATTCCAGTTTATTGTGTAGCCTAAATGAGCACCATAGTGTTCGATGATGCGGAACAGCTCAGCCAAAGTATTGTAGGGTTTGGCAACATAGAGCAGAATATCATCCGCATATAGCGAAATTCTCTCATCATCCCCCTCCTGCACCTGGAAGCCTATTAATGTTAGATGCTGGTGGATCATGCATGCTAGTGGTTTCAGCACCAGGGCAAATAGTAGTGGTGAGGGTGGACAGCCCTGACTCGTTTCCCTTCCTATTGGAAAATCCTCTGATGTCACCCCATTGACTCGAATGGCTGCCATTGGGCAGTGGGACAGTAGATATTGAGATCCGAATCCAAATTTCCTCAGGACTGTCATCATGAAGGGCCAGTGGACGGCATCAAATGTCTTTTCAGCATCTAGGGACAATAACATATGGAGTTTGTTCCTTTCTCTCATAGCCCTTAACTAATTATGAATTCTACGTAGTTTTAGACTGGTGGGTTGATTGGGCATAAAGCCTGTCTGATCGCCATGTATCAGAAGGGTGATAACTCCAATTAATCTTGTTGCAAGGATTGTGGCCAGTATTTTAGTTGATATTTGCTGAAGGATATCGGACAATAGGAACTACAGGCATCTGCTGGTCTGGCTGCTTTCAGAAGTACCACCACAACTATGTATGCCCCCTTCTTGATCCTGAACGCTATGTACCCATTTTGCTTCCCGTTCTCTCTTCCCCAACCATGCCAGAAGTCTGCCAGCTTTATCACCAGTCTCATATAGCTGGTGTTGGGTGGCTAGTGCCTGGGTTTTATCAGACTGGTGTGCCAGTACATGGTAATCATGTGGTAGGACTAATATTTGTCGTTTAGTATCAGGGTCTGTCGTCACCCCGGGCCTCCCTCCCAGGTCCAGCAATTGATGTTCCAGGGATTCTATTTCCCATGTCTCTCTTTGTTTCTTATAAGCTATGGCATTTTCTGTCTGGTCTCTGAGAACTGTCTTAAAAGCCTCCCAAGCTGTCACTGGCAGGGTTACAGAGTTGCAATTCTCCCTAGAGTATATCTGGGTTTCTGTTCTGAGTTCATGTGAGATATTCTCATCTTTGAGCTCCCATGCATTAAGTTCCTAACCAATCCGCTCACCTCTGGTCCCTATCTTGAGCCACAGGGGAGAGTGGTTGGACAGACCTCAGGCCATAAACTCCATTTCTACCATGGTCCCCCCCTCTCCTGCCAGTGCAAAGAGGTAGTCAAATATGGAAAACACCTTATGGGCCCCAGAGAAGTGAGTATGTTCGAGCATTAGGGTGCTGTCGCTGCCATAAGTCTGTGAGTCCCATTGTGTTTCAAAGCTTCCAGTGGGTTATCCCTGTCTGGTGTCTTTGGGGAGCCTTATCTATCTAGCCCTGGGTTCATTTCGTCATTGAAGTCACCTCCTATAAAGTACCTAGAGGAGGCTGTGTCTAGGAGTATCTCGGCCACTTTATCCAAGGTGCGTTTTTGCAGTGTCGGAGGGGGGCATAGATGCTTGCCAGTGTCACCTTTTCTCTTCCCGACTTCCTCATGACTGCCACATATGTGCCAGAAGGATGGACTCATGTCTTTGTGAGCCTAGACAGGGTTTTTTTCCTTGCCAGTAGTGCTACTCCCCTGGAGTCAGTGGTGTATCCTGCATGCGCAAGCAATTTTTTATGCCCCTCTGTATAGAAAGTTACATGGGATCCTTTCAAATGTGCCACCTGTAGGAGAACTATGCTTTGTTTATGTCTTTTGAGATACGTGGCTACCAGTCCTCTTTTTATCTTGTTGTCTAACTTATTCACATTCCAGGACAAGACAGAGCAATAACATTCATTCTATGTTTCCCATCTTCCCATCTACCGCTTGTGGGTGCGCCTAGTCCTCATGATAAGCTTGCGACCTATGTTAGTTAGAGTGCATTCCTCGTATTGTCGATCCGACAACTTCCCATGTTTGATTAGAGCTAACACCCCAATCCCCACCATCAGCACCCCCCTTAACCCTCTGTGAGCTCTTCCCTTAACAAACATAACAGCAACTACTCAGCAGAAAATATCAGGACGCCTGTAGCCCCTCCCACCCCCAAATCCCATGAAGGGACTAAACTTTAATTCAGATCAATTTATATACTTTGCTGAGGTGGCCGGTAAACATCACTCACTTGTTGGAATGTAGGTCACCACTGTCCAAAACTCAGCTTCTGCCTGGAATGGGAGTGGCCACTCCAGGGCCCCATATTTGTTGTCATTCCTTTGGGGTACAGTTGTCCTGTCTGGTCAGCTGGATTGTCCGCCTGGGCGGACGATGCAGCGTTGCTTGAGTAATGCGATTGCTTCCACTAGCAGATGCGATTGGTCAGTGTCCGACTCTTGAGACTCCCCAGAAGTCTTGTGCCTGGGTATCTCCTTTACCTTCATCCCGTTAGGTTTTTTGGAGCCTTTACATGTCTTTTCTTCAGATTCAGAGGACTGGATGATTTGCCACTGTGAATTATTTGAACCTCCTTTAGTTGTGCCCTATCTCTTTTGCGTGAATCTGTCCCACTTGGTGAGTTTCTGTTTTGCGGGGGCTTTGGACCAGACTCCATTGTGGGATGAACTTCCATTTTCCTGTTACCTTTTCCCTTTCACCGGGCCTTTCCTATGCCTCTTCCGGGGTTTGGAGAATGTGCACCTTTCCTTGAAAAATCACTTTGCGCTTCGCCAGGAATAAGAGTATATAATTGGATCTGTAAGCTGCGCAGCTTGGCCTTGACAAAAGTTCTTTGTTGGCGGTGCAGCTCGCAAGTTTAATGTGGGAAAATTTGAATCTTGGCGTTTTCATTTCAGATCTCCCCCATTTTATGGGCCTGAGCTACTATTGTGTCTCTAACTTGATAATTCAGAAATGTTGATATAATTGGTCTCGGGGGAGCCCCCAGGGGAGGTTTATTGCCCAGTGCACAGTGTGCATGCTTGATTATGAAACATGTAGAGGATTTGTCTTGGGGGAGCGTTCCTCACAGCCATTAGTCCCAAAATGCTGGCATGTTATGTCTGGAAAGCCTAGGAATCGCAGGTTGTTTCTTCTTGCTCTGTTTTCGGAGTCTTCCATTCTCCACAATATGTCTTTGTTCATGGCGCGGTTTTCAGTTACTTCTTTACAGAGTCTGAACTGTGTCTCTAGCTGGGATATTCTGGTTTTAGCTGATGATTCTCTATCAGCCACGTTTCTAAGGTCCTGCCTGAGGAGGGAGACTTTGGATCTAAACTCACCCAACTTTCCTTCTAGTATTTCATGTGAGGTCTGGATGGCCCCGCAGCATTAGATTTTAGCTTCTCCTCCTAAGTCAGCCCCTCGCCTCTGCCTGGATCACTCATCTCCGATCTCTTTCTGGGTTCGGACGACCTGTAGTAACCCTATGCAGCATCGTAAAATATTTCCTCCTTGGGGTACACAGGATAAAGAAGGATTTTTACAGGGCCGGGTCGCAGAGCTCTTTACTAAGTATCTGTCGGCTCTGCCATCTTGGCCCACCTAACCCGTTTTCTTTCGACAAATGGTCATTATCGCTCCTCTGTCAAGCCAGGGGATGAAGTTTTAACAACCTATCTTTCCTCACATCAGGTCCGAAGATACTTGTCCCTTGTGAACATTTCAGCAGTACTAATTGCAGATGGGATTGCTTGGGATAAAGTTCCCTTTGGTAGATATGGGCCTACTGAGGTTATACAAATTTCATATGTATTTAAAATGTCAATGACTGATGTAATTAAACCTGGTATTGTTTCTGATGACTGGGACGTTCAAACAGTTGATTCAGTGCTTGCTGAGCTTAAGATTACACTGTATTTGAAAGTAATGATGTGTACAATAACACAGCAAATTATGGGGAAATGTCCTGATACAATCATTGAGGACATTACTACCTGCACTGAGCTACTAGACATAGATCAGTATTTAGTTACACACAGTGGGAATACTGTTCAACTCCACCTGTGGGGAGCCCCAAAACACATAGAGACAATTTTGCATATTTTTCTGGGCATGACACTACAAATGCAGAGACATATTATTTCAAATTACCACCTTGAAGAACACGAAATATTTTGCAAACTGACACCAAATTGATCTATTCAGATCCCTTTGTTTCCAGCCTTGCAGTTGAAGGCTACGAGTACTAGAAAAATCACCATTGGTGTGAAAAGTGTATGGGGAACGAAAGGTTGACAAATTCAGGGTAGGGAAACTTTGTTTAGAGCGTGCCTTATTCCGGTTCAAATATTTTTGAATGACACAGTTCAACAGACCTCCTGCCTTAGTTTAGCAAAAATAAAAGAACTGAATGCGCCCAGTATCTCCACACCAGAAAAATTCAACAATTGGCAATCCTTCCTAAATATCACTGAGGAAGATCTAAATGCTAGGGTTCCTATAATTCTACTATTTCTGGTCTCAGTGGGTGGTTATTGTGGCCAGTAGACACAAATGGGTGTCAGGTGTGTTTTGTAAATGTCTTAGGGGGTTTCAAGATTAGCCGGCCGGACCCTCGCTTTGTCTCGGATCAGCACTTGGGAATAGTTACCACATACAGTGTGGGTAAACTGTGCTAACAATGGTTACAAACTAACGTGCTAGCAGCAGTCAAAGAACATCTTAATCTATGTTGCACCTGGCCCTTTTTGCAGGGTCATCTCTAATCTTTTTGCCTCCTTTCTCCTAATTTTTCCTGACCTGTTTTTGTTGGGTTTAGGACTCTGGGCACTTTACCACTGCTAAACAGTGCTAAAGTGCATATGCCCTTGGTGTAAATTGTACTGTTGATTGGTTTATCCATGCTCGGCATATTTAATTTACTGGTAAGTCCCTAGTAAAGTCTACTGGAGGTACTCAGGGCCTGTAAATAAAATGCTACTAGTGGGCCTGCAGCACTGAATGTGCCACCCACATAAGTAGCCCTGTAAACATGTCCCAGACCTGCTACCACAGTGTCTGTGTGTGCAGTTTTAAACTGACAGTTCGACCTGGCAAGTGTACCTACTTGCCAGGCCCAAACCTTCCCTTTTGGGTACATGTAAGGCACCTTTAAGGTAGGCCCTAGGTAGCCCCATGAGCAAGGTACAGTGAAGGGTAGGACACATACTGTGTGTTTTATTTGTCCTAACAGTGAAATACTGCCAAATTAGGGTTTCATTGTTGCAAGGCCGATCTCCCTGAGAGGTTAACATGGGGGCTGCCTTTAAATAACTTTAAAGCTCAGATTCCCTTTGAGGGCAGATAGAAATAAGGAGTTTGGGGTCTCTGAACTCACAATTTAAAAATACATTGTAGGAAGTTGGCTCTGTATGCACTATTTCAAAGTAAGGAATAGTATGCACAGAGTCCAAGGGTTCCCCTTAGAGGTAAGATAGTGGCAAAAAAGAGATAATACTAATGCTCTGTTTTGTGGTAGTGTGGTCGAGCAGTAGGCTTATCAAAGGAGTAGTGTTAAGCATTTGTTGTACACACACAGGCAATAAATGAGGAACACACACTCAGAGACAATTCCAGGCCAATAGGTTTTTGTATAGAAAAATATATTTTCTCAGTTTATTTTAAGAACCACAGGTTCAAGATTTACATGTAATACTTCACATGAAAGGTATTGCAGGTAGGTACTTTAGGAACTTTGAATAATCAAAATAGCATACACAGTTTTCACATAAATCACATATAGCCATTTTAAAACTAGACAGTGCAATTTTCAACAGTTCCTAGGGGGAGTAAGAGTTTGTTAGTTTTTGCAGGTAAGTAAACCACCTACGGGGTTCAAGTTTGGGTCCAAGGTAGCCCACCGTTGGGGGTTCAGAGCAACCCCAAAGTTACCACATCAGCAGCTCAGGGCCGGTCAGGTGCAGAGGTCAAAGTGGTGCCCAAAACGCATAGGCTTCACTGGAGAAGGGGGTGCCCCGGTTCCAGTCTGCCAGCAGGTAAGTACCCGCGTCTTCGGAGGGCAGACCAGGGGGGTTTTGTAGGGCACCGAGGGGGACACAAGTCCACACAGAAAGTACACCCTCAGCAGCGCGGGGGCGGCCGGGTGCAGTGTGCAAACATGCGTCGGGTTTGTAATTGAAATCAATGGGAGACCAAGGGGTCTCTTCAGCGATGCAGGCAGGCAAGGGGGGGGCTCCTCGGGGTAGCCACCACCTGGGCAAGGGAGAGGGCCTCCTGGGGGTCACTCCTGCACTGGAGTTCGGATCCTTCAGGTCCTGGGGGCTGCGGGTGCAGAGTCTTTACCAGGCGTCGGGATCTGAGGAGCAGGCAGTTGCGGTCAGGTGGAGCCTCGGGATTCCCTCTAGAGGCGTCGCTATGGGGGCCCAGGGGGGGCAACTCTGGCTAATCACGGTCTCGCAGTCGCCGGGGATTCCTCCCTGAAGTGATTGTTCTCCACAAGTCGAGCCGGGGGCGTCGGGTGCAGAGTGTCAAGTCTCACGCTTCCGGCGGGAAACGCAAGTTGTTTCAAAGTTGCTTCTTTGTAGCAAAGTCGCAGTCTTGGGTGAACAGAGCCGCTGTCCTCTGTAGTTCTTGGTCCTTCTAGATGCAGGGCAGTCCTCTGAGGCTTCAGAGGTCGCTGGCCCCTGGGTAGAGCGTCGCTGGAGCAGTGTCTTTAGAAGTGGGGAGACAGGCCGGTAGAGCTGGGGCCAAAGCAGTTGGTGTCTCCGTCTTCTCTGCAGGGTTTTTCAGCTTAGCAGTCCTCTTCTTCTTAGGTTGCAGGAATCTGAGTTCCTAGGTTCTGGGGAGCCCTTAAATACTAAATTTAAGGGTGTGTTTAGGTCTGGGGGTTAGTAGCCAATGGCTACTAGCCCTGAGGGTTGGTACACCCTCTTTGTGCCTCCTCCCAAGGGGAGGGGGGCACATTTCCATCCCTATTGGGGGAATCATCCATCTGCAAGATGGAGGATTTCTAAAAGTCAGAGTCACCTCAGCTCAGGACACCTTAGGGGCTGCCCTGACTGGCCAGTGACTCCTCCTTGTTTTTCTCATTATCTCCTCCGGCCTTGCCGCCAAAAGTGGGACCGTGGCCGGAGGGGGCGGGCAACTCCACTAGTTGGAGTGCCCTGTGGTGCTGTAACAAAGGGGGTGAGCCTTTGAGGCTCACCGCCAGGTGTTGCAGTTCCTGTAGGGCAGAGGTTCCCAAACTGTGCGCCGCGGCTTCCTGGTGCGCCGTCAAAACTAGCCAGGGGCGCCGCACACAGTCTGGAAACCACTCGGAGGTGCTTTTCATCGTGGTATTGGAAACAAAACCCCCTGCATTCATTATTGTGACCAGCGGAGGGCGCCAAAGTACCATTAATAATATCCCTATGACAAAAGAACAAAAATAGTTTCCAATACATGGTTTTCAGGAACCTGAACGAGAGAATAAAGAAGACAAACTGTAAATAGTGTAGGTACAGGTACAGGCTGGGATTACGTTCCCCCACCCGCCCCAAAAAAATAACATAATGGGGAGCCGTGGCCAACACGGCCAATAGGTCAAAGGAGCCGGGGATCGAAAAAGTTTGGGAACCACTGCTGTAGGGGGATGTGTGAAGCACCTCCACCCAGTACAGGCTTCGTTACTAGCCACAGAGTGACAAAGGCACTCTCCCCATGTGGCCAGCAACATGTCTAGTGTGTGGCAGGCTGCTAGAACTAGTTAGCCTACACGAATAGTCGGTTAAGGTTTCAGGGGGCACCTCTAAGGTGCCCTCTGGGGTGTATGTTACAATAAAATGTACACTGGCATCAGTGTGCATTTATTGTGCTGAGAAGTTTGATACCAAGCTTTCACAGTTTTCAGTGTAGCCATTATGGTGCTGTGGAGTTCGTGCATGACAGACTCCCAGACCATATACTCTTTTGGCTACCCTGCACTTACAATGTCTAAGGTTTTGCTTAGACACTGTAGGGGCACAGTGCTCATGCACTTGTGCCCTCACCTATGGTATAGTGCACCCTGCCTTAGGGCTGTGAGGCCTGCTAGAGGGGTGACTTATCTATACTGCATAGGCAGTGTGAGGTTGGCATGGCACCCTGAGGGGAGTGCCATGTCAACTTACTCGTTTTGTCCTCACTAGCACACACAAGCTGGCAAGCAGTGTGTCTGTGCTGAGTGAGGGGTCCCCAGGGTGGCATAAGACATGCTGCATCCCTTAGAGACCTTTCCTGGCATCAGGGCCCTTGGTACCAGGGGCACCAGTTACAAGGGACTTACCTGGATGCCAGGGTGTGCCAATTGTGGAAACAAAATTACAGGTTAGGGAAAGAACACTGGTGCTGGGGCCTGGTTAGCAGGCCTCAGCACACTTTCAAATCAAAACTTAGCATCAGCAAAGGCAAAATGTCAGGGGGTAACCATGCCAAGGAGGCATTTCCTTACATACATCTTTTAGTGAAGTTTGTTTTTAAGATTGTGAGTTTGAAAATGGCACTTTTAGAAAATATGCATTTTCTTGCTTGAACCATTCTGTGACTCTGCCTCTTTGTGCATTCCCCGTCTGGGTCACTTTGACAGTTGGCCTGTTCACACCTCTCCTCTGGACAGCGACTCAAAGGGAGCTGGGGTGTAGCCTTTATATCCTGATGAGCCATGTGAGGTAGAGTGGAGGGAGGAGTGGTCACTTACATCTGAAAGGACTGTGCCTGCCCTCACACAATGCAGTCTCCAACCCCCTGGCGTGAGTCTGGGGCCTGGCCTGGACAAGGAAGGATCTTGCAAACACTTGAGACTTTGCTTTGAAGTTTGCCTACTTCAGAGGCAGAACGGGTTATAATAAGAAGACCCAAAACCCCAGACTTTTATAATCTTTCTGGAATCAAGAGGAACCTCTGCCCAGGAGAAGAACTGAAGGAGGAGTACAGCCCCTTTGCTGTGTTACTGTGCTGGACTGGCCTGCAGTTGCTGCTTCTACCTGAAAAGAGTGCAAAGGGTGAACTTTGCTGTGTGTCCTGCTTCAGAAAGTTCTCAGAGGGCTTGGAGTAGAGCTTGCCTCCTGTTGGAAGTATCAGGGACACCAAAGACTTCAGTTTCCTCGACCTGCGGCACTGGGAACTGTGTTTTGTGCTGTTCAAGAGGAGAAGCCACTGCGGTGCCGCCAACGACGCTGCTGGCCTCAACCGTGAGCTGCCAATGCCGCACGGAGCAGCACTGCCCTGCTGTGCATCATAACCCTGGTCTCACCGATGCCGTCATCGGATGACTTCACTGAGCCGCTGCTCGCACCACGACCTGTGGGCCCCGCACTCTGGCATTGCCTGCGCACACCGCAGCCTGGGCATCCCTGACAACGCTGCTCCTGCTGACACCAGCGTCGCTGCCTGCACCGTGGCCTGTGGACACCGCTCATGAGGTACATGAGGAACCATCCCGTCCCGCACAGCAGCCCCAGTCCACCAACACCAGCATCATCGACTCCAGTGTCGTTAGCAGGCATCTTTCCCGCACTGTGGCCTGTGGACGCTGCTTGTGAGGGTTACGAAACACCGTCCTGTCCCGCACTGCTGGCTTGGGCCTACCGACTACAGCTCTTCAGCAAGAACGACACGCTGCCTGCACCATGACCTGGTGACACCGAACGTCACACCACCCCGCTTCACACCGCAGTCCTGGTCTCACCAATGCTGCTGGGTGCCGTCACGAGCCGCTGCCTGCACCGTGACTTGTGGGCACCTCACGTCGCATCATCTCGCTTCGCACGGCAGCCCTGACACCATCCACGCCAGCGCTCCTGACTTCATCAGCCTGGAGCTCGATCCGCAATGCATGTGACTTTAAAGGGCAGGACGATCCATGCACTGACTCCGGAACAGACACCGTGACACCACTCTGCGGAGTGCACCGAGAGGATCACGACAGCCTTCAAATCCAGGGTACTGTTTGCGGGTCTTCCCGACACCGTACCTTGCCCACAATGCCGCGGCCGGACTGAACTCTTGGTTTTGTTGATCACAACGCCGTAATAGCCCCAGGTGGAGCTATCGACTTCAAGGTACTGTATTTTTGAGTAAATCTTGCAGAATTAATATATCTATCACTGTTTGGTGGATTTTTTGGCGTATTTGGTCTCGTCTTATATATAGATAAATATTGGCTATTTTTCTGGTGTGGTGTCCTTTTGTAGTGTTTTCATTTATTACTGTGTGTTATGCGTAAATGCTTTACACATTGCTTCTGAGATAAGCCTGACTGCTCGTGCCAAGGGGGTGAGCATGGGTTATCTGAGCGGGTATCTCCCTTATCCTGAATAGAGTGAGGATCCCTACTTGGACAGAGTTCAAACTGACTGCCAACTAGAGACCCCATTTCTAACAATCTCCGTTCAGAGGAAATTGGCTTGCAGGATTTCTTGCTAGGTCCCAGAAAGCCCTGCTCTAAAAGATTCCTTATGCCATATACAATGAGATATGGAAGCTTTCGCAAATGGAAGCAGCTGCACATTTAAGGCACATAAAGAAAATTTAGAAAAGGCTTCAGGTGTTGTCGATAATGTCATGAATACTCTGTCCAACAGAACATACACCCTACATAACAGTGTCACCTACGATTGACATCATTCAGAATAACATGGCCTCGTCCCATGGAAATACGGTAACAGTAGTGACTTCTATGCTGCTTTTACTTTATCCAGGAAACAACAGATAATGGCTAAAAAGGAAGCAAGTTACACCATGCACAGCATAGAAAAGTTAGAAAAGCTGCCTTTCACCGTAGCAGAGACACCATCAACAGTATGGCTCGTTCATGGCATTATAATCTGCCAGTTTCCACCTTTTGTTTCACAAAATGCTTGAAACATCTTGCTGTGGGCAGATACGAGCCGCTAAGAGATAGCTATATTAAAGAAGAGTTGGAGTTGCCTTTCGAGTTCAAATGTCTGAACAGTAAAACAGAGGTCTTTCTGAGCACAAGCGAATGTGAGACTACTGTTAGTCATTCAGTGATCTGCAAGCAGGTGTCCCTTAATGGCCTTTGCAATGCGGGGGTCACAAACTTGGCCTGTTTTCTGAAGGGTACTCCTGTCCCTTTGATTCGTCTGGCATTTCATATATTTTGAATGGAAGTTATGTGGTTCTGAACGAACAGAGGTGTTGTGGGATGAGACCAGGAATTGCCTACGCAATTTCAGTCCCTCAAATTGTAGCTTGTTGTGGACATAGTCTATATGCTCCCCAAATAAGAGATAAGAGTAGCAGAATTGTGGCCTCAGATTGATACTACTAATGTAAATGATGACAAGGTGAGCAGACTAAGGCCCATATTTATACTTTTTTAGCGCCGCATTTTTACGCAAAAACGCCGCAAACTTACAAAATAATTGTATGTTGTAAGTTTGTGCCATTTTTGCTGAATGCAAAAATGCGGCGCTAAAAAAGTATAAATATGGGCCTAAATGTGCTACTGTTCCAAAAACAAATGGGGTTGACATCGGCTAGAGAGACGTATGCTCTCCAGATAGAATGATCATCAACTGAGATGCAATCCCTATTAGATAACAACTTCCCCAAGCACTTTGGAGAGCTGGTTTCCAGAATATTTAATGCATCAAGCACTACAGGGGATTGTGTACTTCTTTTAGGCTGTTGGGTCTGGATTCGTTTCCATCTTCCAGACTGTCTTTGGAGTCATTCCATCAGCTATCCATTCACTCTTTTCAAGTGTGTTTGGCAGCTTTCCTGCAACTTTCGCACTGATTGGTGGGATACTGCTGCTGCTGTTCCTAATATGAATGGGTTGTGCCTTTTGCAGCTGGTGCCTCTTCAAGTGTCTACCATTGGTGTGCCTTGCTGTTCTGCCAGTGCCTGCTATGGACCAGGAACTGATGATGTTCCCAATGAGGGTTCATTCACTGTCGTGCCCCATGAGACTGAGGCTGATTCACAAAACCACTTACGAGCCACCACTCGTCAACTATCTGCCTCCACTAGGCAACATGGATGATACTGCCTTCACGGGTGATCCTGCGCTTGGGGCTTCTACGCATTTCTGCCCCGTGGATCTGTCTGCCAATTCAGTCATCAATCTGACATCAATCTGACATCTGGCGATGTGGAGTAATTCCTGGATGCACTTCTTTTCGATGATTTCAGAGACATTCTTTAAGATCACGACTATTGTTAACTGATTTGACCATTGGCCTTATTCAAAAGTTAAAAGGTATTATGCCAAATTGCCTTATTAGTAAGATTAACTTTGGCCTGCTGTGCTTGTCATGGTCGTCATTTTCTTTCTTTCTATGTTTTAACTAGGTTTAATAAGATTTTAGCACGTTTTTAGCTTAGAGCATTTTAGCTGGGGCTCGTGCACCTTCCATGATGTCATCATTATGTCGTCATCCTTGTTCCGGCAATGGGGAGGGTTAGTGGATCCTACTTAGTTTTAATGGCAATCAGGAGTTTAGCTTAGCCTTCTGGCTTGCAGGCTTGTGCCTCTGTCACCCAGTGACTTTTAACCTACTTATCCTGCTCTGTTTTAGCTTATTTATTTTATTATTTCTTTTAAGATGGCTGCCTTTGTTTACAGTTTAGAGCAATGTTTTGATTTGCACTATCAGTGCCACTCTGTGAAGGCATCACTATCAGCGTCATAATCAAGTAATGTATGCAGGTAGGCACATCATGTCCCTTTCTCACTTATGGGTGACAGTAACATAATGTACACTTGTTGATGATTGTTTACATAACCTCCGTCACAAGTATGCCTCATTATTTATTCTTTTGGAACATGCCTGCATCAGGGGTCCTACATGGCCTGTATAAATACACCTCACACAGAGTTATCAGAGGGATTCGTACCAGATGACGTTGATGCTATCTATGCTGCACGTCGCTTTGATGCAGACCGAGCCTTTGTGTCACCACGAAATCTGATCGAGAGACCTCATTCTAAGGTAACGAGGGTTGGGGGGCTTCTCATGGACATGGTGCTGGCAGATTAGATTTATCACACCTAGCTCTCGCTAGGTTAGAGATTAGGTTCTCCATGCTAAGGTTTTTACATCTCATGTTCATTGCAAGATGGTGGGGGCTTTGTAGTCACCACTCTCCTCTTCACATTTCTGCTTCTTTCATTATTCATTATCCTAATAATTGCAGTTCAAGCATTTTACCGTAGATTGCAGTCATTTCAATAAATATATTGAAAACCTTCCTGCATCTTCTTCATTGCCTGTGTGTGACAGAGACTTATTGCTAGTGTGAGACTGAGACTTATTTCTAGAGTGAGAAAAGGGTACTCTCCGTTCCGCCACGAGTTCCCTGAGATGTTGCATGCTAGGGTCCAAACGTAAATGCTGCCAGAAATCACCTTTTACTGTTTGGGTTTTTGGTGAGGTACTGCTTGTGTACCACTCCAAGCCACTTCACTAGGCACAAATCCACTTTTCACCACTCTATGCCACTGCACTCTGCGCCAACCACTCCAGGCCACTGCAGTCTGCGTCACTGCAATCTACTCCACTCTACACCTTTCTACTCTACACCAGTGCATTTTACACCCCCCTATTCTACACCACCGCACTCCGCTACTGCACTCTACACCACTCCAGTCTAGGCCACTCGACTCTGTTCTGCACAACTCCACTCTACTCTACACCACTCTGTGCCTCTGCACTCTACTCTGTACCACTCAACTCTATGACCCTGCACACTAACGCCAACCCACTGTATGCCACGCTGATCTACACTACACTCTATCCCACTGCACTCCTCACCACTTTACTCTGTGCCATTACACTGTACACAACTCTACGCCACTGGAATCTACCCTGCACCACTCCACTCTGAACCAATCTACTCTATGCCACTCTACTTTACGCCACTGCATTCTATGCCACTGCATTCTACTCTGCACGACTGAACTCTGCCATTTCTCTCTATGCCACTCGACTGTGCACCATTACACTTTATGCAGCTCTACTCCACTGCTCTACTCTGCAACACTGCACTCTACACTACTGAACTCTATGCCATTCTACTCTGCACTACTGCATTCTATGCCAATGCACTCTACTCCACGCCACTCTAATCTGCATCACTCCACTCTACACCACTGTATTCTGCAGCACTCCATTCTACGCCACTGCACTGTGCACCAATCTACGACAATGTGCTCTCTGCCATTCCACTCTACTCTAATCTGCACCACTGCACTCTGTCACTGTACTCCAAGCCACTGCATTCTGACACTCTACTCTGCACCACTGCATTCTACGCCACTGTACTCTACTATGCACCACTCTCATCTATGCCACGACATTCTACAATGTAGCATTGCACACTGTTGAATTCTATACCACTGCATTGTGTTACCACACTCTACACCACTATACTTTGCAACACTCCACACCAATGCACTCTACACCCATCCACTCTACGCCAGACCACTGTATGCCACTGTACTCTACTCTGCACCACTCTACTGTATAACACCCGCTGCACTCTACTTTGCAGCACTGTATTCTATGCCGCTCAACTCAACACCACTCTTCTGTATTCCACCACACTCTACGCCAATGACTCTACATCACTGCACTCTACTCTGCAACACTGCAATCTACGTCACAAAACTCAACACCACTCTACTCTGCACTACTGCATTCTATGCCACTGAACTATACAGCACTCTACTCTGCATCTCTCCAATCTGTGCCACTGCTGTCTGCAGCACTCCACTCTATGCTACTGCACTCTGCAGCACTCTACTCAACCCTGCACCATTCTATGCCACGCTACTCTGCACCACTGCACTCTACACCACTGCACGCTACACTCCTGTACTCCACACCACTGTACTCTACGATGCAGCACTCTAATCTACAATACTGCATTCTACGATGCTGTACTGTACACCAATGAATTCTGTACCGCTGCACTCTACACCACTATACTCTGCCACACTCTATGCCAAAGCACTCTACACCAGTCCACTCTTCCCTATGCGACTCCACTGTACGCAACTGCACTCTGTGCCACTCCACCCTACCACACTCTACTCCTCTCTTCGCCATTCCACTCTATGCCATCCCATGCCAATCTCCTGTACGCCATTAACATTTAGCTATGCTGAACAACAGGCACGCTGGTGTACAACATGGTTGAAGCACATTGGCAAAGCCAATAGCTCTTGCATTGGTGAGACCTTTTGGCTTTGCCAATGCTTGTTTGAAGGGCTATCAGACCTCCTTTTGCTCAAGTATAATTCTGGATGGCAGCTAACTGGAGCCAACACCTAGATGACAAGACAATAGAAAAAAACAATGTGCGCTCCATCTTATCATTTCACAATTACTTAAGCGAAACTGATTTGGAGGCAGTTTTTTTTTTTACTTTTTCAACTCCCTATGTAAGAGATGTGCCCCCACTGCGATGTAATATATATAAATGGCACCAACTATTTATTTTTTTATTCTTTCATAGCACTATTCATCCGGGTGTAGAGTGTCTGGGCACTTTACATCACACAAACAGCCACAAAAAAATCATAAATGTGTGTAATTCAGTGTAGAGAAAATGTTACATAAGACAGTCGGGTTATAACTTATAAGGTGTAGAAATAACACGTCATCCATACTTGTAGGTATTATATGTTAAGATGAGACGGTTGGGAGAAACAAAAAAGTCAGGATATAAAAACTAATGTAATGATTGTGGTTGTCTATGCTAATAATAATTTATTAATTCCCAAAGGAACCATTGTTTGCAATCTTAGAATAACAAAAGATTAAGAAAAAAAAGGATCTCATTGCATGAATTACAGTTTGCATGCAGCTCCTTGACGCTGGTAAATAAAGCAATGTGCTATATTAGAAGGCTTGCAACGTATGAACTGGAAGTAACAAACTGATCTCAGTGCCACGCAGTAGCTCATTTACCTATCTAAATAAAAAACAGATCTTTGATCTGCATGTTACATAATGTGCTTTGCAGCAGGCACATGTATGCTACTTTTTGAGTCAAAACTGTGACTAGAAAAAACACAGAACTCTCCCAGAACTATGTTAACCACAAGTGTTATCTTACTGCTTTTACTGCTCTTACCACTATTATTGTCCTCTCAAAATGGCTGGGTAGACAATGATCTCTGCAGCAGGTGTCTTAACTCAGTAAGATATTTTAACATGTAGACTCCTTTTGACCAAATAAGTAGCCTAGAACAGATTTACTGTCACATTTATCCTTGCGGTCAATTTCTTTGCAGCAGATCTTTTTAAAAATAAAAGTAAAAATTGGCGGCCAGACTCTACTTTTCAAGCTCTACATTTCATGACTCCACCCTCTTTTTTCCGCCACACCTTAACCCCCAATTTATGGGTTCCATATTTTTTTTTTCAATTCCAGCACTGCTTGAAACGACCGACTAATGTGGCTAGTGGTCAGCCTTTAGCAGCTGGCACACAGGTTACGTGATTCTATTTCTTCAAACTAGAAATTAATGTTATATCAGCGAAGCTCTGCAATACAATGATCCCTCTCTAACTGCTACCTGTAAAATATTCAAGGTACAGACTCTGTACCTCTAACAAAAGTAACATATATCTTAATGAGTTTCTGTCACTTTCACTTTTCTTTATTTAACTATGCTTAGCTTACAAATATATTATCTATCAAGGGAGCACATCACAATGTTACCCCTTTGGATTCATGCTAAGCCACACAAGGTTAGTCACAAAACAAAGCCTCAATTAGATAACCCTCAACTGAATGCATTTGTTGGCACTTATGTGAAAACAGTAACCATCCTTCTTTTAATGAAAATCAATTTTCCTCACAAAAGATCATATTATTAGTTACAAACAACGCACCCTCTATGCGTCAACAACATGTAATACTTAGATATGCTACCCCTTGAGTGAAAGCATTTCTAACAAATTAAATATGATTCATTGAAATGAACTAGGCTAACAAACTGGTATTCAAAGAGACCAGCCCTGTACAATATCCATGTGAGCGTGGGCCAAGCAAGATGGGTTATAAAGCATGTCACTAAATATGCCACTCTGAACTCCATGCTTTCCTACAGAGTTATTTCCAAATGAGCCCACTCCTTTTTTGAAAAGTTATATGGCTCTCGAATTTTCATATTGTTATTTTCGTAGCAAAATACAAGTCTACAAATTTCATACAGATTTCACTTGAGCCAAAAACTGATTGTCAATAAATATGGTACCTAATGTACAAAACGTTATTAAATTTATTAGCACACATTTACATTTTAATGTGAAACTTTACAGCCCAAATTTACAAATATTTTGTGCCAGGTTTGTGGTACTTTTGTAATGTAAATTAAATGCAGTGTTGGGTGTGGTATTTACTAGGGGTAGGCAGAGTGCTGCAGAATTCCGTAATCGGGCAGAATTGCTAAACACACCTGTTCGCACTCCGTTTTTCACATTCAGGAGCGTGATGGGCATTCTCACGCTGAAAATATCATGCAAACAGCACCATGCAGTTCACATGGGCATGGCCATTTTGTTTTCTCTGTCTCGCTGTGCATGGTGCTAGGCCTAACTTTAATCCCCCCTTAATCCTTTCAATCCCATCCTTTTCTGAATTATTCACCTCTCAATTTCCTTTATTTCATTAGTGTGTGTCTTTGTGTATTTTACCTTTCTGTCATTTTTTTGTGTTTTTGTGACTTTTTTGCTTTTCCCTTTGCTTCATTAGTTTTTCTTTCTTCCTTCCTTCCTTCTATTTCTTTCCCTTTCTTTTTTCCACCTAGCACCATGGCCCAGCAGAGTGCAGAGGGTGTGGCAGCGCCGGTACAGCTGCTAGTCGCTTACCTTGTAGACATCAGTGCCTCCACTAGGTGCAACTCCACCCCATTTTTACTGAGGCAGAGGTGGCAGCAGTTGTGTTTTTTGTGCAGCGTTGCCTCCCCTTCATGCTGGCATGAGGCAGAAAGGTTGGGAGCAGTTACACCCTTCAGGAGCATCGACTGCTGTGGGTGAAGGTATGTCAGTGCGTGCATCGCAACACTGGGGTCCAGCGCACCCAGCAGCTGTTGATGTACCATTGGGCGGCCATAGAGGACCGCAAGCAAGACCTGCTCGGTGTTGAGGTGTTGGGGCTTGGTGAGTAAATAGTGTTGTGTGTGTTCCACAATGCTAATTTCTTTCCTGACAGCAGTGCTGACTCTCAGAGTTAAGTTAAGTTTACGTTACAACGAATATTATGTGATCCAGTTTTGGCTAGCCAGGTGCTAAGTCAGCGCTTCCTAATTGTACTTATCAGCATACATTTGGGCTGATTATTTAAAAAGTCATGCAGAATGAGAGTCCACCTGTCACCAAGAATAAGATAGTGGTAGTCAGTCATAGTAAGTAATATCAGTGACTTAGCGTTCCCTTCCCTGTGCCTCTCTTTTTGTAGCTTATGCAGTCCCTCACAATCGCAATCTTCTGGTGATGTGTAGTATCATAGAATGCATCTATGCATTGAACTAAAAGGAGACTGAGTTGGCCCATCGAAGGTGGTTGAAAAGCAAAGGTCATTTGTTGTAGTATGAATGCATTAGTAGTGGCATATAGTTGCAAATGTAGTTTAGGAAATTTGGAGTAGTGCTTAGGTGTAAAAAATTAATAGGTCAACTCGGGTCGATAAAAGTACTATAGGCAATCTTAATTAGAAAAGTACAATGTTACTGTGTTTGCCTTCGCCTGTGAACATATTTTTGGGAGATTAACTGTACAACCAATCTATTTTTTATCTTCTTTATTTCTTACTTCAGCACCCAAGGGGAGAAGAGGGCAGCATCGAGGTGGGTCCAGGAGAGAAGGGTGCCACTGCCACCACCAGTGCTGCATGATGCAGCCGGCGGATCTACTGGCCCCAGTAAGTCTTTCTGTTCTATTATTATTATTTCCCTAACTTTCAACTCTCTTCATTTAGAATAATTTTTCTTTTATTTTGACTGTGCCTCTCTACCTTTTTTTTTTTTACTTATTTCTGTTCTCTCTCAGCTTTTTTTTAAATGTTTGTTATCCCTGCAATGTTCTACTTTTCATGTTTCTGTACCTGGCTTCCTCTTGTCTGTACTAGTATGTAGATTTCTTCTGCTTTGTTACTAAGTTTAGCTTTGCTTACTCCCCTTACATATCTTGCGGACTTGCACTGCAATATTAAGAGGACAGATTTTTAGGACAAGTACTCTACTGACAAGATTACATGCTCAAGTCAGCTTTTTTACCCATGTTTGTGAAGATTTTCTTTTCCGTGCTCATGTCCATTACTTCAACATAGACTTCAACATAGGTCCTCCTGTATTGACCAAAATATTCCACCCTCATTGTGCTTAAGTGACTTAGCTCTGCCCCTCAATTACGAAACGTTTGCGGTTGATTGGACTACCTAGCTTTTCTAACATAGTTAACCAACAAAATTCCTAAAGAGAATGATAGAAGAAGATAGAAGAGATGGTTGTATTTTGTTAAATTAGTTCTTAAAAAATAACAAAGCCAGGTGTAAACTGGCATCTAAAAAGTGTAACTTTTTTCCAGCTACACCAACAACCAGTGCAGGGGCCAGCAGCAGCACCAGTGCAACTCATCAGACAAAAGTTTATAATGAACGGGCACTACAAATGATGGGTTGATGGAAAAGCGAATGAAGGATGGACGGTTAAAAGAAAGAATGGGTGAAATGGTATATAAGTGAAAGAGTGGGTGGGTGAAGGGATGCATAGGTGAGTGATAGGAGATGCATGGGTGGGTGAAAGGATAGATGAAAGGGTATATGGGTGAAAGGATGCCCTGGTGGGTGAAGGGTGGATTGGTAAAAGGATGCTCAGGTGGGTTAAAGGATGGGTGGATGGTAACAAACAATGCATGGGTAAATGGATGGAGAGGTTAAAGGATGGTTGATAGAGTGGATACTGGATAGGTGAGTGTATGGATGAATGGTTGGAAATATGGATGGATGGGTTGGAATGGTGAAAGACTGGGTGAGAGAGAATGTAAAGCTTAAATGGTGGGTATCAAAGAGTGAATAGATGAATGAAAAGATGAATGGATAATTGCTTGGATCAAGAAATAAAGGAGCTCTCTGGACAGGGAGGGTCTGGTCTCTTACTTTGATTGGTTTTAATGATTAGCAAAGCTTTGGTTCAAAGTGGGGCTATTTTCATTTTCTGTCTACTCCCTTAACTCACTGTAGTTGTTAAGCAAGGCAGATATGTATCCTCCTAGCCATCATTATACGTCCCTCTCCATTAGTCGCCCGTACTACTATGACGTAACTGCAGTGTGGTTCAATTCGGTAGTACAATAGTGTTGTCTGTGTAGTGTGCATCTGCTTCAGTTAATGCAGCGTTTACAAAGTTGTCAGTGCACTGTAAACTAAAAACAAAAGTGTGTTTCTCTTCCCTCTCGTGCCCACTCTTTCACCTCCTAGTACTTCAGCCCTTTATTCTTTCCAAAGTTCTGTCCCAGCCACCTAAATGGAAAAAAAAAGAAAAATTCCTTTTTGGCATGTGTCACATTTATGTATAAGTGATTAATATTTCATGGCTTTCCTAACAGATTTATGCCAGTTCAAATTTTATCCTTTTATCATTCGTCAACTAAAGTGAGGCATGTGTGGGTAAAAAAATGGCCCTGTGACTTGTAATCAGCTACATCAAATTCCAATGGCCCTAGGGGACCGGCAATGTACTGCTACCATGCCACTCTACTTTTTTTAAAAATTGTCTGCACACAGCACTGTTTATAATTTGGCATTTTCCTTTTTATTTCTTGCTATAGCTGTTCCTGGTGGACATCCCCCTACTCGCCAGGAGATAGCAGCCCGGATGAGGCTGGAGGCCATCCGCACAGACTAAAAGCAGCTTGTGGCTCCTGAAGAGGAGGAGGATAAGGCCCAGGCAACTGCCAACAAGCCTACCAGTCCGAGCTCCTCCAACCGGCTGCCAGCGCCTCCAGCCTCACAGCAGCACCGTCCACGCCGCCGCCAGCTGGCATCAGCCTGTCCGTGTCCCATCACTGCTGCCCCCTTCACGCTCGCACCGTATTTACCAGCACCGCGTCCTGCAACACTTTTCTTGCCAGGACCGCTGGGTGGCACGTATAGAGGCAACCCTCAATGATCTCTGGACCCGTGTGGATTCACACGGCATTCCCCTCTTTTGACCCCTTGTTAAATTTTGTTTTTTGGGTGAGAGGGATACTTGTTGTCAGTGGAGAGGGTGGGAAAAGGAGGTGGAACATGGTTATTTTCACTTTGGACGTTTTCTTTGGACTTTGGTTGAGGACGGGGCAATGTGTTTTGGGAGGAGTGTGGCCTGTTATGGGTGGAAAGGGTGGGTTTTCTATTTGTAAATTAAAAAAAAGGGAAATGATTTATTTTACTTTATTTATGTGTCAAATCTTTATTTTGTTATGCACTGCTGTCTCTAATTACCAGGCTAGAGCGCTAAGAGTGAAGACACGAGGTGTCACTCCCACCTATGTGAACTCTAACTGTAGGATTAATCAAAGAGTATATATTACTGTCCACTAAAGAAAGCAGAGCGTTATGGGGTTATATTATATCATTACTTTAGAAAGACAAAGACTACCACTATCACAGTAAGAAACACAACAAAGAAGACTTCATATGATAGTAAAAACTAGCAATATCAACTTCTTGTGAGCAATGGGGAGCTAGTATTTAATAAAAACTAAATTTAAGAAATTAAGGCCCGTATTTATACTTTTTTTGCGGCGCATTTACAACATTTTTTGACGCAAAATCGGCGCAAACTTACAAAATACAATTGTATTTTGTAAGTTTGCGCTGCTTTTGCGTCAAAAAACGACGCAAATGCGGCGCTAAAAAAGTATAAATACGGGCCTAAATCTTCAAGTCCGGGGAATTGGGCTCAGAGTCAGGAATGGTGTAGACAAAGTTGTGTTTATCCAACACACATGCCTGAATGATAATGTTGACGAATGATGCATGGGTGGGTAAATTGGAGCGGTGCGGGCTATTGCTCAGGTAATACAAGATCATGCAGTGAGTTGGTGTTGCTTTCACCCCATCCACCCCACCAGGAGTGTGTGATCCATGTATGGTGTAAAATTAAGTCACACCTCAATAAAAATCATGCAGCCCTGGGGAATAGAGTTAGGGGCTTGACAACTGGGGGGGGGGGAAGGTGTGACAAAGACAAACACTACACAAACAAAACAACAACAATATTCATTGGGGCACTGAGCAGCACACCATCATCAATCTGCTGTGGAAGGAAATGAAGGAATGACCATGAACAGTTCAGTTAAATGCATTGCAAACAGTCTTTTATCCCCAGAGAGACCCAAGATAGTATGGGGGTCATTCTGACCCCGGCGGTCTTAGACCGCCGGGGCCAGGGTCGGCGGGAGCACCGCCGACAGGCCGGCGGTGCCCCGCAGGGCATTCTGACCGCGGTGGTAAAGCCGCGGTCAGACCGGCAACACTGGCGGTCTCCCGCCAGTGTACCGCCGCCCTTCTGAATCCTCCAAGGCAGCGCAGCTAGCTGCGCCGCCGAGGGGATTCCGACCCCCCCTACCGCCATCCAGTTCCCGGCGGTCCGCCCGCCGGGAACCGGATGGCGGTAGGGGGGGTCGCGGGGTCCCTGGGGGCCCCTTCAGTGCCCATGGCACTGGCATGGGCACTGCAGGGGCCCCCGTAAGAGGGCCCCTACAAGTATTTCACTGTCTGCTTGGCAGACAGTGAAATACGCGACGGGTGCAACAGCACCCGTCGCACCTTCCCACTCCGCCGGCTCGATTACGAGCCGGCATCCTCGTGGGAAGGGAGTTTTTCCCTGGGCTGGCGGGCGGTCTTTTGGCGACCGCCCGCCAGCCCAGGGAAAAACTTAGAATACCCTCCGCGGTCTTTCGACCGCGGAGCGGTATTTCGGAGGGGGAAGTCTGGCGGGCGGCCTCCGCCGCCCGCCAGACTTAGAATGACCCCCTATATCTCTAAATGTTCTGTCTTCTAGGTTTGAAAATTACAAATTATGGAGGCGTGAAGTTAACCCACCAAGTTCTAAAATTTATGATTGTTAAAAGGAAAATGATACTGTATTGCAAACCTGGGCAGTGCATCTCCATTCTTCTCGGATTGTCCGTCACTCTTGGATGCCTGGCTGAACCTATCAGGTAGGTAAGCTGGAGTGTTGAGCTTTCATCATGTTTTGTTTGTGCAGGAGAAGACTAGGAAAAGGCCTGCATATTGAAAAACAGTAACTGTATTACAGAGTAAAGGAGAAGGACAGAAGGAAGCAAGGTGAGCTTCATGAGGAGTCAGGTGTATACCAAGAAGACTCGAACTCAGAGCAAGAATATAAAGAGGAGTTTCACTTTTGAGCCAGCAATGCAGCAAACACACACTCAGCATTTCCCACATCAACGCACCTCTCTACAGTCCACAGAGCTCAGTGAGTACTAGGCCTCAGAGTCATCATCATCATGCTTTCTCTTTGAAATCAATAACTTTCTTCTTCTATCTATTGAGATAGTCCTGGCCTGAGTCCTTCTATCCTCCTCCTGATTCCGAGTAACACCGTCCCAGTCACAAACTGAGCACGTTAGACCTGTGTAGTGCACTGCTGTTGAAGAACAAACAGAGAAACAGAATTGGAGTATTTTGTGTTTGATAACTAAAGTGACTGGTCTGGGCTCTGAAGAACCAGAAGAAAGGAGTGGACCCTGCAGGTAAATTTCGCCAGGTTTGAAAGGCCAATCCCATTCAGGAACAAATGATCAACCTCCAGCCCCCAAACATTGCAGATCATCGAAATGAAGTTTAGAAATTTGCTAAAGTCCCTCCCTCAATGTCTGCCACCACATACATCATCAATCATCACTAACAATCACTCAATATATCATCAGTCATTGGTGCAATAGTTAGTAGTTACTTCTTCCAATCCAAGCACACTTGTAGATACAAAATTGTATCTCCTCTTTGATGTTAGCAACACTGGAATTTGGCATTGGCACGGGAAGTCTTTTAATTAATGATCTTCTGGGGAAACCCTGCTGGTGATGCAAAAAAAAAGATAGGCATATGGCATGGGAGGGAGGCAGGCATTGTTGCCAATGTTCTGAAGGGAATGTGGAGGCTTCATCACTGGTCAAATTGCTGTCCCGCCATATATGTGACTAAACAAATGGTGAGTCAGCACAAATCTGACAAAAACATAGTGTCTCACTTGCTATTTTTTTTTTTTTTGCAAAGAAAGAAGTTCAATGAGAAATAATTACAAGGTTATTTGTTGGCACTGGCATACTCAGCCTGGGAAGTAGAGTTTATCCTCAAACTCAGGAGGTTCACCCAGACGTTGGACAGCTAACACACTTGAGTTTGACCAATCATCCTCTTCCTCCTCCTGTGGTGTTTCGGAGTGGTCTAATAAGGTGATATGAAATGTTGGTCCATTTTGATCATGGGCAATGGTCCTTCTCACTGTAGCAACTGCGCCAGCTGCACTAAGCACACATTCAGCAGACACACTGCCTACAGGATAAGCCAAATACTTTATTGCCAGCCTGCTGAGCTGTGGTCATCGGTACATCTTCCCACATCAATACACCAATGGGTTTTTATCCATTTATACCTCCTTTGGGTCATCTAGATATTCCTGGAACATCCTCTGAATGGTTATTGGTGCTGCCACTTGTTCGACCTGTTCTGCCTTTGCCTCTGCACTGGACTTAAGACCTGTCACCTGAAACTAAGCCAATGCAGAGGTTGGGTCTGATCTTTCTTCTGCTGTTGTTGCTGGTGTTGGCTGCGATGAGACAAGCCTGCCCTCTCTGGAAGTTGAAGGTGGCACCCCAGAACTGCAGTGTGGAACTCTAAGTTCCAGCTGTTCTTCTTCCAGGTCTTAGGCTTGCTCCACAATCCACCTCATGTATTTTGAAACATCCCCTTCAGAAAAAGTAATGAAAGTGGTAAGACTTTTTTTTGTAGTGTGGATCAATTAGGGTGGCACAGATGTACTCTTTGGATGAGATAATGTAATTTTGCGGCCTTGGATTACAAGTCAAGTGATAGCTAAACCTCTCAAACAAGGAATATGCTTTTGTGTTTTCGTTCACATGTCCAAGTGTGAACCTTTCAGAAACCTTCTTCAGCTGGTCCTGTAAGTAGATCCAACAACAGGATAGCTTGGCCCATCGTGTTGTCCTCCTTGCTAACTTCCTGTTTGAAAACCTCAAAAGGGAGAAGCATCTGTGTCAGGCATTTGACTAAGCCCCCTTTGTCCGCATCCATGATCATAGCTTTCCCAATTGCATCCCCTCCTCTTTGAACGACATAGTCATTGATCCGCTTGTACTGCTGAAACAGACATTGCAACATGTAATAGGTTGAGTTCCAACGTTTTGGCACCTTCTGTATCAGGGCTTTAACTGCTACTCTATTAGCACACTGAATAATCCGCAACTGCTTCTCGGCTTTAAAAGAATGGGATAAAATTAATGCAGATTCATCTGCAGGTGGTCAGTATGTTGCGGACTATGTCTTCATTCTGGAGAAAGCATTGCACAACCAGGTTGATGGAATACACCAAAAGCAGGACCCTGAAATAGCCACTGTCAGCCAAGGCCTTGATTATTCTACTACCATTGTCTGAGGCCACAAATCCTATTCAGAGACCTCTGGGTCGCAGTCACTCAGACACCTTGCTGTTAAATTTGGCTAAGTTGTTTGCAGCTGTATGTGATTTCACCACAGCGAACATGGCTACTGTTGCATGCAGCCAAACGTTCTTAAACCTTTCTTCAGGCCAAGACCTGTAGATAGATTTTGCTTTACCCCCGCAAAAGAGATCCAGTGTGCAGTGATGCACATGTAATCCGTGAGTCATCTGACAACTGGTCCACATGTCTGTTGTCAGGTGGATAGGGTGGCCAACACTTTGCTGCAAAGCTTGTCCAACCAATTGCAGCACATTGGAATGCAGCGCTGGAATAGCAGCTCTGGCAAAATAAGTCCGACTTGGAATCTTCCATTTTGAGCAGATGGCTGTGACAAATTCTCAGAATCCCACTCCTTCCACAAAAAAAAAGGGAGGAGGTTCTGCGCTAACATTTTTGCAAGCTTCCCATTGTATAAGTGTGCCGTTGGGAGGTTGCAGTTGTACGGTACCCTTCTGCCTAAAATGGCCATAATATTAACCTGGATTTTCTTCTTTTCAGTGACCACTGATGCAGGCAACTTTCAAGAAGTAGGTGGTGGGAGACACAATGTGCGTTGTGGGACAGTCACTGTATGCCGTGGTGGCTGCATCTGACTCTGAGTCTTCTTGTGCTACTATGAGGATGCTGAAGTGGGTGATTCTGGTGCACTGCTGGGGACACGGCTACACTGCGTGAAAATGTCACCCTCTTCTTCATCATCTGCCACCGTGATTGGAAATGTAGCCGATGTTTCCCAGCTCTCCTCACCACTACCATGGTAAGCAGTTTTTTCTAAGGTGCTCCTCCCACCAGATTTCGTGATCTTTTTTCATGTGAGTCATTTAGCCTCCAGTATTACAATGTGAACCAGGCTTACTTCGACAAACACTCGTGGACCATATTGCAATGTTTTCCTCCTGTTTGCTAATCGTAAAAAAATCTCAAACAGGGGAGAGGTTCTTTCTTAGTGGGCCACTGCCAATGCCTGAAGAAAAACTGGAGGTAGGTGCGTGTGTTGTCAATTGCCTCTCTGCAGTGCATACTTCTGAGGTAGGGGCTGGTGCAGGTCTCAGCTGGGGCTTTACAAATATGAGTGCTGGCTAAGCTACCTGTGCCACATCCCTCGGAGCAGATTCAATAGTAATGCCAGACTTCTCTGTGCCAGCCTGCACAATGACATCATTCCATTCATTCTCTTCATCATCCCCTTCCATGATTCTAAGGCCCATATTTATACTTTTTTAGCGCCACATTTGCGCCACTTTTTGATGCAAAAACGGCACAAACTTACAAAAAACAATTGTATTTTGTAAGTTTGTGCCGTTTTTGCGTCAAAAAGCGGCGCAAATGTGGCGCAAAAAAAGTATAAATATGGGCCTAAGTCTTTCAGGAACTTTTCTTTTCCCTTGCCTCTCCTGGCATTTCCTGTATTTTGCCAGGGTCCACTCCATGTCCTTATCATCAGATGCTCGGAGAAGATGGTGGAGGAGTACCCTTCATTTTCCTTGCTGGAGAGCTGGGAGCCAATGGTTCTAAAAGAGGAAGGTCTTGCTCTGCAGGAAGCTCAAACTTCTGTTCTATTCCAACTTAAGAAATAGCTACTATTGCCGGCTGCTGTCCACTTTGCGCTATTTCCTGAAACGATTGGGTACTAATTAGTGAAAAGGGACAAATCCAATTCAACATCACTACTCGTCGGCGTTGCCAAGATTTTAGTGGCTACCTCACTGACAGATATGGTCTTGGGCTTAGGTTAGGGTGGTGCTGTTTGTGCAGGAGTGCTGCTCCCAGGTTCCTCCCTTGAGGCAGTTGCGGTCGTCACACCAGTGGTGGAAAGCTGCTTCTTCCCACTGACCGCTTTATTCAGAGCAACTTTCTTTTGAGCCATCTTAAAGCTCTCAGTTGGCAGTGGCACTAAGCCATACAAGCAGAAGAGATTGGAGGACTAAAATTACTGTACGGGAATTCTCTTTAGTAGTACTGCGGGTGATGTATCTTCTTCTCTGGTGCACCTAAAAGCAACCAAGCAAGAAAAACATATAGTTAGTGAAACATGGCATTTTTGCAGGTTGAAATAGTACAGACAAATGCATTGTTAGTGTGGTTGGTTACTTATGTAATAAATAACAATGTCTCCAAACACTGTAAGGTCAAACCACACTACCACCATACAATAACATTGCATTACAAATCAGGCAACACAACATACAGATATACCTCTTTGTTTTATCTTCATCTTAGGAGACACCTTTGGTAGTCAGGCGGTGCATGGGTAAATAGAATAATATTTAAAAGATCTATGACTGCAAGGTGGTCCAGGGGAAATGAAACAATCATTCAAAAAATGAATGATGCTTCTGATGTGTCTGCAAAGACACACTGGCTGGATGCACAAAATGGCCGCCAGCCACATGCTTAAACAACAGCAGCGAGCAAGGAGGCGTGGAGAACAAAGAACACAGACACATGGTCAAACAACAGCAGAGAGCAAGAAGGCGTGGAGAACAAAGCCCACATGCAAACCTATGGCAAAGTCACACTCGCTGGATGCACAAAATGGCTGCCAGCCACATGGTCAAACAACTGCAGCAAGCAAAGAGGTGTGGAGAACAAAAAACACATGGAAGCCTATGACAAAGGCACACTGGGTGAATGCACAAAATGGCTGCCAGCCACATGGTCAAACAACAACAGTGAGCAAGGATGCATTGTGAACAAAGAACACATTCAGGCCTATGGACACAGACTACACAAAATGGCCCCTGGCCACATGGCATGGAGAACAAAGACAAATGGTGGCTGATGACAAACACACACTGGCCAGAAAAAGGAAGTATGGTAGTAACGCTGAAGAAAACACTAACATTAATTCAGCAATAAAAAACACGAAAACTAACTGAGCTATGACAATTTTGCAACAACACACATTACATTAAATATTACCCCACACATATACCTTTTGCTGAAAATAATGAAATGCAAACAATAGCCAACAATTTTTATTTAATCCAATGCCATCCCTGCCCTGAATGAAGTTTTAAAACCATACACCACAGAAACATTTCTTTCATGCACTGATGACTAGTACTGGGCCTACTGGCTAGTTGGCCCACTGGAAGTCTAGGCCACATAGTAAAATAAATGACTATTGCAAATGTACCAAAAGTGGAGAAAAGGTACTGAGCTGTGCAACAATCTTCCTTTACAAAAGATGAAAAATCAATGAAATGCAAAAAAATAACTAGGCCCCTACTTAAACTCCAGGCCAACCTCCACAATGAAATTTAAAAATCAAATAAAAGTACAAAGAAATACTGGTGCATGCCCTAGCAAGCAAACACCCCCCTTATACAATAGTTTTTTTAAACTTACTTTTGTGATATCACAAAAACAAAGTCCTTAAATCCAAACAGATATATCCAGAAGACAAAGAAAGTAAATCCTTTCACCTCAAAATTGAAGTGAAAAGTGGCCACAAGATGGACAAAGCACTGGAAGGAGCATGCTGGACAAGAACAGGAGTCTTTGAGGCACTTTCTTCCTGTTGGAAAAAAAGTGAAAAAAGGCTTCTCACGCTAAAAAACAACTTGAATGGTCCATTAGAGAAGAAAATCCACTCGAAAACCTATTTATGAGTAGATTTAGCTGCTTCTCGAGTTGAAAATTTACTCGAGGTGCATTCGCGAGAAGCACCATATAGGTGCCGTTGCGGCCAGAAAATGTGTGGACGGGCACGAAATCACACGTGCTCGCTAGTGGCCAAAGAATATTGTGGTGCACGCTCGCGCAACAAAAAAAAACTCTGTTTCGTCCTGGATGATGGAATTCTGGAATTCTACGCCACTCCATGTAGTGCGAAGTGTCCAAATGTTGAAAACTCCACGAACGGAGCAGATTTTTTTGCCCGGGTCTATTATTTACTTTCCAATGCAAATCAGGATTTGAATTGGAAAGTTGCCCAAAATCATGCAAAGTAGTGATATTCACTACTTTGTGTCCAGGAGGTAATCCATGAGTAGTACATAGCCATTTTCATGCACCCACCAACAGGATTTGAACTAACATTGGTCCACAGGGATTTGTGCCAAAAACCTATGCCTCCTTGAATCAGGTGTAACTGTGGAGCAAGTTCTGAAACTCTCAAAATGTTTCCAACTTCGCACGAGTGTGCACTGTATAGCACACTTACAAAGTGGGAAAAGTGTAAAAGCTTTTGCACTGGAAGGGTCCCTTCCAGTACAACAAAACCTAAGCTTGATAAAATGCACATACCCTTCCACTACAGTGCAAGGGATGTGTGGGTGCATGACAGCCTAAGGAGTGGATAGATGTGGCACTGCTGTCTTCTCTTCCTTTCACACATCACAGTGAATGTGGTTACTGCGCTGCATGAAAAGTTAGTCAATTTGCCCATACCTTCCTTCTATGTGTTAATCACCTTCATGAGCAAATCTTGATGTTTTTTTTTATAGTAGCTACATCTAACCACAAGACCCATCTGAACTTACCCTGAATTAAGCACAATTTGTAAAGATACACAGCACCATATGTTTGGACCTCAAGTCAATGTATTCATAGTGAGTTAAATTCAAATCAGTACCCATGTTTGTCCTTTGTGAAAATCAGTTGTTGGCACACACCACTCCATAATGCAAATGAGATGGGACTTGCCTGAGTGTATAAACTGTCAGAACATCAAATATGTATTCAGTGCATCTTCACTACTTTCATACATGCAAACCAACGTTGCTATCAAGGTTTTCATTGACAGTTAAATACAATGGACTGTTCTACGTGATCTTCTAGATTAAGCCCGAACTCAGCTAAATTTATTCCAAAATATGGCACCATATATGCGGGTGGGAGTTGGGCCATATGATAGTTTTTTGTAGCCATGTTTCTTTATTGGGTTTCAAACAATATCAAGTGGCATCATATTTAGATGCTAAGTCTGTGCAAATGAGCATGTCGAGCATTATATTAATAAACATCCACCAAGCAAGATAACTCAATAAAATTAAGAGCAAACTCGAAAAAGCTTTCACCATGATGCCCCACCCCCACGCCTAGTTACACTAATGAAAAAGATTTCAGAGCTTTCAAGCTAACTGGACAAGACACCTCAGGTATACCTCTGTACCAGTATGACATCAATGGTTCCCATTTCAGTTCCAAAGAGTTCTTTGGGGGCAGATAAACTCGCCGACATATAATCTATAGCAAGATTATTCTAAAGTCTTAAGTAATAGGCTACTATGGAGGGCAACTCTTTTTTTTTTTTTTTTAAATAGGAAACAAGACCACATCAGAAGATGATCCCGCTTTGTTCGATGTTGTCGGACAGGGAATCGTAGGCCCAGCACCACAAAAGAAAAGTTCAGGGGTAGCAGGTAGTCCAAGATCGTTTTCATCACAGCCAAGATTTCAGCCCATAAAACTTTGATTAATGTGCAGTCGTATTAAAAGAGTTTAAAATCCTCCAGATGTCCACTTTCTCTCCAGTAAAGTGCTCTGGGCCCCAGGAAGAACGATGCTAGTTTGGTGGCACAGTAGTATCAGCCTAAAATCACTTTACAACGAGCCCTCTGCAGATATACTGTGGGAGGTCTTGCTAATAGCATTACACAGAGCATTTTAGGTAGCTTCGGTTATGTCTATGTCTAGTAGCGTAATCCAACGCAAATGAGTGAATGGCGGCACACAATGGCTCCCTCCAAAAAGTGGTGCGCCCTCTAAAACCATCCTCTGTGGATGGTATGAGGACATGTAAGAGCCAATGTCTGGAATGTGTTTGTTCCCTGATATGAAATGTTTGCTATACAAAGACAAGGTAGCAGTGGTGCAACAAATGTTTCACCTCCCTTATGGCAGGCAAAGTTAATTGTGATAGATTAGGGTAAATTGCTCGGCAGGTGAAAGCACTATGCTACCAATTTAGGTGCATATTTGTACTTTTTTAAACAAAACTGCACTAACGCAGTTTTGCATCAAAAAGTTTAGAACGGGCTTGCGCCATCCCCGAGCACCAGCAGGGCGCCATATTTATGGAATGGTGCAAAGGGTGGACAAGCATTAAAAAAAAATGATGTTAACCAGGTGGGGGTGGTGGTATGGAAGAAGGGGGTTTTGCACAAAAAAATGATGTTAGGTTGGTTAGAGGCAAAAAAAATGCCTCTAACCAGCCTAGTGTCATTTTCTGATGCAAAACCATCAATACGACTTGACTCCTGTCTTAGAAAAGACAGGAGTCAAGGGTGCCCACCACCCCAATGGCCAGCACAGGGGACTACTGTCCCCTGGGCATGGCCACTGCACCCTGTGCCATGCAGGGGGCCCAAAGTTGGGCCCCCAATGGCATTTTAATGTAAAAAAAAAGAATACTTGCCTATACTTACCCTACTTACCTGGGATAGGGTCCCCCAACCGCTGGTGTCTTTCTGGTGGGGGTGTTCCTGGTGCTTGGGTAGGGCACCTGTGGACCCATTCCCTGGTGTTTAACAATGGAAATGGGTCCACAGGTCCCCTAACGCCTGGTCTGATTCAGGCATTAAATAATGATGCAAAGCAAGCTTTGCATCATTATTTAGCCCCTCCTCCCACCTGTGTGTCATTTTAGCACGTGGGATAAATATGGGGCTATGGGGTTAGCACCATTTTTTAGATGGGAACACCTACCTTGCATCTCATTGTCGCAAGGTAGGTTCATGCATCTAAAAAATGGTGCAAACCCAATATTTTGACGTTAGACGTGTCTACTGTCAAAATATAAATATGGAGTTAGTTTTGCACCGAATTTGCATTAAAAAATGACGCAAATTTCAAATGAAGTATAAATATGCCCCTTAGTGCCACAAACAGTGGGAGGAACTCCCACATGAACATAAATAATACAACACCCAGAGCAGCGCAGTATTATTCAGAAGTCACTCAGAAGAGTCCAATGAATCCAGTCCAAACAGCAAGTCAGTAGATAAACACGATGTTTAATCCATAATGAGAAAGCAACTCATTATGGATTAAACATCACATTTATCATTTTTGTTTCCAGGCTTCAGATAACAGGATATTGCTACTTCTAAACATATCCAAAACAGTGAAGCACTCCCCAGCCTTTCTACTGTCAAAGGGTCCCAGATGTTAAGGAGGAAGGTAAGACCTGTCCCTCGGAGTATCTAAGAAGGATATCCCAGACATCTAGCATGATATTCATTGGGATGCTACGATAAACGTGGTATGTATGTATTTTTGGGTTTCTATATAAAATATTACAAAGCTGTGCTATTATGACACATTCCATGTGTACCCACAGTTTTACGTATACATAACCAATCTGCTATAACCGTTAGCTGTGGTGCCTTACAAGAAAAGAGAAAAATCAGGAAGGGCCAAGTCACCCTCCATTTTATGGCTTGGAAAAGTTTGTAGTTTAACCTCGGGCTTTCTCCTCTCCTTACAAAGCAAAGCTTAAAGATTTTAGATCCCGGAGGAACGTGTCTTGGAACGTGTCAGGTGTATTGCCATCTTGATTGCATTAATTGTACCTAAGAGAGAAACAGTGAGGACCATCTTCCATAGTTGTCGTGCATGCATGTTAACAATTTGGGATAGTTAGCTAGGTAGAGGGCTTCTAATTAAGTGTAATGTAGATGCCTGAGTACTTGATGTGTTTCCAGACCTAACCGCACAGAGACAATGTTGGGATCCGATTACCCACTGTCAGGGACTAACATTAGATTGTGAATCTTAGATTTATCAAGCTACTAAACCCACCCTTGATGGGCTAAACAAAAAAAAAAAACTGTTGTGGTATGTTTGTTGTGATACCTGGTCTGTTTCTATAGAGGCAGAATTTCAAAGCAGGTATATCCCGCAACTTAGAAGAGTGACTTGGACAGCATTAATATGCATCTGAGGAACCTGGTATCTCCAAGACGCAAAGGTCCAGTAAGACAACTTACTGCGCTGTGTGAAAGGGAGAGGGCAGGAATGTGTCGTATTTACTAACATATGGCACATTTTTGCTCTCTGCCTGTGCTGGCGCACAATCTGCTGCCTAGTGCCAACGCAGGCACTCTTACGCAATGGTGCAGATAGGATTGTTTTTGGGAAGGAAGGGATATTTACCTGCACAAACACAGTCCTCTGAGGGTTTTTCCTCTTTTTAAGTGTGCTGCATTCTGCTTGTTCTCCTTGTTGCTCCTCCCCCTGAAAGGCAAAGCGTTTTGATGCATTCCTGGTTTTACCAGTCTTAGTAAATCTGGGTTTGCAAAAAAGTCCATGGCTGGATGCATAGGAACACCCATGCTCCACCCATGGAATGCCTTTCCAGGGCAGAGTAATGAAAGGCACTGCCCTGCGCTGCCTTGCGTTACTCCAGATTTACCAAGCAACGCAGGGTCATACAAGGTGGCCTTGCGTTGCTTGACAAATCTGACTTTAGTATTGCATTGCCTTTGCAACACCACATGTGATGCAAGGGAAACGCAATGCTATGATAAATCTGGCCCGAGTGCCCACACCCCGCCGTCAACACATACCAAGAATATTAACTTGACAATTGTACCAGGAAACATAGTGTTGTGAATAAAAACATTAAACAGAGTTTAGGGTGCAAGCCTGGAGCCTACTGTGAGTTTCCTTATGTATCTAACTCAATGGGTCCAGCAGCTTAAGTAGTGACCTGTCAAGCTTTGAGTGTGGCAGTATTTCACCACTGTCATTGAATGCGGGATTGCTTCCAAGTGAACACCTGGCTGCAGTCCAGAATAAATCATTGGCAGTGTCCTACTCTTCCAGAATATCATCTGCGTCTGAAAGCTGTAAGCTCAGGAGTTGAGACACATAAGCTCTAATCATGAGAGTGATAGTTCTACTCTACTAATCAAATGAGATGCCAAATGGAAATGACCATTGATACTTTGCCTTGCCTTGTCGCAGCCTTCCAGGAATGGGTCTGAATGTCTGTCATGTGAGGGCAGCATCTTGATATAGTTCACGTGTGGTCCTGGAAGGCGAATTTGTCCAGTGTCCTGGCTGTTGCCTTGGTTTTGGAGCTTGGAACCTTTGCTAGAACATCGTGGGATCCAATGGATTCTCCTGTTTGTCTTGGTTTGTTTTGTTTCAAAGCTGTGCAATTGTCTCTTCCAGGAGTTGTGCAAAGGTACTGTTAGACCTGACAACCTTAGGGTGGTCTTTCCCCAACTTTGTGCCTGCTGAACAGTGCTAAAGTGCTTGTGTTCTCTCCCCTAAACATGGTAACATTGGCTCCTACTCAGTTGGCATGTTTAATTTACCTGTAAGTCCCTAGTAAAGTGCACTAGATGTGCCCAGGGTCTGTAAATTAAATGCTATTAGTGCGCCTGCAGCACTGCTTGTGCCACCCACATCAGTAGCCCCTTAACCAGGTCTCAGGCCTGCCACTTTAAGGACTGTGTCTGCAGTTTCACTGACACTTAGACTTGAGATTTAAAACTACTTGCCAAGCCTTAAACTCCCCTTTTATTACATATAAGTCACCCCTAAGGTAGCCCCTAGGTCAGGCTGCTGTGTAAGTAAAAGGTAGGACTTGTACTTGAAAGTTTTTCATGTCCTGGTAGTGAAAAACACCCAAAGTTGTTTTTCACTATTGTGAAACCTGCTCCTCTCATAGGCCAGCATTAGAAATTGCCTTATATACTTTTAAGTGGTAATTTCTGATCTGAAAGGAGTGGCATTTTCATGTTCTGTATGGTTGGAATGGTAGTGAGAAATCCTGCTTGCTAGTGAAGTTGGATTCAACATTGCCATTTCAGAAATGCCAACTTTAGAAAGTAGACGTTTCTCTGCACTTACTGCTCTCTGTGGTTTATAGCCTGTCTCCAATCCACGTCTGGTCTGTGCTGGTTGACAGCTCCCCTTGTGCATTCCACCCAGACAGCCATAAACACAGGACACTCAGCCACATCTCCATTCATCTGCATACTGATGGGCCTTCCTGAGTAGGTAGGGTGGAGGGGCTCTCACCTTTCAAAGGCTAGTGACCTGACGCCACATAAAGGACCGATAACCCCCACAGATCTCCTGGCACACAGGACTGGCTGAAAGGGAACTGGTGCACTTCAAAACCACTCTTTGAAGTCTCCTCCACTTCAAAGCACATTTGGATACATATCCAGGGTCTGTGACCCCCCTACAATCAGACACTTCCGGACCTACAACTGACCTCTGTCAGAAGGACTGCAGTGCTGCCCAAAAGACTCATCAGGACTGCTTTTCTGGAAGGACTGCTCCCTTGCTGCCTGATGCTCCCTGACTCTGCTGGAAGGACTTTGCCTTACCACCACAAGTGATCTCCAAGGGCTTGTCAGCTTGCCTCTTTTTAAGAAGTCTTAGGTCCATCAAAGACTTCACATAAGAGAAAATCCACTGCACCTGAAAAATCAGTGCAACGCCTGCAGAACTGACACAGCTCCTGTCTCGTGGCTGTAAATCGACACAGCACCTGCAGAACTGAGGCAGCACCTGTTTCACCATCACATTGCGTTTGGATTTTCCGTGCATCATCTCTGGGCGTCAATTTGTCATCACACTCCGCCCGCAGTAAGAAACCAAGGCTGCATATCTGGAAATCGGCACATCACCTTGCCTGTGAGAAAATAATCAACGCATCACCTCCGCCGCACCAAAAAATAAATGCATTTCTTTAAGACGCCTCATCTCTACAGCCCGCAGCGTCTTTCTTTTTTGACGCATCCCAGGCACTTTGTGCTAAAGAGACACATCCATTGATTCTTAGGGATTAAGACTTACTTAAACCTCTAAAATATATCTTGACTTGTGCATATTGGATTTTTGTCGTTTTGGTCCTGTTTCATTCAGATAAATATCTATTTTTCTAAACTGGTGTGGAGTACTTCTTGTGGTGTTTTCACGGTGTTACTGTATAAGTTATTGAACAAATACTTTACACATTGCCTTCTGAGTTAAGCCTACCTGCTCTGTGTCAAGCTACCGGAGGGTGAGCACAGGATAAGCACACACCCTCTATTCCCCCTCACATCACCACAAATTGCCTAATGTGTATGTTTAATCCTAAGTGGTTCTCCAAATGTATGCACCTCAGGAGTAAAACATCAGAGTGCACTTTTAAGCAGGTAGGTTTCCCTTCCAGGGCCTCCACTTTGCCCTTCAGTGAAGTCACTTCAGAATCCACTACGTGCTTGCCCACTGAGTCAACATCAGTCCTGTCTATTTTACAGCATAGTTCAGATCTGAAGTTCTGAAGACTCTTAGATAAGGCTGCACATAATTCTTCCTAAATTTCTCTTTTAAAAGTCGCTAGACTCTCCAGCAAGTCGCGTTTGTAAGATTTATTTCTGCTTGTGTGGCTGGTTATGGTTGCTGCTGTATGTCTTCTCAGAGCGTTTCGGCATTGCGGAACAGGTGGATATGGCGGTCACACTCTTCTGTATCTAGTTCTTAGGTTGCACAGATATTTTCTAAAAGGGTAGATCCATTACTGTGCATTTGTATCCATAGCAGTGTATGGCTCCCAGGCCAATCAGCACCCCGAAATGCTGCTCAGTCTCACAAGCTAACCACAACTTGCCTGGGAGAAGCACCAACCATCCTCGGGTAATGGTCTCGGAAACGCCAATCCATATGTTTGTACCCACAGAGAAATAAAAGCAGTGTCAATGCCCTTCAGCTTAATAGATATAGGCTCTGAAGGGCCCGCTGCCTCACACAGCTCAGGAGTCTGCCAGGACTTCTCCCATTCCCTATGACTCACTAGCTGTGCAGAGGGTGATTAAGAATGCACTGCGCAGATCTGCATATCTTAAGCTGTGGGTCCTTACCAGATGTCTACACTTGGAATACTCCCAAGGCCCCAGATGTCAGATGTGCCTGTTATATGGAGGTGCTGCCTCTCTCAAACAGCTCTGTTCTCCTCCATTTGGCCTACAGTACCATGTCAGCAGGTCCAGGAGCAGACCGCACTTCTTCAATCACCTGAAAACTGATCCCCCCTAACAGACACCCCTCTTCACCCAAGCAGGGGAGCCGTTTCAACCATCAACAGTGGTATAGGGATGCATTATGTCAACTATCATAGCCGGGTCTTGCCAGAGTTGCCATGGAACGTGCGTAGTCAGATATCTTGGCAAGCTATACCTCCTGGCACTCATTTTATCATTGTGGCAGCCCTGTTTTTTTCCTGGCAGGATAGTGTCCAAGTCTCCATATGTTCTACAGTGATTGTGTGTGTTGCTCACATAAAGAGCACAAGCCTGATATGGGTACAACCCAAAGTGGTGTCGTCTCCTTTTGACATAATGGGTAGGTCCCCAGTAGCCATGACACTACTAAATATTTGGTGGCAGTTAATTATAGTGGTGACACAGCTTACAGTCAGTATAGCATGTCCAGCCAGGACCACTTGATGCCCCCTGACTGTATGCTGTGTGAATGAGTATACCTTCCCAGGAACGCACTGGTTTGAAGACAAATTTGACACTATTGCACATTGTGTAAATGAGGCTGAATCCACCTATAATTCTTATATGTATTGAACTTAAAGTGGCATAGTTAGTGCTATGTATAACATCAAATTATATCTGGTTCTGGGTAAATCCAATAGAGTACATTGGTGCTGCATTTATGAAAGTATCTAAATTTGAGACTAAACTTGATTTTCATTCCAGACAGCAACAGTTCTCTTCCCGGTAGCTCCTCATCAATAGTCATAAGCACTGAAATGGCCCTCCCACATGCGAGATCCCAGAGCACTCTGCCAAACATATACAAAAAGTTTACGTATGTATGTATATATCAACAACATTCATGAAATACTTCACAAACGACCGCACTCCGGGATCTCATATTTCACAAAATTCATTTATTCAGGCTCCGTTAACTTCGTTTACAGCTCAACAATCACCCGCCCATATATATATATATATATATATCCACAGAAACCAAACGCTGCATATAGGCCCAAAGCTTTTCAGTAGAAAAATGTGCTTACATATAAGAAACAATTGTTTGAGCAGCCTATTAAAGGCAAACAATAGGCACATTTAATTGATTTCTCCTTTCAAGAATGTATTCAGTTACTATAGTCACTATATTAAGAAAAGTGACCAGAAAACATCTTTCATAAACTGTGCTGAAAAGAATATAGAGGAATGAAGAACAATGCAAGCATTTAGGCTGCAACAAGTAAGGAGTAAAAAACAGTCACTTTGCCTTTAAGGGCATCACCTTTCCTCCAATGTCCCATCACGCCTCAGAGGTGGCAATTAGGTCAGTTCTTTTTCCCAGCTCCTAGTAACAGGATATTGGGGGCATTGAGCTCAACCTTTTTTATTTTTTTAGCTGAAGTAAAAACTTTTTCAAACTTCTGAAATCCTTCTCTCTCAAAGTCCTGTAGGGCTAAGCGTGTTGTCAATTATTTTCTGACAGGAATCTTTTTATTTTCCAGTGAGGATGCATTCACTATTTGAGCCCCGCCAGTGGGAAGAAAAAACCCAGACAGACCCACATAACGTCTCTATTGTCTGCCTCCTAGAGGATTACCACCTTGAAGACTGCTGCCACTGCTAGATGTCCACAAGGACCCTAAAGCACAGGAGGAATGGCCTGGGAAGCCAAAAAGGTGGGCGTCTCTTTATGAGCTCCTGGGCTGACGCCTGACTTGACAATCATCCTGACGCTGGCTGCTTTGTCAGCCCCCTTGAAGGTGCTCTGGCAGGTTATTTACTGAATGCGCATCCCAGGTAGCTGACAGAGGGGATGCAGGAAGTCAGGAGACTGGACGGCCTGTCCCTCAAAAGTGTCAGCTGCCAGCGCACAAGATAGCAGCGGCCATAAAGTAAAGCTGGGAGCTGCTCTCTGGGAGTGGTTGCTTCCTAAGAGGTAGCTGTCAGGGCATTATGGCGGTGAAGACCTTGTGGTACACCTCAATGCCCGCATGAAGAGCATCCGCCGGACCCAGCAGAGATGCTGAGGGGTAGGCAGTGGCTCCGCCGGTCAGCCTAGCCACATGCGTGCCAGAAGAAGTGGCTTCTCCTCGTGGGACCAGGCAGCACTGTCTGCTCTACTGAGGGTGCTGTGGAGGAGAACTGTATTGTGGTACTTCCCAAAGACCTGACAGGGCATCCTTAGTGGTCCTTGAGGCCAGCTGACCTAGGCCCTGAGATCGACCAGTGGCCCACATGCAGGTAGGCAGCAGCCGCAAAACCTGTCCCTTGAGAGCTAACATTGCCACTGGAGCACTCGCATGGAGACAGCAGGAATAAAAGACTTGTTGACTCTAGCTATCATGCAGAGAGCTTCCCTGAGGACCAAGCATTGGTGCTGAGGGACGGTGGGAGAACCTAGTGGTCGTCCTGGCTGCGCAGCCACCTGCATGGGGGCGAGTTTGCCTCGTGGGCCCAAAGACCCAAAATCAGAGCTGAACAATCTGGATCCTGCAGGTGCCCTCACCTCGGCACCCCTGTTAGATGTATTAAATTATTAATATCATCTAGAGGGAAGGATTTTTAACTCACCAAGACCCCACCACTCCTATCCCTTTTAGCATTCACATTGTTGAAACCAACAGTGCTACTATGTATTACGTCGGTCGCAGAACGCCTCTTTCTGTAGCAGAACGGGAGGAAACCCAATGATGAAGCATGCCACCAAGGAGTAACCCTGGTGGGTGAGGGTTTTTCATAAAAAACTGTGGAAGTTCCTTCGGACCGGCTTTTTTGTACAATTACCGAAGTTCTAAGGAGGACAGTCCCAGTCCCATCAAACCCTCCTTCTCCCCTTCTGTTAGCACACTAAATGCCCCTGCCTGCCCCAATATGGTTATGATATGGTCTATCACGGGCTACATGCAGTGATCCAGAGGTGTGGTGATTATATTCCACACGAACTTCCCATTCACGGTCTCCTGAGTGGTCACAGATTCCACAGGTAGGTAGGTGACAATAGAGGGATGCTGGAAGGTCAGGTATATAATCTATTTAAGGCCAAAGTGACAAAGATTTGGCGTACGGCAGCACCACAAGTCTGTTAGCTGCGCTGCCCTATGCCAAATCAAAAGGGCAGAACTGAGCCATATCTATGAGATACGTTGTATTCCGGTCCTTTCAGCCACTGCAATAATTGCTGCCTACCTCCAACGCAGACACCCTTGCACTGTGTGCAAGGGTGTCTGCGTTGTTGGCAGCATTGTCTTTGTGCAGCACACATAGGAAGAGGATAAAACAAGGAGAAATTAAAACATTTCTCCATGTTCCACCTGCTCTGGGGGGGACGTAAGGATTTGGCGCTGCTCCAGGTTTAAATGTTTTTGTGCATCTGGGGCAGCATCAAAGTCCATGGGTGTTGCATGGGAACACACATAACATTATATGGCACAGTCCTGCTCTGCCTGCACAAAATGCTGCCTAGCGCCAATGAGGCATCCTTGCACCATAGTGCAAGAGTGCATGTGTTGTAGGCAGGATTGTTTTTGTACAGTAAGGGACACCTTCCTGCACAAAATCAATCCTAAGAGGCATTTTGCTCTTTCTATGTGTGCTGCAGAATGCAGTACATGTAGAAAGAGGAGAAAACGAGGAGAAATAAACAATTTTCTCCTGGTTACGTTTCACCTGGGGAGGTGTATTATTCCGGCACATTAACAGGTCTACCACTAATCGTAAATCTGGGGATGCGTGGAAACACCCACTCTTCACCCATGTAATGCCTCACTGGGTATGAGTAACGCAAAGCACCAACCTGCTCTTCACTGCGTTACTCCACATCCACTCAGGGCTACGCAAAGAGGCCTTGGTAAATATTATTCAAGGTTTGCGTAGCCCAAGAGAGACGCAAACCCATGATAAATATGGGCCCTGGTGCCAATTCAATAAGGAGTGTTCACGCTTCTTTGCACAGGAGATACAAGCATATTTTAAACTGAACTTACATTCTGCCCAGTTTTACTGTGAGCAGCAATGAAGGTCTATATTATAGAGGTTGGTAGGTTGCAACCCAGGGTGATTCCAAGGGTGGTTGCACTCAGCTGATAAACCGTTGTGAAGACGGTTTCTATTGCCTATATGTTCTACTATCAAACCCTTTACACCCAGGGCTCTGGACCCAAAAGGGAATCCATCCCACCCCTCATCACAGAAATCCCCCTGCTGGTTCTCTTCACTATTGACAGACATTCCCTGAAACGCTCTCTGGGCTAGAAGAGACACTGAGGGACATAAATCTAGGCAAGACCCTAGGCCCGGACGGCTTCCCTCAGAGTATTACCGAAAAGTTCCATAGACACATCTTGCTGCCCGCTCTCAATGGTCAATTAAGCCATTCAAAAGGGGAGCTTCACTCCGGACATAGATCTGGCCACGAATGAAGTATTACGTAAGGCGACGAAACCCCGTTAGAACTGCTTCTCCTACTCGCCAATCTCCTTGCTAAATACTGAACTGAAACTCAATACCAGAGTGCTAGCTAATAGGTTCCTCAAAGTCCTGACGGTGCGCACCCACTCTGATCAATACAGGTTTATCCCTCATCACAGCCCAAGACATTGTATACTGAGAGTGTAGGCAGACTGGCATACTGCCTCTGGCTGCCTGATCGAAATGACTCATACTTATTGACTTCAAGGAAGCATTTAACTCCTCTGACTGTGATTTTCTCACCATTTTGGATTCAGGCCACGATTTATCTCCTATGTCTGAGTACATTACGCCCACCTAACAGCACAGGTGAGGGTAAAACAGGGCACTCTGTGCCCTCTTCTAGCTTCAAAGAGGCACCCAAAAGTGATGCTTGCTCGTGCCCCTATCATTTTCTCTGTCGCCTACATGCCACCACCGAGGTGGAAGGCAAAGAGGTGAACTTCACCCACATGCTTTTGGTGTCCTGAGCCTTAAGGAGACTTTCTTCCATATAGTGGAGACCTGTTCAGCGACTGTGACCTACTAGTTAGCTATTTTTGCCATTCTATCCCACATGTTGGAGACACCTGTCGATCCTACACCCCACATGGCACTGCTGGGACTCTAGGAGGACGCGGGGGGCTCCTGGGGGGATCAAACACTGGTTGGCCTGGGTACCCTGCTTGCAAAGAGATACAGCATGCCACCGGAGCTCCCCAAACCCACCCTCACTGACAGAATGGCTCAAGGCCATGGATTGGTGTGCTAAACTGGAGGGCTCGGTCTGTGAAGCAAGAGGATGACCCCAAAAGCATAGTAAGATCTGGGGTAAATGGTGGAGTCATTACGGACAGGAGGGGCAGCAATATGAATTGGACAGCTGGAGTACGCGTGCTGTTAATATAGCACATTATTACATTACATTATGCATGTGTATGGCTTGCATGCTTGTTTGCTGTAAAAGTTGTAAAATTAATAAATGTGTTCTATTAAAAAAAAAGCACAGGCAGAAGATCATGCTGCGTGGCTTACAGAACGGACTAAGAGGCGGCTTCAGGGCACTCTCTCTGCTCCCTCTCCAAACTCTAAGGACACCCAAATGGGTACAAGCAAAGAGGTGTAAGCAGGAGAAAAGGCAGCATTTCTGTTTGCATCGGGCCACCAATGGCGAGAACCCTTACAGTACCAAGCTGTTTACCACCAAAACATGGGCCTCCCTCAATGTAGAGGCATTTGGTGTAAAAAACAAAACACATGCACGATCAATGTTGAGATCTTTTGCCGTCAATACATCTTTCGACCTTGCCACCTAAAGGGAAGACCCCCCCCCCACCCCCCCCCCCATCAGCCTCAAGAGCACCTCTAAGTGGAAGACATTATTTTCTTTCAGTGTCAAAGCACAGGGGACCACTACACCCTCTGGTACATCGCCTTAGAGATAAAATATTTCACCACAGTGGTTTCATCTTCTCAAGAGGAGAAACGTGCTGAGGCCTTCTGGCTCAGAATGTTCTCCCCACCCGAGAGATCTCCCATGTGGTCAGTATGTCACCTAACCAGTCCCCACAGAGATCAGTTCATCTGCACTTCTCTCCAGCACCACCTGCATCTCCAGTGCCCTTGATGTCTCTATACCTTCCAAAGTCTCCAGCAGTGCCCCATATAACACCTCTGCTATCAAACCCACCATTAGCCTGAGACTCCATGCAGAAGCGCAAGATTTCAATCTAAGTCAAAATCCTAAAGGTGGTCTCTCATTCAAGGTGCTCCAGACATTATATTGGATAATCTAGCTCTCACAAGACCAGTAGACAGCAAGGACACTATTTCTTGGTCTTTGCATACATCTGACTGCTTCTCCATCAGGCTACTTGCCAACATTAGCTTATTCCCCACCTTCCCGTGTGACAAAAATTAAAGATACCCATTCTGACTCCCACTTTGTTGAATATTTTTGAAACTTTACGTTAGGGAACCTTTTCTAGGCCCTTCTTACTATTGGTCCCAAGCCTTACAAAACCGACAATGCAGTTGTTCTTGACTCTCGCTTCTGCAACATCTGCCCCATCTAGGCTGCAGTAAAAATACAAGGCGCCAGACCAGGATCTGCTGTTTCGAAGGATGGACCCACCATCAAACTTTGACATTATCAGCACTAAGGAAGTCTCATGCTGTTGCACTTGACTCTACTGTCTCCCTTGATAAGGAGAGCAAATGGATAGGCTCATTTGCAAGGAAAAAAGCATATCACTGCAGCCACAGGCATGAACAGCAATTGCCACAGAGTTATTGACATAACCCTCTGGGATTCTTTACAAAGATAGTCTGGAACTTGCAGAGCAAGTTTTTCAGGAGTTACCACAACGGGGGGTACTGGTGTCCAATCAGCTAACATGCACAACAGCAGACTCTTCAGACCTGTTTGCTCATGGTTACAGCCATCTGTTTCAGGGGCTGATCCTGGTTACAGCTTACTGTATTGAAGTCAGGAGCTCAACAGAGAATTCTCAACCAACCCTTAGTGGATCTTCTTGTTTATATTTCATGCTGATGACAAGATGTCCTGCATGCATTTTGAAAAAGAACCGTAGAAGACACTAGAGGCATAAAACAGAAGGTCTTTCCAGCAGAGGGTTCAAACCGCTTTGTGGCAGCAGCAACAAACATAGATAACCATCAAAGGAGAACATTAAAGGGTAAACGAGGCCAGCAACTATCAGCAGCCACAGGAAAAACCCTAAAAAACAATGGGTTGTTCCTTCACTCTTTTCCATTAGTCGTTCCGGTGGTGGAAGTATCTCCAATTATCTGCTAGGGTGGCAAAATATAACAAAAGACAAGCTGGTCTTTAACATTGTTCAGAATAGATATTATTTCAAGGTCAAACACCCTCCACCAGTGATACCACCAAAGAAATCCTACCATCATCCAAATTTGCTTCAGAAAGAAACAAACACCTTGCAGTGGAAGGAAGGCCCCACGCAAAAAAACGAAAGAGAAATGTATTCCCGTTACTTTGTGGTTTGAAAGAAAAGGTCATAGATTTCAGACCCTTTCTTGACCTCGGATTGACAAACAAATGGATCAAGAGAGATTCATGATGAACAAGTTACTTACCTTCAGTAATGCATCATCTGGTAGAGTCTCTAGCTGCAGATTTCTTACCTTTGATTTTCCAGGCGTCAGGCTGGATGCTGAAACTTTTGCTAAGCAATACTCCTTGAGCGCACTGGTGTTGCTTCGTTGGCACCAGATGTGATGTTGCAGCGACCTATATTGGCGCCTCCCAGGCACGCGGGCTACAGTTACTTTTACCTTAACTTTCCACACCAGAAGGGCAGAGCCATAAGAACTGCTGCAATGTGTGTCAAAAATAGGGCCTTGAAAAAGGGATCATCTTAGTAACAAGTCCGCAGAACATAGAGGCATAGGTGGGTTTTATGAATCTACAACTAGATAAAGTCTCTACCAGATAATGTGTAACTTGTTCATCTGATGGAGACTTCTAGCTGCAGATTCCTTACTTTGATTAAATATCCAAGCCATATCCTCCTGGCGGTAGGCTGCCAATAATATTTCAGACTAAAATCCTGCATGACAAACATGTGAAATGCCAGTCACTACAGACCTGATCGACCAGGCAGTAGTGTTTGGCAAATGTGTGCAGGGATGCCCACGTTGCTGCCTGGCAGATGGCCAGGACTGGGACTCCATGTTCTAACGCCATGGTTGCAGCTTTTCACCTGGTGGAATGGGCCCTTAAGCCCTGTGGAGGATGCTTCTTAGCCAAGTCGTAGCAGATCTTGATACAGAGAACGACTCAGCGAATATGGTCCACTTCTGTACTGCCCATCCCTTCTTTGCTCCCACATACCACACAAAGAGTTGATCGTCCACCTGGAACTTTTGTGCAGTCAAAGTAGAACAACAACGCTCTTCTTGAGTCCAGCCTGTGGAGTCACTCCTCTTCCTCTGCGGGATGTGGGGGAGCAAACAAAGTGGGCAAGGTGATAGTTTGACCCATATGGAATGGGGTCACCACTTTGAGGATGAAAGAGGCGCAGGTGTGTAGTACCACTTTTATTTTTAAACACACTGAGCTTTTGTAGTTTAGACGATTAAGGCCTGTGTCTCACTCACCCTCCAGGCAGATGTTATGGTCACTAAGGCTGTCTTGATGGTGAGCTGCCGGGGAGGACAGTTGTGCAATAGCTCGGAAAGAGAGCACATGAGGTATGTGAGAACGAGATTGAGATCCCATTAAGGCTTTACAAAGGGCTTAGGGGGAAACAGTTACAAGCCTTTTAAGGAACCTATTTACAATAGGGTATTTGAAAAGAGAGGTTTGATCAGGCAGCCGCTAAAAGGCTGACAGAGTAAAGATAGCCCTTCAGTGCCCTCAGAGAGGAACCCTGTTGGGCCAGAGAAAGAATGAAAATAAGAATATCAGATAAAGAAGCTGAGAGAGGATCTTTAGACTTCTCTTTACAGTCTTACAAATTTTTGTCAAGAGCAGGCGTGTACCGTTTTTGTGAAGGAAAGCCTGGCTGCCAAGATAACATTACGGACTTCGGGAGGAAGGCTGAAAGCGGTCAACTGCCACCACTCAATCTCCACGCATGAAGGTGCAGAATTGACAGGTTTGGGTGGAGGATCCTCGCCTGCTGCTGCAACAGGATATCCTCCCGAAGGGACAGCCTGATCAGAGGATCAATGCTCATTGTCAGTAGCTCGGCGTACCAGACTTTTCGTGCCCAATCCGGGGCCAGAAGGACTACTTAGGCCTGGCCGTTCTTGAGAACTCTGGGCAGCAGTGGTATGGGCAGAAAGACATACAGGAGGAGTCCGCTCCACTTGCAACAAAAAGTGTCACCGAGTGCTGCCTTGAAACTGCAACCGCAATACTGCTGACATTGCACGTTCTCTTCAGAGGCGAATAGATCTAACCAAGGCTCTCCCCACTTTTGAAAGAGTCCTTGTGCCACCTCCAAATGGAGACACCACTCGTGATCCGCTAGACATCAGTGGCTGAGTTAGTCCGCTCTGGCATTCAGAGATCCTGCCATGTGTTAAACCACCAGGGTTATGCCCTGCTATTGCAGACATGTCCAGAGACGCAGGGCTTCTTGACAAAGGGTCCATGACTCCACCCTGCCCTGCTTGTTGCAGTACCACATGGCGCTGTGTGTTGTCCGTGAAAACCTGCACCAACTTCCTGTTGACAGAGTGAAGAAATGCTTTCCACGCTAGTCGGATCGCTGCCAGCTCTAACATGTTGACGTGGAGCTTGGATTCCACCGAAGACCAGAGTCCGCTGGTCTCCACCTTTCCCAAATGGCCGCCCCTTCCCAGAAATGACACGTGTCACTACTGTGAAGTATTTTTCGAGCAGGAACAGAGGTCTGCCTCAGACCCAATCACAGTTCGTAAACACCCACTGCAGGTCTTTCGCAGTTCTCTCTAAGATCTGGGCCATGTTGGAGAGATTTCACCGATGCTGCGCCCACTGGAACTTCAGGTCCCACTGCAAAGTCCGCATATGCCACCTGGCATATTTTACCAGCAGGATACAGGAGGCCATAAGGGCCCATCAGCCTCTGTAATTCTGATCGAAATCCAGGACAGAGGCAGAAACATAGGTATCATTGCCTGAAATTCCTGGACTCGCTGCACGGGAGGATAAGCCCGAAACTGAACTGTGTACAGAACAGCTACGATGAAAGGGCGCGTCTGAGAGTGAGTCAGGTGTGACAATTATAGTGAACTCCAGTGAATGCTGTAGTCTGGAAGTGGGAGACGACTGCCTGGGAAACTTGCCTTCAACAGCCAGTCATTGAGGTAAGGAAAGACAAAGCCATGTGCAGATGAGCTGCAACCACCACCATCACCTTGGTGAACACTCAAGGGTCACTGGTAAGGCCAAATAGCAGAATGGTGAACTGAAAGTATTTGTGGCCTACCTTGAACCACAGGTAACGACTATGGGCCAGCAGGATTGAGATATGGAAATACACATTCTGCAAGTCTAGCGCTACCAACCTTGGGTCTAGGGCAGACAAGACCTGAGCCAACATGAGCATCTTGAGCTTCTCCTTCTTGAGGAAGAGATTTACAGTCTAAGTCTAGAATAGGCTGAAGATCTTTGTTCCTTTTGGGTATAAGGAAGTAGCGGGAATAACAACCGCAGCCTACTTCTGATATCAGGAAACTTTCTATGGCTCTCTTGGCCAAGAGGCCGAAATGTACCCTCAGAGCAGACACAAATGATCCTCCGCCAGCCGCTCTAACGTAGGTGGGATAGGAGCAAAGGATTGAAAAGGCAGGGCACAGCCCTTCCTGGTGATCTGCAGTACCCATGTGTAGGAAGTTGGCTCTGTATGTGCTATTTCAAAGTAAGGAATAGCATGCACAGAGTCCAAGGGTTCCCCTTAGAGGTAAAATAGTGGTAAAAAGAGATAATACTAATGCTCTATTTTGTGGTAGTGTGGTCGAGCAGTAGGCTTATCCAAGGAGTAGTGTTAAGCATTTGCTGTACATACACATAGACAATAAATGAGGTACACACACTCAGAGACAAATCCAGCCAATAGGTTTTGTTATAGAAAAATATCTTTTCTTAGTTTATTTTAAGAACCACAGGTTCAAATTTAACATGTAATATCTTGTTTGAAAGGTATTGCAGGTAAGTACATTAGGAACTTTGAATCATTTCAATTGCATGTATACTTTTCAAGTTATTCACAAATAGCTACTTTAAAAGTGGACACAGTGCAATTTTCACAGTTCCTGGGGGAGGTAAGTTTTTGTTAGTTTTACCAGGTAAGTAAGACACTTACAGGGTTCAGTTCTTGGTCCAAGGTAGCCCACCGTTGGGGGTTCAGAGCAACCCCAAAGTCACCACACCAGCAGCTCAGGGCCGGTCAGGTGCAGAGTTCAAAGTGGTGCCCAAAACGCATAGGCTAGAATGGAGAGAAGGGGGTGCCCCGGTTCCGGTCTGCTTGCAGGTAAGTACCCGCGTCTTCGGAGGGCAGACCAGGGGGGTTTTGTAGGGCACCGGGGGGGACACAAGCCCACACAGAAATTTCACCCTCAGCGGCGCGGGGGCGGCCGGGTGCAGTGTTAGAACAAGCGTCGGGTTCGCAATGTAAGTCAATGAGAGATCGAGGGATCTCTTCAGCGCTGCAGGCAGGCAAGGGGGGGCTTCCTCGGGGAAACCTCCACTTGGGCAAGGGAGAGGGACTCCTGGGGGTCACTTCTGCAGTGAAAGTCCGGTCCTTCAGGTCCTGGGGGCTGCGGGTGCAGGGTCTTTTCCAGGCGTCGGGACTTAGGTTTCAGAGAGTCGCGGTCAGGGGAAGCCTCGGGATTCCCTCTGCAGGCGGCGCTGTGGGGGCTCAGGGGGGACAGGTTTTGGTACTCACAGTCGTAGAGTAGTCCGGGGGTCCTCCCTGAGGTGTTGGTTCTCCACCAGCCGAGTCGGGGTCGCCGGGTGCAGTGTTGCAAGTCTCACGCTTCTTGCGGGGAGATTGCAGGGGTCTTTAAAGCTGCTCCTTTGGATAAAGTTGCAGTCTTTTTGGAGCAGGTCCGCTGTCCTCGGGAGTTTCTTGTCGTCGTCGAAGTAGGGCAGTCCTCAGAGGATTCAGAGGTCGCTGGTCCCTTTGGAAGGCGTCGCTGGAGCAGAGTTCTTTGGAAGGCAGGAGACAGGCCGGTGAGTTTCTGGAGCCAAAGCAGTTGTTGTCTTCAGGTCTTCCTCTGCAGGGGTTTTCAGCTAGGCAGTCCTTCTTCTTGTTGTTGCAGGAATCTAATTTCTAGGTTCAGGGAGAGCCCTTAAATACTAAATTTAAGGGCGTGTTTAGGTCTGGGGGGTTAGTAGCCAATGGCTACTAGCCCTGAGGGTGAGTACACCCTCTTTGTGCCTCCTCCCAAGGGGAGGGGGTCACATTCCTATCCCTATTGGGGGAATCCTCCTTCTGCAAGATGGAGGATTTCTAAAAGTTAGAGTCACCTCAGCTCAGGACACCTTAGGGGCTGTCCTGATTGGCCAGTGACTCCTCCTTGTTATTCTCATTATTTTCTCCGGCCTTGCCGCCAAAAGTGGGGGCCGGGGCCGGAGGGGGCGGGCAACTCCACTAGCTGGAGTGTCCTGCGGTGCTGTGACAAAGGGGTGAGCCTTTGAGGCTCACCGCCAGGTGTTACAGCTCCTGCCTGGGGGAGGTGTTAGCATCTCCACCCAGTGCAGGCTTTGTTACTGGCCTCAGAGTGACAAAGGCACTCTCCCCATGGGGCCAGCAACATGTCTCTAGTGTGGCAGGCTGCTGGAACTAGTCAGCCTACACAGACAGTCGGTTAAGTTTCAGGGGGCACCTCTAAGGTGCCCTCAGGGGTGTATTTTGCAATAAAATGTACACTGGCATCAGTGTGCATTTATTGTGCTGAGAAGTTTGATACCAAACTTCCCAGTTTTCAGTGTAGCCATTATGGTGCTGTGGAGTTCGTGTTTGACAAACTCCCAGACCATATACTCTTATGGCTACCCTGCACTTACAATGTCTAAGGTTTTGTTTAGACACTGTAGGGGTACCATGCTCATGCACTGGTACCCTCACCTATGGTATAGTGCACCCTGCCTTAGGGCTGTAAGGCCTGCTAGAGGGGTGACTGACCTATACTTGCATAGGCAGTGAGAGGCTGGCATGGCACCCTGAGGGGAGTGCCATGTCGACTTACTCGTTTTGTTCTCACTAGCACATACAAGCTGGTAAGCAGTGTGTCTGTGCTGAGTGAGAGGTCTCCAGGGTGGCATAAGACATGCTGCAGCCCTTAGAGACCTTCCTTGGCATCAGGGCCCTTGGTACTAGAAGTACCAGTTACAAGGGACTTATCTGGATGCCAGGGTCTGCCAATTGGGGATACAAAAGTACAGGTTAGGGAAAGAACACTGGTGCTGGGGCCTGGTTAGCAGGCCTCAGCACACTTTCAATTGTAAACATAGCATCAGCAAAGGCAAAAAGTCAGGGGGCAACCATGCCAAGGAGGCATTTCCTTACACAACCCCCCCCCAAACGAAAGAGGATGAGACTAACCTTTCCCAAGAGAGTCTTCATTTTCTAAGTGGAAGAACCTGGAAAGGCCATCTGCATTGGCATGGGCAGTCCCAGGTCTGTGTTCCACTATAAAGTCCATTCCCTGTAGGGAGATGGACCACCTCAACAGTTTAAGATTTTCACCTTTCATTTGCATCAGCCATTTGAGAGGTCTGTGGTCAGTTTGAACTAGGAAGTGAGTCCCAAAGAGGTATGGTCTCAGCTTCTTCAGGGACCAAACCACAGCAAAGGCCTCCCTCTCAATGGCACTCCAACGCTGCTCCCTGGGGAGTAACCTCCTGCTAATGAAAGCAACAGGCTGGTCAAGGCCATCATCATTTGTTTGGGACAAAACTGCCCCTATCCCATGTTCAGAGGCATCTGTCTGCACAATGAACTGCTTAGAATAATCTGGAGCTTTTAGAACTGGTGCTGAGCATATTGCTTGTTTCAGGGTGTCAAAGGCCTGTTGGCATTCCACAGTCCAGTTCACTTTCTTGGGCATTTTCTTGGAGGTGAGTTCAGTGAGGGCTGTCACAATGGATCCATATCCCTTCACAAACCTCCTGTAATACCCAGTCAAGCCAAGGAATGCCCTGACTTGAGTCTGGGTTTTTGGAGCTACCCAGTCCAGAATAGTCTGGATCTTGGGTTGGAGTGGCTGAACTTGGCCTCCACCTACAAGGTGGCCCAAGTAAACCACAGTTCCCTGCCCTATCTGGCATTTGGATGCCTTGATAGAGAGGCCTGCAGATTGCAGAGCCTTCAAAACCTTCTTCAGGTGGACCAGGTGATCCTGCCAGGTGGAGCTAAAGACAGCAATATCATCAAGATAAGCTGTGCTAAAGGACTCCAAACCAGCAAGGACTTGATTCACCAACCTTTGGAAGGTGGCAGGGGCATTCTTTAAACCAAAGGGCATAACAGTAAACTGATAATGCCCATCAGGTGTGGAGAATGCTGTTTTCTCTTTTGCTCCAGGTGCCATTTTTATTTGCCAGTACCCTGCTGTCAAGTCAAAGGTACTTAAGAATTTGGCAGCACCTAATTTATCTATGAGCTCATCAGCTCTAGGAATCGGATGAGCATCTGTCTTGGTGACAGAGTTGAGCCCTCTGTAGTCCACACAAAACCTCATCTCTTTCTTTCCTTCTTTGGTGTGAGGTTTGGGGACTAAGACCACTGGGCTAGCCCAGGGGCTGTCAGAGCGCTCAATTACTCCCAATTCCAGCATCTTGTGGACTTCCACCTTGATGCTTTCCTTAACATGGTCAGACTGTCTAAAGATTTTGTTCTTGACAGGCATGCTGTCTCCTGTGTCCACATCATGGGTACACAGGTGTGTCTGACCAGGGGTTAGGGAGAAGAGTTCAGGAAACTGTTGTAGGACTCTCCTACAATCAGCTTGCTGCTGGCCAGAGAGGGTGTCTGAGTAGATCACTCCATCTACTGAGCCATCTTTTGGGTCTGATGACAGAAGATCAGGGAGAGGTTCACTCTCTGCCTCCTGATCCTCATCTGTTACCATCAACAGATTTACATCAGCCCTGTCATGGAAGAGCTTAAGGCGGTTCACATGGATCACCCTCTTGGGGCTCCTGCTTGTGCCCAGGTCCACCAGGTAGGTGACCTGACTCTTCCTTTCTAGCACTGGGTAAGGGCCACTCCATTTGTCCTGGAGTGCCCTGGGAGCCACAGGCTCCAGAACCCAGACTTTCTGCCCTGGTTGGAACTCAACCATTGCAGCCTTTTGGTCATACCAAAACTTCTGGAGCTGTTGGCTGGCCTCAAGGTTTTTGGTTGCCTTTTCCATGTACTCTGCCATTCTAGAGCGAAGGCCCAGTACATAGTCCACTATGTCTTGTTTAGGCTCATGAAGAGGTCTCTCCCAGCCTTCTTTAACAAGAGCAAGTGGTCCCCTTACAGGGTGACCAAACAGAAGTTCAAAGGGTGAGAATCCTACTCCCTTCTGTGGCACTTCTCTGTAAGCAAAAAGCAGACATGGCAAGAGGACATCCCATCTCCTTTTGAGTTTTTCTGGGAGCCCCATGATCATGCCTTTTAATGTCTTGTTGAATCTCTCAACTAAGCCATTAGTTTGTGGATGGTATGGTGTAGTGAATTTGTAAGTCACCCCACACTCATTCCACGTGTGTTTTAGGTATGCTGACATGAAGTTGGTACCTCTGTCAGACACCACCTCCTTAGGGAAACCCACTCTGGTAAAGATACCAATGAGGGCCTTGGCTACTGCAGGGGCAGTAGTCGACCTAAGGGGAATAGCTTCAGGATACCTAGTAGCATGATCCACTACTACTAGGATGTACATATTTCCTGAGGCTGTGGGAGGTTCTAGTGGACCAACTATGTCCACACCCACTCTTTCAAAGGGGACCCCCACCACTGGAAGTGGAATGAGGGGGGCCTTTGGGTGCCCACCTGTCTTACCACTGGATTGACAGGTGGGGCAGGAGAGGCAAAACTCCTTAACATTCTGGGACATATTGGGCCAGTAGAAGTGGTTGACTAACCTCTCCCACGTCTTGGTTTGTCCCAAATGCCCAGCAAGGGGAATATCATGGGCTAAGGTCAGAATAAACTCTCTGAACGACTGAGGCACTACCACTCTCCTAGTGGCACCAGGTTTGGGGTCTCTGGCCTCAGTGTACAGGAGTCCATCTTCCCAATAGACCCTATGTGTTCCATTTTTCTTGCCCTTGGACTCTTCAGCAGCTTGCTGCCTAAGGCCTTCAAGAGAGGGACAGGTTTGTTGTCCCTTACACAGCTCCTCCCTTGAGGGTCCCCCTGGGCCTAAGAGCTCAACCTGATAAGGTTCAAGCTCCAAAGGCTCAGTTCCCTCAGAGGGCAGAACTTCTTCCTGAGAAGAGAGGTTCTCTTTTTCTGACTGTGTTGCAGTTGGTTTCCCAACTGACTTTCCTTTTCTCTTGGTAGGCTGGGCCATTTTTCCAGACTCCAGCTCTACTTTTTCACCCTGTGCCTTGCACTGTGCTCTTGTTTTTACACACACCAGTTCAGGGATACCCAGCATGGCTGCATGGGTTTTTAGTTCTACCTCAGCCCATGCTGAGGACTCCAGGTCATTTCCAAGCAGACAGTCTACTGGGATGTTTGAGGAGACCACCACCTGTTTCAGGCCATTGACCCCTCCCCATTCTAAAGTTACCATTGCCATGGGATGTGCTTTAGTCTGATTGTCAGCGTTGGTGACTGTATAAGTTTTTCCAGTCAGGTATTGGCCAGGGGAAACCAGTTTCTCTGTCACCATGGTGACACTGGCACCTGTATCCCTCAGGCCCTCTACATTTGTCCCATTAATAAAGAGCTGCTGCCTGTATTTTTGCATGTTAGGCGGCCAGGCAGCTAGTGTGGCTAAATCCACCCCACCCTCAGAGACTAGAGTAGCTTCAGTGTGGACCCTGATTTGCTCTGGGCACACTGTTGATCCCACTTGGAGACTAGCCATTCCAGTGTTACCTGGATTGGAGTTTGGAGTGGAACCTTTCTTGGGACAGGCCTTGTCTCCAGTTTGGTGTCCAGACCGACTACAGTTTCGACACCAGGCCTTTTTGGGATCAAAGTTTTTACCCTTGTACCCAGGATTGTTTTGTGAAGAGGCTCTGGGCCCACCCTCCTGTGCAGGTTTTTGGGGGCCTGTAGAAGACTCTTGACTATTTTTATTTTTGGCTGTCTCACCACCTTTCCCCTGGGGAGGTTTTGTGACCCCTTTCTTTTGGTCACCCCCTGTGGAAGTTTTGGACACCCTTGTCTTGACCCAATGGTCCGCCTTCTTTCCCAATTTTTGGGGAGAAATTGGTCCTAGGTCTACCAGATGCTGATGCAGTTTATCATTGAAACAATTACTTAACAGGTGTTCTTTCACAAATAAATTGTACAGCCCATCATAATTACTTACACCACTGCCTTGAATCCAACCATCTAGTGTTTTTACTGAGTAGTCTACAAAGTCAACCCAGGTCTGGCTCGAGGATTTTTGAGCCCCCCTGAATCTAATCCTATACTCCTCAGTGGAGAATCCAAAGCCCTCAATCAGGGTACCCTTCATGAGGTCATAAGATTCTGCATCTTTTCCAGAGAGTGTGAGGAGTCTATCCCTACACTTTCCTGTGAACATTTCCCAAAGGAGAGCACCCCAGTGAGATTTGTTCACTTTTCTGGTTACACAAGCCCTCTCAAAAGCTGTGAACCATTTGGTGATGTCATCACCATCTTCATATTTAGTTACAATCCCTTTGGGGATTTTCAACATGTCAGGAGAATCTCTGACCCTATTTATGTTGCTGCCACCATTGATGGGTCCTAGGCCCATCTCTTGTCTTTCCCTCTCTATGGCTAGGATCTGTCTTTCCAAAGCCAATCTTTTGGCCATCCTGGCTAACTGGATGTCCTCTTCACTGGAGTTATCCTCAGTGATTTCAGAGTTGTTGGTCCCTCCTGTGAGGGAACCTGCATCTCTGACTATTATTTGTGGAGTCAGGGCTTGAGAAGCCCTGCTCTCCCTAAGTAGTACTGGAGGGGGGGAATTTCCCTCCAAGTCACTATCTTCATCCTCTGAGTTGCCATCCTCAGAGGGGTTGGCCTTTTCAAACTCTGCCAAAAGCTCCTGGAGCTGTACTTTGGTAGGTTTGGGGCCCATTGCTATTTTCTTTAGTTTACAGAGTGACCTTAGCTCTCTCATCTGTAGATGGAGGTAAGGTGTGATGTCGAGTTCCACCACAGTCACATCTGTGCTAGACATTTTGCTTCTAAAAGTTGGAATAATTTTTAAGAATCTAAAACTGGTTCTAGAATCTAATTCAAACTTTTACAAACTTTTAAACTCTAAAAGAAATGCTAAACAGGATCTAACACAAGACCCTAGCAGGTCTTTTAAGAATTTAGAAAACTTTTCAAATTGCAAAAATCAATTTCTAATGACAAATTTGGAATTTGTCGTGTGATCAGGTATTGGCTGAGTAGTCCAGCAAATGCAAAGTCTTGTACCCCACCGCTGATCCACCAATGTAGGAAGTTGGCTCTGTATGTGCTATTTCAAAGTAAGGAATAGCATGCACAGAGTCCAAGGGTTCCCCTTAGAGGTAAAATAGTGGTAAAAAGAGATAATACTAATGCTCTATTTTGTGGTAGTGTGGTCGAGCAGTAGGCTTATCCAAGGAGTAGTGTTAAGCATTTGCTGTACATACACATAGACAATAAATGAGGTACACACACTCAGAGACAAATCCAGCCAATAGGTTTTGTTATAGAAAAATATATTTTCTTAGTTTATTTTAAGAACCACAGGTTCAAATTTAACATGTAATATCTTGTTTGAAAGGTATTGCAGGTAAGTACATTAGGAACTTTGAATCATTTCAATTGCATGTATACTTTTCAAGTTATTCACAAATAGCTACTTTAAAAGTGGACACAGTGCAATTTTCACAGTTCCTGGGGGAGGTAAGTTTTTGTTAGTTTTACCAGGTAAGACAGACACTTACAGGGTTCAGTTCTTGGTCCAAGGTAGCCCACCGTTGGGGGTTCAGAGCAACCCCAAAGTCACCACACCAGCAGCTCAGGGCCGGTCAGGTGCAGAGTTCAAAGTGGTGCCCAAAACGCATAGGCTAGAATGGAGAGAAGGGGGTGCCCCGGTTCCGGTCTGCTTGCAGGTAAGTACCCGCGTCTTCGGAGGGCAGACCAGGGGGGTTTTGTAGGGCACCGGGGGGGACACAAGCCCACACAGAAATGTCACCCTCAGCGGCGCGGGGGCGGCCGGGTGCAGTGTTAGAACAAGCGTCGGGTTCGCAATGTAAGTCAATGAGAGATCGAGGGATCTCTTCAGCGCTGCAGGCAGGCAAGGGGGGGCTTCCTCGGGGAAACCTCCACTTGGGCAAGGGAGAGGGACTCCTGGGGGTCACTTCTGCAGTGAAAGTCCGGTCCTTCAGGTCCTGGGGGCTGCGGGTGCAGGGTCTTTTCCAGGCGTCGGGACTTAGGTTTCAGAGAGTCGCGGTCAGGGGAAGCCTCGGGATTCCCTCTGCAGGCGGCGCTGTGGGGGCTCAGGGGGGACAGGTTATGGTACTCACAGTCGTAGAGTAGTCCGGGGGTCCTCCCTGAGGTGTTGGTTCTCCACCAGCCGAGTCGGGGTCGCCGGGTGCAGTGTTGCAAGTCTCACGCTTCTTGCGGGGAGATTGCAGGGGTCTTTAAAGCTGCTCCTTTGGATAAAGTTGCAGTCTTTTTGGAGCAGGTCCGCTGTCCTCGGGAGTTTCTTGTCGTCGTCGAAGTAGGGCAGTCCTCAGAGGATTCAGAGGTCGCTGGTCCCTTTGGAAGGCGTCGCTGGAGCAGAGTTCTTTGGAAGGCAGGAGACAGGCCGGTGAGTTTCTGGAGCCAAAGCAGTTGTTGTCTTCAGGTCTTCCTCTGCAGGGGTTTTCAGCTAGGCAGTCCTTCTTCTTGTTGTTGCAGGAATCTAATTTCTAGGTTCAGGGAGAGCCCTTAAATACTAAATTTAAGGGCGTGTTTAGGTCTGGGGGGTTAGTAGCCAATGGCTACTAGCCCTGAGGGTGAGTACACCCTCTTTGTGCCTCCTCCCAAGGGGAGGGGGTCACATTCCTATCCCTATTGGGGGAATCCTCCTTCTGCAAGATGGAGGATTTCTAAAAGTTAGAGTCACCTCAGCTCAGGACACCTTAGGGGCTGTCCTGACTGGCCAGTGACTCCTCCTTGTTATTCTCATTATTTTCTCCGGCCTTGCCGCCAAAAGTGGGGACCGGGGCCTGAGGGGGCGGGCAACTCCACTAGCTGGAGTGTCCTGCGGTGCTGTGACAAAGGGGTGAGCCTTTGAGGCTCACCGCCAGGTGTTACAGCTCCTGCCTGGGGGAGGTGTTAGCATCTCCACCCAGTGCAGGCTTTGTTACTGGCCTCAGAGTGACAAAGGCACTCTCCCCATGGGGCCAGCAACATGTCTCTAGTGTGGCAGGCTGCTGGAACTAGTCAGCCTACACAGACAGTCGGTTAAGTTTCAGGGGGCACCTCTAAGGTGCCCTCTGGGGTGTATTTTGCAATAAAATGTACACTGGCATCAGTGTGCATTTATTGTGCTGAGAAGTTTGATACCAAACTTCCCAGTTTTCAGTGTAGCCATTATGGTGCTGTGGAGTTCGTGTTTGACAAACTCCCAGACCATATACTCTTATGGCTACCCTGCACTTACAATGTCTAAGGTTTTGTTTAGACACTGTAGGGGGACCATGCTCATGCACTGGTACCCTCACCTATGGTATAGTGCACCCTGCCTTAGGGCTGTAAGGCCTGCTAGAGGGGTGACTGACCTATACTTGCATAGGCAGTGAGAGGCTGGCATGGCACCCTGAGGGGAGTGCCATGTCGACTTACTCGTTTTGTTCTCACTAGCACATACAAGCTGGTAAGCAGTGTGTCTGTGCTGAGTGAGAGGTCTCCAGGGTGGCATAAGACATGCTGCAGCCCTTAGAGACCTTCCTTGGCATCAGGGCCCTTGGTACTAGAAGTACCAGTTACAAGGGACTTATCTGGATGCCAGGGTCTGCCAATTGGGGATACAAAAGTACAGGTTAGGGAAAGAACACTGGTGCTGGGGCCTGGTTAGCAGGCCTCAGCACACTTTCAATTGTAAACATAGCATCAGCAAAGGCAAAAAGTCAGGGGGCAACCATGCCAAGGAGGCATTTCCTTACACCATGTGTCTGATGTTATGAACTTCCAGTGGAGATGATGGTATATTCTCCATCCCACTGGGCAAGCATGGTCTTGCAGGTATTATCTAGAAGGGCTTAGAGGCTGCAGCTGCCCGGGGTGTGTGGTAGACTACTTCTGGCCGGCGGATCCTCTAGATCTAAAGACAACGCGCCCATGTCCTTGCATATCTTGGGTTGGTTGCAGTAGCTGGCATAGGGCTGGCGTGGTGCCACACTCCTTCTGTAGCCACAGAGGGCAGACTATGCACAAGGGGTCGCAGAGAGCCCAAGGACTTAGCCGTAGCACGAGTAGCCTTAAAGCGCTCCAGCACAGAGTCTGCCTTCTCAACAAACGAGTGCCCTCGGAGGGCATCTCCATCAGATCTGCTTGGACATCCCCCAAAAAAACAAATGTCCTCAGCCAGACGTGGTGCCTTAAGGCCACTGTTGACGCAACCGCTCTGCCCAGCGAGTCAGTCGTGACTAGTCCACACTATATGGTGAACTTAGCTGCATCTAGTCTTTCTTCTTTGGGTAAGTATGGCCTAAGTCTCCTCCGAGACCTGAGGCAGCACTTGCGCAACTGTGTCCCAAATGGTATGGGAGAAACAGCCCACTAAGCATGAGGTGTTCCCCGACGTCAAGGCCAGGCTGCAGAAAAAAACTTCTTCCCAAGATGGTCCAGTCTCTTGGATTCCCTATCCGGGGAAAGGAATGCACTGTGGGACGTAGAGGCTTGGACAACCAAGATCTCAGGGGTGGCGTGTTGGCTGAGAAAGCTAAGGTCACACAGAGAGGGCCGATGGTGGTGAGCAATTGCCCTATTATCAAGAAACCTGATGCTGGACTTGACCAAGTTTCCAGCAGGACGTCTGTAAGTGCCTCATTGGAGGTCAAAAGGGGTTCAAATGTGGAAGCCCCATGTTGGAGTTCAGTCAAGATGTTGGTCTTTGACCTCCACTGCCCTATGCACCACCATCACATAGGATGCTCCCTCCCCCGTGGCCACACAGGGGGGGAGATAGCAAACCAATGTCTGGAGAGGTGTCCAGACCACTGGCTTGACCTAGATCCCCATACCAGTCCATGGATCCTTCCAGCTGGTGTTTTAAAGCATCCAGCGACCCCTCACACTCTTTTCCCCATGCCTAGCATCCTAAAATAAGGGTCAGGCAATGATCTAACACCTGTGGGCGCCATCAGTGTTGTGTGATACAATTCCGACTCATTGGGTATAAGAATGGGACTGGCACTGACAGAAGCCTCAGCCACTTCAGTAGTAGGCAACAACCATTACCAAGTCAATGTCCCACCTCCTGGCATGAAGTTGACCTGTTGCTCTTTCTCAAAGTTGATGGCAAAAGTGGCGGGTTACTTGAGAAAGCAACCGATTTTAGTCTATACTTACTTAGACTGACTGTTAAAGGATGTGCCCCAAGAACGAATAATGAAAGACTTCGAACAAACAGCCTGCGACACCTGGGTTTGCATATCAGTATGCTAAGGTTGAGTGCTACTCCTGTGCAAAGAATTCACTACTTAGGAGCAACCGTAGATTCCCAGTCCACTAAAGTGTATCCTTCAGAGAAGAGGCTCATTTCTATCAGAAAAGCTGCAGCCTATTACACACTCCACTGAAATGCTCAACAGATTTATTCATTACAGAGGGCGGGGGAAAGAGAGTGGGAAGGAGCGGTTGGTTCTCACTCAGTTAACAGGGTCATACATCTTTCTAGGTTTGAAAAACCAGCTTTTACATGAGCCCTTTACAACAGTGCCTATTAGACCATTGGAACCAGACTTCAGGCAGCTGGGAGAACAAGTTGAAGGTAACTCAAGAAGTGATTCAATCATTCCCATGGTGATACCAGTTTATTGAAAGGTATCCCTTTACGTCGCGACATTCCAACACATACCATAGTGACAAATGTGTCCCTCCTAGACTGAAATGCTCACGCAAGAACGATCTGCAAATACAAGGGAGAAGGAAAGATATTTTAACTTGCAGAAGCTGAGAGCTGTCCATCTGACTCAGATACCATTCCTTCCATCAGTCTGATCAAAATCCCTCTTTGTTCAGACAGTCAATACAGCTCCAGTGCAAGCGCAAAGATCATTGGAAACAATGGGCAACCCTACTCGTGCCCTTACCAAAGCTAAAGATCTGTGACAGAATTTTGTTAACCTTCACCCTCGCCACCGGTCTTGTATGCAAGGCTGAACCCAAGCCGTCAACTTAGGACCAAAACGTAGGCAGTCAAGGACCACAGAGATAGTTCAGTTCTATATTATTAAACACCATCCTGCCGGGTCAGCAGATTTCTCCTGGATCATGTAAAGTACCCCATACAAACATCTCGGATTGAGATGAGTTCCTCTACGTGACAAAGCCCAATTGATCAGAGTGGATTACTGTGGTTATCACCCTGCGACACCACATTGCCAGCACTTTGGCTAGAACATTCTCTTCTCCATCCTTAACCTCTATGTAAATCCCACAGTAACCAAAAATAAGAAAGTGAGGTGAAAAGCAGCATTTGGCAGTGGCAGCTTAGGCAAAAAGGTTTTGCAGAACTTCCTGGCCAAAGTTTGCTTCAAATGTGGGGTACCTCCAGCATAGTGATGAATACCTGTGAGGCAGCTCAAGTAGCCAGTAGACACGTACCTCTCACAGGTACAGACCTAGAGAAGTCCTGATTCACTGCGGACACCAGATAGAGATCTCCATGCAGGCTGGAGCCAGGGGTTATGCATGAAGTTATACGTCTGGCAATGGTAGCCTTTAGAATCGCTTGGCTGCGATCATTGCCTTCAAACATACAGTCTGAGAATGTAGGCTAGTTACACAAAAAAAACTGGCAGCTAAGCAAGGAGAGCAAGGTGTAATGGAGCAGACATGAAAGGTAAATGACTCATCTTGTAGTCCTTCTTAGTCCTCCTCCTGCTCAAACACCTAGGTGAATATGCCAAATACCCCACAATACTCTCTTCATCCAAAGTACTGTCAACTCTGCTGGTTCCAACGAATAGCCATCGCTGCATGTGCACATCAAAATAAACCTGCTACATTCAGAACGAATTGGGGTAGACTGATAAGGCAGATGGGCTGGAGACCTTCAGCTTCAAACAAACTCATCATTGTGATAAGGCAGATATTGAGGGGAAAAGGCATCTTGAAGAGCAGAGAGAAGGGATCACACAAGGCAAGTTGGAAGGAGGAGAAAAACAACTCCCTCTTCACAAGACCAGTAAATGACATGCATTGGGCAACATGGCCCACAAACCTACAAGCCCCACCTCCCCAGAGGCACTAAACATACTAAGTAGTAGAGTGGTAGAAAACAAAAAGTAAACTTTCACTCATCACTTCTTCCTCCCCAGTTTCTACCATATCCTCATATGTCCCTGTTCCTACTCTTAGTACAGTAAATATCCCTGAACCAATAAGACTCATTGCGTTAGTGAATAGGCAGTTCTAAATTGTTAGGACCTGATGCGCTTCAGCCTCTAAATGTCAGAATACTGGGAGCAATGCATTTAAAAAGGATGGTAGCCCTTTCCTAGAATGCACATATCTCTAGACGCTCCAAAAACACTCAATTACACGCATTTTCCACTGGTCTCCATACTAAAGTCTGTTTTGACTTGCTTCAGAAATTGCAGAACCTCGCTATTCCTTAGCACTATCATGTCACCCATTTGGAACTTTCTAGAACACCTACCAGGAGAAGAAGGGGGGTCTCTATCCTCACCACTGTCTGAACTAGATGTGCCTCTCCACCACCCGTGTGTCAAGTATGACCACTGCGATGCTCAATACTTTTGGTGGTGAGACACTGGACCTTTTCTAGCTGCACACAGTTTCAGCTGTTTGGACCTGTATGCTCGATGGTGGAACTTCAATACTCAAACAGAGCTGGTGCATTACCAGAGACTAACCGACCTCTAGCCCGAGGGAGAAATGCTTGCCACTTGCAGTCCAAAAGCCGTAGCCAACTTCAAATGCTTAGCAGTCACCCAACCAAACCAATGGCCGACTTATGATTCGCTTGGATGACTGAGCATTTTGCAACAGAACAATCAACAACAAAATTTACCTGTTCCATATTAATATCTTTAATGATGGTATACCTCTGTCCTTTCCTTGATTTCATTCAAGATGTGTGATTTCTCCAGACCACCACCATCCTGTTTCACACCTTCTGCATCTGCAGATTCAAACATGCAATTCCCCTGCCAATCTAGTCTGGTCGTCATTTCCTTACCTTCAACATACATACACAAGAGGTGGCCACTGCACATTTTGATAACTAAGGCACAACAGGTAAGTAGCATTGGGCAACATGTACAATACTTCCAAGTATGGCCTTGTTTGAGTCTCTTAAAAACCACCGTGCTGATCTACGTGACCAGCCATCTGTCAAATGGATGAATTTTCAATAATTCTGTGCTGCCCCCCAGTAAGGCAGGATGTAAACCATCACTGTAAAGTATAACCTAAAAGACCACTGCTGTGCTGGAAGAGTGCTTTTGTCTCATTCATTGGAAAGAAAAAGGGGTCTTTGGAAGCCTTACGAACCCCACCCCTATGTTTCCAGTGATTACATGCATGTCATTGTAGACAGCCAGCTTTGAGCATCATAGGTGATCCCTATTTTGCTATACTATTCCGTTTGTTGGTTCAGTCACCTTGGTTTCGAGACAGCTTGCCTGTGTGCAGTTATTTCTGTGGAATGTACTATCCGTTTGAACCGTCAGTTAATCTCTAGCTCGTTGCTGGAGATACAGTTGACCAGTATCGTTCTTTCCACGGTGTTATAAAAACAAAAGGGGATCATTCTTTTGGTGCCAGAATAGGAAGTTGTGATGGAGGCAGTTTCTGGTTCAGCGGCGAGTGTCTGACTAAATGGTTGAACAGGGATTATGCTGCACCCGTGAGACTTTGTGACACAACCTAGTTTGATTTGCCTCTACAATTTTGCAGTCCCTAGTTTTTGAACCCCTATACCTCAACCTAGGATGTTTTGACCTAGTGTACACACCCTTTTGGCTTAATTTCTTTGTTTTGTTTGTTCGAACCTACCACGTTTTTTTATAACACAATTTGTCTATATTATTATAAGCTCTTTTGTTACCTTTACATTAGGCTTATCATAGCCCTTGTTGCTGCTACCTGTACTTGCACTTGATTGGCTCATCAGGAGCCATTCTTCTTGCATATGAACTTTCGGGACTCCAATGCATTTATCTTCATCCTAACATGTCCACATAGCTAAAGGTATTTGACCTTTTACTTTCGGTTATGTCTTCACTTATCCACCCATGCACTTTCTTTGTGGCAGAAACTTAATTAGCAATACTCTGCACAATTAAAGCATGGTGCACGCACCGGGTAGGTCTTCCGTTCTGGCTACAATCACTACTCCTAACGCCAATTTGTTTTGGGCTTTTCCCACTCTTATTTTGCATACGCATTATTCTCATACTGTGCACTTCACCTCAAATATAATTCTTCAGTTTGTGTGCGCAACCCGCTAAGCACGATGTTCTAGTGATTTTCAGGCTATATATATATACTAACCCTTATGTGACTACTCTTTGTCACACGGAGCACTGGTGGTTGCGCATTTTACCCCATCGCTTGTTTTTTTTCTGTATGTTGGTCATCCCTGTGTTCACGTTCCACTTCATACATTGGCATTTATGTTCATCTATTTCACAGCCTTGACAAAGTCTGGAAGACGAAACACGTGTCGGCTGTCTTGGACCTGTATCATACACGGTCATCTGACTGGAACTGTGACCATTTGCTTTCACCTTCAATAAATGTGTGTCACCTACTTACCTGGACTTCGACTGAATTCTTGAATCACCACTTGGATATACTACATGAAAATCATACGTTTAGTGTGCCCTGGCCTTTGTTTTCTTTTTGATTAAGTTTACACTCACTGCCTTCAGTGCGCGAGCCTGTTGACACCTGAGGTGGCAGGTGTTTGGCTAGCCTGGCACCAACTACTAACATTTGCTCAAGTAAAGGACTACTACTGATGGACATTTGTTTAACATTTGTTGATGTGCAAGCACCTTCGGCATTATCCACCTTTTTCTCACTTTCATTTCAATACATCGTTAGATGCCGGACCTGTGTGGCACGGGGAACAGGCGTAGAAACATTTGATCAAGACGTCCGGCAGTGGGTCTACATTGAGAAAGTCATCCCGGTAATTCTAGAAGAATGCATTTTGTGCGGGGACGTGTCTGCAGCAATCAGTTTACAGAAATTAGATGTGAGTGATGTGTACAGGAGAAGTTCTTGTTTGAGCTGGAAGTTAGACACAGGAAATAAGAGGGAACAAATAGGCTAAAAATGTATTATTAGCCCATATGAATCTTAAGTAATGGTAAAGGGGAGGAAACTCAGAAGTTTCCACACCGCTGAACAAGTTCAAACTTTAAAAACATTTGCTTCTTAGTGCATGCATATCCATCCATCGGCCCACAAGCGGCAAAAACTTTTTTTTTTTTTAATCCCACCATCGGAAGACCAAGAAAACATTCACATTCCTGAGCTACCAACAAACCCAGACTTTGATGGCACTGGTATTTAAGTATATTCTGAGGCATGCAACAAAAAGGTCATACATTCCAAAGTAGTGGAAAGAGATTGCCCTCAAATTCTGCACAACTTAACTTGATGGTAGCCTATTTGAGAATGGCAATGTCTCTTCATTTTAAGGCACGAAAGTGAAGACTGTTCTGGCCATTGGTGCAAGACTGAAGATCTAACCTTTTATTACAGTTTTATCTAACCTATTTAAAAAATGCCTGGGCTGAACAGTGACAGCGCAAGAAATCGTTTTTTTTATTAGGGCCAAGAGGACACCCCCCGGAGGTGATGGGGGCACTTTCAGATAATATTCAACACAAAATAAGAACGGGAATTTGACGGCACAACGCCAGTAATGTTCATGCAAGAATTCAGGCAATATCACAAATTCCCAGTAACTAGTCCCTTCGAGGGCAAAGTATCAGGCGCTATCAAGGAAGGGCTGAAAGTAATTACAAGCATAACAATTGCCCAGAGTAAAATGAAGCTATTAACTCGCTTCAAATGGGATGACTGAGTGCCTAGACCTTTCAACTTGCATAAAGCACCCGTTTAGCACCGATATCCATGCATTTACCGAAGAAATGCTTTAGAACAAACATACTTACTCCAAAAAGGATGGAGTATTTACCCACTAAAGCAACAATCAAGGGATTAATAGTTGGCTTTCATCTCCTTCATATGGTTAAATGTTTATCGCTCAGAATTCAACTGGACAAGTGTAGAAGTTTATTCGCTTTTATTAAACAATCATTTTCAAATCACTGAGCCCAGAAATTAGGAGTTTGCATTGGGTCCCTTCTTCTTGCCGAAGGTAGGAACAATGTTGACAAAGCGTCTGTTGTATTGCATGCGTCTCTTTGCTCGGCCAGTCTTCTTTTTCTTCTTCTCTTGCTTAGCCACCTACAAGAGTCAGTTTCAAATTTATTTTAGGGAACATAATGCTGGAAGCAGCCACATAAAAACTGGTACTAAGCTATCTAAAACGTAAAGATGTCTCTGTATACTGTTGCCCCAAATGCCTTGACCGCTTTATGACACGGTCAACTAACAAAAGTATTTAAATTCAGGTTACCAAATATTCTAATGTAAAAACAATTTTTAAAAAATCTACTGCAGTTCAGCTCGTTAAATTAAAAGGACTGGCTTATGTAATAGGCTACAGCATAAAGCACAGAACTAACTCGTTTGTAAAGAAAAGCATACTTTGCATTAGTCCGTTCAAACGTACCTTTGGTGTTTGACCTCTCACTTTCCCAGCTCGCGCAAGAGAACCGTGCACCTTGCCTATTGTAAAAGATTAATGATAAAAATTAACATGCTTTGGAAAATGCAAGGACATTAAAAACAAACATTGAGGCAACCATTGCCTAACGAAAAAAAAAGTTACTTCATTTCAGTCATACACATGAATCTGTACTGCTAACCACAACCATCCTCTGATCCAGAGCCATCGCTTAAAGTTCAGAGGGAGCACAATCTGGCATGACCATGGTGTTCGACAGCTCAAACCAGATCAAAGAGTCATTTTTATCTAGAAGTTTAAATTTCAGCTCCCTATGACATTTTTGTCTTAACAGTCCAAGAGAGGCTGATAATGTGTTTGGATTGAATGCCCAATGTGAAGTAAACTGGGTAATGTAGGAGATATATACTACCACTCAGCCTGTACTGGAAGACTGGTAGCCCTGATAGCTCCTTACTTCATCTAGCACTTTCATGGAACAGTCGCACTTTATGGAAAGAGGACTTGTAAAAGGGCTGCCCTGGTGCAGACCCCATCCATTCATGTGCATCAGATGTTCGCAATTCTTAAACAAATCGTTTCTGTGGAGATGTAAATTTGGTTGAACAGAGAAATGCTTCCTAAGAGATTATGGACTTTTTTTTTTTTAAAGGCATGCACCAAATTCCCGACTTCAAAGTATGTCAACCAGACGTCACCATATGTTTGATCCAATTAACTTCAACGCAATTTCATATGCGGGCATACACTAAGGCCATCCCAACGAACTCCGCAATAAAAACATTTTAGACAGTCTTCTCACAACTGATACGTACCACCAAGCATTCGGGCTGTGATTCCCAAAGTGCACTGTTCAGCGAGGCCGCATTCACCAATAGCTGCCTCATCATCCAAAGCTGCCCCAGCATATGTAACCACTTGGTCGGCTGCAGGGATTCCTTCCAATTGTTCAATCCGTGCCTAGGATAAACAGATGTTTTGGTTGCTTTGTAACACTTGCTTAGCTTTTTTTTAAATAAATTAAAATATAGGCAATAGGACTTGGGCCATCGATTTTTCGCTGTGAAACAAAATCTCTCAGTCTAGTTATCCTTTTGCACGGCATAGGTCAGGACAAACGTTTGGGCCCTGGGGTTTATCAGGGTACACTGCAAATTAGATAAGGTGTGTATTTGGAAAACAGAGTTTGGCACACCGAGAAGCCATTAATGTTAATGTCACACATGCCTAGATCTACGGTTGAAGGGCGCAACAGTTTAGGAGTAACAACCCTGTCGTGTTTGAATTCAGCTATGAGGGTGCCCTACACTGGTTGGTGTCAAGCCATGATGAAAGTGGTGATTTTTAATGGTATAGTTGTCTATGGAGAGAAGGTTGACAGGCAGGATTGATAGACAATACTGCAACTTTTTTGGGGGGGAGTGGGTAGGAAACGAGGCATGTAAAGGCAGTCAAGTATGTGAAAGTGACATAATTGTGTCGAAATCTCCTGGTAGACTGAAGTCACAGATAGGCGATACTAGAGGCTGTGATAGCAATGATTGGAGGCATGCTTTTTTTCTACAACCAGAAAAGCGTAAAACTAATATAAAGGCGAACAGAAGGTCATCTAAAATAAGAAGTGATTTAGTTACAATCCAGGTCTGTGATCAACTGAATCTATAGGGAAAGGAGGTTATTGGGCTCCAAATGTTTGTTGGCTAAAGGTGCGCCTAGAATGACTATTTGGTGGAATGGTCCTCAATGGATGGGTAGTGTGCACTGTTTCAAGTCTGGGGTGATATGAAAGGACAATGCGTCCAATAACAGACGGATGAGTAGCTTGCAGTCTTTATATGCAACAGCGTTAAAAATACATGAATTACATACCTTAATTGAATGAACAGTATCGAGATCAGAGATCTCTAGAGAATGCAAATTCTGCGCAAGTACGAAGAGCTGCATGGTTGATCTGCAAAAGAAACAAAGGAAATTATAACGGTCCTATCATTTTGTTGGAATGACTATTTAATGTCAGTAATATGCCATACATATTAGTATATATTACACAAGGGTATGGCTAGTTTAGCACTACACATACATTTGCTTGCCTTTCTTTTCATGGTGGGTTGATGTCTTGAGTTTACTCCACTCAGGTTTAAACTCAGGACTTAAGATCACGTTAGGTTGCGGGAAGAATGCTACCAAGTAGACCTGGTTGTGCTAATGACGATGATTTAGAAATCCACCGCTATCACCTCTTCACAAATACTGAGCATGTATTTCATAATTTTTTTTAAAAAAAATCGTAACTCCGATTAAACTACAAACTTCAGTCACCCTGTAAAGTGTAAAGAGATACAGCCTAACACATTCACCAATATTCATACGGCACATGCTACAGTCATATTCCACCCAGCAATGCACAGACCTACAAATGAGATCAATAGGAGAGGTCAGCTTCACAATATCAATCTCGTCACCCTGAATACTTATGTACAGTCAAGGATGGCTTCTAATAGTAAAGGGGAACCTGGCACATGTATTCCGTGCCGTTACATTTAGCTCCTACTCATTTAGATTTTACCTGATCAAAAAAGCTTCTGGGAATCCGGCCAGAATCAGTCACATACATGAATTCCCACACCATAAATGTGCCCAACTGCTAACTTACCTTTGCATACTATGTGAAAAAAGCATGATGGACTGGCGTTTGAATCAATAGGGCTACTAAAGATAGCGTACCACCCAACATAACCCCAAGCACCAAGAAAGGCACATGTTCTTTCAATACAGGCCAACAGTGCGGGCACACAAAACTGAAGCAAAAGCACATACTTGAAACTGTAGGGTCTTATGTTCCAACACAGGTAAGACGTGTGAAACACCAATGAATATTTCTCCAAGTGCTCACAACCAGTTTAGAACATCCACATGATGCATGTATTTCAAAATACTACCCAAAACACCTCACTCACCTCCAATGTATTAGACTTTCATCGATAAGTTCGTATGCTATGCAAACAGTTCCTATCGTACATCAGCTCAAACCCAAGGTTTGGACTTTGGAGTCCTACGGGGCAAGTGGGAAGCGTACTTTGTTTTCTAGCACAATTGTCTTAAAGCAGGTCAAAACCTCAAAACTTGTAGTCACAGTTGAGAAAAAAGTTTAAAAAAACAACAAAAAAAACTACTGAATGTTACACAAACAGCAACACTAATTGTGGACTGCTGTATCAAAGGGTTTTACCCATTCTGTGCCTGTGAGAAAAAAATATGAAGTCTTATTGTATATGGGACATAGTTTACAACAATACCAAAAGGTGCATGTTATACTATTCAACAACTGCTAGTTTTTTTTTATTGTTTTTTTTTTAGGCAGTCTCTAACTGGGTATTTCATGTGGTTGCTTCCATTAGGAGGTTCAGAGCAACGTTCACTGAACTGTGGGCTGCAAGACGATTTTCGGTAGGTTGGTTTAGTTAAGCCCAAGCAATAAATACATATTCCTTTAAATTGTTTATCTTGTCACAATTTCGGGTGCTTCAAACCGGGCTCAAATAGGCCATGCAGTCTCAGAAAGTGTTTATTCTCTGAACAGAGGGATTGGTTTGCTTTTCTGACTGCAAAGTTAGTTTTTTTTTTTTTAAACCCGTTCGCTGCCAGGCCTTTTTACCCCCTCCTTTTTTGCCTATTTGGAATAGTTCTTGCTTAGGCCCTCATAACTTTTTGTCCAGAAAAGCTACCCACGCCAAATTTGCGTCCTTTTTTTACCCAACATCCTAGGGATTCTACAGGTTCCCAGACTTTGTGGGTTCCCCTGGAGGCCAAGAAAGTAGCCAAAATACAGTAAAAATGTTGTTTTCTTCAACAACAAAAAAATGGGAAAAAGGGGCTGCAGAAGAAGGCTTGTGGTTTTTTCTCTCCTGAAAATGGCATCAACAAAGGGTTTGCGGTGCTAAAATCACCAGCATCCCAACTTTCAGGAACAGGCAGACTTGAATCAGAAAACCCAATTTTTCAATACAATTTTGGCATTTTACTCAGACATACCCGTTTTTTAAAAAAAATTGTGCTTTCAGCCTCCTTCCAGTCAGTGACCGAAATTGGCGTGAAACCAATGTAGACAAAACTCTAAATTCAGCAAGGGGCAATTTGTGTAGATCCTACAAGGGTTTCCTACAGAAGATAACTGGAAAAAAATATATATATTGAAATTGAGGTAAAAAAAAAAAAAGCAAATTCTCTCTACGTTTTACACCAACTTTTTCCTGCAATGTCAGATTTTTGAAAGCAATATACAGTTACGTCTGCTGGACTCTTCTGGTTGCGGGGATATATAGGGCTTGTAGGTTCATCAAGAACCCTAGGTACCCAGAGCCAATAAATGAGCTGCACCCTGCAGTGGGTTTTCATTCTATACCGGGTATACAGCAATTCATTTGCTGAAATATAAAGAGTAAAAAATAGCTATCAAGAAAACCTTTGTATTTCCAAAATGGGCACAAGATAAGGTGTTGCGGAGCAGTGGTTATTTGCACATCTCTGAATTCCGGGGTTCCCATAGAAGCATGTGAATTAAAGGGCATTTCTCAAATAGACATCTTTTTTACACACTCCTATTTAGAAGGAAAAAATGTAGAGAAAGACAAGGGGCAATAACACTAGTTTTGCTATTCTATGTTCCACCAAGTCTCCCGATAAAAATGGCACCTCCTTTGCGTGGGTAGGCCTAGCGCCCGTGACAGGGACACAACGTGGACACATCTGTTTTCTGCCCAAAAATGGGGTGTTTTTTGCAAAGTGCCTACCTGTAGATTTTGGCCTATAGCTCAGCCGGCACCTAGAGAAACCTACCAAACCTGTGCATTTTTTAAAGCTAGAGACCTAGGAGAATCCAAGATGGGGTGACTTGTGGGGCTCTGACCAGGTTCTGCTACCCAGAATCCTTTGCAAACCTCAAAATTTGGCTACAAAAACACAACAAACAAAAAATGTCCTCACAGTTCTGGAATCTGAGAGGAGCCACAAGTTTCCTTCCACTCAGCGTTCCCCCAAGTATCCCGATAAAAATGGTACCTCACTTGTGTGGGTAGGCCTAGCGCCCACTAAAGGAAATGGCTCAAAACACAACGTGGACACATCAAAATGATCAAGTACAAAACTACCTGTTTTTGCAGGGGGGGGGGGGGGGGGGGGGGGGGTGTCTGCGTTTTTTGTCCTGGGCTCAGCAGCCTTCTAGGGAAACCTACCAAACCCAGACATTTCTGAAAACTAGACACCTGAGGGAGTCCAGTGAGGTGTGACTTGCGTGGATCCCCCAATGTTTTCTTACCCAGAATCCTCAGCAAACCTCAAGTTTAGCTAAAAAAAATAATCACATTTTCCCCACATTTCTGTGTGGGATCACAGCACTGGGACACATTTCATACCACCCAATGTTCCCCTCAGTCTCCCGGTAAAAATTATACCTCATTTGTGTAGGTGGGCCAAGTGCTTGTGAAAGGGAAGAGCCAAAAACATGTCTATATTGAGGAGGAACAAAGGGGGCCCAAAGGGGCAGTTTGCAAAAAAAAAAAAGAAGATTTTAGGCTGACAAGTGCCGCAGAATTTTTATCGGTATAGATGAGACAACGCTGGGTGGTAGGAATTTTGTGGATTTCTGCAGATTCCGGAAGGGTCCATCACAAAAATGTGAGAAAAATGTGTGATTTCCAGCTAAGTTGGAGGTTTGCAGGGGATTGTGGGTACAAAAATGGTGCGGGTGCATGTGAAACACACCAGTCTGGAATCACCCAGATGTTTAGTTTTCAGATGTGTCTAGGTCTTGTGGATTTTTCTACATGGCAGCGTCCCAAAGTCCAAAAAGTGCAGCCCTCACCATTCCAAGTGGGACGATTGAGGGTAAGACAAGTTCTCATGGCCCAAATGAGAAACTAAAACCCAAAATAATCAAATGCCTTCTTGCTTGCTGTGGGATAAGATGTTTTAGAGTGCGGGGAGAGCTGAAAGGCTGTTACCCCCTTCAGTTGAGGTGGGGGTGTAACCAGGCCCATACTGGTTGGTAGCCACCACCCCAATATTTAGTTTTTTTCTAAATTCCCTTGGCATCTAGTAGAGAATTTCTGCCCCCCCCCCCCCCCCCACACCCAGGGTGTGGCTCAGGGGTAATTGCCCCATCTGCCCAAAGAACAACTTTGGCCCCATTTGGGGTGGGGGTATGGCCATACCCCCACCCTCATTTTTTGGGGGGGAAAAAAAACAAACAAAAAAAACAAAACTTCTCTGGTGCCAACAGTAATGTGCTCCCATGGGGAGCGACCCTTGCCCAAAGGGCTGTCTCCCTAAAGAAAACACACGCATACACACACACACATCCCTGGTGCCTAAGTGGCTTCTGCCCCCATGGGGGCAGATTGGCCTAATAGAAATTGGCTGATCTGCCCCCAAGGGGAGCAGAAATGGTCTAAATACAATTTGCCCTCCAGGGGACCGACCCTTGCCTAATGGGTCGCTCCCCATCTCCCAAAAAAATAAAAAGTTTGCCCTGGCGCCTAAATGTAATTTGCCCACTAGGGGAGTGACCCTTGCCTAAGGGGTCCCACCCCACCCCTAAAATCAAAAATTAAACAAAATGATCCCTGGTGCCTAGAGGTTTGTTATAATGCACTACTACACAATGCTTTAGTTACTTTCAAAAATCGCCCTGGCTCATGCCCATTAAAATGTAGCTGGGTCGCAAACAGCTGTCATTTTAAAAATTGGGTTGTTATTAAAGTTTGGGAAGCACTGGCTTAGAGTGAAAACCAAGGAGGCCGTTGATGCATAATATGGGAGGTTTGTTTCTTATGAGACAGAATCGGCTACCTATGGTGAATTCAGTTAGATGACAAGTGAAGTCTAAGAACACCAATCTCCGACAGTGTAAAACTTAGGTCAAACTCCAATACATGTAGAATTTGGTGTAGAACACATATCTGTTCTTCGCACAATTCCCCATTTTTGTTGGGAATACTTGGAATCTAAGTATTTATCTTAACAGAAGCGCTTTTTCCATAGCGCTTAATGATGCAGTTCTTTATCACATGAAACATGCAGAAAATTATGTCTATTGTCCAATCCCAAACCTATGACACCCAAGCAAAATCCTGGTAACTTTATGGAATTTGCAAATGCTGACACCTGTTATATGTTAAGTGTTGGCCTTTTCCTGCAATTAGGCATAATGTTGTTCTTAATCTCCATGATGTTCAACAAACCGATTACGTTTGAGGCATTTTACACTCTTCAGTCATGAAAACGTATACAAGCTGAACAAGTTTTAACAGAAGAGAACTGAGGTTAATCTAATTATAATTTTGGATTTGTATGGTTTTAATGATTTGCTGAACAGGCATCAAGATTCTGTTTAGGACCAGTCAAATAAAATATATTTAGAAGAAGAAAAAAAAAGTGACTAGGTTAACTACTCTAGTGAATCCTTATGCTACTCAAAGCTTTTTCTACCCCTCTGCATTTCATTCCTTAGAATTTAAAACACCGATTACGTTTGCTACATCTCAAATTTGGCATTAGTTTTATTAGCTTGTTTGAAATTTGGGATGGCCCTATACCAAAAGGTGTATGAGATGTTGGACTATTCTTTAAGTTTTGCTGCTAGGTAGTTCCCTTCCCCTACTGCTTTTCAGTTTGGATGACTTGGCATATCACTGTAGCTTGTACTACTCACCCACCACCCCAGGAGTTACGTTAACCACGCTAACATTTATCAATTGATTTACGCTATTATAAAACATTTATAAGATACTATACTACTAAATAAGCAAAAAACTGTCACTATCTCGACGTCAGAGCAGAGAATTTTTAAAACATGGGCAGTTGCCCAGGGACTACCAACCTCAAAGCCCTCCAATAAAGCGAATGAGTTGAAATTCCTCAAATAAGAATGCTGCCCATAAAAAACAGCTTTCCATGTCAATTTGACAGCTCACCCTGGGTAATAGAAACATAAGGGAATTTTGCACCACAGGACTTTCATGCAGAGACAAGAAAGTGTACTTTCCGGTGTAAAATGTATTTAGTGTTGAATAAATGCCCTTAGCACAACCAGCGCTCTGCAGCTGCACCACTTTGCGCGAAGAGTGTTAGACTTGGTTATAATTTGGGCTGATCAGCGCTAGACCGGCGTGGAATTTAAATTACTCCATCTTAATTCATGAAATTTCAAGGTGCGCTTGTTCTGAAAAATTCCCAAAATGTGCTACTTGCTGTAAAACGTGTTGTGAATGACTGCAAAAAGAACAAGTGCGGTCGTTTTCAGTGTTCTGTTTAAATACATCCCCATGCCAAAAAATGTATGTCTGGGCGCATTTTGCACTGAAATATATTATAAAAAAATACAAAACTATGCTTTTGCATAACTGTGTGAATTTTAGCAAACTACGTAAATTTTGCACAACCCTAATTAGGGCAAGCACCCATAGTTTTGGGGCATGAAAATAACTCCTTGAAGCAGGCGCTAACATGAAGAAATGTTCTAATTTCTCCAAACACACCACATACTGAATGCAGTGTACAGCACAGAAACATGCAGAATGTTTAATAATCGTCTAAGCGTAAGATTTTGTACTGAAGTGTATTAAAGTACAAATCGTGTGCTAGACACCATGCTCATACCTCTCTGGCAGTCTGTTAGTGAGCCAACACAGTGGTGGTCAGCAGTAGACTTTATATTTTTTTTATAAATATGGATTTGCTTTCACCCCTTAATAAATCTGCCCCAGTGTACATGCGTGGCCCGCCTAGAATTGGCCCTCACACTTTCAGTTAACTGGTGGCAATTAATTTAATCAACTCCTAGTACCCTATGTACATGAATCCTCTTCCCCACCTCGGCATTCTTTACCTCGTCTCCTCACATTTTTACCATACCTTTGTCTACCTTTCCCAATATACCCCATAAACCTCACTCCATTGTTACAGTGAATCTCGATGTCTTCACTACCTCCTCTCTGCACATTACACCACCTAACCTACCATATACCTCCCTTACCTCTTCACATCCTGTTCTCTCAATACCTAGCCTCTATATTTACCTCACCATTAATTCATTACCTCACATTTCCATCTCCCTTTCTCTGTTCCAATTTCAGCCCTCTAAATATCCCTTCTTTTGACTATCTTTTACTGTCTCAATTCATCTTTGCCTGTCTCACGAGATGTTCTGCCTTTCAACTCGCTCCCTTCAACCATCTATCGCAAATTCTCTTTATAGATCAATTTACCTCAGTTTCTTCCTCACAACGTTACCACAGTATAAACCTCACCTTTCTCCGTTTCACATTTCTGAGCTTCCCGTTTTCGACCACTTGTTTCCCTCCCCTTCACCTCCATTTCTCTTTTTGCCACTACTCCTAACGTGACCCGATTTTTTAGTACTACTTACGTTTTGCTCCCTTTATATTTTTCTGAAGGTTTAACTATCACTCTTTATTCCCTTTAGTTTACCTCGTATTAGGTTACACCTCTCTACCTATTACCGTGCTCCTCTGCCTCACTCTACATTCCATCTCACTATCAAACTAAAACCTGCCTCTATTTAATTTACTTTTCCACCCACCTCTCAAGTCATTCTAAGTCTACCACTTGAACCTGTACCGTCCAAAGCCTTATTCGGCGTTATCAGAGGTAGTAATTTAGCTGGAAAAGTGTACACACAGAGGGACAAGGCATGGGGAAGAGAAATGTATTTGTTTCTAACCAACGATGATGAAAATCTTCAAAGCAGTGCTTCTATTTTCACTCTTCCAGTAATAACTCCAGTGCCAAAAAGGGGCAGGGTTACATTTGTAATTACAAATATTCAGGTACTAAAGTTTTAATTTCAAGCGCTGTGTGCATGTCTGGTGGACACTAAGCTTGTAGTTCTCAGTTTCTGAAGGTTTAACAGTTCAAAACTGATTGGAACCATAAGGGCTTTAAGGAACCCAAAGGGGGAATTGTAAGTTTTCAGAGGACCTTAAAGTACAGGCTGCCCGGTGCCCCACAAATCCTTGGGATGTCACTGCGTCAGGGAACATATCTGAAGGTGTCAAAGATCGTAGCGCTTTGGCACGTCCAAGGGGGTCACAGGCAACAAGTATTGCAAGGTTTTGGGACATGGATCGCCAAATAAAATATAGGATCCTCAGACTTCTACAGCTCCTTTATACAGCCACAACAGATTACTGCTTTAAATAAAAAGGACCAAAACTTGCAATTACTTAGAAAAAATAAACGTCAGGGTATTAAAGTTTACCTTAATGGTGATTTAGCATGCGTAAAGAACGGGAGAAGATAAATAACTTTAATGGAGTCCCGGTAGGTGCCACAGCCATTTGGCGTCCACCGCCACGGGTAACATGTGCGCGCGGTCACTCCCCAAGACTTGTTTCAAAAGTATTATTAAACATCAGCCAGGCGTCGACTCCGGAACACGGACCACGGCGACAGAGCCATTACACTCCAATGCACCGCCCAAGGCCCAGCACGAACAACGCAACAACCGACTGCCCAGATCGGAAGAAACCAGACAAGAAGTGACGGCCTACAGATTCAGAAACTACTACCTATCGGCGGATACGGACGTTAGGAAGGCGCGCCCAGCAGCTACTTCTTTTCATTCACAATTCGTAGAACCGGCGACGCGCACTCACAGGGCGGCCTCGCCATCTAACTGGAACGAGTTCGCCGTCACACTCGGGCCTCAATCCAAAGTAGTACAACACGTACCCGCTTTCCTTCTAACGATTCTCGGAGAATCTACTGGAGGAAAAACATCCACTGCTCTACCCTCTGCGGTAGACGGTGCGAAAAGGCCGTACCCTCTGCGCATGCGGCCGATGCTACTGTGGTAGGCGGAGCGACGGTCCGCGTGGACAGCGATGAAGGAAGAGCGTGTGCGTAACAGAAGTGTAAAAATAAACAACAGACTAGTACACGTTGAAGAGACAAACCGTACATAACCTTTTACTCAAGAAAACGTAGTTCCTGCTTGGAAGAACAATGGCGCCGTCCTTCCTGATTGAAAGTTTCCCAGCAAGTACTTTAACTCTTGGAATTGGAAATAAGAAATCAGATGGTGTGCGTGTTTTTTAACAAGTTCGTGTGTGTACTAGGTGGTAACAGGTAGCTATTTCTAAGGGGATCCGTCTTTAACATATCATGTGACGCATTTAATCTGACCGCCGCCCGAGCTGTAGACATGTTAAGGTCAGGAACAGAATATTTCTTGACTCAATACACAGCTTTTACTAGGAGTACCTAGCGCCTGACTCTAAAGTGTCTGCCTTACGCTGCAAAGTGTTGCGCAAGCGCAGTCCGTTTCCTTTCTCTAAACGTAAGCAGAGGTACCCGTTGGTGTCAAACGTTGGAAGTATCCGCGAGAACGTGGACTCGAAGAGTAGCTACGTGCACATGCGCACTTGCCTTTAGTTCTCACAGTTGTTTAGACTGTCCTAGAGTTAGGCCTTGTGATCAAACGTTCGGTACAGTGAGCGCTGCCAAAAGAGGGGATGAAGGTAAGTCATTGGGCGGCCTATATCTGCAATACTGTCTCGGTTCTCCCTCCTTCTGTTAGTTAGCAGCGACGTAGACCAGTTAGTGTTTCAGGTAGTCTCAAGTTTTTATTTGCATTATGGATAGAATGAGGGTGTAAGCAGAGGCCACAAGTTTTCATATGCAATTTATGCCTATGCGTTCGCTTGGTTTGCCAGTGGCTCCGTGCGAGGGTGACCTTCAGCCAGAAATGTTGGGTCCTTATAAACCCACATCATAGACGTTTTACTACAGAAAGAGGGACGCTTTATGGTCCAGTTGACCTGCATTGGCGCAATGGTTATTTTGTCGGAAAAAAAGTAAATAAACGCCTCAATGTTAGACTAATTCTAGGCAGTCGCTCTTGCCCATACCGAGAGTTTCAATTTTATATACATTGTGCTGTTTTCACCCACATGTGCGTTAGGCTGAGTGATGTTGTGGATGTGTTATCAATTGCACGATGCAACCGTATTATGTTGACATTTGAAATGGGCTTTGCTACCACTGGTGTGGCTTGGTAGCGCTGTGCTTACTTTGACTGTTTTCTGACACAAGTTGGAACTTGTACGATAGTTGCGTTAGCCAGTTTGGTCTAGGCTCGAGTTGGCTGTCCTGTCCTGTTGTCCTGTCCAGTTTGATACAGGCCTTAGCTTGCATGTGTGGTTGGTCAGATGGAATGTCGTACAGGAGCCAGTTTTGGCACATCTAGTCTTGAGCAGAGAGCTGCTCTGATCTTGCCCCAGTTGCGTGACACTGCGCGTATGCATGCTGGTATCTTGAGGAGGTGCAAGGGTAGATCACCATTTTTGTGTGCAATATATGATAACTCCTCCTGGTCGATGTAGTAACCCTTGGTATGTCTATTTAAAGTACGTGGTTCCTCGTACATCTTACATTGATCAAATGCACTTTAACTGGATGAAGTGGATAGAGTTCATATTTCTACAACTAGCCTCCTCTATGAGAATAACGCTCAAAGTGGCAAATTAAGATTCCTTAATCGTCAAGCATACACGTTCAATATCAAAGAACTTCCGCATGGCATAGAGTTGCAACCCATTAAAAAACTGTTATGTAACAGGTTATGTAAGACACACTTGACTTGCAGCTACCTGTAGGTCAACTCTTTTCCTCACGAGGTAAGCACAGTATGGCGGTTTCAATGTGTCCAAGAACACTGGTTGAAGGCCGGTCTATTGATTTATGGTTAATTAAAAACAAGTACTGTTGGAGTTTCTATAAGCAAGATCCTTTAGTACTTTGAGTTCCCGCATTTCTCCTGCATTACGTGTTGAGTTAGATGGGTCGCTCCAAGGCATGCTCAGTGTAAATCGCTCAGGCAAGGCACTGTCTCAGTAAGCAAATAACGTGTAAAAGCCACAAGCTTCTTAGGCCAAAACATATTATTCATTGTGTAGGTCGACAGACAATAGGCAGCTGCCGCCAGCAATGATGGACCATACTTCAAAAATTGTTGTGCATTTAGAAACTCAGTTCAGCTACACATGTCAACTTTCTCCAATTTCACAGAAACTCCATGAATGCAGGTATTGAAGTACGAAGTGATTAATAGTTGCCACAGTGAGGTCAACAGCCAGAACTTAAGGAGCAAGTGTTTCATTTTCAGCTACTGTTTCTTAGAGTAAGCTTCTACTTCTAAGTAAACAAACTCTTCCATTTCAGGGGACAATAACTTCATATTTTGAAGGAAGACGAATAGTGACTGATCCTACAAGTTGCAGCTTCCCATTAAGGATGGACATGCACAGAAATGCGGGCCAAGAAATAGGTGGCTAGATCTGCTTGAGATTACAGTCCTCACCAACTTCATCCAGCCAGTCAACCAAGATGGCGCACGTACCTGCCGTGAAATCGAGCTGCTTTCATATGTAGAAAACTATTTTTAAGTGTCTCATTTCTACTTGCTGGTACTTATAAATGCATTTTAGATCTTAAGTTCTTCGTATGCTGCTAGGTTCATATTATGCAATGTAAGAATATGGTGTCTACGCTACTGATTGCCTAATGCAAAGTGTCTTGAAGGAATTTTATTAGCTGCTTAGAGCCAGTGCTGACCTTGTAATGACAGAATACTGTGAAACCAAGTTTACTTATAGTATCAATTGTGCTTCCAGTTTATTGAGATCCCTTTTAAACACAATGATGAATTTGTTGCTTGTTTGATCTAAAAGTTGAGTTCAATTTTCTTGACAACTTCACAGATCGTGGTGTTGCTGGTTGCAGTCAGTGGGGTTCCAAGCTGCGTTTGCCATTGGGTGACTGACTGGATGGACACCCAGTCGCTCCGGATGGGTTTAGTTTCAGATAGTCATAAGCATAGTTGTAGTAGGAGAGACCAGAAATATTGAAAACGAACCCTTGACTTTCTAGTTACGTGAGGCTCTCCTGTAGGCTAGAGAGTATACATAGGTAATTCCTGTTGGAGGCCCAGCATTATGACAACTGCTTCTCTATTATGGTCCATGGTAGACTTATAGCGTGTCTTTTTAGTTTGAAAAGTTATGATAGTTGCTTCAATGCCTCTTTCTCATTCACGCTGCGTAAGGAACGTTGTGTGGTGATAGTTCTGTAGTTTGCTGGGCAAATTGGGTTCTTGAGCAGTGGTTTGATGTGTGATGTCCATATTGCATTAGAGAAGATTCTGTTGAACAGGGAAAACATTGCAATGGTTTTAATTGAATACAGTATAGAGATTGATAGGATGTTTTGAGAATGCCTGATGAGGGGTCTGCAGGAAAGATGGATTTAAAAAAAAGAATCTTTTTATCTATTTTCAATCTATCATTGATAATCTGTGATACAAGAACTTGGTGTTCTCCAAGTAGGGAACACATTAACACATGGGTATAAAGACAGTGTATATTTATATTTCAGGGCACCAATGGTGTAAAGAAATGGCTCCCTGTTGCAGTTACCCCCCACTTTTTGCCTGATACTGATGCTGACTTGACTGAGAAGAGTGCTGGGACCCTGCTAACCAGGCCCCAGCACCAGTGTTCCTTCACCTAAAATGTACCATTGTATCCACAATTGGCACACCCTGGCATTCAGATAAGTCCCTTGTAACTGGTACTTCTAGTACCAAGGGCCCTGATGCCAAGGAAGGTCTCTAAGGGCTGCAGCATGTCTTATGCCACCCTAGAGACCCCTCACTCAGCACAGACACACTGCTTACAAGCCTGTGTGTGCTAGTGAGAACAAAATGAGTAAGTCGACATGGCACTCCCCTCAGGGTGCCATGCCAGCCTCTCACTGCCTATGCAGTATAGGTAAGACACCCCTCTAGCAGGCCTTACAGCCCTAAGGCAGGGTGCACTATACCATAGGTGAGGGTACCAGTGCATGAGCACTGTGTCCCTACAGTGTCTAAACAAAACCTTAGACATTGTAAGTGCAGGGTAGCCATAAGAGTATATGGTCTGGGAGTCTGTTTTACACGAACTCCACAGCACCATAATGGCTACACTGAAAACTGGGAAGTTTGGTATCAAACTTCTCAGCACAATAAATGCACACTGATGCCAGTGTACATTTTATTGTAAAATACACCACAGAGGGCACCTTAGAGGTGCCCCCTAAAACTTAACCGACTATCTGTGTAGGCTGACTGGTTCCAGCAGCCTGCCACACTAGAGACATGTTGCTGGCCCCATGGGGAGAGTGCCTTTGTCACTCTGAGGCCAGTAACAAAGCCTGCACTGGGTGGAGATGCTAACACCTCCCCCAGCAAGAAGCTGTGACACCAGGCGGTGAGCCTCAAAGGCTCACCCCTTTGTCACAGCCCAGCAGGGCACTCCAGCTTAGTGGAGTTGCCCGCCCCCTCCGGCCACGGCCCCCACTTTTGGCGGCAAGGCTGGAGGGAACAAAGAAAGCAACAAGGAGGAGTCACTGGCCAGTCAGGACAGCCCCTAAGGTGTCCTGAGCTGAAGTGCCTCTAACTTTTAGAAATCCTCCATCTTGCAGATGGAGGATTCCCCCAATAGGGTTAGGATTGTGACCCCCTCCCCTTGGGAGGAGGCACAAAGAGGGTGTACCCACCCTCAGGGCTAGTAGCCATTGGCTACTAACCCCCCAGACCTAAACACGCCCTTAAATTTAGTATTTAAGGGCTACCCTGAACCCTAGAAAATCAGATTCCTGCAACTACAAGAAGAAGGACTGCCTAGCTGAAACCCCTGCAGAGGAAGACCAGAAGACGACAACTGCCTTGGCTCCAGAAACTCACCGGCCTGTCTCCTGCCTTCCAAAGATCCTGCTCCAGCGACGCCTTCCAAAGGGACCAGCGACCTCGACATCCTCTGAGGACTGCCCCTGCTTCGAAAAGACAAGAAACTCCCGAGGACAGCGGACCTGCTCCAAGAAAGGCTGCAACTTTGTTTCCAGCAGCTTTGAAAGAACCCTGCAAGCTCCCCGCAAGAAGCGTGAGACTTGCAACACTGCACCCGGCGACCCCGACTCGGCTGGTGGCGATCCAACACCTCAGGAGGGACCCCAGGACTACTCTGATACTGTGAGTACCAAAACCTGTCCCCCCTGAGCCCCCACAGCGCCGCCTGCAGAGGGAATCCCGAGGCTTCCCCTGACCGCGACTCTTTGAATCCAAAGTCCCGACGCCTGGGAGAGACCCTGCACCCGCAGCCCCCAGGACCTGAAGGACCGGACTTTCACTGGAGATGTGACCCCCAGGAGTCCCTCTCCCTTGCCCAAGTGGAGGTTTCCCCGAGGAACCCCCCCCTTGCCTGCCTGCAGCGCTGAAGAGATCCCGAGATCTCTCTTAGACTAACATTACAAACCCGACGCTTGTTTCTACACTGCATCCGGCCGCCCCCGCGCTGCTGAGGGTGAAATTTCTGTGTGGGCTTGTGTCCCCCCCGGTGCCCTACAAAACCCCCCTGGTCTGCCCTCCGAAGACGCGGGTACTTACCTGCAAGCAGACCGGAACCGGGGCACCCCCTTCTCTCCATTCTAGCCTATGTGTTTTGGGCACCACTTTGAACTCTGCACCTGACCGGCCCTGAGCTGCTGGTGTGGTGACTTTGGGGTTGCTCTGAACCCCCAACGGTGGGCTACCTTGGACCAAGAACTAAGCCCTGTAAGTGTCTTACTTACCTGGTTAACCTAACAAATACTTACCTCCCCTAGGAACTGTGAAAATTGCACTAAGTGTCCACTTTTAAAACAGCTATTTGTGAATAACTTGAAAAGTATACATGCAATTTTGATGATTTGAAGTTCCTAAAGTACTTACCTGCAATACCTTTCGAATGAGATATTACATGTAGAATTTGAACCTGTGGTTCTTAAAATAAACTAAGAAAAGATATTTTTCTATACAAAAACCTATTGGCTGGATTTGTCTCTGAGTGTGTGTACCTCATTTATTGTCTATGTGTATGTACAACAAATGCTTAACACTACTCCTTGGATAAGCCTACTGCTCGACCACACTACCACAAAATAGAGCATTAGTATTATCTCTTTTTGCCACTATCTTACCTCTAAGGGGAACCCTTGGACTCTGTGCATGCTATTCCTTACTTTGAAATAGCACATACAGAGCCAACTTCCTACAAATGGGTATTACACTAATTTAGTTCATTGTCCGGCATGGGCTGCGGGGATACATTCACTACCCAACATCTTAAACTACGCATGCGGACACAGTGCTCCCCCCCCCCATCATCATTGCAGATGTCCTCTGGAAGTGTCCATGAATACTTCTCATGGACCCCATATTTCGGAGTACTTTTGGGAGCAGCCCTGAGTCCAGTAGATTGCCTCCTCGGTATGCGTGCAACAGTCCATAGTGGGTGCGCAGCAGGCCATCCCTAGGAGATTTATATTGTCCCACAGCCAAACAATGTGTCTGTTCTCAACCATTGAAGCAAGATTATAGAATAGTAGGATATGTTTGGAAAGGGTGTGAACAGTTCAGATCCCCAGAGTATTTAGCTGCAGAGTAAGCTTTAGTGACAATCCCGGGACTCCGGATATCTGCTGCTGAACTCCCGCCCAGAAACTCTGGATCTTGGGGCAATTCCAGAGGGTGTGTATAAGTGACCCTGGCATTTGATATCCCCTTAAACAAGTAGCAGTGGCTATTCTCCCCATTTTAAACAGGCGTTTTCTAGTAAAGTAATCCACATGGAGTATTTTAAGTTGCAATAGTTGAAAGCCTGCTCTAATCACTGCCTCACTGGGGTACTGGCAGGCTTTCCCCGTAATCTCTGTCCTCCAGAGCTACAAGATCGGCCCCCCATTTATATTTAAGGTTTGCCAAGGAGTCATGGTGTTGGTGATCAGTGTCCTGTATATTTGAGATATTGCATGTTTATGTACTGGGGCCATCCACACTCTGATCTCCAGGGGAATTCGTCTTCTGTCAAGTCTAGGAGGGTCTATCCTCATTTAGCACACGTTTAAGTTGTAGGTAGGGAAACCGCTGGACCTAGTTTATCTCATATTGCCATTGGAGGTCCTCATATGGGAACATTTCTTCAGGAATCCATATGTCCCCCAGTTTTGATATGCCTAGAAGGTCCAATTTTTGCAAATCGCCCACTGTCATTAGGTCTGCCAACAGTGTTGAGTCCTACAGTGGCATTTCTAGTGTGAGTTTTTTTCCCCCATCCCAGTTCCATGTTTGCACCCCTCTGTTGTGGTCTGTGTCCGGCGCAGAGTGGCACCATAAAGTTCCATGAGATACCCCTGGGCAACATGGCCCTACATTACACTGTCACTGACAGCTCTTGCTGATTGGCGAATGCAGTCATTAACAATCACAAGGTGAGAGGCCGAGTAGTAAAGCCATAGGTTTGGTAAGGCTATACCCCTGTTGTATTGGAATCTTGTCAGAGTGTAGTGCTATTGTGGGGATGCCTCCACCCCACAGTGATCTGGTGATGCTATCCAGGACACCGAAAGGAGGAGTCCAGGAACCTGTAAGGTGTATTTTGCAGCATATACCTGAACCAGGGCAAGGACATCATTTCAGACAGGACTGTCCAACTCATTAAGGACATGTGGGGTTCTTCCAGCGTTCCACGTATGTCTTATGGTTCTCCAGTATTCTACCCAGGTTCCTGACTGGTCTTGTGTGATATGCACCCCGTGGTATGTGAACTCCTCCATTGTTCACTGTAGAGTATTCCCCCCTCCTCAAGTGGCTATGCCACTGATTTATGCCGAATAATACAGACCGCATGTATTCCCAGAAATGTGTAGCATCTCCAGTAACTTGGGGGTAAAGCGCTGTTGGTATGTTACATAAAGAAGCATGTCATCTGCATAAAAGGAGACCACATCCTCCCAATCCCTGTCCCACTGAAGACGTCTTAGGTGCACGTCACAGTGAATTCAGTTGGCAAGGGGATCCACCTCCAGGGCATAGAGTGGGAGGAGGGAACATCCCTGCCTTGTTCCATGCTGCAAGCTAAATTCTCGGGGCACCATCCCATTCACCCTCACCCTTGCTATGGGATATATATTTAGTAATTTAACTCATGCCAGAAAATTCACCCGACTTCTTTTTTGCGTAGGACTGCCATAAGGTAAGGCTATGCCAGGAAGTCAAAGCCCTTTTCTGCGTCAAGGGCCAGCACTACTGCGCTGATTGGTGCCATCCGCTGTGCTGATGAGCCATTGGTAACTACTTAGGTAGGCATTAATGATGCATTTCGGGACTTCAGCGGCACATTGTATGCTTCAATGGGTGCTCCTGATTCCCTCCTCATGTACAGGTTCCCACATGGACTGGCCCTACCTCGATTGTCCCCACTACATAGGGCTGAACCTGATAAACCAATCCACCTGGAGGAGGCTAGGCCATCCATAACTCAAATCGCCAGAAACAAAACTTCGGGCATAGATGGACTACCCATTGAATACTACTCCACTTTCTCAATGCAAATCTACCAACACTTCCTGGATGTATTGTTTGAATCCCAATCGACTGGCCAGTTACCTGACTCGATGCATGAAGCATTAATTGTGGTCCTTCCTAAGCTTGGGAGAGACCCTCTGGATGTGCGCTCATACCGGCTGTTATCCCTCCTTAATCTTGACTGTAAGATCCTGGCAAAAGTGGTTGCCAGTAGGCCACTTAACACGATCAGCACCTTGGTACACGCTGACCAGTCAGGGTTCATTGCTGGATGCAACACATTCCTTAATATCCGTCAGCTTCTGAGACTTGTTCACGACATGTCCTCGGAGACGCAAGGCAGAGTGGCAGTCTCTTCTGATATCAAAAAGATTTTCGATACACTGAGCTGGAACTTCCTACTGTCCACGTTGAACACCATGGGCTTTGGATCCGTGTTTCTGAGCTGGATTTTCACTGTACTTGAGACAGATGGCCTGGGTCAAAGCAGGCCAGCAGATTTCAGAGCGCTTTCCCATTCAATGAGGCACTCGCCAGGGGTGCCCACTCTCAACGCTGCTTTTTGCATGTGCCATGGAGCCCTTGGCCTGAATTGAATTCCTACCACATAGTATCTCTGTGCGTGGATGATGCATTGATACTCCTCCGTGATGTGGGTACCTCACTCGCCACTGTGATGTGACTACTGGATGACTTTGGCAATGTTTCTGTCCTTAAGGTCAACTAGTACAGGTCCTGCATCGTGCCCCCCCCCCCCCCCCCCCCCCCCCCCCACACACCTCTGAAATCCACAGAGACTCCTTCCGGGAACATTGCCTCAAATGGTGCTCTGACACCTTCAAATACCTAGGTGTCTAAATATATCATACTAATTGGGCCCTCAAAGAAGGTACAATTCACAAGGAAATATGATAATTTCGGGGATCTCTTCCCTTTTGGCACTCGTTGCCCCTTTCCCCATTGAGGCACATGGCAATTGCTAAAATGTTGATACTGCCTAGACTAGTATATTTATTTGAAGCACTACCATTGACACTGTCAAAGGGCTTTTTCTGCAAACAGAATGGTTTATCACAACAGCTGATATGAGGGACTAGCTTGCGCCGAGTGGCTCTTTCTGTGGTACCGAGGTCATTAGTGGAGGGAATGCTGGGCGCACCCAACTTTGAACTGTATTATGCAGCAGCACAACTTCAAATGCCTATGTGCTGGCTGGATGCAACCCCAAGCGAGTGGTCATTTACAGTGCCCTAAGAGAAACAAATATCTACACTTGGTTGACGGAGAGGAACTTCTGACCCCAACAGGAATTGGGCCAGATAACAGTAGCATGAAAATGCTGGCAACACTTTATATATGGCAAGAATCAATATATTCCTTATTCACCGTCTATGCCACTGACACAACTTTTGGGTATTCCCACCACAAATACGGGACACCACTGCAGGCTTCAGAGGCAAACCAAGTTGGCGACTTCTTCAATGTCCTGCGCAGACATAATGGGCGCTTACAATGTGGCTGCTAATTATTTTCTGATGTATCATGCTATTCAGCGGATTGTGTGGAACACCTTGGGCGCAGCTCCATCAGTACACCGCAGTTAACACACTCAAAGCCCTCAGCCGTGCCAGTGCCAGGAACCCCACACACGCTGTCTGCCGTAGCACCTCAGTTCTTGCAGTCCGTACTTTGATGCTCCAACACTGGGACCTCGGGCGCAGCTCCATCAGTGCACCTCAATTCACACACTCCAATCCCCTCAGCCACCCCACACACTCTGTCTGCCAGAGCACCTAATTTCTTACAGTCAATACACTCTGCTGCTCCAGTACTGGGACCTCAACTGTAGCTCCATCAGTGCACCTCAGTTCACACTCCAAGCCTTCAGCTGTGCCAGAACCCCACACACACTGTCTGTCAGAGCACCTCAATACACCTCCGTTCTACCCAGCCCAGGTCACGTCCTTTCTTATACTGGGACCCTGCTCACATACAGTTCCATTACAGCAACTCAATTCTAAAATTCAGTCCCACTGAGAAGCCAATACTGACCCAAAAGAACATAGCTCAGCTAGTGCACCTCAAGTCTAACCTCCAACCCCACTGTTGATGGGAACCACCACAGCTCCACCAGAATCCATCAATTCTAACATTCAGCGCACATTTATTTTTCAGTACTAAGGCTCACACACTACTATTTCAGGAGTTCTCACTTCTGTGATTGAGGCAATGCCACTAGATACTGGGCCCCACTCGCAGCTTCACCAGGTCACCTCCAGGCTAACACTTGGCAACACCTGCACGCCAATGCATAGCTCCATTAACATACCTCACTTCTGACCTTGTGTGCCCGTTATTATTCCAGTTGCAGCCACATACAACTCTGTTAGTGCATCTGAACTCTAACCTACAACACTCCATTATTCCAATACCAGGAATTACACAGCACTCCGTTTCTCACCCACTGCCTTTTCTGTTATTTCAGCATCGAGCCAGGACTCAGCTCTGTCTATAGACCCAATCCTGATCTGAAGCGCCACAATTTTGCTGTATTGGGGTTCACATACAACTCTGCTGGTGCACCCACTGCTGTTCCACACTAACTTCTGTTTGAGGGTGTGGGGGAGCATTAAATCTGTTCTTAACTGCCATCTTTATTTGGGAGAGTCTGTTTCACCTATCTCACTCCGTTCTTTCCTTTACTACTGTTTACTTTCAATGTTATCTTTCTACCCCACTTTTCTCTTTCCAGCTCTTAATATCCACAGGTTAACAAAATCGCTCTTTCTTTCAACTGTTTATTTATACTTTCCCTTTTTTTTAATTTCCCTCTTCCTCTTGCTACTGCCTCTTTGAAACTCGCAAAGACGTGGTTATTTCTTTCCTTGTTTCATTCCTGGCTTTTTTTCTTCATCAGACGTTTATTCTTTCACTATTTTTAGGTCGAGAACGCAAGTGCCCTGGTGTGTTGTAATATGTTTGTGGGCTTTTAACCACACCCACTGCACTATCACTCTTTCATGGGCTTGCCTTTCAAAAATCCTTTATCATTGGTAAATGCTTCGCGTTTGTCCCTCCTTGGGGCAGTTTTGTTACCGCTTTGGCCATCGACCCTGTTACGTGGATAATTGCATGTTTGCCAATACATTTGACTGCAAGCAAACTTCTTTTTCCTTTTGTGTCTCTCCTTCACGCTCGTGGTGGCCATGGCACTTTGAATTGGCTTGCTTATGTCAACTGTTTTACTTCTTGTTTTTAAATTTATGTGGTAAGAAAAGTCCAGTTAGGAATTTACCACGCTAACTCGAGCAAACCTGAGACCCATTGCATTGCAAATGCTTGTTATCTTATGGTGTCGGAATGCCTGCCGCTGCGAACGACCTGAATGAAAGTCACAACCACCACAGCTGAATTGGCAGACCTTGCCTGTTGCGCCTATGTCCCAAAGCCAAGGGGGACAGACACTTACATAAATTCATAAATCTTGCCTTCGTCCTTTTAAACATCAAATAGCCCTGGCATGAAAGGCAACTTCAGTGCCGGACACACAGACTTGACTTCATATTCTACAATGGGCGCACGCAGAGGTCAGCAACTTGTGTTCCAAATGGGGGAGCAGAGTGGGGGAAGGTTGCTGGGGCACCTGTATCAAGGCCAAAAACGACACTCAACCATCATGAAGGGGCACACCACAACTATCATGACTGGGTCAAGAAAGCATCTACTTGGAATTTCGCCAGAAATGTACCTGCTCTGCTGGATGGCTCTAACACTAGTTGTCCACACAAATCACCGAATCCTGTGATGTGTTATACTTTTGATGAGCTGTCACGCTGTCCTCCCTCTCTTTGTCCCATACTGCTGCTCCGCTCCAGCTCTATGGTCATGCTGCGCCCTGCTGTCGTGATACACAAACCTCAAGATCTACATACCCTACTGCACGCACAGCTGCTTTGATTCTGCTCCTACCACCCACACTTGCAGATTCTACTCCTGTGAAGATGCAACTAAATGTTTTATCTGCTAAGGAACTCTATACCCATGTACTATTTAATATGCTATTTCTGTTGTATGTACTTGTATGGCTATTCGCGGTTTCCGCTGTTACTGTTACCAAATAATAAAAAATAAATTAAAAAATGGGGGGACAGTTCCCAGATCTTCCCTGCCTTGGCCAAGAGGCACTTCATGTTATGTTGTGTCGCCCTGAAGGGAATGAACCCGACTGGTCTGCATGGACAAGTTAGTCAATCACTTAGTAGAGGCGATTGGCAAGTACTTTGACCTGTATCGTGGTCCCTGTGTTCAATAGGAATATTGGTTCGTAGAATTAAAAATTCTCCGGGGACTAACCATGTTTATATATCTGGGTGATTATGACCAATCTAAGGTTTTGTGGGGCCTAGAGTTACATGTAGGACCAATTCCCCCAGTAGGCCTCCCATGCACTTGGAAAATTCTTCAGAATAACCATTGAGGCCCGGGGTTTTCTACAAGTGCATTTGCTTAATGGCTTCTCGAATCTCCACCTCTTCCAATTTTTGGTAGAGCCAGACCTCATCCATTGGGGAGAGGGCCTGAGTTGAAAGGCCGTGCCCCAAACTCCTCTGTCTCCCAGGGAGTCCACCGCACCAAGGAGAGATACAGGGACTCTAGATGAGAGATACAGGCCTCTGCTATATCAGGCTCTGTTACAGTGACAAACCCATCGGATGTCTGTAGGTTTCGGACCCCGCGTTGGCCTTCTTCCCTGTGTCCTAGCCAGGCCAGTAACTTGCCCACTATATTGCCAACCTCAAAGATGTTATATTGTTTGCTATGGAAGAGTGCTCCTGCTTCTTCCTCTACCACTTGTCTGTACTCCTCTCTCAGGAGTTTCTATACAGTGCAAGAGCTTGTCCCTCTGGCCTAGATGCATTCTACTTCTTCCATCTGTAGATATTGTTCTAGGTCCCTCGCCCTACATTTTGTTTGCCCGCACGAATGGTGATAAGTTATCCCCCGTTACACGATTCCCTTAGAGTTACCACCAATACCACTGACCCTACAGTCTCTTTCAGGTAAGCCTTGATGGTCACTCAGCTGTGTCCTTGTGTTCCTGATTGCAAGAGCCAAGGATCAAGCCTCCAAGCTGACCTACCAGGGATGGGAGGGGTCAAAGCTTTGTGTGTAATGTGGTCATGAGTGGGGAGTGATCGGCGATATCCTGGAGCAGAAACCTTGTGTTCACAAATCTACCGGCCTGTTTGACTGGGGTAAAGAAGTAGTCTAGTCGAGATTGGGGATGTCTGTAGGTGGCCGCATACAAGTACTCTCAAGGAAGTGTAGAGCAGTGAGAAAGTTTTGCAGGAGTTTGTCTCACCCCAGGGAGCTGGTTGGTGCAAGTCTGTCCAGGACATGTCGCAGGGTTAGATTTATGTAGCCCCTTAATATCAACAGACCCCTTGGGGAGCCCACCACCCCTATATTGTTACATCACAATCTGTTTTCTTCATCCTCAGCCCTCACTTCTAGTGCCTGGATTTTCGCCTCCATTGTGGATAGTTGTTTGGTCCCCTTGTGATGCACTGGGGATATTTTGTGCAGGTTCTTTTTCACTGTGGTGACTCGTTCTGCCAGGCGGTGGTGATCATCCCTTAGAATCTCTGTGTCAGTCACCAGAGTATCAATTTTAGCCTCAAGAACCTCACAAGAAGTTGTTCCTGCCTGCAGGATGCCTTTAAGGGTGGGGCCCCCAGGGGGCTCAGGTCCCAAAAGTCTACCTCCGTCTTCACGAGGAGATTTGCCAACCTCCTCTGCAGAAGAGCCACCAGCCTCCGGGTCCTTTTTCCTGAGGTGCTTTTCGCATGGTTTTGGAAAGAAGACGGGCCCCTCGAACAGATGGGTGGGACAAACCTCCCGCTGCAGCTGCTGAGTAGGGGAAATCCCAATGTTTGTCTCAGGGGAGGCCATGAGTAGCCGCAGGGTGAGCCAGGTAGCAGTCCGCCAAAGCTAAGATGTGCAGCAAGTATTGGAGTGGGGGGGAAGGTAGTGCTCATCCCAGTTCGCAATGGCACAATCACTCCCCTGCAGCCTTATGTCCACCAGCTGAGAAGATACAGTGCATCAAAATGTGGTACCTTTTACAGTATAGGGAGCTGTCGCAGGGAGCCCCAAGCGAAGTAGGGTTAGTTCCAGAACAAATTGTGCTGCTGGTCTGTTGCACTTCCCTGTGGTAGGTCACTACCATGCTGTCCTTATCATAGTGCCAACATCCTGCAAGCATTCTCCTAATCTAGCATCTCTTCTAGGTCTGTGTTCTGTGTGCCTGGGCTTGTGGGCGCTTGTGTCCTTGGCCGTTGTAGTGAGGCAGCAGTTAACAACAATTGTGGTCACAGTAAATCGGGAGCCAGCAGGCAACGCCATGAGAGATCTCCACACTGCACAACACTGCTCTCAGTGGTCTCCTCACCGTGCCCTCTGGCCTAGCAGACCCGGCTGAGGGACTTGTCAAAGCCTGAAGCATTAGTAAGCAACAGAGGTCTGCGCCATGCCTCCAGCCGCAGTGATGGAAGTCAGGGCACTTTGTGTGCGTCTCCAGCAGCATACCCAGTGAGAAGTAAATATAGGGAGTCCCAGGTGTGGCAATGAGATGCCGGCTTTCCCCCTCCGACCGCCGGTTGTGGCTTGACAATCCCCCAAGGCACGGTGAGATATCTACTGGGGGCGGGGGGAGCAGTGCAGATCTCCATGGTCACACTCACCACTCAGTCTGGCGAGTGGAGGGAGACGACTAGCAAGGATGGCAATGGTCATTACGCCATCTCCTCCCAGCTCCTATCGCACAAGGGCAGGCAGGGGTACCAACCGAGCATGCCTGCGGGCCAACCTCTGGAGACCTGGCCATCCCAGACAGTGCAGTCACTGTTCTCTTGCTTCTGAAGGACCACCCGCATCATAACAGCTCCGGCGGGCCGCTGTGCGTTTTGCAGGCAGTCATAGGTGTCCCCACCAGTCTTTCCAGCTAGAAACGTCTCTATTTCTCACGCCCATTGGGCGCCCATAATGGCACTCTGCAGTATTCAGAGAGGTAAAGGGTGTGTCGAAGAGGGTTGAGCGCTGGCAATGTAGGCTCCTGGACTCATGTATGAAAGGCAGGATGGCGCTGGATGAGGGTTCAATGCTTCTCACGCCATCCTTGTAAGGCCACGCTCCGTTCTCCTTCACTAAGTCATCTGGCAGAGGATAATACCTAGAAGGTTTCTCCCATTAAAGGCATTAGAAACACCATGTAAAGGAGAAGTTCTCTTCTTTGAGGAAAAAGTCCCGGTACTAATCTGAGACTAGGTGGTGCTGTTCCATGATGGCGGTCCCTTCTTCTGCCTCTTAAAATTCAATCCTGGTTATCAAAACACTCAAATCTGTGTTACCGGCTTCATCTGCTGGCCCATCTTGGATCAAGGCCTTTCGACAAGCCATTTTGGACACCTTCAGGACTGTCTCTCATCTCCCTTTGTTAGTCTGAAAGGATGGCACAGATTCTGCGGGCTCTGTAACTCTGATGGCTTTGACTCAGCTGTCATCTAATTCCATTCCCACTCATATGTCAGCCAGAACACCAGGCCTAAAGTAACCACTGCCGGTCCAGTTGTACTCAATGCAAATTGCAAAGCTATGCCCAGTGCCACTCTTAAAGACATTTTTGGTGCCACATCAGTCCCTGAAGACTGCATATGCAATTTGTGTGGTGAGAGAAAAAGAAAGGCTTCCTTGAACGAGCAATCTCTTGCTGACTATCTTGCCAGAGCCCAGAGATTCACTCAAACAGAAGTACTCTGTAGCTCAGATTCAGATGCCCTCGACATGCTTAAGCTTGGGCCCACAGAGGAAGAAGATTTAAAGGCTGATGGACTCCTCCTTCCTGCCGGTACAGGAGCTCAGCTATGTTTTTTTACCTCCAAAATAGAAGTGGTTTTGATATGTACACTGAAGGTGATATTTCATACCTATAGACCCTTCCTCTTGAGATGTCTTTTGTTGAGTCTTTTATGAATAAGGCAGCCCTTTCTGGCATTTAATGAGGCTTAGTTCGAACCATGACTGGCTGCTTGACATAAACTCTTTTCGGGCCAGCAGTTCAGACAGAGCACTAGGTGCTAAAGGCCTCTTGCCTTTTGATTCCAAGTTCTTGTCAACGCATCCTGCTCAAACGATCTGTGTTTCAAGCATCTTCTGCGGAATTTAACAGCATGCTTTTCCCGTTTTCTCACTGCACCACTCAGGGGTGTGGAATTGAATGAAATATTTACTTGTCAATGGGACAGGTTGCTTCATAAATCTACTTGTCTTGTAAAAAAAATCACTTGTTCCTTTGGTGTCGCATAGTGCCATGATAAATTATGGCAGCAATCTCATTATATAACACCTGATAATAGCCTCTTTGAATGTGTCCAGGTAGTACAGTAGGGTTTGAATTCTAGCAATTCCCACATTTTGCCATCTTTCCACAGTTCTACGTACCGGGGCTGGAAGTAGTGTTAAAGCAATAGTTCCAGGGTTGGAATGCGCTTTGGAGTTTGTGCAAATCTACTCATTTTCATGTTTTAGGGATTTTTACCAGCGATTTTCTTTTTTTAATCTTTTCCCATACTGAGAAAAGTTGGAAATGTACTCCTGACAAGGGCAGATATAAAACATCTTCTACGGTTGGGGGAAAAAAGTGCTGAGGGGGTGGGGGGTAAACTTGTAAATTCTCACAGATTTTCCCATGAGCAAATCTACACATGCATGTTTACTTGTGCTAAAATGCTTTTTAATATTTTTCAGGAGTGCGATTTCCTGGCCTACTTCTGTAAATTATTGTGAATTGTTGAAAGCTGTAAATCTGCACTAATGCAAGGGCATATATCATGGGCACTTTTGTGACTTAACTTAAGAATTACCCCTTAATTAGGTCCCAAGTTAACCAATACCTTTTGTTTTTATTAAACTTCTGTTTCTATCTATAGACTGGCTTCACTGTGAGTGACAGCATTCTGCTTTTCCACAAGGAGCACATCAGCACACAAAGTAATTTTTTCAGTGCCAAGAACAACTGTGGGATTGTGTGTTTTTTTTTTTTTTAGACCTAAAATATTATTGCTTTTTCTAAATTTTTCTTTAATATTGGTGAAGGCCTTGCAGCTCCCGCAACAATACAGTTTTACAAAAACATGTTGAAACAAAGACATATTGACAAAAACAAAAGGCTGAGCACCAATGTCAGACCTATTGATTTTGCCACTGATTGTTTATTTTCATGTTTCCCATAATCTTGTTGAAACTGGTTGCACTGACTTTCCATTATGAGTATCTTTGGGAACACTAGTATGCATCAACACTTTAGTAGATGGTGCTTAGAAGAAATGATACCTACAATTTCACAGTAGTTTAGCAAAACGTTTTTTCCTATTTGCATTTGTTTGTGAACCTTTATTTTGAAAGCAAAGACACACCAATCTTGTTTTCAAGCGTCTGTAAATATTTGCATCTAATCAGAGAGCTTTTTGAGAGCATCATACGTAGCCTCATATTTATTCAACTTTGCAAATGTCTGTACTTATTCTTATACTGGGATCACTGTCGGCAGTGCAGTCTGAGCTTACAACATTTCCTTAGAGCACTCACTCTTATAGGCTTTGCATTAATAACCCATAAATACAAGTCGAACAGCATTAAGATATGGACATAAATATTACCTTAACTACAGACTGTGCCCTTCCTTGGACTATAATGTGGTAAAGTAAACTGGCAGCCAAAGGGTTTGTGCTGCAAGGGCTTTGGCCTAGTTGCCCCCCAGGACAAAATAAACACAAAAACTTGTTGTCCTTGACCCTAAACAATACGTTCTGGGATTTCCCAGCCGGCTCAGACCTTCTAACATTCTACTGATCCTTTAGGTGTAGAGCTCAACCTAAAGGATGGCAGCAACAGCAGCTTTGGTTTCTCCACCTTTGCTGGCTCTTCTACTTTGATTCGTCCTCCCTCCACTATCAGCATCTGACAGGGAAAGATCTCCAATTTTGTGGCCAACTGGGAATCCATTAAGACAGATTGCTGGTTACTTAAGCTCACCTGCAAGAATTGCATCCTTCCTTTTGTGGCCACTCTCTCAGACTGCTCACCTTTTGCAAGGAAGTGCACCCCATCATATGTGTTCAAATTGAACAGGAATTTCACACCTGTCATTTATAAAACACTGCTGTAAAATTGAAGCCCATAAAAGAGAGGGGCCCATGAGTTTAATCCCTTTTCTTCTTCGTTCTTAAAAGCACTGGGGTTTCAGATCCACTCTGGACCAAAGCTTTTTGAATTTTTTTGTTAGGACAAGTTTAAATTGCTGTCTCTGAATCATACCCTCTTGGCCCAGAATGCACTGACACAATCCACAGGCATTACCTCTGCTTCACATTTAGGTTTTACACTGCAAACCCACAATTGTACAAGACCATTACATGAGTTTCCACCAAAGTGCTGGCTGCTGTGTTGGCCTCACTCAGGAGGAAGAAAAGTCCATCTAATTTCAGACTTGGAGGGTTGGCTTGTGAAGGCAGGCTCCCCGGCACTGGTCTTAAATATATAGAAAGTGCACCTTCACCTTAATTAATCAGATGAGCAAGCTAAACTCCCGTCTTGCACTTACTCAGAGATTGAACTTCAATGGAGCAGTCTTGGACACAGCCTACATGAGCACTTTCCTCTTTCGAGGATCTCGGATAATCGGAATATGATTGCCATGTGTTGGGGGCTAAATCCAGTTCTGCCTGCTCTTTACCTGCAAGCTTGATTGCATTGGGCTCCCATAGGATGGCGGTAGGGGATGTGGTTACTCGTGTGGTGTCTCAGGCAGAAGTAGCTGTAGCACGCTGCTTATGTGGAGAGCTTCTGAAATGTCACACCAGACCTCCATTGGTGCGTGTGCCAGTCTAAGTTTGTACTATGTTTTCCCTTCAGTCCTCTGAATTTGCAGGAAACCAGTGTTACAGTTGCATTCTTATTTTAATGGAGTCATATCTCAGGGCAATAACTGTGCTAGGTCATTGGACCCAGTCTGAACAGTGCACATAGCGCTGACAGTAATATGCCCCTAAGGTATTTTACTGTTCTGCTATTTTATTGTCTGTTTCTTGTGTTTGAAGTTCATTCAGTTCCTTTCCACATTTCTTTAAATATTTTAATTAACATTTTAAATTCTTTCAAACACAACAGCACACCCAAGTGGGTTCAGTACTGGCACCCCACTATGGCACAGATAACTTACAATCCAATATGTTCCAGCGATACAGCTGCAACAAATTTGCAGTGAAGATGAGGTCCAGCCTTCTCGGTAATGCTGTCATTGGGACTCCCCCTGCCATGGTACTCCTACCCATTGGAGGCAGCGAAACTCGCCCTTGAGTACCCCTCTGAAATATCAAAATGCTCTCCCCATAGCTCCCAAATCATTTGGAACTTCCTCTGGCCTGATACGTCACTTTTTCCGCCATCATGTACATGTCCACCCTGAAGCTCCATTCCTCAAGTGTGGGTGGTTCCTGAGCCCCCCAGTGTTGTGCCACATCCCACTTGGCCACTACCAACCCGAGGTTTGCCAAGAAGAACTTTGATCGCGGGAGATCCACTTATGTGGTAATCCCCAAGAGCACATACACTGCATCTGTGGGGATCTCCACCTCCAGTATCCGCCCAAGTTCTCCTAGTACCTTGGACCAACATTCCTGGATAACGGAACAGTTCCAGATTGTGTGATAGTATGTCCCCCTGTGGGTCTTGTATCTCAGACATTCAGGTGGCTCTGCCCTTGTGGTATACCCAGTGTAGGATCTTACATATTATTAATGTCAGGTGAATTCCATTTGCTACCTCCGGTGGTCTTTTCCACATTTCTTGGGTGCAGAAACATGCACAAAACTGATGCCAGCATGCAAGGCAGCACCATATATAGGCTCATGTCAGCCCGTGGCATAATGCAGGCCTCTGCAGCACAAGGGGTCCCCAACCTTCCAGGGGGGCTCCAATTTAACCCAAGACCAAGGAGTATATGGAAGACTCCTATGCCCCTCTTCATATTCTGCAAGGGGGGGGGGAGGGGGGAGGGGGATCATTTTGTGTTACGCCACTGATGTCAGCACATCTTGGAGGGCTGCAGAGTCGTATGGGAACACCTGGTGGAGCTGGAGAGTTGCTACTGAGGGACACATTTTCCTGTTCCATTCTGGGGTCTGTAGTACTCGTAAGGGCTTCTATATTAATTTTCATGAGAGCCAAATTGGATACCAATAGAAGACAAATTGCATCAAGCACATCGGCTGACTGGTGGTAGATTATGCTTAGTAGACTCTTGATAGAGGGACAGGTGGGACCAGTGTTTGTATTAACCAAATGTGTAGCCTCTAAAAGTATGTGATTGCTGTCACCATTGGAACACTGCATTGCAGTTTATAAATGTAAAAGGTATAGATAGACAATATTTGGAACCTTCCAAACAATTGTAAGAGGTGCAAGATATATTAGGTCCTCACAGTAGAAAACTGGACACTTTAGGGCAGAGTTGGGATTTGATCTTCTAAACGCTATGCCATTTAGCACTGGACATCTTTGTGGTTTGCAATTTCTTTCTTATTGTAACCCTATTCTATTTTTATGCACATGACCTGTCAGTTCATATACAGTTTGGTCTAATACACCTATATTTGTTTTGAAAAGCAGATAAACAAGTACCTGTGATTGGAATAAATGGCGGCTTACCACTGTTGTGTTCCATTCTGTACCAGCGACTCAAGATACAATGTAGGCAAGAACATTTCTTTTCATAGGATTCCGGCTGTCCATGTTGAACCTAAAAGGCACCAGGAGTGGCTGAACAGGATTCGTCGCGACCCAGGGCCATATTTCAAGGTATTTCAAGTTACTTCTGAAATTCACATTTCAGAGATAGGCAAATCGCTCTGGTTGATTATTTGTATTAGCTATATACTGTTTTATTAAAACATTAACCAGAATGAAAAAAGAGAAGATTATTAATTCCTTTTGTCAGTTTCTTATTGCTTAGCAGATAGTTTTCCAAAATTCAAATCAGTGATGGTTGACATAACTTGACAACTTGTTTTTTTGTTACTTAGTATCTAATACTATAGTTTTAAAGTTTCCAAGTGATGTAAACATTTCACCCAGTTCATTAATATAAATTCATAATCTATGGAATGCGGAACGGTTCACCTGGCCTTGCCAGATCGCCTTTAAATTAACTCACAAAGGTCTGCGATGCTCAAAGGTAATTTTAACTCCTAAACAACAGTACTTCTGATGCAGCATCAATATTAGCACATAATAATGGTGTGGTTATTGGCATGTCGACTCATGCAGAAATGGAATAATAGGACAGGACAAAACAGCAATCGGTGATGTTACTTCATCCTACCATTTGATGTATGAATTAGTTACTTTTTCACACCACTGTTGGAATTTTAAACTTCTAGGCCCTCATATGAATTTGCCCGTCCATGATACTAAAAGAAAGAGCAAGTGGGCGGTCACTGATGTTTTCAATGTATGTGTGAGGATGCTATTGACAGAGTAGAGGATTAAGAGAGGCAACAGTCTTGCCATATTTTAGCTGAACTTCCACAGCACGTATTAAATTCAGTTAATGATAGAAATGGGCTGAAAGCTCCATCAAAAATGTGTATCTTCTCTTTAGGTCACTGACGGAGGTCAGCGTATACCCATACCAAAGGTACTGTGAATCCAAGGATCCACAAGCATGATGCAATTCAAGCAAGAGATAAAAGATTTCTGCTAGATTTATGGTAGTGCCTCAACCTTCTCCACATTCACCCTTGGCTTCTGATGATCATACAGCTCAGAAGCCTAGCCATAAGAGGACTTCTTCTCCATCACCTGACAGATCTTTAGGTGAGTGGAATTTTAGTTCATCTTACACTCCCACATGGATTACTGGCTCTGCAGCTGGAGCAAAGTTCTCCAAAAGGTAGCATGAGAGTTAATCATAGCTTTCCAGTACCCTGGATGTAGCTCCTAGAATTGCAATCCAGATGAGTATGTAATTCAGAAGGTCTAGCCACATTGAATAAGGCAGCACTACGCATCTCTAGACCCAGAAATGAAAGGCCCAAATCTCCACTACACTGCAGCTACATAGACCACACATAACTAACATCTCTCCAGCATGAGTTTGGCTGGCTGTCCGCAGGAGTTTTTAGAGAAAAAAACATATGTAAAACCCTCACATTCTGAACTTTAGTATACTCACTCAGGCTAGGGATGGTAGTCAAATAGCTAATGTTTCTGATGGATACAACTACCTGTGGATTCCTCACCTCATGAATACTCCCATGGTGCCAGCATTCGACGGAAATCTTCTTACTAGTCTCTGCACGTCGACCAGGACGTCACTGTCTCGCACGCGACGACGTGCAGACGTCAGTTCCCTTTTTTCCGTGCATTCGAAACGGTTATCTTCGAGGGAGCAACTGTTACTCTTGCGGTTACAGTGTATATCTTGCTGCGTACTCTTTCTCTGTGGAAATAATGTCGCAGAGAAAGTCTGGATTTAAGCCTTGTCGTGAGTGTGGAGGCAAGATGTCGGTGACGGATCCTCATTCCGATTGCCTTTGGTGTTTGAGCTCCGACCACGACGTCTCGACTTGTGATTCATGTCAGCACATGAATCCGAAGGCCCTTAAAGAACGCGAGGCGAAGCTGTTTATGGCCAAGTCAAAGGAGAAGCATCACAAGAAAAAGTCTTCTCCAAGACATCGGCGTCATCGAGACTCCCGGCGCCGTAGAGAATCTCGGCGTCATTCAAGGGAGGCTCGTTCCAGGTCTCCGGATCGGCGCCGGAGGACATGGGAGGTCAGCCCCACGGTGACGCCGCATCCTTCGACGCCGTTGCTCTCTCCGGCGTCTCCAACTTCGCCTGGACAGGCGTCGGTGATTGAGGTATTGGAGCCTCAAGTGTTTTCTCCGGCGCAGACGCCGAGGCCGGCGTCGGGGTCGCCTCCGAGTCAGGCACCCCAGTATCCGGCTTTTCCCACCCCTGGAGCCGATAGTTCCGCATTCTTGAATGCGATGTATGCCATCTTCCAACAGATGGCTCCAGGGGGTGCTCCGGCTGGGCCTTTGGCCTTTTCTTTGGGTGATCCTGCGCCTCTTCGGCCGGCACCCTTTATGCCCTTTCTCCCGTTTGGGAACGTGGGCTCGGCGCCAGTGTCGGCGCCGGTGGCCGCTCCGGTGGCTTCGGAGGGATTGGCCCCAGGGATTTCCATCCCGTCGACGTCGAGATTTCGGCCTGTGACTCCGGTGGGTCCATCCGTTTCAACTGCTCTTCAGTCGGCGCCGAAGTTACCTGTGGCGCCGGATGCGGCGTCGGTGGCTTCGGAAGATCGGCGCCGATCTCCGACTTCGGCGGAGGTATTGTCGACTCCGCGGATTGAGCAACGACTGCATTCAAGGAGGCGTGCTCTCCGGGTACTAGAGGAGCAGGAGTACCAACGAGCCCTAGAGGAAGGAGAGCTAGAGGACTCGGGTGATGGGCTGCGTGGACTGGAGTCGGCCAGTGGGCTGGACACTTCCCCTGAGTGGGACCTTTCGTCCCCGGGGGAATATACCGAGGAAGCTGCTTCCTTTCATACAGTGGTACGGAAGGCAGCTAGTTTTTTGGACCTGCCTTTGCCGGTGGTGGAGGCGAAACAAAACCTTTTGACAGAGGTGTTGCATCCGGCCTCAGCCGCGGCGGAGCCTCTATTACCTTTTAATGACGCTCTGCTGGATCCGGTTTTAGAGGTGTGGAAGAAGCCGGCATCTTCCCCAGCAGTTCACAGAGCCGTGGCCAGGAGGTATCGGACGGCTCCAACTGATCCTGGTTTCCTATCTAGGCACCCTACGCCGGAGAGCTTGGTTGTGCAGGCCTCCTGTTCGTCCAAGTCAGCGCCTGGTTCTTTTCCGACGGTGCCGGGGGACAGAGATTCAAAAAAGCTGGAGGCGCAGTCGAAGAAGATTTTTTCGTCCTGCAGTCTGGCTTTAAAAGCCACCAATGCAACCTGTATCCTGGGGAGGTATATTCATGCTCTGATGGATGACATCTCCTCTTCGTTTACAGAGCTTCCCCAGGGTCTTTTGGATCTTGTCTCTGATGCCCAGGCTGCTGCGACCCAAATTATCCAGACGGGACTGGATACCACCGACTCGGTAGCCAGAGCAATGGGCACAACTGTGGTGGAAAGGAGACAGGCCTGGCTCCGTAACTCGGGCTTTTCGGCAGATGTACAGTCCACATTGTTGGATCTCCCGTTTGATGGAGACAAACTGTTTGGGGCTAAGGCTGATTCGGCCTTGGAACGGTTTAAGGAGAGCAGGGCCACGGCTAAGTCGCTGGGACTCCAAGCTCCTTCTTCCACGGCCTCTTCCAGATTCTTCAGGAGGTTTCGTGGATTTGGGCGTGGCTCTTCCTCCTCTTCCTTTCGGGGAAGATATCAGCAACCTGCCTCTTCCCATCCCTATAGATCTTTTAGGGGGAGGGGTAGGGTCCGCACCAGGGGAGCTTCTCAGCAGCACTCTGCCTCTTCCTCATCCTCTGGCGGGGTGCAGCAGGGGAAGCAGCCTTAGGCTTCCACCATTTCCCACTCACTCCTCTCCTGTAGGGGGAAGATTACAGCATTTTCTCACCAAATGGGAGACTGTTACGTCGGACACTTGGGTTCTCAGTGTTGTGGGAAAAGGCTACACCCTTCCCTTTCGGGAGTTTCCGCCCCTCATCCCGCCCCGCCCTTCGTATTGTTCACAAGAACACCTCCTGTTGCTAGAACAGGAGGTAGAAGTCCTCCTTTTAAAGGGCGCGGTGGAGTTGGTCCCGGAGCAGGAAAGGGGTCAAGGAGTTTACTCAAGGTATTTCCTGATTCCCAAGAAGGATGGTCGTTTGAGACCAATTCTGGACCTGAGGATCTTGAATTGGTTCCTCAAGCAGGAAAAGTTCAAGATGCTGACCCTAGCACAGGTGCTTTTGGCGTTGAACATGGAAGACTGGATGGTGTCTGTCGACTTGCAGGATGCTTACTTTCATATCCCGATACTCAAGTCACACAGGAAGTATCTCCGGTTTGTGGTGGGATCGCAACACTACCAGTTTGCGGTCCTTCCGTTTGGTCTTACTTCAGCACCTCGAGTCTTCACGAAGGTGATGTCGGTGGTTGCGGCAGAGCTCAGAAGGAAGGGGATAGCAGTATTCCCTTACTTGGACGATTGGTTAATCAAAGCCAAGTCCCCGGAGCTTGTGTTGCGTCATCTGCAGTCAACAACCCAGTTGTTGTTCGACCTGGGCTTTTCGGTGAACGAGCCCAAATCTCACCTAGAGCCCTCTCAGCGCCTCCTGTTCATAGGGGCAGTACTGGATACAACATTGGGTCGGGCCTTTCCTCCGCCTCAGCGGATTCAAGATATTCAGGATTTGGTTCCAATGTTTCGAAATGGAGCGGTAGTTCCAGTCCTCAAGGTCCTTCGTCTGCTCGGTCTTTTTGCCTCCTGCATTCTGTTGGTCACGCATGCTCGCTGGCACATGAGGGCTCTTCAGTGGTGCCTCCGAAGGCAGTGGTCTCAACATAGAGGGGATCTAGAGGGTACTGTCAATATCTCCAGAGATGCTGCTGTGGATTTGAAGTGGTGGATTGCAAGCAACAATCTTTCACAAGGAAAGCCGTTCCAGCAGTCGCCCCCAGTGGCCACAGTCATAACGGATGCTTCCACTCTGGGGGATCTGGAGATCAAAGGTCTTTGGTCTCCAGAGGAACAGATTTTTCACATCAATCTGTTAGAGTTACGGGCTGTACGTCTGGCTCTCAAGGCCTTCCTCCCTTCCCTTCGTGGTCAGTCGGTACAGGTCCTAACGGACAATTCTACCACGATGTGGTACATAAACAAGCAGGGAGGAGTGGGGTCGTACCTTCTCTGCAGAGAAGCTCTTCGACTATGGTCCTGGGCAAAGGACCATCGGATTTGCTTGATAGCAAACCATCTGGCCGGAGTTTTGAACGTGCGTGCGGACAGTCTCAGTCGCCACTTCTCGGCAGACCACGAGTGGCGTCTCCATCCAGATCAAGTCCGTTTAATCTTCCAGAAGTGGGGGTTTCCTCGGGTAGATCTGTTCGCCACTCGAGAGAACACGCATTGTCCGTTGTTCTGCAGCCTTCAGTATCCGATGCAGGAAGCGTTGGGGGACGCGTTTCAAATAACCTGGTGCGGCCAGTTGCTTTACGCGTTTCCTCCCATACCCTTGATTCCTCGAGTATTGAGGAAGATTCGCCAAGACCGGGCTCTAGTAATCTTAATAGCTCCGGATTGGCCAAGGAGGGTGTGGTACTCCGACCTTCTCCAACTCTCAACGTGCCCGCCGCTCCGTCTCCCTTTCAGGGCAGACCTCCTCTCACAGTCGCAGGGGCAGGTTCTACACCCGAACCTCCAGAGTCTGCACCTACATGCCTGGAGATTGAACGGGGCAACCTGAGTTCCTTCCCTCTCCCGCCTGAGGTAGTGGATGTTATATTAGCGGCCAGGCGACACTCCACTAAATCTATCTACGCTAATAGGTGGTCTAAATTTGTTGCGTGGTGTGGAGAGAGGCAGATTGATCCCTTACATGCTCATCTATCGGACGTTTTGTCTTTTGCTCTATCTCTGGCGCAAAAAGGTTGTGCAGTGGCTACCATTAAAGGTTATTTATTGGCCATGTCAGCCTTCATATGTCTTCCAGACCAACCATCTTTATTTAAATCCCCTATTGTTATCAGATTCTTGAAAGGTCTTCTAAATCAATATCCTCCAAAGCCATTCGTTATGCCGCAATGGGATTTGTCCTTAGTCCTGACTTTCCTTATGGGGTCCCCTTTTGAACCTATGCATTCTTGCCCCTTGAGGTATTTGGTTTTAAAAACAGTCTTCCTGATAGCTATAACATCAGCAAGGAGAGTGAGTGAGTTGCAGGCCTTATCAGTAAAACCCCCTTATACAACTTTTTATGGGGATAAGGTGGTGTTGAGGACCAAGGCTGCTCTCCTCCCGAAGGTTGTTTCACCCTTCCATTTGGCTCAGGCAATTACTTTGTCCACGTTCTATCCTCCGCCTCATCCTTCCAAAGAGGAAGAAAGACTGCACCGTCTGGACCCAAAGAGAGCGTTGAGCTTCTTTATCGATAGAACAAGGGATTTCAGGCTGGAGGATCAGCTGTTTATTGGATACGTGGGCAAGAGGAGAGGAAAGGCAGTCCACAAGAGAACACTATCCAGGTGGGTTGTTCTTTGCATTAAAATATGTTACTCTTTGGCAAAGAAGGATCCTCCTGAGGGCATTAGAGCTCATTCCACCAGAGCTAAGTCGGCCACTTCGGCCTTAGCCAGAGGTGTTCCTGTGGTCGACATCTGCATGGCCGCAACTTGGTCGTCCCTTCACACTTTTGCAAAACATTACTGTTTAGATTCTGAGGTTAGAAGGGACGGCCATTTTGCACGGTCAGTGCTGCAGGATTTCTTGGTTTGACCATTTAGGCACCCACCGCCGGGCGTGGTACTGCTTTGGGACTCTATTCATGAGGTGAGGAATCCACAGGTAGTTGTATCCATCAGAAGAACGAGTTACTTACCTTCGGTAACGACTTTTCTGGTGGATACATTAGCTACCTGTGGATTCCTCACGGTCCCACCCGCCTCCCCGTTGCCTTTATGGTCTTGCCAAGTAATCCTTGAGTGCGCTCCTCTTGGTCTTTGAGGGTGCAATAGATGTATATATATAATATATTTATATATATATATGTGTATATGTGTATATATCTTTATGTATATACTTGGTGTGTGTATATATTTTAAAAGAGAGAGTTTTATATATATATATGTATATATATGTACATAAAAAGATTTGCAGTTATTCATACAATGTGGTGTATTTTACAATATAATGGATGTTGCCTTGCTCTTTCATTGCATTGCCTGGTTGTTCTCATGCACGTAAAAAATGATTGGTACTGACGTCTGCACGTCGTCGAGGACCTCTTATTGCCTGTATGACGTCAGACGGCGTCGCGTGCGAGACAGTGACGTCCTCGTCGACGTGCAGAGACTAGTAAGAAGATTTCCGTCTAATGCTGGCGCCATTGGAGTATTCATGAGGTGAGGAATCCACAGGTAGCTAATGTATCCACCAGAAAAGTCGTTACCGAAGGTAAGTAACTCGTTCTTCACAGTCATGGAATTACATGTTTTGAAGATACTTATAGTGAAAATCTGCAATCACAGGCTTGAAATCAGGAAGTACTAAGAGGTCATGTTCAAACAGTGGCTGAAAAGGGCTGTACACACTTGTGTCTTATGCTTGTCTATCTAGGAGCACATTTTTAATTCCTGTTGAATGTCTCTCAAAGGGTACAGGTCTGTGTTGAGCTGTGAACTGGCTGTGATAGATTCCTGTTAGACTCTTTCAAGACGGTTTTGCTGTCTTACTAGTGGCAGATTTTGTGTTACACAAATGATAATTAAAAACAATACCAAGAATGAAACCTTAACGATACAATTTTAGCAAAATTAGCATGGGGGGAGACACATCATGATTCATTCAAGACTTTACTTCTCTGGAGTCATGGTACCTCCCCACACTCAACAATAGTAATAAGTAGCATTTTACAAACAAAAGGTTAAACCTTAGTTATGGTAAGTAACACTTTATTCAGTCTTTCTAAACAAACTACACCTAAACTACACTACTATTACAAATTCTGAAGTTCTAATTCAAATTTAGAATTTATGCACCACCTTTAAATTACTATAACATTATTCTTTACATACAAATCAAACTTAAACTACACAAGTTATAAATTCTAACCTTGGGTAGAGCAGAGAGGGGTAGAGTCGAAAAGGATAGATTTGAGTGGTGTAGTCTTGTTGTGTACTGTGAAATAATGTGCAGTGGGAGTGGCACACAGTGGAGTGAGGCAGAGTGGAGTGGCATACAGTGCAAAAGTGGAGAGTGGAGTTGCATTCAGTGGAATGGCTTAGACTGGAGAACACAACAGTGGAGTGGTGTAGAGTGCTGTGACATACAGTGGAATACCGAAGAGTGGAATAGTGTAGAGTAGAATAGCATATAGTAGACTTTAGTGGAATAGCATTTAGTGGAGTGGAATGGCATGGAGTGGGGTAGGGTAGAATGAGGTTGCGTAGAGTTGAATAGCTTGGAGTGGGATAGAGTATAATAACTTAGATTGGAGTAGAGTGGCGTGAGATGGAGTGGCATGGCGTACAGTGGAATAATGTAGAGTGGTGTGCAGTAGACCGTAGTGGTGTACAATGGAATAGTGTAGAATGGAGTGACATACAGAGGAATAGCATAAACTGGAGTGGCGTAGATTGGAACAGCTTACACTGGAGTGGGGTAGAGTAGAATGGCTTACAGGGTAGTAGTGTACACTGCAGTGGGGTATAGTGGTGTAGACTGGAGTGGGGTACAGTTGAGTGGTATAGTGGAATAGCATACACTGTAGTGGGGTAGAGTGGAATAGCATACACTAGAGTGGGGTTGAGTGGTGTAGAGTGGAATAGCATACACTGGAGTGACGTAGACTGGAGTGAGGTACAGTGTAGAGGTGTAGACTGGAGTGGCATACAGTAGGGTTGTATAGAGTGCAGTAGTGTACAGTTGAAGAGTGGACTTGCATAGAGTGGAAGGGCATGCAGTGGGGTACCATGGAGTGTGGATTAGAGTGCAGAAGCATAGACTAGGTACTTGAAACAGACGTAGCGTCAAAGTGGGTGAATTAATGTTGATGTAATGTGGCAGGAACATAGAGAAGGTGTAAATGTTCATTTCCATTGTACTAGGTGTAAATAGTGTAAGCAGTGGTAATTTTGTGGTATACAGAGGTATGCCAGTGAAAATGCAGGATGTGATAGGCTTATGGCTGTCTTTAGGGAATGAAAAAGGCAGCCATGTTTTCTGCATACTTTCGCTGCCTTCTGGGGTAATACCTTTAATATAGGTAAGTAGTAGGTTTTATTGAAAATAGACTGTACTTCACTATATTTGTAAAATATAGTGTAGTACAGTGTATTTTCAATTTTTTTTTACATTTATTTATTTTGTTTAATTTCTGTAAGTACCGCAGTACTTCCAAGGCGGTACCGTGTTACTTCATACTTTTTTTAAAATATATTGAAACGTATAAATATTAATAGGTAGGGAACAAATAGCAAACCTAATGCGTAAATCTAGCACGTATTGCAGAACACAGCCACAGTGTACTGAAAACAACATGGCTGCTTTTAGTTTTTGTAAGGAAATCATTAGCCAATCACATGATGCCTTGTCGTTGCTGTATAGTTTAGTACTTGCACCAAACTACCACGAATGTTTGTGAAACTACTGCAACAACAGATATCACCAAGTTTAAATGCTGTATAACCTAAATAATACTTGCCCTATTTACCTGTAGTACCCTAAAGGATCATCCGCTCAACATAATGTATAATCCTGCCAAATTTAAAGGAATTCCATTTATCTCTTTCCTCGCTGTGGAATACAAAAGTCTATGAAAAAATGTAATACTGGAAAAATATGTTTTGGGCCCCCCCCCTTTTATGGGCGAGCACAAAGTGCTCCGTCCATTTTGTAATCTCTGTTTGGGCTTGAAACCACGCCCATGCAACATCAGTCTCTTACATTGGTTCGAGGGCTTGCCTTTTAAAATCCACTTGCTATCATTTGTGAAAGGCATGCATACGTCATGCCTTTTCCGGTGTTTAGCCCACCTACACAGCAACGGTAAAGTACCAAAAACATACAAGGCTCGATGTTTTCAGCCTGGAGTCCGGACTACTTTATCTGTTTATTTTCCACACAGCGCGATCGCGCTGCATTTTACATAGCGCGATCACGCTGCGTGTTTTTTTTTTTTTTGCTTCACAACGCTAATAGCTCTAACTCAAACAAATGCGAGACCCGTTGCATTGAAAATGCTTGTTATCTTTGCAATCCTGGGGCCAATCACCAGAAACTTTGCATTCTCTGCCAATATAGAAAAAGCTATGGGGCCTGTAAAGTTTCGTAGAGTTTCATCTAATGGGGGCAAAGTTAATAGCAAGCTAAATTCACCGGAATTCTTATACTTGGGAATCTGTATATGTACATATAGTACAACAGCGGTGTAGGTATAGTCCCAGACAACTTTTAAATGAAAAAGCATTTTTTTATTCGCTTATAACTCTGGTCACCATAGATGTATTTGCATGGCACAAAATCCAACTCTCACATAGCTTATGCGGCTAAGACCTGGATCCTCAATTTTTGTACAGTTGCATACATAGGAAATAAAATTTATTTGGAGGGGGGAGGTCCAAAAAATGACTTTTCCATTTTAGCTCCTGTGGTAAATTTATCTCACTGCTACAACTAAAACTGCTGACCATATTTAAGCCAATATTGCCATAAATGTGGCATTACATTTAGTAAACGTTTTGTGGTTTGGTGTAAACCCATCCAGTAGATTTTGAGATATTGGAGATACAGAAAGCTACTGCGTGTATTTTTTCTTTTTAATACGGTCTGTTAAATTCAGAAATGTGCAATTTCTGTCAATCACATTTCGCTGATTCGAGGGCTTGAATTCATTTTTTACTTTCAGTTTTGAATTTGTGAATTTGGTTTAATGTGTACAAACATCTCAGAGAGAAAAGTTTAGGTATGATGACAAGTTCTAAGCATCAAGTAGAGGCAGATATAAACACATGGCATGGAAAAGGTGATTGGGGAAATTGTTAAAGTTTTTGCAGTGCTAAATTCACAAGCATGTTGACACCATTCATCCATAACATGTGCCACTTGCCAAATTTGCTAATTTCAGAACATTTGTGAATTTCAAAACCTGTTAGCTTAAGGAAGTTTGCTATTTATTTTTTAAGTTAAAAATAAAATAAGACCATGTTTGAGTGCAGGCCCTAGTGGAATGCAAGGGCAGATCGCCTCAGGGTACCATGTTATAAAATCCTGAAAAAAACACTGCTAAACCCTAGTTATGATTCAGAGAATACAAAATGTAAAAAAAAAACGAACATTTGTTTGCCTATGATAATATTATATGCAATGCATAACGTGTCACACACCCTGCCCTGTTTAATACAGACAATTGCAAAACCTTTTTTTCTTCCTAACGGCTTTACTGTACCTTTTCCTGTGTGATCGATTCATTGTCATGCTGGAAGATGAACATCTGTCCTCATATCCCCTTTCTTGCTGAAATTGTCAGGTTCCACTCAAGGATGTTTCTGTACCTGGCTTTATTTCTAATCCCATTTATCCTGACTATATTCCCTGTCAATGAAAAGCAAACTCATAACACATTAGGCAGGATTATTCGCAGGATAATACCGGAAGAAGTGGAAGGTCAAGGGGAAAAGCTCCAGTTGAACATGCCATCAGCTTCTGCATCTTTTAGTGGCATGAGGGGTCTCATCCACTTACAGAATTAGACCCCCGATTTTGAGGTTTAGAAGGTTAAACCCTACATGCTACTGTGTGATTGCATACCAAAACCTGAATGTTCCTGCTTTATCTCGAACTAACGCGCTTTAAAAAAATATTAACTTGTCTTGAACTGCTTATGTGACCCAAACTAATCCAGACGGTGTATAGAAAGGAGGAAAGGGCAAATAAGGCACCAGTGAAACCATATTAGACAACCATATTAGACTGACTTTAGAGAACTGAATAAGGTGTTGCATCTGGCAGCTTAGGTGGTTCTGGCATTTTACAAGCTGTCTACTAAGATTGTGGTAAAGGATCATATCTAGTCCATGTTACACATTAGCAGTAATTTATTTGCCCAGGGCAGATGACAGTATGCATTTGACATTTCACTTGTGATAGGAGATATGTTTGAGTGGTGGATTCTCCCACAAGTGTTCAGGACAACAACACCATCTTCTGCCATCTAGTAAAATAATGAAAACGTTGCCCCATGAAGATAAAGTTATTCAGTTTGTGGACGTTAGCCTCCTGACCTCCCTCCTGTCCTCAGTGGTTACTGAAAATGATTTAGAAATTTGCTGAATCAAGTGAGTATAGGGGCCTTAAGGTGAAGAATAGGAAGGCCCAAATAGCCAAAGACGTCGTCCCATTTATAGGACTCTGAATATCTGCTAGAAGAAACTCAGTCCAGGAGTAGAGGTTAGGCTTGAAGATGAATATTCTCATCCTGCACAACATCCCTTTCTTCCCCTCTTTCCTCTTTCTCTGAATGAGTTGCTGCAAAATACCAACTGGCGACAGGCGGAGAATACCAAACATTGGGTCAGTTACTGAAGACCATGTTATTAGTCCTCTCACTGCCTAGCCTGGATCCGAGTTTGTGTTCCTTTTATGCCTATTAGTGAGTAACTACTCCAGAGCATACATGCAATCCTAGTGGCGTGGGTTTCTACTTGAAACACAGATGAAGCGTTCATTGTGTGAAAAGACAATGTCGCAGCATTCTGGGCTCTCGGTTGTAGCCCGGAATAAGGAAATCATGCCATACATCACTGCAGGTGCTGTTTGATTGGAAGCTGTCTGTAGGCAGCTTGGGTAGTACGAGAATAGCAAAGTGACTAACTCTGCTGGGAGGGCACAGTGTGATCTCCTTCACTGGTCAGAGACATTATGATGTTAGAACATGTCAACTAACTTTCAGCAATGTAGTAAGTACCTATGCGTAGAGTGAACTTCTCCACATATGATACTATTCTGAGGAAGAATTTATATCTGGAGTGAAAGTTTGAGGTATAATGTTATACTTGTACAACTAGGGATGAGGGTTCTTGCAGAAAGCTAATACAAATTAGGACATAACAAAAAACAAAAATGCTAAGCCAGTGTCCAAATAGGCTTCCTTACCACAGGATTTGCAACTCTTTTGACTAGTCCTGGTTTAAGAGATATATGGGTGCTCAGGCACGAACATGATACTCTCTATTCTTTCTGTTCTGTTGCAAAAATGTAGTCTTCTCGGGTTAAATTACTTTTTATCCCCAGTGTTGGTATCTTGGCTATCCACAGCATAGAGTACCTGGCTATGGAAATCTCTAACCACTCCCCACTGATGAGGGCCAGTTAAGATCATGAATGAGATGTGGCAATAAACGTTTTGCGTTCAAAGACACAGAAACTGATGCCTATGTACAAATGGTGGCACCCCACTATTTCTAGGAAAATTAAGTCTAAGTATTCTGGTAGGCCTTTATGACATCTTCTGGCAAGAATTACATATTAGTGATAGTCACAGGGCCAACAAGCTGGGACCTGGAAGCAGTGCTCCTGGTGGAGGAAAGGGAACAATGGGCCCCCTGTGATCAACAGAGGTAGCAATGACTGGGGCACTTGAGAAATCAATACTGAGGTGGTCATTACAACCCTGGCGGACGGTGTTAAAGCTGCGGTAATACCGCAAACAGGCCGGCGGAAAAAAAAGGGAATTATGACCGTGGCGGAAGCCGCCAACAAAGACAGCCACTTTAACACTCCAACCACCACGGCGGTACAGACAAGCAGCGAGGCGGTCACCGCCAACAGACAGGCGGAGGACAATGTACCGCCCACACTATTACAACCCACCAATCCCCCACCTTTTCCGGGGTGGATTCACCGTGGATAAAAACACGGCGGAAACAGCTTTTGCAATGGGAAAACGCTTCACCTTAACACACTCCACGAGGAAGGAGGCCACCATGGAGCCGGAACTCCAAATACTCCCTGCGCTTGTCTTCCTGCTCCTCTACGAACACCAGCAACGGTGGCGCCGAAGACAACTGTGAGTACTGCACCTACAACATAGGGGAGGGGGGAGGCAAAAGTCAGGGACACACACACACGCAACTCCCCCACCCTCAACCCGACCCTCGCACACTACAACACACACACCAATGCATTTCCAAACATCACATTAACAACCCCCAACCTCCCCGAAGAATGCAAAGACAAAACGAAATTAGTTGAACTATTGTAATGTATCCAAATACAGTAAGCTCATATATACAGAAATATATACACATTCCAAATATATACATCACGATTAGTAGTGCAGGTATGCACAATTCAATGTCCATGGACCACTGGGCCCACAATGCATGGGCGAGGCCCACACTAGATACCTGTCCACAAACAGAGAGAACACTGCAGGGGCATCAGATAGAAATACAACAGGCACCTCAGAGGGAAGGGAAGGGGGGGGCACATCAGCCGGATGACAGCACCACACCAGATCCACGACGGGGCTCCATGCCCGTTGATGTATCGTGGGGAGTGCAAAGCCACAGTCTCTCAAGTCTCTACAGTGGGTGGGTTGCCCCCTGCTGCATCCTGGGGAGTGCAAAGCCACAGTCTCTCAAGTCTCTACACTGGGTGGTTTGCCCACTGTACCATCCTGGGGAGTGCAAAGCCACAGTCTCTCAAGTGGATAACAGTCTCCACTGGTTCTGGAGGGGGACTGGTGCCCAGAGTGCTTCATCCTGTGAAGGATTCAGGTAGTGGATGCAGTTCTCCACTGGTTCTGGAGGGGGACTGGTGCCCAGAGTGCTTCATCCTGTGAAGGATTCAGGTAGTGGATGCAGTTCTCCACTGGTTCTGGAGGGGGACTGGTGCCCAGAGTGCATCACGCTCCCAGTGACGGTCCCAGTTCCGTCACTGTCCCAGCTGCCCATGGGCTAACAATGCTTGAGTTGGCAGTGCTTGCCCTGTTCAGCGGTGTTTGCCATGGCGGTCTTTGCCCTGTTCAGCGGTCTTTGCCCTGTTCAGCGGTGCTTGACTTTGCAGTTTCTGACCTGTTTAGCGGTGCTTGCCAGGGCGGTCTTTGCCCTGTTCAGCGGTGCTTGACTTTGCACTTTCTGACCTATTCAGCGGTGCTTGCCATGGCGGTCTTTGCCCTGTTCAGCGGTGCTTGCCCTGTTCAGCGGTGCTTGACTTTGCTGTCTCTGACCTGTGCATCTGTGTTTGCCATGGTGGGGCTGTGGCTGCCGGGGCCCTCCTGGGCACTGACACTGGCGGTGGTCTCCTGACCAGTGACGATAGTGCTGCCCTCCTGGGCACTGACTCTGGCGGTGGTCTCCTGACCAGTGACGAGTGGACTGCCCTCCTGGGCACTGACTCTGGAGGTGGTCTCCTGACCAGTGACGAGAGGACTGCCCTCCTGGGCACTGACTCTGGCGGTGGTCTCCTGACCTGTGACGATAGTGCTGCCCTCCTGGGCACTGACTCTGACGGTGGTCTCCTGACCAGTGACGATTGGACTGCCCTCCTGGGCACTGACTCTGGCGGTGGTCTCCGGACCTGTGACGATAGTGCTGCCCTTCAGGGCACTGACTCTGGCGGTGGTCTCCGGACCAGTGATGATGGGGCTGGCGGTGGCGTCCTGGCCAGCGGTGAGGATAGCGGCCTTCTCCGCCGTGCTGCTCTTACCAGACTTTGGAGACTTCTTCTGCCCCTTCACCACCTTGGGAGGAGTCACAGCTGACTTGGCACTCCCCCTGGGACCCTTGTGAGCGGCTTTGCCGGCAGGAGTCTTCCCCCTCTCCCGTCGGGCACTGTCCATCTTCTGGTGCTTTACAGGGGGTGGACTGGCAGTGCCTTGGCTCCATGTCACACTGGCTGCCCTGGTGCCCGGTGCACTCCATATACCTCTAACAGGCACCACTGGAACCTGACTTTTTTTGGCTGAGGTGCTTGTACGGGACCTATGAATTGGAAGGGGGGGGGTGGGACAGAGGTCAAGGTTGCTCAGGAAAAGTTTCTGATGAACACTGGGACGGGTAGCTGGAGGGGGTCTGGGAGTGGAGGAAGAAGAGGTGGTTGTAGGAGGTGTAACTTTAGATGATTTGGGTGCAGGTGCATGTTCTGGAGGCTGTCGTGAGGTGGATGGATGTTGGGTGTGTGTGTGCCCGCGTTTGTGTACTTTGGGAGGGGGCGTCACAGACACACTGGGAGAGGACACAGGGGATGTGTAAACGGTAGTGGGGGTGGTGAGTGCAGGTGAGCGGGTGTGGTGCTGGGTGTTCTGGTGCGAGTCCTATTCGCTGTAGATATAGTGCATGCAGGTGAGAGTGTAGACGACACTGGGAGGGAGGAGGGAGACGATGAGGAGGGGGACACAGTGAAGGCAATGGATGTTGCTGTGTCTGTATGTGGGTGATGCTTGTGTGAGTGCCTGTGGGATGTGTGGTGCCTATGTTTGCCAGAGCCACTTTTGTGTGTTGAGGTGTGTGCATGCTGGTCTGATGGTGTGCTTGGGATAGGTTGGGGTACAGGGGATTGGGTCTGGGTGGAGGAAGTTGGAGGGGGGAGGCTAGACACAGGGACAATGGCTGCCATCAGTGCTGAGGCCAGAGATTGCAGGGTTCGATGATGGGCAGCCTGACCAGAATGAATGCCCTCCAGGAATGCATTAGTGTGTTGCAACTCCCTTTCTACACCCTGGATGGCATTCACAATGGTAGACTGCCCAACAGTGAGTGACCTGAGGAGGTCAATGGCCTCCTCACTGAGGGCAGCAGGGGTGACGGGCAGGGGCTGAGGTGCCTGGGGCAAAGGTGATGCCCACCCTCCTGGATGAGCGTGCACGGAGCGAAGACTGAGGGGCTGCTGGGAGGGTGGTGCTGGTAGGGGGGGGGGGGGGGTGGCGGCTGTACCTGTAGAAGTGGGGGGCACAGATGGTGCCGCCACCACAAGGTAGCTCCCATCGGAGGACGAGTCCGTGTCGCTGTTTGCTGATCCGGTGACCGACGTGAAGCTCCCCTCACCCTCCGTCCCACTGGTGTATTCTGAGTCTGTGGTGTGGCCCTCCATGGCCATGTGGGATGCAGCTTCCTCGTGCTCCGGTGCCACTGTACCTCCGCTTGATGATGCTGATGCACAAAAGAACAGGGAGAGCACAAAAAGGGATGGGGAAACAGCAAAAAGACAGGTTGAGTGCATGGCTTACCGCTACCGTTGGCGGACAATACAGACACAGCAGCCCCCTGCACTATGCCGTGCTCTTGGCCTCTACAGATGCAGTTCCTGGGATATGGCCTACATGGCTATGAGTGTCATCTGCCCACATAGATGACACAGGGGCATGTATACCTGTACTTGGCACTCTACAGAGGTGGGGTGGAGTGGCACATGACCTGCATTCTGGAGGGGCCTAGCCTACAGAACGCGCCCTGGCCTAGGGAAACCCACAGCCCTCCTCCCCCACCCAGACCCCTCCACTGCGCGCAAAGTCATCAGAATGTGAGTGTACTAACCCCATGTGTCTGCTGTGATGCCCTCATGCGCCCATCCAACTCAGGGTAGGCCACCTCCAGGATCTGGAACATCAGGGGGGTCATGGTGCGACGGGCACCCCTCCCACGTTGGGAGGCCATCCCCAGCTGAGCCTCTGCCGTCTTCTTCCTCCAGCGGCGAATGTCCTCCCATCTTTTACGGCAGTGGGTGCTTCGTCTCTGGTGGACCCCCAGGGTCCGGACGTCCTTGGCGATGGCACGCCAAATATCCTTCTTCTGGTGGGCGCTGGCCTACATGACATGTACAGGGGAAGAAGAGAAGTCATTAGCAACATGCTCCGTCGAAGTGAGTGGCCCACATCTCTACCCTTGCCATGTGGCACATGCATTCACAGTCCTTCATGCTCGCAGAACGCTTCCCCTTCCTACTGACATCCAGCCCTCTCCACCCAGGCATAGCCCATACAACGTGCTCCCTGTGTACTTACCTGTTGGTCTGGAGGAGCGTAGAGTAGCGTGTACTGGGGGAGGACCCCGTCCACGAGCTTCTCCAACTCCTGTGCAGTGAAGGCTGGGGCCCTTTTCCCAGACGCACCAGCCATTGTCTCTTCCAGACCGAGGTCACAGCAGCACTTGCAGTGTTGGTCCTCTCCTGTCGAAGATCAGGTATTGAGTGATTGAACAGATAGAAAATGGCGGTCACGTCCGCGGCGGTGCGTATCATCACCGCCGGCGCACTTCATCATTGGCTCCTGGGACCTATAGGGTCCAATGTTAACCAATGCAGCATTGCGCCGCAGTCTACGACCGCCTACCGCGACGGTGTACACCGCCAGCGCAGTTACCTCACATCCCATTGTCCCAGTTTAGAGGTCAGGCAGCCGCTATTTCAGGGGCCCACATGGCTTCATTTACAACTGCGTCACACATACCTAGGCCTAGACTCAACACACATACAGGAAGAATTTTGTATTTAATGTCGTGTTCTGTGTAGCTGTGGGTACATACCTCAGAATTGGTTGACTCTGTGGTCGCTGTTGTCCTTCTTAGGCATCGTCAGCTGGGACATTTGAGGAGATGGCAGAATCCTCCGGTGTACCGACCGCTGGTGGACCTGTTAACAATGGAGGAGCGACATTTAATCATCACCTACAGGTTTGACCGTGCCACAATCCAGGAACTGTGTACCCAGTTGGAGCCAGACCTGATGTCACCAATCCGCCATCCCACAGGAATCCCCCCTCAAGTGCAGGTGCTATCAGTGCTCCATTTCCTAGCAAGTGGGTCATTTCAAACAACAGTGGCCATGGCATCAGGGATGTCCCAGCCTATGTTTTCCAACGTGTTGTCCAGAGTGTTGTCTGCCCTGCTGAAACACGTGAGGAGCTACATGGTTTTCCCTCAGGTGGAGGATTTGGCTACTGTTAAAGGTGACTTCTATGCCCTGGAGCATATCCCTAACATCATAGGTGCCATTGATGGGACCCATGTAGCTCTGGTCCCCCCCGCAGGAGTGAACAGGTGTACAGGAACTGAAAGAGTTATAATTCGATGAATGTACAGATGGTATGTTTGGCAGACCAGTACATCTCGCAGGTAAATGCTATGTTCCCTGGCTCAGTGCATGACGCCTACATCCTGCGGAATAGCAGCATCCCGTATGTGATGGGTCAACTCCAGAGGCACCGTGTGTGGCTATTAGGGGACTCTGGTTACTCCAACCTGTCATGGCTACTGACCCCAGTGAGGAATCCCAGGACCAGGGCAGAGGAATGCTACAATGAGGCCCATGGGAGGACTAGGAGGGGGATCGATCGCACCTTCGGCCTCCTGAAAGCCAGGTTCAGGTGCCTCCATATGACAGGTGGATCCCTATTCTACTCACCAAGGAAGGTGTGCCAGATCATCATCGCCTGCTCTATGCTTCACAACTTGGCTTTGCGACGACAGGTGCCTTTTCTGCAGGAGGATGGTCCAGATGATGGTGTTGTGGCAGCTGTGGAGCCTGTGGACAGTGATGAGGAGGAAGCAGAGGAAGAAGACATTGACAACAGGGACTCTGTCATACAGCAATATTTCCAGTGATACAGGTGAGAACACATTCCTGCCTACTACAAGTACTTTCACACTTCTACCTCTATCCTGTCTGTCAATTTGAAGTAGTATTTGCTAACTGAGTGATACATTTCCATTACGGTTTCACAGGTGTGGTTACCAACGTGTGTCATCTGCTTGCATCCTTCATGGGCTTGTGATGTGTAACATAGGTATGTTGACATTACATTTTCGAACGGTTTTTGTCATTGTCCTAGATATTACAATTTTTCAAAATCACAGACTGACTTCAGATTGTTTTGTGGTTCAAGGGTGTTTATTGAAGTGCTAATTATTGGAGGGGGTGGCAAAATGGTGATGGGTGATGGTGGAGTAATGTCCATGGCAGAGTCCAGTCTATTAGTCTCACAGGTGCTTTGCCCATATGGGCATAGGAAGTGGAGCTGGGGCAGTTCCAATCTGGACAGGGTAACAAAGTGGGACAGTGGGAGGATGTAGGAAGTTGGCTCTGTATGCAATATTTCAAAGTATGGAATGGTATGCACAGAGTCCAAGGGTTCCCCTTAGAGGTAAGATAGTGGCAAAAAGAGATAATACTAATGCTCTATTTTGTGGTAGTGTGGTCGAGCAGTAGGCTTATCAAAGGAGTAGTGTTAAGCATTTGTTGTACACACACAGGCAATAAATGAGGAACACACACTCAGAGACAATTCCAGGCCAATAGGTTTTTGTATAGAAAAATATCTTTTCTTAGTTTATTTTAAGAACCACAAGTTCAAGATTTACATGTAATACTTCAAATGAAAGGTATTGCAGGTAGGTACATTAGGAACTTTGAATTAGCAAAATAGCATATACACTTTTCATATAAATCACATATAGCTATTTTAAAACTAGATACAGTGCAATTTTCAACAGTTCCTAGGGGGAGTAAGAGTTTGTTAGATTTTGCAGGTAAGTAAACCACCTACGGGGTTCAAGTTAGGGTCCAAGGTAGCCCACCTTTGGGGGTTAAGAGCACCCCCAAAGTTACCACACCAGCAGCTCAGGGCTGGTCAGGTGCAGAGGTCAAAGTGGTGCCCAAAACGCATAGGCTTCAATGGAGAAGGGGGTGCCCCAGTTCCAGTCTGCCAGCAGGTAAGTACCCGTGTCTTCGGAGGGCAGACCAGGGGGGTTTTGTAGGGCAGCGGGGGGGACACAAGTCAGAACAGAAAGTACAGCCTCAGCAGCACGGGGGCGGCCGGGTGCAGTGTGCAAACACGCGTCTGGTTTTCAATAGGAATCCATGGGAGACCAAGGGGTCTCTTCAGCGATTGCAGGCAAGGAGGGGGGGGGGGCTCCTCGGGGTAGCTGCCACCTGGGCAAGGGAGAGGGCCTCCTGGGGGTCACTCCTGCACTGGAGTTCGGATCCTTCAGGTCCTGGGGGCTGCGGGTGCAGAGTCTTTACCAGGCGTCGAGATCTGAGGAACAGGCAGTCGCGGTCAGGGGGAGCCTCGGGATTCCCTCTGCAGGCGTCGCTGTGGGGGCTCAGGGGGGGGCAACTCTGGCTACTCACGGTCTCGCAGTCGCCGGGGAGTCCTCCCTGAAGTGTTTGTTCTCAACAAGTCGAGCCGGGGGCGTCGGGTGCAGAGTAGCAAGTCTCACGCTTCCAGCGGGAAACGCAAGTTGGTTTAAAGTTGCTCCTTTGTTACAAAGTTGCAGTCTTGGGTGAACAGAGCCGCTGTCCTCGGGAGTTCTTGGTCCTTCTAGAGCAGGGCAGGCCTCTGAGGATTCAGAGGTCGCTGGTCCCTGGGAAAAGCGTCGCTGGAGCAGTGTCTTTAGAAGTGGGGAGACAGGCCGGTAGAGCTGGGGCCAAAGCAGTTGGTGTCTCCGTCTTCTCTGCAGGGTTTTTCAGCTTAGCAGTCCTCTTCTTCTTAGGTTGCAGGAGTCTGAGTTCCTAGGTTCTGGGGAGCCCTTAAATACTAAATTTTAGGTCTGGTGGGTTAGTAGCCAATGGCTACTAGCCCTGAGGGTGGGTACACCCTCTTTGTGCCTCCTCCCAAGGGGAGGGGGTCACATTCTTATCCCTATTGGGGGAATCCTCCATCTGCAAGATGGAGGATTTCTAAAAGTCAGAGTCACCTCAGCTCAGGTTGCCTTAGGGGCTGTCCTGACTGGCCAGTGACTCCTCCTTGTTTTTCTCATTATCTCCTCTGGCCTTGCCTCCAAAAGTGGGGCCGTGGCCGGAGGGGGCGGGCAACTCCACTAGCTGGAGTGCCCTGTGGTGCTGTAACAAAGGGGGGTGAGCCTTTGAGGCTCACCGCCAGGTGTTACAGTTCCTGCAGGGGGAGGTGTGAAGCACCTCCACCCAGTACAGGCTTTGTTACTAGGCACAGAGTGACAAAGGCACTCTCCCCATGTGGCCAGCAACATGTCTCTAGTGTGGCAGGCTGCTAAAACCAGTCAGCCTACACGGATAGTCGGTTAAGGTTTCAGGGGGCACCTCTAAGGTGCCCTCTGGGGTGTATGTTACAATAAAATGTACACTGGCATCAGTGTGCATTTATTGTGCTGAGAAGTTTGATACCAAACTTCCCAGTTTTCAGTGTAGCCATTATTGTGCTGTGGAGTTTGTGCATGACAGACTCCCAGACCATATACTCTTATGGCTACCCTGCACTTACAATGTCTAAGGTTTTGCTTAGACACTGTAGGGGCATAGTGCTCATGCACTTATGCCCTCACCTATGGTATAGTGCACCCTGCCTTAGGGCTGTAAGGCCTGCTAGAGGGGTGACTTATCTATACTGCATAGGCAGTGTGAGGTTGGCATTTCACCCTGAGGGGAGTGCCATGTCGACTTACTCGTTTTGTCCTCACTAGCACACACAAGCTGGCAAGCAGTGTGTCTGTGCTGAGTGAGGGGTCCCCAGGGTGGCATAAGATATGCTGCAGCCCTTAGAGACCTTCCCTGGCATCAGGGCCCTTGGTACCAGAGGTACCAGTTACAAGGGACTTACCTGGATGCCAGGGTGTGCCAATTGTGGAAACAAAAGTACAGGTTAGGGAAAGAACACTGGTGCTGGGGCCTGGTTAGCAGGCCTCAGCACACTTTCAAATCAAAACTTAGCATCAGCAAAGGCAAAAAGTCAGGGGGTAACCATGCCAAGTAGGCATTTCCTTACAGAGGACTATCAGGGTGGTCTCATTTCCTGGCAGGGGTCTTGCCATCTTGCTCTGTCCTGTTCCTGGATCTCAGGGACCGCTTGCGGGGTGGTTCACCGTCTGCAGGGGGTGGGGTGCTGGTGTGGTGGTCCTGTGGCGGGGCGTCCTGTCCACTAGCGCCGGCGGAGGTGGTGGGCAGTTCATCGTCCAGGCTAGTGTCAGGGGCCCCTTGAAGTGCCACGGTGTCCCTCATGGTCTTTTGTATGTCCTTCAGCACCCCTACGATGGTGCCCAGGGCGCAGCTGATGGTTCTGAGCTCCTCCCTGAACCCCAAATACTGTTCCTCCTGCATGCGCTGGGTCTCCTGAAACTTGGCCAGTACCGTTGCCATCATCTCCTGGGATTGGTGGTAGGCTCCCATGATGGAGGAGAGGGCCTTGTGGAGAGTGGGTTCCCTTGGCCTGTCTGCCCCATGTCGCACAGCAGCCCTCCCAGTTCCCCTGTGTTCCTGGGCCGCCGTCCCCTGGACCGTGTGCCCACTACCACTGCCCCCAGGTCCCTGTTGTTGTTGGGGTGGTGGGTTATCCTGGGTTCCCTGTAGTGGTGGACACACAGCTGATTGACGTGTCCTGGGGACGGAGGTATGGGCCCGCTGGGTGGGTGCTGTGCTGGTGTTACCAGAGGGTGGAAGGTCAGTGTTGGGCTGTGCCTGTGCGAGGGGAACCGACTGTCCGAGGTCCACGATGGTCCGGGCTGGTCATCTGGATCCAGTTGGCCAGAGCTGCTGTCGTCACTGTGGGCCTCTTCTGTGGGTGGAGTGGAGATGTCTGGACCCTCCTGTCTGGTGACGTTACGTAGTGGTCCCTCAGGGGTATAAAAGCATGACTATTGCATCTGTGTGTGTCATGGTGTGCAATGGGTGGGTGTGCGTGTACCCCAGTGCAAGCATTCCTGTGTGGGGGCTTGTGTGAAGATGGTTGGGGGGGGGGGGGGTGTTATGGGCATGTGCAGTGGGCATGCTTTAGTGATGGGTGTCCATGCTTTGTTGTGTCATGCAGGGCTAGGTGTAGGAATGGGTGGTTTGTGTTATTAGTACATTAGTGAGGAGTTGGAGTGATAGGGGAGGGTGTGAGGGTGGGGTGTGTGATAGCATGCAGGTAGGGTGGGGGATATGATAGTTAAGATTTGACTTACCAGTGTCCATTCCTCCACCGACTCCTCCGAGGCCCTCTGGATGCATAATGGTCAAGACCTGCTCCTCCCATGTTGTTAGTTGTGGGGGAGGAGGTGGGGGTCTGCTGCCAGTCCGCTGAATCGCGATGTTGTGCCTGGAGACCACTGAACGCACCTTCCCCCGTAGGTCGTTCCACCTCTTCCTGATGTCCTCCCGATTTCTTGGGTGCTGTCCCACTGCGTTGACCCTTTCCACGATTCTTCGCCATAGCTCCATCTTTCTAGCTATAGAAGTGTGCTGCACCTGTGATCCAAATAGCTGTGGCTCTACCCGTACAATTTCCTCCACCATAATCCTGAGCGCCTCCTCCAAAAACCTGGGGTGTCTTTGGCGTGCCATGGGGTGGTGTAGGTGATGTGTGGGGTGGTGTATGTGTTGATGAGTGTGGTGATGTGTAGTGGTGGGGGTGGTTTGTACGTGGATGTTGTATGGGTGATGGTGTTGTGTGCCTCTGTGTGGTGGGGTTGTCTATTGCTGTCTGTCGCCTTCGTCTCTAATTTTTGGTCGTAGGGGTTTGTGGGTGATGTGGGTGTGTGTTTTATATTGTGATGGGTGTGTGGGAGTGGTGTTTGTATGTGTATCAGGTGTGTGTATTTGGAATTGTCCAAAGTGGCAGTGGTTTAGAGATGTGTGTGTATTTTGAGTGCAGCAGTGTGTACCGCCAATGGAATACCGCGGTTGAAAGACCGCCGCGTGGATTTGTGGGTTGTAATAGCATGGGCGTGTTTCTGTTGGCGTGACGGTGGAGGTTTTGTTTTCGCCAGTTTATCACTGACCTTTGGTGTGGCGGACTTGTGTGGGTGTCTGAATTTCGGCGGATTCCCAACAGTGGGTCGTAATAGCTGTGGCGGAATTCCACGGCCGCGGCGGTGTGTTGGCAGTCTTCTGCACGGCGGTAAGCGGCTTTTACCGCCACTGTTGTAATGAGGGCCAGAGTCTTGTGCCGAATGTTGCCAATATTCAGTGTGTATGAGAACACTGAAAATAATAGGAAGTGGGGAACTTGTTCACCTGGCTAAGCTGAAGTGATGAGAAATTCATCTTGATAGTCAAGACAAAAATTGTGAACAGTGAGTAAATGTCTAACTGGTAGACAGCACATACCTTTTCATGCTACTACAAAGTAAGGTATCAACCCCATTTTGATAGAGACAGTAAGTCTTCCTTGGCAATTAAAGACTGCCCAGTATGTTGTATGGAAACAGAGTAAAACTGGATGAGAAAGCCATACAAGAACGATTGGGTACTGGCATTAGCTATGTGCAATGGGGAAAGATGCTGGGTTCCATTGGAATGCCTGCAGATTTTTTTTTTAAAGACAGTCACTCTTCAAAGGTTGTAGGATCCTAAAATTGTTGAAATACCAAGAGTTGGTTGCAGGTGAATTTACAACAGTTCACCGTGACCCTAATACACCAAAGAGGAGAAATTAATAGTTAGGTTTCCTTTGCATAGACCTGTATCCTTCTTCAGTACTGAAGCCATGATTTAGTCCAAAATCATTGCTAATAAATTGCTGGCCTTTATCACATCCCTGGTGCACTCGGACAGTCCATGTTCATACCTCGGAAATTCACCAAGCGTAACCTATGCTGAATATCTGATTGCATTAATTAAGCAGATGGAAATCTAACCCTGTACAAGAATCTTATGATAAATAATGATCTGTTAATCTCTTGCTTGGATATTATAGGACGTCCTGTAGCCATACAGCATCTTTCAGTTAAATATGTCTTATAAATAACCCTGGTATAGAAGTCTGGGATAAATTAGTCTTGAAATGTGGCTTGACTACCTTTCCTTCTCAATGGCTAATCATGAAGAACCACCCTAATTCCCCTCATTGATTGATAGTAGATTCTCCAGAATGATTAAGCATCCTGTTTTTATTTGCTTCCACTCTTCAGTGTTTGGACCTCGGAATTTCAAGAGTATAAAGGAGATTTAAATAAATAAACACATTTGAAGTACATTGCTTTTTTTTAATTGTTTAGATTAGCAGGTGAAAATATGGCAACAAAACATTTTGGATGTTTCCTTCTCAGTGCTGCAGTGCAAGGTGAATTGGGTCACATAGCCTCTAAAGTTTGCATCAGTCAGTGCCTTGGCTTTTTACATAGTGGTCTGCACAGATTTCGACAAGGGCATAGCTCAGCCTTATTTTTCAAGCAATGCGCTTACCTTTCAAGGCAGACTTATCTTGTGTTCTTGCAATTATTTTTGGAGTGCAAAGACAGAAAATTGTTAATAGTGAGAGTAAAATGGGGATGGCTTTCAGAGACAGGGCTGTGTGTCCTTTAATGATTCCATGACTGTGTGAATAGAGTATGTGCTGAGAATTTGGTATTCCTATTTACACTTTTCTTTTCACAATTTGTTGTAGATTTCCACTTGCACTAGAGTTTGTTCAAAACACTTTCTTCCCTCTGATTTCATGCGGACTCTCACCGGAAAAAGAAATCTGAAGCCGGAGTGTGTACCATCAGTATTCCAGTGGTCTGAAGATGCACCAGCACAACTACAGCCCACAAAGAAGAAAAATTTGGGGTATGGTCCCTTGCAGTGACACGTATATACTATTGCTGTTTGTGTATCCAAATCATTGAAGTTATCGGGACAACATTAAATTGAAATGATGCTTAAAGTTCAGCAACTATTCAAAAATATACTTAACGGTAATATTGCAACCTTCACCATTACTCGTAAATAACGTTTACAACTATCGATATTTTTTGAAAACCCGGAAACATTAAGGCAAATAACCTCTGCCATGGAAACATCATTTTAAATATCTGCCATATCTTTTTCTTTTACACAGAAGGAACATTAAATCAAAGTTCCTCCTGTACAGCCTCTTTAAATCCGTTAACCCAGGCGGGGCGCCATTGCTAGATTATGAAACAAATCCTTGCTTTCATACGCATCCAGTGTGGTGACTGAAACTTACTAGTTTTTGCAACAGGAATTGTATTGTTTACATTCACTGTTGGTTGCCACTTAGTTTTCTGTCTAAGTGGGCTAGGATACACAGAATTTGACTCCTGATAATCAACTTCTTCCGCATTCACGTTCCCAACCCGCTATGCTAATCCAGTATGGAACAAATGAACAAACGTTGCTTCTTTTTCTTGTGCTCCAAAAATATCTTTTTGGTAGATACTTCTGGTTTGGTTGGCTGAAATGCTCAGCGCTTGCACACTCCCTAACCCTTTTATCATTGATTGAATGCATCAGTCTCCTCATTGTTTCTAGTTCAAAACCCAGTATACGCCACTATGAAAATTCTTTATTTTCCTTAATGCCCACCCCTTTTAAATACTAACATGACCCCTTCATCTTCTAGTCTATCATTGTAGGAAGCTGGCTCTTTATATAGTGGACCAAAAAGATGTACACTGTGCAAAGAGTGAAGGCAAATCCCAAAGGTATCACAGAGGCACAAATGACATCCCAAATGCTCTTTTTTATGGTAGTGTGGTCGAGCAGTTAGGCATATCAGAGAGTAGTGCTAAGCATGTAGGGCACACACACACACATACAGTAAATGAGGCACACACCCAATAAAGAAATCCAACACCAGTTTATAAAAACAACATTACTTTTATATAAATTTAGATAACAAGATAACCAGAATCAGGTGAGTACTTTTCGGGATATGAATTTGCAGAGGTGCTGTGGTCAGGGACTTGCTGTGGGTCTTGGTGACCTGGTGAGGAGGGGAAACAGGGCAGTGGGGCTACTCATCTGAATGGCCTTGTGGGTCCGGACGCCCCCTCGAAGATAGTTCTGCTTTGGTGCTGTTGGAATCTGGATTGGACATCCAACAAGCCTTGGTTGCTGCAAGGGGTCAAGTACCCCAGGTATAGCTGTAGGGAGCCTCTGGATGAAGGTAGCGTCTCAGGACTTCAGTGAAGTGGCAGGGCTCACGTCCTGGGCTCCAAACAGTCTTCTCCTGGCTCGTTGATCCCTCAGAGAGCCCGATGGTCAATGGGCCAGAGAACTAGACGTTGCAAACAGTGCCTGCAGATGCAGGGAAGCAGCTCCTCTGCTTCAAGGAAGTTCTTGCCGATTGGCAAAGCACTGAAAGCTCTCCCGGTTTCTTAGAGGCTGCAGCAGTGGGACAGATCAGTTGCTCCTCAAGGGTTTGGTGCAACCGGCAGGCTGGCAGGGTTGGCGCCATATTAGTCGTGTACCTAGTATCTCAGACGCAGCAGACCTCTTGTCCACTCCTTCTTTTATGTCCAGCGAAAATATGTGGTCCTGGTATCGGGGGTCCTCTAACTACTCAATTTAAGGGACATTAAGAGACGTGAAGGGTAAAGGGCGATGGACTTTTTACCCTTGGGGTTACTAAGTCCCTAGATGACCACTTCCTTTGGGAAGTGGGCATCACTCTGTCCCAGAATTCCTAATTCCACCACACACAAGATGGTGGAATTCCTTAGGCTATGTTCATTTCAGGCTGGTCGCCATAGGGCTGTATCCATTCTGGAAATGCAACACACCTTCTACATAGCTAATGTTCCTACCTGTCCAGGTGCTAAATGGGCCATGGAGGCACGGGTGGGGGTCGGCATCTCCTTCCGAGGAGAGCCAGATCTACATCTTCTTTGAAGTTTCCTGCCTTGGAATGGTGATTTGCAGGTCATCCTGTTGGGAAGGGTGTGTAACACCCCTGCCAGAGCAGGCTTTAGTTCCTGACCGTCAGAGAGCAAAGGCTCTCACCCCTGGGGGTCAGAAATTCGTCTGTTGGTGGCAGGCTGGCTAAAACTAGTCAAGGAGCTCATCAGCAGTTGGTAGGTTTTCAGGGGGCACCTCCAAGGTGCCCCTGGGTGCATGTATTAATAAATCCATAACTGGAATAATTGAGAGTTTATTAATACGAGATTTTTTAGAACAAACATCCCTAGTTTCAGTGAAGCCATCATGTAAACTGGGGAACTCCTATCGATCAATGTCCAGCACATACTTAAAATGGCTTCCCTGTTAACTTACTATGTCTAAGAATCGTCAAAGACAAAGCAGGGGTATGTCTGCTCTTGCAGATATACCAAGTCATTTTATATAATGCACCTTGTCTTAGGGCTGTAAGGCCTGTTGTAGGGGCTGACTTACAAATATTACATTTAATGTTTTGGGAACATGGCACACAGACTGTGTATCATTTCGTTTTTTCACTTTTTAGAGCACCTTATCATGTGGTCTTCAACGGCAGTCTGCATGAGGTTGCCGCTGGGTCCTTTAGAGTGCAGAAGCTGTGCTGCAGCTCTCAGGAACCCTCTGTAGTCCGGATGCCCTAGGTTCCAAAGTACCATCTACAAGGGACTTACAAAGGGTGCTACAGAGCCACTTGGGGATCAAATGACCAGGGGCCAGATGTAGCAAGCAGTTTTGCCCATTCTGTTTCTATGGGAAAATGTGTTCGTACATATGGCCCCAGGTGTCTTGTTTTGGGAAAGGTACACTGGCACGGGGGACCTGGTTAGCAGAATCCCAGTGCACATCAGTCAAAGTTGCATCAAAAACAAGGTCAAAAGTGGGCTGGGGGGAGGGTTCTTCCACAACCAGAACTCAAGTTCCTGACCTCTAGTGTTTGCTGCTATATCAGCTGTCCACCCAGAGGTGGTTAACCCTCCCCCCGCTCCTCAATGATCATTTAAGAGCAGTAGAGATGTGGACTCTGGCCTGATATAATCATTTTGAGTCTTCTAGTACAAGAAAGGTGAGGAGGCACAGTAGTGTGACAAACAATTCTGACTCAGATTTTGCCTCTATCTCTTCTATAGATTGGAGGGCTTTTTCACCAGTGGCTATAGTCTGCTCCGTCATGAGGTTCTTCCATGTCTCTTTCTACAACCTTTCCAGTAGGGCTGCAAGGAAGTTCAATATTGAGCTAGTAACAGAGAACGTACAGACATTGTGTTTAAACGCTGTTATAAGCTCACACTATAGTTTCTTTTACTTTCAGGACCTCTGGAGCCAATAACAAAGGTGCTTTCCAATCCATACTCCATGCTCACAGGAAAATCATGGAGAAGAAAGTACATTTGTCAAACACTGATGCAGGACTTCTGAAAGAGATCACTGTGGCAAATTAGTTTGTGGTTTCTGATGCTAAGAACACAAATCAGTGCATTAGACTTAGACTGTGCATTAGACTGTACTTCTTCTAATCCCTCGGGGGGCAGAAAAGTAGGACTTCTCTGGAAGAAGGCTTTTCAAACATCTGCTGGGTTTGATAGAGACATCACAAAACAAAATAAAATGAAATGATGGCTGGAGTGTTGAAACTTTTTAAACACTCACCCCCAGTCACAGATCTGGGTTTAATGCATCGTTCTTTTGCTCACCACGTCACCCCAGTTTAGACCCAGCCATATGCAAATCAGTCTTGAGCATGTTCCCCATAGGAACAGTCTAGCCTGAACTGCTAGGCCAGGTCCTGACTGGACAAGGAACAAGCATCCTAGGACCGGTTATAGGGTATCACCTTTCATCAGCCAGGCTAGCTTGAATCCAGTGACGCAACGAGCAAGGGACTACGTCTGGGCATACCCCTGCCACTTAGGGTTTGATAGAGATGCAAGTTCTACCGCTGTCAGCAGCCAGTATCATGAATCCTTGAGGATTTATGGAATCAGTTTGTGGAACATTTCTTGAGACCAGAGGATTTTCAAGAAAGTATCAAAGAGGTCATACTTTAATCTGACACTCTTATTGGTCCTGCTAGGGGCACAGCTGATCTGGTTGTGGCTGCATTTTAAATTCAGGATCCATCAGATGCTCTACCTTCATGACTATCTTCATGACTGAGGCTAACGTACCTAAACCATCAGCACAACAGAAGATGACCGAGCTATCTTTTAACGGTGCTACACTTTGTGGGTCACAAACTAATGAGCAGATATAGAAAATGAAAATCAAAGCAGAAACCCTGAAATCTGTAGGGTTGAAAAAGAGGAAAGAATTTTCAAAAGCCCATTTTTGTGGTTATGACATGCAACATTCACTCATTTCATTCTGGAACTACAAGAACAGAAACCGGCAATAACAACTCAGTCTTTGTAAAGACATAGGTCTTCCTAAGGCAGAGGGAGTGGTCAACATGCTGCAGCGGGTCCCCAGCATTTCACACCAACCTTACAGCTTGGCAAACTGTCCCAGAGGATTCATGCCCTACCTGATATTACAAAGAATAAATACAAAATCAAGTTTTCTGTTGCTCCTACAAGAGTACCACCCAAGGGGAATAATTGTGCTATGCTCGATTAGTTGGAAAAAAACAAGTTACTTCGTAAGAAGAATGCTATCGAGCCAGTTCCAAAACATTAGTGGAACAAAGGTATTCTTGCTTCTTTCTGATCAGGAATAAGAGACTCAATATAGAGTTCCATGTAATTTGAGACTTGAAAAAAGCAAACAAATGGGTCAACAAAGAACACTTTTGAAAGCTAGCCCCCTATTTATTTTCTCTATTATTCTGCAAGGGAATTGGAGGTGTGCCTTGGGCCTTCAGGATATGCATTTCCATGTACTCATCTTCTCCAGAAACTGGAGTTTCTTTTGTTTCAAAGTTGGCAATAAGCTTTTGCAATACAAGGTACTGCTTTTTGGGCTAATATCAGCTGGTAGAGCATCTTTGAAAGTCATAGCAGTTGTCCCAGCTACACCTCACAGAAAAGGTGTCTTCATGTATCCATACCTGGATGACTGGTTGGTAAAGACAAAATTATGTCAGACCTTTTTGAGCAATATCCAAATGACAATGGAGCTTCACCATTAGCTTGTTATTCAAATCAACTTCAAAAATCTGCTCTTGAACCTACTCAACTGACCCAGTTACCCGAACCTGAATCTAGACATGTAAGACCTGAGACACAAAGGTAAACTTATACTTTTGGGTAGGTTTACTATTTTTCCATTATTTATAAGCTGTCACTCAATAGTAAGTTTGTAACAGCGCGAGACCCTGCAGTAGGGACTGATAATTCCAGACAAAAAAATATTGGCCTGCTGCAGGGTCTCCACTATTAAATCATACTTTGTGAATATCAAACCACCCGAAAAAAGGTTTGACTGCCCTATCTTTTTATGTGCAGAGTTCTTCGTGCCATTTGTGGAGTCTCGACAATCGTTAAGTTACTATTAATCGTAGTTTGTGAATAACTAAAAATAAATAGTATACTTGCACATTTACCTTTTGTGAATCGGTTGCAAGTGGTGTCTCTTTTGCTAGAGAAGTTTATGTGTTTATATTCGTCAGAAATTCCTTGAATTTCAACAGATACAATATTTATCAAACAGACGCAGCCACAGAAAACATCTTGTTGTCACTCTGAGTTGTCCGGTTCGTGTGGTAAGACTGGAAGAAAAAGGAAAGGATCTGTGGGCCTTATGTATTGTTTAACGTCCAGATGACCACTTGGTTCAGTGTGCAGTGTGCACCATATACTAATAACGTCTGGGGGAACTTGACAATATGGCGAACAATTTTGGCTAGGAGGTCAATAATACTCCATAGCGTTCAAAAAATCTGTAGCTGTGGTTTTTCGGTCAGCAGAAAAACCAGTCGGCAAGGATCTGCACTTTCAGGATATGTACATCTTCTTCACATACATTTCCTGAAGTGGTGTTTTGGTTGTGGCATGCTATTATAGAGTGGGGCAGGTTGCAGTGGGCGAAGAGTTGGATATTCAGAGGAATGATTTATTAGAGTCGGATGAATGTAATCTGGCTTATCGTATATTGTGGAATCCGTACAATTGTAGTGACATTGATAAAACTAAAGTGTCACAGTTTCCTGTGAAAACTTGAGAAAGGCTTGTGTAGCTAGGATTCATTCAGGTGATACAATCTGTTAAATGTTCATCCAAATGCTCAGACGTTGGTGAGTGATACATAGAGGCTGCATAATGAAGAAATAACTTGCTTTCAAATCTATCCCACCATATAAAGTGGATACATTTCTACACTAAGAGGAGAGGCAGTTTATTCAAACCGAACCCTGGGTTATACGCAAGCTAGCTTTCAGTCTGTAATGGCAAGATATGTCTTCCAATTGTGGAAGGTACTTTAATGTTTTAAGCAAGCTATTGAAATGATCTTTATAAAATGGCTAATGGAATGAAGTTGGTGTACAAAAAATAAAATGTTAACTCTGACAAAGCTGAAAATCTAGAAAAATGTGTGCTGGTTTAAACTATTGTTTGGACTTGGGTCTAAAGTTTTCTATATTAGCTTAAGAAACTGAAAAGTAAGGCATGGGCTTATGTTTATAGGATAGGGCCTCTTTAACATTACATCTGAAAACTACTTAGCCTTCCAAACATATGGACAACAGCCCCCCTCACTTCTTGAAAAATGACAGTATTTCTTACTAGATCTGTACTCTGGCAGGTGTATCTAGTAAGATATACTATCCTTGTTCAAGAAGAAAATCCAGGCAAGACTGTAGATCTGAAAACCAGAGATAGAAGTTCTGTAGGTATGAGAACAAAAGTTTCATTTAGTCTTCATCTTTTGATTTATGGACACAAAAAAGCAACATTTTCTCTCTCTCTACTTTGGGTCAGCCACTAATTCAAATCAAAAAGAACCTCACCAGTGAGGCAAGGGGGGGGCAGGATTTCTGTATGTAGGTAATCATTTGTAAATAGTGAGAGTTTGTGATTTGCACACACCATTGTACAAATGTGTCTTGGACACATTTTGCGATTCCCAGCGGGTCGCAAATAGACCGATCTCATGAATATTAATGAGGTAGGCCTCTGTGACACATTAAAAATCACAAGAATCACAGGGATGGTGGCCCACTGGGGTCAGCAAACCACCATATCTGTGATTGCTTTTCAATAAAGCAATACATTTTTTTGAAATGCAACACATTTGGAAAACTGGATGCGTTAAAAAAAAAAGTTTTATTTTCATTTTATAAGAGTGGGCTGTGGGACCACTGCCTGCTCTTATAAAAATGTCCTCTTGTGGACCCCTTTCTGATTGCGAGTGGGTTACAACCACCTTGATGGTGGTAAATTGCAAATATTTTGCAACCACATTTCGGTTGCAAAACATTCATGCATACCACTGTGATTAATTTTTAAGAAGAGACACCCTAAACACACCATTCCTAATACCGAATCACAAATCCAAATTGCGTTTCGGTAACAGGTTACCGAATCACAATTTGGCCTTTGTAAATCTAAAAACGTGTTTTTGCATTTGCAAAATGCTTGATTCTGCGAATTGGACTGGACATTTGGCCATTAATCTCTCTGCCTTTAAAAATTAAGGGGGTTATTACAACTTTGGAGGAGGTGTTAATCCGTCCCAAATGTGACGGATATACCACCAGCCGTATTACGAGTTCCATAGGATATAATGGACTCGTAATACAGCTGGTGGTATATCCGTCACTTTACCGTCACTTTTGGGATGGATTAACACCTCCTCCAAAGTTGTAATAACCCCCTAAATCCTGAGCCCTACATTTGCTCCCTGGTCAGCGATCAGCATCTTGCTACCTATTTCCATCCGCATAGTGCTAGTATAAGATTTAGGAAAAGGGTACTTCTCCAAATTCTTTTCAGTCAAAAAGAAAAAGTCTTGATATTAGACACTTCAAAAAATATGTTACGAGCAGGACACTTCATTATTGTATCTTTGGTGTGAATCATGTCATTCTTTTAGGAGAGTGAAGTATTTTGCCCCTAGGTTTGTGGGCTCTTGTTTACACCTATTTCGTCAGTTTCTCCAAAGTCCACGGCGTTGGTTTACAGTGGGTGGCTCCATTATCAGTAGCAAGTGTGTATATTTAGTATCATCTCAGTCCTTAGAGTAATCACCGGCCAAATGTAAAATCCACTTTTGAAAGTGCTTGTTTTCAGATTCCACGTCAGGCATGCCATTTCATAATTATTTCTTTGTTTCATCCTTGAACCTCGGTGGGTATAGAGGGTTTAACCTAGCATATCCCAATATACCCACATTAGCTCTGCTATTGGCTAAAGAATTAGGTGTAATTTATCACTAGGTCTGGAGCACTATTTTTGCATTGTTGTTATGAATTACTAGATAGTCTCAGTGTCTGCCCAAAACATTTCATAGCACATTTGAAACCTCCCAGAACCTCAAATAAATTAGGTAGCACGGGCAATTTGTGCTTTAGATACAATTTGTGAAGTTCCCCTTCAACAGTGTTCTACTACCTGCCTGCAAACTGTTGATTTGAACTAATTTACTTGTGCTAATACATTGAGATCAAATACTAAAATGTAATTGTCTTTTTGTGTACAGGACAAATAAGAACACTCTGAAATCTGTTCAGCCTGTACTGCAGACTCAATCCGAACAGACGAAAACAATGGAGACTGTCTCCTTCTTGGATCACTGTTATGACATTCCTCCCATGTCTGATTCAGAAATGCTGGTGGCCGCTCGTGAGGAGATAGCAAGGTTGCAGCAACGCACAGCCTTACTGGAGGGCAAATTATTTTTTTTGGAACGTTTTTCAAATGATTCTAATATGATTTATTTCTACACTGGATTTATGGATTATGTTACATTGAAAGCGATCTTTGAGTCTCTGAGACCATCTTCAGCCAATGCAGTGGTGTGGAAACAGTGTCAACAGGATGCAGAAACTATTGTAAAGAATGATGGGACCAGCGAGGATACACTATCTCTCATTGATCAGTTTTTTCTATTTTTGTGCAAAATTCGCCAAGGATTCCTTGAGGAAGACCTAGCCATAAGGTTTAATGTTTCACAGTCTACAGTAATTAAAATTATAATTACTTGGGCTAACTATCTGTACATTTTGTTTAGAGACTTGGTGGTATGGCCCAGCAGAGAGATAATTGACCAACATATGCCAGACGTTTTTCAAGCTACATATCCTCGAGCACGAGTGATTTTGAGTTGCATTGAATTAAAAGTACAGGCATTCAGTTTTCCTAATCTGCTAGCTAGACCTTTTTCAGTGCAAAATAAGTACACAGTATTTAAAGGCCTTTTAGGGATATCCCCTCACGGTGATATCATCTTTAAAAGCCCTCTATATAGTGGTTCTACATCTGAAAAAGAGATTACAAAGTTGTCTGGTATTTTGGAATTACTTGAGCCTAATGATATTGTAATAGCAGCAACGCATTTTGAAATACAAGAGGACCTTCAAGGTGTAAATGCACATTTTGTGGAATACCCATTTCCAATTCATGTGAGTACATCTTCACAGGAAATGGATGAGGAAATCGTGGCAGTTGAAGAGGTACTAGTGGGAGAAGCACAGATATCTACAGAAGAGCCAGTAACGTCAGTGGAGGAGGCACAAATATTGGTAGAAGGAGCAGGCCCAGTTGGACAAGTGTCTGATGCAGTGGTAGAAAAGTTGCCAGACACTGCTGTGGAAGAGGTACCAGAACCAGAGGAAATGATATCAGAAACGGTTGAAAAAGAGGTGCCAGAAACTGTTGCAGAAGAGATGTCATCCACAGTTCAGGAAGAGGTGCAAAATACAGATGGAGAATTGATGCCATCCATTGTTGGGCAAGAGTTGTCAGTAACATTTCGAGAAGGGATGCCAATAGCAATGGAGACAAAGGTACCAAACGAAAGTAGGGAACAGACATCGTATGCGGAAGAAGTACTGATCGCTCTGGAGTCAGAAGAGGATCACTTTTTGGAAGTCAGTCAAATGACCCCGTTAACAATCCATGTCGAAGAAGTTCTAAGTAGAATGAAGGAATATCATCTTTTGGACTCAATTATCCCATTGACTTTAGAAAGCATAATACATCAGTTGTGGGTGGTGTATGCTGGACTCACAAAATTAAGTGACTCGCAGGGTTAATTTGTCTGCATTTTTAAATTTTATTTATGTGGCATTCATTGGACGGACACCTGATAGGCAGTGAGAGAAGCTTGTGAGCAATTAACTAACGTGATCATATGTTTGACTAAACATCACACTTCTTGTAGGTTACTTTGTACTTCACATTAAATCAAACTCCTGTGTTTCTGCCCAAGCAAATGTTTTTCTTTCCAACATTTACTGCAATATCCTTTACAGAAGACTATGGAGAAGAGTCTGCAAACTAGAACAGAGGATTTTCCTTCCTCGGGCAAAGAGAAGTTTGTCTTTTACCATATACCTAACCACCCTTCCAACTGAAAACAAAATGCACTGTACCTAAAACAGTATTGTGCTTCCACTGCTTACAATACATATGTGAGCTTGAGCATGTTATCGCTTTAACATATATTTATTGTGTTTAATGAACCGGTTTCTTTTCAACATGCTCAGCTAGATTGAACACATTACTGTTCATATATTATTTAAATATCTTTTATGATATTGTATCAATATTAAATGAAAGATTCATCAGCAAATGTCCATGATTCCTTCTTTCAATTCAAATGCTGTTTTATTCCCAGTGGTACCACCCAGGTATGGTATTACTTCATTTGAATTTCTACGATTCAACAGTTTATACAATTCTCCTAGAAAACCGATGGAAAACATAGCGCATGTAAAATCCCGTAAACCGAATGTGTTGTAATAATCTCTATATGTAAATTAAAATATATATATTTATTTTATTCATTTTTCGTTACTACGTGTACAGATTCAACAACAACTTTACACCAGTAGATCCACTGTGTTTACCCCCACCCTGAGACCACTGATTGACCAAGTCTGCCCACCCCTCCACACTTCGCTCTTTCCAAGTCCAATTGGGGGCTTCGGGTTTAGATGCCCACCGTTGTATATATGCATTCCAAGTGCCCCAGACCTTTGTGGATTTCTTAGCTCTTGATAAAAATTTCCTAGATGATTTTGCAGCTGTTCGTACCCTCCTCCCAGTGCTGGGAAAAGGGAGCCCTCTCACTTCCCCATAACTGTGAAATATCACATTTGGCCACCAAAAAGCCCAACTTAGCTAATAGGTTTTAGTATCTGTTGAGGTCCATGGATGGCCAGACACCCAGAAGGGAAAGGAATGGTGTTAGATCTATGGTGTTAGCTACTACTCTCCCCAGGTATACGGCCACTTGCTCCCAAAATCGTCATATATGGGGGGGAGTGCCACCCTGTGTGGGTGAAAGTACCCTCCAGCCCACAGTGTCTGAGGCAGACAGCGTCCGTCACCTTAACAATCTTATGCATGAGCTGATATAATATACCCTGTGTAAAGGTTTTAGTTGGATAAGTCTGTAGCTGGACTTTATTGTCCCTATCGCAGCAAAGCTCAAAGCATCGCTACAGTCGCCTTCTTCTATTTCTCTGATGTCCGTAACCCTTTTTTTTTTTAGGTGTCCTAGGTCTCCCTGGGTGTTTCTCATTAGAGTCCCATATGTCAGCAAGATCAATTGTTGTTTGACCTTCCCTTCTAGGAGTCTGTTCTCTAGGCGGGACTTCTCCTTTGTTTCTGTGTGTTGTGGGATGCAATGTAGAAGTGGGGGGAATGTGATACTTCTCTAAGTGTGTGAACGGTGCTATACCATTAGCATCCCAGACATCCTCGAAATAGCTAATGCCTATCCTGTCCCACCCCTGAAAGCCTGTGCGGGCCGCCGCCGTGTGCAGTCATGCACCTTCCTACCATGGTGTCACCGGCTTGAATCTCGCGTCCTGGTGCATTTCCTGGAGTAGCTGTTGCCAAATTTTTACAACTACTTCCGGCATGCTGTCTTCTCCAGTTTGCCTCCGTATGGTGTGCGCTGATAGCTATTCTCACCCATCCCCCACCTATCAATCCCAATTGCTGGGTCATCGGTGTCTGGGTAGACCTAGTCATTGACCACCCCTTCCTCTGTGGCTTCCTAATATTTTTTCACATTGGGAAGTTCGACTCCGCCCTCGAATTTTGAGCGCTGAAGGGTGGTTAATGCAATCCTCAGTTGTCCCCTTCCCCACAGCAGCGACCTCAGCTGGGAATCCGGTCTGTTAAAGGAGTTTGGCAGTGGGTATGGGTGTTTTGTAGGATGTACAAGAGCCACAGGAGGGCACTAATTTTAAACAGAACTGCCCAATCTAATCGGGACAGGGGCAGGGTAGACCAGTGCCTTATAGCTTTCTCTAGTCACTGCAATAACTTCCGCACTTCACCCACTCCAGAATCATAGTACTTGTAAACAATGTGTAATAGTTGTAGCATTCATGCAAACAAAGGACGTGGCACTGCTTAACGGTGGAATAAAATGGCCGCATTTATTGATTTACAAGTGGATAGCTGCCTGTGAAATATTACATTTCTCTTTCTTTGGTTCAGCGGTCATTTCAATTTTACTGCGCTTCTAGTTTGTGCATCAGACAATGCTGTCATCGCGCCTAGTCATACACAGAGCTCCAAACATTTAAAATTGCGTTTCAATAATCAATCATATTTGCGTGAATAGCATTGACTGATTGGCCTTCAAGTCCTGGCCTCCGTTTGTCATGTCTGTTCTCGTCCTTGGGTTTGTAGGCAGTCCCATATTATTGTTTCTTGGAGGGGGCTTACTCCATAGGTTTGTTTTACCATTTCTCTTGAAGGGGGTAGGATCAAGTTCTTGGATTAGGCCCAACTCGCTACCTGTCGTGTACCTGTGCCCAGCCATTCGACCTGGCGGGTCTGGGCTGTGAGTGCAGTGCTCCGCTTACTCCTCTTGGTTGGCCTCCCTTCACCCTGCCGTGAGGCATCCCCAGGTGAGTGGCCTTTCTATGCACACCGCCTTACTAGGTGCGCTTCCGGTCCATTTTGGTAAAACTTTCCTTAACTACCGCCATGCTGCTTGAGAGGCTTACGTCTCCGAGCAGCTCCCCTACCCCCACCACAAAGTTTTTTTTCTTTTCTTTTTCTAATACCATCACCGCAACCTCATTCCTTCTTCTGATAGATGTACTCCGCCTGGTGCATATAGTTCTGGTCGTCTTTGGTGTATCAAGCCGCGGCGTACGCTTTCCAGCCTGTTAGCCTTACAGTACTTAGCGACTGCGATGTTCAGTTTACGCCTGGAGTTGTCAATTGCTTTGTTTGATGTGGCCCCCGCCACAGTATTCTGGGAATAATTTCGGACGATAGTGGTGTTCCCGCACCGTCTTGTCATAAGTAATAATGATTGCCTGATTTCACTCAGGAGGACCTTTCGTCCGACCGTGTTTAGATCGTTGCCGCCCAAGTGTATAATTATTATGTCGGGAGGTCTTAATGCCGCTTCCAATAAGCTAAGTATTGTCTGCTCGAGCTGTGCCCATTTCATGCCTGGGAAACCCCACCAGTTGACTGACTTCGTGGATCGTTTTCTCTCTCTGGTACTAGCGTTCTTCTTCCACAATGCTTGAAGTCTGGATACGAAAGAGTGCCCGATCACCCATATAGCCCTGGGTAGAGCCCCTGTCAAATGTAATCACAAACAACACGCCTACATAAAATGTGTGCGTATATACTTTTTGTATGCGTTGGACCGCCACCTGCCTACGGCTTTGATGGTGCCTTCGTCTAGGCATGAGACTGCCGCTGTCGTGGCCGCCCCTATGCGAAAAGAGTGGGAGCCAAAATCTGCTGGGGCCAGACCTCCTTATTCCTTAGAAATGTGATGTTTCTGGTGATCCCCATATTGTACCACCTGTCTGGCCATTTACCATTGCACCAGTCGCTGCCTAATATGGCCCCGAAACCGCAGCCCCTGCGGCATCAGTATACAGTGCGATCTCTTTGGCTGATATCCAACCCTCACGCCAGATTAGTCTGCCGTTGAACTCCGTTAGGAATGCGTCCCACATGGTGAGGTCTCTTTTTACTGCTCCGCCTAGTCTGACGCGGTGGTGTCTTTCGCGCAAACCTGATGTAAGTTTGCTTAAACGCCTGGCGAAAACTCTCCCGGCTGGGATCACCCTGGTCGGGAAGTTAAGTTTACCGACCATGCTCTCCAATTCCCCCAGTGTGGCTTTCTGCTTGCCCTGCAATGTTTTGATCTCTTCCCTTAGCTCCCTCACCTTTGACTCGGGAATCCTTGTGGTTCCCGTGGCTGAGTTTAGCTCGATGCCCAGGAAAATTAGGGACGTTGTTGGGCCCACCGTTTTGTCTGAGGCTAAGGAGACACCCAAGTCTTTTTCCAGGTGCTGGAAGGAATTCAGTAGGCTGGCACATTCGCCTGTGCCTGCCTTACCCACGAATAAGAAATCGTCCAAGCAGTGCATTTTCCCCCCCGCCGGGTGTTTCTTATGTAGGGCCCATTCTAGGAAGGTGCTGAACTGTTCGAAATATTCGCATGCGATGGAGCAGTCCATGGGCATTGCCTTGTCGATGTACACTTGACCATTGTGCTGAAAACCCAGTAGGTAAAAACTGTCTGGGTGTACTGGTAGTAGCCTAAAAGCAGACTCTGTGTCTGCTTTTGCCAACAGTGCCCCTCTGCCCGTGGCCTTGATTATGTCGATGGCGTCGTCTACTGTGGTGTACCCTACGGAGCAGGCGTCTTCTGGGATATTATCATTTACCGAAGTCCCCTCTGGGAACGACAGGTGATGTATCAATCTGAACTGGCCAGCCTCTTTCTTGGGCACCATGCCTAGTGGGGAGATGATCCGATCCTTTGGGATTGGGAGGGGTAAGGGGCCTTCAGTGCGCCAGAGCCTCAGTTCTTTATTGATTTTTTTTTTTTGGCAAATTACCTGTGGGTGTTCCTTTGCTGATTTCAGGTTCTTTATGGTGCCCCCTACTATCTTTCCTTTCACAGGGATTTTGAAACCTTCTTCAAAACCCTTAACTAATGTTTCTGCATCTTTCTTATTTTAATACTCAATGGCTAACTTCCTCATGACTTTGGTATTGATTGTGGAACTGGCAAGGTTCCATGTCTTTTGATATGCCACTTGTGTTGTTGACAGCTTGGGACTATTATTTCTTTCTCTCGTAGGGGATTTCCATGTATAGTCATAAGCACTGAATAGTTCCGCGCGCCTGCGGGGACCCCGGAGCACTGTTGTGTAGTATATTCTTAAGTGCAATCATCAGCTCCTTGACAAAAAGGTCTGTGAAAAACACTTAAGAATAACAATGTGCAGCCTATGTGAACAGCTACACAGGCCAAATTGTTAGAAGAAAAAAACAGTTGTAGTGTAAATTTCACGTTTAAACCTCTATTTATTCTATAAATACATAAATAAATACATTCTCATATTTTATTTACACCTCTCATGAGAATAAAACAATGTAGGGCAGTGTAGCCCATAGGCTGCCATTATACAGAATGAAAATAGAGCTGTGCCTTTAAGAAAGTAAAGTCTTCCTGTTTCCCATCATGCACAGCAAAAGGCAGTTGCCTCAGTTCTTTTTTCCGGCTCCTTTCTGACAGGACCCTGAAGCATTGAGCTCTACCTCACAAAATCCTTTTGTGACAGAAATTCATTTAAAATCTTTTGAATTTCATTTTCACTCGACGTTTTTAACATTGAGTGATAATTTTCTGCTTTTTTCTGTTAGATTCTGACAGAATTTTGAGGTTTTTCTACTTCAGAAATGCCTTCACTGTTTGACAAATGTCCTTCTTGTGGCAGAAAAAAGGCCAAAACAGATCCACATCGGGTCTGCATAATTTGCCTTCCATCCAGCCACAAACCGGAGTCGTGTGACATCTGCAAAACCTTCTCCAGAAGGACCCTTCGTGACAGGGAGAAGATCCGACTCCAGGCGAAAGAGGACAGGAGGAAAAGTGGTCATTCTACCACAGAGCGAGGAGAAGGTCAGTCTTCTACCAGGGCTCACACTGGTTCCTCTATAACTCCGACCAGACCGGCTCAAAAACGGCACAGGTCTCCGACGACGTCGAGGGCGTCGACGTCGAGGCAAGGAACGGCGCCAACATGCTCGCCGTCGAGGAGTGGTTCGCCGGCGAGAAAGAGACATCGCTCGCCGTCGACGACGATTTCGCCGTCGAGACGGCGTGGACTTTCGCCGTCGAGATCTGGGTCACCGTCGACACGGCGAGGACGTTCCACGTCGAGGAGATCTGAATCCGGTTCGCCGTCGAAACGGCGAGATCGATCAACGTCGAGGGGTGCTCGACGTCGTAGACGTTCACCGTCATCACGGCGACGTCGAGGGTCGTCGTCGAGAGATTCTCAACGGCGAGAAGAATCGACGGCGAAGGACACTCGCCGTCACCGTACTTCGACGTCGAGGAGTGTGTCGACGTCGAGACAATCAAAAAGACCTAGGAGGGTTTATACAACCTCAGAATCCTCGGCTTCAATCATCCTCCTTCCAGCGTCTCCACAACTCTCTCCTCGACAATCACCATTGCCACAGACGCCGGTAACACCTACGGCGCCTCTTCCGGCTCCGCCTGTAGAGTCTGTTTTGAGGACTCCAACGCGGTCTGTAAGACGTTCGGGACATTCCTCTAGACGCTCTTCTTCCTCTCGACACCGTCATGACCCACAGAGATCTCAGCATTCACATCACAGGCGTTCTTCTTCGTCTACACGGGACTACTCTCCAACCCTATCGGACTCACCGTCCCCGAGAGTGTCCCCCATAGATGATGTGAATACGTTCCAGGAGGTCTTAGTACGAGGGGCAACCAAGCTGAACATCCCGCTGGCGGTACCTGCCCCATCGACGTCAGTGATCTTCGAGACCTTGCATCACAGGACATCTTCCAGACCTTTGCTTCCACTGGTTCCAGGTCTCCTTGAACCAGCAATGGATATTTTCCTTGCACCGGCCGCAACAAAGTCTGCTCCTTCCAGACTTATTAAAAAATATCGTCCACCAGAACAAGATCCTCTATTCTTGAGGTCGGACCCAGTTCCTGATTCGGTGGTCATAGTAGCGGCAAAGAAACTGCATTCAACCTCACCATCTTCTTCTTCACCTCCAGATAAAGAGAGCAGAAAGATAGATGCTGCAGGACGAAAAGTATGCTCTACTGCAGCCGTCACGATGAAGGCAGCCAGCGCTACTGCGTTATTAGGGCGGTACGATCGTGCCCTCTGGGACTCTTTAATACAGTTTGCGGAACATCTTCCTAAGGATAAAAGGGAAGATTTCCTGGAGGTCGTGGGTGAGGGATCCATGGTGTCTAACCAAATTATAAGTGCTGCAGCTGACTCTTCGGTGCTATCCGCACACAATTATGCACACGGGATAGCGCTCAGAAGGCATGCATGGTTGAGACTTACATCACTCAAACCTGAAGCGCAGCAGAGAATACAAAACCTGCCTTTCTCGGGCTCCACCTTGTTCGGTTCTCATGCCGATGACGAGATGGCTAGAATGAAAGCTGAACTAGATACCTTGAAAGCGGTAGGGATGGAAAGACCGAAAGAACAAAGAAAGGTTTTCCGGCCATATCAACGACGACTTTTCACCCACCGGTATCAGTCGCCACACTGGATGTCTTCGCGCCCCCAGCAACAGCAACAACAGCAGTATCAAAGGGGTTTCTCTACTCAGCGAAGGTCGACAAGGGGTCGTTCAACACCTCAAACTCAGGCAACTCGACAGGCTCCCACGTCTAAGCCCTGAATCTTTGCTTCCCCCTCCTCCGTTATCCACTCCGGTAGGGGGAAGTATCTCAAATCATCTGGACGAGTGGCTACGCATCACAACAGACGCCTGGGTATTGAATATTGTGAGACATGGTTACGCTCTCAGATTCACCAGTCCTCCACCATCTGTTCCACCCAAAACAGCCAACCGCCATCTCGAAGCTCTACAGTTAGAGGTCAATATCCTATTGCAAAAAAGAGCCATAGAACCCGTTCCCATCAGCCAGCAAGGGAAGGGGATTTATTCGAGATATTTCCTTGTACCGAAAAAAGACAAACAAGAGTTTCGTCCCATCTTAGATCTGAGGACAGCAAACAAATGGATTCGCAAAGAAAAATTCAGGATGTTAGCCTTACACCAAATTTATCCACATCTACGTCAGGGCGACTGGCTATGTGCGATAGATCTTTGCGACGCTTACTTTCACATCCCAGTAACCAAGAAACATCGAAAATTCCTAAGGTTCACTGTCGGAAAACGCCATTACCAATTTGCAGTTCTACCTTTCGGCCTAAAATCAGCGCCAAGAACTTTTTCCAAATGCATGGCGGTAGTAGCCGCCCACTTGAGGAAACAGCGAATATTCGTCTACCCCTATCTAGACGATTGGCTCATAAAGGCCTCCAGTTGTCTCGAGACACAGCAACATTTCGAATGGACTCTACAACTGCTGCAAAAACTTGGTCTTCAAGTCAATCTCCTGAAATCTACAGCAACACCTGTTCAGAGGTTGCATTACTTAGGGGCCATTGTAGATACCAGGCTAGGAAAGGTGTTTCCTTCGGAGGAACGACGGTTATCGATTCTCCAGAAGTGCAAACAACTGCAGGAAAGACCTCAAGCCACTGCAAGAATAATAGCTTCTCTACTGGGCTCGATGGCGTCTTGTATCCATCTGGTTCCCAATGCTCGCCTCCATATGAGACCATTGCAGGAAAACCTGGAGGATCAGTGGTGTCAACTGAGGGACGATTGGGAGAACAAAGTCCTTCTTTCTCCTCACACCCTACAATCCCTCAAGTGGTGGTGTTTACCCAGCAATCTCTTGGTGGGGATTCCGTTCCAACAACGGCCCCCATCTCAAACCATCGTAACAGATGCGTCACTGATCGGATGGGGGGCGCACATGGAACATCTTCGAGTCCAAGGCGAGTGGTCACAGAGAGAGAGTCTCTATCACATCAACCTGCTGGAACTTCGCGCAGTCCACCTTGCGCTCAAAGCCTTCCTTCCCTCTCTGAGAACGGAAACTCTCCTTCTCCAGACAGACAACGTGGCCACTATGTACTACGTGAACAAACAAGGAGGCACCAGGTCCAGAATTTTATCCAGAGAGGCTCAGACAATCTGGCATTGGCTTCTAGCCAGGAACCTGTCACTAGTGGCAACTCACCTGCCCGGCATCCAGAATGTTCAAGCGGATGCCCTCAGTCGGGTAATGGACGAGAACCACGAATGGGTACTACACGACGACGTCGTTCATTCCATTTTCGCACTCTGGGGTACCCCCTCTACAGACCTATTCGCAACCCCAGAAAACAAAAAATGCCAAAACTTCGCCTCCAGATATTACCATCCAGGGACACTGGGGAATGCCCTGTGGATAAGCTGGTCAGGAGCATTTCTTTACGCCTTTCCACCGCTTCCCCTGATTCCGGCGGTCCTCCAGAAGCTGTCCAATGTTCAGACCAAAATGATCCTAATTGCTCCGGAGTGGCCACGCCAGTGGTGGTTCCCAGACCTTCTTCACCGGTCACTCAAACCACACATCAGGCTACCATATCGTCCGGACCTTCTCACGAAGTTCAGAGGGCAGATATCTCATCCCAACCCCTCATCGTTGAGTTTGGCAGCATGGCTCCTGAGCTAGTGCAATATGGACACTTGAACCTACCTCAGGATTGTATGGAAATTCTGAAGGAAGCAAAGCGCCCTTCCACACGATCAGCCTATGCAAGCAAGTGGAAGAGATTCTGCATTTGGTGTTTACACAACAACATTGACCCGGTTTCCTGTGGAGAACAATCTATCCTGCCATACTTGTTAAGTTTGGCAAAATCGGGCTTACAACTGTCGTCAATAAAAGTTCACTTGGCGGCTGTCACAGCATACAGAAAGAGTCCTTCACAAACTTCCTTTTTTCGGATTCCGATTATTAAGGATTTCCTAGAAGGTTTAAAGAAGGTTTTTCCCCCCATTAGAAAGCCTTCTCCTCCATGGGAACTGAACGTTGTCTTATCACGTCTGATGCTGCCGCCATTCGAGCCAATACATAAGGCATCGCTGCAACATCTCACATGGAAAGCTGCTTTTCTGGTGGCAATCACTTCAGCGCGTAGGGTCAGCGAAATCCAGGCCCTTTGCGCTCAGGAACCCTACACGGTTTTTCATTCTGCAAAAGTGGTAATGAGAACTCATCCAAAATTTTTACCTAAGGTAGTCTCCGACTTCCATGTGAACCAAACAATTTCATTACCGACTTTCTTTCAGAATCCAGCTACTCCTGCTGAGAGAACTCTGCACTCTCTGGATGTAAAGAGAGTATTGAAATTTTACTTGGACAGGACAAAAAGCTTACGAAAATCACAACAGCTTTTTATTAACTATGGCCCAATCAGAACAGGTTTGGGTACATCTAAACAATCTTTATCCAGGTGGATTGTTTCATGTATAATGTTATGTTATCAGTTAGCAAACAAATCCCTTGGTGGTAGGCCAAAAGCCCACTCTACCAGAGGGAAAGCAGCTACTGTAGCCTTGATGAGAAATGTCCCTTTGGCAGAAATATGCAAGGCTGCCACTTGGAGGTCGGTCCATACCTTTACTAAGCATTACTGCCTTGATACAGACGCTAGGGCAGATGCTCAGGTTGGGCAGGCTTTGCTCAAGAATTTGTTTGCATGATTCATGTTTTTCTCAGTATTCTTATATCTACTCCACCGCGGTTATGGGGATGGGCTTGCTACTCTATTCAGTGCTTATGACTATACATGGAAATCCCCTACGAGAGAAGAAATGGTTTCTTACCTGTAACTCCAGTTCTCTCGTAGGGGTATTTCCATGATAGTCATAAGCAACCCTCCCTCCTCCCCGGTGGAGTTGACATAGAACATGAATATTATGGAGGTTGGTACTCCAACAAATGTTTTGTTTTTTCTTCATGTCAGGTTAATAGCCTCCAAAAAAGAACTGAGGCAACTGCCTTTTGCTGTGCATGATGGGAAACAGGAAGACTTTACTTTCTTAAAGGCACAGCTCTATTTTCATTCTGTATAATGGCAGCCTATGGGCTACACTGCCCTACATTGTTTTATTCTCATGAGAGGTGTAAATAAAATATGAGAATGTATTTATTTATGTATTTATAGAATAAATAGAGGTTTAAACGTGAAATTTACACTACAACTGTTTTTTTCTTCTAACAATTTGGCCTGTGTAGCTGTTCACATAGGCTGCACATTGTTATTCTTAAGTGTTTTTCACAGACCTTTTTGTCAAGGAGCTGATGATTGCACTTAAGAATATACTACACAACAGTGCTCCGGGGTCCCCGCAGGCGCGCGGAACTATTCAGTGCTTATGACTATCATGGAAATACCCCTACGAGAGAACTGGAGTTACAGGTAAGAAACCATTTCTTCTTTTTTGTCTGCTCAGTGTCTGCTCTATTTGCATGTTGACGCTGGGTGATTCCCCCCCTCCCCCCCCCCCGCATGCTGAGCAGCTGTGTCTAAATTTGCAGCTTTGTCCCCATGTGCACTCATCTGTGTCAAATTTCCAGCAGATTGCTTGCGCTCCTTTATCGCCTTGCCCTTTACTGCTATGCCAGTGTTTGTACTTATGGTAAGCTTTGTGTCTCTCGTGCTTCCCCTTGGGCTGTGTGTTGCGAAAGGGCTGATTTCCCCCCCTCCACGCCCAGGAGTTGACTTCCCTGGCCACCATAATTTTATGTATGTAACTGGATACATCCTCTACATTCCATTCCATTTCAGGGTGCGCCTGAATTTTTAGCCTGAAACTCCTGTCATATTCTAACCAAGCATCCTCTGGGAATTGACGGTGTGCCTCATGTATTTTGGATTCATACAACCATAGGTCCGCTGCGCAGCGCAGCGCGGGAATTTCTCAGCTATTACGCAGGCCATTATCCTGAAAGCGCTCAGCCAATTTTCAAAATTCCTCTCTTTCCTGGCCCTCTTTCTCTCTCTCTCCTGTCCTCTTTTTTGTCACATATGATAAGATCTAACTCTTCCACCTGGATTTCTAGTAAGGTGAAAATATCAATGAACTATTTTCTCCAAATTCTTTCCTTTACAGCTAGCGGAATGGCTGTGGTTAGCCCAGCTGACCTAGTTGTCATAGCTGGGGGGCCCAGTGATGGTCTTACGTATGACTCTGGGGGGTTACCTGTTGCTGGGGGGGGGTTCTAGTACCTTACTTGCTGCCCTTGCTGATGTGTCCCATGCTGCTGTGGGGTCCCCTATGGAGGTTTGACCTTTCCCGTTTGTCTGCCAGACTGGTGGGTCGCTTTTCTCTGCGTGCCCTGGGCTTGCCCCCTTCTCTGCGTTAGCTACACTTAGCCCTGCGCCGCTCCCTCTTAACAACAAAGTTGCAAATTATTCTAAGCATTTTTTAATTATTGCGCTGATATGCTCACCCTCAGCTGGTGTGTGCGGCACGCTGCTCTTAGGTGGCTCCCTTGTGGATGTGGCCCAAGAAGTCGGTCTGTCCCCCTCGCTTTCTTGGGTGTCTTCTTCGCAGGACCGCCCTCCGTTCTCTGGCACTTGCTCGCTTTCCGAGGAGGCAGTGGTGAACCCTTGCCGCTTGCTTCGATCACCGGGGGAAGATCACTTGTGTTGGGCATGTCTGTGTTCTGCATCCCTTGTCCCTTGTCTTCCGTCTTGGCGCGCAGCCAGTCCTTCCCCTGTTTTAGAGCTTCTGACCTCATATGTGCGATCATCCTTTCCAGGTAGTCTTGTGGTTCCACCTCTTGATCCTCTTCCATTCTGTAGCCTTGGGCTTGTCTTTGCCTATGTAGCTCTGCTCTGGATTGCTGAGTGTCTATTGCCTCTTTGCTTGGTGCCTGTTGCAGTAACTCTTCTTCTTTTCTTTCTGTTTTTTTAATTTTTTTTTTATTGGGTGTGGTTGCGTCGCCCTGAGCAGGCGGTCCCACCTCCTAAAGTTCCTTGAGTTAGTGGTTCAGACGCCGAGCTGTTCGGCAGGCTCAGTTCTTCATTAACCCAACTTCCTGTGGTAAGAGGCAGAGAAGAAAATGTTCGCAGAACCTTGAGGTTACGGTGCGCAAAGACGTAGGTCAAAAAGCAGGGGGGTGTTCTTTGAAATGGATTGTGCCCGCGGGGTCGCGTCACCCGTGTCGGGCGGGCCCCCGTAAAAGCAGAAGTATTTGAAACAGTGCCTGCGGGGTCGTGTTGCTGAACAATGTAACCGTGCTGCTTGGGCTGGCTCCGGGACGTTTCTTCCCTACCGCCTGTGGGGCCACGTCACCCGACTTGGGTGGCCCCCCATACAGGCAAGGGGTTGCTAAGAATCTGTTTCCGCTGTTGCCTGTGGGGTCGCGTCACCCGTGTCGGGTGGTCCCCCTTGCAGGTGGGAGTCGGAATCGGCTCCCGGACGTTGTTGGCAGTCCCCCGGACGTTCAGGCTGTTTCCGCTGTTGCCAGCGGGGTCGCGTCACCTGTGTCGGGTGGTCCCCTTTGCAAGTGGGAGTCGGAATCGGCTCCCGGAAGCTCCCGGATGTTGTTGGCAGTCCCCCGGATGTTCGGGCGCGACTGTTTGAATGTCCGCCTTTGCCCCCTGGATACAGCTGCGAGCAGCACCTGCGACGACGCGTCCTCTTCAGGATTCCCAGGACACGTTCGTTGACAGACGCGTGGCACCGCGTGGGATGGAGGCCGGAGTTCGTGGAAGATTACGGGTAAGGGGGGGCTTCGCCGAGCAAGTGTCCTTTTTGCTGGGCTGTACAGGTGATCCGCTCCGGTGAAGGACGGAGTGGAGCGTGCAGCTTACTTGTTGAATGCAGCCTGGTCGATCGTAGGAGGCCGCAGCTCCGGCAGCAGGGTTGCGTCGCCCGGTCGGGCGGTCCCCTGTTCGATGCTTGAAAGCTGCTCGCTAAAAAGTTTTTGCAAGGAGTGGGCGATGTGCCGGAAGCAGGGTTGCGTCACCCAGTCTGGCGGTCCCCTGTCCGATGGCGAAGGAGCGTGGCCAACACGAAAATTGGGAGAGCTTATTCTGGGCTTCGACGAGGTTGCGTCTGGTCTTAAGGGTAGGGGTTCAGCTCCGTCGTCGTTGTTTTCCTCCTTGGTGATAGCGCGTCGCTGTGGGTCATCTGCATGCCCACCTGGCTGACCTTGCGCTTTTTATCTGTCTCCCCTCTTGCCCCTGCCACCTTCAGGGTGGTGGGGGGGGCCCTTCCTTGTTGGCACATCATTGCAGGGTTTGAAAAATTCAATACCCTCATTGGCCCACTTTTCGCGCCCTCTCCCCTGACCCGCTGGTCCCGGGGGGGAGGAGAAGGGCGTGGGGAGGGGGGGGGGGGGGGACAAAACCGGCCTAACCTGTTCTTACGGGTCTAAGCGGCCGTTATGGCGCCAGCCTTTTGAGCCCCCTGCGGTGGCGGCCTTTGCTCTAACGGATTTAATTTGCCTTCATGTATGCATCTGCTGTTGTAGTCACCCACATGCTGAGATATTTAAAGGTGTCTGGTTCCACTATGGGGAGAGATTCCTCTGTGCAGGTCAGGTATAAAAGTATGTTGTTTGCAGACAGTGAGACTCCCTCCTTCCATCCTGCTCTGTCCGTCTAACCCCATATTCTCGCGTCAACGTGCACCAGTACCGCTGGCGTGGCAAGAGTGGGCATCCCTGCCATGTGCCTCTGCCGATGGGGAGGGCTTCGGAGAAACAACCATTCAATTTGATCCTGGCAGTGAGTTTCTAATACAAGAGCCGGATCCGCTGTATGTATTTGGGCCCAAATCCCATCCTCTTCAGAAGAGAGAATAGGTATGGCCATTCGACCGAGTCGAAATCTTTGTTCCCATCTAGCGATAGTATCACCCAGGGTTCACTCAGCACTCAGTTTTTCCCTGTGCCCCTAGAAGGCCTACGATCTCCCTTCGCAGCCTATTTGCAAGCACCTTCGGTAGTATCTTCACATCCGTATTAAGCAGAAAGATTGGCCCATAGGATTCAAACTTGTCACAGGGCTTCCCCCCCCTTTGAGATTAATATGTACATATTTAATAAGCATCCGCTGACCTTGACTAGTTTTCTTTTTTCACCTTTTGTGTAGATGTGCACAACCTCTAATACAGTAGGCCTAGTGCTCACTCAAGCCTTTATTACCGAACATACAGGATGCAATTTATTTATGAATGGCCACACAGGTAGCCTGTGCTAAAGATTGGCCTCTTTGGCATATTGTGGGTAGCTTGGGCATTAGGGTGAGACTGACACGAAGTAATCCGTTTTGGGTATATTCCTGGCATTTTATGCATAATAGTTGTGGCTTGGCAGATGATTAAAATTCCGGGTATATTGGCGTTCCTGAAATTCCTTTGGGATTTTATGGGCATTCTAGGTTCCTCATTATGACTGACCGAGGTGTGGATGCTTTAATTATCGCACATAGTAACATCCGATACCACCGGAATGTGAATTTAATAGGTCTGGTAATTATTGCATATTACATGTTGTGCCCTTTAACATAGAGCGTAACATGCCGATTTTCCCCATAGTAAATTTCAGCAGCGTTGGTAATTACCACATCACTAATAATCCTGAGTAGTTTATACAGGGATCAGAAAAGAATGAGCCACTCCTAATGAAGTAGCAAGTGTTATCCTAGCTCACGAACAAAGTAGCCATAATTGGCATATTATGGCCATTGTAGACATTGTGGAATCTCTAAATTAAGGTGTACATCACAATTTTGGGGGTATACTAGACATTTAGTACCTGACATTACACAAGCACTGCTGGTCCTGCCTGCCCCACCAACCTGTGCCTAGTCCTCCGACTAGGCCTGGCCCTTGCTGATTCAGCTCTGATGCTGTGTTTAGGCTCCCATCCTCACGCCTGCACTTGGTACTTCTCTTTTGTCTTTCTCTGAGCCCTCCGTTTGCCTTTTTAACCTTTTCTCTTCACATTTTTGCTTTCTCATTCTTATTCAGCATTTTGACTTTCTGAACACTTTTTTCCTTTCACACTCCGCATAGCCACTCTTGCTCAGCTCTTCAGTCTTTTTTTCTTAGCACTTTATTTTCCTCCGCCCCACGTTTCCCTCTCACTCTTTATACACTCATTCCCGCTCATTAGCTCTTTTTTTCTCTTTTGTCTGTTTTTTCTGTCACTCTTGTTTTCTGTCTTGTTCAGCTCTTTGCCTTTTTGTCAGTTTGTTTCCACTCACTCTTTGCTCTCACTCTTGCCCGCTCTCCCTACTGTTTCCCTCCGTTTTTTGCTTCTTTATTTCTTTTGCTTTCTGCTCCATTTTTTGTGCCTGTTCCACCCTCAGTGGACTCTCAGCCTTTTTTCTATGTGCCTTGGTCTTACCTGCTTTCCTGTCTCTACTCCCAGTCCCCCCCTGCTCACTTCTGCCCTACCTACTGGCCCCAGAACTCCTCCCCTCTCCAGCTCCTACTTAATGGCGCCCACAACACAGTGCAGACAAGCTGCTGGTGCGCCAAAGGTAAGCCTATCTAAACCAACCGCGCCCAGCACCGAGATCCATGATCTATCACCAACCCATTGTACCCCTAGACGCTATTGCGCCACAGCCCCCACACCTCAGCCGCATCACACAACATCAAAGATGCACAATTCATCACCAAGTTTAATGCTTGGATCACCTCCTACTCCAAAGCCCTGGCCCCACTCAACATCACCACCACCAGGACACGGTTGCAAGCAAACTGGTGCGCAGAAAATTAAGACTCACCAAACGCCACTGAAAGCAACTCAAACACAGTGGGAACCCGAACGACAACAAAAAAAGCACTTGCATTCTACCATCCACAAATCAGATCCACAAAGCAATCCGCAATTTCCAAACAAATCAAAAACAGCACAAACAACGTGAAAGAAACCTTTGCCTTAGTTAAGGATTTCACCTCACCCATCGCCACTCTACAACCATCACCCCTTCAAAGGACGTCAGAACCCAGCTCTCCCATTTCACTAACAAGGTCAGCTACATCAACAACAACTTCAGTGCCCAACTGGACCCATCCACCCTTGCAGCCCTCCTGCTCATCCATGAGTCCCCAGATCCCAACCATGACCACTTGGCCCACCATCTTCACAGCGGAAACAGCATCCACTAAGTAGCACCATCGGACCAGTACCCACACTACATCTTCACCAAAACATTGGACCCCATCAGCACAACTCTAACCCTGATTCTCAACAACTTCAACAGCTCATCCAATCAGACACCAAGAAGCATGTCACTTTACTTTCCCTTCTGAAGAAACCCTCAACAGGCCCGTAGTCACTAGCAACCCACAGCCTGATCACCTTACTTTCCTACCCTGCTAAGATCGCGTAGAAAATAATTTACACATGATTACCTGACCACCAACACAACACCCACCTCCTCAAACCCACCTAATCCGGATTCAGGCCAAACCACAGCACTGAGACTGCCCTATTGCCGCCACAGACGACATCATACTGATCACAGACAAAGGAAACCCTGCAGCATTCATCCTACTTGACTTATCTCCTGCTTATGATACAGTCTCCCACCCCATTCTCTTTTAACACTTCCATAAAGCAGACATGCAAGGACCCACTGCTGGATCTGATCCTTCCTAGTGTTGCCAAGATAAGTCACCCTGTACCCCACAATCACTGTAAAATTGTGGACCTCGTTTGCTGTCTCATAGTAAGTCCCAGTTTTTTAGATCGAGCGCAAGCGCTGCTCTTGTGAACATGTTGTAATCTATTCTGTGGGTTTTAACCACACCCATCATTTTCATTTGTTCCTGGGCCTGTGTAAAGAAATGGCTCCCTGTTGCAGTTACCCCCCACTTTTTGCCTGATACTGATGCTGACTTGACTGAGAAGAGTGCTGGGACCCTGCTAACCAGGCCCCAGCACCAGTGTTCCTTCACCTAAAATGTACCATTGTATCCACAATTGGCACACCCTGGCATTCAGATAAGTCCCTTGTAACTGGTACTTCTAGTACCAAGGGCCCTGATGCCAAGGAAGGTCTCTAAGGGCTGCAGCATGTCTTATGCCACCCTGGAGACCTCTCACTCAGCACAGACACACTGCTTGCCAGCTTGTGTGTGCTAGTGAGGACAAAACGAGTAAGTCGACATGGCACTCCCCTCAGGGTGCCATGCCAGCCTCTCACTGCCTATGCAGTATAGGTAAGACACCCCTCTAGCAGGCCTTACAGCCCTAAGGCAGGGTGCACTATACCATAGGTGAGGGTACCAGTGCATGAGCATGGTACCCCTACAGTGTCTAAACAAAACCTTAGACATTGTAAGTGCAGGGTAGCCATAAGAGTATATGGTCTGGGAGTTTGTCAAACACGAACTCCACAGCACCATAATGGCTACACTGAAAACTGGGAAGTTTGGTATCAAACTTCTCAGCACAATAAATGCACACTGATGCCAGTGTACATTTTATTGTAAAATACACCACAGAGGGCACCTTAGAGGTGCCCCCTGAAACTTAACCGACTATCTGTGTAGGCTGACTAGTTTTAGCAGCCTGCCACAAACCGAGACATGTTGCTGGCCCCATGGGGAGAGTGCCTTTGTCACTCTGAGGCCAGTAACAAAGCCTGCACTGGGTGGAGATGCTAACACCTCCCCCAGGCAGGAATTGTCACACCTGGCGGTGAGCCTCAAAGGCTCACCTCCTTTGTGCCAACCCAGCAGGACACTCCAGCTAGTGGAGTTGCCCGCCCCCTCCGGCCAGGCCCCACTTTTGGCGGCAAGGCCGGAGAAGATAATGAGAAAAACAAGGAGGAGTCACTGACCAGTCAGGACAGCCCCTAAGGTGTCCTGAGCTGAAGTGACTCTAACTTTTAGAAATCCTCCATCTTGCAGATGGAGGATTCCCCCAATAGGGTTAGGATTGTGACCCCCTCCCCTTGGGAGGAGGCACAAAGAGGGTGTACCCACCCTCAGGGCTAGTAGCCATTGGCTACTAACCCCCCAGACCTAAACACGCCCTTAAATTTAGTATTTAAGGGCTACCCTGAACCCTAGAAAATTAGATTCCTGCAACTACAAGAAGAAGGACTGCCCAGCTGAAAACCCCTGCAGCGGAAGACCAGAAGACGACAACTGCCTTGGCTCCAGAAACTCACCGGCCTGTCTCCTGCCTTCCAAAGATCCTGCTTCAGCGACGCCTTCCAAAGGGACCAGCGACCTCGACATCCTCTGAGGACTGCCCCTGCTTCGAAAAGACAAGAAACTCCCGAGGACAGCGGACCTGCTCCAAGAAAAGCTGCAACTTTGTTTCCAGCAACTTTAAAGAACCCTGCAAGCTCCCCGCAAGAAGCGTGAGACTTGCAACACTGCACCCGGCGACCCCGACTCGGCTGGTGGCGATCCAACACCTCAGGAGGGACCCCAGGACTACTCTGATACTGTGAGTACCAAAACCTGTCCCCCCTGAGCCCCCACAGCGCCGCCTGCAGAGGGAATCCCGAGGCTTCCCCTGACCGCGACTCTTTGAACCTAAAGTCCCGACGCCTGGGAGAGACCCTGCACCCGCAGCCCCCAGGACCTGAAGGACCGGACTTTCACTGGAGAAGTGACCCCCAGGAGTCCCTCTCCCTTGCCCAAGTGGAGGTTTCCCCGAGGAACCCCCCCCTTGCCTGCCTGCAGCGCTGAAGAGATCCCGAGATCTCTCATAGACTAACATTGCGACCCCGACGCCTGTTTCTACACTGCACCCGGCCGCCCCCGCGCTGCTGAGGGTGAAATTTCTGTGTGGACTTGTGTCCCCCCCGGTGCCCTACAAAACCCCCCTGGTCTGCCCTCCGAAGACGCGGGTACTTACCTGCAAGCAGACCGGAACCGGGGCACCCCCTTCTCTCCATTCTAGCCTATGTGTTTTGGGCACCACTTTGAACTCTGCACCTGACCGGCCCTGAGCTGCTGGTGTGGTGACTTTGGGGTTGCTCTGAACCCCCAACGGTGGGCTACCTTGGACCCAGAACTAAGCCCTGTAAGTGTCTTACTTACCTGGTTAACCTAACAAATACTTACCTCCCCTAGGAACTGTGAAAATTGCACTAAGTGTCCACTTTTAAAACAGCTATTTGTGAATAACTTGAAAAGTATACATGCAATTTTGATGATTTGAAGTTCCTAAAGTACTTACCTGCAATACCTTTCGAATGAGATATTACATGTAGAATTTGAACCTGTGGTTCTTAAAATAAACTAAGAAAAGATATTTTTCTATAACAAAACCTATTGGCTGGATTTGTCTCTGAGTGTGTGTACCTCATTTATTGTCTATGTGTATGTACAACAAATGCTTAACACTACTCCTTGGATAAGCCTACTGCTCGACCACACTACCACAAAATAGAGCATTAGTATTATCTCTTTTTGCCACTATCTTACCTCTAAGGGGAACCCTTGGACTCTGTGCATACTATTCCTTACTTTGAAATAGTGCATACAGAGCCAACTTCCTACAGCCTGCCTTTCAAAATCCCTTGATGTCGTTGGTAAATGCTTTCGTTTATCCCGCCTTGGAGACTGACCATGGATTATTGCACAATCTGTTATGTACCTCAGTGTGGCGCACTATTTTTTTTTCTTCTTTGCCCTCCCCACTTAGCGCTCACGGTCATATGTTGTTTCTTCCTGTAAAGAAATGGCTCCCTGTTGCAGTTACCCCCCACTTTTTGCCTGATACTGATGCTGACTTGACTGAGAAGTGTGCTGGGACCTTGCTAACCAGGCCCCAGCACCAGTGTTCTTTCACCTAAAATGTACCATTGTTTCCACAATTGGCACAACCCTGGCACCTAGGTAAGTCCCTTGTAACTGGTACCAAGGGCCCTGATGCAAGGGAAGGTCTCTAAGGGCTGCAGCATGTCTTATGCCACCCTAAGGACCCCTCACTCAGCACAGACACACTGCTTGCCAGCTTGTGTGTGCTGGTGGGGAGAAAATGACTAAGTCGACATGGCACTCCCCTCAGGGTGCCATGCCAGGCTCACACTGCTTGTGGCATAGGTAAGTCACCCCTCTAGCAGGCCTTAAAGCCCTAAGGCAGGGTGCACTATACCACAGGTGAGGGCATAGGTGCATGAGCACTATGCCCCTACAGTGTCTAAGCAAAACCTTAGACATTGTAAGTGCAGGGTAGCCATAAGAGTATATGGTCTGGGAGTCTGTCAAAAACGAACTCCACAGCTCCATAATGGCTACACTGAATACTGGGAAGTTTGGTATCAAACTTCTCAGAATAATAAACCCACACTGGTGCCAGTGTTGGATTTATTAAAAAATGCACACAGAGGGCATCTTAGAGATGCCCCCTGTATTTTACCCAATTGTTCAGTGCAGGACTGACTGGTCTGTGCCAGCCTGCTGCTGAGAGATGAGTTTCTGACCCCATGTGGTGAGGGCCTTTGTGCTCTCTGAGGACAGAAACAAAAGCCTGCTCTGGGTGGAGATGCTTCACACCTCCCCCCTGCAGGAACTGTAACACCTAGCGGTGAGCCTCAAAGGATCAGACTTCGTGTTACAATGCCCCATGGCACTCCAGCTAGTGGAGATGCCCGCCCCCTGGACACAGCCCCCACTTTTGGCGGCAAGTCCAGGAGAGATAATGAGAAAAACAAGGAGGAGTCACTGGCCAGTCAGGACAGCCCCTAAGGTGTCCTGAGCGGAGGTGACTCTGACTTTTAGAAATCCTCCATCTTGCAGATTGAGGATTCCCCCAATAGGAATAGGGATGTGCCCCCCTCCCCTCAGGGAGGAGGCACAAAGAGGGTGTACCCACCCTAAAGGACAGTAGCCATTGGCTACTGCCCTCCCAGACCTAAACACACCCCTAAATTCAGTATTTAGGGGCTCCCCTGAACCTAAGAATTTAGATTCCTGCAACTTACCGAAGAAGAGGACTGGTGAGCTGAAAAACCCCTGCAGAAGAAGAAAGAAGACACCAACTGCTTTGGCCCCAGTCCTACCGGCCTGTCTCCTGCCTTCAAAAGAAAACTGCTCCAGCGACGCTTTCCCTGGGACCAGCGACCTCTGAATCCTCAGAGGACTGCCCTGCTTCCAAGAGACCAAGAAACTCCCGAGAACAGCGGCTCTGTTCAACAAAGACTGCAACTTTGTATCCAGAGGAGCAGATTTAAAGACCCCCTGCAATCCCCGCAAGAAGCGTGAGACTTGCAACACTGCACCCGGCGACTCCGACTCGACTGGTGGAGAACCAACACCCCAGGGAGGACCCTCCGGCGACTCCGAGACCGTGAGTAACCAAAGTTGTCCCCCCTGAGCCCCCACAGCGACGCCTGCAGAGGGAATCCCGAGGCTCCCCCTGACCGCAACTGCCTGTCTCTAAAATCCCGACGGCTGGAAAAGACCCTGCACCTGCAGCCCCCAGCACCTGAAGGATCGGAACTCCAGTGCAGGAGTGACCCCCAGGAGGCCCTCTCCCTTGCCCAGGTGGTGGCTACCCCAAGGAGCCCCCCCCTTGCCTGCCTGCACTGCTGAAGAGACCCCTTGGTCTCCCATTGACTCCCATTGGAAACCCGACGCTAGTTTGCACACTGCACCCGGCCGCCCCCGCGCTGCTGAGGGTGTACTTTTTGTGTGGACTTGTGTCCCCCCCGGTGCCCTACAAAACCCCCCTGGTCTGCCCTCCGAAGACGTGGGTACTTACCTGCTGGCAGACCGGAACCGGGGCACCCCCTTCTCTCCATTGAAGCCTATGCGTTTTGGGCACCACTTTGAACTCTGCACCTGACCGGCCCTGAGCTGCTGGTGTGGTGACTTTGGGGTTGCTCTGAACCCCCAACAGTGGGCTACCTTGGACCCCAATCTGAACCCCGTAGGTGGTTTACTTACCTGCAAAAACTAACATTACTTTACCTCCCCCAGGAACTGTGAAAATTGCACAGTGTCCACTTTTAAAACAGCTAAATGTGTTTTATGTAAAAAGTATATATGCTATTGTAATTATTCAAAGTTCCTAACGTACTTACCTGCAATACCTTTCAAATGAGATATTACATGTAGAATTTGAACCTGTGGTTCTTAAAATAAACTAAGAAAATATATTTTTCTATAACAAAAACCTATTGGCTTGGAATTGTCTCTGAGTGTGTGTTCCTCATTTATTGCCTGTGTGTATGTACAACAAATGCTTAACACTACTCCTTTGATAAGCCTACTGCTCGACCACACTACCACAAAATAGAGCATTAGTATTATCTCTTTTTGCCACTATCTTACCTCTAAGGGGAACCCTTGGACTCTGTGCATACTATTCCTTACTTTGAAATAGTGCATACAGAGCCAACTTCCTACTTTGGTGGATCAGCGGTGGGGTACAAGACTTTGCATTTGCTGGACTACTCAGCCAATACTTGATCACACGACAAATTCCAAAAATTGTCATTAGAAATTGATTTTTGCAATTTGAACTATTTTTCTAAATTCTTAAAAGTCCTGCTAGGGCCTTGCGTTAGTCCCCGTTAGCATTTCTTTTAGAGTTTAAAAGCTTTGTGAAAGTTTGAATTAGAACCTAGAACTAGTTTTAGATTCTTAAAAAGTATTCCAACTTTTAGAAGCATAATGTCTAGTGCAGAGATGAATGTGGAGGAACTCGACCTCACACGTTACCTCCATCTTAAGATGAGGGAGCTAAGGTCACTGCAAAATAAAGAAAATAGCAATGGGCCCCAGACCTTCCAAACTACAGCTCCAGGAGCTTTTGGCAGAGTTTGAAAAGGCCAACCCCTCTGAGGATGGCAACACAGAGGATGAAGATAGTGACTTGGAGGAAAATTCCCACCTACCAGTCCTAACTAGGGAGAACATGGCCACTCCAGCCCTGTCTCCAAATATAGTAGTCAGAGATGCTGCTTCCCTCACAGGAGGGACCAACATCTCTGAAATCACTGTGGATAACTCCAGTGAGAGGACATCCAGTAGCCAGGATGGCCAAAAGATTGGCTTTGGAAAGACAGATCCTAGCCATAGAAAGGGAAAGACAAGAGATGGGCCTAGGACCCATCAATGGTGGCAGCAACTTAAATAGGGTCAGAGATTCTCCTGACATGTTGAAAATCCTTAAAGGGATTGTGACTAAAAAAGAAGATGGTGATGACATCACCAAATGGTTCACAGCTTTTGAGAGGGCTTGTGCAACCAGAAAAGTAAACAGATCTCACTGGGGTGCTCTCCTTTGGGAAATGTTCACTGGAAAGTGTAGGGATAGACTCCTCACACTCTCTGGAAAAGATGCAGAATCTTATGACCTCATGAAGGGTACCCTGATTGAGGGCTTTGGATTCTCCAGTGAGGAGTATAGAATTAGATTCAGGGGGCTCAAAAATCCTCGAGCCAGACCTGGGTTGATTTTGTAGACTACTCAGTGAAAACACTGGATGGTTGGGTAACTGGAAATGAAGTGCATGACTATGTTGGGCTTTATAATTTGTTTATGAAAGAACACATTTTAAGTAACTGCTTCAATGAAAAGTTGCATCAGTATCTGGTAGACCTAGGTCCAATTTCTCCCCAAGAATTGGGAAAGAAGGCAGACCACTGGGTCAAGACTAGGGTAACCAAAACTTCCACTGGGGGTGACCAAAAGAAAGGGGTTACAAAGCCTCCCCAGGAGAAAGTGGGTGACACTAGAAACAAAGAAAAAGAGTCCTCTGTAGGCCCCCAAAAACCAGAACAGGTGGGTGGGCCCCAAGACACAACCCAAAACAAAGGTGGGTACCAGGGTAAGAACTGGGATGCCACTAAGGCATGGTGCCATAACTGTAGACAGACAGGGAACCACACCAAGGACACTTCTTGTCCTAAAAACAAACCCCCTAGCAAAATCCCAGGGGTGGCCAGTGTAGCCATTGGGGATGACTCCTCAGATGAGGAGGTCTTCATAGCCTTCAACTGGAAAAAGGGCCCAACAGGTGAGTTGGAGATTCCAGAGGGAAGTAGACACTTCCACCACCTACTGGTGAATGGAATCCCAGCCACTGCCCTGAGAGACACTTGTGCCAGTCACACTATTGTGCATGACAGGCTGGTGTTCTCAAACCAGTACATCCCAGGTGAGACTGCCAGAGTAAGAGTTAGCCCAGACAGGGTCACTGATAGGCCTGTGGCTTTTGTGCCCATAGAAGTGGGTGGGACTTTTAGCTGGAGAAGGGTGGTAGTCAGTACAGACCTCCCCCTTGATTGTCTCCTTGGAAATGACTACCCAGAGGTTAGTCAGAGCCCAAGAGAGGAACTGGTCCAGTGCCAGTCCTCTCCCAAGGATTCTGGAGGTCCTGCCCCTGCAGTAACTGCAAGCAGGCCCCAGAAGAAAAAGAAAAGAAAACAGTGTAGGAAGGGTGGACAACCTTTAGCCAAGGTTCCAGCAAGCCAAGGCGATTCTGCTCCAGTAGGGGAGAACTCCAAAAGTGGCACTGGTAAAGTCCAACCTGACCCACAAGAAGTCCTGGCTAGTCAGGCAACTGTTAAGCTTGAATGGGTGGCTCCTCAGCTAACAGAAGAAAGAGTGGAAGAAGGGTATTTACTACAAGATGTGGTAACCCCCCACTCTAATACAGCAGACAGGCACCCTGAACCCAAAGAAGCCTGTAACTTAGCTCCTTCCCTTGCAGGTGAAGATCTAAAGGTGTGGTTCTGGGCGCTGACAACTGTCAGTGGCCTCTGCTGGGTGTTAGCCTTTACGGCAGCACTATCCTTGGCATGGTGGTCTGACCCCATGCCAAATAGCAAGTTAGGCCCCCTGACCCTGTTGGTCATGGTGGGGTTACTCCAGCTCTGGGTAACCTCTTTGGGTAAGCTAGGGGTAACCCTGGCTAAAATAAGATTAGCAGAGGTGGATACCTCTAACCCCAAAATAGAGAGAATGGGTGGAGACAATAAAGACACAGACAAGAGGCAATTCAGACTAGGTCCGATCACTGTGGAAGTGGGTCAGTTGCCCAGAGGGAATGACCTGAACAGGAGGATGTAAGGCAGAGTAGGCCCTGCAACAAACCAGCCTATTTCCTCTACTCTTCCTCGCCTGACAGACTAGGAAGACTCTCCCAGCTTTGGCTGAGTCTCCTGGCCTGTGGGCTGGGGGGCTTGTGTAAAGAAATGGCTCCCTGTTGCAGTTACCCCCCACTTTTTGCCTGATACTGATGCTGACTTGACTGAGAAGTGTGCTGGGACCCTGCTAACCAGGCCCCAGCACCAGTGTTCTTTCACCTAAAATGTACCATTGTTTCCACAATTGGCACAACCCTGGCACCTAGGTAAGTCCCTTGTAACTGGTACCCCTGGTACCAAGGGCCCTGATGCAAGGGAAGGTCTCTAAGGGCTGCAGCATGTCTTATGCCACCCTAGGGACCCCTCACTCAGCACAGACACACTGCTTGCCAGCTTGTGTGTTCTGGTGGGGAGAAAATGACTAAGTCGACATGGCACTCCCCTCAGGGTGCCATGCCAGGCTCACACTGCTTGTGGCATAGGTAAGTCACCCCTCTAGCAGGCCTTAAAGCCCTAAGGCAGGGTGCACTATACCACAGGTGAGGGCATAGGTGCATGAGCACTATGCCCCTACAGTGTCTAAGCAAAACCTTAGATATTGTAAGTGCAGGGTAGCCATAAGAGTATATGGGCTGGGAGTCTGTCAAAAACAAACTCCACAGCTCCATAATGGCTACACTGAATACTGGGAAGTTTGGTATCAAACTTCTCAGAATAATAAATCCACACTGATGCCAGTGTTGGATTTATTAAAAAATGCACACAGAGGGCATCTTAGAGATGCCCCCTGTATTTTACCCAATTGTTCAGTGCAGGACTGACTGGTCTGTGCCAGCCTGCTGCTGAGAGACGAGTTTCTGACCCCATGTGGTGAGGGCATTTGTGCTCTCTGAGGACAGAAACAAAAGCCTGCTCTGGGTGGAGATGCTTCACACCTCCCCCCTGCAGGAACTGTAACACCTAGCGGTGAGCCTCAAAGGCTCAAGCTTCGTGTTACAATGCCCCAGGGCACTCCAGCTAGTGGAGATGCCCGCCCCCTGGACACAGCCCCCACTTTTGGTGGCAAGCCCAGGAGAGATAATGAGAAAAACAAGGAGGAGTCACTGGCCAGTCAGGACAGCCCCTAAGGTGTCCTGAGCGGAGGTAACTCTGACTTTTAGAAATCCTCCATCTTGCAGATGGAGGATTCCCCCAATAGGAATAGGGATGTGCCCCCTGCCCTCAGGGAGGAGGCACAAAGAGGGTGTACCCACCCTAAAGGACAGTAGCCATTGGCTACTGCCCTCCCAGACCTAAACACACCCCTAAATTCAGTATTTAGGGGCTCCCCTGAACCTAAGAATTTAGATTCCTGCAACTTACCGAAGAAGAGGACTGGTGAGCTGAAAAACCCCTGCAGAAGAAGAAAAAAGACACCAACTGCTTTGGCCCCAGTCCTACCGGCCTGTCTCCTGCCTTCAAAAGAAAACTGCTCCAGCGACGCTTTCCCTGGGACCAGCGACCTCTGAATCCTCAGAGGACTGCCCTGCTTCCAAGAGACCAAGAAACTCCTGAGAACAGCGGCTCTGTTCAACAAAGACTGCAACTTTGTATCCAGAGGAGCAGATTTAAAGACCCCTGCAATCCCCGCAAGAAGCGTGAGACTTGCAACACTGCACCCGGCGACCCCGACTCAACTGGTGGAGATCCAACACCTCAGGGAGGACCCTCCGGCGACTCCAAGACCGTGAGTAACCAAAGTTGTCCCCCCTGAGCCCCCAAAAGCGACGCCTGCAGAGGGAATCCCGAGGCTCCCCCTGACCGCGACTGCCTGACTCTAAAATCCCGACGGCTGGAAAAGACCCTGCACCCGCAGCCCCCAGCACCAGAAGGATCGGAACTCCAGTGCAGGAGTGACCCCCAGGAGGTCCTCTCCCTTGCCAAGGTGGTGGCTACCCCGAGGAGCCCCCCCCCCCTTGCCTGCCTGCACTGCTGAAGAGACCCCTTGGTCTCCCATTGACTCCCATTGGAAACCCAACGCTAATTTGCACACTGCACCCGGCCGCCCCCGCGCTGCTGAGGGTGTACTTTTTGTGTGGACTTGTGTCCCCCCCGGTGCCCTACAAAACCCCCCTGGTCTGCTCTCCGAAGACGCGGGTACTTACCTGCTGGCAGACCGGAACCGGGGCACCCCCTTCTCTCCATTGAAGCCTATGCGTTTTGGGCACCACTTTGAACTCTGCACCTGACCGGCCCTGAGCTGCTGGTGTGGTGACTTTGGGGTTGCTCTGAACCCCCAACGGTGGGCTACCTTGGACCCCAATCTGAACCCCGTAGGTGGTTTACTTACCTGCAAAAACTAACATTACTTTACCTCCCCCAGGAACTGTGAAAATTGCACTGTGTCCACTTTTAAAACAGCTAAATGTTTTATGTAAAAATTATATATGCTATTGTAATTATTCAAAGTTCCTAAAGTACTTACCTGCAATACCTTTCAAATGAGATATTACATGTAGAATTTGAACCTGTGGTTCTTAAAATAAACTAAGAAAAGATATTTTTCTATAACAAAAACCTATTGGCTTGGAATTGTCTCTGAGTGTGTGTTCCTCATTTATTGCCTGTGTGTATGTACAACAAATGCTTAACACTACTCCTTTGATAAGCCTACTGCTCGACCACACTACCACAAAATAGAGCATTAGTATTATCTCTTTTTGCCACTATCTTACCTCTAAGGGGAACCCTTGGACTCTGTGCATACTATTCCCTACTTTGAAATAGTGCATACAGAGCCAACTTCCTACACTTCCACTTCCTTGTTTTCGGGCATCTTGCTGTTTCTTTGCAATGTCTGTGGGGTCTTTTTTATTTATTTATTTTTGCAGTTTTTTGTAGCACAAAGTCGACGCGAAGGTATTGGATCACTTGTTTTCTTCTTTTTTTTTTTGCAGTTTTTTATAGCACAAACTCCATACAAACGGATTCCAGCACTTTACATGAGCATCAGTTACATTACACAAGAACACATTAATTTATGGTAGCAAGTAATTTGCCCTGAATCGCAGGATGTTGAGCCGGCGCCGAGACTCGAACCGTATTCCCCAGCTTCATTGTCCTTATGCCACATCTTCTCCCCTAGGGTTCTTTGTCTGGTGCGTGTTGGGACAGTCTGGGAATAACTTTTTTTAACATAGCGCTTGGTAATACAGGTTCTGCCATTTCATAGCACTGCAAACCAGGTGCCATTCTTAATAAAATTGCTATAATTCATTTGCATCAACCTTGAAAAAGCTATATCAGGGTCGTAATCTGTGACATTCTCATTTTGTCAAGACCTCTGCAGTGGGTGCATTAACCAACTGACTTACGTAGAGCTTAACTCTAGGCATTAGCTCGTGCTCTTGATAACCTCCTCAGGGTCACCAACCAAGCACGTAGGTTAGTTCTAGGCAAGAAGTTGGGTAAAGGTGTTGTCTCCAGTTGTGACTGTTGGCAGGGTCGCAGGATTACTTCTGGAATTCTTAGAGAATTCCAAAATCGCCCCCTTAATGTAGGAGTAAATTTAAGACTGTAGGTTTTTAGTGAATGTGGCCCCTTGTATCCAAAAAAAACACACACAAGCGTATAACAACTGGAGGAGCCATGACTCCAAGCCAGGTGGCAGCCCAATGCCCCCCTCCTTCCTGTATATATTTATGTTACTGTTTCACTTCTGTAATTCTAACTTGCCATTTACCATTAAGCCGGTAATTTGTGGTCAGACAGTCTTTGTTTGCTTCTGTACAAAGAATTGTGGCCTAATTTGCTAGTTGCATGTCTTTGCATTCTGAAATAGTCATCTGCGGCTCGGGCTGCAAAGCCATGGCTGCTTCACAGCATCTTTTCATTTCATAATTCATATGGGTTTTCTTTTCAAATATTTTAAACTCTGGCTTTTTCTGAACAACTAATATATATATATATATATATATATATATATATATATATATATATTCTAAACAACTAATAAACCATAAAAACCAAAAGGAAAACCTTACCTTAAAATTAGTTGTTCAGGCAATTGTTATTCAGACACAGTAGTTGTTCAGACAGTAGTTGTTCAGTACTTAGTTGTAGAGACTTTTTAGTTGTTTAGCAGTAGTGGTTCAGGCAAGTAGTGGTTTAGACCTAGTTGTTCAGGATGTTTCCCATCAAAACATGTTCCTCCAGCTCCTTACAGGTAGGCAGAGCCAAGGCCCATCTCTAGTGATCCACACATAATTGCTTGGCGACAGATGCGCCATCAAGCTAGACCATAAAAATGTGAGTTGAAAAATGTCAAGAAACTTATACATTCATATAGATATAGCACATACATACTACTGGATACATGGCCCACCAGCCTTGGAGATATGGCTGTAGCTAATCTGAAGGTCCTTCCTTTAGACTGGTAGAGGTTTCCCAATCTGCAGCATTGCGTTACCCAAAGCGAAGCAGCTTCAAATACCAGGATAACTGCATGATAGCCATTAAGTACTACAGTATCCCAACGTATTCACAAGCTTATCAGCTAGTGAAAAGGAATGTGTCCTAATTAAACAATTGAGGGCCCACTAATTCTTGTGTAGGCCCATCAGCCTTGCTTGGGTACTGGTAACACTGGGCTAGCCCATGGACTGCTAAGGCACAAAATGAGGCTTGCATTTTGACTGCCACAGGCTAAGGCACTCCTGGATCCACTCTGCCATCCTCTGTTGCTTGCTCTGCACAACCAAGCTGTCTCTTTTGTGTCATAGACACAGACTTGAGTCAACTGCTTACATCAGGCCGGTGAGGGGCTAATTGTCCTTTTCAGTCCCATCAGGGACTGCAAGCAGTGCTACCAAGTACTCACTGTGAAGAATGAGCTTCAATCAATTTACGTAGAACATCCTTCAGAGGCCGGTGGGGCACCATTACCAATCTTCATAATTTTGTAGGGGAGACCAATCATCGTCAAAATCTAGGAGCAAATTGGTTCGAGGATGAGGCCTTTCTGACCATCCAGGAAACCAGCAAGAGTAGCCAAATGGTCAATTGGTTCCCAATTCAGTTCATGGCTGGCATGTAGGTTTCCCATCAGTTTGTGCATGAGTTGAGCTATCTTTTAAGGTAGGCCAGTGTTGGCTCTAGGGTTTGCCCACTTCTCACCAAAGTGGGCAGGCCATGTGTCTGTTATCTGTGGAGGGCTTTCAAGGGGCTTAACCTTACTTCCTCTGGGCCCATACTGTAGGCATAGTGAAAACATGGTAAGATGATGTCCCAGTATTCAATGCCCTCCATCACCTTGCCCTGGTGTGACCTTCGGTATTACTAGTCAGCTAATTCTGCATATTCTCTCTACATCTTGACTCATACTGGTCCAGTAGAAGAGACAGGTCAGCCTTGCTTTAATTTCCACAATACCAGTGTGCCACCAAAGGTTAACTTTTGGGCCTAAAGCATCAGGAAATATTAGTATACCAGGGGAATGGCTTGCATGTTGCTAGTACTTTGCTGAAGGTTGAGGAGTTCTCTAAAACAAAGTCCTTTTGCTAAGCCACATAGAACTGACCTGCTTCCTCATTGAACTGGTACACAGCCTGCTTACTCTGGTCAACCAGTGTAGGGCATTTTGACTGGGCTAAACTCTTCCTTGGAAGGCTCTGTGGACTCTAACACGGTCTCCATTAGGATGCGCAGCCTCCCCTCCTTCTGTACAGGAGGTAAGGATGAACATGTGTACATGGCGACTGCTGGGGTCTGACACTTAGGCTTACCCTTTTGAGGCCTCTCCTATTCTGGGTGTAGCCTTTTAGTCGTTAGCAAGCAGTGGTCAATGTGAGATCTAGTCAGAACTGCTGCTGCCAGCCCAGTACTTTGTCCAACAAGCACTCTATTCATCTGTACTCCCTGATCCCTACCACCAAAGGTGCCATCTTGAATTGTACTTGTAACACCCCTTCTATCAGGGAGGAGGTAAAGACATGGTTACAAGAACAATGTTCAGCCAACATATTTCTCATTAAAGGGGAATTTCCTGGTGGCAATCAACTGTTTTTCCACCATGGTGATTAGCGATCCATTTAAGCAGTCTGCTAACATCTATTGTTCTTCAGAGGTACTCACCACACTGCCTATGGATCTATTTGCTACTCACCAGTGGCTACCATGGACAGCTCTGCTGTTTCCTTAACACATCCGTCAGAGGTGGAAAGCAAACAGCCAATCTCAGGAGAATATGATCCTTAGTTGAACAGTAGTTGTTGATGTGCTCTTCCTTGCCACACCTGTGGAAACCGTTGCCTGTTTTCTAAAACATTTTTGATTAAAGAACTTTCACAGAAAGGAACGAAAAAATGGCATGCTATTGACTCAGTTGGAAAGTCGCACCCAGTCTGGAACTCCTCTTTCATGCAAGAAACTTCCTGTAGCTCCCATATCTTGAGTGTGGCGCGAGCTCTGTGACGTGACCCTTAATTTAAGCCTCAACTAGTGTGGCCCACGCTGCTTGCTTTAGAGATTTGTAATCAAAAGGTACCAGCAGCATCTCTGCAGGCTCCAGCCAATTAACCCAAGTGCTTCTCTTCCATTCCTTTTGCACTTCACTGTGCTCTCCTGTGTAAAGGCGCTAGGATTCATGGGCTCTAAAGTTCCAGTTCAAGCTGCTGCTTCAGAGTTCTAGGTTTGTTACCAGCTGGAAGATCAAAGTATGATTAATTAGCCAGTCAGTTTTTGAATCAGTTTGATGCTTTGCTCACATTGGTGTTTTGCACCTGAAGAATGCATCTGGATCTAGCGCGTCTTCTGCAGACATACGAAGTGTTACAGTACTATGAAGTTGGCAACGTGGCACAGCGTGCAAGGCTCATCTAGTTCCTTGCTGGTTGGTTAGGGACTGTAAATTCTTTTTTTGGCTCTCAGTATTTTTAGAAACCAGCACTCTGTTTTCTCCTCAAGGCATGATGTCGGTGGTGACTATTCCACGAAGACGTTCGGTCGTGATGTGCAGAAACACTTACATATTTTGTATCACTGTTTAAAATGAATTACTTTGGCAATAGATCAGTGCCTTACTGCCTGATTCGAGACCTGATTGTGGGTCAGACACCCGGGAACTGCAGGCATATCAAGTGCATTTGAGCATGTATGAAATGACTTAAGCAAGTTGCTGATGGCATTACCAGGCCATTAATTCCCACAAGGAGAGGTAGTGTCTTGGCACTTACAAAAACAAACAGTGGGTGTTGAAGCCCTGCGTGCTGATCCCCGTTTCACTCATGGGCTTTTACTCCACCTATTCGCACTCACAACATTCTGTATACAGGATTCCACCGTATGCCTTCAGTGTTTACTGGGAAACAGACTGCCACCATTGACTTTGTTTACTACGCAGCACCATGTCGAGGTTCATGAGTAACTTTCACAAATGGTAGATGTACCATCCAGAGACGACAGTGCCTCATGAACGAGATTCTACCTAGCAAGTGTCCAGCTGTTTATTGACTGCGTGCAGGCTGACAGAAATGTCCCAGGTAAGACTTGCGGTAGGCCCTGGTCCCGGGGACCGCAAGCCCACTAGTATGAGATACAGTTCAAGAGTTTAAGTATAAAAGAAGAGACTAGCCCAGTAACCTGTGGTTCACTTGGGATTTTGTAGTGTATAGAGCATATGGTTCTCTATTGTGGTTTAAATCGTATATGTAACACATTTGTAGTGCCAGTACAAGCAAAACCGAAACAACAAATCTAAAAAAACAGTTTAACAGTCAGTATGGATAATTTTCAGGAGCACTGTATCCCGCACACAAATATCAATAAATTATTCTGTCAAACAGTTCTTACAATGGGTACTTTAAAATAAGTGGAAAAAAAAGTGAAAAGCGGCGCAGTGCTTTGGGTTATCATACATGCTTGAAATGTAAAGAAAATCACACATGTAATGTTCCGCAAAAAATGGCTACGGTTATTAAAATTGTTAAATTCTATGGTGAAGAACGATATTAGCTATTTCCTCCAGTCCGGATGGCACAGTGGCATACACGAGTTGCAGCATCCCAATATTTCAGACTGCTTAGATAAACCTGACAGGGTGTTCAGAAATGGTGTAATAGGACACTGGGGAAGCAACCATTCAAGACCAACGGGAGATCCCAAGTAAGTAGTCCTTGTGGAGGAACTCTGGCAGCAGCGCATTGATTAGATGTGTGACCAGTCAAAGTCTTGGGAAGGTGAATCGCACATCACACTCCGTGCAACAAATCAGGGGTGTGTGTGTAAAGACGCAGAACACATCCAGGCAGACAAGGCAGTTCTGCTTATCTGCCTCATCTCATCTCCAAATGGTTCAACTTTCCCTTATAGTCTCCACCCTTAGGTTACTCCTTTTAGTTGCTAACGTCATCATCTATCTTCCCAGTTCCCGTATTTCCCTTTTGCGGAACAATATAGAAACCTTCCCAAAGAACCCTATTTTGCTTTGTTAGTAAATATCTGGTTATTGTTACCATATATACTTATTCAGTAGATGCTGTGCTTGTCTAGGTGAATAAGTTCGGTTTTCCCGGTCTCCACAAACCTGCTCAAACCATGTTTGATAAAATAAGTGTGAAAGTCCTCCCATTCTAGCTTGTATGTTGGCATTGGTCATCTGGGATGCACTAAGGGGCATATTTATACTCCGTTTGCGCCGAATTAGCGTCGTTTTTTTCGACGCAAAACTAACGCCATATTTATACTTTGGCGTTAGACGCGTCTAGCGCCAAAGTATGGGCAAATAGCGTCATTTTTTTGCGTGAACGCCTTCCTTGCGATAATGAGATGCAAGGAAGGCGTTCCCGTCTAAAAAAATGACGGCGACGCAAATGCGTCGTATTTATACTCCCGGGCAAAAATCACGCCCGGGAGTGGTCGGGTCAAAAAACCCCGCATTTGCGCCACTTTTTAACGCCTGGGTCAGGGTAGGCGTTAAGGGGCCTGTGGGCTCAAAATGAGCCCACAGGTGCCCTCCCCTGCCCCCAGGGACCCCCCCCTGCCACCCTTGCCCACCCCAGGAGGACACCCAAGGATGGAGGGACCCATCCCAGGGACATTCAGGTAAGTTCAGGTAAGTATACATTTTTTTTTTTTTTTTTTTTGGGTGGCATAGGGGGGCCTTATTTGTGCCCCCCTACATGCCACTATGCCCAATGACCATGCCCAGGGGACATAAGTCACCTGGGCATGGCCATTGGGCAAGGGGGCATGACTCCTGTCTTTACTAAGACAGGAGTCATGTAAATGGCGTCTGGGCGTCGTTAAAAATGGCGCAAATCGGGTGGAGGCGATTTTTTGCGTCAACCTGACTTGCACCATTTTTAAGATGCCCTAGCGCCACTTTTCCCAACGCCGGCGCTGCCTGGTGTACGTGGTTTTTTTCCACGCACACCAGGCAGCGCCGGTCTGCTTGCGCCGGCTAACGCCATTCAATAAATACGGCGCCCGCATGGTGCTTCAGAATGACGTTAGCCGGCGCAAAATTTTTCGACGCTAAACTGCGTTTGCGCAGTTTAGCGTCAAAAAGTATAAATACGGGCCTAAATGTTCTATGCATGTCAACCTCTCTCCAAATTACTAACAAAATGTCTTAGTGAGCTCCAGCAGGATCAGTGTATGAGGCGTTGCATGTCATCTCTGAACCTGCTTCTTCCGTTAGCTTCCACTTACTGCAACATTGCTGTGCTCAATTGGCTTGAGAACTCTGAAGCTTCTCTGTCTCCCATATATCCTCATGCTTTGTGTAGAAAATAGGTTATCAGTTGGCTAGGATGCAAGCCCTTCCCAAGTAATAAGTTAGTTCCAAAGCACCAGTTTAATAAAATAAACTTCGGATCAACACCTTGTAGCTATGGCACTGAGCAGACAGGCTTATCTTAAGGAAATGTTTGTGAAGTATTTAGCAGTATCAAAACAATTAAAAAGTCAACACAACACAACAAAAATCCCACAACCAATTTCTAAAATAAATAAAAAATGTAATAAGACAGAAAAATGATTGAAAATCACTCAGGGTAACTAGATATTTTAAAAAAACTTTAGAGCTGAGAGATGAGAAAAGGTGAAGCCCAAATAAGAAGTTGTTGTTTGCAGACCTAGATGCAATTTCAGGCTGACCTTGATGGAGCGGAGGACAGTTACCCCAAGCGGGTCTTAGTGATCAACACTTTTACTTTCTGATTTGGTCTACTTTTTGAAAGTTAAAAACCTCCAGCGGGGGAAGTTGAAAGATATTTCCAGTAACATCCACTCAAATCCAGATGCATATTTGCTGAGGTCCATCTGAAGCCACTGGTTTTGGTGGGGAAAATACAAATTTCACACCCATCGAAGTATTCTCATCGTCCAGATACTTTTCACGCATTTGCCTGGTCAAGATTTCTACCTTTGAGCCTAGGGCCAGATTACGATCTTGGCGGATGGGACACTCAGTCACAAATGTGAGGGATATCCCGTACGGCATATTACAAATTCCTTAGGATATAATGGAACTTGCAGTATGGCAGACAGCATATCTGTCACATTTGTGAAGGAGTATCCCATCCACCAAGATTATAATCAAGCCTTTAGTCTTTTTTTTTTTTTGGGAGCTCAAAAACCTCAAGTGGGGCAAGTCTCGAACTTTATCTGATGAAGTCCTCTTGCAATGTAATACCTTTGCCACAAGGTCCTACTGAAGTTCTGGTGGTCTTGGAGGTCCCACTTTTTTTAAACATTCTAGAAAAGCTCCTATTGTTTACTTGTCCCAGGAGCTAAGAGACAGCACTTTTTTTTTTATACAAACTTTATTGTTTTTTATGAGTAAACATTACAGGAGTCCTGGGTGTAACAACAAAGCACAACGTCATTATATCCCAGCAAAAGTATCGGAGCAATGTTATTACAATGCATTATGACATTGTTCGACAAAATTATACTCTGTCAAAATCTAACAACTCCGTTTCTATAACCCCGCCTCCTGGTTCTCCAGCAACAACAAAATACTGGCTGTGTCTATAAGAAGTTATCTGTTTATACTGGAAGAGTAGAATAGGGGTAGCTGATTAGTACTTAAATGGCAAGTTATGTGCATCCTAGATATTAATACTCTTATGGGGTATCAGTTCACCTGAAGGTATTGAGTGTAAATTGAACCGCTAGATTTTACTACATGTGCATGTATATCAGTGTGCTGGTCCTTGTGCCATGAAGCCTTCCAAAAGTAAATCCCATCCCATTAAAATGGGTGTTTTGCGATGTCCTTTAAACTCTTCCAGTAGGAGAGCTCGACTCTCTGTGAGGGCCCATCGTTGTACCTCCTCCCGTTATTCCTCAGCTCTAGGGGGCACTGTTGACTTTCTCCTCCTGGTAAGCAGATGTTTTGCCAGCAATAATGCTAGTTTTGTAAATCTCTGTTCCACTGAGCCCCGTGGTCAAATGGGCATGCACAGTATACAATGTTTCTGGGTTATGCCTGTTCGTGAGGCCTGTCACTTCTCTAAATATGTTGTTTATTCCGGCCCAGTAGGCTAACAGCCGATGGCATGCCCACAGCATGTGAAGCAAATCCGCTCTGCAGCGGGGGAAGACAGAATTATCCGTCGGGTATATCCCGTTGATGTGGTGAGGGGTTAGATATGCCCTATGTAGGATGGTAAATTGGATACATTTAGTGTTACTTGACGCCTTACTAGGGTATGCAAGAACCATCTCCCAGTCCTTACCAGAGAATGTTTTGGCTAAGCCAGATTCCCATTTTTCACATAGTGGGACCAAAGGGACCATGAGTTAGAGAGCCATCTAAATAAATGTTGACTCTAGCCCATTATATAGAGTGTCTTTAGTAATTCGTGGGTCAGGGGTTCCTGATCATCTGGTGCCCATCGTGTTCATACTAATCTAAGGATGCTTGTGTGTGTATGGAAGAAGTGTTTGTGAGGTTGTGTGTGTTTATCAAATCCTCGTGTAATCAGAGAGCCATCTGCAATCTCCCACCGGTGCTACCCCCTCCTGCTCCCACGTGCCAGTCTGCATTTTGTTAATGTGCCAGACAGGGTGGGGAGGCCCTGTAGGGGGATATTTTGGGCATATGGTGCCCAAACTGCCATGTATTGTTTTGGTAGTTTCCAATATTTTAGTGCTATGCTCAGTATAAGCAGCGGTGAAGGCAGTGGTTGCTTGTCCAAGTGTAACAGGTGATGTAGCTGGCCCTGTTCTAGTTGTGTCTCGGTGTAATCTATTTCAAATAGGTTATGACCAACTAACCAGTAGGAGAGCCATTATAATTGCCTGGCAATGCAGTATGCCTTAAAATTAGGAGCCCCCATTCCACCCTGGTCTGTGACGAGTCGCATTTTGGCTAGCTTAATTCTGTCATGCCTTTGCTCCTATATGAGATCCGTTAAAATGGTATTCAAGTACTGAAAGGTGGCCGCAGGCATGTTGATTTGTAAGTTTATGAAACGGTAGTGTAGACGCAGCAACATCACCATTTTGGACAGGGCCACTTGTCCGGCCACCGATATCGGCAGGGTGATCCAAAAAGCCACTTGCGATTTAAGTGCCGTTATTGTCTCCGACAGGTTAAGAGCTCTCTAACTGTTCAGTATATCTGGATACTAAGATATTGAAAGGTAAAAAGGGCTACTGGATTATCTTTATCCCCGAAGTGCATTATGGGATCCATGCAGTTGCCAGCAAAGGAGGACACCCACAATTTGTTGGGGTTAATGTGGAGACCTGAAAAATCCCCAAAAAGTAGTAAATAGGCAGGCCAATTCAGTATGTGTTTCCCAGAGGTCTCTAAGGTAGAACATCATATCATCTGCGTAAAGGGAGACTGTGCGATCCACTCTGCCAATTCGTATCCCTTTGTGTGTCATTTCTTGACAGATTACTTGGGTTATTGGTTCTATTGCCAAGATAAACAGGAGCTGGGAAAGGGGACAGCCTTGTGGCGGGCCTTGCCATATTGGGTATGTTTGGGATATGTGCAGACCTGTATGTGCCCCAGCAGTGGGGGATGTGTATAATAGTTGACCTACGGGACAACACTTATGGACCAGAACTTGTGCCAGAAGAGGCTACCAGCAGCATCCAGACTGGGTCATGTTGCAGTTGGTTTGTTGGTCACTCTAGGAAAATACTTCTTGCAGCTTGTTGTGTCCCGGTAGCTACACGGGTCAGCTATCTGATCCCTGAGGTCTACTTCATATTTCTGGGTACAAGTGGGAGCAGGTCCCACCCTTCAGATTCCCTCACAGGCCACAAACAGCAGGTTCAGTTCTCTTCTATTCTTCTACAGATCCAGTTGTGCTTTGAGGAGCTGTGTGGTGAGGTGTCCCTTTTGTACAATCCACTAACTAATGGGTAGAGGAGACTCCTGGGCACTCCCAAACTAATTGGCAAAATGTTTTCAGAACACTCTCCCCTTTTGCAGCACATCCAGTTTGCCTTACTGCAGACTATTTCAAAGTCCCCTATTTTTAGTGAAATCCAACAGGGCATAACCCTTCTGCCCCTGGTGGCTCAGCCAGGGGTATATATACGGAAATGAGCAATCCTGCTCCTCTTCAGCCACACCAATCTGGTTTGGGACTAGCTTCACCTCCCACTGATGAGGAGCCAGGATGACTACATTTGACTGTTGGATTAAATGACCTCTCTTCCTCTGGTCTCACTTTTTACATTTAACCATGAATAGGCAGGCTTCATCCTTGTCCCTTTCAAGTTTGTGAAGTTCTGGAGCCCTCCCATCTGCCTTTTCAGAGAGACAATGAGTCACATACCTCATACTAGTCTTCCTGCCAAATGGCCAAGCCATTGTTTCTGCTCTGAGAGCAGTTTTTTCATACCAGCTGCTGCAGACAAGCTAATACTAATCGGGTTACTGGAGCTTCAGGCAGGCAAAATAGCTTAAAAAAAATTACTTTTCCTGTATATTCATCAAAAATCCAACTTCACCACAGAATTGGATTTTTTCTAAATACATTTCTATACAAAGTGGTTGAATTGACTGTAGCTTAAACCAAAGCTTTAACTTTTTTTATGGCATAAGCCATTACCCTTCATAGTGAAAATAGTTCTTAATGCAATTATTAGAACATGCTAACACTAACAGGGAAAGGGTAGGAATGTTCTGGCGCACAGTGGGCTGTTTAGCGCCAAAGTAGGCATCTTTGCACTATGGTGCAAGTGTGCCTGCAGGATTGTTTTTATGCAGAGTACCGATACCACGGCATCAAGTCAGCATTTTAAGTCACATATTGATGTGAGCGTGCATCTCATTTCTACACTGCGGCACATGCTAACGTGATGGCAACTTCACACTGGTAGGTCACGCACCACGGTAGAGCAACGTGTGACGTCACCCTCCAGGTAGCTGTGGGCGGGAAGGAAGGGAAGCCCTTTAAAAAGCACAATTTGCTCTGGTTTTCCCTGCCTTCGTTGCCAGCGCAGCAGGACAGAAAACAAAGAGCCATCGAATTCCACCCACGGGCAGGTAGAGAAGAGCACCTGCGTGAAGCAGGATTGCCACCAGCGCCGGTCAGACCCAGCGAGGAACCTTCTGCTACTCCGACACATAGGTAAGTGCCCTGCACGCCGCGTCCGCCCCAATCTACCTGTGCCTAAGACAATTGAATGTGTCCCTGTGTACTGCATGGGTGGCTGCAGCGTTTCACCCCGGGGCTCATGCAATCCTGGGTTCCAGTGGCGCCAAAGAAGAAATTCCTTCACTCTGCTCTGCCTCTGATTGCAGCATCGGTTCTGGGCTCAGTGTAGTGCGGGTATGGCTGGTACCTCTGTTCCTGCGGCAGACTCCATGCGGCAGCTGCCTCTGCTCTTGTAAAGCGCCCCAATAACTTCAGAGCGAGTTTGCTTTATATAAAACTGCATAACAAGTACCGCACAGCACCCACTCTGACACCTATATTTACATTTTATTAATGCTGTACCAAACTGTATTTTCAACACGTAGTTGAATGCCAAATCATTATAAAAGAGCTCAGCCAAGGCAGATGACGAACTCACTAGTTCTTTGTAGCTATAGGTCCCAAAGTTGATACACACGTTACAGAAGCATTTGATCAGTATGAGTTCCTCAGCTTTGAAGCGCATCCTACAGCAGAGACGTTTCAAGGCCTGGGCAAAGTGGGCTCTGGCCCAGGGTCCCAGCCCCTCAGGCCCCCCCTTGTAGAGCTAGCTCTGTTCTGCAGAGAGCTTTGCCCTGATGACCTTGAATAATTCTTTTAACAGATTATTTGAAATACCATTTTCGTTTAATGTATTTTTAATGTGGGTGATGTGAGAGTGTATTTCAGACATTCAGCCAGAGATTTTGTTTGTCTCATGCAACATCCATAAAAAAAGATCAGCACAGGACCTCACATATGAGAAATAGTAGGGTGTCACAGAGGTTATTTGCAGTAATACTAGTAACCTGCTGCCGTGTTAAAATATTGAAAACACGTCACTATCCATGAATATTAGATGTAAACACATTTAGAATTTGGACCAGTGTGCCTGTGCACTGAGAGTGACCTGGCCAAAAAGACCATGAAAGACCTGAAAGTGAATCATAAACTCAATACTTTTCCAAACAGGGGCCCTCAAAATACACTTGGCCCATGGCCCCCAAAATACTTGAGATATGTCTCAATGTCTCTCTCTCTCAAGCAGCCCTCTGACCTTAGTTTGTAAACCAGGTAGGAGGTGTTGCTGCACTGTGCTGAGTTATTCATTGAAGGTACAGAGGGTAGACTGTCAGAGGTTTCAGGGGGTAGCGAAGCAGTACACTAAGGGTACATATGCGGAGGGTAGAGATGCAGTGCACTGAGGGTGCAGAGATACCAGATGGTAGAGATGCAGTGCCCGGAGGGTGAGAAGGCAGAGATGTTACAAGGTAGAGATGCAGTGCAGTGAGTGATCAGAAAAGAGATGTCAGAGGGTACCAAAGGATATAAGAGACCACATGGACCATGGCACCAAGTGATGCTTGGGAGCAGATCCAAGACAACTGGAGGGTACAGATTCAGGAAATGCAGAAGATCCAGGTACAAAGAAAGTACTGAGAAATGGGCATCTGTGGGCAGATGATAAGTTATCCAGGGGGGCATAGGGGCAAGGTACGAGAGATTAGAGAAGAGTATAAGGGTACATAGGTTATATACATTTTTTTGCACAGGCAAACTTCACATATGCAACATTTGAAAGAGAATGTTAAAATTATCCCTAATATTTGCAAGGGTACCAACGATACATTACATATTGAAGCAATTTGTCATAATTTGCAGCAAATACAATTCTTGAGCCCTTTAAATGTTTGCCATTAGTCCTGCATCTAGCCATCCTCCTTCCCATGCCCTCCAGGGGACAACTCAATTTGATGAGTGTAAGGAAATGCCTCCTTGGCATGGTTACCTCCTGACTTTTTGCCTTTGCTGATGCTATGTTTTGAATTGAAAGTGTGCTGAGGCCTGCTAACCAGGCCCCAGCACCAGTGTTCTTTCCCTAACCTGTACTTTTGTATCCACAATTGGCACACCCTGGCATCCAGGTAAGTCCCTTGTAACTGGTACCTCTGGTACCAAGGGCCCTGATGCCAGGGAAGGTCTCTAAGGGCTGCAGCATGTCTTATGCCACCCTGGAGATCCCTCACTCAGCACAGACACACTGCTTACCAGCTTGTGTGTGCTAGTGAGAACAAAATGAGTAAGTCGACATGGCACTCCCCTCAGGGTGCCATGCCAGCCTCTCACTGCCTATGCAGTATAGGTAAGACACCCCTCTAGCAGGCCTTACAGCCCTAAGGCAGGGTGCACTATACCATAGGTGAGGGCACCAGTGCATGAGCACTGTGCCCCTACAGTGTCTAAGCCAAACCTTAGACATTGTAAGTGCAGGGTAGCCATAAGAGTATATGGTCTGGGAGTCTGTCAAACACGAACTCCACAGCACCATAATGGCTACACTGAAAACTGGGAAGTTTGGTATCAAACTTCTCAGCACAATATATGCACACTGATGCCAGTGTACATTTTATTGTGAAACACACCCCAGAGGGCACCTTAGAGGTGCCCCCTGAAACTATATCCAACTATCTGTGTAGGCTGACTGGTTCCAGCAGCCTGCCACACTAGAGACATGTTGCTGGCCCCATGGGGAGAGTGCCTTTGTCACTCTGAGGCCAGTAACAAAGCCTGCACTGGGTGGAGATGCTAACACCTCCCCCAGACAGGAGCTGTAACACCTGGCGGTGAGCCTCAAAGGCTCACCCCTTTGTTCCAGCACCGCAGGACACTCCAGCTAGTGGAGTTGCCCGCCCCCTCCGGCCACGGCCCCCACTTTTGGCGGCAAGGCCGGAGAAAATAATGAGAACAACAAGGAGGAGTCACTGGCCAGTCAGGACAGCCCCTAAGGTGTCCTGAGCTGAAGTGACTCTAACTTTTAGAAATCCTCCACCTTCAGATGGAGGATTCCCCCAATAGGATTAGGGATGTGCCCCCCTCCCCTTGGGAGGAGGCACAAAGAGGGTGTACCCACCCTCAGGGCTAGTAGCCATTGGCTACTAACCCCCCAGACCTAAACACGCCCTTAAATTTAGTATTTAAGGGCTTCCCTGAACCTAAGAATTTAGATTCCTGAAACTACAAGAAGAAGAGGACTGCTGAGCTGAAAAACCCCTGCAGAGGAAGAACAGAAGACACCAACTGCTTTGGCCCCAGACTTACCGGCCTGTCTCCTGCCTTCCAAAAGAAACCTGCTCCAGCGACGCTTTCCAAGGGACCAGCGACCTCTGAATCCTCTGAGGACTGCCCTGCTTCGAGAAAGACAAGAAACTCCAGAGGACAGCGGCCCTGCTCCAAAAGAACTGCAACTTTGTTTCAAGTAGCAGATTTAAAGACCCCTGCAACTCCCCGCAAGAAGCATGAGACTTGCAACACTGCACCCGGCGACCCCGACTCGACTGGTGGAGAACCAACACCTCAGGGAGGACCCTCCGGCGACTCCAAGACTGTGAGTAACCAAAGTTGTCCCCCCTGAGCCCCCACAGCGACGCCTGCAGAGAGAATCCCGAGGCTCCCCCTGACCGCGACTGCCTGAACTCCATTTCCCGACGGCTGGAAAAGACCCTGCACCCGCAGCCCCCAGCACCTAAAGGAACGGAACTCCTGTGCAGGAGTGACCCCCAGGAGGCCCTCTCCCTTGCCCAGGTGGTGGCTACCCCGAGGAGCCCCCCCCTTGCCTGCCTGCACCGCTGAAGAGACCCCTTGGTCTCTCATTGAAAATCATTGAAAACCCGACGCGTGTTTGCACACTGCACCCGGCCGCCCCCGCGCTGCTGAGGGTGTACTTTTTGTGCTAACTTGTGTCCCCCGCGGTGCCCTACAAAACCCCCCCCTGGTCTGCCCTCCGAAGACGCGGGTACTTACCTGCTGGCAGACTGGAACCAGGGCACCCCCTTCTCTCCATTGAAGCCTATGTGTTTTGGGCACCTCTTTGACCTTTGCACCTGACTGGCCCTGAGCTGCTGGTGTGATAACTTTGGGGTTGCTCTGAACCCCCAACGGTGGGCTACCTTGGACCAAAAACTGAAACCTGTAAGTGACTTACTTACCTGTTAAAACTAACAATACTTTACCTCCCCCAGGAACTGTGAAAATTGCACTGTGTCCACTTTTAAAACAGCTTATTGTGTTTTATGTAAAAAGTATACATGCTAATGTAATGATTCAAAGTTCCCAAAGTACTTACCTGCAATACCTTTCAAATGAGATATTACATGTAGAATTTGAACCTGTGGTTCTTAAAATAAACTAAGAAAATATATTTTTCTATAACAAAACCTATTGGCTGGATTTGTCTCTGAGTGTGTGTTCCTCATTTATTGCCTGTGTGTATGTACAACAAATGCTTAACACTACTCCTTGGATAAGCCTACTGCTCGACCACACTACCACAAAATAGAGCATTAGTATTATCTCTTTTTGCCACTATCTTACCTCTAAGGGGAACCCTTGGACTCTGTGCATGCTATTCCTTACTTTGAAATAGCACATACAGAGCCAACTTCCTACATTGGTGGATCAGCGGTGGGGTACAAGACTTTGCATTTGCTGGACTACTCAGCCAATACCTGATCATACGACAAATTCCAAAAATTGTCATTAGAAATTGATTTTTGCAATTTGAAATTTTTCTAAATTCTTTAAAGTCCTGCTAGGGCCTTGTGTTAGTCCCTGTTAGCATTTCTTTTAGAGTTTAAAAGTTTGGTAAAAGTTTGAATAAGATTCCAGAACCAGTTTTAGTTTCTTAAAAAGTATTCCAACTTTTAGAAGCATAATGTCTAATACAGATATGAATGTGGTGGAACTCGACACCACACCTTACCTCCATCTACAGATGAGAGAGCTAAGGTCACTCTGTAAACTAAAGAAAATAGCAATGGGCTCCAGACCTTCCAAACTACAGCTCCAGGAGCTGTTGGCAGAGTTTGAAAGAGCCAACCCCTCTGAGGATGGCAACACAGAGGATGAGTATAGTGACTTGGAGGGTGATTCCCCCCTACCAGTCCTATCTAGGGAGGACAGGGCCTCTCAAGCCCTGACTCCAAAAGTAATAGTCAGAGATGCTGGATCCCTCACAGGAGGGACCAACCTCTCTGAAATCACTGAGGATAACTCCAGTGAAGAGGACATCCAGTTAGCCAGGATGGCCAAAAGATTGGCTTTGGAAAGACAGATCCTAGCCATAGAAAGGGAAAGACAAGAGATGGGCCTAGGACCCATCAATGGTGGCAGCAACATAAATAGGGTCAGAGATTCTCCTGACATGTTGAAAATCCCTAAAGGGATTGTAACTAAATATGAAGATGGTGATGACATCACCAAATGGTTCACAGCTTTTGAGAGGGCTTGTGTAACCAGAAAAGTGAACAAATCTCACTGGGGTGCTCTCCTTTGGGAAATGTTCACAGGAAAGTGTAGGGATAGACTCCTCACACTCTCTGGAAAAGATGCAGAATCTTATGACCTCATGAAGGGTACCCTGATTGAGGGCTTTGGATTCTCCACTGAGGAGTATAGGATTAGATTCAGGGGGGCTCAAAAATCCTCGAGCCAGACCTGGGTTGACTTTGTAGACTACTCAGTAAAAACACTAGATGGTTGGATTCAAGGCAGTGGTGTAAGTAATTATGATGGGCTGTACAATTTATTTGTGAAAGAACACCTGTTAAGTAATTGTTTCAATGATAAACTGCATCAGCATCTGGTGGACCTAGGACCAATTTCTCCCCAAGAATTGGGAAAGAAGGCGGACCATTGGGTCAAGACTAGGGTGTCCAAAACTTCCACAGGGGGTGACCAAAAGAAAGGGGTCACAAAACCTCCCCAGGGGAAGGGTGGTGAGACAGCCAAAAACAAAAATAGTAAAGAGTCTTCTACAGGCCCCCAAAAACCTGCACAGGAGGGTGGGCCCAGAGCCTCTTCACAAACCAATTTTGGGTACAAGGGTAAAAACTTTGATCCCAAAAAGGCCTGGTGTCGTAGCTGTAATCAGACTGGACACCAAACTGGAGACAAGGCCTGTCCCAAGAAAAATACCACTTCAAACTCCACTCCAGGTAACACTGGAATGGCTAGTCTCCAAGTGGGATCAACAGTGGGCCCAGAGCAAATCAGGTGCCACACTGAAGCTACATTAGTCTCTGAGGGTGGGGTGGATTTAGCCACACTGGCTGCCTGGCCCCCTAACATGCAGAAATACAGGCAGCAGCTCTTAATTAATGGGACAAGTGTAGAAGGCCTGAGGGATACAGGTGCCAGTGTCACTATGGTGACAGAGAAACTGGTTTCCCCTGGCCAATACCTGACTGGACAAACTTATCCAGTCACCAACGCTGACAATCAGACTAAAGTACATCCCATGGCAATGGTAACTTTAGAGTGGGGAGGGGTCAATGGCCTGAAACAGGTGGTGGTCTCCTCAAATATCCCAGTAGACTGTTTGCTTGGAAACGACCTGGAGTCCTCAGCATGGGCTGAGGTAGAACTGAAAACCCATGCAGCCATGCTGGGTATCCCTGAACTGGTGTGTGTCAAGACAAGGGCACAGTGCAAGGCACAGGGTGAAAAAGTAGAGCTGGAGTCTGGAAGAAAGGCCCAACCTACCAAGAGAAAAGGAAAGTCAGCTGGGAAACCAGCTGCAACACAGCAAGAAAAAGAGAACCTCTCTTCTCAGGAAGAAGTTCTGCCCTCTGAGGGAACTGAGCCTATGGAGCTGGAACCTTATCAGGTTGAGCTCTTGGGCCCAGGGGGACCCTCAAGGGAAGAGTTGTGTAAGGGACAAGAAACCTGTCCCTCTCTTGAAGGCCTTAGGCAGCAAGCTGCTGAAGAGTCCAAAGGCAAGAAAAATGGAACACATAGGGTCTATTGGGAAGATGGACTCCTGTACACTGAGGCAAGAGATCCCAAACCTGGTGCCACTAGGAGAGTGGTAGTGCCTCAGAGTTTCAGAGAGTTTATTCTGACCTTAGCCCATGGTATACCCCTTGCTGGGCATTTGGGACAAACCAAGACGTGGGAGAGGTTAGTCAACCACTTCTACTGGCCCAATATGTCCCAGAAGGTTAAGGAGTTTTGCCTCTCCTGCCCCACCTGTCAAGCCAGTGGTAAGACAGGTGGGCATCCAAAGGCCCACCTCATTCCACTTCCAGTGGTGGGGGTCCCCTTTGAAAGAGTGGGTGTGGACATAGTTGGTCCACTAGAACCTCCCACAGCCTCAGGAAATATGTACATCCTAGTAGTAGTGGATCATGCTACTAGGCATCCTGAAGCTATTCCCCTTAGGTCGACTACTGCCCCTGCAGTAGCCAAGGCCCTCATTGGTATCTTTACCAGAGTGGGCTTCCCTAAGGAGGTGGTGTCTGACAGAGGTACCAACTTCATGTCAGCATACCTAAAACACATGTGGAATGAGTGTGGAGTGACTTATAAGTTCACTACACCATATCATCCACAAACTAATGGCCTTGTTGAGAGATTCAACAAGACATTAAAGGGCATGATCATGGGACTCCCAGAAAAACTCAAAAGGAGATGGGATGTCCTCTTGCCATGTCTGCTTTTCGCTTACAGAGAGGTGCCTCAGAAGGGAGTAGGGTTCTCACCCTTTGAACTTCTGTTTGGCCACCCTGTAAGGGGACCACTTGCTCTTGTTAAAGAAGGCTGGGAGAGACCTCTTCGTGAGCCTAAACAAGACATAGTGGACTATGTACTTGGCCTTCGCTCAAGAATGGCAGAGTACATGGAAAAGGCAAGTAAAAACCTTGAGGCCAGCCAACAGCTCCAGAAGTTTTGGTATGACCAAAAGGCTGCAATGGTTGAATTCCAACCAGGGCAGAAAGTTTGGGTTTTGGAGCCTGTGGCTCCCAGGGCACTTCAGGACAGATGGAGTGGCCCTTACCCAATCCTGGAAAAGAAGAGTCAGGTCACCTACCTGGTGGACCTAGGCACAAGCAGGAGCCCCAAGAGGGTGATCCATGTAAACCGCCTAAAACTCTTCCATGATAGGGCTGATGTAAATCTGTTAATGGTAACAGATGAGGACCAGGAAGCTGAGAGTGAGCCTCTCCCTGATCTCCTCTCATCAGACCCTAAAGATGGCTCAGTAGATGGAGTGATCTATTCAGACACCTTCTCTGACCAACAGCAATCTGATTGTAGGAAGGTCCTGCAACAGTTTGCTGAGCTCTTCTCCTTAACCCCTGGTCAGACACACCTGTGTACCCATGATGTGGACACAGGAGACAGCATGCCTGTCAAAAACAAAATTTTCAGACAGTCTGACCAAGTTAAGGAAAGCATCAAGGTGGAAGTCCACAAGATGCTGGAGTTGGGAGTAATTGAGCACTCTGACAGCCCCTGGGCTAGCCCAGTGGTCTTAGTCCCCAAACCTCACACCAAAGATGGAAAGAGAGAGATGAGGTTTTGTGTGGACTACAGATGCCCATCCCATGCCTAGAGCTGACGAGCTGATTGACAAATTAGGTGCTGCCAAATTCTTAAGTACCTTTGACTTGACAGCAGGGTACTGGGAAATCAAAATGGCACCTGGAGCAAAAGAGAAAACAGCATTCTCCACACCTGATGGGCATTATCAGTTCACTGTTATGCCCTTTGGTTTAAAGAATGCCCCTGCCACCTTCCAAAGGTTGGTGAATCAAGTCCTTGCTGGGTTGGAATCCTTTAGTGCAGCTTATCTTGATGATATTGCTGTCTTTAGTTCCACCTGGCAGGATCACCTGGTCCACCTGAAGAAGGTTTTGAAGGCTCTGCAATCTGCAGGCCTCTCTATCAAGGCATCCAAATGCCAGATAGGGCAGGGAACTGTGGTTTACTTGGGACACCTTGTAGGTGGAGGCCAAGTTCAGCCACTCCAACCCAAGATCCAGACTATTCTGGACTGGGTAGCTCCAAAAACCCAGACTCAAGTCAGGGCATTCCTTGGCTTGACTGGGTACTATAGGCGGTTTGTGAAGGGATATGGATCCATTGTGACAGCCCTCACAGAACTCACCTCCAAGAAAATGCCCAAGAAAGTAAACTGGACTGTAGAATGCCAACAGGCCTTTGACACCCTGAAACAAGCTATGTGCACAGCACCAGTTCTAAAAGCTCCAGATTACTCCAAGCAATTCATTGTGCAAACAGATGCCTCTGAACATGAGATAGGGGCAGTTTTGTCCCAAACAAATGATGGCCTTGACCAGCCTGTTGCTTTCATTAGCAGGAGGTTACTCCCCAGGGAGCAGCGTTGGAGTGCCATTGAGAGGGAGGCCTTTGCTGTGGTTTGGTCCCTGAAAAAGCTGAGACCATACCTCTTTGGTACTCACTTTGTAGTTCAAACCGACCACAGACCTCTCAGATGGCTGATGCAAATGAAAGGTGAAAATCCAAAACTGTTGAGGTGGTCCATCTCCCTACAGGGAATGGACTTTATAGTGGAACACAGACCTGGGACTGCCCATGCCAATGCAGATGGCCTTTCCAGGTTCTTCCACTTAGAAAATTAAGACTCTCTTGGGAAAGGTTAGTCTCATCCTCTTTCGTTTGGGGAGGGGGTTGTGTAAGGAAATGCCTCCTTGGCATGGTTACCCCCTGACTTTTTGCCTTTGCTGATGCTATGTTTTGAATTGAAAGTGTGCTGAGGCCTGCTAACCAGGCCCCAGCACCAGTGTTCTTTCCCTAACCTGTACTTTTGTATCCACAATTGGCACACCCTGGCATCCAGGTAAGTCCCTTGTAACTGGTACTTCTGGTACCAAGGGCCCTGATGCCAGGGAAGGTCTCTAAGGGCTGCAGCATGTCTTATGCCACCCTGGAGACCCCTCACTCAGCACAGGCACACTGCTTACCAGCTTGTGTGTGCTAGTGAGAACAAAATGAGTAAGTCGACATGGCACTCCCCTCAGGGTGCCATGCCAGCCTCTCACTGCCTATGCAGTATAGGTAAGACACCCCTCTAGCAGGCCTTACAGCCCTAAGGCATGGTGCACTATACCATAGGTGAGGGCACCAGTGCATGAGCACTGTGCCCCTACAGTGTCTAAGCCAAACCTTAGACATTGTAAGTGCAGGGTAGCCAGAGGGCACCTTAGAGGTGCCCCCTGAAACTATATCCAACTATCTGTGTAGGCTGACTGGTTCCAGCAGCCTGCCACACTAGAGACATGTTGCTGGCCCCATGGGGAGAGTGCCTTTGTCACTCTGAGGCCAGTAACAAAGCCTGCACTGGGTGGAGATGCTAACACCTCCCCCAGGCAGGAGCTGTAACACCTGGCGGTGAGCCTCAAAGGCTCACCCCTTTGTTCCAGCACCGCAGGACACTCCAGCTAGTGGAGTTGCCCGCCCCCTCCGGCCACGGCCCCCACTTTTGGCGGCAAGGCCGGAGAAAATAATGAGAACAACAAGGAGGAGTCACTGGCCAGTCAGGACAGCCCCTAAGGTGTCCTGAGCTGAAGTGACTCTAACTTTTAGAAATCCTCCATCTTGCAGATGGAGGATTCCCCCAATAGGATTAGGGATGTGCCCCCCTCCCCTTGGGAGGAGGCACAAAGAGAGTGTACCCACCCTCAGGGCTAGTAGCCATTGGCTACTAACCCCCCAGACCTAAACACGCCCTTAAATTTAGTATTTAAGGGCTTCCCTGAACCTAAGAATTTAGATTCCTGAAACTACAAGAAGAAGAGGACTGCTGAGCTGAAAAACCCCTGCAGAGGAAGAACAGAAGACACCAACTGCTTTGGCCCCAGACTTACCGGCCTGTCTCCTGCCTTCCAAAAGAAACCTGCTCCAGCGAAGCTTTCCAAGGGACCAGCGACCTCTGAATCCTCTGAGGACTGCCCTGCTTCGAGAAAGACAAGAAACTCCCGAGGACAGCGGCCCTGCTCCAAAAGAACTATAACTTTGTTTCAAGTAGCAGATTTAAAGACCCCTGCAACTCCCCGCAAGAAGCGTGAGACTTGCAACACTGCACCCGGCGACCCCGACTCGACTGGTGGAGAACCAACACCTCAGGGAGGACCCTCCGGCGACTCCAAGACTGTGAGTAACCAAAGTTGTCCCCCCTGAGCCCCCACAGCGACGCCTGCAGAGGGATTCCCGAGGCTCCCCCTGACCGCGACTGCCTGAACTCCATTTCCCGATGGCTGGAAAAGACCCTGCACCCGCAGCCCCCAGCAGCTAAAGGAACGGAACTCCTGTGCAGGAGTGACCCCCAGGAGGCCCTCTCCCTTGCCCAGGTGGTGGCTGCCCCGAGGAGCCCCCCCCCTTGCCTGCCTGCACCGCTGAAGAGACCCCTTGGTCTCTCATTGAAAATCATTGAAAACCCGACGCATGTTTGCACACTGCACCCGGCCGCCCCCGCGCTGCTGAGGGTGTACTTTTTGTGCTAACTTGTGTCCCCCCCGGTGCCCTACAAAACCCCCCCTGGTCTGCCCTCCGAAGACGCGGGTACTTACCTGCTGGCAGACTGGAACCGGGGCACCCCCTTCTCTCCATTGAAGCCTATGTGTTTTGGGCACCTCTTTGACCTTTGCACCTGACCGGCCCTGAGCTGCTGGTGTGATAACTTTGGGGTTGCTCTGAACCCCCAACGGTGGGCTACATTGGACCAAAAACTGAAACCTGTAAGTGACTTACTTACCTGTTAAAACTAACAATACTTTACCTCCCCCAGGAACTGTGAAAATTGCAGTGTCCACTTTTAAAACAGCTTATTGTGTTTTATGTAAAAAGTATACATGCTAATGTAATGATTCAAAGTTCCTAAAGTACTTACCTGCAATACCTTTCAAATGAGATATTACATGTAGAATTTGAACCTGTGGTTCTTAAAATAAACTAAGAAAATATATTTTTCTATAACAAAACCTATTGGCTGGATTTGTCTCTGAGTGTGTGTTCCTCATTTATTGCCTGTGTGTATGTACCACAAATGCTTAACACTACTCCTTGGATAAGCCTACTGCTCGACCACACTACCACAAAATAGAGCATTAGTATTATCTCTTTTTGCCACTATCTTACCTCTAAGGGGAACCCTTGGACTCTGTGCATGCTATTCCTTACTTTGAAATAGCACATACAGAGCCAACTTCCTACAATGAGTACCTGCATTTCCCCCCCATTAAAAGCACTTGTCAAAATCCAAGGCTCTTGAGTGGGAACACCCATGCATAACACATGGAAACGCCTCCCCGGCGCAGAGTAATGCAACGCAGAGTTTGCACTGTATTTCATTACTTTATTTATGAAGTCAGGCAGAACCAGATAGGCAGAAAATGTCAGTCCTTCACTTTTGTTGTTAAGTGTTGTTTGAAAATGTTCTGCAGTAATAATCAATTATTTTCTCAATGGCCAGAATGTGTTCAGAAATACGCGTTTTCATATTTCTTTTCATACTGCCAATCTATGTTTTTCACAACGGCATTTTGGTATGTGTACCACAAATATTGTTAACTCATTTAGTAAAAAACGGATAACATAGTTTTTGCAATTTGGCTCAACATTTTTAAACGTTCTTTTCAAACTACGCAGACAATTGCACATCCACAATATCCTCAAGTTAGTAAGAAATCCGTTCAATACTGGAGGTAACAGTGTTACTTCAGTTTAGTTCAGAAGTTCAAAATAAATATTACAGTTTGTCTTTTAGATTATGTGTCTTTTTAAAGGTGAGAACAGGATTCACAGACACAACCATTTATTCTGATAAGTAAATGCAGATGTTTGCTAAGGATTTCCTTATTTTATGATGGTAATAGTTGTATTGACTAATAAAGTATTTATATTTTTCTATTTGCCAGCATTAATGGCTGTTTTGATCTAACAAGACAAACTTCACTTTAGAAAGAGCTTACACGATTTAAAGCAGTTTTTAATTTGTAGGGCCTATGCACTTCATGCACAAACCTGTGGGCCATTATTTTTGCTCACAAAAATACTCCAAAAAAGGATACAATCAATCATTTTTTAGGGGTAGGGGTGACATTAAGAGACATGTAAGATGGACTTCAATTATGTTTATTTTCCGTGTATATAGGTTTCAACATGGCCACTAACTATTTCGACAGTTTTATCCAAAAATTCAACCTTCCTTTTTACTTTTAATCTGTGATTCCAGCCAAGGGTCTAAATGTTCTATCTTTCTAACTTTCTTCCTAATGTTGTTTTCTGTTCCTGTGGCCTTTATTTTTTTCCAAAATAAAGAGTTATTATATTTTTTGGTAAAGGTATACAAATAATTGTTTTCACAATCTCACTGATCCCTTAAAAGCATTCTTTGTTTTGATTTATGTCTGAAGAACACTTAAGTTATGTTTAACTTCGTTGGAAAAAAAAAAAAAACATTTTTTTTCTCCCAAACTAAAGGTTAAGAGTTCTTGTTTTAAAGACGTTAATTCAGATAAAAATTTCTCCAATGCTTTCTGTGCATATTTTCCTAAAATACGCTTAGGGCAAAATAATGATTCATTGGTAGCCTCCCTCAGTTGGAATTCAAAATGTGCATCTTCTTACGTGTGACACATGAGAATTTTCAAACGACACATGATTCTCCCTATTTCCAAATAGCTGCTTGAAGTTTTAAGTTCCCACCATTTATTTAATTCTTACCGGCTTAATTGTTCATATTTAGTTAACTTAGTGTTATATTCTGTAGATGTACTGTCTTTAGTCTCCATTTAAATAGACCCTTGCTTCTTAAAAACGCTTGTTGGTGTCTAGCATGTATCCTCCAATATCGACAGTTTTCAAAGCTATTGTGGCTCTAAGTCACTTGCTAAATAAAATATATCAAATAGTTTCCTTGATGCCAGCACAAAAGAGTTAATACAAGTTCCCAGGCTTACAAGAGGATTATGAGAGAAGGGGAACTAAAAGTTGTAGACCCGCTCTCAATCCTGCCCTTCCCCCTCCATCAACCACTGCTCCCTGCACCTCACAAACCAGAAGAGCAGAGACAATCCCACATTCCTTATGATGGGACTGCAAATTAGCCACTTTGAACATTCAGCATCTTCTTTTGTCAGTACAAACATCTTTTGCTTTTAATGTCAGTGATGCCATGCCCTGCACCCAGCCCCTCCGAGGGTGGTTAAGCACTGTTGCACACATACTTTGGTGCTGTCATAAAGATCCTAACGACGCACTCCATTTGGAGCATGTTGAGTTAGCCTTTCAGTCTTTGGTCAATAGGCAGCATCTCATTATCTTTAGCCGGTCTCTTGAAAATGTCAAATCATTCAAACAATGACAAACAACACCTAAAGCTACACGTCTGCTACAAGTTTCCTGATATCACCACTTAAAACTCTGATAGTGAATGTGCCAATACAGAGGGGAGCATAGCCCAGCTGATGTATGTGTTCCTTTCAAGGGCACATCATTCTCTGCCATCTGAAGTATGTGAACCACAGCTTCTCTGCTGTGAGCATGTATTCAATGCGATGAATATAAAAAAAAATCTGGAAGCAAATTAGGTACTCCATGCGCTCATATTGTATTGCATAGAAGTTGTCTTTAAGGTGTTAGGCTGGTAGGAACATTCCAACCATGGTAGAAATGTTCATATTATTTTCCCTGTTAGTGATCTGCATTGGTGCTGATCCATGTATATTCTGCATGGTTACTATGCCTATTCTAAGCAACAAGATGAGACTGTTGAAATAAACATTTTTAAATATATAGTATCCATTCTTAGTGAAGTGGTTGCATGTGCTATTCTAAAGAAAAAATTGGGTTTGAATGATCACTTCCTTCTTGACCTCTTTACAAGACTGTTAGTAATTCTGAAAGCACGGACACCAAATCAACAAGTATGTCAAGCGAAGTTGTCTGGGCCACAATAACCTGGACTTTCATGCTCAAACGTTGGTGCACTGAACTAAGTTTAGGCATCCGTTGGCAAGAAAGCCAAATCTTGTAGAACTAGTCAGAGCCTTAGTTTACGCATCAGTGCAGCCATATGCAGCCAGGATTGCCTGCAGGGCCTGGCTAAAGTCCAGGGCCAGTGCTTACCCCCCTACATGCAGTCTTCGTTTTTTGGCATTTTTTTCAGGTATGGGGGCACTCCCGCAGTACCAGCCACTCGAGCTTCTACCTCAAGGTACTGCAGTACCATGAGGTGGAAGACTGTACATCAGTCCCTGCAGATGTACTACAGTACCTCGCAGGAGGGCCTTGCTGGGTCCTGCTAGAGGACCACCATACCCATGGGCTGAATTTCCTTTTTTTTTAAATTTTAATCTCTGAATGGGGTATGTGGTGTCGTCCAGGTCCCCTCCCCCCCAACACACACACACACACACACACATGCCTGGAGGTCAGGGTGTCCCTTCTTTGTCCCCTTATACACATTTCCAAAAATGGACCGAAAAAGTCCTGTACGTCTGGCCACAACATTTTGTTCACAGTTATGGACAGCCAGTCAGATCATTTGGTGCCAGTACTGTAGTACCGAAATAGCTGACGGAGGACAAAGCTCCCTCAGCCAATCATGCACAACCCCCCCCTTTTTTTTTATTTGTCAATACTGCAGGACCAGCTTCCCAGATATATCAAACTTTTTATGAGAAATGCAATGGAAGCTAATGTAAGGTGGATTTGCACAGCGCTGTTTGTCACCCGTGAGGGTATCCAGGTGCCGAGTAGGCGTATGGAGATGCTGGGCCTGAGTTCCAGCAGTTTCTGTGGTACTGCAAGAAGACTAATTGAAAAGCCAGCTCTTCAGCTTCTTGTGAAATTTAAGAAGTAAGAAGGAGGCCCTGATGTGCTGGGGGAGGTCGTTAAAGGATTTTTGGTGGCTTGGTAGGAGGATAATCAACCTCCCATTCTGCTTCTGTGGATGTAGAGTGTGTGTGCAAGTGAGAGTAATTCTGAGCAATGTTGTCTGGTGGCTTGGTGGAAGTCAAGCCTGTGATTGAGGTGTGCGGGAACTGAGGTATGCGGATCTCATGTTAAGTAGTGACTTGAATGAGTGTGGGAAGTTAGAACTGGAAGCACTTTGGGATGGGGTTTAAGTGGAGCTCATTGAGGAGTGGTGTGGGCTCAAAGCTGGAGGTCAAGGACAAGTCTTGTGGCAGTGATTTGCATGGTTTGAAGTCTGTGAAGAAGATGGATTGGGATGCCCGGGTAGAGTGCATTGTCGTAGTCCAATTTGCTTGTGATTAGGGCCTGGTACGACTGTTCTCTAGTGCAAGCCGCTTGAAGATTTTACGTAACATGCAGAGGATATGGAAGCATGCAAAGGTGATGTTGTTGACCTGGGACTTCATGGTGAGGTTTCTGTCCAGGATGAGGCCTAGGTTCCCAGCCTGGTCAGTTAGAGTGGGTGTGAGTCCGAGTTTGGTAGGCCACCAGTTGGAGTCTCAAGGTGAGCTCTTATTCCCGAAGATCAGCACTTGTCAGTATTGAGCTTGAGGCAGTTCTTTTTCATCCAATTGGCTACACTGTTCATGCATTGATTGAAGTTTGTCTTGGTAGTGACGCTGAGAAGAAAAAAAATTAGCTGGGTGTCAGCAACTTAGGAGATAATGTTGATTCCACGGCATCTGATGATGTTAGCTAGAGCAGTCATGTACGTGTAAAAAGTGTGAGCTGAGGGATGATCCATATGGGATTCTGCAGATGAGGTCTTTGGGTTCTGGTGTGAACAGTATGAGCCTGACTCATTGTGTTCTTCTGGAGAGAAGGGAAGCTATCCAATTGAGTGCTGGTCCTTGTATTCCCACTGTGTGTAGTCTGGCGATGAGTGTGTGGTTGGAGACAGTGTCGAAAGCGGTGGAGATTTTGAGGAGGATGAGAGTGACGGTCTGTCCACGGTCAGTGAAGGTGCGTCTGTCATAGTGATTAGTGCTGTTTTGGTGCTGAGGTTATTTCAGAATCTTGTGCGAGACGTCCAGGAGTTTGTGGCATTCTAGGTGGTGAGAGAGTTGTCTTCTCAATGACTTTGGCTGGGAAGAGGAGCAGCAAAATGTGTTGGTAGTTGCTGAGTACTTCGTGGTTGGCTGACTGTTTTGAGGATGGGGGTGATTTTGGTGTGTTTCCAGCTATCTGGGAAGATGGCTGTCTTGAGGGAGGTGTTGGTAACAGAGTTGAGTGCAGCACTGCTCATGGCTCTTCCCAGGTTGAAAATATGGTGGGGGCAAGGGCCTATGGGCACCCCTCAGTTGACTGTCTTGATTATTGCTGCAGAGCCCTCAATGGATAGAGGGTTCCATGCTGTTATTTGGTAGTCTTTGGTTGATAAGGTTAGCAGGCTGGGAAAGTCGATGAGATTCAAAGTTGCTGTAGGTTTTCGTGATTTTTTTTGTGTGAAATAAGTCAGAGAGGTTGTTGCAGAGTTCTTGTGTAGGGGTGATGGTGTTGGTTGCGACTGTTGGCTTGATAAATTCCTTGACGATGAAGAAAAGTTCCTTGCAGTTGTTGGAACTAGATTTGATTCTCATGATCAGGCCTTTTCTTGGTCTCTTTCACTTGATGGTGACATTGTCTAAGTGCAGCCTTGTAGGTGTTTTTTTGGAGTGGTTACTCAGGTGGTTCTCCATTTCCTTTTGAGTTGTTTGCAAACTCTCTTGGACTTTCTGAGGTTAGCGTTGTGTCAGCAAGCTTGTTTGATCTGTTTGGTTTAATATTTTTCAGGGTTGCCAGGGTATTGGTACAGTGGTAATCCAGTTGTTGAAGTTGTTTGTGTCATTGATGAGGTCATTAGTGGTGTCTCGGCAGTGTAGTTGGTGAGAGTTAATGTAGGAAGTTGGCTCTGTATGTGCTATTTCAAAGTAAGGAATAGCATGCACAGAGTCCAAGGGTTCCCCTTAGAGGTAAAATAGTGGTAAAAATAGATAATACTAATGCTCTATTTTGTGGTAGTGTGGTCGAGCAGTAGGCTTATCCAAGGAGTAGTGTTAAGCATTTGTTGTACATACACATAGACAATAAATGAGGTACACACACTCAGAGACAAATCCAGCCAATAGGTTTTTGTATAGAAAAATATCTTTTCTTAGTTTATTTTAAGAACCACAGGTTCAAATTCTACATGTAATATCTCATTCGAAAGGTATTGCAGGTAAGTACTTTAGGAACTTCAAATCATCAAAATTGCATGTATACTTTTCAAGTTATTCACAAATAGCTGTTTTAAAAGTGGACACTTAGTGCAATTTTCACAGTTCCTAGGGGAGGTAAGTATTTGTTAGGTTAACCAGGTAAGTAAGACACTTACAGGGCTTAGTTCTTGGTCCAAGGTAGCCCACCGTTGGGGGTTCAGAGCAACCCCAAAGTCACCACACCAGCAGCTCAGGGCCGGTCAGGTGCAGAGTTCAAAGTGGTGCCCAAAACGCATAGGCTAGAATGGAGAGAAGGGGGTGCCCCGGTTCCGGTCTGCTTGCAGGTAAGTACCCGCGTCTTCGGAGGGCAGACCAGGGGGGTTTTGTAGGGCACCGGGGGGGACACAAGCCCACACAGAAATTTCACCCTCAGCAGCGCGGGGGCGGCCGGGTGCAGTGTAGAAACAAGCGTCGGGTTTGTAATGGAAGTCAAGGGGAGATCTAGGGATCTCTTCAGCGCTGCAGGCAGGCAAGGGGGGGGTTCCTCGGGGAAACCTCCACTTGGTCAAGGGAGAGGGACTCCTGGGGGTCACTTCTCCAGTGAAAGTCCGGTCCTTCAGGTCCTGGGGGCTGCGGGTGCAGGGTCTCTCCCAGGCGTCGGGACTTTAGGTTCAAAGAGTCGCGGTCAGGGGAAGCCTCGGGATTCCCTCTGCAGGCGGCGCTGTGGGGGCTCAGGGGGGACAGGTTTTGGTACTCACAGTATCAGAGTAGTCCTGGGGTCCCTCCTGAGGTGTTGGATCGCCACCAGCCGAGTCGGGGTCGCCGGGTGCAGTGTTGCAAGTCTCACGCTTCTTGCGGGGAGCTTGCAGGGTTCTTTAAAGCTGCTGGAAACAAAGTTGCAGCTTTTCTTGGAGCAGGTCCGCTGTCCTCGGGAGTTTCTTGTCTTTTCGAAGCAGGGGCAGTCCTCAGAGGATGTCGAGGTCGCTGGTCCCTTTGGAAGGCGTCGCTGGAGCAGGATCTTTGGAAGGCAGGAGACAGGCCTGTGAGTTTCTGGAGCCAAGGCAGTTGTCGTCTTCTGGTCTTCCTCTGCAGGGGTTTTCAGCTAGGCAGTCCTTCTTCTTGTAGTTGCAGGAATCTAATTTTCTAGGGTTCAGGGTAGCCCTTAAATACTAAATTTAAGGGCGTGTTTAGGTCTGGGGGGTTAGTAGCCAATGGCTACTAGCCCTGAGGGTGGGTACACCCTCTTTGTGCCTCCTCCCAAGGGGAGGGGGTCACAATCCTAACCCTATTGGGGGAATCCTCCATCTGCAAGATGGAGGATTTCTAAAAGTTAGAGTCACCTCAGGACACCTTAGGGGCTGTCCTGACTGGCCAGTGACTCCTCCTTGTTTTTCTCATTATTTTCTCCGGCCTTGCCGCCAAAAGTGGGGCCTGGCCGGAGGGGGCGGGCAACTCCACTAGCTGGAGTGTCCTGCTGGGTTGGCACAAAGGAGGTGAGCCTTTGAGGCTCACCGCCAGGTGTGACAATTCCTGCCTGGGGGAGGTGTTAGCATCTCCACCCAGTGCAGGCTTTGTTACTGGCCTCAGAGTGACAAAGGCACTCTCCCCATGGGGCCAGCAACATGTCTCGGTTTGTGGCAGGCTGCTAAAACTAGTCAGCCTACACAGATAGTCGGTTAAGTTTCAGGGGGCACCTCTAAGGTGCCCTCTGTGGTGTATTTTACAATAAAATGTACACTGGCATCAGTGTGCATTTATTGTGCTGAGAAGTTTGATACCAAACTTCCCAGTTTTCAGTGTAGCCATTATGGTGCTGTGGAGTTCGTGTTTGACAGACTCCCAGACCATATACTCTTATGGCTACCCTGCACTTACAATGTCTAAGGTTTTGTTTAGACACTGTAGGGGTACCATGCTCATGCACTGGTACCCTCACCTATGGTATAGTGCACCCTGCCTTAGGGCTGTAAGGCCTGCTAGAGGGGTGTCTTACCTATACTGCATAGGCAGTGAGAGGCTGGCATGGCACCCTGAGGGGAGTGCCATGTCGACTTACTCGTTTTGTCCTCACTAGCACACACAAGCTGGTAAGCAGTGTGTCTGTGCTGAGTGAGAGGTCTCCAGGGTGGCATAAGACATGCTGCAGCCCTTAGAGACCTTCCTTGGCATCAGGGCCCTTGGTACTAGAAGTACCAGTTACAAGGGACTTATCTGGATGCCAGGGTCTGCCAATTGTGGATACAAAAGTACAGGTTAGGGAAAGAACACTGGTGCTGGGGCCTGGTTAGCAGGCCTCAGCACACTTTCAATTGTAAACATAGCATCAGCAAAGGCAAAAAGTCAGGGGGCAACCATGCCAAGGAGGCATTTCCTTACAGTTAAGCCAACCTGTTTCTGTAATTTTCTTCCAGCAACGGCTTGGGGTAATGCTAGATTCCGTAGGGGTGGTTGGTGGCCCTGTTATCTGGAAGTGGATGATGGAGTGGTCCATCCATGTAAGTGGAGTGATGTGGCTGACTTTAGGTTTGTCCCCGGAGTAGAAGATTGGGTCCAGGGTGTGTCCAGTGATGCGGGTAGGGTCTTGTAGGATGTTCCACAGACTTTTGAGCAAGTCCATGGAGTAGTTGAGAAACAAGTTGAGATCGCCTAGGAGAGTGAAGTCCTTAGTGGCCATTAGGTGAGGGGTGCGGTGACGTTAGTGAAGAGGTTGCTGAAGTGGGTGTGAGGTCCTGGGGGCCGGTATACGAGGGTGCCTTTGATAGTGGTTTTACTATCTGTTTAAAGCTTGAAGTGCATGTGTTCCATAAAAATGGCTTCTGGGTCAGTGTAAGAGTTACACTTGATGATGTCTCTGTGGATAAGTCCTCCTGCTTGTTTATGGGTGAGTTCTGATGTAGGATTTGGTATCCAGTAGTTGATGGCTGCAGCGATGTCCGGCACCGATGTAGGGGTGAGCCAGGTTTCGGTAAAGAAGAGGGAGGTCCAGTGTGTTGGAGTCAATGAGGTCTCAAATGTCGGTGGAGTGCTTGCACAGTGAGCTTGTGTTGAAGAGTATGCATGTTTGTGTGGGAGGGTGGTGGGAGCGGCTATGTAGAGGCATGTGAAGTGGCAATGTAAGCAGGCAAAGGAGCACACTGTGGATTGAGGTGCGGCTCAGCAGCAGTGGCTCTGGTGGTGTCCAGGGCTGAGTAGGTGGACTTCATTGGCAGTGTAGCTGCAACATGCATTTGGACCAGGCTCCTTGTGCTGGGCATGGTCCATGCATGACCGAGTACAGATGGGCTTGCCTTTGGCACAATAGTGGCACAGCCATGCTGTGGCCTCTATTAAGTAGGGCCTCGGAGAGTAAGAGGGATAGGAAACAGGAAGAGTAAAATTTGATTATATAGAAGGCACACAATGGATAAAATATTGGAAAAAATAACAGCTCCCTTGAATGAAGAGCATTTTGAGGTCAGCCTGGGAGATAATGGTCCCATATCGCTAATGCATAAACTGGATTTTTTCAAGAAAATGCAGTTATATCACATGAACATGAGGAAACAGGGCAGGGGTGCTGTCAACAAAACAAACCCCAACATAAAAGGACCAGGAGATCCAAAAGAGGCAGAAAGAGGAATACAGGGAAGAGGAAAAAAGCAATGAGTGAGGCAGTAATGGACAACAATTTATTCATCAACCTATCCTCTAAGAAGCTGGAAGATAAACATATTAAATTACTTAAAAAGGGCCTAACATTCTGCCCTGACACACATGAACTTGGCCCCTGCAAGGATTGATTTCTATGAATTTTCTAGGAAATAAAATTGAAAAAAATACTTTGAAAAGAAGAAACAAAACAGGAAGTGCGAGAACATCTCAGCAATTCAACTATAGTTATAAAATATATGCCATCTCAAATCCTTGCAGGATTTGGAAATTGAATCCAATTCGACATTCGCACCTAGTTATGCAAAGTTATCTGACTTGGATTGTTGTCAGATCATGGTAATCCCCACGGATTGGATAATACCTAGTAAGTGCAGAACCAACTCCAACTTTATCCACACTTTATCCACTTTTCCACAGTTGCCATCAGGGAACAAAATTGATATGTTACAAGAGGTCATGGTGGAGGGCATAAATTGAATAGCCAGAAGATCATAGAAAAGGAGATGGAATAATGTGAGGAACAGCATGACAAAGGCGGATTGGACAGCCTTGAATCCCCTCCAACAAGACCAAAACATAATTATGAATGCTTCCGATAAAGGAAGTAATATTGTAATGGATTGTGACAAATATGTAGCAGAAGCTAACAGACAACTTAGGGTGAGACAACATTATGAGAAAGTAGTTAAAGACGAGGCTGCTGACGTCACTACTGAATTTCACCTAAAATTGAAGGGATTGCATAAGATTGGCTGAAGGTGAATATGGCTAACTTAAAATCACCCAATAACACCTACCATATATTTTCTGCCTAAGGTACATAAGAACACTGAGAGCCCTCCTGACTGACTAATTGTGAGCTCTATGGGCTCTCTTCTAGAGAATACCTCTTGATTTATTGACATTTTCTTGTTCCCCTATGTACCAAACTTAACATCATACTTAAGGTACTCCATGGACTATCTGAATAGAATCAGTGGTATTCCCTGAATACCAGAATACTTGATGACGACAATAGATGTTACATCAATACGGATGGGCTGAAGGTATGAAAATACTTCCTCAGGGCGAGATCTGTTAGCTTAATGGAACATTCTGAAATGTTACTGGAAAAGTTTAACTTCTGCCTAACACATAATGTGTTTTTATTTGACGGTGACTGTGAACTGCTATGGGTACATCTTTTTGTCCCACATACACAAATTTGACAATGAGATGGCGAGAGGCTGAAACTGTATGGACAGAACAGAATTTGAATTCATTGCAGCTAATAATACTCTGGGTCCACCACATTGATGATTTATTTCTGATACAGGAAGGCAACAAAGAGGACTTGGAGAGATTAATTAAATCACTGGATAACAACTCACAGAATCTAAAATTCACCTATGAGATAAGTTCAGAACAGATCAACTTTTTGGACATAGGGATAGGTACCACTGATCAAAAGATATGCACTAAGATCCACAGAAAACCTATGAGTTGCAACAGTATATTAGAGTATGCCAGTATACAGAGAATTGATATGCCTATGAGTTGCAACAGTATACTAGAGTACAACAGTATACAGAGAATTGATAAGCACCCAGAGCATTAAAGTGAAATGTACCATATAGTGAGTTCATGAGGGCCAGACGCAATTGCTCAGAACAAAGTTTGAACATCAAGCTAATGAAATGTAGGAAAGATTTGAAAGTAGAGGCTATCCAAGCACAGTATTAAATGATGCATTAAAAAGAGCAAAAGAGAAGAACAGAGGATCTTCTGGGGGCAAAAAGGAGAAAAGATCAGAGGAATTTCAATGATGGACAAGAAATGAGATACATTCCTGATTATAATATGTCTCATGACACCCTTAAGGAACTTCTGAGAAACAACTGAAAGATTTAAAAAATGGATGAAGCATTGAGAGTAATGCTACTGGAACATCCATGCATTACCTATGAGAAAGTTGTTTTACTGGGAGACTTATTAATAAGAAGATTTATGACCGGTCACAAATCAAAAGCATCCAGTTGGTTGCAAACAAAAAGGAATGTCTTTTGAAAGTGTTCAAAATGTAAGGTATGCCAACATGGTTCCAGTTGAAGTGCAGGTTGGCCAAAGGAAGGACATCAGGGAATGGGTAACCTGTGAAACCACATATGTGGTATATGTAATTGAATGTGGGTGTGGGAAAAATATATGGACAGCACAGTTAACAAATTGAAATTACAAATCCTGCAACAGTTACAAGCTATCACCAACAGACCTCACGTATATAGTTGCCAAACATATCAGGGATGCACATGATGGGAACAAAGCAGATTTTAAAAAAAATATGGGATTCAACATGTTATGATGAAACCGCGAGGAGGTTATCTGGAATTCATGCTCAGAAGATTGGAATCAAAATGGATTTTCTTAATGGGGACAGACATCCCATGGGGATCGAACGCAGATGCAGAACTCTGTGTCAACCTATGAGGCTTCTTTCTTTGTGAGTATACTTACTATTTGTGAGTACATTGTAATGAAATCATGTGGTGAATTCTTATGTTATGGAGCATACAGTCCCCTGACAAGCACCCTCTATTGCTGATGCACTTTATGATAATGGATATGCACTTCATCAGAATACACCTTACAGTGGTTAATTTGCATCTGTTTTATAGGTTCCTTTACTGTGAGAATTGATATGCACTTTACCCTTATGCACCTTATTAGTCAGGTTTAGAATAACAACCAGGTGTTCTTTATTCTTGGCAGATGCACTTTGCAGTTTTTAACGTACACTTTCACTCCAATGCACCTTACCTTGGTTGATATATACTGTACCTAGATGTATCTTTTTATCTGAGACTAGGAATGAATACCGACTCACATAAAAGGCTAAGTAGGATGGAGAGGGATAGAGAGGGGCGGAGCCAAGCCGGCGACCAATATGGCTGCGCAGCATTGAAGCTGCAGCAGAAGGACCCCTGGGCCTGTCAGAAGAGCGTCTCCTCTCCACTTCCCCGATGCGGAGTGACCATTTGAGGTAGGTGGGGGCAGTGAAGGGGCCGCTGCAGAGCCATTGTAGCTGGGAAGACCGTATAGGCACTGCTTTGCCGCTACAGCTTTCCAATGTGGGCCTCTGACGGTCTGTGGTGATAGGGGCTGCAGGGCGAGCCTGAGGGCCATGTTTGGAGGGCCGCACATCGTTGCCTGCTGCCCCTGCCAGCACCGCTCAGCTTTCTCCTGTGCTGGCCTTTACCTGAGGGGCACCACGACCTCCTGACTGGCTGGGGGCCTGGTGTCGAAGTAAGCCTCAGCAACGCCTACTAGTGCAAGGGGTTCGCCCTTCTCTGCACTAAGTCCTCAGACCATATAGGAAGAAGTTGGCACAGAAGCTGAAATAAAAGACAAAGTTTATTAAAACTCATGAGGTGGTACTACAGTTCAAACACCACTCCTCGGTAATGTTTGAAGTAGCACACTGAACTAAGAGAGCATGGTCCTTTTATAACCACGCAGGGGCTAAAAGAAGGTGGTACAATTATAGAAGCAAGGCTTACATACATATAAGGTCATATGGAAATGCACAGTCGACAGGTAGGAGGGGCTAACAGTTTTCAAGGACTAGTTGACACATTACTGTCTGTTACTGATTACTAACAGCTGCAGATCTTACTGGGCCTGTGCGAAAGTGGGAGATACTAAATATAACTTGTCACTAGACAGATTTTCAAGAGTAGTTAACAGAAAGGTAGGACATGGCAGAGAAAATGGCTGCCATGAATACAAAATGGATTCCGCAAAATGTTCACAATAGTTGCTAAATACAAGATGTCTTCTGCTAATGCTTAATCTAATCGCTACTGACTTACAACAGACGACCCTTTCAGCATTAGCTGAAGACATTCGTCTTTCTGGGATAATCTAAATATTAATCTTGTATATTTATGCTCGTCATTTCAGCTATTTCCTTATCTAACACGTGTTGTGCTTTAATTTCTGTAATATTTCTTTTGGTAGGCATACAAGCAGTAATACACATGGAGCAGAACATTGGACCACACTGAATACAGATACAGCATGTGAAAAATATTGTAATCATTACACACAGGATAGTCAGTAGTTTCCAGCCCCAAGCGAAAACAGGAGCCCAAAACCATCCAGAAAAAGTCCAAGTACCAGTCTCTGTGTGGATTTCTGCAGCAATTTAATGCAATTTAGATATTGCATCATATACTGAAGGTGAGTGATCTGGAATGAAAACGCAGCAACTATTACTGATGATGCGACGTGCACCACCTTGATCAGCTAATATCACATCTAGTACCATACAATTTTGGAGCGCTACAATCCTCGCAATTTGGAGCTCCTCGGTAATATTCCCAAGTGCCAGAGCTGCCTGATTGGTAACAGCTTCCACAACCCTAGTCAATCGTCTCACTTTCCTACTGTTTAACGCAGCACCCACAAAGGAGAACAACCCTAAATTAAAATCAACATATTGTTGCAGGTTAGTGTCCGTTTGGTCTACCTCATTTGTACTTATTGTCCTTTTATATCTATTTTTAATGATGTCCTTGAACAGTTTAAAATCTCAGTGATATGATGCAGGGGCCAAAAACACAGGGGGTAATAGAAAAGATACATAACACACACCTGACCTCCGAACAGGTAGTTGGTAATATCCATAGTTACCACAAACAAAATATGTATTATGTGAATCTGTAAAACTACTATTATTTACACCCTCAATAGTTAAAATCAAGGTACAATCGCTTATCCCCACTGGAATTCGCCCAATGCTACGTATACATAAATCTGCTTTAGTTTTTGTAAAAGAAATCACAAATTGTTCTTTCTTGTCAGAGTCTCTTATATTTGTGAAGACAAATGGTATTGAAACATTGTCCGATTGATACTCTTCCCATTCCCATTTAGTTCCTTTGGCTTGGGGATACCCATCTAGGTCTTGGTAGCATACTTTATTAAGGTGAAAAAGAAGTCCCCCCTCTGTACGTTTTCCAGATGCAAACAAAAGCGTATACCAAGCTTGACAAGAACCTTTGTGTGAAAAAGGAAGAGGAATGAAAGGTGTTCCTCCTTTCTTTTGATGCGCAGGTATCATTCCACATACCCAACAGTTAGTAGTATTTGTAGTATTAGGAGTATGATGCAATATCTGAATGAAAGTATTATTGAAGTACGTTTGATGGTGCTTCTGCTCCTGATAGGGAAGCGTAAAGTAATAGTGATCCTCTGGTACTGGAGTAGTGGCAACAAAAAACTCACAAGCAGGAGCCTTCTTTTCAACAAACCAGGTCAATATTGCTATAACCACCAAAACAACAACAAATCCCATAGTACTAATGATCTGTTTGTTATTCATTTTAGCAACAGTGATAATCGACCCTTTCAGAAATTAATTAAAAACAATCGTTGGAGCTCTTATCCATGGGCAGCCACTGATTACTTCACCACGGGCCAAGACAGGTGTCACTACTCTAATGCATGGCTGATCCCCCCCTCCCCCTGCCACATTGGCTCTCCGTTTCACTAACCCAGGGCGGTAGCTCAACCAGTTTTCTCCAACACTACGGGGTCTTTCCTCGGTCTCAAATTATATCGCGACACTCCAGAAATCGTATGGTCCCGGAAGAACCCCGCAGATTCGTCAGATGATATAGCACAGCCTTTCTCCGTAGTCAAAATCTCTTGATGATCAGTCAGCACAGCATGTTCCACCAAGGTAGGTAGCACTCTCTTGCAGTGAGTACTATGGACCCAATTCTTTTGGTTCGTCACTCGAACTGCTGTCCTTGTCACAAGGAGCACCTGCTCTGGGCCTCGCCTCCTTGGTTCCAAGCTGCTTGATCTTTCAAAGGACTTAATAATCACCTGGTCACCAGGTCAGAGTTCATGGCCTTCACCTGTAGATCTGTCAGGAAGTGCTTCTCGAACCTGTTGATGACTAGAAACCAAATTGTCAGTTAACTGTGCCAAATAATCATTCATCAGGACACAAGGTACATCATATACAGAATTTGGCTTAGGAACTCCCCAAATGTTCATTGGCCTTCCAAACACTATTTCATAGGAGATAAGGCCTATTCGAGAGTGTGGCACTGACCTAATAGAAAATAATGCCAACGGTAATGCATCTGGCCAAGTTAAGGATGTGGAAGCCTGTATCTTCGCTAACTTCAGCTTCAAAGTAGCATTATAACTTTCCACCAACCCTGCTGATTGTGGGTGGAAAACCGCATGGAACTTCTGTTTGATCCCTAATCCTTTCAGGACATACTTAATAACTTCCCCAACAAAATGAGGTCCGTTATCATTTCATAAAAGTCTGCAAACACCAAATCTAGGGAAAAAGTCTTTCAAAAGCACCTTCGCTGTGGTAATGGCAGTATTATCCTTTGTGGGGTACGCCTCTATCCATTTACTGAAGGCACATACCACCACCAAGACATACTTTAAATTGTTGCAGCGTTCAAGCTGAATATAATCCATTTGTAGAACTTCGAAAGGTGCATTTGGTGTAGCAAACCCTCCTGCAGGAGTTTGTCTCCCCTTTTCCAGGATTGTATTGTAACCAGATCAAACAAGACTGTACTACTCTCTTAGCTGTACTGGAAATTTCTGGATGCTCCCAAACTTGCGTAAGCAACTTCGTTATTGTTGAAGCTCCAACATGTGCCAGCCCATGTGCCATCTGAACCATAGGTTGTACAAAAGCTATAGGCAATTTCCATTTATCCATCTGCTTGTTCCGCCAACAGCCCTCATCATCCAATTCTCCTTCTTCAGACCATTGCTCATGTTCTTTCACAGAAGCAGATTTCTGTATATGTAATACGTCTTGTCTAGCATTATGCCAACGTTCAGCTTGTGACTTCACTACATTCATAGAAGTAGTACTTTGCTGCATCACAGTCTCACGTGCTACGCAATCCGCAAGGGCATTACCTTGCCCTATCTTATCGGTCACTTTCTTGTGTGCACTACATTTCACAATAGCTAGTTTCTTTGGATATGTCAATGCAGTCAAGAGGTTATGCACTAATTCTCCGTGCATTATCTGCATCCCGTGGGATGTGAGAAAGCCTCTCTCCTTCCAAAGCAAACCAAAATCATGAGCCACTCCAAAAGCATAGCGGCTGTCTGTATAAATGTTCACACATAAGTCAGTACTAAGCTCACATGCTCGTGTCAAAGCTATTAGTTCAGCTGCTTGAGCTGACTTCTGTGGTATACGAGCTGTCTCCACTACCGTGTGTATTGTGGTGATTGCATGTGCAGCTGAGGTCGTACCATCTGGCAACTATAAACAAGACCCATCAACCCACAATTCCCCGTCTACATCTGGAAGGGGCGTATCTTGTAAATCAATACGACCCTTTGTCTGTTCTTCGGTAAGGAATATACAATCATGTGTTTCTTGTGACTGAGGCTGAGTCACCGAATATGGCAACAAAATGGCTGGATTTAGTGTTGCACATCTCTTCAGTGTAATGTGAGGAGCCAGCAATGTCAATTCATATCCTGTCAGGCGAGCGCTAGTTAAATGTTGCGTCTTTGTTTGATTTAAAAGAGCATCAACCGCATGGGGTACTAACACCAACAGCTTATGTGACAAAACTATCCCTTCACTCTGACGTATTGACACAGCTGTTGTGGCAACTGAACGAAAACACCCGGGCAACGCTCGAGCGACAGGATCAAGTACTGCTGAAAAATATGCACAGGGACGCTGCTTATCGCCATGTGTCTGTACTAAAACTGACAATGCACATCCATCTTTCTCATGTACGTAAAGTGCAAAAGGCTTTGTGTAATCTGGAGTACCTAACACTGGTGCTGAACAAAGGGCTTGTCGTAGCTGCCGGAAAGCAGTCTCACATTCATCTGTCCATGGGAGGGGCACTGGAGTATCTTTAGTCAAAAGTGCTAGCAAAGGTTTGACAATGTGTGAAAACCCTAATATCCATTGCCTACAAAAAGAAGTAAGACCAAGGAATGCATGAACATCTTTCTGAGTAGAGGGTACTGGTGTGTCTAAAATTGCTTGAATATGATCTGATGTAAGTGCACGGCCCTCCTTAGACAAAGGGTGACCTAAATATGTTACCTTTGGTCTACAATATTGCAATTTCTTTCGTGACACTTTATGATGGTATGAAGCAAGAAAAGAAAGTAAGGACAAAGTGCACTTTTCACATTGCTCAGGGGTATCAGCTGCCAACAAAATATCATCAACATATTGTATGAGAGCCACACCTTCAGGCAAAACAAAAGAATCAAGTTGTCGTTTTAACGCTTGACTATAAATACTAGGACTCTCAGTATAGCCTTGAGGAACTCTACAAAATCTAAATGATCATTTATTCAAAGTAAAACCAAACAAATATCGGCTGTCAGGATGAATAGGGATCGAAAAGAAAGCATTCTTCAAGTCTATCATAGAGAACGTAGTTGCTGTCGGGGGAACCAAAGTAAGAAGTGTCGTGATGGCAGATACCACAGGATATTGTGGTACCACAATCTTATTGACTTCTCGTAAATCAATAATGAATCTGTAAATCCTAGTATCAGTATCCTTTTTCAGAATAGGAAGAATCGGACTGTCACAAACATTATACGGAACTTCCTCAACAACTGCAATAAGATCATGCACAATTTGTGTGAGTGCTTCTTCGCCCTCCTGTGAAATTTTGTATTGAGGCAAACGTGGCAATACAGCTCCCTCCTTCACCCTAGTATGTACCGGTGGAATCATCATTTGTCCCACATCAGTATCTGAAGTAGCCCACAAAGTACTAGGGAGTGAAGCTAATGCAATATCCTCTTTAACAAGACAAACTCTTTCCATCACAGGATGATTATCATTCAAAATAACACGCACTCCTTCAGGAGAGCATCGTATTGTAGCCCTGAAATACTTGAGCATATCAAGACCCACAATATTGTCTGGTGTATTTGGAGAAAGCAAAAATGGACATGGAGCAGTAAATGTATCAACTTGGAATGCAAGTGGTTGTGGCAGTGGGCTAGGGGAAGGTGTTCCATCGAAACCTATCGATGTAATGGATAAGCCAGAGAGGGGAGCCCTTAGAATCAATTGTTTAGACAAGGCGCTACGAGTAGCTCCTGTATCAACCAGAAACTGATCAGTAGAACCCAAAACGTGCTGTAACATAGGGACCCCTCTGATTTACTGGACCTTCAACTGATTCCGTACCCCATCCTAGGCAATCCTATGCATAAGCAGAATCTTGGAAATCAGGCTGCACATAGTTAGACATCTGGTATTGGTTCCATCTATCAAAAGTGTTAAACCCATCCTGCCCTCGTACATTAGCATCAACCCTAGCATGATTATTCGTGCTTCTTCTAGGCCCTGAATATCCTGAGCAATTTCTCATTTGTCCCCGACCACGTGAACACTGCTGAACTCGGAATGCTGGACAATCGGCAGCCCAATGCCCAAATTTCTTACAATATGCACACTGATCAACAGATAAATTCGAACGAGTGTAAGAAGAACCATAAGATCCACGTCCACCTCTATCACTACCTCTAAAAGGCAGACCATAATCTTGAGCCAACATAACCTTCGTCTTTAATTCTTTAATCTTTTTATCCTCGCTACCTTTTGCTTCTAATTCCTGACGTTCATAATACTGAGCCATAGTCAAAAGAGAAACCGGAGTAGAGGTAGTCCATGAACTTTCACTAGTATTTAGACGACTAGCTAGTCCTGGTAACAGATTTGTGACATATTTATCGACAAACAAATGTCTGCCCGTATCATCTGACAATAATTGGCCACTAAAATCATGAAATGCTTCTTCAAAGCGTGTAAAGAAATCAGAGACTGATTCATCTGCCTTTTGCTTACAATACGCTAAAACAGTCCAATCTATCTTTTTAGGGGGAATAATTGTTTTTAACTTAACTAATATGGCTGCGGGAAGATCTAGAATCAACTGATACGGCTTTTTCGCAGGTTCCCTATCCCCGTCCATCTGCTCTAATTCTTTCCATGACGCCCCAAAAACTACACGATCATCAACTTTACGAACAGTTCTCCACATATCTGGCGGTAATATCAATCCGAAAAATAAATCAATGCCAGCCAAAGTCATAGTACAAGAACTAATTGCTCCCTCAACGTCCTCATAAAAGGCGGCTGGATTTTTCTGCGGGTCAGGTAAAGCTGTTTTAAGTGCCATTACATCTGCCGTATTCCAAGGAGTATACACCCAATTATAAATAAAATAACCCTTAGCATCAACAGAAGTTTTATCATCACTTATACCCAATCCTTTAGGAGGAACATACAAAGGCGCGGCCTCCCACATTGGTTTCGTGTAAACTATCATAGTCTTATCTGTTCCGAAGATGGAAGCTTGCACCCCGCCGGTCTGAGATGTCCGTGCTACTATGTCCACAGCCCTTTTCTCCTCTTGCAAACGGACTGCCACAACACATAATTTCACCAAACGCCTGATTGCATCAGCCACCTGGGAGAAAACAAAAAGAGCATCACGCATTTGCTTATGATCAGCTGCTACATCATCGGGCTCTAACTCATCAGAATATTTCTGAAATAGTTCAATACCTTCTGTGCCAAATGCCTCAGTAAAATATAGCTGCTCCTTTTCCATCAACCCTTTCATGTTGTCTAAAAGTTCAAAGCAGAGACAACACTACAAATTGTTTTACGAGCAATAGATCTAAGCTCAGACGCACGGTCAGCAGGCAACATAGAGCGACTGTCTCATATCTTCTGTTGCTCCGAACCGGAGACAACAACATACGGAGGTGGAGGGCGATCTTGGAACAAAAAATCATTGTGTGGTTTATTAAGGATAGGATATAGAGGTTGCCTAACAGTGTATTGGCCAGTTACCTGTAATTTACGTTCTTTCTCTTCTAGCTCCTTTAAGTCATTTCTTTCTTTCTTTCTCATTTCCAATGCTTTCACATATACATTCTTCCGCTGCTCTTTCTCAAGCAAGGCTTGCTCACGCTTGACTCGTCCACGCACTTCTTTCTCCCACATTCGTACACAGGCAAACATATCTTGCCTAGACCTTCGCTTACACATACATTGTTCCACATACTCAATCTTTCGCAAATCAAATGACCCATGCATAGGCCAACGTAACTCAGGATCCGCACAAGTGAATTTATTCCATAATGTGCTGTACATTATAGAAGAAAGACCATGTTTAACATACATATCTCTATTGGGCGTCCCCTCTGGGGGTGCCGGTTGCGATTCTTCCAGTCTCAAATTGGTACCATTACAAAAGCAACACATCCTACGAAGTGCGCTAAAAATAGGCATGCCAAAAGTAGTGCAGAATATGCAATATTATAATCAAAGTAGCACTTAAGGTGCCGTTCAAATCAAAATTAAATTGGAGAAAATTCTCCTCATTACCTGCATATATTGCAATTTATATATCAATTCAAAGGACACAAATTGACTAGTCACCCAAAACATGAGAGCCACAGTAAGTGGTGCTAAACTTCATTACCAAACAAAGACATCAAAACCCACAGCAAGTGCCGTAAAACGTCTCTTACCAATCACAGGGCGTCCAGGTTCCAACTGCCAAGTTCTAAAATCGACCAAATGGTCTCTGCTTGACGAATGAACAAAAAGGATCTCAGTCGAGGACCGGCGCCACCTTGATGGTCAAATCCGAAAGAAGGGAAAAACGCAGTGGTTGCCAAGACTCGGGTCTCCTCAGGCATTGATCGTCCGCAGCGAGATCCCAATCCTTCGTCGCGACCAATCCGTCGGGTGTCCGAGTCGCCAATGAGTCTCTGTGCGGGCACCAATTTGTCGAAGAAAGCCTCAGCAAGGCCTACTAGTGCAAGGGGTTCACTCTTCTCTGCACAACGTCCTCAGACCATATAGGAAGAAGTTGGCACAGAAACTGAAATAAAAGACAAAGTTTGTTAAACCTCATGAGGTGGTACTACAGTTCAAACAGCTCCCTTCCGTAATGTTTGAAGTAGCACACTGAACTAAGAGAGCATGGTCCTTTTATACCCACGCAGGGGCTAAAAGAAGGTGGTACAATTATAGTAGCAAGGCTTACATACATATAAGGTCATATGGAAATGCACACTCGACAGGTGGGAGGGGCTAACAGTTTTCAAGGACTAGTTGACACATTACTGTCTGTTACTGATTACTAACAGCTGCAGATCTTACTGGGCATGTGCAAAAGTGTGAGATGCTAAATATAACTTGTCACTAGACAGATTTTCAAGAGTAGTTAACAGAAAGGTAGGACAGAGCACATGGCGCGCAACAGGCAGAGAAAATGGCTGCCATGAATACAAAATGGATTCCGCAAAATGTTCACAATAGTTGCTAAATACAAGATGTCTTCTGTTAATGCTTAATCTAATCGCTACTGACTTACAACACTGGCACTGAGATTCTTTGGCTGCCTGGTAGTGAATCTGTGGCACGTGGCCTGTGTTGCCTGCATCCTGGGACACCGCACCCACCTCCTCATACAGCCGCTCACCCTCTGGGGTGGAGGCCCTGCCGGTGGGCCTGTTCATTGCCACATGCCTGCAGCGGGTCACTCCCCCGGCGTGGAGCCTCTCCTGCCTCACGACGACGGCGATTTGATCTGCCATAAATACCTGCCTACAGTAACTCGCGGGTCCCAGGCGCGCCCCTGCTTAAGCGGCTGCCATGGGTCACGGGGACCCCAAACAACGTAAGTTGGAATTTGAAGCATTGATGCATGGTTGAAGTCCCTCTTGAATTGCCTGGACAAGATTGGTGAACACCTGAACCGCCACAACACTCGACTCCAGGCAGTTGAGGAACACGTTTCGTCGCCAGAGGACTCCCGCACCCAGTCGGATAAACATCTGGACAGACTAGATTCCAGACTGCGCACTGTTTCTGTAAAAAATGATGATCTCGAGGCATGCGGTCGCCGTAACAACATTAGAATTACGGGGATTGTTGAGACCACAGCCTCTGGGCATCTGGATACCTTTGTGATGACATTACTATGCAAACTGTTGGGACGCCAAAACTTTACTACCACATTTGTGGTGGAACGAGCCCATCGCTCCCTTGGTCCTTGGCCTGTCCTAGGTGCACAGCCGCTTCCCATTATCGCGTGGCTCAAGAAAGTGCCTATTGCAGTATCAAAGGATGTCCTTTTCAATTTTTCTGGTCTTTACCATGGCGGTTCAGGAAGCCCGGTGCAAGTGTGCGTACGCCAAAGCAGCACTACGCAAGCTGGGGCTGCGCTGTGGCATGTTGTACCCTGCCAGGCTCAAGGTTATTGTCGATTGCAAGAAATACACCAACGAACACGCTCTGTTGGCTCGACAATCTCTGGAACACTCTTCACTAGCCACGCAGCTGCCCAGCAGTTTGGACCTTTTTCCGCCCAACTGATGTCCCCTTATTTTCATTAACTCACAGAGGTGCATGCTTTGCTGTTGCCCGTCAAAATCACTAAACTTGCTAGCACCTTGCCTCTGCTTGCTCTTCTTTAACTCATTTGCAGGGCTTACTTTGTGCTTGGGGAGTTCCCTGCGGTGGTGGTGTTCTCTTCTCATGGTTGACACCAAGTTTGCATTTTTTTTTTTTGTATGTCGCTATGGTTTCTCTAGGATTTCACTCAGCGCGTTTTTACTGATGTGTTTGTTATTTGGGGCCATATGTACGAACCCATTTTACCATTGACACAGAATGGGTAAAACCCTTTGATACATCTGGCCCCTGGTTTCTTGTTGATTTCTTGACACATGGTGACCGATTGTGCCACTTCTTACTTAATTGTCCATTGATATCCCAATAAAGCACGCTTCACCTGGGGCTTCCGCCCCACAGTCCACCTTAATGGCAAGCAGGTGTTATACTACTTAAATAGGCACGGCACTGTGATTGCTTTCCTACAGGAGACTCACCTCCCTCCTCGGTCTGCCTATACCTTTGCCACTCCCTGGGGTCCTCATTGTTTTTTTCTAGTTAAAGCTCCTACTCCCGCAGTGTCTGTATATTGATACACAAAAGGGTCCCTTTCCACCTCATCTCTACTGTTGCTGACAAAAAAGGTAGATACATTTTTTTAGAAGGTACATTAGGGGGCCACAGGATTTTGCTAGCCAACGGCTATGCTCCGAGTACAAACACACCAGATTTTTTTCATACGTTATCACCCAGCTGGCCCTCATGGAATCCCACTGCATCCTTTTAGGCAGGGTTTTTAATATGATCCGGGACCCATTGTGTCACACTACAGCCAAGATCCCGGCGTTTGAAACCCAAATCACTATGCACCCTGTGACATCCCTGTGACACTTATCAGCTGCGTGACCCATGGCATCTGCGACTGTAGGAAGTTGGCTCTGTATGTGCTATTTCAAAGTAAGGAATAGCATGCACAGAGTCCAAGGGTTCCCCTTAGAGGTAAAATAGTGGTAAAAATAGATAATACTAATGCTCTATTTTGTGGTAGTGTGGTCGAGCAGTAGGCTTATCCAAGGAGTAGTGTTAAGCATTTGTTGTACATACACATAGACAATAAATGAGGTACACACACTCAGAGACAAATCCAGCCAATAGGTTTTTATATAGAAAAATATCTTTTCTTAGTTTATTTTAAGAACCACAGGTTCAAATTCTACATGTAATATCTCATTCGAAAGGTATTGCAGGTAAGTACTTTAGGAACTTTAAATCATCAAAATTGCATGTATACTTTTCAAGTTATTCACAAATAGCTGTTTTAAAAGTGGACACTTAGTGCAATTTTCACAGTTCCTAGGGGAGGTAAGTATTTGTTAGGTTAACCAGGTAAGTAAGACACTTACAGGGCTTAGTTCTTGGTCCAAGGTAGCCCACCGTTGGGGGTTCAGAGCAACCCCAAAGTCACCACACCAGCAGCTCAGGGCCGGTCAGGTGCAGAGTTCAAAGTGGTGCCCAAAACACATAGGCTAGAATGGAGAGAAGGGGGTGCCCCGGTTCCGGTCTGCTTGCAGGTAAGTACCCGCGTCTTCGGAGGGCAGACCAGGGGGGTTTTGTAGGGCACCGGGGGGGACACAAGTCCACACAGAAATTTCACCCTCAGCAGCGCGGGGGCGGCCGGGTGCAGTGTAGAAACAAGCGTCGGGTTTGTAATGGAAGTCAATGGGAGATCTCGGGATCTCTTCAGCGCTGCAGGCAGGCAAGGGGGGGATTCCTCGGGGAAACCTCCACTTGGGCAAGGGAGAGGGACTCCTGGGGGTCACTTCTCCAGTGAAAGTCCGGTCCTTCAGGACCTGGGGGCTGCGGGTGCAGGGTCTCTCCCAGGCGTCGGGACTTTAGGTTCAAAGAGTCGCGGTCAGGGGAAGCCTCGGGATTCCCTCTGCAGGCGGCGCTGTGGGGGCTCAGGGGGGACAGGTTTTGGTACTCACAGTATCAGAGTAGTCCTGGGGTCCCTCCTGAGGTGTTGGATCGCCACCAGCCGAGTCGGGGTCGCCGGGTGCAGTGTTGCAAGTCTCACGCTTCTTGCGGGGAGTTTGCAGGGTTTTTTAAAGCTGCTGGAAACAAAGTTGCAGCTTTTCTTGGAGCAGGTCCGCTGTCCTCGGGAGTTTCTTGTCTTTTCGAAGCCGGGGCAGTCCTCAGAGGATGTCGAGGTCGCTGGTCCCTTTGGAAGGCGTCGCTGGAGCAGGATCTTTGGAAGGCAGGAGACAGGCCGGTGAGTTTCTGGAGCCAAGGCAGTTGTCGTCTTCTGGTCTTCCGCTGCAGGGGTTTTCAGCTGGGCAGTCCTTCTTCTTGTAGTTGCAGGAATCTAATTTCTAGGTTCAGGGAGAGCCCTTAAATACTAAATTTAAGGGCGTGTTTAGGTCTGGGGGGTTAGTAGCCAATGGCTACTAGCCCTGAGGGTGGGTACACCCTCTTTGTGCCTCCTCCCAAGGGGAGGGGGTCACATCCCTAATCCTATTGGGGGAATCCTCCATCTGCAAGATGGAGGATTTCTAAAAGTCAGAGTCACCTCAGCTCAGGACACCTTAGGGGCTGTCCTGACTGGCCAGTGACTCCTCCTTGTTTTTCTCATTATTTTCTCCGGCCTTGCCGCCAAAAGTGGGGCCTGGCCGGAGGGGGCGGGCAACTCCACTAGCTGGAGTGTCCTGCTGGGTTGGCACAAAGGAGGTGAGCCTTTGAGGCTCACCGCCAGGTGTGACAATTCCTGCCTGGGGGAGGTGTTAGCATCTCCACCCAGTGCAGGCTTTGTTACTGGCCTCAGAGTGACAAAGGCACTCTCCCCATGGGGCCAGCAACATGTCTCGGTTTGTGGCAGGCTGCTAAAACTAGTCAGCCTACACAGATAGTCGGTTAAGTTTCAGGGGGCACCTCTAAGGTGCCCTCTGGGGTGTATTTTACAATAAAATGTACACTGGCATCAGTGTGCATTTATTGTGCTGAGAAGTTTGATACCAAACTTCCCAGTTTTCAGTGTAGCCATTATGGTGCTGTGGAGTTCGTGTTTGACAAACTCCCAGACCATATACTCTTATGGCTACCCTGCACTTACAATGTCTAAGGTTTTGTTTAGACACTGTAGGGGTACCATGCTCATGCACTGGTACCCTCACCTATGGTATAGTGCACCCTGCCTTAGGGCTGTAAGGCCTGCTAGAGGGGTGTCTTACCTATACTGCATAGGCAGTGAGAGGCTGGCATGGCACCCTGAGGGGAGTGCCATGCCGACTTACTCGTTTTGTCCTCACTAGCACACACAAGCTGGCAAGCAGGGTGTCTGTGCTGAGTGAGAGGTCTCCAGGGTGGCATAAGACATGCTGCAGCCCTTAGAGACCTTCCTTGGCATCAGGGCCCTTGGTACTAGAAGTACCAGTTACAAGGGACTTATCTGGATGCCAGGGTCTGCCAATTGTGGATACAAAAGTACAGGTTAGGGAAAGAACACTGGTGCTGGGGCCTGGTAAGCAGGCCTCAGCACACTTTCAATTGTAAACATAGCATCAGCAAAGGCAAAAAGTCAGGGGGCAACCATGCCAAGGAGGTATTTCCTTACACAACCCCCCCCCAAACGAAAGAGGATGAGACTAACCTTTCCCAAGAGAGTCTTCATTTTCTAAGTGGAAGAACCTGGAAAGGCCATCTGCATTGGCATGGGCAGTCCCAGGTCTGTGTTCCACTATAAAGTCCATTCCCTGTAGGGAGATGGACCACCTCAACAGTTTAGGATTTTCACCTTTCATTTGCATCAGCCATTTGAGAGGTCTGTGGTCAGTTTGAACTAGGAAGTGAGTCCCAAAGAGGTATGGTCTCAGCTTCTTCAGGGACCAAACCACAGCAAAGGCCTCCCTCTCAATGGCACTCCAACGCTGCTCCCTGGGGAGTAACCTCCTGCTAATGAAAGCAACAGGCTGGTCAAGGCCATCATCATTTGTTTGGGACAAAACTGCCCCTATCCCATGTTCAGAGGCATCAGTCTGCACAATGAACTGCTTAGAATAATCTGGAGCTTTTAGAACTGGTGCTGAGCACATTGCCTGTTTCAGGGTGTCAAAGGCCTGTTGGCATTCCACAGTCCAGTTCACTTTCTTGGGCATTTTCTTGGAGGTGAGTTCAGTGAGGGCTGTCACAATGGATCCATATCCCTTCACAAACCTCCTGTAATACCCAGTCAAGCCAAGGAATGCCCTGACTTGAGTCTGGGTTTTTGGAGCTACCCAGTCCAGAATAGTCTGGATCTTGGGTTGGAGTGGCTGAACTTGGCCTCCACCTACAAGGTGTCCCAAGTAAACCACAGTTCCCTGCCCTATCTGGCATTTGGATGCCTTGATAGAGAGGCCTGCAGATTGCAGAGCCTTCAAAACCTTCCTCAGGTGGACCAGGTGATCCTGCCAGGTGGAGCTAAAGACAGCAATATCATCAAGATAAGCTGTGCTAAAGGACTCCAAGCCAGCAAGGACTTGATTCACCAACCTTTGGAAGGTGGCAGGGGCATTCTTTAAACCAAAGGGCATAACAGTAAACTGATAATGCCCATCAGGTGTGGAGAATGCTGTTTTCTCTTTTGCTCCAGGTGCCATTTTTATTTGCCAGTACCCTGCTGTCAAGTCAAAGGTACTTAGGAATTTGGCAGCACCTAATTTGTCTATGAGCTCATCAGCTCTTGGAATTGGATGAGCATCTGTCTTGGTGACAGAATTGAGCCCTCTGTAGTCCACACAAAACCTCATCTCTTTCTTTCCATCTTTGGTGTGAGGTTTGGGGACTAAGACCACTGGGCTAGCCCAGGGGCTGTCAGAGCGCTCAATCACTCCCAATTCCAGCATCTTGTGGACTTCCACCTTGATGCTTTCCTTAACATGGTCAGACTGTCTAAAGATTTTGTTCTTGACAGGCATGCTGTCTCCTGTGTCCACATCATGGGTACACAGGTGTGTCTGACCAGGGGTTAAGGAGAAGAGTTCAGGAAACTGTTGTAGGACTCTCCTACAATCAGCTTGCTGTTGGCCAGAGAGGGTGTCTGAGTAGATCACTCCATCTACTGTGCCATCTTTTGGGTCTGATGACAGAAGATCAGGGAGAGGTTCACTCTCTGCCTCCTGATCCTCATCTGTTACCATCAACAGATTCACATCAGCCCTGTCATGGAAGAGCTTAAGGCGGTTCACATGGATCACCCTCTTGGGGCTCCTGCTTGTGCCCAGGTCCACCAGGTAGGTGACCTGACTCTTCCTTTCTAGTACTGGGTAAGGGCCACTCCATTTGTCCTGGAGTGCCCTGGGAGCCACAGGCTCCAGAACCCAGACTTTCTGCCCTGGTTGGAACTCAACCAGTGCAGCCTTTTGGTCATACCAAAACTTCTGGAGCTGTTGGCTGGCCTCAAGGTTTTTGGTTGCCTTTTCCATGTACTCTGCCATTCTAGAGCGAAGGCCAAGTACATAGTCCACTATGTCCTGTTTAGGCTCATGGAGAGGTCTCTCCCAGCCTTCTTTAACAAGGGCAAGTGGTCCCCTTACAGGATGACCAAACAGAAGTTCAAAGGGTGAGAATCCTACTCCCTTCTGTGGCACCTCTCTGTAAGCGAAAAGCAGACATGGCAAGAGGACATCCCATCTCCTTTTGAGTTTTTCTGGGAGCCCCATGATCATGCCTTTTAATGTCTTGTTGAATCTCTCAACCAAGCCATTAGTTTGTGGATGGTATGGTGTAGTGAATTTATAAGTCACTCCACACTCATTCCACATGTGCTTTAGGTATGCTGACATGAAGTTGGTACCTCTGTCAGACACCACCTCCTTAGGGAAACCCACTCTGGTAAAGATACCAATGAGGGCCTTGGCTACTGCAGGGGCAGTAGTCGACCTAAGGGGAATAGCTTCAGGATACCTGGTAGCATGATCCACTACTACCAGGATATACATATTTCCTGAGGCTGTGGGAGGTTCTAGTGGACCAACTATGTCCACACCTACTCTTTCAAAGGGAACCCCCACCACTGGAAGTGGAATGAGGGGGGCCTTTGGATGCCCACCTGTCTTACCACTGGCTTGACAGGTGGGGCAGGAGAGGCAAAACTCCTTAACCATGTTGGACATATTGGGCCAGTAGAAGTGGTTGACTAACCTCTCCCACGTCTTGGTTTGTCCCAAATGTCCAGCAAGGGGAATGTCATGGGCCAATGTTAGGATGAACTCTCTGAACAGCTGAGGCACTACCACTCTCCTAGTGGCACCAGGTTTGGGGTCTCTGGCCTCAGTGTACAGGAGTCCATCTTCCCAATAGACCCTATGCGTTCCATTTTTCTTGCCTTTGGACTCTTCAGCAGCTTGCTGCCTAAGGCCTTCAAGAGAGGGACAGGTTTCTTGTCCCTTACACAGCTCCTCCCTTGAGGGTCCCCCTGGGCCTAAGAGCTCAACCTGATAAGGTTCAAGCTCCAAAGGCTCAGTTCCCTCAGAGGGCAGAACTTCTTCCTGAGAAGAGAGGTTCCCTTTCTTTTGCTGTGTTGCAGTTGGTTTCCCAACTGACTTTCCTGTTCTCTTGGTAGGCTGGGCCATTTTTCCAGACTCCAGCTCTACTTTTTCACCCTGTGCCTTGCATTGTGCTCTTGTTTTCACACACACCAGTTCAGGGATACCCAGCATTGCTGCATGGGTTTTTAGTTCTACCTCAGCCCATGCTGAGGACTCCAGGTCATTTCCAAGCAGACAGTCCACTGGGATATTTGAGGAGACCACCACCTGTTTCAGGCCATTGACCCCTCCCCATTCTAAAGTAACCATTGCCATGGGATGTACTTTTCTCTGATTGTCAGCGTTGGTGACTGTGTAAGTTTTTCCAGTCAGGTATTGGCCAGGGGAAACCAGTTTCTCTGTCACCATGGTGACACTGGCACCTGTATCCCTCAGGCCCTCTATTCTAGTCCCATTAATTAAGAGTTGCTGTCTGTATTTTTGCATGTTAGGCGGCCAGACAGCTAGTGTGGCTAAATCCACCCCACCCTCAGAAACTAGAGTAGCTTCAGTGTGGACCCTGATTTGCTCTGGGCACACTGTTGATCCCACTTGGAGACTAGCCATACCAGTGTTACCTGGATGGGAGTTTGGAGTGGAACCTTTCTTGGGACAGGCCTTGTCTCCAGTTTGGTGTCCATGCTGTTTACAGCTATGACACCAGGCCTTTTTGGGATCAAAGTTTTTACCCTTGTACCCATTGTTTTGTGAAGAGGCTCTGGGCCCACCCTCCTGTGCAGGTTTTTGGGGGCCTGTAGAAGACTCTTTACTGTTTTTAGTTTTGGTTGTCTCATCACCCTTCCCCTGGGGAGTCTTTGTGACCCCTTTCTTTTGGTCACCCCCTGTTGAAGTCTTGGACACCCTTGTCTTGACCCAATGGTCCGCCTTCTTTCCCAATTCTTGGGGAGAAATTGGTCCTAGGTCTACCAGATGCTGATGCAGTTTATCATTGAAACAATTACTTAACAGGTGTTCTTTCACAAATAAATTGTACAGCCCATCATAATTACTTACACCACTGCCTTGAATCCAACCATCTAGTGTTTTCACTGAGTAGTCAACAAAGTCAACCCAGGTCTGGCTCGAGGATTTTTGAGCCCCCCTGAATCTAATCCTATACTCCTCAGTGGAGAATCCAAAGCCCTCAATCAGGGTACCCTTCATGAGGTCATAGGATTCTGCATCTTGTCCAGAGAGTGTGAGGAGTCTATCCCTACACTTTCCTGTGAACATTTCCCAAAGGAGAGCACCCCAGTGAGATCTGTTCACTTTTCTGGTTACACAAGCCCTCTCAAAAGCTGTGAACCATTTGGTGATGTCATCACCATCTTCATATTTAGTTACAATCCCTTTAGGGATTTTCAACATGTCAGGAGAATCTCTGACCCTATTTATGTTGCTGCCACCATTGATGGGTCCTAGGCCCATCTCTTGTCTTTCCCTCTCTATGGCTAGGATCTGTCTTTCCAAAGCCAATCTTTTGGCCATCCTGGCTAACTGGATGTCCTCTTCACTGGGGTTATCCTCAGTGATTTCAGAGGTGTTGGTCTCTCCTGTGAGGGAACCAGCATCTCTGACTATTATTTTTGGAGTCAGGGTTTGAGAGACCCTGTTCTCCCTAGATAGGACTGGTAGGGGGGAATTGTCCTCCAAGTCACTATCCTCTTCCTCTGAGTTGCCACCCTCAGAGGGGTTGGCCTTTTCAAACTCTGCCAAAAGCTCCTGGAGCTGTATTTTGGTAGGTTTGGGGCCCATTGTTATTTTCTTTATTTTACAGAGTGACCTTAGCTCCCTCATCTTAAGATGGAGGTAAGGTGTGGTGTCGAGTTCCACCACAGTCACATCTGTGCTAGACATTTTGCTTCTAAAAGTTGGAATACTTTTTAAGAATCTACAACTGGTTCTAGAATCTAATTCAAACTTTTACAAACTTTTAAACTCTAAAAAGAAATGCTAAACAGGATCTAACACAAGGCCCTAGCAGGTCTTTTAAGAATTTAGAAAACTTTTCAAATTGCAAAAATCAATTTCTAATGACAATTTTGGAATTTGTCGTGTGATCAGGTATTGGCTGAGTAGTCCAGCAAATGCAAAGTCTTGTACCCCACCGCTGATCCACCAATGTAGGAAGTTGGCTCTGTATGTGCTATTTCAAAGTAAGGAATAGCATGCACAGAGTCCAAGGGTTCCCCTTAGAGGTAAAATAGTGGTAAAAATAGATAATACTAATGCTCTATTTTGTGGTAGTGTGGTCGAGCAGTAGGCTTATCCAAGGAGTAGTGTTAAGCATTTGTTGTACATACACATAGACAATAAATGAGGTACACACACTCAGAGACAAATCCAGCCAATAGGTTTTTATATAGAAAAATATCTTTTCTTAGTTTATTTTAAGAACCACAGGTTCAAATTCTACATGTAATATCTCATTCGAAAGGTATTGCAGGTAAGTACTTTAGGAACTTTAAATCATCAAAATTGCATGTATACTTTTCAAGTTATTCACAAATAGCTGTTTTAAAAGTGGACACTTAGTGCAATTTTCACAGTTCCTAGGGGAGGTAAGTATTCGTTAGGTTAACCAGGTAAGTAAGACACTTACAGGGCTTAGTTCTTGGTCCAAGGTAGCCCACCGTTGGGGGTTCAGAGCAACCCCAAAGTCACCACACCAGCAGCTCAGGGCCGGTCAGGTGCAGAGTTCAAAGTGGTGCCCAAAACACATAGGCTAGAATGGAGAGAAGGGGGTGCCCCGGTTCCGGTCTGCTTGCAGGTAAGTACCCGCGTCTTCGGAGGGCAGACCAGGGGGGTTTTGTAGGGCACCGGGGGGGACACAAGTCCACACAGAAATTTCACCCTCAGCAGCGCGGGGGCGGCCGGGTGCAGTGTAGAAACAAGCGTCGGGTTTGTAATGGAAGTCAATGGGAGATCTCGGGATCTCTTCAGCGCTGCAGGCAGGCAAGGGGGGGATTCCTCGGGGAAACCTCCACTTGGGCAAGGGAGAGGGACTCCTGGGGGTCACTTCTCCAGTGAAAGTCCGGTCCTTCAGGACCTGGGGGCTGCGGGTGCAGGGTCTCTCCCAGGCGTCGGGACTTTAGGTTCAAAGAGTCGCGGTCAGGGGAAGCCTCGGGATTCCCTCTGCAGGCGGCGCTGTGGGGGCTCAGGGGGGACAGGTTTTGGTACTCACAGTATCAGAGTAGTCCTGGGGTCCCTCCTGAGGTGTTGGATCGCCACCAGCCGAGTCGGGGTCGCCGGGTGCAGTGTTGCAAGTCTCACGCTTCTTGCGGGGAGTTTGCAGGGTTTTTTAAAGCTGCTGGAAACAAAGTTGCAGCTTTTCTTGGAGCAGGTCCGCTGTCCTCGGGAGTTTCTTGTCTTTTCGAAGCCGGGGCAGTCCTCAGAGGATGTCGAGGTCGCTGGTCCCTTTGGAAGGCGTCGCTGGAGCAGGATCTTTGGAAGGCAGGAGACAGGCCGGTGAGTTTCTGGAGCCAAGGCAGTTGTCGTCTTCTGGTCTTCCGCTGCAGGGGTTTTCAGCTGGGCAGTCCTTCTTCTTGTAGTTGCAGGAATCTAATTTCTAGGTTCAGGGAGAGCCCTTAAATACTAAATTTAAGGGCGTGTTTAGGTCTGGGGGGTTAGTAGCCAATGGCTACTAGCCCTGAGGGTGGGTACACCCTCTTTGTGCCTCCTCCCAAGGGGAGGGGGTCACATCCCTAATCCTATTGGGGGAATCCTCCATCTGCAAGATGGAGGATTTCTAAAAGTCAGAGTCACCTCAGCTCAGGACACCTTAGGGGCTGTCCTGACTGGCCAGTGACTCCTCCTTGTTTTTCTCATTATTTTCTCCGGCCTTGCCGCCAAAAGTGGGGCCTGGCCGGAGGGGGCGGGCAACTCCACTAGCTGGAGTGTCCTGCTGGGTTGGCACAAAGGAGGTGAGCCTTTGAGGCTCACCGCCAGGTGTGACAATTCCTGCCTGGGGGAGGTGTTAGCATCTCCACCCAGTGCAGGCTTTGTTACTGGCCTCAGAGTGACAAAGGCACTCTCCCCATGGGGCCAGCAACATGTCTCGGTTTGTGGCAGGCTGCTAAAACTAGTCAGCCTACACAGATAGTCGGTTAAGTTTCAGGGGGCACCTCTAAGGTGCCCTCTGGGGTGTATTTTACAATAAAATGTACACTGGCATCAGTGTGCATTTATTGTGCTGAGAAGTTTGATACCAAACTTCCCAGTTTTCAGTGTAGCCATTATGGTGCTGTGGAGTTCGTGTTTGACAAACTCCCAGACCATATACTCTTATGGCTACCCTGCACTTACAATGTCTAAGGTTTTGTTTAGACACTGTAGGGGTACCATGCTCATGCACTGGTACCCTCACCTATGGTATAGTGCACCCTGCCTTAGGGCTGTAAGGCCTGCTAGAGGGGTGTCTTACCTATACTGCATAGGCAGTGAGAGGCTGGCATGGCACCCTGAGGGGAGTGCCATGTCGACTTACTCGTTTTGTCCTCACTAGCACACACAAGCTGGCAAGCAGGGTGTCTGTGCTGAGTGAGAGGTCTCCAGGGTGGCATAAGACATGCTGCAGCCCTTAGAGACCTTCCTTGGCATCAGGGCCCTTGGTACTAGAAGTACCAGTTACAAGGGACTTATCTGGATGCCAGGGTCTGCCAATTGTGGATACAAAAGTACAGGTTAGGGAAAGAACACTGGTGCTGGGGCCTGGTTAGCAGGCCTCAGCACACTTTCAATTGTAAACATAGCATCAGCAAAGGCAAAAAGTCAGGGGGCAACCATGCCAAGGAGGCATTTCCTTACAGCGACCACAGAGGATGCTAGCCTATGCCCATTACTCAGCCCAACACTACACCTGGAAACATATAGATTTCTGGCTCGTCTCTCCACTGGTGTCCATGTGGTTGACTACTACAATGCACCTACCACGCACATTATTGAATCACTCCCCAGTGACCATGACCTGTTCTGTTCCTCACCCGGGGGTGCGGGAGGGCTTTTGGTGGTTCCGCTTACCCGCTTTTCAAGATGCTGTGTTTCGTTCAGACTTGCAGACGACAACTACGGAGAACTTAGCTTGAATGCATTAACAGTTTCCACACACGCTACACTCTGGGAAGCCTTTAAGGCATACGCACAAGGTATATGCATAGCTAAACACAATGGTGTACTGAGATATATACGTAGTAGCATCACGCAAGTTGAGAACCTGCTCTCTGAGCTTTGGCCCAGGCCAATGTGCGCACTGGTGCCAGTCCAGATCTGGGAAGGAGCTCCGCCCTTATGGAGGAGTACCGGGACCTCACGGACTATGAGATTCTCTATCTTGGGAGGTATTCCACCACCCGCCCTTATAGCGAGGGTGCACACTGGCGCACCTACTCTGACCCTGAGCTGTGCATGGCAGAGGGTGCACAGGATGGGCAACTAGTAAGTACTTTCTGAGCTTCTGTCTTATTATACTGCATTGTATGATAGCACTGCGGGGATGTACCATTCCTATCAAAATATCTAGAGGAGGTGGCTATGGTTTGGCTTACTTCTGTGCAATTCTCAATGAACCGTTTACTTGCGAGGAGATTATGCAGGCCAAAGATTCCCTGAATGTCTCTAAAGCTCCCGGGCTAGATGGTTTAACCAATTAATTTTATAAAACTTTTAAACAGACTCTAGTCCCACATCTCTTAGAAGTGTTTAGTGAAGATCTTTTTTTTACGGGGCGTATTGCCCATGACACTGCGGGAGGCAGTCATTACACTCTTGCCTAAGCCTGACAAAGGTCCCCGATATTGTAACTCCTACCAACCGATTTCACTGGTGAACTTTGATACTAAGATCCAGGTGAAGCTTCTGGCTACTCACCTCTCATTAGCGATGGGCAGCATCATTTCCCCTGTGCATTCGGGGTTTGTTTCCCATCACTCTACAAACATCAATCTTTGTACATTGTTCACTGTGCTCCATAGGATATCCGCCTCCATTTCCACAGTGGTCACCTTGCTAGACGCTGAAAAGGCGTTTGACTCTCTCAAATGGCCCTTTCTTTTTGCCACCACTTTGAGCAAACTGGGACTCCTCAGGGCTTGACAGCCCTGATCAAACTGCTATTTACGGGCCCCACCGCTAGAATATGGGTAAACGGTACCATAACCTCCCCATTCTGCATCTCCAGGGGGGCTCGGCAGGGCTGCCCCCTGCCCCCCTACTTTTTATAATAGCAATGGATCCTCTAAACAGTTGCCAAAAAATCATATTCAAAGAGGACTGCAGTTTCAACATAGGCCACTACTTGTCTCATAATATGCGGATGACATCCTACTGTTCGTCCATCACCCTGAGGTAAACCTGGATCCTGTCTTGCAGGAGATTATCCGTTTTGGTTCTCTATCAGGGTTGTGGATAAATTGGACAAAATCAGAACTCTTTCCACTCACGGATGCGGCGGTCCCATTCCGTTCGCAACATCCATTGAAATGGTGTGAAGACACGGTTAAGTATCTGGGCATATATGCCCACCATGATAAGAATCAGATTCTCCTCCTCAACTACGGACCAGCAAAGGAGAGACTAGCAGTGCAAATTGCTCGCTGGACTAAACTGCGTATTTTCCTAGCGGACCGCATTGCTGTAATGTAATGGTTGTGCTCCCTCATTTTTTATATCTCTTTGTGAACATCCACATCCCTTTGATGAACTCCTTCTTTGCTACTCTTTGGCAACTATTGACTCGCCTTATCTGGGCGTAATAATGCGTGAGGATTTGCTGGGACACGCTGGTGCTTCCCTGCGAGAGGGGTGGCTTTGGGCTGCCTCATTTTCATTTGTATTATCATGTCGCACAGTGTAGTTTTTACTTCCACTGGTACCATCCAGATGCGCGCCTTCAATATAATATTCCTTAAAGAGATCTTGTATTCCCTGTGCTGCTACGCACATTGCTCCCATAGGTGTGCCCCTTGGCCCCTACAGATATACAGATGGTTTCCACTGCCTGCTGGGCCTGGCGTAGGTTGGCCCGCATGCTCCATGGAGGATGCCTGTACTCACCTGCACTGTCCTTGGCCGATAACCCATGGCTTCCACTCACATGTGAGGAACTAGTTAAGCATACTCTAACAGCCTTGTCATTGCACACCATGAGGATACACACTTTACAGCAGCAACCCATATGGACCACTTTGTCCTTAGTAGGTTGCAGAGCACCCTGTGCGCCCTGTTTCCCACATATCCGTTTGCACGAGATGGCTTACCTCCCCTCACGCCACTTATTGATAACACGGACCGCACCAGACTGATCTCCAGGTTATACACAGCATGCCTAGAACTTCTCCCAACACATGATCTCAAGCTCCACGGTCTCTGGGAGGCCGACCTAGGACTGCCCCTCTCTGATAAAATGCGGAGGGCTTGCTGCACACAAACACACCATATATCCCTGAATAGCCGCCATCGACTAATTCATTATAAATTTCTCCGACGAGTATATGTCACCCCTGTAGCTCTTTCTAAAATTGACAGCACCCGTTCACATTCATGCCCCAAATGTCAGGCACCTGGGGCGGACTTTGCGCATATGACATGGACTTGCCCCACCATCACACATTACTGGGGAGAGATGTTTTCCTGTCTTTCCCTCATGGTGGGGGCACCGGTGGAACCAAACTCCCTTCCTACCCTACTGGGATATGTGGCAACAACCCAGAACCAACCAAACAGTTCACTGCCCTGACACTTCTACTTGCTAAACGAATGATAGCTATACATTGGGGGACCAAGACCTCACACGCAGTGGCGGCCTGGATCCGTAGTCTCATGTACTGTGACACAAATAGTGAACTATACGCCTCCCTCCAGCTTCCTACGTCCCCTCACAAAAATATTTGGCAAACCTTGCAAGATTATCTGGTGTGGTATCCTGGACAATGGAGGCGGAACAATGATGGGCGTTGAATGGAGCTGGATTGTGATGCTGTGCCAGGCGGATGTCCGATCGCTATTATGGTGCGTTTTTGTATGATCCTTATATAGGGAATCGTAGCAGGATGCATGCCCCCCACCTCTGGCTGAATCACTGTGTTGCCCCTGTGCTGCCTACTGATGTCAGTGCCCCTCCTCCCTGATGGGCCTGATGCTTCATCATGTAACAGTAGCTGTCTGTGTCTCATGTGTCATGTTGTTATTGTTCAGAAAATTAATAAATAAATCTCTAAAAAAAGATAGGATGGACAAAGTGCAGTCTATGATGGAACTTTTGGAGTAGCTTGTAATGAACATACTACAATGCACATGCACCTTACATCTAATAGATAATAACCCTGTATGGGATGTCATTAACGGTTAGATACATGGGTAATGCAGTAATAGTATTGACAATTTGTGTGCTTGATTGAAAATTTGAATTAAAACTGATGAACTTAGTAAAGGAGGAATCTGCACCTAAATAGAGGAAAAACTTAAAAATGGATAGATATGCAAAAGACTTGTATTAGTAATGACTGTCTTGGTGCGGTTATTGTTTTCAAATGCACGATGCACTTTCAAAACCGGGGGTGTTGATCAAACGCCGTCTCGTGCATAGGTGCTATGTGATAAATACAAAATTATGTTCACATTATTGCTAGTGCGGTGCCGCCGAAATGGTTCCCAGCGTTTCCCCCCGGAGCCAGAGAGAGCAGTCTAGGCTCCGGGAGATGCGGGTTGGCGGCCGCGCGCCTCCTCGAGCCTCACAGTGCAGCTCGGTGGCGATTTAAGATCCGCTCGGGAGCCAACACTGCCAGCAATTAAAGAAGCGCTTTCGAATAGCGTTTTTGTTTTGCAGCAGACTATAGTTTTTGGTTTTTAGAGTATTTATCATTGCTTGAGACTTTGAGAAAAACCCCGAAAGACTGTTAGTGGTTCCACGAAAACGTATTTATACATCATCCTTCCGCCACTTACCTGATTTTCCTGTGAAGGTGTTCTTCATTCTTCTTTGAACAACAGCAAACAATTCTACAGAAATATATTTACTGTTCTGAAGGAACTTGTAGTGTTCTACATGGATGGTGAGTCTTACCTTCAATCTTGTTTCCTTTAGAGAGCTGAATATTCTTTGAGGAGAGTAGAGACAGGAAAAGACTTGACTTAAATGTATATAGCTGATTGGAAAAAGACTATAAAAGACAAACTAAAACTTTGCACAACAGACAACTTATCTTTTGAATTACACAACTACTGAATGAACTTTGGGTGAAACTCAACTTTTTTGTTGAGGTTGGTTCGCATAAAAGGACTATTTCATGGTATGCTAAAGGACTCTCATGAAAGGTAGAATTGAAAAGGGTTGGACAGATAAAGATATGTTATAAGTTTTGTTGTAACTTATCTCACCATTCTTCTCTTGTAGGGAGTCTCACGCTATGGGCATTGACTCTACTGGAAGACGTTCCAGTGGGGATTAAGGGAAAAGTGGGGTAAGGTTATACATTGTAGCATAGAGATGCTAACCTCTTAAAATTAGATATTTGGGGCCATATTTATACTTTTTGACGCAAAACTGCGCTAACGCAGTTTTGCGTCAAAAAAAATTGCGCCGTCTAACGCCATTTGGAAGCGCCATGCGGGCGTCAAATTTATACTTTGACGTACGGCGGCGCAACCAACAGGTGGGAGTCATTATTTCGTGACGCACACAGCGTCGGTCTGTCGTAAAGGAAACCAACGTAAATGCGACGCACATCACTGTGGGTCGATTTACGACAGCGCAATCGTGAAAACGCCGTTTTTTTTCACGCTATTGCGTTAAATTTTTGCGCGAAAACTGCCCTTTCAGGAGAGGAGACCCAAAATGGATCCTAGATGCCCCAACAGACCCCAGGAGGATGAGAGCAGACCAGGAACCAGCCAGGAGGAAGCATACAGGAACCAGGAATTAAAAAAAATAATAATAAAGTGTCGCTTCAGTGCAGAGGAGCAGGAAATCCTGGTGAAAGAGGTGACGGAACACCAGCACCAACTTTTCATCTCCTCAAAATTGCCACTCAGTAGGAGAGAGGCCATCTGGAAACAAATTGTGGACAAGATTAACAGTGTGGCTGAAGAACGCCGGACAGTCACCGAGTGTAAGAAACGCTGGCATGACTGCAAACGTAGGACCAAAGAGAAAATGGCCAGGAACAGGAAGGCAGCAATGCAGACTGGAGGGGGGAGTCCAGCACAACAGGAGGCCCTGGACCACATGGAGGAGATGGTCGCAGCCGTCATCCCGGAGGAGATCGTCACAGGGATTCAAGGACTGGACAGCGCAGACTACCACGACACTACGCACATGCAGGGTAAGTCGCATGGGGAATTCAAATGCAATAATGGGGACTGTAAGCAGGGGGGGGATACCTACTACACAATGCATGTAAGTCAGCACATATATGAAGTGGCATGGGGAAAGGGGCACGGCAGGGGGGCATGCCCAGTACTGACCGAAGCTGGGGCACGACAAAATACAGCAACAACAACAGTCCCACGGGGACATCCTGTAATTACAACAAGAGAGCCAAGGGAAAGCAGTGACAGGTGGGAAGGACACTACCTCAAATCCACATCCAGGCACTTGTATTGCAAAATCTGTTCCCCATCAACTAGGTCCCTACCTGTGATGCAGTAGCAAATACAACAACTGCAACTTAACTGCAACCACAGTTGACAATAACACCTCTCATCTCTGTGCAGCTATAGTACCAAATGGCAGGAACCCCACCCTGAAACATACATACCTAAATTAGGGGGTGAGGATGACATCTGCAATTACTCCTAGAAATAAGACAAAGGTACCAGTACACTCAAATGCCGAATGTCCATACCTGACACATACATAAGCCTAAGTAAACAGCAATAGGAGCCACACAGCACTAATGACACACACATGCTGCATACGTCATGGTCCCTCACGTGCCTGCCTAACAAGGCTACATCACTAATGTCATACTGCTCAGACAACAACATTGAGGGGGGGACACAGGCAACTGGTCACTGAAACACACCTGTACAGTCTGAGAACCAAATAGGACTTTGATACGATAAACAGGGCAATCCAATTAAATACACATCACCCAACATCATCTCAAAACATCAAGAATGTTTACATTCATACCACATCCTAACATTGACATGCATAGGTAATGCCACGTGACATGTACAGATCATGCAATGTGAATAAAAAGTGTATGGGGCAGGGCCTGAGAGGCAAGTGTGCTGGCAGGGCAGTCACAACACCCACAGTCAGTCAAAGTGTAGTGTGGCAAGTGAAACGTATACTTTGCGCATTAGCCTCAGGCTGGAGGCCTTTGTGCATCTTACCCTGAATGTACTTATACTAATTTGCTCACATCTAAGAGCCTCAGAGCACTTTGCACTAAATGCTTCTTATTGGCCTTCCTATCAGTTAATTTAGCAAATAGCCAGTCCTACGGTGTTGTGAATTAGTCAAATCACACTGTTTTGCCTACTTCAGCACTGGAGTTTGCCAGAACATATTCACTCTGTGCCCCAGTCAAGGATACAGTCTGGTACATTGCCGATAGACGTGGTAGGGGTTAAGATTTGGCATTCCTGCGTAGGGACACTTTGTCATCACGATTACATATGACTTATAAAATCACTTCCTTGTCCCAAGACACGCTAGAGGGAGTTTCCAAACAGAGAACCACAACTAGACGCTGCCTGCCTTGCTGCAGATGCAGAACCAGATCACAGGCCATTGCTCTGATATGAGGGATGATGTCTCCCCAGTGATTCAGACAGGCAAGCTCCAAGCTTAACATGCTGTGCTATAAATAGAACAAGCAGAGGGATAGTAGAAACAGTTAGGCTGCATGATAGCTTTGTACTAATGTTTTACTCTCCTGCTGACTATTTCAATTCTAACAGTGTGTATTGTTTGGGTTATTGGGGCTCACACCTAAATTCCTACAAGTCAGTTGTACAATGAAACTTCATATCAAACAAATACTGTCTTTGTCATTTGTGTATGGGAACATACCGGAAAAGATAGAAATGTGTAGGACCTGAGTGACCACCACTTCCCTGAGAAGTTCCAAAGATGTCATGCGCCCGGATGTCTAAACATTCCTTTGATGTGGGAGACCAGAGGCACTGCTAGTTAGTCTTAGCTAAATTGAATATCTGGGTGACAGAGTTATTTACAAGTGGGTCAAACTTAGTCCCCCACACCATTAGCTATCCTGCTGCCTAGAAAGCCAAGAATCACATGTAGGATAATGAGAGCCCACCCTACAAAATGTCCCTCCATAACAATAGTGAAACACCGAGTGAGGACTAGGACAAAAAAACGCCTATTCCTAAATAATTACAAAGCAACAGCTAGAGGCGACCTGGCAGACATGTCTGAAAGATCCATATCATACATGTGACACACAGGTGGGCCATAGGCCTACAACAATGCCCTATGACGGACAGCAGATACCTAGACAAACACAGAGTACAATGTTAAGGCATCCAAAGGCTTGTATCTTAGTGCAAAATTGTCACAACACAGACACACTAATTGTACCCTGTTTCATTGCAGAGGAACACGGATCTCCTGCTGATATGCCTGTCCATGAGTTTCCTGATGACATGGATGACGAGACCATCAACCTCCCACAAGAGACCATTGACATGGTCCTTGAAAGCCTCCAAACCCCACCTTCAGTCACAAGGAGGAGCACAGAAGAAGCAGCCACCACAGTAGAACCACCCGCCACCCCAATTGTAAGACCTGCCAGCTCCAACACAGCTGAGGACTCTGACGACACTGGCACCAGCTTCGAAAGAACTGTCGTTGGGGTCCAGCGGGAGCTGGCCAAGGAGGTGCGGGTGGGGATGCAAACTATGGCAGCCAGCCTTGAGGGGGTGCGTTCGTGCATGTTGTCAACTGCTGATCAGGCAGCTGCAATGCAAGCCAGAACATCGCTCTTGGAGGAACTTTTAAAAACACTGAAGGAAATCGGCACAGCTATCATCCAGTTGACACAACAACTCCAACTGCAAGCCAGCCAACGTGTGCACGAATGCAACATAGAACCCCTCAGGGCCGACCTGGCTGCCTACTTTCGGGATGTGGCTGCCATTCTGAAAAACCAGCAGGCCCTCCTTGCTGCAGTACTGCCCTTCATTACTCGACAGGGATCAGCCCCCGGGATGTCTGCCTCCATGTCTTCTAACACTGAGGTGTGTGTTGCCCCTTCACAACCAACAACAACAAGGATACACCAGGCAACACACACATCAGAAGAAGAAGACATGGAACAGATAACATTCACACGCAAGAGTACCCGGAAGCCCTAGTCCCTGCACCATGGCCTACTCTGACCAAGGTCCTACGTTTTGACACATGCCAGTCTCACTACAACTAACCTCAATGACTGTTCGGCAATCCACTGTATGACTTGTCCCCATTGCCAGTGAATGTTTCTCTCCTACCATTTGGCATTTCATGTTCCTCTGCACTGTCTGTGACATCACCCCAGCATGTCAGGAGCATCATCCACACCCCGTCTGTAGGATCACCATGGAAGAATGCACCAGAACGGACTCAGCAAACATGGTGAATGGACATTTTGCATTACACCAACTAAAAATAAATATCACTTGCACACCTATTGTGTCTCTGTGTCATTTCACACTTCAACTGTGCAGTACATAACTCCAAAGTGGCTGTGTGGCAACCATGTCGATTCTCTATACTACTGTCCTGATTTCATGTATACTGAAACATCTGTGCAGTGGCCAGGATTGCATCATAGCTTTACTATACTGAGGAAAATAAGTGATGAAGGGACTAAGCACACACAATCATGCTGTGTTGGACAGAATGATGCACCATCTATAGCTATTCTAGACAACTAATGGTGGCTGAGAAATGTAGGCACCATGCGATACTAAAATTGGAAATTATGCTGTAGAATGAAAGGAATGATAAACAAATTACACAGCATCAATCACCCTTACGGCGTATACTTCCATGAAGGAAAGTCATGCTGAATCAGTACACACATGATGTAGGTCAGCAATGACAGCAACAAGACAAAAGTGTGAACAAATCCTCATCTACAAAGCTCTCCCTGAACTTCACAATGCTGTCCGACCTATCTATTTACCTACAATAACAAGTCTGGAAGCACTCTTTGTGAAGTAGGATACATACCAACCCCAAACCTTGATGATCAATGCACACTACCAATGGTGGCTCTCCCACATGGTGGATACTTACCAAGTTAGCACACGGGTAGCTGGCATGTTAAACCTCATTAGCCTGGGGATAGCGAGCATGGAACACAAATGTCATACTAAAACTTTCTGCTACACTGATGTCAAGGCCATGAAAAGGTAGCACCTAACGCATCAGGTAAAGGGTTAACAATTTTTTTATTTCAAAGTAGTAATAAAAGAGGCAACTAAGGGAAAGGTAAACCTACACTAATCTAACCTGACTACTACTAACCCACAACTGTCCCTAACTAACCTAAGCTAAACTTACTCTACACATGTAACGAAACGATCTAAACATCAACCCCCCACCCACCATTAAGAGACAAGACACATGCAGGACAACACTTACTAACTTACACACATACTATCCTAAACAAACATATATTTTTTTGTATTCTTTTTTTATATATATATATATTTTTTTTTATTATTATTTTTTTTTTTTATTATACAGGAATCCCAACATTGCCCCCCACCCACCCACCCACCCACACAAAAATATTAGATAGAAAGAATAAGGACCCCCCACCCTCTTACCTAACACTAACTAAGCTAATTTCCTATACTTATCCTATAACTAACCCCCCAAACCCAACTAACAGTATGAAAAAGGAAAGAGGTGAGAGGGGAGGGGTAAAAGTTCAGGAGGGCAAAATGACTACAGATTTGCCCTCCGTAGTGTGCGCCGGATGGAGCGCACCTTCTTCTTCACCTCACTCATGTTCTCCGTCAGGTTGTCAACCTTGCGAATCAACCTGTCCAATTTTCTAGACAATGCCTGGAAGGCTGCAGGGTCAATAGGAGGGTCAGTGCTGGTCTGCGTGGAGGTGGATGTTGTTGCTGGAGTGGGGTGGCCATGGGACAGCCCTGCTCCCAACACACGGCTGGGTCCAGGTCTGGATGAAGATGCCTGGTCCGTCGCTGGGTCCCCTTGGGCAGACCTGGTGGTTGTAGTGGCGGTGGTTGTAGGTGGCACCGTTGGGGGAGCCTGTGGTGTGGCATACCACGCCCCGGAGGCCCGATCCGAATTATATCTGCGGGCCATCCTCCGATACCCACACTGCACCTGCAGGATGTGCCTGTACCTCATTGCACGGTGCTCGAAATGGTTGCGCTCTGCGGCACTCAGGTTTGCAGCTGTGAAGAGAAAAGGGAAATATTGAGCATTGAATTTACAGTGGGTTGAATACCACAATGGGTCATTTGTCCATTACTAGAAATGTATTGTTTGCAGCAATTGTTACAACATAGTTCACGGAAAGGCTCAGAGGAAGTACATGTGAATCATGCATACCTAAGGGCATATCACACCTAGCATATCCATGTCTCTACATGATGGATGACATCACCCTAAACTACTCATCCAAATCATACCTAAGGCATTTGACATCATGGCACCAGCTCTTCCGCATACTGACTTCACTACATATGTCATTCTATGTGATAACACTCACACTCCTCACTCAATGGCACTTGGAATTAGTTGTGTGCTAAGATTGAACCCCTGGCCCAAAATCATATGTCCACACTAGGGGTCAGATGTAGGAATTTAGAAAAATCAACTAGCAATTTGCAAAGCAGAACGGTGTCTCTGACACCGTCTGCGAGTCGCTATGGGGTCCCTAAAACCCACCTCATGAACATCAATGATGTGGGTTCCAAGTTGCCCCACCTTAGCGACTATGGGCACTCACGGGGATGGAGGCCTGCTGGGACCAGCAGAACTCCATAGACGTGACTGCTTTTAAATTAAGCAAGTTATTTTTCCCCAAGTGTAGGCCGTTTACCGGAAAGGAAAATGAGCTGCAATTAGTTTAAAATCACAACAATTCAACTTGGAAATTTTCACTGTAATTATTGGTCCCTTAGACCACTGGCTGTTTTGCGCAGGATTATTTTTGTCCACTCACAAAGGTGAAGCTTTACAATGAGGACCCCTTCCAGTCAGCAAGTTGGTTACCATCCACTTCAAGTGGATGATAACAGCTACTCACTTTGCAACCACGTACTCGGTTGCAAATGGGATTGCCTACCACTGTGATTTGCAAGTAGGTCTGGTAAACCCCTTTATTATTTCCATTTTGAAAAGCATTTTCCTAATATGTACATGACCACCAAATACATTTTGGAATAGGAAACAGACGTTTGCAAATCCCAAACATATATTTATGCCATTTGCAACGTGTAGACATTTTTCTCACTCTGGCCCGAGGTACTAACTCAAGTCACAAAAGGTGTTAAGTACGTGTAACATACTGGTTGCTACAGTCCTAGGTACCCTGTTTCACAGTAACATCCCAGTCTTTGTGGGTGGTGTGGGAAGAACAACCAACAATCCCATGTTCAATGCACACCCAGGAGTGTACAGAAAGTTCAACAAGTATGTGCCTTCACACACAACACCTATGAAGGGCTAGCAACACGTTGTAGTCAGCCCAACCTTGTCACATCCCAGGTCCACACATGTCAAAATGATATGACTTAGCCCAACATAACATACTATTAGTGAGGCATGTTTAACAACACACACAGAGGAGGTAGTACACCCATTCACATGATTCAACTGAACACCTAGGGCATTGCACTCAAGTCACACACACTTCGAGTTCACCTTGTGGAAGTACATGCCCCCGGAAGATCCGACCTACAGTGTACACAGTTGTAGGAAGTTGGCTCTGTATGTGCTATTTCAAAGTAAGGAATAGCATGCACAGAGTCCAAGGGTTCCCCTTAGAGGTAAAAATAGTGGTAAAATTAGATAATACTAATGCTCTATTTTGTGGTAGTGTGGTCGAGCAGTAGGCTTATCCAAGGAGTAGTGTTAAGCATTTGTTGTACATACACATAGACAATAAATGAGGTACACACACTCAGAGACAAATCCAGCCAATAGGTTTTTGTATAGAAAAATATCTTTTCTTAGTTTATTTTAAGAACCACAGGTTCAAATTCTACATGTAATATCTCATTCGAAAGGTATTGCAGGTAAGTACTTCAGGAACTTCAAATCATCAAAATTGCATGTATACTTTTCAAGTTATTGACAAATAGCGGTTTGGAAAGTGGACACTTAGTGCAATTTTCACAGTTCCTAGGGGAGGTAAGTTTTGGTTAGTTTGACCAGGTAAGTAAGACACTTACAGGGTTCAGTTCTTGGTCCAAGGTAGCCCACCGTTGGGGGTTCAGAGCAACCCCAAAGTCACCACACCAGCAGCTCAGGGCCGGTCAGGTGCAGAGTTCAAAGTGGTGCCCAAAACACATAGGCTAGAATGGAGAGAAGGGGGTGCCCCGGTTCCGGTCTGCTTGCAGGTAAGTACCCGCGTCTTCGGAGGGCAGACCAGGGGGGTTTTGTAGGGCACCGGGGGGGACACAAGTCCACACAGAAATTTCACCCTCAGCGGCGCGGGGGCGGCCGGGTGCAGTGTAGAAACCAGCGTCGGGTTCGCAATGTTAGTCTATGAGAGATCTCGGGATCTCTTCAGCGCTGCAGGCAGGCAAGGGGGGGATTCCTCGGGGAAACCTCCACTTGGGCAAGGGAGAGGGACTCCTGGGGGTCACTCCTCCAGTGAAAGTCCGGTCCTTCAGGTCCTGGGGGCTGCGGGTGCAGGGTCTCTCCCAGGCGTCGGGACTTTAGGTTCAAAGAGTCGCGGTCAGGGGAAGCCTCGGGATTCCCTCTGCAGGCGGCGCTGTGGGGGCTCAGGGGGGACAGGTTTTGGTACTCACAGTATCAGAGTAGTCCTGGGGTCCCTCCTGAGGTGTTGGATCGCCACCAGCCGAGTCGGGGTCGCCGGGTGCAGTGTTGCAAGTCTCACGCTTCTTGCGGGGAGCTTGCAGGGTTCTTTAAAGCTGCTGGAAACAAAGTTGCAGCTTTTCTTGGAGCAGGTCCGCTGTCCTCGGGAGTTTCTTGTCTTTTCGAAGCAGGGGCAGTCCTCAGAGGATGTCGAGGTCGCTGGTCCCTTTGGAAGGCGTCGCTGGAGCAGGATCTTTGGAAGGCAGGAGACAGGCCGGTGAGTTTCTGGAGCCAAGGCAGTTGTCGTCTTCTGGTCTTCCGCTGCAGGGGTTTTCAGCTGGGCAGTCCTTCTTCTTGTAGTTGCAGGAATCTAATTTTCTAGGGTTCAGGGTAGCCCTTAAATACTAAATTTAAGGGCGTGTTTAGGTCTGGGGGGTTAGTAGCCAATGGCTACTAGCCCTGAGGGTGGGTACACCCTCTTTGTGCCTCCTCCCAAGGGGAGGGGGTCACAATCCTAACCCTATTGGGGGAATCCTCCATCTGCAAGATGGAGGATTTCTAAAAGTTAGAGTCACCTCAGCTCAGGACACCTTAGGGGCTGTCCTGACTGGCCAGTGACTCCTCCTTGTTATTCTCATTATTTTCTCCGGCCTTGCCGCCAAAAGTGGGGCCTGGCCGGAGGGGGCGGGCAACTCCACTAGCTGGAGTGTCCTGCTGGGTTGGCACAAAGGAGGTGAGCCTTTGAGGCTCACCGCCAGGTGTGACAATTCCTGCCTGGGAGAGGTGTTAGCATCTCCACCCAGTGCAGGCTTTGTTACTGGCCTCAGAGTGACAAAGGCACTCTCCCCATGGGGCCAGCAACATGTCTCGGTTTGTGGCAGGCTGCTAAAACTAGTCAGCCTACACAGATAGTCGGTTAAGTTTCAGGGGGCACCTCTAAGGTGCCCTCTGTGGTGTATTTTACAATAAAATGTACACTGGCATCAGTGTGCATTTATTGTGCTGAGAAGTTTGATACCAAACTTCCCAGTTTTCAGTGTAGCCATTATGGTGCTGTGGAGTTCGTGTTTGACAGACTCCCAGACCATATACTCTTATGGCTACCCTGTACTTACAATGTCTAAGGTTTTGTTTAGACACTGTAGGGGTACCATGCTCATGCACTGGTACCCTCACCTATGGTATAGTGCACCCTGCCTTAGGGCTGTAAGGCCTGCTAGAGGGGTGTCTTACCTATACTGCATAGGCAGTGAGAGGCTGGCATGGCACCCTGAGGGGAGTGCCATGTCGACTTACTCGTTTTGTCCTCACTAGCACACACAAGCTGGCAAGCAGTGTGTCTGTGCTGAGTGAGAGGTCTCCAGGGTGGCATAAGACATGCTGCAGCCCTTAGAGACCTTCCTTGGCATCAGGGCCCTTGGTACTAGAAGTACCAGTTACAAGGGACTTATCTGGATGCCAGGGTCTGCCAATTGTGGATACAAAAGTACAGGTTAGGGAAAGAACACTGGTGCTGGGGCCTGGTTAGCAGGCCTCAGCACACTTTCAATTGTAAACATAGGATCAGCAAAGGCAAAAAGTCAGGGGGCAACCATGCCAAGGAGGCATTTCCTTACACAACCCCCCCCCAAACGAAAGAGGATGAGACTAACCTTTCCCAAGAGAGTCTTCATTTTCTAAGTGGAAGAACCTGGAAAGGCCATCTGCATTGGCATGGGCAGTCCCAGGTCTGTGTTCCACTATAAAGTCCATTCCCTGTAGGGAGATGGACCACCTCAACAGTTTAGGATTTTCACCTTTCATTTGCATCAGCCATTTGAGAGGTCTGTGGTCAGTTTGAACTAGGAAGTGAGTCCCAAAGAGGTATGGTCTCAGCTTCTTCAGGGACCAAACCACAGCAAAGGCCTCCCTCTCAATGGCACTCCAACGCTGCTCCCTGGGGAGTAACCTCCTGCTAATGAAAGCAACAGGCTGGTCAAGGCCATCATCATTTGTTTGGGACAAAACTGCCCCTATCCCATGTTCAGAGGCATCAGTCTGCACAATGAACTGCTTAGAATAATCTGGAGCTTTTAGAACTGGTGCTGAGCACATTGCCTGTTTCAGGGTGTCAAAGGCCTGTTGGCATTCCACAGTCCAGTTTACTTTCTTGGGCATTTTCTTGGAGGTGAGTTCAGTGAGGGCTGTCACAATGGATCCATATCCCTTCACAAACCTCCTGTAATACCCAGTCAAGCCAAGGAATGCCCTGACTTGAGTCTGGGTTTTTGGAGCTACCCAGTCCAGAATAGTCTGGATCTTGGGTTGGAGTGGCTGAACTTGGCCTCCACCTACAAGGTGTCCCAAGTAAACCACAGTTCCCTGCCCTATCTGGCATTTGGATGCCTTGATAGAGAGGCCTGCAGATTGCAGAGCCTTCAAAACCTTCCTCAGGTGGACCAGGTGATCCTGCCAGGTGGAGCTAAAGACAGCAATATCATCAAGATAAGCTGTGCTAAAGGACTCCAAGCCAGCAAGGACTTGATTCACCAACCTTTGGAAGGTGGCAGGGGCATTCTTTAAACCAAAGGGCATAACAGTAAACTGATAATGCCCATCAGGTGTGGAGAATGCTGTCTTTTCTTTTGCTCCAGGTGCCATTTTTATTTGCCAGTACCCTGCTGTCAAGTCAAAGGTACTTAGAAATTTGGCAGCACCTAATTTATCAATGAGCTCATCAGCTCTTGGAATTGGATGGGCATCTGTCTTGGTGACAGAATTGAGCCCTCTGTAGTCCACACAAAACCTCATCTCTTTCTTTCCATCTTTGGTGTGAGGTTTGGGGACTAAGACCACTGGGCTAGCCCAGGGGCTGTCAGAGCGCTCAATTACTCCCAATTCCAGCATCTTGTGGACTTCCACCTTGATGCTTTCCTTAACATGGTCCGACTGTCTAAAGATTTTGTTCTTGACAGGCATTCTGTCTCCTGTGTCCACATCATGGGTACACAGGTGTGTCTGACCAGGGGTTAAGGAGAAGAGTTCAGGAAACTGTTGTAGGACTCTCCTACAATCAGCTTGCTGTTGGCCAGAGAGGGTGTCTGAGTAGATCACTCCATCTACTGTCCCATCTTTTGGGTCTGATGACAGAAGATCAGGGAGAGGTTCACTCTCTGCTTCCTGATCCTCATCTGTTACCATCAACAGATTCACATCAGCCCTGTCATGGAAGAGCTTAAGGCGGTTCACATGGATCACCCTCTTGGGGCTCCTGCTTGTGCCCAGGTCCACCAAGTAGGTGACCTGACTCTTCCTCTCTAGTACTGGGTAAGGGCCACTCCATTTGTCCTGGAGTGCCCTGGGAGCCACAGGCTCCAGAACCCAGACTTTCTGCCCTGGTTGGAACTCAACCAGTGCAGCCTTTTGGTCATACCAAAACTTCTGGAGCTGTTGGCTGGCCTCAAGGTTTTTGGTTGCCTTTTCCATGTACTCTGCCATTCTAGAGCGAAGGCCAAGTACATAGTCCACTATGTCCTGTTTAGGCTCATGGAGAGGTCTCTCCCAGCCTTCTTTAACAAGGGCAAGTGGTCCCCTTACAGGATGACCAAACAGAAGTTCAAAGGGTGAGAATCCTACTCCCTTCTGTGGCACCTCTCTGTAGGCGAAAAGCAGACATGGCAAGAGGACATCCCATCTCCTTTTGAGCTTTTCTGGGAGCCCCATGATCATGCCTTTTAATGTCTTGTTGAATCTCTCAACCAAGCCATTAGTTTGTGGATGGTATGGTGTAGTGAATTTATAAGTCACTCCACACTCATTCCACATGTGCTTTAGGTATGCTGACATGAAGTTGGTACCTCTGTCAGACACCACCTCCTTAGGGAAACCCACTCTGGTAAAGATACCAATGAGGGCCTTGGCTACTGCAGGGGCAGTAGTCGACCTAAGGGGGATAGCTTCAGGATACCTGGTAGCATGATCCACTACTACCAGGATATACATATTTCCTGAGGCTGTGGGCGGTTCCAGGGGACCAACTATGTCCACACCCACTCTTTCAAAGGGAACCCCCACCACTGGAAGTGGAATGAGGGGGGCCTTTGGATGCCCACCTGTCTTACCACTGGCTTGACAGGTGGGGCAGGAGAGGCAAAACTCCTTAACCATGTTGGACATATTGGGCCAGTAGAAGTGGTTGACTAACCTCTCCCACGTCTTGGTTTGTCCCAAATGTCCAGCAAGGGGAATGTCATGGGCCAATGTTAGGATGAACTTCCTGAACAGCTGAGGCACTACCACTCTCCTAGTGGCACCAGGTTTGGGGTCTCTGGCCTCAGTGTACAGGAGTCCATCTTCCCAATAGACCCTATGCGTTCCATTTTTCTTGCCTTTGGACTCTTCAGCAGCTTGCTGCCTAAGGCCTTCAAGAGAGGGACAGGTTTCTTGTCCCTTACACAGCTCCTCCCTTGAGGGTCCCCCTGGGCCTAAGAGCTCAACCTGATAAGGTTCAAGCTCCAAAGGCTCAGTTCCCTCAGAGGGCAGAACTTCTTCCTGAGAAGAGATGTTCCCTTTCTTTTGCTGTGTTGCAGTTGGTTTCCCAACTGACTTTCCTGTTCTCTTGGTAGGCTGGGCCATTCTTCCAGACTCCAGCTCTACTTGTTCACCCTGTGCCTTGCACTGTGCTCTTGTTTTCACACACACCAGTTCAGGGATACCCAGCATTGCTGCATGGGTTTTTAGTTCTACCTCAGCCCATGCTGAGGACTCCAGGTCATTTCCAAGCAGACAGTCCACTGGGATATTTGAGGAGACCACCACCTGTTTCAGGCCATTGACCCCTCCCCATTCTAAAGTAACCATTGCCATGGGATGTACTTTTCTCTGATTGTCAGCGTTGGTGACTGTGTAAGTTTTTCCAGTCAGGTATTGGCCAGGGGAAACCAGTTTCTCTGTCACCATGGTGACACTGGCACCTGTATCCCTCAGGCCCTCTATTCTAGTCCCATTAATTAAGAGTTGCTGTCTGTATTTTTGCATGTTAGGCGGCCAGACAGCTAGTGTGGCTAAATCCACCCCACCCTCAGAAACTAGAGTAGCTTCAGTGTGGACCCTGATTTGCTCTGGGCACACTGTTGATCCCACTTGGAGACTAGCCATACCAGTGTTACCTGGATGGGAGTTTGGAGTGGAACCTTTCTTGGGACAGGCCTTGTCTCCAGTTTGGTGTCCATGCTGTTTACAGCTATGACACCAGGCCTTTTTGGGATCAAAGTTTTTACCCTTGTACCCATTGTTTTGTGAAGAGGCTCTGGGCCCACCCTCCTGTGCAGGTTTTTGGGGGCCTGTAGAAGACTCTTGACTATTTTTAGTTTTGGTTGTCTCATCACCCTTCCCCTGGGGAGTCTTTGTGACCCCTTTCTTTTGGTCACCCCCTGTTGAAGTCTTGGACACCCTTGTCTTGACCCAATGGTCCGCCTTCTTTCCCAATTCTTGGGGAGAAATTGGTCCTAGGTCTACCAGATGCTGATGCAGTTTATCATTGAAACAATTACTTAACAGGTGTTCTTTCACAAATAAATTGTACAGCCCATCATAATTACTTACACCACTGCCTTGAATCCAACCATCTAGTGTTTTCACTGAGTAGTCAACAAAGTCAACCCAGGTCTGGCTCGAGGATTTTTGAGCCCCCCTGAACCTAATCCTGTACTCCTCAGTGGAGAATCCAAAGCCCTCAATCAGGGTACCCTTCATGAGGTCATAAGATTCTGCATCTTGTCCAGAGAGTGTGAGGAGTCTATCCCTACACTTTCCTGTGAACATTTCCCAAAGGAGAGCACCCCAGTGAGATCTGTTCACTTTTCTGGTTACACAAGCCCTCTCAAAAGCTGTGAACCATTTGGTGATGTCATCACCATCTTCATATTTAGTTACAATCCCTTTAGGGATTTTCAACATGTCAGGAGAATCTCTGACCCTATTTATGTTGCTGCCACCATTGATGGGTCCTAGGCCCATCTCTTGTCTTTCCCTCTCTATGGCTAGGATCTGTCTTTCCAAAGCCAATCTTTTGGCCATCCTGGCTAACTGGATGTCCTCTTCACTGGGGCTATCCTCAGTGATTTCAGAGGTGTTGGTCTCTCCTGTGAGGGAACCAGCATCTCTGACTATTATTTTTGGAGTCAGGGTTTGAGGGACCCTGTTCTCCCTAGATAGGACTGGTAGGGGGGAATTGTCCTCCAAGTCACTATCCTCTTCCTCTGAGTTGCCACCCTCAGAGGGGTTGGCCTTTTCAAACTCTGCCAAAAGCTCCTGGAGCTGTATTTTGGTAGGTTTGGGGCCAATGGTTATTTTTTTGATATTACAGAGAGACCTTAGCTCCCTCATCTTAAGATGGAGGTAAGGTGTGGTGTCGAGTTCCACCACATTCATCTCTGTATCAGACATTATTTTGCTAAAAGTTGGAAGACTTTTTAAAGAATCTAAAACTGGTTCTAGAATCTAATTCAAACTTTTACAAACTTTTAAACTCTAAAAGAAATGCTAAACAGGATCTAACACAAGGCCCTAGCAGGTCTTTTAAGAATTTAGAAAACTTTTCAAATTGCAAAAATCAATTTCTAATGACAATTTTGGAATTTGTCGTGTGATCAGGTATTGGCTGAGTAGTCCAGCAAATGCAAAGTCTTGTACCCCACCGCTGATCCACCAATGTAGGAAGTTGGCTCTGTATGTGCTATTTCAAAGTAAGGAATAGCATGCACAGAGTCCAAGGGTTCCCCTTAGAGGTAAAAATAGTGGTAAAAATAGATAATACTAATGCTCTATTTTGTGGTAGTGTGGTCGAGCAGTAGGCTTATCCAAGGAGTAGTGTTAAGCATTTGTTGTACATACACATAGACAATAAATGAGGTACACACACTCAGAGACAAATCCAGCCAATAGGTTTTTGTATAGAAAAATATCTTTTCTTAGTTTATTTTAAGAACCACAGGTTCAAATTCTACATGTAATATCTCATTCAAAAGGTATTGCAGGTAAGTACTTCAGGAACTTCAAATCATCAAAATTGCATGTATACTTTTCAAGTTATTGACAAATAGCGGTTTGGAAAGTGGACACTTAGTGCAATTTTCACAGTTCCTAGGGGAGGTAAGTTTTGGTTAGTTTTACCAGGTAAGTAAGACACTTACAGGGTTCAGTTCTTGGTCCAAGGTAGCCCACCGTTGGGGGTTCAGAGCAACCCCAAAGTCACCACACCAGCAGCTCAGGGCCGGTCAGGTGCAGAGTTCAAAGTGGTGCCCAAAACACATAGGCTAGAATGGAGAGAAGGGGGTGCCCCGGTTCCGGTCTGCTTGCAGGTAAGTACCCGCGTCTTCGGAGGGCAGACCAGGGGGGTTTTGTAGGGCACCGGGGGGGACACAAGTCCACACAGAAATTTCACCCTCAGCGGCGCGGGGGCGGCCGGGTGCAGTGTAGAAACCAGCGTCGGGTTCGCAATGTTAGTCTATGAGAGATCTCGGGATCTCTTCAGCGCTGCAGGCAGGCAAGGGGGGGATTCCTCGGGGAAACCTCCACTTGGGCAAGGGAGAGGGACTCCTGGGGGTCACTCCTCCAGTGAAAGTCCGGTCCTTCAGGTCCTGGGGGCTGCGGGTGCAGGGTCTCTCCCAGGCGTCGGGACTTTAGGTTCAAAGAGTCGCGGTCAGGGGAAGCCTCGGGATTCCCTCTGCAGGCGGCGCTGTGGGGGCTCAGGGGGGACAGGTTTTGGTACTCACAGTATCAGAGTAGTCCTGGGGTCCCTCCTGAGGTGTTGGATCGCCACCAGCCGAGTCGGGGTCGCCGGGTGCAGTGTTGCAAGTCTCACGCTTCTTGCGGGGAGCTTGCAGGGTTCTTTAAAGCTGCTGGAAACAAAGTTGCAGCTTTTCTTGGAGCAGGTCCGCTGTCCTCGGGAGTTTCTTGTCTTTTCGAAGCAGGGGCAGTCCTCAGAGGATGTCGAGGTCGCTGGTCCCTTTGGAAGGCGTCGCTGGAGCAGGATCTTTGGAAGGCAGGAGACAGGCCGGTGAGTTTCTGGAGCCAAGGCAGTTGTCGTCTTCTGGTCTTCCGCTGCAGGGGTTTTCAGCTGGGCAGTCCTTCTTCTTGTAGTTGCAGGAATCTAATTTTCTAGGGTTCAGGGTAGCCCTTAAATACTAAATTTAAGGGCGTGTTTAGGTCTGGGGGGTTAGTAGCCAATGGCTACTAGCCCTGAGGGTGGGTACACCCTCTTTGTGCCTCCTCCCAAGGGGAGGGGGTCACAATCCTAACCCTATTGGGGGAATCCTCCATCTGCAAGATGGAGGATTTCTAAAAGTTAGAGTCACCTCAGCTCAGGACACCTTAGGGGCTGTCCTGACTGGCCAGTGACTCCTCCTTGTTATTCTCATTATTTTCTCCGGCCTTGCCGCCAAAAGTGGGGCCTGGCCGGAGGGGGCGGGCAACTCCACTAGCTGGAGTGTCCTGCTGGGTTGGCACAAAGGAGGTGAGCCTTTGAGGCTCACCGCCAGGTGTGACAATTCCTGCCTGGGAGAGGTGTTAGCATCTCCACCCAGTGCAGGCTTTGTTACTGGCCTCAGAGTGACAAAGGCACTCTCCCCATGGGGCCAGCAACATGTCTCGGTTTGTGGCAGGCTGCTAAAACTAGTCAGCCTACACAGATAGTCGGTTAAGTTTCAGGGGGCACCTCTAAGGTGCCCTCTGTGGTGTATTTTACAATAAAATGTACACTGGCATCAGTGTGCATTTATTGTGCTGAGAAGTTTGATACCAAACTTCCCAGTTTTCAGTGTAGCCATTATGGTGCTGTGGAGTTCGTGTTTGACAGACTCCCAGACCATATACTCTTATGGCTACCCTGTACTTACAATGTCTAAGGTTTTGTTTAGACACTGTAGGGGTACCATGCTCATGCACTGGTACCCTCACCTATGGTATAGTGCACCCTGCCTTAGGGCTGTAAGGCCTGCTAGAGGGGTGTCTTACCTATACTGCATAGGCAGTGAGAGGCTGGCATGGCACCCTGAGGGGAGTGCCATGTCGACTTACTCGTTTTGTCCTCACTAGCACACACAAGCTGGCAAGCAGTGTGTCTGTGCTGAGTGAGAGGTCTCCAGGGTGGCATAAGACATGCTGCAGCCCTTAGAGACCTTCCTTGGCATCAGGGCCCTTGGTACTAGAAGTACCAGTTACAAGGGACTTATCTGGATGCCAGGGTCTGCCAATTGTGGATACAAAAGTACAGGTTAGGGAAAGAACACTGGTGCTGGGGCCTGGTTAGCAGGCCTCAGCACACTTTCAATTGTAAACATAGCATCAGCAAAGGCAAAAAGTCAGGGGGCAACCATGCCAAGGAGGCATTTCCTTACAACAGTCCATCCTCAACTAGGAAGAAACACTTGTCATCAAAGCCATGTACCTAAGCTATCTGGGAGACTCTCAGTCTGATATGCAGACTCAGTTGATGGCAAGTCCCTGACCAAGTCTAACATTGACCAGTGTATTCAAAATGAGTCATACCATTCCCAATTGCCGCCCTAATTGAATGGGCTACAGCCCCTCAATCTGAGAGATGACTACGTATTGCTTTACAGAAACATTATTCAAATTTGATATCACACTAAAACAACAAAGCCAATGAACGGGCAGCACATCAAATCATGAATTCTCTTGAACACACAGTAATCCATCATGCTTCATTACCAAACAATGTAAATAGCACTCAGGCGACACTCACTGTAGGTATCGGGGTCGTCAAAATGGGCCACCTCTCCCACAGTGTACGGGGCTGGTCCACCTGTAAAGCATGAAACAAAGATTATACTCCGACTGGGTGAACGGACAAATGATTTCTGTTACAATGACACTGTGTGAATATGACATGGTAATGATAGACTTTCACACATGCTCATCCTGCATGGATGACTTTGTATTCAACATTATCATTGGATGAGTCTCCTGCTCCAGTGTCACACCCTACTACACTCATGCAGTGGTCAGGACAGTCATGTGTCGTCCAAGTTAATCCTCCATTAGTATGCCCCAACTATAATGTTATCCATACATCTCAGCATGTGCATCCCAGAGAGACATTCCAAAACTGGTTCCATGAGGACTGCATGACCACTCACAATTAAACAGGCTATGTGGACAGGTTCAACACACAGCAACCAGACACACATGTGACATATGTGTGAACAACATGACTAACTTCATGTGACGTGAAGGCAACACACATGTATAGCATCATCATGTGTTTCCAATTTTCTGTCTAGCTATGGCGTCTGCATATGTAGGTTTGTTGTTTCTACATGACGTACTCACTGGCCATTATGACCAGTGGAGTACAAATAGAGCCGTTCACGTGTTGCTTTTCTGACACAAATGCAACACTACATTACATGCAGCTACAGGCATCTGGTATGTGTTGCAAAAATGAGCCATCGGACTGGTAGTATAGGTCTTCATACACATTCTGCAACAAATACACATTAGGACACATATGTATACCTTTGTAGCGCAGCATTTGCAACATTTTGTGACGCAGAGAGGGGGCGACTTAGCAAAATACAAATAGATGTTGGATTTTAATGCTGTTATTGCGTGTACATGTGTTGCAAAAATGGGGATTTATGTGTATAACCATGGGCCTAGGTTTCCCTAGCATTACACACAGTCAGCTACTTATTGTGCAGATTGGCTAACAATCATCACATGTTCACACACCGATTTCTATCATTCCCATTTAATTGTTTTTTACTCACCAACATGGCCACCAATCCGGAGTCCCAGGTGGTCCAGCAGGTCCTGTTCCCTGGTGATCAGATCTGCCCAGCGGTGCTTGAGTTGGTGTACATTTCTGAGACTCTCGTAGACCCGGACCAGGTGATGGCGCACCTTCTCCCACCGGATTTTCCTCGCCTCCGTGTGATACCACTGTATCACACGGCCCCCAGCTTCCAGCATTAGTGGGAGGAAATGGCTTACTAGCCATATGAACCCCCCCAATTCGTCTTCACCCATCCTGGACAGGCGAGGCCTACCTGACATATTGAGAGGACTAATAATGGACAAAAGAAATATGAAAGTAAAAGTGGGAAATGGGGAAAGGTAGAGGTGTGAAAGAAAAAGAAGAAGGAGAAAAATAGCCCAACTAACCCCCCAAACTATGCTACCCACAACAGACTCCCACAGACAATACAAACTATCACAGGTATAGACAAAATAACACTAAACAGACTGAGACAATGTTATACAACAATAATAGATTGACACTAAGACAAAATACAAGGCACACAGGACACAAAAGCAGTAAAACACAGGACAACACCTTTCACACAACCACACAGTCTAGATAAATCTGAGACTGCAAAGTGAAAGTGAAAGTTAACTCCCAGTACAGATTTTGTAAACAGGATATCCTATTACATCACTTCCTGCAGAAAATGGCCGGCGTTTTTATTTTCCCGTTATGCGTCATATTTTCACGCATACACAGTTGTGCGTCATTTTTTTTACGCATTACAGTGCACATGATGCGGAGTGAAAAAATATGATATGAATATTAATAATTTATAATGTACTTGAGATGACCAACATTGTCCATGTAGCGTCAATTTTACCACGCATACATCATGGGCGTAATTTTTTTTACACGTACAGTAGTGCACATGATGCGGAGTGAAAAAATATGATATGAATATTAATAATTTATAATGTACGAGATGACCAACATATTGTCCATGTAGCGTCAATTTTACCACGCATACATCATGGGCGTCATTTTTTTTTACACATACAGTAGTGCACATGATGGAGTGAAAAAATATGATATGAATATTAATAATTTATAATGTACATGAGATGACCAAAATATTGTCCATATAGCGTCAATTTTACCACGCATACATCATGGGCGTCCTTTTTTTTACACGTACAGTAGTGCACATGATGCGGAGTGAAAAAATATGATATGAATATTAATAATTTATAATGTACATGAGATGACCAACATATTGTCCATGTAGCGTCAATTTTACCACGCATACATCATGGGCGTCATTTTTTTTACACGTACAGTAGTGCACATGATGCAGAGTCAAAAATATTGTGGATGTAAATTATACTTTGAAGGCGAAATATTAAGACACTTTTGGATACATTTGTATTTGACTCTGCATTGTGTGCACTCATGTACGTGAACAAATTATGATGGCCATGCTGTATGCGTAGAATATGGAGCAAATTTATCCTTATGTCTTCATGTATTTTGCTTGGGAAAGGTGATTTGTCATGGTCAAACGGTGCGATGTGATACACATTTGTGTTTGTATATGACACATGTCCGTTGTTTTATGTATAGAAGGCATTCACACTGTAATGTTTGGGATACGTTAACTAATGTATTGACCATATTTGACGACATATTTGGTGTAATTGCTGATGGCTATTTTGAAATGATGGATGGGATACCATTATGTATTCCGTCTCCAAAATGTGTCCACATTTATGATGGTGATGCTTTTATCTGTAGTCCTAACAGGGAGTGGGAGAGTCACTTTCAGTTTTTATGGGGCTGACCATGTCCCATTATGATTTTGTGTTTCAGATTTGTGTTGGACTTGTGACATGGAGGCCACACATGTGCCTTATGCATGTGTTTAGTTCACAAGTACATGATTCTTGTATGTTTTGGGGGCGGTAGAGGTGGACTTAGGCCCCCAGCACCCTAGGATTTGACCATCCAGAAAAGCTACTGTATCCATGGAGTATTTTTATTATATCATGGCAAACCTGCAGCAGCGGGCTAATGTAAGGCCATATGGTATGAATGACTGTTGACCATTCATTGATCTCATTAGCCCATTTGACGTTTGCAGTAATGATGAATTGGAGATAACTTGCATACCATTTTCCTATGACTATGTTTGCAAGACTCTCAGCGTTCCCGATGTGATAATGAGAAGAATATTTTGGTTGTCTGTGTCCCTTTCTGCATAAACTGGTTTAGTGTCATGTTACAATCTTCCTGCTAGGTTCAAACTGGGACACAACTGTGATGGTCTACTTTCAAATATTAGATTGATTGTATGACATATGTGTACATGTGTGTGGGAATGTGGATCCACTATCACCTGTCTGGGTGTATGTTGTCACTGTAACTTCAAGGTCTCCTCCTGAGTTAGTGGCAGCTGATGTTGTAGCTATTGTGTATTGCTCATATCACACACTTGAGAGAAGCCATTGATGACATGGTCACGTACACATGGATGGTCCCACCCTGTCTCTGAACACGTGTGATGTGACTTTCAAATGATCTCCAATTTTGGGCTGGATGAGAGACTGTTTCAGTTATTTGGATCCGGCATGTGTAAATGTCACATTTGTACTCTTGTTGGGCTCTGTTTATGGTAATGTATCATGTCACATCATACCCTCTGTGCATACATTTGTGATGTTTATTTTTGGTGTGATGAATGTTATAGCATTCTTGCTCAATGAGACGACATTCATCTTCAGCAATTTCAAACTAAAGGTGGTCAGAAATGAATAGGCCAAAGCATGATGTGGTGTTTGTTATCTGTGTTTATTTACATGTGTGGAATACAAGTGATTATGATAACTTAAGTAAAAAAATTGTTGACAAGCTGTTGGCGCCTACGCACTCCTGCTGCCGTGTTAGGTTGTTCCCCCTCCTGTTGCAGGCCAGCATCCTCCTCATCATCATCCTCAGGCATGTCTGGGTCCAGTTCAAGGAGGGGAATGTTCCTTTTTACACAAATATTGTGTAATATGGCACAAGTGAGTATGATCTTACAGACCATCTCTGGGGAATAGAGTAGGCTACCGCCAGTGATGTCAAGGCAGCGGAACCTTGACTTTAGGATCCCAAAGATCCGCTCCACAATGCTGCGTGTCCTCTTGTGGGCGTCATTGTATGCCCGCTCAGCAGCAGTATTTGGGTTCCCATATGGTGTCATTATCCAAGGCTGGATGCCATACCCCTGATCAGCTGAAAGAGAAACACAGAATGGTATCAATTAGATGTAGGAGGCACTGTTGTACGTATCTTTGATGGAAGTAGTTGTGTTGTGTTGTCTGAGACTATTTTGTGTACTAATGTGACAACCTATGGTTGTTGGTGGAAACGTTGGCATTGTTTTTTTTCCTTGGCTGAGCAAGTGTTTGTTGGCTAACTGTTTGTCAGCAGGATGTATTGGTTTCTCAAGTACAGTGTGCCCTCCCTTGCATTGTGACTTGTGACACAGGTGTCCGTGTGTCCTCACTGGGGGTGTGATGATAGTTCCATGCAGAGTTGAAACATGAAAGTGTATTAGAAACGTTCATATGAACATACCCAGGCCATCCCATCCCTTTAAACTTATGCAATGTATTAGTGTACAGGTTATTGTGAGCCTTCCAATTTGCAAGGTGACATATAGGCAACCACAGTCATGAATGTCTTCACACTAAGCTGTAGTGTAAATTCCAATGTGTGAGAGGTTCAATGGTGACTTGTGAAACATGGCTAGTGATGTGAGTACCTCAGTGTGTTCCTGTCTAGGTGTTGATATTGTGGTGTATGGGTTGTTTATCCTAGAGGGTTTCTGTGCAGTGAGTATATAAGTAGGTTTTTGTCCTTACCAACAAGTAGTCCATTGCCATACCGTCCATCCTGGAAGTGTTGGTTGATGGTGCAGTGACGGAAGATGAATGCGTCATGTACACTCCCAGGATATTTAGCCACAATGTTTGTGATCAGTTGTAAAGAAATGGCTCCCTGTTGCAGTTACCCCCCACTTTTTGCCTGATACTGATGCTGACTTGACTGAGAAGTGTGCTGGGACCCTGCTAACCAGGCCCCAGCACCAGTGTTCCTTCACCTAAAATGTACCATTGTATCCACAATTGGCACACCCTGACATTCAGATAAGTCCCTTGTAACTGGTACTTCTAGTACCAAGGGCCCTGATGCCAAGGAAGGTCTCTAAGGGCTGCAGCATGTCTTATGCCACCCTGGAGACCTCTCACTCCGCACAGACACACTGCTTGCCAGCTTGTGTGTGCTAGTGAGGACAAAACGAGTAAGTCGACATGGCACTCCCCTCAGGGTGCCATGCCAGCCTCTCACTGCCTATGCAGTATAGGTAAGACACCCCTCTAGCAGGCCTTACAGCCCTAAGGCAGGGTGCACTATACCATAGGTGAGGGTACCAGTGCATGAGCATGGTACCCCTACAGTGTCTAAACAAAACCTTAGACATTGTAAGTGCAGGGTAGCCATAAGAGTATATGGTCTGGGAGTCTGTCAAACACGAACTCCACAGCACCATAATGGCTACACTGAAAACTGGGAAGTTTGGTATCAAACTTCTCAGCACAATAAATGCACACTGATGCCAGTGTACATTTTATTGCAAAATACACCCCAGAGGGCACCTTAGAGGTGCCCCCTGAAACTTAACCGACTGTCTGTGTAGGCTGACTAGTTCCAGCAGCCTGCCACACCAGAGACATGTTGCTGGCCCCATGGGGAGAGTGCCTTTGTCACTCTGAGGCCAGTAACAAAGCCTGCACTGGGTGGAGATGCTAACACCTCCCCCAGGCAGGAGCTGTAACACCTGGCGGTGAGCCTCAAAGGCTCACCCCTTTGTCACAGCCCAGCAGGGCATTCCAGCTTAGTGGAATTGCCCGCCCCCTCCGGCCACGGCCCCCACTTTTGGCGGCAAGGCTGGAGGGAACAAAGAAAGCAACAAGGAGGAGTCACTGGCCAGTCAGGACAACCCCTAAGGTGTCCTGAGCTGAGGTGACTAACTTTTAGAAATCCTCCATCTTGCAGATGGAGGATTCCCCCAATAGGGTTAGGATTGTGACCCCCTCCCCTTGGGAGGAGGCACAAAGAGGGTGTACCCACCCTCAGGGCTAGTAGCCATTGGCTACTAACCCCCCAGACCTAAACACGCCCTTAAATTTAGTATTTAAGGGCTACCCTGAACCCTAGAAAATTAGATTCCTGCAACTACAAGAAGAAGGACTGCCTAGCTGAAAACCCCTGTAGCGGAAGACCAGAAGACGACAACTGCCTTGGCTCCAGAAACTCACCGGCCTGTCTCCTGCCTTCCAAAGATCCTGCTCCAGCGACGCCTTCCAAAGGGACCAGCGACCTCGACATCCTCTGAGGACTGCCCCTGCTTCGAAAAGACAAGAAACTCCCGAGGACAGCGGACCTGCTCCAAGAAAAGCTGCAACTTTGTTTCCAGCAAGCTTTAAAGATCCCTGCAAGCTCCCCGCAAGAAGCGTGAGACTTGCAACACTGCACCCGGCGACCCCGACTCGGCTGGTGGAGACCCAACACCTCAGGAGGGACCCCAGGACTACTCTGATACTGTGAGTACCAAAACCTGTCCCCCCTGAGCCCCCACAGCGCCGCCTGCAGAGGGAATCCCGAGGCTTCCCCTGACCGCGACTCTTTGAATCCTAAGTCCCGACGCCTGGGAGAGACCCTGCACCCGCAGCCCCCAGGACCTGAAGGACCGGACTTTCACTGGAGAAGTGACCCCCAGGAGTCCCTCTCCCTTGCCCAAGTGGAGGTTTCCCCGAGGAACCCCCCCCTTGCCTGCCTGCAGCGCTGACGAGATCCCGAGATCTCTCGTAGACTAACATTGCGAACCCGACGCTTGTTTCTACACTGCACCCGGCCGCCCCCGCGCCGCTGAGGGTGAAATTTCTGTGTGGGCTTGTGTCCCCCCCGGTGCCCTACAAAACCCCCCTGGTCTGCCCTCCGAAGACACGGGTACTTACCTGCAAGCAGACCGGAACCGGGGCACCCCCTTCTCTCCATTCTAGCCTATGTGTTTTGGGCACCACTTTGAACTCTGCATCTGACCGGCCCTGAGCTGCTGGTGTGGTGACTTTGGGGTTGCTCTGAACCCCCAACGGTGGGCTACCTTGGACCAAGAACTAAGCCCTGTAAGTGTCTTACTTACCTGGTTAACCTAACAAATACTTACCTCCCCTAGGAACTGTGAAAATTGCACTAAGTGTCCACTTTTAAAACAGCTATTTGTGAATAACTCGAAAAGTATACATGCAATTTTGATGATTTGAAGTTCCTAAAGTACTTACCTGCAATACCTTTCGAATGAGATATTACATGTAGAATTTGAACCTGTGGTTCTTAAAATAAACTAAGAAAAGATATTTTTCTACATAAAAACCTATTGGCTGGATTTGTCTCTGAGTGTGTGTACCTCATTTATTGTCTATGTGTATGTACAACAAATGCTTAACACTACTCCTTGGATAAGCCTACTGCTCGACCACACTACCACAAAATAGAGCATTAGTATTATCTCTTTTTACCACTATTTTACCTCTAAGGGGAACCCTTGGACTCTGTGCATGCTATTCCTTACTTTGAAATAGCACATACAGAGCCAACTTCCTACATTGGTGGATCAGCGGTGGGGTACAAGACTTTGCATTTGCTGGACTACTCAGCCAATACCTGATCACACGACAAATTCCAAAATTGTCATTAGAAATTCATTTTTGCAATTTGAAATTTTTCTAAATTCTTAAAAGTCCTGCTAGGGCCTTGTGTGTTAAGTCCCTGTTTAGCATTGTCTTTTAGAGTTTAAAAGTTTGTTAAAAGTTTGAAATTAGATTCTAGAAACAGTTTTAGATTCTTTAAAAAGTCTTCCAACTCTTAGCAAAATAATGTCTGATACAGAGATGAATGTGGTGGAACTCGACACCACACCTTACCTCCATCTTAAGATGAGGGAGCTAAGGTCTCTCTGTAATATCAAAAAAATAACCATTGGCTCCAGACCTACCAAAATTCAGCTCCAGGAGCTGTTGGCAGAGTTTGAAAAAGCCAACCCCTCTGATGATGACCTCACAGAGGAAGAGATTAGTGACTTGGAGGCCAATGTCCCTCCTCCAGTCCTAAATAGGGAGAACAGGACCCCTCAAGTCCTGTCTCCAACTGTGTTAGTCAGAAATAGTGAGTCCCTCACAGGAGGGTCCCACATTTCTGAAATCACTGAGGATGCTCTCAGTGAAGATGACCTCCTGTTAGCCAGGATGGCCAAAAGATTGGCTTTAGAGAGACAGCTCCTAGCCATAGAAAGGGAAAGACAAGAGATGGGCCTAGGACCCATCAATGGTGGCAGCAATATAAATAGGGTCAGAGATTCTCCTGACATGTTAAAAATCCCCAAAGGGATTGTGACAAAATATGAAGATGGTGATGACATCACCAAATGGTTCACAGCTTTTGAGAGGGCTTGTGTAACCAGAAAAGTGAACAGATCTCACTGGGGTGCTCTCCTTTGGGAAATGTTCACTGGAAAGTGTAGGGATAGACTCCTCACACTCTCTGGAAAAGATGCAGAATCTTATGACCTCATGAAGGGTACCCTGATTGAGGGCTTTGGATTCTCCACTGAGGAGTACAGGATTAGGTTCAGGGGGGCTCAAAAATCCTCGAGCCAGACCTGGGTTGATTTTGTAGACTACTCAGTAAAAACACTAGATGGTTGGTTAACTGGAAATGAAGTGTGTGACTATGTTGGGCTTTATAATTTGTTTATGAAAGAACACATTTTAAGTAACTGCTTCAATGAAAAGTTGCATCAGTATCTGGTAGACCTAGGTCCAATTTCTCCCCAAGAATTGGGAAAGAAGGCAGACCACTGGGTCAAGACTAGGGTAACCAAAACTTCCACTGGGGGTGACCAAAAGAAAGGGGTTACAAAAACTCCCCAGGAGAAAGTGGGTGACACTAGAAACAAAGAAAAAGAGTCCTCTGTAGGCCCCCAAAAACCAGAACAGGTGGGTGGGCCCCAAGACACAACCCAAAACAAAGGTGGGTACCAGGGTAAGAACTGGGATGCCACTAAGGCATGGTGCCACAACTGTAAACAGTCTGGGCACCACACCAAGGACACTTCTTGTCCCAAAAACAAACCCCAGAACAAAATTCCAGGGGTAACCAGTGTAGCCATGGGAGATGACTCCTCAGATGAGGAGGTCTTCATAGCCTTCAACTGGAAACAGGGCCCAACAGGTGAGTTGGAGATTCCGGAGGGAAGTAGACACTTCCACCACCTACTGGTGAATGGAATCCCAACCACTGCCCTGAGAGACACTTGTGCCAGTCACACTATTGTGCATGACAGGCTGGTGCTCTCAAACCAGTACATCCCAGGTGAGACTGCCAGGGTAAGAGTTAGCCTAGACAGGGTCACTAAGAGGCCTGTGGCTTTAGTGCCCATAGAAGTGGGTGGCACTCTTAGCTGGAGAAGGGTAGTAGTCAGTACAGACCTCCCCCTTGATTGTCTCCTTGGAAATGACTGCCCAGAGGTTAGTCAGAGCCCAAGAGAGGAACTGGTCCAGTGCCAGTCCTCTCCCAAGGATTCTGGAAATCCTGCCTCTGCAGTAAATGCAAGCAGGCCCCAGAAGAAGAAGAAAAGAAAACAGAGTAGGAGGGGTGGACAACCTTTAGCCAAGGTTACAGCAAGCCAAGGAGATTCTGCTCCAGTAGGGGAGAACTCCAAAAATGGCCCTGATAAAGTCCAACCTGACCCACAAGAAGTCCTGGCTAGTCAGGCAACTGTTAAACCTGAGTGGGTGGCTCCTCAGCTAACAGAAGAAAGAGTGGAAGAAGGGTGTTTACTACACGATGTGGTAACCCCCCACTGTAATACAGCAGACAGGCAACCTGAACCCAAAGAGGCCTATAACTTAGCCCCTTCCCTTTTAGGTGAAGAGCTAAAGGTGTGGTTCTGGGCACTGACAGCTGTCAGTGGCCTCTGCTGGGTGTTAGCCTTTATGGCTGCACTATCCTTAGCATGGTGGTCTGACCCCATGCCAAATAGCAAGTTAGGCCCCCTGACCCTATTGGTCATGGTGGGGTTACTCCAGCTCTGGGTAACCTCTCTGGGTAAGCTAGGGGTAACCCTGGCCAAGATAAGGTTAGCAGAGGTGGATACCTCTAAGACCAAAATAGAAAGAATGGGTGGAGACAGTGAAGAGGCAGACAAGAGACAATTCAGACTAGGTCCTATCACTGTGGAAGTAGGTCAGTTCCCCAAAGGGAATGACCTGAACAGAAGGATGTAAGGCAGAGTAGGCCCTGCAACTAACCAGCCTATTTCTCCTACTCTTCCTCGCCTGACAGACTAGGAAGACTCTCCCAGCTTGGGCTGAGTCTCCTGGCCTGTGGGCTGGGGGGGGCTTGTGTAAAGAAATGGCTCCCTGTTGCAGTTACCCCCCACTTTTTGCCTGATACTGATGCTGACTTGACTGAGAAGTGTGCTGGGACCCTGCTAACCAGGCCCCAGCACCAGTGTTCCTTCACCTAAAATGTACCATTGTATCCACAATTGGCACACCCTGACATTCAGATAAGTCCCTTGTAACTGGTACTTCTAGTACCAAGGGCCCTGATGCCAAGGAAGGTCTCTAAGGGCTGCAGCATGTCTTATGCCACCCTGGAGACCTCTCACTCCGCACAGACACACTGCTTGCCAGCTTGTGTGTGCTAGTGAGGACAAAACGAGTAAGTCGACATGGCACTCCCCTCAGGGTGCCATGGCAGCCTCTCACTGCCTATGCAGTATAGGTAAGACACCCCTCTAGCAGGCCTTACAGCCCTAAGGCAGGGTGCACTATACCATAGGTGAGGGTACCAGTGCATGAGCATGGTACCCCTACAGTGTCTAAACAAAACCTTAGACATTGTAAGTGCAGGGTAGCCATAAGAGTATATGGTCTGGGAGTCTGTCAAACACGAACTCCACAGCACCATAATGGCTACACTGAAAACTGGGAAGTTTGGTATCAAACTTCTCAGCACAATAAATGCACACTGATGCCAGTGTACATTTTATTGCAAAATACACCCCAGAGGGCACCTTAGAGGTGCCCCCTGAAACTTAACCGACTGTCTGTGTAGGCTGACTCGTTCCAGCAGCCTGCCACACCAGAGACATGTTGCTGGCCCCATGGGGAGAGTGCCTTTGTCACTCTGAGGCCAGTAACAAAGCCTGCACTGGGTGGAGATGCTAACACCTCCCCCAGGCAGGAGCTGTAACACCTGGCGGTGAGCCTCAAAGGCTCACCCCTTTGTCACAGCCCAGCAGGGCATTCCAGCTTAGTCGAGTTGCCCACCCCCTCCGGCCACGGCCCCCACTTTTGGCGGCAAGGCTGGAGGGAACAAAGAAAGCAACAAGGAGGAGTCACTGGCCAGTCAGGACAGCCCCTAAGGTGTCCTGAGCTGAGGTGACTCTAACTTTTAGAAATCCTCCATCTTGCAGATGGAGGATTCCCCCAATAGGGTTAGGATTGTGACCCCCTCCCCTTGGGAGGAGGCACAAAGAGGGTGTACCCACCCTCAGGGCTAGTAGCCATTGGCTACTAACCCCCCAGACCTAAACACGCCCTTAAATTTAGTATTTAAGGGCTACCCTGAACCCTAGAAAATTAGATTCCTGCAACTACAAGAAGAAGGACTGCCTAGCTGAAAACCCCTGCAGCGGAAGACCAGAAGACGACAACTGCCTTGGCTCCAGAAACTCACCGGCCTGTCTCCTGCCTTCCAAAGATCCTGCTCCAGCGACGCCTTCCAAAGGGACCAGCGACCTCGACATCCTCTGAGGACTGCCCCTGCTTCGAAAAGACAAGAAACTCCCGAGGACAGCGGACCTGCTCCAAGAAAAGCTGCAACTTTGTTTCCAGCAAGCTTTAAAGATCCCTGCAAGCTCCCCGCAAGAAGCGTGAGACTTGCAACACTGCACCCAGCGACCCCGACTCGGCTGGTGGAGACCCAACACCTCAGGAGGGACCCCAGGACTACTCTGATACTGTGAGTACCAAAACCTGTCCCCCCTGAGCCCCCACAGCGCCGCCTGCAGAGGGAATCCCGAGGCTTCCCCTGACCGCGACTCTTTGAATCCTAAGTCCCGACGCCTGGGAGAGACCCTGCACCCGCAGCCCCCAGGACCTGAAGGACCGGACTTTCACTGGAGAAGTGACCCCCAGGAGTCCCTCTCCCTTGCCCAAGTGGAGGTTTCCCCGAGGAACCCCCCCCTTGCCTGCCTGCAGCGCTGACGAGATCCCGAGATCTCTCGTAGACTAACATTGCGAACCCGACGCTTGTTTCTACACTGCACCCGGCCGCCCCCGCGCCGCTGAGGGTGAAATTTCTGTGTGGGCTTGTCCCCCCCCCGGTGCCCTACAAAACCCCCCTGGTCTGCCCTCCGAAGACGCGGGTACTTACCTGCAAGCAGACCGGAACCGGGGCACCCCCTTCTCTCCATTCTAGCCTATGTGTTTTGGGCACCACTTTGAACTCTGCATCTGACCGGCCCTGAGCTGCTGGTGTGGTGACTTTGGGGTTGCTCTGAACCCCCAACGGTGGGCTACCTTGGACCAAGAACTAAGCCCTGTAAGTGTCTTACTTACCTGGTTAACCTAACAAATACTTACCTCCCCTAGGAACTGTGAAAATTGCACTAAGTGTCCACTTTTAAAACAGCTATTTGTGAATAACTCGAAAAGTATACATGCAATTTTGATGATTTGAAGTTCCTAAAGTACTTACCTGCAATACCTTTCGAATGAGATATTACATGTAGAATTTGAACCTGTGGTTCTTAAAATAAACTAAGAAAAGATATTTTTCTACATAAAAACCTATTGGCTGGATTTGTCTCTGAGTGTGTGTACCTCATTTATTGTCTATGTGTATGTACAACAAATGCTTAACACTACTCCTTGGATAAGCCTACTGCTCGACCACACTACCACAAAATAGAGCATTAGTATTATCTATTTTTACCACTATTTTACCTCTAAGGGGAACCCTTGGACTCTGTGCATGCTATTCCTTACTTTGAAATAGCACATACAGAGCCAACTTCCTACATCAGTCCTTGGTGATCGACTATGGCCTGCACGTTGATGGAATGTGTGTGCTTCCTGTTGCGGTAGAGGTGTTCACTCGCAGCAGGTGGCACAAGGCGTACGTGTGTGCAGTCGATTGCACCAAGGACGTGCGGAAAGCCACTAATGGCGTAGAACCCCTGTTTAGTTTCCTGCTGCTTCTGCAGTGTGTTAGGGAAGCAGATGTGGCGGGGTGTCAGTCGAATGATGGCATCCAGTACTTTAGGCAGGAATGCGGAGAAAGATGGTTGTGATATTCCACCAACCTGGGCACCAGTTGTCTGAAAGGAGCCACTTGCCAGCATGTCAAGTACGGCAAGCAGCTTTGTTTCTGTTGTGATAGTGCGGGGAGTCACTAAATTGGGGGCCAATTGCTGTTCAATATTTGTCAGCAGCTGCTGAATGGCCTGCCAGTTCAACCGGTACCTCTGGATGATGTCTCGTTCCCTGAGGCCATGCAGGGTTGTTCTTGGGCGGAATATCCTGTCCTGCCTTCTGCGCTGTCTTTGGGGTCCCTGCTGTTGTTGTTGTAGCTGCTGTTGTTGCTGCAGGGCTCTGCGTCTACGTGCACGCTGAAGAAAAATCACCTCCATGTCTCCCTGTTGCTGCTCTGCTGATCTGTTGTTTGTTTTGTGTGTTCTGATTAAGTACAGGTGTGTTTGCCCCATTTTAACGCCTGCCCTGACCCAGGCGTTAAAATTTCACGATATTCGTGCTTTGCGTGATTTTTTGCGCCGCCTGCCGCGCGGGAGTGATTTTTGCCCGGAAGCATAAATACGACGCACCGCTATGTGCGTCGGTTTTTGGACGGGAACGCCTACCCTGCATGTCATTAACGCAGGGCGGGGTGCCGCTTCCAAAAACTGGCGCACATAGCGCCATTTTCCTTGTGCACCGGATCAGGCGTCAGGGTTTAAATATGGGGCAACGTTTGCGCTGAAAGTGCGTCAAAATGTTTGACGCACAATCGGCGCAAACGGAGTATAAATATGTCCTGGGGGGGGGAGGCATTTCTAACATACCTTGTTTTTCCCACCCCTAGAGTACGGAGACCATCTATATGAGGCAGAGGGAAAGGCAGGTTACATATAGCTTTGTCTTGACGAATCGCGTGCTATCTCATCTCTCTATTTTCATTCTCCTCCGGGGTCTGTAGTGATTATAGGGGAGGATATGCAGGGTTTGGGTAGGATTGGAAATGCTCACTTCTGAGTACGCGTCTCGCCCCCCAAGATTTACCCAGCCTGCTGAAGGTAGGTTGAATACATACATGACAGTATATGGGAAACTGTGACAGCAGAACACCTATTATCAAGCATTTCCTTCAAGACATTTGATAGCTTTCCTTCCAAATAGACACTCTGCACCTGTGACTCGATGGCCCAGTGGAAGGATGTTGCCAAAACACTTCAGCCATTACTGCACATATGCTTTTCTGAAACAAAAAGGTTTTCATCGTAACTTGAATTCCGTGCCTCCTCTGTCCTTGGCCTGTACCCCACATGAGGACGGTGTGAACACTGTGGGTTCTGACAGCAAAGTAAAGAAGTGTTTTTATATATATATATATATATATATATATATATATATATATATATATATATATATATATATATATATATATATATATGTATAATCTTGTGGCGGTCGCCAGTAGGTACTTCTAGTTAGGACCGAGTTTCCATAGGAAAAGCGTATTTTGTTTTGCCAATAACTTTAGTGCATTTTGACGAATCTACACAAAATTTTCAAAGCTAGTTTGCCACTCACCCCAGCTGCATTTTGTATAATTTCTGGGTGATCCATCAAGCGTGGAGTGATAAAAAAAGGGGTGTTCCAAAACGCTTTTTGCCCATAGGGATTTTGAGATGCAACTATAGCCCGAACCGTTGGACGGAACTACACCAAATTTGGCAGAAAGCTAACTCTTGGGCCAGAAAGTGCACCTTTTGTGATTTTGTGCAAATCCGTTCAGTACCTTTTGAGATATTAAAGGAAAGGAAATGTAGATATCTAGGGACGCTTATCCAACAGTCCCTGTGCTGATGTATGATTGGCTGCCAACACAACAACCAGGAAGTGTTGGCAGACATTTTTGGACTCTGACTTAGCCGAGTCTCACAAATAAAGTAAGCAATAAAGACAAGGGGGCAGAGTAGGAATACCATGACCCCCTAGACCTGGTGCTGGGGTCCCTCAGGGCTACAAATAATTTTTTAAAGAATTTTTTTAATGCAAAACAGCTGTGGATCTCGGGAAAAAAAAAAAACAAGTGTGGTTTCCCACACTTGTTTAGCTTTTAGCTCCCGGGTGGGCCAGGTCCCGGCAAAATATAAAATTAATAGAAGTTGAAAGGGGGTGCATGCGGTCCCCCCACCCTATGGTCACTTTGGGCCCTGGGACCACCACCTCCCCAGGGCTCATAAATAAGAGGGGGGCCATGCTGACCCACTTCTTCAGTATCAAATTGTCCCAGGGACTGCCACCTCCCCGGGGCCACACAACTTGGAAAAAGGGGGAGGGGGCCGCGCTGCCTCCCTCCCGGGCCGTATTCGGCTGTGGGAACCACCACCTCTGTGGGGCATGGCCAATATACAAAGGGGGACGGGGCTGCGTGCCCCCCTCCTGGAACCATTAATGGCCCTGGGGAACGCCACCTTCCCGGAACCAGATCGTGCAGACTGAAAGGAGGGGGGCCAAAGTGGCCCCCTTCCTGGAACCATTAATGGCCCTGGGGACTGCCACACCCCAGGACCAGCTCCCTATCTCCTGAATTACCCACCCTCAGGAGATAGCAGTTTGCTTTTGCTTGGCGGGAGCTTTAACAGCTCCCTCCAAGCAAGGGCAAACTGTAAGCCCACTCCCAGTGAGCTGGAACAGGAAATCTGCTATGGCTCGCTGGGACCGGACTTTTCATTCAGGTGAAAGGATTGCTCCCACGCACAGGGAGCAGCATTTTTAGCTGCTCCCTGTGTGTGTGAGCAATGCAGGCTCTCGTTGGAGGCAGGGAGCTGGCAAGGACTGCAGGGGCCTTGAAGCTTCCCGCACAGTCCCCAGTACCAAAATTACAGACACACAAGGTTACTGGAGACATTACCATGCACTATACATTTCTCCAAAAAGGTAGCATTTACTAGTTAGCCAGTAGAAAGTACTCTCGTTGGCTAGGCATTTTATACAAAACTGTGACCTCTCCTTGGATAAATAAGCAGGTCAGGATGCATTCTGGCACAGATGCTCATTTCACAGAAATCAAACCTCAATAGGAAGCACTTACAAACATAAACAAAGCAGGTCCCGCAGTTGACGCTCTGCTTTCATAAAGTACAAATCATTCTAAGTTCTTGCTCTTGGCCAAGGCAAAGCAAGTGTGTTTTCTCTGCAGTTCCACCTTGGAAAATTATTAGAAATCCTTGATGGAGGTGAATGCATTATTGCTCTATTGGAGTGCATTATGTTCTATAGGGACTGTGACAAGTGGGATTTATCTTTTCTCCTGTTGAGAACAGGCATGTTGGTCTCCCTTTTAACTACTACAGGTTTACAAATGTGCAAAATGGCCTAGAAACCCTGTCATTAGGCCAAACGCCCTGTGTGGTATAGGGTTGGATAGCTACGGGTTGTTGGCCCTGCATCCAAATCCTGCCATGCACAGCCAAAGGCCATGCATGGTGTGGGGCTAGATGCATGTGAAGGGGGGGTGCTGGCAACACATGGGGGGCTAGGCACAGGGATTGGCCATGAATGGCACAGGGTAGGATACCTACAGGGGTTGGCTGCAGGGCATGACTGCAGGCCAGACCCTTTGGTTGTGCGTGGCATGGGGCTGTATGCATCCGGGGGGGGGGGGGCAACACAGGTGGGGTTAGAATTATTTCAAGTAACTATAACTCGTGTCCTAAGGTACCTATAAATCGCGCCCTTGCCATGCACAACTAATTACCCCACATTTTACATCATTGATGACATCTTCTATGGCATCATTGATATTATCACTGCAACATTTGCAGTACAATTATTGATGAGAAAACTGCAAATGGCCATGGTGTGAGTTATAGTTACCTTAGGGCACGAGTTATAGTTACTTGAAATAACTATGAGATCTCAATTGCTATTGATTGGTGTGTAAATTCAGAACCTAACTATAACATCCCTGTAACCTTTTTTTTTTTATAGTGAATATTTAATGTTTTTTAAATGATAATTCCTAACTATAACGACCCTGTAAGCTTAGTATTTTTCAGTGAATATACATGCATATGTATGAACAAGCTACATAACTTCGGTACTGTTCTAACTAACGCCAGATTCCTCACCTTTTGAATATTCCTTAGGCATCAGACTGGATCAGGAAACTTTTCAGCAATATCTTTGCACACCGCGAGTTGGTGCCTTGTGGCTCCACACTAGTGCTATTATGCTTCGGAAATGACGTGTGGAGCCTATATAGGTGCCACTTTCACGCGCTGTCAGTTGCCTTTGAAACTGTGGGCGCCCCTAGACGCAGAGCCATAAAAGCAAATTGGGGTGATCAGTGTGCAGTTCTATAGACTCGGGTGTTAATAATGGATATAGACCAACCACAGAATGGTAAAGATGAGAGATTTGGTGAGTAATCTGAAGCTAGATAGTCTCTACCAAGAAGAGCATTACCGAAGGTAAGTAACTTGTTCTTTTGATAGAGACTTTTAGCCACAGATTCCTACCATTTGAGTAGATACCAAAACAGTACCTATTTGGAAGTGGGACAATGGATGGACTCAAAGCAGAAAGTCTCGTAGGACACTTATTGGCTCTGGGTACCTAGGGTTCTTGATGAAACTACAAGCCCTATATATCCCCGCAACCAGAAGGATCCAGCAGATGTAACGGTATATTTATTTAAAAAATCTTACATCGCAGGGAAAAGTTACAGAGTAAAACGTGGAGAAAAATTGCTGGTTTTTTTTTCACCTCAATTTCAATTTTTTTTTTATTTCAGCTGTTATTTTCTGTAGGAAACCCCTTGTAGGAGCTACACAAATGACCCTTGCTGAATTCAGAATTGTGTCTACTTTTCAGAAATGTTTAGCCTTCTGGTATCCAGCATTGGTTTTACACCCATTTCTGTCACTCACTGGAAGGAGGCTGAAAGCACAAAAAATAGTAAAAATGGGGTATGTCCCAGTAAAATTCCAACATTTTGTTTAAAAAATTGGCTTTTCTGATTCATGTCTGACTGTTCCTGAAAGCTGGGAAGATGGTGATTTTAGCACCGCAAACCCTTTGTTGATGCCATTTTCAGGGGAAAAACCACAAGCCTTCTTCTGCAGCCCTTAATACCATTGTGTTTGAAAAACGAACTGTATTTTGGCTAATTTCTTGGTCTCCTTCAATTGAACTCACAAAGTCTGGGTACCTCTAGAATCCCTAGGATGTTGGAAAAAAAAAAAGGATGCAAATTTGGCGTGGGTAGCTCCTGTGAACAAAACGTTATGAGGGCCTAAACACGAACTGCCCCAAGCAGCCAAGAAAAGGCTTGACGCCTGAGGGGGAAAAGGCCTGTCAGCGAAGGGGTTAATAATATGATTTTCTATGTTTTGCAATATATCTAAAGAAGTTCTTTTAAACACAAAGAAACAGTTAGATCCCAATGGATTCTTTGACTCTGTGCAAGGAAAGTGGGCGGAGACAAAACATTATGATAAACTGCTTATGCACAACCCAGAATTCAGCATTTTGTTGGAAAAAGTGGGCAACATACTCCCAGAGGCTGACTGTTTTCTGCATATAGTAAGTAGGGATTTAAATGATATTATGGTTCTTGATGCTGATGGGAATGCTACTCCCACAGTGCATCCACCTTACACAACATATTTCTCTCAATTTCTTAAGGCTATGGGGTTCATTGACCTATTGAAACTGAAACACCCTAATGCATGATAGTACTCATACTTCTCCAGCATGCCCAAACTATTCTCCAGACTATATTTTATATATACATACATACATCACCGAGAATAGCACTTGATTTCTGCATATCTGAAGAGTTCTCAGGACTGCATTGATTCCACATTCCAATCGGAATCTTCACTCATGATGCTTTTTGAAAATCCAGCAGTGTCAGCTGTGCAGCCAATGAGCAAACCATCTTGTACTCCCTGAGGAAGGCGGAAGATGAAACGTAGTAGAACTATATTTTTGTTCTTTGGTGAGATCATCTGTTTGAGTCACTTTTTTCTTATGTGTATATATATATATATATATATATATAAATAGTAAAACGTGACAGGGGAAATTCTTTACAGAATAGGTGTCCAAGCAATGGGGATATTGGAAAATTCACTCCTGGCCATGACTATAGGAAGGAGAGAAAGAAATGAGGGATTCAATTGTAAACTCAGTGCATGGGAAGTAAAAGATTCAGCCGTTATTACAGAGAATAAGGTTGATACACTGATGTACTTTAGAAGAAATGAGGGGATATATTTGGAATTCCCAGGGACATTGTGGGAGGTGTTCCAACTAGCCCTAAGGCACAAGATGCAAAATAATTGCCTGTGAGAAAACGCACAGATTTGGAAGAAATTAGAGGGTTACAATCCAAACTCTTAAGGCTAGAAAACACTAAGTCCTAGGATGACCCTACTGCTAGTGAGACAAATAAAACCACTCAGACAGGAATACTAACATGTGGCACAAAACACAGTGTGTCAACAAATACTCATGATACAATAACATTGTATGAGGTAGGAGATAAGGCAGGCTGCTTTCTATTTTGGTTTAGCGAAAAGGAAAACTATAGATGGATGGGAGAGAACATAGATGCCAAGGGTGAGAAAAATGTAACAGATGGAAGCATAGCACATACATCTGCACAACAGAATAGCACATTCTATGAGAACCAGAGACAAGTAAAGCAAGTGATTCCTCTATAATTTAGATCTATCCACATTAAGCAGTGAAGACAGGAGTGAGCTGGAGAGGGATACTTTACTTGAAATCTTTGAACACAAACAAAGTGGTAAAATCTCCGGCCCCAACGGGATGATGGCAGAACTGTACCAAAAAACTCAGTATTGGGACCACCTGTACATACAAACTAGAGGATAACTGACACTGCCCCCAGTCCTGAGACACTCAATCACAGTAATCCACAAGGAGGGGAAACCCAGAGACAGCTGTTCCTCTTACCTGCCAATCTTGTAGTTAAACGTAGAAAGTAAAATACTTGTAATAATTCTGACCTTATTGCATGATTGCCGATATACTTCAGCGTGGGCAAATTATTTTTTTTTGTCTTTCCTCTTCGTGCTGCGTGGCGGCCATGGTGCTCTCAGCGTTAACAGGCACAACAGCTTGAACTCAACAGGCGGTATTGGAGCGCTGGTCACAGAAAGCTTAAAAGACACTGAATGGTGGGAGGGATTATTATTTTGGGGTCCCCACTAATATAGTTTGGGGACCCATTGATGATGATGCAGACAGAGTGTTTTGAAGATGGTCCTATTGTCCTAGCACCGACCACCAAAGGCTGAGTTATGAGCAAAAATGTTTTGTAAAAGTAATGCCCTGCAAAGCATTATGGGGTGATTTATCGTTCCACGAATATTATAGTATGTTGACTGCAATGCTCAGAACAGACCCTAGAGAACTCCACAATAAAAATAGCATTTGGAAGAAACATGGTCATGTAACCATACATCCAGCCCTTAAAGAGCACAACCACATGAAAAAAGAATGGGAGAAGAAAATGCAGTGTAACCATATATTTAGCCCCTATAGGGCACAGTGCATTACACATTTCAAAGGCTAGCCGGCATATTGCAATGATATTACAAACAAGGCCCTTAAAACATAAGCTATTCCCAGCTGTAAAACAAATGTTCCGGCCATGAGAGCGCTTAAAAAGACACTGAATGTTGGGAAGGGTTATTATTTTGGGGTGCCCACTCAAAGTGTGGGGACCCAGAGATGACCTAGACAGAATGAGCACGTTGTGGTGAATGTGTTGTAGGTGGTCCTATTTTCCTAGGAGTTATGAGCAAAAATGTTTTGTAAAAGTAACGCCCTGCAAAGTAGTATGGGACGCGTTTCCAGAATGCAGTGAATATTGTAGTATTGGCTCTCCTCTCCCACTGTGACAGAAGAGCCTCTTCCGCTTTGAGGATTTCTGTTTTAGGTAAAGCATTTACCAATTTCAAGTGTTTTAAGGGGACAGCCACAAGAAATGACTCTAATTAGGCAACTGAACAATATGACCAGTGTTTAACTACAGCCAATGCAGTTCACGCTGTTGTGCCTGTCCATGCTGTGAGCTGTGAAAAAAAAAATAGTTCGGCCACACTGACGTATATCGGCAATCATGCAATAACCCATGTAACCAGAGCAGTCTGCAAGGTGTGACAAAAACAACCTCAAGGAAGGACAAACGTAAAGCAATTACCAATTACATCAAGTGATTTTTGAAAAGCAAGCCCACGAATAAGTGAAAGTCATGGGCATGAGGTGGGTGTGGTTAAAATCCCACAATACTTACAACAGGTGTAAGGAAATGCCTCCTTGGCATGGTTACCCCCTGACTTTTTGCCTTTGCTGATGCTATGTTTTGAATTGAAAGTGTGCTGAGGCCTGCTAACCAGGCCCCAGCACCAGTGTTCTTTCCCTAACCTGTACTTTTGATTCCACAATTGGCACACCCTGGCATTCAGATAAGTCCCTTGTAACTGGTACCTCTGGTACCAAGGGCCCTGATGCCAGGGAAGGTCTCTAAGGGCTGCAGCATGTATTATGCCACCCTAAGAGACCCCTCACTCAGCACAGACACACTGCTTACCAGCTTGTGTGTGCTAGTGAGAACAAAATGAGTAAGTCGACATGGCACTCCCCTCAGGGTGCCATGCCAGCCTCTCACTGCCTATGCAGTATAGGTAAGACACCCCTCTAGCAGGCCTTACAGCCCTAAGGCAGGGTGCACTATACCATAGGTGAGGGTACCAGTGCATGAGCACTGTGCCCCTACAGTGTCTAAGCAAAACCTTAGACATTGTAAGTGCAGGGTAGCCATAAGAGTATATGGTCTGGGAGTCTGTTTTACACGAACTCCACAGCACCATAATGGCTACACTGAAAACTGGGAAGTTTGGTATCAAACTTCTCAGCACAATAAATGCACACTGATGCCAGTGTACATTTTATTGTAAAATACACCCCAGAGGGCACCTTAGAGGTGCCCCCTGAAACTTAACCGACTATCTGTGTAGGCTGACTGGTTCCAGCAGCCTGCCACACTAGAGACATGTTGCTGGCCCCATGGGGAGAGTGCCTTTGTCACTCTGAGGCCAGTAACAAAGCCTGCACTGGGTGGAGATGCTAACACCTCCCCCAGGCAGGAGCTGTAACACCTGCCGGTGAGCCTCAAAGGCTCACCCCTTTGTCACAGCCCCGCAGGACACTCCAGCTAGTGGAGTTGCCCGCCCCCTCCGGCCCCGGCCCCCACTTTTGGCGGCAAGGCCGGAGAAAATAATGAGAATAACAAGGAGGAGTCACTGGCCAGTCAGGACAGCCCCTAAGGTGTCCTGAGCTGAGGTGACTAACTTTTAGAAATCCTCCATCTTGCAGATGGAGGATTCCCCCAATAGGATAAGGGATGTGACCCCCTCCCCTTGGGAGGAGGCACAAAGAGGGTGTACCCACCCTCAGGGCTAGTAGCCATTGGCTACTACCCCCCCCAGACCTAAACACGCCCTTAAATTTAGTATTTAAGGGCTTCCCTGAGCCTAAAGATTTAGATTCCTGCAACTACAAGAAGAAGGACTGCCGAGCTGAAAGACCCCTGCAGAGGAAGACCAGAAGACACCAACTGCCTTGGCCCCAGACTTACCGGCCTGTCTCCTGCCTTCCAAAGAACCTGCTCCAGCGACGCTTTCCAAGGGACCAGCGACCTCTGAATCCTCTGAGGACTGCCCTGCTTCGAAAAAGACAAGAAACTCCCAAGGACAGCGGCACTGCTCCAAAAGAACTGCAACTTTGTTACAAGGAGCAGATTTAAAGACCCCTGCAATTCCCCGCAAGAAGCATGAGACTTGCAACACTGCACCCGGCGACCCCGACTCGACTGGTGGAGAACAACCAACTCAGGGAGGACCCTCCGGCGACTCTACGACTGTGGGTAACCAAAGTTGTTCCCCCTGAGCCCCTACAGCGACGCCTGCAGAGGGAATCCCCAGGCTCCCCCTGACCGCGACTGTCTGAACTCCATTTCCCGACGGCTGGAAAAGGCCCTGCACCCGCAGCCCCCAGCCCCTAAAGAAACGGAACTTCTGTGCAGGAGTGACCCCCAGGAGGCCCTCTCCCTTGCCCAGGTGGTGGCTACCCCGAGGAGCCCCCCCCATGCCTGCCTGCATCGCTGAAGAGACCCCTTGGTCTCCCATTGAAACCTGAAGGAAACCCGACGCGTGTTTGCACACTGCCCCCGCCCCCGCGCTGCTGAGGGTGTACTTTCTGTGCTACTTTGTGTCCCCCCCGGTGCCCTACAAAACCCTTCTGGTCTGCCCTCCGAAGACGCGGGTACTTACCTGCTGGCAGACTGGAACCGGGGCACCCCCTTCTCTCCATTATAGCCTATGTGTTTTGGGCACCTCTTTGACCTTTGCACCTGACCGGCCCTGAGCTGCTGGTGTGATAACTTTGGGGTTGCTCTGAACCCCCAACGGTGGGCTACCTTGGACCAAAAACTGAGAACTGTAAGTGACTTACTTACCTGTGAAAACTAACAATAACTTACCTCCCCCAGGAACTGTGAAAATTGCAGTGTCCACTTTTAAAACAGCTTATTGTGTTTTATGACAAAAGTATTCATGCTAATGTAATGATTCAAAGTTCCTAGAGTACTTACATGCAATACCTTCCAAACAAGCTATTACATGTGAAATTTGAACCTGTGGTTCTTAAAATAAACTAAGAAAATATATTTTTCTATAACAAAACCTATTGGCTGGATTTGTCTCTGAGTGTGTGTACCTCATTTATTGTCTATGTGTATGTACAACAAATGCTTAACACTACTCCTTGGATAAGTCTACTGCTCGACCACACTACCACAAAATAGAGCATTAGTATTATCTCTTTTTACCACTATTTTACCTCTAAGGGGAACCCTTGGACTCTGTGCATGCTATTCCTTACTTTGAAATAGCACATACAGAGCCAACTTCCTACAACAGGTCAAAGTGCTTTCACGCTCGACCTAATAAGGATGAAATGGGTAGAAGGAATAGGGGCAAAGGAAGATATAGACCGGTAGGCATCACTGATGTAACCTCAGTAAGTTGTGATAAAAGCAAGACTGTCTGATCCAGTTGAAAATCCTCCACATAGCATATCACATTAGGATCTGGATCTGGCTTCAGAAGATGGAATGGGATCCGAAATCTAATTGCTTGAAATGTAACACTAAATATGGGACTTTTCTACATACAATCTGGGGCTGTAATAAGATACCGAAATAATGGCAAAGCATATTGCCGTATTTGGAGCAGATTCTAGACTGTGGAGTTCCCTTTTTGGCCTAATTTGAATATAGATTCCACCTCTGGGGGCTACATATTATATATATGTGCATTCATTTCTTAACATGACTGGTTCACTTATGTGAGGACTATTTTATAGCCACCATCTTTTAAGATACATAATTGTTGGATCCGACATTGTGTTATGAACTGTGCATTGGGTCAGCACTCCCCCCTACCCATGGCATATACAGTCATTTTCATCCAGAAGTGGTTTACTGGGGCGGAGGGGGGCAGTTATGCCCAACTGCCTGCCACAGAGGGGCCGAAAGCCCACTTAACTCCAGAAAAATCATCTAAAATAAATAAATAAATAAATAAATAAATAAAAACAAAAAGAAGGGGTGGCCTGCCGACACCTGGGCCCAAGCTAGTCTTTTTGCAGAGGAGATTGCCTGGAACCTGACCACCAAGGGAGCACCTAGCTCAGTGGTTCCAAACCTGTGGTCTGGGGACAACTAGGGGTCCGCAAAGGCTCCTCAGGGGGTCTGCTACTACTTAGAAAATTAAATAATATTAGCAGATTAGGTCCCCAGCTTTCAGTGATGACTCAGTAGGGGGTCCCCGTATTCCAATAATGATTCAGAGGGGGTCCCCAGGTTCCAGTAATAATAAAGTAGGGGGTCCACAGGTTTCAAAAGGTTGGGAACCATTGACCAAGATCATTAGTTTTTTTTTTTTTTTTTCAAGGAAGGCGAAAGGGGCAGATCTGCCTACCATCAAGCAGCTCCCCCAACTCCACAGTCTTTCAGCCCACCTGGGACAGAAGACTCTGGATGTGCTCCCAATCGGACCACCCAGGTTGTCTTCGGGGTCAGAAAGCCAACTTAACCATTATAGTGAAAAATTGTTTAATAAAGGTTTGGGTTTGTCCTGTTCTAGCATTGGGCAGCCCTCATTTTCCATACTGTCTTTTCCTCCCTTAATCAAAGTCTACACCAGGTGGGCAGAAAGTCCACTAGAAACCAATTTAAAAAAAAAAAAAAAAAAAAAAAAAAGAACTTTGGATACGGGGAGAGGAGGGCTTTCAGCAGCCTCATGCCCCCTAGTTCTATACAGACATTTCTTTCTGACTGTCTTGAGTGGCAGATAGACCATCAAAACCAGCTTGTCAATTCTGGATTTGGGATGCAGCCCTCAATGTCTTGCACTAGAAAGTCCTTCTGTGCCATTAGGAGGCAGATATGAAGGCTTTCAAATGCTCCTGCCCAATGAGGTAAGAAGCCCACTAGACACCATGGAATGATGTAAAAAAAAAAAAAAAAAAAAAAGGAACGGGGTGAAGCCTGGCCATTCGTGGCATCTGGCTACATACTTCCCTATATAGTAGTCATTCTGCCCCTCTGGAAGGCTGGAGGGTCTGAACCAAGGTTGCAGTGGTGGTTGGGAGATGACTGGATCACCATTACGGGCAAGGTGTACAGCAATAAATAGCTTGATATAGAGTTTAGGATTTCTAGCTGGTCCTTATTGACTCGAGAATCCCTTTCATCACACCATGTGGGCTGGAATTTAGTGGCTTTGTAGTGAGGAGTGATGGCTGAGGGGACTGCTATAAAGCAAACAACTTTCCTCTCTTCCCATGATAGCCTCCTTCCTCGGATTTTTGACCTAGGGTAGAGTGGGGTCGTTGTGGAGCAGATGCAAACTACACCAGCTTGATAGAAGAGGCTTAATGCCCTACTGGAAAGGTTTGTAGTCTTCTGGGGAGTTGCTTGGTGATTCCGGCATAGAGGGTGTTCCCGTAGACCGGCTTGCTGGTGATGAGGACATGAGTGATGTTTTTTCTGGAGTTATTTGGAAGTCAGTTGAAAAGCTTTCTCAGCATCTTCCGTATGTGGAAGCAGATGCAGTGACTGGGTTGACTTGTGTAGTGATGTCCAGTTTGCTGCTGCTGATGAGTTTGTGGTTCCTGGCGTGGGTTCTTGAGGGTGGATTTTGGTGCGAGGTCAGCTGGCAACCAGATGGAGTCCCATGGTGAGGTGTTCTTGCCGAAGGTCACTACTACTGTCTCATTGGTGTTGAGCTTGAGATAGCTGGACTTCATCCAGGTAGCGACTTTGGTCATGCAGGCAGTGAAATGGTTTCTTATGTGGTGGGGGGTCTTGTCAGAGAGAGACTATGAGTTGTGTGTTATCAGTGTAAGAGAGGATGTTGATCTTGTGTGCAAAGATGTAATTGGCCAAAGGGGTCATGTACGAGTTGAAGAAGTTAGGGCTTGGGGATAAACCTTGAGGTTCTCCACAGATAAAATTGCAGGCTTCTGAATCATGCCAGGCTGACTGCTTGTGTTCTGTCAAGAAGGAACAAATCCATTGGAAAGCAGGTCCTTGGATGCCACCCTTGTGCAGTCCACTGATAAGGATGCGATGTGAGAACATGTTGAATGCTGCAGAGGGGTCCTTGATGAAGAGGTCTGCATTGCTTCCTCTATCCAGGATCATGCAGATGTCATCTGATTCAGTGGTGAGTGATGTTTCAGTACTGTGGTTGGACCTGAAGGAGGTCTGTGTGGCATTGAGGAGCTGGTGGTTGGTGAGGGGGTCAGTGAGGTGTCTGCTGTTAATCTTCTCTAGTTCCTTGGCTAGGTAGGTTAAGAGGGAGATCAGTCTGTAGTTGACTAGTGTGGCTGGGTCCGTAAATGTTTTCTTGACCATGACATGTTTCCCGGGGCCTTGGAAGGTGGCTGAGTTGATGGAGGTATTGAGGATGGGTGCTAGGAAGAAGTCCATTGGTGAAAGCATCGTGGAGGCAGGGGCCTGACAGGGCTCTGGAGTGGATGTATTCATGGTGGTGGCAGTCTGATTCATGGTGATGGTGGGCCACAAAGTCAGGTTCCATTCTTCATGGCGATGGAAAGTTGAGTTGCGAGGGCAGGTGGGTCTGGTTCAGGGTCGAAGTTGCAGTTTATGGAAGTGATCTTGTTTTAGAATTCTAAAAGCTTGCTACAAAGGTCTCGTGAGGGTGTGATGTTGCTGGAAGAGGCTGTTGGCAAGGTGAAGCTTGTGACAAAGGTATTTCCTTGTTGCTTTTGGAGCCTGTGTGTATGTGGTCTGAGAGTACTGTGCACTTGTTGTTCCTGATCTGTTGGTGGTAGTGTATCAAGGTGGCTTTGAAAATTTGTCTGTGGGATCTGGGCTGATTCTCTGCTTGTGTTGTTGCTTGCAGTGTAGTTTTGTTAGCTTGAGTTCCTATGTTTACCAGCTGGCACGAGATGAGGCTCCTTCTATTGTGTTGCACTTGAGGGGAACCAGGCTGTCGGTGCATGCTGTGATCCTGCTGTTGAAGCCCTTAATGGCTTCAGGCAGGTTGCTGGTGTGCTAGGGCTGGCGACTAGAGAGAGTGGAAGACCTGTCCTCTTCTGGGATGTTTTTCCAGCTGTGTTGGGCAGGTCTGGTGGGTCTTTGGTGTTGCAGGTAGAGTGTGCAGAAACTGACAAGTGCATGGTCTGGTCTGAACTAGGTGATGGCTTGTAGACTATGATGTTCCCCAAGGATGTGAAAATCGGGGCAAAGATGTTACATGTGTGGGTCTGGTGACATGCTGGGTGAGGCAGAGGTTTCAAAGGTTTTCTAAAAGGGTTATGGAGTTTGTGTTGGTGCTGTCTTCCAGGTAGAAGTTCAGGTCGCTGAAAAGGATGCAAGTGCTGAAGTCCATGATAAGGGGTGCGACAAAATTCTTGATGTTGCTGGCAAAATTGGCACAAGGTTCTGGCAGTCCTAATAATCCCCTTTCACCCACTTATCACCCTGGTTATCAAGGGTCCCTAGCAGCCACAGCTACAGAGAGGGAAGAACACCAGAGTCTTTCAGTCAATCTGCAGCTAATGACTTGCTAGCATAATACTTAGTGTGGAGTGGAAGGGTCAAGAGAAGAATTCACAGGGAAACTTTAACAAAAGTCAAAACCACCAACGACATTCAACAACCTCCATCATTTTTCCTTGCCATATCTGAAAGGGTGGGTAA